>NC_140584.1:1180776939-1182104709 GCF_964204655.1 Triturus cristatus | reverse complement strand
GTCTGCCCTGGGATTCGTGTTAACAGGCAGGTGAAGCAGCAGAACTTGGAGGGGCTTGGGTTTGACCTCTGGGTACTAGGGCAGAGTCTGGTTGCTCACTTAGTAGCACGCCCTTGAGTTTGGCGAAACAGGTACCTTTGCGAGCATCAGTACCGGGTAACTTCGCCCGCCCTCCAGCACTGGCTGGCAGCTATGCAGGTTGTGGAAGTGGCCTTCCAACAGGGGCCTATGGTCCATATGATTAAGGGAAGCACCGGGGGAACACTTTAAGCTATAAATCTGTTGGAGACCAATTGGCTTTTCCAGTATTCAAATAGAGAAGCATTTTACACGTTGTTCTCCTCTGTGGTCACTCTGACCTGTCTCTCCCTGGTATACTAGCAGAATTTTGGGAGGGCAAGGCTTTACATTTGGTGGTGACTGATGGAATACGATGGGCATACTCCAACGGAGTGAAAGAGGAAGGAAGGCAGGCTGGGCACTGCCAGGCAGGAGTGTCTTGGCAAAGGGATTGTTATTTAGCCATGCAAAGGCAACTTTGGACCATCGCCTATTTAGGTTTAAGGTCATTTCAGTCAAATCCACGGAGGAGTTTAGAAAGGTTGGGGGAACCTGTCCTGATGGTGCACGCTGGCCGCCGGCCCGGTTGGGCGTAGACTTGTTTTGACTGGACCTGGGAGAAGCCCGGTATCAGTATGCTGTAGGTATGATGGCCTACCAGGAGCCATGCGCAGTTGCGCAGAGCAAAGAGGTCTTGGCTTCATCAGGCATGGTCTTATACACGCCAAGTCCACAGGGTGCCGGGAGGGAGATGGGGTGCACCTCCCTAGTTTAGGCACGGTTCTTTTCCTACTGGACCTAGGGGAAGCTTTGGCTGCAGCAGGCTGTTAGTAATAGGCTACCTTGTCAAGGAGCCCGCTCAGGAGAAGCCATTGAGGTGTCAAGGAGAAAAGTTAATAGCGCCATGTGCAAGTTCACTGAGCTAAGAGGCTTTGGCTTCATCAGGCATGGCCTTTTACACGCCAAATCAACAGGGTGTCTGGAGGGTGATGGGGTGCACCTCTCCACGCTAGGCATGAATTTAATTTTACTTGACCTTGGTGAAGCCTTGGCAGCTGCGGGTTGCGAATAGACTGGACCT
The DNA here is from genome assembly GCF_964204655.1 of Triturus cristatus. Classification (NCBI taxonomy): domain Eukaryota; kingdom Metazoa; phylum Chordata; class Amphibia; order Caudata; family Salamandridae; genus Triturus; species Triturus cristatus. Next base: position 1,182,103,568 of record NC_140584.1, on the reverse strand, counting down.
ACTGGGCCTAGGGGAAGCTTTGGCTGCAGCAGGTTGTAAGGAAATAGGTCTACCTTGGTGGGGGGCCCTGGTAGTGACGGTGGCCACTCCCAAGGCTGTGGAGGAGTTACAGGGCGATCCAGGGTCTGCACATACCAAGGGGTATAGCATGCAGCAGCACCGTGTGGTGCTAAGCCAGGATACCCAGGGATCTTTTAGCGTGTCCACTGGAAGACCTACGGCGCCCCGCTAACCGACAGGCGGTTGTGGGTCTGAGCAACCGGGGGCTGCCATGTATGCTCCGCCCACCCATCACGGGGGGGCGTGGTGAAGCATGTGGACTGGAGGTCCACGGATGGGAGGGGTGGACCCTCCCAACATTTGGTGGTCACCAATTGGCGTTGCCATGGTGACTCTAGGCTTATCAGACGGGCAGGCGGCATGGGGCTGGCCTGCCCTGGGATCGCCCGTAAGATAACCCACCGTGTTTGCATATTTATTATGCTAATAAACCTGCAGCAATATTTCTCCACTTACATTCAGTGTCATGTGTTTTATTATGATTATGTACTGATGTATGCTATGATAACGGTTGCCGATATTGGCACTATGTAAGGCTGCCCGGGGTGGGGGTTGCGCAGCGGCCCGCCCCCTTGAGGGCGGCCGCCTTAGTGCCACAGGAAGGCACAGGGGTGGGAGGTCGTGTCCCTGGGCTTGACCTAGGGAGACCCCAGTCAGGTAGCTGCTTCCGGCGGGGAGGAGCCAAGGGGGGGGTACATATTCGGTCCCCGCCCCCTCCTCGCCCTCTTGTCCGCTCGTTTGCCTTGCCCGCCCATCCGCTTACCCGGCATCAGGAGGGACAAGAAGGGGGGGGAAGGTTTTTCTAACAACTTTCACTTTTGTGTTGCAGGAGGAGTTACAGGGCGATCCAGGGTCTGCACATACCAAGGGGTATAGCATGCAGCAGCACCGTGTGGTGCTAAGCCAGGATACCCAGGGATCTTTTAGCGTGTCCACTGGAAGACCTACGGCGCCCCGCTAACCGACAGGCGGTTGTGGGTCTGAGCAACCGGGGGCTGCCATGTATGCTCCGCCCACCCATCACGGGGGGGCGTGGTGAAGCATGTGGACTGGAGGTCCACGGATGGGAGGGGTGGACCCTCCCAACATTTGGTGGTCACCAATTGGCGTTGCCATGGTGACTCTAGGCTTATCAGACGGGCAGGCGGCATGGGGCTGGCCTGCCCTGGGATCGCCCGTAAGATAACCCACCGTGTTTGCATATTTATTATGCTAATAAACCTGCAGCAATATTTCTCCACTTACATTCAGTGTCATGTGTTTTATTATGATTATGTACTGATGTATGCTATGATAACGGTTGCCGATATTGGCACTATTGTCCCTGACCCTTGTCCTCGCTGTGAGGGGCTGCAACCCACGGTCGCTCTCACAGCCATAGGTTTGGCCCTGTATGAGGGTCACTCGGCCGCCGGCACTTCACTCGCAGTAACCGCGGGCCCTGCTGCCTGGCACGGCTGGCCGGCCTCCTGTCCTCCACAAGGCCCCACTCACTCAGCCCCCTGCCTCCAAGAGCTCCGAAGCGCTGACCTGCGCTTTTGGAGGTAATTACCAAGAGGCACTTTATCTCTCAGACAGGAGGGGACAGTCTCTGCTGCTCCGCTCCCAGGGCCCCCGCCATGCTAAACAACTGATGCGGGGTCGAGCGTGTCAGCTACCTGCGGGCCCAACCCTCTGTCACAGGTTAGCCTTCACTAATGGGGACTCCAGTCTCCAGCAGCAGCCCCCGGGAGGGGCTTCCGTGATCATTAATCAGCCCGGGCTGAGGCGGCAGGGGGTGCGGGCCGGAGACAGAAGGAAACAAAGGGAGGGAGGGGGGTGAAGGGGGAAGGAAGGAGGGAGAGACGGTGCAGGACAGGGAAGAAGGGGCAAGTAGAGCCAAAGGAGGGAAAGGAGCACAGAGAAGGAATGATGGAGGGGGGAGCGGGTGCTGAAAGGTAAGAAGAATAGGAGGAGGGAGAGGCAGGTCAGTGAAGAAAACCCGGGGAAGGAAAGAGGATAGAGAAGAGAAGAATAGAATAGAAGGAGGAATGGCGAAGAGATGAGTTGTGGAGTTGGTTTAAGTATGTGAGACAGAAAAAGTAGGAAACGAAGAGGAGACGAAGTAAGTGGGGGACGAATGGAGAAAAGGCAGGAATTGAAAGAAAGTAGCGTTAGAGTGTGAGAGGGGGAACGGGGGTGGACTAGGGAGAGAAAGAAGGAATAAGGAAGAGAAATAAGGAATCAGGAAGAGGAAGAAGGATTTAGCGAGGGAAAGGAGGGATTAGGGAGAGGAAGAAGGATTCGGCGAGGGAAAGGAGGGATTAGGGAGGGAAAAGAGGGGTCAGACAAAAATAGAAACCAATGAAATAAAGGCGAGCTCGAGGAGAATGGGCGGGAGAAAGAAGAATCGGCGGGAATAGGGCACACATGCTTTTGTTTACACGGAAGGGGCGGGCCTGTCAGGTTCCTCTTTGACTGCCTCCGGAGGGGTTGTGGGGGTCACGGCGAGGATCACGGCCTTCCTGGCCCCACCTGGTTACTCTTGGAGCTCGACAGGTATGTACATGCACACAGACACCAGGCGTGGCGGGAAGGTGCGTGCGTGGGCTGAAAGCTGCGTGTGAGGGCGCTGCCCCAACCAGCGCACACACAGACCACCGACTACAAACCGTGCCAGGCCGGGTAGAGGCGCTATACAAACAAAGCACCCGAGAGGTAAACGTTTACCCTTCGACTTATCGAGTGACGCACACTAACAACACCCCTGGAGCACAGACCTGCCACATGCACACTGGGCGATGCCCACGTGTAGCTGCGGACTGGCATCCCTTTAAACATCAAAAATGAACCAGCATCATAACACGAGGTTTCCGTCAAATAACAAATAACAACCAACACCACAGCACCCCATTCAAATATAAAACAAGCATTTACAATGCAATGGTCTCGGCATTGGTAAAGTTAGAGCTATTGGCATTGCTCATGACATTAATTTTGTTTATGTTTTTGTTTTTAAAACCTTTAAAGAAACGGCATTGTCATGAGCAATGCTAATAGCTCTAACTTTAACAATGCCGAGACCGTTGCATTGTAAATGTTTTTTTTTGTTGCTTCTAAGCTCTTTATTACAGATGCTGTTAAAATTCAACAAAGACTGCATTGATGCAATTTTGCATTCACATTTGCCCCAACGTTTGGACTACCGTTTTTGCACTGTTATTTCACGGTCCAATTTTACGCCTCTCGGGCTTTTCAAATATTAGATTTAAAGTTGAACCTATGCACTCTGATCCTTCCGCCATCTTGCACTTTAATCATACAACCTCCTTGGTGTAGTTAGCAGGTTAAAATACCGTATGCATACACAGCACTCTAACGTGACTTAATAGGTGCCATGTCAGTCTGTGCACACACACTGACTGCATTTAGTTAAACTAATTCCGCTTCCGTGGACTTGGAGTGCTGCACAATTGTTTCAGAAGGAACTAGTACTCATTCAAATGAAGAGCAGAATGGAGATAACCAGATTAAATGCATGGGCGGGCAAACTAAGTAATGTCAATGGGGTCTGCACAGGTCTACCCTAAAGGTCAAGACATAAAATAAGGAAACAAGACTGGCCCTTGAATAAACAGATCAGACAACACCAGGCACATCATAAAAGTAGCCCACTCGCTGTTGGTGGATCCCTTATATAGGTGTAAAGTTATATTTACTTTGCACAAAAAGTACTGCATCATGGGACAAAAATTAATGCAGGGCCTGCAAACACTTGATCTGCCAGTGCTAAGATATTCTGCCTTAGTAAAGTACAACAAGTGTGCAAACTCTTGTAGGGCACAAGGCCCAAGAGATTAAACCATTGTCTACAACCACGAGGGCACAGCCTGACAACACAAATTTTAAGCAACTGCTTAACTAAGCTATTTAAACACTTGTATCAAATACATGTCGATGGCATTAGTGCTAGATTCCTGGCAGGTAGCACTATCACAGATATTCATTACCCAAGTGTTTTCCAACACATCCCCAATATGTCCACAGTCAATATTGGTCAGTGCATGCCAGGCTACTTTTTGTGTGGTTCTCTGATTAACTTAATAACAAACTAACTTCCCTGGCCATTCTAGCCCCTAGCAACATTGTGACAATGGAGAAAGAGACGTGGGCTTCTCATAGAGCCAGCAAAGCTCTAAATCATTACTTTGCCTTGTCAAAGCAAGAAACAACAACTTTGATGCAGCACGCAGAGTCAGTCACTCAATTATGAATCTAAGTACTAAACTCAGTCTGTAAAACACCGCACTGACCTTTTGCATTGGCCTGCTGGAAGTTGGCCAGTTAACCTCATGCAATGTGTGTGTTTTAAGGGCAGAATAAAACCGCCACAAAAAGCTGCTCGGGGTACTGTAAATAAATCGGTTCCACCCCTCGCCTCCACCCAAGGTCAGGTGACTGGAAACTCCACACACCATCAGCAGCGTGAATAACTTGAAACCAAACAATACTTTAAAAGGTGCATTCTTCAAATACGTTTGTAAACAATGGCCAAAGGGTGAGGCGATAAGTGACAATATACCAGTTTACTTGCAAAACGTGGACAGTAACACATTTTGCTCTGTCACCGAATGCAGTCCTATTCCCTTCCCCCGTGCACTAAATTGCGCGTGAACCACAAATTCACAACGACCTCACAGGGAGCAACCATCACAGTTATTCCGGTTAATATGTCAATAAATGAAACAGTAGCCCCAACGTCCATGTGTGATGCAATAAAAATCGATCGCAATTAACATCCAACAGAACACCCAGTATATATAAAGGGGCACAGTCGGAAAGTTGTTCCACCCATCATAAAAACAACTGAGCACCAAGCCCTAAATATGCGCTCTAAAAACTCACCTCTCACACCCCAAGGGAGGGATCCCAGTCCCATATTTTCACTTGTAGGAGCGGTGGGAGGGGGGAGTCACGTTCTTTGCAGAAAGGCACACTCATGCACAACCCAGACTCTTTCGATGGCTCTTTTTTTTTTTTTACTTACCCGGCATGGTAACTCTTCTGTAAATCCTGTCAACCATTCAGGAGGTGGGCAGCTGCAAACTCCCTCTCTCTGCCCAGGAGGTCGTTCCCTTTGACACAGAAACGTTAAACTGATTGAAAGGGAAGTCCCAGAGCTGGAGGGGGAAGGGAACGCGAAGAGGATTCTCCCCTCCCCCAATACCAGTGTCTGATGTGCTATGGCGGTTATAGGAGGTGCTTCACTGGGAGATTCGATGAGAGTGCGCGCGAGCGAGAGCGTGTTTCCGAGGGAGAGAGCAGCAGCTAAAAATTGAATAACCTCTTCCTAAAACACACACCAGCCTCAAAATAAGGAGCTCAGCCAGTGACCTGGGGGAAATCAGACAAGTCACTCATTTGGGTTGAGGGAGGGGGAGGAAGCAAGACAAATCTTCTCGGTTACACACCTCCCCGCCCCCCTCGTAGCCTAGAGTGCACTAAAGTAACCCCCGTCTGCTAATGTATTATTAGGCTGAAGTGCTCGCTGCTGCTCAACGTGCCCGCCCTGCCCCCATCAGGAAACGGGCACGTTGTGATGCGCCTTTGTCGCTTTATGAAACACATCAACATTGCTTTCAATAAGTGGATACATGTTTTTTTTTAGTTCAAAATAAATTCAGTTTGTTGGTTTCCGGTATTAAATTATTGTGGAGGCGTTTCCGTTGGGCGATAACCTTTGTACACAGTAGCGAAAGGAAGTGAAAAACACTCAGCCATAAGCTTGTAAACACATTATTATATGCTACGTACGATTCACCCAACGACGCGAAGGATGCATAAATTCTATACGAGCAACAAAGGATGTTTTTCATGTTACAAATCCAAACATACAATTGAGCCAGGAGGCGTGAAGTTCAACACCCCTGCTGCTGAAAATGTAAACAGACAAAATGTTCCACTTCGCAGTGTCCCTGACATTCAAACCACACCAGGAAATCAGCTTCAGAACAGGTCCCCAGGTCCGTGTAAAACGGAGATGAAGATAGCAGTGAAACAAAATTGCAGTTTTTAAAGACACACAAGAAAATCGCGCACTTACAGTATCTTTCCATAGCTGAAGATAGCAGTGAAACAAAATTGCAGTTTTTAAAGACACACAAGAAAATCGCGCACTTACAGTATCTTTCCATAGCTGTGAAGTCTGCCTCGGAGAAAGGCAGCGTCCTTTTCGGATTCGGGGGCGTGTTTTGCTGTTGTCTCCTCCCTGAGACTTTTCGCAAAAAACACGCCCCCCGATCCGAAAAGGACGGGGCCTAATCGGAGTGACTGACCTCTTCTCCAGTGGCTGGCCAGCATTTACGATGCCAGCCAATGGAGAACAGGGGAGAAGAGGGGCGGGTTCAAGCCCCTCTTCTCCAAGTCATTATCTCTCGCGAGCGAGACTGCGCAAGCGCAGCCTTCGCTAGCCGAGACCTAAAAACAACCAGCAACGCAACCCTAGCTCCACCTCCAAATATCAACCAGTAACAGAACACTAGCACCACCTTCAAAAATCAATCAGCACAATACGGACACCCCCTTCAAAATCAAGCAACACCCAAACACTCTACCTCTCAGTCAGATATATAAACCAGTGGTGCGCGTGCACCACAGAGCAGCGGGGGCTAGGGAGCCAAACCTGGCATAGCTGAATTGGTGGGGTGTCACATAATTTATTTTTAAAAAGTTTTTATAATTGCAAAGTTTGGCTCTGTTCTCAATATCTATCAGATATACAATCTCCTCTTCATCAGGCCCTTCGGCTGGTATTAATGTATAGTAAGCTTACCAGATAGGCCATGTCACCAGGGGCACCCTATCCAGGGCCATCTATTCCTTTTACAAAGCATTGTAATTTGGAATCTATCTATCTGGCCAGAATAGAGAAATAAGGCTTTACATTTTAAGGATCGTATATTGTATTAATCTTTGCAATCAAGACAACCGAGGAAAGTTTTTCAGAGCGTACATTGCCAGGAAGAATATATTTATTTCACAAAACAGAAAGCGGCTGACACAAGAACGAGAAGTTTCTGAAAGTAAACAGTTCTTATCGGCATCCTGTTTGCCTTCTGCTCTTCATTTTGATCTACCTGCCATGGGTCGCAAGGGGAGTGCCATGGGTCGCAAGGGGAGAGCCACGGGTCGCAAGGGGAGTGCCATGGGTTGCAAGGGGAGTGCCATGGGTAGCAAGGTGTCGCAAGTGCGATCCCTTGCGACTTCTAAATGATAGTCCATGGCTGCATCCTTCCTCTTGGCACTTTTCATTGGCTCTTTTCATTGGCTCTTTTCATTGGCTCCTGCCTCTGCTGCAGTGCCTCTGCTGCAGTGCCTCTGCTGTAGTGCCTCGCAGCTAGCACTGACTACTAGAGAAGAGCACCAGATACCAACCTCTGGAGGGTCTAGGATGACTGGGTGTCCTGAATTCGCCAGGACAGTCCAGGTTATTCTCCAGCTGTCCCATTAGATTTCAACAATTTTAGCACATGTCCTGGTTTTCAGAGAGGGTCGACTAAAGACATAGGGAGGCACATTTTTATGTGTTTCATGGGCAGTATGGCGGGTCGCTGGCTTGAGAGCTCTTGACTGACACGGAGAATGGGGGCCCCCTCCATGTACTTCGCAGGGGGGCCCCCTCAAGTTTCGTTACGCCACTGGAGATAAATGACGTACATTCAGTTGAGTTGGACATCTTGGACGGGGTATCTTCGAGGATGAGGGACTTCCTTTCAGCTATGGGGCTGGGTGACATCTGGCGACACCACCATCCCAACATCAGACAGTACACTCACTTTTTGGCTGCGCATGGCAGACTCACACCCTCACACAGCTAGACTACTTGATCTCACAAACCAACATCACAGGTCAATTTCATGAAGCTAAACATGTAGTCCGGGGGATCTCTGACCATTCCCCGGTGGAGGCCACGCTAGAGGGTCCTCTGCGAGACTTCATTCTGCCCCGCGGGTTGATCCGTTGTACCTCCGAGATACACACTTTAGGTCCAGTATCAGGAAATGTACCGACCAATTCTTTGCAGAGAAACTGGGATCAGTGGACTCGGGGGTGACAATATGGGAGGCGTTTTAGACAGCACTCAGAGACCACAGCCAAGCCCAGATTGGGCCCTCCAAAAAAGAAATCGAAATGCACTGCCCTTGAGAGTGAGATTTTGCATTTGGAGGCCCTGGCAGAGAGGGAAGAGGAAACACCCGGTGAGTTTACACACCGCCTTGGCTTGCGCCAGCAAGAGTTGAGGGAGCCTCTGGAGGATGATGCCAGGACCAGAGCCCGGGCCTCACATTACAGAATATATGAGAGAGTGGACAAGGCCAGTAAATTGCTGGCGTGGCTGGACAAGCGAGAGACGTCGATGAGGTGGGTCCTGGAGATAGTGGACGGCCCTGGAAACAGACGTGAGCGGGAGAGAGATTGTGGAGGTGTTTACAACCCATTATGAAAAGTTATACACATCTACCTCGAGGCACACAGAGTTGGACTGTACCAATTTCCTATGGGACATTGCCCTACTGGGACTGCCCATTGAGGACAGGTAAAGATTGGAGGGCAAACTTACGGTGGAGGAGATTAGTAGGGCTGCCCGGGCTCTGCAGTCGGGGAGGGCCGTGGGTCCCAATGGTCTCTCATTGGAGCTGTTCAAATGTATGCTCGATAAAATGATGCCACACCTCCTTACAATGTTCCAGGGAGCCAGCCAGACAGGTGTTCTGTCACAGAATCAGTGGATGGCAGTGATTGTGGAGATACCCAAAGAGGGCGAACCCCCAACGCATTGCGGGTCATATAGGCCGATATTTCTCCTTAATTTGAGGTGATTGGTCCTTGCCATGGGCCTGGGTATGGTGAGTTCCTCTCTTGTACATTCAGACCAATCAGGCTTTATGACGCACAGGGGTACCAGACTTAACCTGCACAGACTATTTGGGATCCTGCATGTCACGGAGTCAAACTCCTCAGTGCCATCGGCTCTCCTGTCCCTGGACACCAGAATGGCTTTTGATAGAGTGGAGTGGAATTATCTGCAGGCGGTTTTGGTGCGCATGGGGTTTGGACCAAAGTTTATTGGTCTGATAAAGTTACTATAGGAACAGCTGCTGGTGAGAGTGCAGGTTAAGTCAACTGTGTCCCAAGAGTTTCTCCTACAGAAGGGGATGAGGCAAGGGTGCCCTCTGTCTCCGATCTTATTCGCCCTAGCTCTGGAACCACTAGAGGCATGGGTATGCTAGGACCCCCTGATATGGGGTATTCCAGTGGGTGACGAGTGGGATGAGCGCATATCCTTATATGCGGATGATATTCTGTTATATGTCCGGCATCCACGGCAGTCCACAGACAGAATGCTGAAAATATTTTGTATCTTTGGGAACTTCTCTGGAGACGGCATTCATTGGGATAAATCCCTGCTGTTCCACTGGTGGGGGAGGCCCCCAAACTGACGTCAAGGTGCGAAGTTCCCCTGGAGTTAGACAGGTTTAAATATTTGGGGATATATATAACGAGGAACCCCAATAGTTTTATGAACGAAACCTGTTCCCCCAGTTGGATAGATTTAAGAAAGATGCCCAGCACTGGCGGTCACTGTCTTTAACGTTGATGGGTCATACTGCCTTATTTAAAATGATGACACTTCCACGCCGAATATACGTATTGCAGAACACCCCCTACCAAATTCCGATACATTTCTTCCAATCGATTGAGGCCGAGTTACGATCCCTGTTGTGGAGCGGAGGAGCACCAAGCAGAGCTCTACATAAACTACGGAGGGGCGTATATGAGGGAGGACTCTCAAGGGTTGTTGCATCGCCTGGGTAGGACGGCGTCATCCCTGTGTCACAGTGGGTACACACAGGAAGGAACATTCTATCATCTTTTATGGGGATGTTTGGCGATGCAGAAATACAGGGGTAAAATTTGGAGAGTCATGGCACTGGTGGCGGGATGGAGGTTCTCCTGGCGCCGAAGTGATTCCTGTTGATCATTCCCAAGGATGAGACATGAGATATGGTTGGCGATGGCGGCGGCGGTGGTGGCGAAGCGTAACATAGCAAGGTGCTGGGGGGCTCTCACTCAGCCGAGGGTGATGGACTGCCAAACTGACCTGGGCTGGTGTTGGCAGGCACAGCGCACTATATATCAGAACAGAAGATGTCCGAAGAAATGGGAAAAGATCTGGGGACATTGACAAGCTTACCGAGGGCTGTAGTGGGGGGCATTGGACAGGCAGGGACAGTCGCCCATCAATGTTGTGTCTTCTCCGATTGCAAAATGACAAATGTAAACTCACTGGTCAAATTATTTTGTGTGACACTTGTATCACTGATGTACTGCTTGTTGAAATAAATAGATGTTAAAAAAAAAAATCGAACCCCAAACGATCTTGGGGCAGATCTATGTTCCCTGGCGCATCCCTGCAAATCAGCATGGATGCGCCAGGGAAGATGCGTCACGCAAGTGTTGCCTTGCGCCACCGCAGATGCGCCGCATTTACAATGCGGTGCATCGTGGCGCAAGGACAAGCAGATACGTGACGCATCTGCCGGCGTAAGGTTGGCGCAGTGCTGAAGTTGCGTCGCAAGCGCGACGCAACTCCAGCACTGTTCCAACCTACCCTATCCCTAACATGGTGCGTCAAGCCTTACGCCTGCTTCAAGCAGGCGCAGGGTTTTGACACATCAGCGTTGGGAAAGTGACTCAGTGAAATCTTATAGATTTCACTAAGTCACTTTTCAGGGGCGTTCCTGCGACGGGATGCCCCCCATGAGTTGAAACACCCACATGAAACCTGACGCAGGTTTCATGTGGCGCAGGGCTTTACATCGTGACGCATCTCCGTAGATGCGTCACGATGTAAATGGGGCGCAACATGGCGCAGGGTTTACGCCGCCACTGCGTCACAAAAGTGACGCAACGGAGGCGTAAAAGGGGCGCAAGTCCCTCATAAATCTGCCCCATAATGTTTAATTAAACTAAATGATGTAAAATAGTAAAAATATAATGAAATATAATTTAATGTTAAAAATATCTAAGAATAAAATTTAGTTATGAAACATTATAACAGCCTTTGCTGAATTTCACAATTAATATAACATTAACTTTGATTTAAAAATATTTAAATGACTTATTTATTTCTATACATCATTAGTAATAAATATTAATGTGTATTAAAACGAATTTTTGTTGTTGCTTTTAATAGATTTGTATTTTTTGATTCAAACTTCACAAAAACTATTTGCTGTTTCATTTAATATACATAATCAGAAATTTAATTCAAAATTAAATTAGTAGTGCTGTAGCATTTTTTGGTTTTACATTTAAAATAAATATATACATTACCTCACATTAATATTTAACATAAAAATACATTACTATTTTTTTTAGGTAAGCAAGCTTTTCTACTTATCCCTATATTTTACCATAGAGAAAATTAGCAATGTTTATTGAACATTGCAATAAATTAAAATACAAAATAAGTAATAAGTCAAAATGCCTTTTCAAATGAAAGTGCAGCTGAACCATAAGTACACATTGTCAAAAAGTGCCCCAAGTGTATGTGTTTGCTCTCCGGGCTACTTCCATTTAACCATTTCCATGGCTCGCTGCTGACCCAGTGCCAGGGAGTGGAAGCAACAGCGGGATCAGCACTTCTGACATGTTATGAAAGTAGACGTCATCCACTGCTTTGTGCCACAACCTGCGTCCTGTAAGCAGGGGGCCACGCAGCACCCCCAGCCAGGAGTTACTCAATCATTTGGGATTCCAAGAACATCCTGGCTGTGCCTGACAGATTCCACTCTACACAGCCCACAGAGGCACAGGCACTGTCTCTCCAGCGCTGAGTCCGAAGTCCACGCCGCTCCAAACCGTAGAAGGCGGAACATGTTCCTGGTAAATGTTCTCAGCTTCACACAGCTGACCACTCAGCCAGTAGTAAATCCTGGAGTATGTACTCAGGATCCCTGCACTGCACGTGCTTGTGCTGTGCGAGGCTTTCTCAGTATTAGTAATGCTTGTTTGTTATGTAAGCCTCACTCTCACTGAAGAATTGGGGGTGCAGATCACCTTAAAGATGTGATATTTGACTTTGAGATTTTGACGGACAAACCTACGCGTCCACAGATGTTATAAGTTCAGTTATCCTCAGAGGCACACCTGCCATGAAGGTTGAGGTCTCAGACAGCAGTGTTATCCACAGGGACTCACCCACCATGAAGGCCCAGGTCTCAGACAACAGAGTTATCCTGAGGGGCTCACCCGCCATGAAGGTTCAGGTCTCAGACAGCAGCGTTATCCTCCAGGGCTCAACGGCCATGAAGGTTCAGTACTCGGACAGCAGCGTTATCCTCTGGGGCTCAGCCGCCATGAAGGTTCAGTATTCGGACAGCAGCGTTATCCTCTGGGACTCAGCCGCCATGAAGGTTCAGGTCTCAGACAGCAGCGTTATCCTCAGGGGCTCACCCGCCATGAAGTTTCAGTACTCGGACAGCAGCGTTATCCTCTGGGGCTCACCCATCATGAAGGTTCAGTACTCGGACAGCAGCGTTATCCTCTGGGGCTCAGCCGCCATGAAGGTTCAGGTCTCAGACAGCAGCGTTATCCTCTGGGGCTCAGCCGCCATGAAGGTTCAGGTCTCCGACAGCAGCGTTATCCTCAGGGGCTCACCGGCCATGAAGGTTCAGGTCTCAGACAGCAGCGTTATCCTCCGGGGCTCTCCTGCCATGAAGGTTCAGGTCTCAGACAGCAGCGTTATCCTCAGGGGCTCACCCCCCATGAAGGTTCAGGTCTCAGACAGCAGCGTTATCCTCCGGGGCTCACGTGCCATGAAGGTTCAGGTCTCAGACAGCAGCGTTATCCTCCAGGGCTCAGCCGCCATGAAGGTTCAGTACTCGGACACCAGCGTTATCCTCCGGGGCTCACCTGCCATGAAGGTTCAGGTCTCAGACAGCAGCGTTATCCTCCGGGGCTCACCTGCCATGAAGGTTCAGATCTCAGACAGCAACGTTATCCTCCGGGGCTCATCTGCCATGAAGGTTCACGTCTCAGACAGCAACGTTATACTCAGGGGCTCACCCGCCATGAAGGTTCAGGTCTGAGACAGCAGCGTTATCCTCCTGGGCTCAGCCGCCATGAAGGTTTAGTACTCGGACACCAGCGTTATCCTCTGGGGCTCACCCATCATGAAGGTTCAGTACTCAGCCGCCATGAAGGTTCAGGTCTCAGACAGCAGCATTATCCTCTGCGGCTCACCCATCATGAAGGTTCAGTACTCGGACAGCAGCGTTATCCTCTGGGGCTCAGCCGCCATGAAGGTTCAGGTCTCAGACAGCAGCGTTATCCTCTGGGGCTCAGCCGCCATGAAGGTTCAGGTCTCCGACAGCAGCGTTATCCTCAGGGGCTCACCGGCCATGAAGGTTCAGGTCTCAGACAGCAGCGTTATCCTCCGGGGCTCACCTGCCATGAAGGTTCAGGTCTCAGACAGCAGCGTTATCCTCAGGGGCTCACCCCCCATGAAGGTTCAGGTCTCAGACAGCAGCGTTATCCTCCGGGGCTCACGTGCCATGAAGGTTCAGGTCTCAGACAGCAGCGTTATCCTCCAGGGCTCAGCCGCCATGACGGTTCAGTACTCGGACACCAGCGTTATCCTCCGGGGCTCACCTGCCATGAAGGTTCAGGTCTCAGACAGCAACGTTATCCTCCGGGGCTCATCTGCCATGAAGGTTCACGTCTCAGACAGCAACGTTATACTCAGGGGCTCACCCGCCATGAAGGTTCAGGTCTGAGACAGCAGCGTTATCCTCCTGGGCTCAGCCGCCATGAAGGTTTAGTACTCGGACACCAGCGTTATCCTCTGGGGCTCACCCATCATGAAGGTTCAGTACTCAGCCGCCATGAAGGTTCAGGTCTCAGACAGCAGCATTATCCTCTGCGGCTCACCCATCATGAAGGTTCAGTACTCGGACAGCAGCGTTATCCTCTGGGGCTCAGCCGCCATGAAGGTTCAGGTCTCAGACAGCAGCGTTATCCTCTGGGGCTCAGCCGCCATGAAGGTTCAGGTCTCCGACAGCAGCGTTATCCTCAGGGGCTCACCGGCCATGAAGGTTCAGGTCTCAGACAGCAGCGTTATCCTCCGGGGCTCTCCTGCCATGAAGGTTCAGGTCTCAGACAGCAGCGTTATCCTCAGGGGCTCACCCCCCATGAAGGTTCAGGTCTCAGACAGCAGCGTTATCCTCCGGGGCTCACGTGCCATGAAGGTTCAGGTCTCAGACAGCAGCGTTATCCTCCAGGGCTCAGCCGCCATGAAGGTTCAGTACTCGGACACCAGCGTTATCCTCCGGGGCTCACCTGCCATGAAGGTTCAGGTCTCAGACAGCAGCATTATCCTCCGGGGCTCACCTGCCATGAAGGTTCAGATCTCAGACAGCAACGTTATCCTCCGGGGCTCATCTGCCATGAAGGTTCACGTCTCAGACAGCAACGTTATACTCAGGGGCTCACCCGCCATGAAGGTTCAGGTCTGAGACAGCAGCGTTATCCTCCTGGGCTCAGCCGCCATGAAGGTTTAGTACTCGGACACCAGCGTTATCCTCTGGGGCTCACCCATCATGAAGGTTCAGTACTCAGCCGCCATGAAGGTTCAGGTCTCAGACAGCAGCATTATCCTCTGCGGCTCACCCGTCATGACGGTTCAGGTCTCAGACAGCAGCGTTATCCTCCGGGACACCAGCGTTATCCTCAGGGGCTCACCCGCCATGAAGGTTCAGGCCTCAGACAGCAGTGTTATCCTCTGGGGCTCACCCGCCATGAAGGTTCAGGTCTCAGACAGAAGCGTTATCCTCCGGGGCTCACCCGCCATGAAGGTTCAGGTCTGAGACAGAAGCGTTATCCTCCGGGGCTCACCTGCCATGAAGATTAAGGTCTCAGACAGTAGCGTTATCCTCAGGGGCTCACCCGCCATGAAGGTTCAGGTCTCAGACAGAAGCGTTATCCTCCGGGGCTCACCTGCCATGAAGGTTCAGGTCTCAGACAGAAGCGTTATCCTCCGGGGCTCACCCGCCATGAAGGTTCAGTACTCGGACACCAGCGTTATCCTCCGGGGCTCACCTGCCATGAAGATTAAGGTCTCAGACAGTAGCGTTATCCTCAGGGGCTTACCCGCCATGAAGGTTCAGGTCTCAGACAGAAGCGTTATCCTCCGGGGCTCACCTGCCATGAAGGTTCAGGTCTCAGACAGAAGCGTTATCCTCCGGGGCTCACCCGCCATGAAGGTTCAGGTTCCAGATAGCAGCATTATCCTCAGGGGCTCACCTGCCATGAAGGTTCAGGTCTCAGACAGCAGCATTATCCTCAGGGGCTCACCGGCCATGAAGGTTCAGTAATCAGACAGCAGAGTTGTCCTTCTTATCACACCGGTTGTAAAGTTACAGGGAAACAAGTGTTACAGGTTCAGGGAGAGGCAGAAGATTATTCTTTGAGTTACAGAGGTTACAGGCTCAGGCCATGGAGATATGCCAGTTATTATAAAGATTGCACAGATTCAGGGCTCAGACAGCAGAGCTAATCCACTGGTGACAGATGTTACAGGCTCTGGGCACAGACAGCAGAGCTAACCCACAGGTGATATATGTTACAGGCTCAGAGCTCAGATAGAAGACCTAATCCACTGGCTTCAGATGTTACAGGCTCAAGGTTTAGGCAGAAGCGTTATTCCTTGAGTTACACAGATGTTACAGGCTCTGGGCACATAGATCTCCCTGGCAGTATAAAGATCGTACAAACTCAGAGCTAAGACAACAGAGATAACCCACTGGTGACAGATGTTAGAAGGTCGGGCTGGGGCAGAAGCGTCACTCCTTAGGTTACACAGATGTTACAGAGTCAGGCCAAAGAGAGCAGAGATGCCCATCATATTATAAACATTCCAGAGACTCAGGATTCAGACAGCAGAGCTAACCCACAAATGACAGCTAGAACAGGCTCCGAATCAGACAGCAGAGCTAACCCACTGGTGGCAGATGTTAGAAGGTCGGGCTGGGGCAGAAGCGTTACTCCTTAGGTTACACAGATGTTACAGACTCAGGCCAAAGAGAGCAGAGATGCCCCTCATATTATAAACATTCCACAGACTCAGGATTCAGACAGCAGAGCTAACCCACAAATGACAGATAGAGCAGGCTCAGAATCAGACAGCAGAGCTAACCCTCTGGTGGCAGATGTTACAGGCTCAGCGTTTTGGGGGAAGAGTTAATCTTTTTTTTGTTGTTTAAAAAAAAAATCTTTTTATTAAACATGAAAAGCAAACTTCAGGTCATCATCAATTACAAGTTAACAGTACAGGATAAACATTATTGCAGGCGTTCCAGAAAACATGACGAATATCCTTGACAATTATTAGCTGGTATTATCCGTACAGTCTACAGATGTATGAGCATCTCTCCTCTTGGCAATTACGAGAGCACCCCCTGTGGCACTGTCGACTGGCCTCTATATTGCGCCCACGACCCCAAATCTTTTCACCTTTACGTGGGCAGCCCCTACTCTGATATATCACTCGCTCTGCACCCTGACACCAATCCATATCTTTTTGTCCGGCTTCCAGTGTGGGGGTCATCGTTGCCCCCATGCTTAGGCGATGTTTCTCTTGGCAACCTGCCCTGCTAAGGCCAGCCAGGTCCTGGCCCATTGCGTCCACGTCATCTACCCCGATTCTCCCAGGATATGCCATCTCGGTTCTAGTGTGACACTGTCTCCCACCACCTCTGTCATCACTCGAGCAATGCCTTCCCAGTATCTTTGAATTTTGGGGCAGGACCACAAAATGTGAAAGAAGAACCCTGTCTCGCCACATCTCCTAACACACTCATCCGTCGTACAGTTACCCATACGTACGTGAACCATGTGTGAGGCATATGCTCTATGGAGAATACGGAGCTGGACAAGCCTAAAATGTGCCCAAATGGCTATTTCTCTAGGGCTCTGTAGGGCATCACCCCAGTCGTTGTCCTTGAGTAGGCCCACATCCGATTCCCAGGCCTCTCGCAGAGGACCCAAGCAGTCTGGAGAATTGTTCACAAGCTTTTTATAAGGGAGAGATATTGCTTTGTCAATCATGGGGCCTAGAAGGAGACCGTCCTCAAGTGGTGAATACTCCGGTATCGGAGTGCCCTCCTTAAAGTGACAGTGCAGCGCATGTCGTAACTGGCGGTATCGGAGGAATTCTCCCCCATCTGGAACTCTCCCCTCAAGGTGTCAAAATCTATCATTTTGCCTCTCTTCCAGACATCCCCCAATAGATCAAATCCAATAAGGCTCCATTTCCGAAATCCCTTTAGTCGTTCAAATTCACCCAGACTGTCTCCGTCCCATAGAGGGGTCTGCTCCGTGAGCTTAGCCTCCCATCCTGTCATTTTATTCGCCTTATGCCACACTTCAATAACTGTACAGGTGTGTATTGGGAAGAGTGGATTGCCTCTTCGTCTCCGATACAGCTCCATCCGATAGTTACCATTGTTCATTGCCAGCCGGTCCGCTCTGTATGCCGGCTCCTCAAGCAGGGAGAAAGCCCAGCCGTTAACATTGACGAGCTGGGAGGCCCAATAGTATTTTCTAATGTCAGGAATGACCAGGCCCCCATCATATACTCCTCTCTGGAGTTTCTTAAGCGCAATCCTGGCACAGCAGCGTACGCTGTTCGGATTCAACAGAGCGAAAAAAGGCCTCCTGTTTTCGAAATGGTGTGTTCTGAACCACATACAGTAATCGGAGGAGGGCCATCATTTTAAAGAGAACCGCTCAGCCCGCCAGGGAGATAGGTAGTCGTCGCCAGTGGGCAATGTCATCTCTCAGGCGACCTAATTGTGCCTGTATATTTAAACGCATAAACTTGTTTTCCGAGTGCGCGATCCATATGCCCAAATATTTAAACGTCTCTTTCCTCCCCAGCTCTGAGCATACCGACATCAGGGGTGGGAGTTCCCCTGCTAGCGAGAACACTAGGGATTTGTCCCAATTAACACAGTATCCTGAGTATGTTCCGAACGATTGTATTATATGAATGAGCCGGTGGAACGTTTGCCGTGGTCTGTGGGCGTACAGTAAAATATCATGAGCGTAGAAGGATATGCGCTCTTCCCAACCTCCCCCGAGATCAATTCCTCTAACCAATGATTCAAAGGTTGTTCGCACTCTGCTCGTCACACCAGCAAGTTGCCCCAAGGAACGGTGGTAGATGTAGTGGCGACGGCGAGTACGCCTATGCCACGATGTATGTAGAAAAGTATGTGTTGCATTTGCCATCCCTGGACACGTGTTTCGAGGTAGTTGCCTCTCATCAGCAGGGAGCAGGTCAGTGTAAAGGGGTGCCGCGTGGACTGCCAAAATGTAATTAAAACAGGTGAAGTACCTCTCATGGCGCGCAGGTGCAGGTCCAAGGCTCGTCAGCCTGTTGGCTCAAGGGAGCCGTAATAAATGATTCAAAGGTTGGTCGAACTCTGCTCGTCACACCAGCAAGTTGCCCCAAGGAACGGTGGTAGATGTAGTGGCGACGGCGAGCACGCCTATGCCACGATGTATGTAGAAAAGTATGTGTTGCATTAGCCATCCCTGGACACGTGTTTCGAGGTAGTTGCCTCTCGTCAGCAGGGAGCAGGTCAGTGTAAAGGGGTGCCGCCGACGAGAGGCAACTACCTCGAAACACGTGTCCAGGGATGGCTAATGCGACACATACTTTTCTACTTACACCGTGGCATAGGCGTACTCGCCGTCGCCACTACATTGACCACAGATCCTTGGGGCTACTTGCTGGTGTGGCGTGCAGAGTGCGACCAATCTTTGATTCACTCCTCTAACCAATGGATCCCCCCCGTATCCAGGACGCTAACAATTCCACTGCTAGCACAGAGAGCATCGGCGAAAGCGGGCAACCCTGCCTTGTGCCCCAATGAAGCCTAAAGGCTCGGGAGGTATTCCCATTGACTTGTGCCATTGGGGCGGTGTATAATAGGCATATCCACTGCTGTAGACTCTAGGACAGCGAACAAGTATGTCCATTCGATGCTGTTGAGTGCCATCTTGGCGTCGAGCGACAGGAGGGCGGCAGTCTCATCCCTATTGTCTTGGGTCATTTGCATGACACCATAGAGCCATTGCAAGTTAGGCCTGGTGCTCCTATGTGGCATGAAGCCAGATTGATCTGGGGGAATGAGGGACTGGATAACCGAGCTCAAACGAGTTGCAATGAGCTTGGCCAATACTTTGGCTTCAAAGTTCAAAGGGAGATAGGTCATGGGACTTTCCCTTTTTAAGGATGACTACAATAGTTGGCATTCTCAGATCCTCTGGGAGTCGACCTTCGTCTCTTGCACAGATAAACATATTAAGCATGTGTGGAGCTAATTTACTCGCTGCGCACTTGTACATTTCTGTAGGGAGTCTGTTTGGGCCTGCCGCTTTTCCGGACTGCAAATCCCGTATGGCATTTTCTACTTCCTCTACAGTGAAATCCGAGTCCAGCGCCACTCTGTCCTCTTTCTCAAGAGTTTGCAGAGCCATATCTTTGAGTAATTCATAGGAATCTGCCGCTCCCCGTGTAGTCTGTGATTGATATATGCTCTCGTAGTACTCGGCAAAGACCTCTGCTAATTCTGTACCCGTACCACCCTTTAAACGGTTCTCTGTTCTAATTTTGGAAACCCAGTTACGACTCCTGTCCTTCTTTTCAAGCCAAGCAATTAGTTTGTTGGCCTTGTCTCCCAGATCATAGATTTTCCTCTGTACAGCTAGTGCATGTGTACGGGCAGCATTTTCTTCTAGATCTTTAAGTGCTTCTTGCTTAAGCTTAAGTAGGTGTTTGCCCCCGGTATTCCCCACTGGTTCGGAGCCCATTGCCAGCTCGAGAGCCAGTAATAGCACCACTCGTCCCCTGCACAAAGTCCCTGGCCACCACCTTGTATGCCTCCCAGAGAATACAATCGGACCGCTTCACAAACAGGTCCCTAAATTCTCGGTCTCTAAACAGGAAGGGGTCTAGCCTTGGTGGAAGAGACCAATCCCGCCTAGGTCCGTAAAGCTGAACCCCTAGGGCGAATGGTCCGATATTCCATGTGCCCTATGGCACTACCCCCGGAAAAGTCCCACCGATACTGTGTGTATGAAAATATAGTCAAGACATGATCCGCTGCCATGTGCTGCGGAGATATGCGTGAACTGCCTCAGGGTGGGATAATGGCACCTCCAAAGATCCATCAGTCCTAGTGCTCTTAGGAATGTGTGCAGAGCTCGGGGTTCTCGGGTCCCAGGGGACTTTGCATCCCTATCCATGTCAGGATACATTGTATCATTCATGTCTCCCCCTCGACTCAAGGTCCCTTGTGGCAGATCAAGTAAGAGCTGACTAAGGTCAGGGACTGTCATCCAGTGTGGGCGTGGGGGGATGTAGACTGAGTAGACGTTCACCACCTGTTCCTCCCATCTTCCAGACAGGGCAACAAACCTAACCCAAGTGGTGGCACCAGGTACGGTGCACAACGAAAGGTACCGAGCTTTTAATAAGTATAGCTGTGCCCCTAGAGGACATGGTGAAGCCAGCGTGCGCCCAAAGTGTGTACCCAAAGCGATTAAGTGCCAAATAGTTTGTGCCCTGAAGATGCGTCTCTTGGAGGAGCACTATGTCTGGGGAATGCCTACTTTAGTATTGTAAAACTATAGTGCGTTTTATCTTGTCCACCAGACCGTTCACATTCCAAGAGAGAATTGTTAATTTACCAGCTAGTCGTGCCGCCATTTGGGAACCATATGCGTCTCCTCTCCCAACCTCAAGGGTGGCCCCTCCCCCCTCGTATAACAGTGTAATAAAGCAATGATTCTGAAGCATAAACAATCAAAGAAACAGCTACAAACCCCCCCTCCCTGCAACCCTGCCTTGTAGGCCTGAAACTACCCACATCCCCAAAAGCAGAGTGCCTGTCGCTCTAATGAACAAAGAACTGTTGTAGGGCTGTTTGGCACCACCACCCAATAGCGCCCACCCCCAGGCCCACAAGTCCACCACAACACAGAAAAGGGGACAGCTGGAGAATACATAACCTAGGCTCATCTTGTCATTTCGCAGGCTTCAGTGTCAATTGAGCATTGACAATAGCATTACCCCCTGACTATAAAAGCAAATCTATACCTTGAGTCCAGCACAACCCATATAACAGGCCACTGAAATGAGTCCAGTCTCTCACTTTCCAGGGTGTCTCGCTTCACTCATGGGGCTCCCAGACCGGGAGATCCTAGATCTGGACTCCGACCTCGCCCCATCTTTGCGTCGATCGGAGATTCAAGGTTACGGTAGCGGCTTCTACGCCAGTCCGTAAGCTCGGGAAGGACCCCCATCCAGGCACTGTTGGACCTTCGCAGGTGATGTGAAGAGCCAGGATTTGTCACCCTCGATGATCTTGAGCTTGGCTGGAAAAAAAATAATGTATTTGATTCCCTTCTGCCCGGGGGTCCGTTTGACCCCATCGAATGTGCGCCGCTCCTGCTGCACTTTTAAAGTGACATCCGGGAAAAACAAACTGTTGCGTTTTCGTACGGGAGATAGCTCACTCTGGTGGTCTGCAAAATTGCGTCCCGGTCTCGGAAGTTTAGAACGCGCACTATAATTGTCTGTGGGGGTGCCCCAGGTTTCGGCTTGGGGATTGGTGCGCTGTGTGCCCTCTCCACAGGAAACAAAGGGGACAATCTCTTGGGCTTGAGGTGGTTTACAATTAGGTCTTCAATGAAGAGGTCTACGCTGGGGCCCTCCGCCCCTTCAGGCACTTCCACTACTCGGATGTTGTTGCAGCGGGCCCTCCCTTCCTGATCGTCCAGCTGCAATGCCATCAATTTATGTTGGTGAGACAGTTTTTGCATGCGTTCTTCCAGCTTACGCCTTGCTGTTTGAAGCTCCCCTATGTTCTCCTCGGTCGCAGTGACCCTTTCTGAGGCTTTTCGCATGTCTGACCTCATTAGGTTCATCTCGATTGTGACCTTGTTGATTTTTGTTTCCAGGTTCGTGCCCACCGTTTGTATCGCCGCCATAATTGAGCTAAGAGAGGGCTCATCTCTGGCCGGTTTGTCATTGTGCGCCCCTTCCTCGGAGTTCTGCTGTTGCGGTACAGCGTATTTGTCCAGTTTGTTGGATTGTACACCGGACGGAACCCCTTTCGGTTTCATCATACCGAAGTTCAATCTGGGTGGGGACCGTAGAGCACTTTCAAACCCCGTCAGGCCGCTTTGTATCGCTACCCCAGCTTGCCACTGACCTCACGGCGCTGCAGGCACACAGTGCAATGATGATGTCTGTCTCCCTCGTATGTCTCCAGGCAATCTAACTGTGGCTTTCACGCATTTACAGAGGGAGTAGGCACAGTATAGGAGTCCAGCCACCTCAGATTGTCGCCTTGACGGGTTAATGCAGTTATCAAGACCCCCGCAGGAGCCACAAGACACCCAGTCGTGGTCACTCCGGCCTTTCTCAGTCGGGGCTGGAATGGAGCAGGGGGCTTGTGAGAATGTCTATGCCTCTCCACTGGCCGGCTTCAAAAAGTCCCCATGTCTGCCCCACAGCACCTCACCTCTCCAGCAGATCGCAACGGATTGCACATCCCGTGATCTATGTGGCCCAAACAGCTTCACCCCCAGCACAGGGCTTTTCAAGAGTACTGGGCCTGTTACTGCCGATCTAGCGCCCCGGGCGTGCTAGTTGCGGGCTGGGGGAAGCGTATCTCAATCCCTGCCCCCACATCAGCACTGCACAGGGGAGGGGGCCCACAACTGTAGCGTTGTAATATCTCGCCCTCCCGCGACTGATCTTTTTGACGGGCACCTCGCGATCCGCGGCCCTTGCACGGGCCCACCGGCAGTGCTCCACAGCCGCTCTGAGAGGACAATCTAGCCAGCTGCGGGCCATACAGTGCACGACGTCAAGGTAGAGCCAGCGCGGCACCCAGGACCTCTCACCACAGTGGCGAAGTGTAGATACCCTGCGCAGGCCCTAGATGCTGGAGCTTGCGTAGTGAGTATACCGGGTCACGCGCTCAGCTGGCAGACAGGCGAATCCCGAGACTCCGCCCCTCATCCATCCAGAGCTTGGGACAGCTCTCTGCAAGGCCTGTTGTTGTCACAATCAAGGCGTAGCATCACCGGGGGGCAATAGACACCTCCCCCGCGGCAGGACGATATCAGGATGGCAGCGCCAGCCGAATTCACCCTCCAGCCACCGGATAAATGACGGATATTGTGGGATTGCTCATGGGCCCAGACGGGGCCAAAGAGTTAAGCCGCCATCATGGCCGCTGCCAAGCCACGCCCCGTGAAGAGTTAATCTTTGAGTTACACAGATGTTACAGGCTCAGGGCACAGAGAGGAGAGGTGTCCCTCATATAATAAACATTCCACAGACTCAGGACTCAGCCAGCAGAAATATACCAATTGTGACAAATTGAAAGGCTCAAGCTCACAGAATGCTTAATACACTTGTGTGACAAACAGCGTTTCTATCCATTACACAGAGATCAATATTGTGCAATAAAGCCCCCCAGATGCAGAGAATCAGCGTGCACGGCCATTAGACAGCATAGACATCTCTCATATTATACAGATCTTGCTGATTCCAGCTTCAGCAAAAAGGCCTCTCCAAATTCTACATGACAAAATAAACAAGATGAGTAACTTTTGAAAATGTCCTTGTGTTTCTTTCCAGTTCAGTCAGTGATACATTAAAATGCTTTGTTATAATTTAATTATGTGCGCATCAACAAAGGTGTCCTAAACTACCCACTGAAAGGACTAATCAACTCGGTCTGTGTTCTTTATCTGGATACTGCTGAGCACCCCCTTGTTTATAGCTCACAGTATACTCTCTCTAGAATGTCTCACGGGATTTTTTTTTAAGTTCCCTATATGTTTTAAAGTTCCCTATATTTTTTTTTGGTCCCCTATATTCATTAAAGTATGCTTCAGTCGCTCTGTTGTGGTTGTCGAAAATGATTTATACCAGTTATCTTTTCTTTAATCTCTTTAGTTCATTCTTTCACATCTAAAAACATAATTTCTCAAACAGTCCCAAAAGTTCTATCTCATTGGTACAGCATGTTTCAGTCAGCATTTCGCACTTATGTGAGCGCTTCATCAGGGCATAATTTTTCTTGGGTACCTAGGAGGTCAACATCTGACATGTCAACCCTCTGAGTTGCCAAGTTTGGACCAGTACCACATGTAGGCTCGGAGTTGCCACATCGCTAACGTGTGCACAAACATGAATATTTTTCAAGAGGGGTGCTCTGACAAAAGAGTGTAGACCCATGTGTTTCTGAAAGTTCCTGGGATGACTCGAGTGTAGCTTTGTAGGATAAAATGCTCCAGAGGGCAAATACTATGGAAATACTACGAGCCAGTGCAGAGGGGCTATAATATATGTGGGCTGTGCCTAGATTCCGAAAGGTGCTAGTATCTTCTGGTTTTCTTTGTAAATAATATTTTAAGTCCTCTGTTGCATACTTGTGATTGGAAGTCATGTTCTTCTTTGAGGCTAAGCACTGGGTGGGTTGTACCACAGCCCCTACTCCCTCCTAGGGTATGATTTTACTTCTTATTGGCTCTGTCTAGAGACCGTAAAATGTTCAAAGGAAGCAACTTGGACATCCACTTACAATGGAGGTAAGTGCCCACGCAGGAGGAAGGTATCCACACACAATACTACCCAACAACCCCTGGACCCCAAGAAATGTCATTACTGAAGCTTAATAACCACTGGATTTTCCATTAGCCTAGGGTTCTAGAGCAGTGTGCTGTCCAGCTTAAAGCACTTTAACACCTTGTCAGGAGTAGTAAACGCTATATAATTACAATTATTATACAATACAATGGTGAATACAGAAATATTCAGTTTGTAGGCTGAGGCGAAATTTCGGCTTTGGGCAGTTTGCTCGCCGTGGGACTGTTCTCCCCTCCCCGCCCCTCCTTTCACCTACTCCAGAGATAGCCTTGAGTGTTTTGGAACACAGGCTACACTTAGGAAGAACAGATTTGATTTCTCCAAGGAGGAGCACAGAATTAACTCATATTATTTTTCAACACAATTTGAATTTCTTTCTATTAGTAGTAGTTTCCAAGTCTTCGGGACTGATTACTATGTCAGTCAGAAACTCTTCCAACCAACACGGTCTCGGATTTGGTTCCCACCGACTAGCGATCGGTGGTTCTGCACGACCGATTAAGATGCTTCCAAACACTGCTCGGAAGGACTCCCATTGACTTCAATGGGAGCCTGTGTTCCGAATGAGAACACAGGCTCCCATTGGGAAAATGGGTATCTGCAGAAAACCTTGCACCCTGTTACAAGCACCCCATGGCGCCTGCCACACTGTGCATGGTTTTACAGGCGGGTCCCTTGGGTACTCCCATGGACCACAACCGGGAGACATCAAGATGAAAGGGGACCTGCTAGGGGCCCCCCAAATCAGTTTCCGACAGCATTTTCGTGTTGGACAGGCCAACTCGCAAATGCTGTCAGAATCCAACATCATAATCGGTCAGAAACGCTGTCAATAGAGCTGTACGATTCGGCTCCGACCGACTCGGAATCTCCGAGTGCCGATCGAACCGATTTGGAATGACCAAATGGTTTCCCTTACGACAGCGTGCATCATAATCGCTCGGTCGGAATTGTTTCCCATCGAGTCGGGCAGATGGGTTCCGACACGGTCTAGGAGAATTTGATTGTCGGTTGGAGGCTTTCCGACCGACATCGTAATCAGGCCCTTAGTGTCCAACTTCCAATGTGTAAATTGCATATTACCTGTATTTGTGTGGTAATCACATGAATTATGTGAGTAAATCTTACATGATTTACCTTTTGGTCATTATTTGTGCCTCTTATGATTGGCCGTAAGTTTCTAAGTGGAGTTGTTATGCACTGCTTTGTGTTGCTTTGTGCGAGTGGCTTTGCAAGGAGTCTTATGGGGGAGTTTGCTTTATTCCGGTCATGTTACACCAAATTTGCACAGATTATTAATGGATTTTAGTTTTGACCTTACAAAACACAAAGCTGTTTGGCAATTTTTTCACACCTCTGCCTACAGGGTAAAATGCAAACCTGCCTTCCTTGCGGAAGGCATATTTGGTGTCAAGGCTGTCTGTAGGCCAATATCTGTGCCCTCCTCTGTAATGTCTCTCGATGAACTATTAGAATGGTTTTATATTTACTTTATATTGACTCTTGACTGCTGACTGATGGTTGCACCTCTGTAAAGTTAACCAGAGACTCTCCTGCATCTGTGTTGTACCTCTTTAATTCCAAAAACTGCTCCATTTTGGCAGTGATCGGAGTGCCACTGACAAAACTCCAACATCAACAAAGATCTGTTTTTCAACCCAGGTACTGATTGACAAAGTTAAGCTCTTTCTTCACCAACTGTGGGGTTTTTCTTTGACTTTAAATTTTTAATGCAAGGCATGTTTATAATTTCCATCTTTTATCTTTGGTGCTCAAGAGGCTAACTTGCTAACTGTTTACATTTTCCTGGGCGCCTCAGAGATACCAACTCTTCCAAGTCTAGCGTTTACATTTCTATGGCATAAACTTAGGGCCATATTTATGGCAAAGTAATGCAACGCAGCAGAGCAAGTCACCTTGCTGCGCTGCATTACAGGGCAAGAGCAGTATTGCACCATATTGAGAGAATCCAAGGTATTCCGGTCTTTGTCCCTACGCTGGCCCCATTTTGGCTGCCTAGAGCGAATGCAGCATTCTTGCACTATGGTGCAAGGGTGTCTGCATTGCAGGCGGGGTTCCTTTTGTGCAGTAAGGGGCACCTTCCTGTCCAAAACAATGCTGAGAGGAAAACTCCTTTCCATGTGTGCCTCAAAATGCAGTACACATAGAAAGAGGGAGTAATGAGGAGATATAAAGATATTTTTCCTTGTTTATGCCTCCTGTGGGAAGGCGTATCTTTTTGGGGCATTCCCAGGTTTACCACTTCTGGTAAATTTGGGTATGCATCCAAAACAATGGGAGTTGCGTGTGAATACCCAAGCAACGTCATGGAATGCCTCCCTGGCACAGAGTAAGGCATCATAGTGACGTGTGCTGCGCTGCTTTACTCGAGATTTATAAAGTAATTCAGGGCCACGCAAGGTGGCCTCGGGCGACTTCATAAATCTCTTTTTTGAGTTGCGTTGCGTTGCGTGGTGCAAGAGCAATGTAACAGGGCTTATAAATATGACTCTTATTGTCTCAAATATGTTATTGTATCTATCACTGTTTCTCACAGTTCTTCTTGATTAGGCCCTGTACCGACTTATCTCTGTCATTAGGATTACTGAAGGAGCGACACATGGTGGAAAAGGCCTTATCTCTTGTCCCACCTTCATGCCTGTGCCCTCCAGTACCTCTCCTTCTCGCATACCAAGGTCTGGACATACATTTGCAGCAAGGGCAGCTGCCTCCGTGGTCGCCTTTGTCTCTCTCCCTGCTGCGCCATTGCCAACACATAACTCTGTCAGGCTGTTCATTCTGGAGAGAGAGCAACTGCTTCCCTTCTTTAGCCTGAGTGATGCCGCAGAGGCCTGTAAACTTCAGGAGGGACCCCAACAATTTTCATAAGGTACACTCAGTGCTTAATTTGAACTGGTGGTCTCCGGTGCTCGGCACCAGCAATTAATTGCTAACACTGGCATTTATGACAGTCTGCTACACTGTGGTACTGTTTGTTTTATTTAGAGATGAGCATAACAACAGTTGTTGACTAATTCAATATACTGTAAAATAACTTATAGCTGCCACGAAAGCCATTCTTATAGCTTTAGGGGTCTGGAGTAGTCTGCAGTGTCACACTGGTAGGAGAGTGATGGTAAGTAGGTGTGTTTGTACTGTCATTGGCAGCGTAGCAGGGGCACTGGCTGGTGCAAGCTTCAGCAGGCTTCTGACGAGGGCCCTGGCACTCATTGTTTTTACAAATTAAGCGCAGGGTGCACTGATCACAGAAACTAGCTGTCAAATCGTATACCTGGAGTCTCTGAACAGCCATAGTCTTCTCATGGTGTGCATCTGCTGACAGGAAGTCCTCTATTCATGTGACGCCGGCATTGCTTGGATTGCAAGATGTCTCCGAACCCTAGTGGTCCAAGTGGTCAATCGCTGTTCTTTCCATTCCAGGTAATCAGATTGCAATATCTACTATGTTTTCCCTTTATGTGGCTTTCGAATATCTTGTCGGACACTGGTGATGCTAGTGCTCCAGTAAAACATTGTATTGCGCGGTCTGTCTCTACAGTTTTATTAATATATTTGTCAATAGTCTTTTTTTCCAACTTTATATCCAAGATGCAAAACGTTACTCCTCCTCCACTGTTTAAATTTCTCCAAGAGAACCAGCGTTTAAGGGGAAGAAGTGGAAAATGATCATTAAAAATTATTTTAAAATGTTTGGCTCAAATTTAAATGCAGAAAATAAATCTTCAATTGTGCTTCATTGCCTAGGTGCCGCAGAGCAGGGTGCTTTTGAAAATCTATCAGATCTTACAGATGATGAGAACAATGTTAGTGTCAGCTTCAAAGAATATGAAACTGCCATAAAAAACTGGAAAAATATTACCTACATAAAGTTTTCATATGCCTGAATGGTATCACTCTGGAATGAGAGTTCATGGGCAAGAGGACAGTGGAGGGATATGCTGAATGTAATCTTGCTGAATGTAATCTTGCCCCTATGTATAAGTTTGAGGAAATCACTGGCAAAAGAATTGGGGATCAGTTTATGATATTGGGCTGAAGCGATAACATTAGAGAGGAGCTGTGGATCAAAGACAATCCTAGACTGAGTGAAGGGATAACCATAGCAAGATATGATATTCAGCGGCATGTGTTAAGGAGTTACGCAGAGACCAGAGTAGAAAGGGGAGAGGAGTTGGCCTAACGGATAGGGCGCTCGACTGCGGAACTGGGTTCGAGTCTCAGTAATGACTCTGAACATCCTGTGATTCTGGGCAAAATCACTTAATCTCCCCGTGCCTAACAAAAATGAATGTGTGTCCTCATGTAACGTAACTGGTGCTATGTAAATTGCTCTGATACCTGATTGGATTTGGGTCAAGTTCGCGCTATATAAAACTCTGCAAAAAAAACAACAAAAAAAAGAGTACCTCTGCCATGACTCAAACTGTTGACATCAGATCTAAACCACAAATCCGATCCAAAGATAATGCTAGGATCACAGGAGTTTATTTTCATTGTGAAAACCCCGGGGGAGCTGCATAAAGGGCCCACGCTGGAGAAGCAGCTAAAGGAGCAGGTCATCTTCCAAGCCCCAGGCAACGGGTCTTTGCAGAGTCCAAGTGGAGACAGCAGTAAGAGAGGAAACCAAGGCAACCTGCAAGAGAACGAAGACTTGAGACGCTCGACCCACAGAGCGGCGGCACAAAGCCCTTTCTGGTAGACGTTAACACACCAGGCGCCTCATTCACAAAAGTAACTTACACTTTTGATTAATTTACACTTTTGAGAATGTTTACTACTTTCTGGTTATCCACAAAATCTGAGTGTACATTTGTTCAAAAGGTTTAACTTACATGTCTCCACCAAATTAAAGGGCCTGTGGGCTATAAACTTTTGAGTTATTTACACTTTTGAGATAGGATTACTATTTTTTGGCAAGTCACAAAATCCTTGTGTAAGTTACAAGTTTGTAGTAAATTTACATTTGGATTTTGAAAATAGCCAGAAAGTACTAAACTTACTCAAAAGTGTAAATTACATTCAGATCTCTCAAACAACATGCCCAGTCACCTAACTTCACAAAATCCTTTCAGAACTCTGTGGTGTATGTGATGCTAGGATTCCTCAGAATCAAGCCTTTTGCAACTCTCTTGCAGACAACCTCATCCTGAAAGCCCAAGTCCTTGAATATTTCTCTGGGACAAGTCACTTAATAGTCGTCTGTTCACACCAACCATAAACACCCCCTTTGGCTGGAAACCAATCATGGCCTCCTTCATGCCTCTGCCATCTTTCAGATTCCAGGCACTACTCAAGGCCAATAGCCCTTCTCGCTTCCTTGCTGACTGCGGCCCATCACAGGAAATTCTCCTCTCTACGGGTCTATAGTCTTTTGAACAGACCATCTTCAACTACTCTGATTAAGTATAAAGGGGTAACCCTGTGTCCCTCAGACCCCGGGTAAGTTTCAATTAAACAAGAAATGGTTCTGTCGGGTAGAACGAACGCGAGTTGAGGATGCTCAAAATGCAATACGAAAAGCAATCTCTGGAATACGCAACATATGATCAAATACTCAACACTTAATCAATAAGAACTGAGCTGTATTACTTGACACTTAATGAATAAGGACTGAGATGAATGGCTTGTTAATAATATTTATATATATATTTTGAGCAACATCTTCAACTACTCTTCAGCAGTTTTCCCAGTGACCTCAAGACCTGCAACAAGACAATCATCAAACAATAAAACCTGAATACACCAGCACCAACCGATTACAGACCAATCTCTAACGGTCGATTTCTCAGAAAATCCATTAGAAAAGCTGCCTGAACCAAGATCTCCAAGTTCTTGGAAGGAAATGAATGGCACTTGGATCATTAAGTGAGTTTCAAACTTGTCAGTGGAAGGAAATCCACTTTGATCTCCATATGGGATTGTCCGAAGACCACAATCAATGAAATGGAGTTCGTCACAGTTTTATTACTGGGCCTCTCATCCACTTTGAATGCAGTCTACCACCCCCGCTGCCACACACACCACTCAAGACTCCATCTTTGATCGGATCTCCTGCCAGACCCAGCATCCGCTTGCTCCCACTCTATTTTTCAATTCCCTTTTGCAGTCACACTGGGACCCTGCAATGTCCCACTGTCTCTTCACTTCTCTTTAATATATACCTCAACTCACTGCCAAACCTCCAATAGTACTCAATCTAACCTACCGTAACTATCAGACCATTCCCAGAGTGCAGTAAAGCTTGAAAACCTTGAAGGTGAAATATTTCTGTGTCTTACACCCATAACTACAAACCGTCAAACAATCGATGCTAATCAACCCCGTCAAACTCATCTCATCAGAAACAGACATCATAACCTCAGAAACTGTGAGAACTATCACCCTACCACCATTGTAGGAGCGTAGGATCTGCTTCACATGGGTACCCCCACTTTTTTGCTGGTGTTTCACTGTTTTTCGGCCTTAGTCTGGCTGTGGCCCTGCTAATCAGGACCACAGCCTAGCTGCTTCCTCTCTAAAATGGTTTCCATGTACATTAGGTACATATCTAATTGGATTCTGGAGTGCCTTATAAGCGCCTAGTATATGGTATACTATGTACCTAGGGCATAGGTACCTCAGAGGCCTACCAGGGGCTGAAGCATGTATTATGCCACCCCTGGGAAGCACTCCAAAATGGCACCACAGGTCAGCTACAGCAGCCGGGGTAAGGGTGTGCTTGCACCCCTTACAGTGGTATAGGCTACCTATATCACTACCATTGCACGCACATATAAAACCTATAGGTCACTCCTATGGCAGGCCTTAGCAATCCTCTAGGCAGAGTGTTTGGTTTTTATGTGAGAGGGTGCCCCTGCATGAGCAGAGCCCCTCTGCAGCATTTGGAGTACCCCCTCTGATGTTGTGTGTGGTGTAGCCTGACCATATCCTCTTAAGTGCATTTTAACCGCCCTGCAAATGCTAACTTTGGTCTGGCTGCACGGTTTGGTGTCAAACGCTTTGGAATACTACCCCCCCCCCCCCCGCCAGTTCTGGCGGCGGGTGTAGACTTCCACCCTTCTAGAGGGAGAGACATGTTCACACTGGTCTACCCGGTAAAGGCTTTCTAAAGCCCTGGCATCACAAAATGGATGCCACTGGCACAGCCACGGGTCTGGCCTCCTGCTGCTGACCGAAACTCCGGCAGGGGAGGCCTGGACAATAGGTTTCCTGTCCCCGGGAGGTGTAACCACCTCCCCAGACAGGCAGATGTGTATTGGGGCTGGGCAGGAGCACTCTCTGGTGGCACACTTGGTAACCACCCCTCTTTCCAAACCCTCCCATAGGTGAGTCCCTAGAGTATGTCCAACCCCCAAACTTAGTATAAGTTTGGGAACCCAGTCCATGCGACTTTAGATTACCCTGGAAAAAACTCTGCAACATATATCCTGGACCTTCGACGTTCTTCTTTGCTTAGAAGACTGAAGAAATCTCCCTTGGGGTCAAGGGGTGACTCCCCTGCTTGGCAGGCACCAAGAAGCAACTGACCGGTCTGCATCGATGAAGCTCCCACCGGACGCCGAAGTCTTTGCATCACCAGAGGTGGATTTCCAGACTTCCCCGAGGCTATCCTGAGTTCACAGCAAAGCTGAGGCCTGTGGCTATCGTGGGTGACATGGAACCGTGACCCCTGGCCACCGTGAACTTTTGCAGCAACATCATCTTCCTGGTCTTCCTCGAAGTTGTGCTTTGGGCTCCGAGTAGCCCCAGCCTTGAGCATCTCCTGCACCGAAGATTTCTGGCCTCCACTCCACGAGTGACCCTTGGGCCAGTTTCAAGTGCGACCGCTTGAGGCTCCTTCACGATCGCTAGCCCGTTGGATAGTAGGTCCCCACAAAGGCAACTCCTCTTCTGATTGGGCTTTCCAGGTTGCTCCAGACATGCCCTGACATATCCTTTCTGGGTGAATTCCCCAGACCTTGCTGGTCTGCACCGACGTCCTTTCCCTGCTTTCAAGTAACTTGCCGTTGCCAAGGCTTGTTGGGTCCAACCTGATCGCCTACACCGCAGCACTCGACAGACTTCGTAGAACAGCTGGAATCCAGCTCCTGGTCATCATCTGCGCCTCCTTGACCTCGTGGCTGAAGAGTCAAGACACCCGTCAACTCACCTGAAGCACCCGACATCTGTGGGCATTGGTCAGTCATGCCCTTGGTCACTGGTAAGTGACCCAGACTCTGTCCCCTCTGCTTTCAGGTTCCTTCCATCCTAGATCCAGGCTTGGATCACTTCGGACACTTTTCCTCTTCACGGCAGCAGCACTTCTTCGCAAGCTTCCATTCAAATCGACGACGTGACCCGACACAAAAAGACACCTATGCACCCGGCTTCCCTGGGTGAGGTAACACGAGTACTCCGGTGCTCCCATGGGTGATAGTCCTAGTTCTTCCTAAGTCCAAAAGGGTTTGGTCCTGTCTCGATTCTAAGTGTCTCTAATCATGAAATTTCCAACCGTGACATTGCCCATAGAAGCTAACGGGAACCCGTGGTTGTGTTCCCACACTGCACACGGCCCCCGTGGGACCCCTGTATCACTACCTTGGGTGGTTCCTTGGGGTCCCAGCGATTCTACAGGCTCTAGGCCTTGTGTCTAGTTCAGTCGTGGTTCTTATACCATTTTATTGGTATATGGTTTGGTACGCCCCTTGGGCCCAAACGTATATTTGTGCTGTTACTGTTGATTGCTAACTTGTAAATTAAGTACTTCGAACTCCAGCCTCATAAACAGACCAGAGGGGTGTGTTTTATGTTAAATACATATATTTTAAATATATACCTGGTGTGATTGTCCTTTCATTTGGTCATTCAAGAGATTATAGACTGGTAAAACAAGCTGCTTTACATTCCTTCAAGACTTAGCCTGAAGGCTGCTCTCCATAGCTACCACTAGGATAGCTTTCAATAAAGGTTGTCTTAAACCTATTCACCATAAGGGGTTGTTTGAACTGATACAAGGTGCCCACTTTAATTAGTGGACAGCATATATCAGGCCAACTTCTCACAACCATCACCCTTTGTGATGTATCAACTTATCACCGTCGAACTGTGTGAAATATAACCCTATCACCATCAAACAGTGTGAAGTATCACCCTATCACCATTAAACTGTGTAAGATATCACCCTACTAACATCTGGCTTGCCAACTCGCCCATGCACTTGGACCACCTCCAACTACATCAACGGAAATAAGAAATCTGTTTGTGATCATGGATCCGGACCTGTCCCACAACTTGTTTACCATGACACCCCTGCTCTGCACTTCCCTCATCTAGAGGTCCCTCAGAGGGTCTACAATACCATCTCCTTGGTGCTGTTTACTCTAGATTATACCAGCCAGGCATATATTTGAGCTCTTCCCTGTAGGAGAGTAGGATCTGCTTCACATGGGTACCCCCACTTTTTGCTGGTGTTTCACTGTTTTTCGACCTTAGTCTGGCTGTGGCCCTGCTAACCAGGACCCCAGCCTAGCTGCTTCCTCTCTAAAATGGTTTCCATGTACATTAGGTACATATCTAATTGGATTCTGGAGTGCCTTATAAGCTCCTAGTATATGGTATACTATGTAGGCCAGGGCGAAAGCTCTGTTCCGCTCGCGGAAATTGCGACAATTTGACATTTTCGCGTTCCGCGGAGAGCACGAAAATGTAAAAATTTCCACAATCCGCATCTTACCGGAATTTTTTTTCTTGCTCGTACTGTAAAGAAATACAATCTCGCGTGCGCGCGATTGCCTTACCTGAATCCCCGCGTTCGCCGACAAGTTTTCCCGATCCGGTCGCGTTCTCAACGAGATGTTGGATTGTTGGTAGCCATTTGCGCTGTCTCGCGACTGTTCGCGCCCGCATTAACGTAATTTGTCGTGTGATCAAGTAATTCGTCGTGTGATCACGTCTTTCTTCTCGCGATCATGCATCGCGAGAGTATGAGATGATTGAGATCTCGAACACGTCATTCTCCACCGCGAGCGAGAGCGTGAGGACGCGGGCACGTCATATCGAATGCGAGCGGGCTGGACAAGTGAAAACAAGATGGCCGCGCCCGTGAGCAACCGCATGGGTAAGTTGGCGAGCCCCGATCATGCAGAAAATACCGCAAACGGGCAGGAAAAAAACTTCCGCGTCTTCGCGATATTTCCATGTGTTTGCGGAGATTTTTTAAATTTTTGCAATCGTTTGCGAAAGTGAATTTCGTAAATTCCGCCCACCCCTAATACTATGTACCTAGGCCATAGGTACCTCAGAGGCCTATCAGGGGCTGAAGCATGTATTATGCCACCCCTGGGAAGCACTCCAAAATGGCACCACAGGTCTGCTACTGCAGCCTGTGTAAGGGTGTGCTTGCACCCCTTACAGTGGTATAGGCTATCTATATCACTACCATTGCACACACATAAAAAAACCTATAAGTCACTCCTTTGGCAGGCCTTAACAATCCTGCAGGTAGGGTGCTTGGTTTTTATGTGAGAGGGAGCCCCTTCATGAGCAGAACCCCTCTGCAGCTTTCGGAGTACCTCCTCTGATGCTGTTTGTGGTGCAGCCTGACCATATACTCTTAAGTGCATTATAACCTCGCGGTAAATGCTAACTTTGGGATGGCTGTACGGAAACATGTCGTGTTTGGTGTCAAATGCTTTGGAATACTACCCCCCCGCCTGCCAGTTCTGGCGGCGGGGGTAGCATTCCACCCTTCTAGAGGGAGAGACATGTTCACACTGGTCTAACCCGGTAGGACTTTCTAGAGCCCTGGCATCACAAAATGGATGCCTCTGCCACAGACATGGGTCTGGCCTCCAGCTGCTGACCGAAACTCCAGAAGGGGAGGCCTGGACAATAGGTTTCCTGTCCCCGGGAGGTGTAACCACCTCCCCAGACAGGCAGATGTGCATTGGGGCTGGGCGGGAGCACTCTCTGGTGCTTTGAAGTCCTGCACTGGGGGCACACTTGGTGTCCCTATGCATAGTCCAGTTCAAACCGGTTGCAGGGGCTACCTGCCCCTGCTCTGGCACGAAACTGGACAAAGGAAATGGTTGTAACCACCACTTATTCCAAACCCTCCCATAGGTGGGTCCCTAGAGTATGTCCAACCCCCAAACTTAGTATAAGTATGGGAACCCAGTCCTTGCGACTTTAGATTACCCTGGACGAAACTCTGCAACATATTTCCTGGACCTTCAACGTTCTATCCTGACTAGAAGACTGAAGAAATCTCCCTTGGGGTCAAGGAGTGACTCCCCTGCTTGGCAGGCACCAAAGAAGCAACTGTCCGGTCTGCAGTTCCGAAGCTCCCGTTGGACGCCGAAGTCTCT
Organism: Triturus cristatus; assembly: GCF_964204655.1. Classification (NCBI taxonomy): domain Eukaryota; kingdom Metazoa; phylum Chordata; class Amphibia; order Caudata; family Salamandridae; genus Triturus; species Triturus cristatus. The sequence continues at coordinate 1,182,067,364 of NC_140584.1, read as the reverse complement.
GCATCACCAGAGGTGGATTTCCTGACTTCCCCGAGGTTACCCTGAGTCCACAGCAAAGCTGAGGCCTGTGGCTATCGTGGGTGACGAGGAACCGTGACCCCAGGGCACCGCGTACTATTGCTGGTACATCAACTTCCTGTTTATCCTTGAAGTTCTGCTTTGGGCTCCAAGTAGCCCCAGCCTTGAGCACTGACTGCACCGAAGATCTCTGGCCTCAAATCCACGAGTGAACCGTGGGCAAGGTTCCAGTGCGACCGCTCGAGGCTCCTTCGCGATCGCTAGCCCATTGGCTAGTAGGTACCCACGAAGGCAACTCCACTTCTGCTTGGGCTTCCCTGGTTGCTCCAGACGTGCCCTGACTTACTCTCGCTGGGTGAGTCCCTCAGACCTTGCTGGTCCTTCATCTCTTTCCACGAGACTTGCCAAGGCTTGTTGGGTCCAATCTGGTTGCAGTTTCCGCAGCACTCAACAGACTTCGTGGGACAGCTCGAATCCAGCTCGTGGACTTCGTCGATGCCTCCTGGACCTCGTGGCTGAAGAGTCAAGACACCCGTCAACTCACCTGAAGCACCCGACATCTGTGGGCATTGGTCCATCCTGTCCTCGGTCACTGGCAAGTGACCCAGACTCTGTCCCCTCTGCTTTCAGGTTCCTTCCACCTTTGATCCAGGCTTGGATCTCTTCGGACACTTCTCCTCTTCACGGTAGCAGCAGTTCTTCGTCAGCTTCTATTGTAATCGACGACGCGACCCGACCCCACACCAAAAGACACGTATGCACCCGGCTTCCCTGGGAGAGGTAACATGAGTACTCCGGTGCTCCTATGGGTGCTAGCCCTAGAACTTCTTAAGTTCAAAGGGGTTTGGTCCTGACTCGATTCTAAGTGCCCCTAATCTTTAAATTTCCAACCGCAACATTGCCCATAGAAGCTAACAGGAACCTGTGGTTGTGTTTACACACTGCACACGACCCCCGTCGGTCCCCTGTGTCACTACCTTGGGTGGTTCCTTGGGGTCCCAGCGATTCTACAGGCTCTTGGCCTTGTGTCTAGTTCAGTCGTGGTTCTTATACCACTTTATTGGTATATGGTTTGGTACGCCCCTAGGGCCCAAACGAATATTTGTGCTATTACTGTTGATTGCTAACTTGTAAATTAAGTACTTCGAACTCTAGTCTCATAAAGAGACTAGAGGGGTGTGTTTTATCTTAAATACATGTATTTTAAATATATACCTGGTGTGGTTTTCCTTTCATTTGATCATTTAAGAGATTATAGACTGGTAAAACAAGCTGCTTTACATTCCTTCAAGACTTAGCCTGAAGGCTGCTCTCCATAGCTACCACTAGGATAGCTTTCAATAAAGGTTGTCTTTAACCTATTCACCATAAGGGGTTGTTTGGACTGATACAAGGTGCCCACTATAATTAGTGGACAGCATATATCAGGCCAACTTCTCACATTGGTGTGCAGCGTGTGGGATTCCAGCTTGCTATTGTTTTACCAGATAATCTCAATTGAATTGATCAACTGAAAACCACTAAAGGTACCTAAGGTACATATAATATCAAGTTTAGCTACAGTAAGTTCTAGTGAACTTAAAGTTGTGTGTTAAGGGATAGCACACCGTTTCTACAACTCAAGAGAGTTTAGTAGGCCACACTAGTGTAGGTAGTGCAATACACCACACCACATTAGTAATGTCTAGTCTGCCAGGAACCAGTGGGTCCCTGCCAGAAGCCAGTGGGCTTCTCCGCCTATAAATATGAGGATCTCTCCTTTGCTCAGCTTAGGGCCTTATGTTCCATTAGGAAGCTGAAGACAGGCAAAAGCTTAACCACCCAGCATCTCATAAAGATACTTAAGCTGGATGATATCTCGGGGCCTAGTGGGCCTGATGGGGTAGCCAGTGTGGGTGGGACAGCAGGTGAGGGTGGGCCTAGGGGTAGAAATTCCCCTGACCCTACCTCTAATGCTGACCAGACTGGTGACAATGACCAGTATCTGGTGAACCCAGCTCTCCTCGATGAGGATGAGGAGGATGACAACAATGCTCCCTCCTTTATTCCTCCAGGAAGAGTTGAAAGTAGGGCTAGAAGGGACAGAACTCTGTCAATGGGGATCTGTATAGTCTAACTCCTCTATAGGAACCTCTGTCTCTTCTCACAGAGGGAGGGAACCCTCCCAGGAGAGGAGAGAGAGACTGCTGAAGTATGAGCAAGCCAAGTTCAACCTCAGAAAGCAGCAGATGGCCTTAGATAGGGAAGCCCCAGAGCTCTACAGAGCTAGTAAAAAGGAGGGACTAGAGTCCCTTGGTGGCAGCAATTTCCCTAGAGATAAGGAGATAAGGAGAGGTCTTATGACCATAGAAACCTAAGTAAGATTGTCCCTCCCTACTAGAGTGGGGATGACATCCACAAATGGATAACTGCCTTGGAGAGGGCCTGTAAAGTACAGAAGGTCCCTCAAGGTCAGTGGGCAGCAATCTTATGGCTCTCCTTTGCAGACAAAGGTAGAGATACGTTCCTCACTGTAAGAGAAGAGGATGCTGATGATTACAAGGTCTTGAAAAGTGCACTGATAGATGGGTTTGGCCTAACCACTGTACAATACAGGTTAAAGTTCAGAGATACCCAAAAAGCACGAAATCAAGACTGGGTTGACTTTGTTGACTGTGTTGCTAAGGCTATGGAAGGTTGGTTATTGGGCAGTAAAGTGTGTGACTTCATAGGATTGTACAATCTGATAATGAGGGAGCAGATTCTTAATAACTGTCAAAATCAGCTGTTGCACCAGTACCTGGTAGATTCTGATCTGACCTCTCCCCAAGAATTGGGAAAGAAGGCAGACAAATGGGTCAGAACCAGGGTGAGGCAGAAGGTACAGAATGAAGGTGGTGACCCAAAGAAGCAGGATTCTAAGAACTCTGACAAAGGTGGGGACAAGGGTAAAGACCAGATGTCTTCTCAAGGGCCCCAAAAATATGTTTCTAATGGGGAGTCACAGTCGAGTAAGGGTAAAGGCCAAAAGAAACCTTGGTGCAAAATCTGTAAACAGAAAACTCACTGGACCAGTGACTGCACCAAGTCCAAAGAATCTACTCCAGCCACTATTGCCCCTAAGGCAACTGTTCCCCTAGTACAGCTACAATAGGTGGTGGCAATGTTCAGAATAAGGGTATAGTAGGGTTGACCCTGGGTTCTGAGATGGACTCTGGCCTAGTCAGAGTTCCAACTCAGGCTGGGCTTGTCTGTGATGGGGGCATGGATATGCCTCCCTGTGTGAGTCCCAGTAATCCTGGCAAACACAGACAACATCCTTTGATAAATGGAGTAGAAGCTTGGACATTCAGGGACACAGGAGCAAGTGTCACAATGGTGACAAAAGATCTTGTGGATCCTGGGCAGATTATACTTGGTGAAATGTACCAAGTGACCAATGCTAGCAATGTCAGAACAGACCATTCTCTGGCAGTTATTAACGTCTCCTAGGGAGGGGTAACTGGCCTTAAGAAGGTTGTGGTAAGTGCAGACCTACCAGTACAGTGTTTGCTTGGCAATGATCTAGAGACTTCAGCTTGGTCTGAAGTGGAGCTCAGGACACATGCAGAAATGTTAGGGATCCCTGCTCATGTCTTTGCTGTGACTAGGTCACAGGCCAAAATGTCTAAAGCTGGACAGGCCCTGGATTCTGGAAATATGGACCAGGTGCCTCACAAGAGGAGGAGCAGTTGAGTTAAGGCAGAGCCTTCCCACCTGACTCAGAATGCTGATCAGCCTCCTCAGGGAGATGATCTTGAGCCTGAAGAAGGAACTGTCCCAGAGGAGCTTGAACCTGACCAGGTTGAGTTCTTGGGGACAGGGGGCCCTTCCAGGTCTGATCTGAGCCAGGAGCAGAAAACGTGCCCCTCGCTTGAACCCCTCAGAAAGCAAGCTGCTGATGAGGCTGCTGGGAATGCTACTGGCACCCATAAAGTTTATTGGGATGATGGACTTGTTTACTCAGAGAGTAGAGACCCCAAGCCTTTTGCATCCAGGAGGTTGGTTATACCTCTGAAGTTTAGGGGCTTCCTATTGACCCTAGCCCATGATATTCCCCTAGCAGAACACCTCGGCCAGAACAAGACTTGGGACAGAATTGTCCCTCACTTTCACTGGCTCCACATGTCTGAAGACACTAAGGAGTTTTGTCGCTCCTGTGTAACCTGCCAAGCCAGTGGCAATGCAGGTGGCACTACAAAGGCCCCCCTGATACCACTATCTGTAGTAGGGGGTGCCCTTTGAAAGGGTAGGGATTGACATTGTTGGTCCCATGGATCCCCAAACAGCATCTGGGCACAGATTTATACTGGTGGTGGTAGATCATGCCACCAGGTACCCAGAAGCAATTCCCCTAAGGACCACTACAGCAACTGTGGTGGCAAGAGCTCTCTTGAGTGTGTTCTCAAGAGTAGGCTTACCTAAGGGGGTAGTATCTGACAGGGATGCAAACTTCATGTCTTGATTGCTATGTAGAAGGAGTGTTGAGTGACCTACAAGTTCACCACACCCTATCACCCAAAATGCAATGGTTTAGTTGAAAGGTTTAACAAAACCTTAAAGGGCATGATTAAAGGACTCCCAGAGAAGCTTAGGCGAAAATGGGACCTACTCTTGCCCTGCCTTTTATTTGCATACAGGGAGGTGCCTCAAAAGGGGGTTGGTTACAGCCCATTTGAACTTGTGTTTGATCACCCTGTCAGGGGTCCATTGTGTTTGGTGAAGGAAGGATGGGAGTTACCTCTCAAGCCCCCAAAGCAAGACATAGTGGACTATGTACTTGGTCTCCGCTCCAGGATGGCCGAGTACACGAAAAAGGCAAACAAAAACCTTGAGGCTAGCCAGGAACTGCAAAAAGAATGGCATGACCAAAAGGCTGTACTGACTGTTTACCAGCCAGGACAGAAAGTGTGGGTGTTGGAGCCTGTGGCCCCAACAACCCTCCAGGACAAATGGAGTGGCCCCCATACAATTGTTGAACAGAAAGGGGAGGTTACCTACTTGGTAGACCTTGGAACCCCTAGGAGTTCCCATAGGGTACTTCATGTCAACAGACTAAAACCATATGTTGACAGGGCAGACATGGGCTTGCTCATGGCTACTGATGAAGGACAGGAGGACGAGAGTGACCCACTCCCTGACCTGCTTTCTCAGAACCCTGATGATGGGTCAGTTGATTGTGTAGCCTTGGCAGGCAGCCTCACTGCCCAGCAGCAAACTGATGGAAGAAACCTTCTCAGCCAGTTTAGACATATGTTTTCCCTGACTCCAAGTCAGACCACCTGGTGCACTCATGAAGTGGACACTGGGGACAGTCTACCTGTGAAGAATAAGATCTACAGGCAACCTGACCAAGTCAGGGACTGAATAAGGACAGAAGTCCAAACAATGTTAGATTTGGGTGTGATTGAACCCTCAGTTAGCCCTTGGGCTAGTCCAGTAGTCCTGGTACCTAAACCTCACACCACAGATGGAAAGAGAGAGATGAGGTTTTGTGTAGACTACAGGGGTCTCAATGCAGTCACTAGGACTGATGCCCATCCCATCCCGAGGGCAGATGAGCTAATAAATACTTTGGCCTCAGCCAAGTTTCTAAGCACATTTGACCTGAGAGCTGGCTACTGGCACATCAGACTAGCTGATGATGCAAAGCCAAAGACAGCATTTTCTACCCCTAGTGGGCACTACCAGTTTGTGGTAATGCCCTTTGGTTTGAAGAATGCACCTGCCACTTTCCAAAAGTTGGTAAATCAAGTCCTTACAGGCCTGGAAGACTTTAGTGCAGCATATCTAGATGATATTGCTGTCTATAGCTCCACCTGGGAGGATCACCTGGTCCACCTGAGGAATGTTTTGGAGGCCCTGCAAAAAGCAGGCTTAACTATCAAGGCTACTAAGTGCCAGAAAGGGCAGAGTCAGGTTGTGTACCTGGGCCACCTTGTAGGAGGAGGCCAGGTTCAACCATTGCAGAGCAAAATCCAGACCATAATGGAATGGATTGCTCCAACTACCCAGACTCAGGTGAGAGCCTTCTTAGGCCTGACTGGGTACTATATGAGATTTGTCACGGGGTATGGATCAATAGTGACACCCGTGAATGACTCAACTTCTAAAAAGATGCCAAAAAAGGTTCAGTGGACAGCTAGCTGTCAAAAGGCATTTGATGACCTGAAGCAGGCCATGTTCACTGCTCCCATTCTGCAGAGTCCTGACTACTCCAAGAAGTTCATTGTCCAAACAGATGCATCTGAATTGGGGGTAGGGGCTGTACTGTCACAATTGAATGATGAAGGTCAGGATCAGCCAGTAGCTTTCATAAGCTGAAGGCTAAACCCTAGAGAGAAACGTTGGTCAGCCATTGAGAGGGAGGTCTTTGCTGTGGTTTGGGCTCTGAAGAAGTTGAGGCCATACTTGTTTGGTACTCACTTCCTTGTTCAGACAGACCATAAGCCCCTCTTCTGGCTAAAACAAATGAAGGATGAAAACCCCAAACTGCATACGAGGTCCATTTCCCTACAGGGGATGGACTTTACAGTGGAACATAGACCTGGGAGTACCATGCCAATGCAGATGGACTCTGTAGGTATTTCCACTTAGAACATGAAGACTCAACTGGTCATGGTTAGTTTAATGTCCCTGCGTTACGGGGGGGAAGGGGGTTGTGTAGGAGAGTAGGATCTGCTTCACATTGGTAACCCCACCTTTTGCTGCTGTTTCACTGTTTTTCGACCTTAGTCTGGCTGTGGCCCTGCTAACCAGGACCCCAGCCTAGCTGCTTCCTCTCTAAAATGGTTTCCATGTACATATCTAATTGGATTCTGGAGTGCCTTATAAGCCTCTAGTATAAGGTATACTATGTACCTAGGGCATAGGCACCTCAGAGGCCTACCAGTGGCTGAAGCATGTATTATGCCACCCCTGGGAAGCACTCCAAAATGGCACCACTGGTCTGCTACTGCAGCCTGGGTAAGGGTGTGCTTGCACCCCTTACAGTGGTATAGGCTACCTATATCACTACCATTGCACACACATACAAAACCTATACGTCACTCCTATGGCATGCCTTAACAATCCTGAAGTCAGAGTGCTTGGTTTTTATGTGAGAGGGTGCCCCTGCATGAGCAGAGCCCCTCTGCAGCGTTCGGAGTACCTCCTCTGACGCTGTTTGTGGTGCAGCCTGACCATATACTCTTAACTGCATTATAACCTTGCGGTAAATGCTAACTTTGGGATGGCTGCATGGGAACATGTTGTGTTTGGTGTCAGATGCTTTGGAATACTACCCCCCCCCCCCTCGCCAGTTCTGGCGGCGGGGGTAGCATTCCACCCTTCTACAGGGAGAGACATGTTCACACTGGTCTAACCCGGTAGGACTTTCTTGAGCCCTGGCATCACAAAATGGATGCCTCTGCCACAGACACGGGTCTGGCCTCCTGCTGCTGACCGAAACTCTGGCAGGGGAGACCTCGACAATAGGTTTCCTGTCCCAGGGAGGTGTAACCACCTCCCCAGACAGGCAGATGTGTATTGGGGCTGGGCGGGAGCACTCTTTGGTGCTTTGAAGTCCTGCACTGGGGGCACACTTGGTGTCCCTGTGCATAGTCCAGTTCAAACCGGTTGCAGAGGCTACCTGCCCCTGCTCTGGAGCGAAACTGGACAAAGGAAATGGGTGTAACCACCCCTCTTTCCAAACCCTCCCATAGGTGGGTCCCTAGAGTATGTCCAGCCCCCAAACTTAGTATAAGTATGGGAACCCAGTCCTTGTGACTTTAGATTACCCTTGACGAAACTCTGCAACATATATCCTGGACCTTCGACTTTCTATTTCGACTAGAAGACGGAAGAATCTCCCTTGGGGTCAAGGAGTGACTCCCCTGCTTGGCAGGCACCAAAGAAGCAACTGTCCGGTCTGCATCGCTGAAGCTCCTGCCGGACGCCGAAGTCTTTGCATCACGAGAGGTGGATTTCCAGACTTCCCGAGGCTACCCTGAGCCCACAGCAAAGCTGAGGCCCATGGCTATTGTGGGTGACGTGGAACCGTGACCCCTGAACACCGTGAACTTTTGCAGCAACACTATCTTCCTGGTCCTCCTCGAAGTTGTGCTTTGGGCTCCGAGTAACCCCAGCCTTGAGCACCTCCTGCACCAAAGATTGCTGGCCTCCACTCCACGAGTGACCCGTGGGGCAGTTTCAAGTGCGACTGCTCGAGGCTCCTTCGCGATCACTAGCCCGTTGGCTAGTAGGTCCCCACGAAGGCAACTCCTCTTTTAATTGGGCTTTCCTGGTTGCTCCAGACGTGCCCTGACTTACCCTTGCTGGGTGAGTCCCTCAGACCTTTGCTGGTCTGCACCGCAGTCCTTTCTCTGATTTCCAGTGACTTGCCGTTGCCAAGGCTTGTTGGGTCCACTCTGGTCGCCGACACCGCACCAATCGACAGACTTCGTGAGACAGCTCGAATCCAGCTCCTGGTTATCATCGGCACCTCCTGGACCTCGTGGCTGAAGAGTCAAGACACCCATCAACTCACCTGAAGAACCCGACATCTGTGGGCATTGGTCCATCCTGCCCTCGGTCACTGGCTAGTGACCCAGACTCTGTCCCCTCTGCTTTCAGGTTCCTTCCATCCTGGATCCAGGCTTGGATCTCTTCGGACACTTCTCCTCTTCACGGCAGCAGCAGTTCTTCGCCAGCTTCCATTGTAATCGACAACGCTACCCGACACCAAAAGACACCAATGCACCCGGCTTCCCTGGGTGAGGTAACTCGAGTACTCCGGTGCTCCCGTGGGTACTAGCCCTAGAACTTCTTAAGTCCAAAAGGGTTTGGTCCTGACTCAATTCTAAGTGTCCCTAATCTTTAAATTTCTAACCGCAACATTGCCCATAGAAGCTAACGGGAACCTGCGGTTGTGTTTACACACTGCACACGGCCCCCGTGGGTCCCCTGTGTCACTACCTTGGGTGGTTCCTTGGGGTCCCTGCGATTCTACAGGCTCTAGGCCTTGTGTCTTTTTCAGTCGTGGTTCTTATACCACTTTATTGGTATATGGTTTGGTACGCCCCTAGTACCCAAACGTGTATTTGTGCTATTACTGTTGATTGCTAACTTGTAATTTAAGTACTTCGAACTCCAGTCTCATAAAGAGACTAGAGGGGTGTGTTTTATCTTAAATACATATATTTTAAATATATACCTGGTGTGGTTGTCCTTTCAATTGATCATTCAAGAGATTATAGACTGGTAAAACAAGCTGCTTTACATTCCTTCAAGACTTAGCCTGAAGGCTGCTCTCCATAGCATCCATTTTGTGATGCCAGGGCTCAAGAAAGTTCTACCGGGTTACACCAGTGTGAACATGTCTTTCCCTCTAGAAGGGTGGAATGCTACCCCCGCCGCCAGAACTGGTGGGGGGGGAGGGGTGGGGGGGTAGTATTCCAAAGCGTTTGACACCCAACACGACATGTTTCCGTGCAGCCATCCCAAAGTTAGCATTTACCGCGAGGTTATAATGCACTTAAGAGTATATGGTCAGGCTGCACCACAAAAAGCATCACAGGAGGTACTCCGAATGCTGCAGAGGGGCTTTGCTCATGCAGGGGCAGCTTCTCACATAAAAACCAAGCACTCTGCCTTCTGGATTGTTAAGGCCTGACATAGGAGTGACTTATAGGTTTTATATGTGTGTGCAATGGTAGTGATATAGGTAGCCTACACCACTGTAAGGGGTGCAAGCACACCCTTACGCAGGCTGCAGTAGCAGACCTGTGGTGCCATTTTGGAATGCTTCCCAGGTGTGGCATAATACATGCTTCAGCCCCTGGTAGGCCTCTGAGGTACCTATGCCCTAGGTACATAGTATACCATATACTAGGGGCTTATAAGGCACTCCAGAATCCAATTAGATATGTACATAATGTACATGCAAACCATTTTATAGAGGACGCAGCTAGGCTTTGGTCCTGATTAGCAGGGCCACAGCCAGACTAAGGTAGAAAAACAGTGAAACACCAGCAAAAAGTGGGGGTACCCATGTGAAGCAGATCCTACTCTCCTACAGCATAATACATGATTCAGCCCCTGGTAGGCCTCTGAGGTACCTATGCCCTAGGTACATAGTATACCATATACTAGGGGCTTATAAGGCACTCCAGAATCCAATTAGAAATGTACCTAATGTACATGGAAACCATTTTAGAGAGGAAGCAGCTAGGCTGGGGTCCAGATTAGCAGGGCCACAGCCAGACTAAGGCCGAAAAACTGTGAAACACCAGCAAAAAAGTGGGGGTACCCATGTGAAGCAGATCCTACTCTCCTACACCTTCAGATCCTAAAGATCTGCTAAGGTCATCCAGCCTGAGTACCTCTATGAGATGCTGGGTGGTTGGACTTTTGCCTGTCTTCAGTTTCCTAGTTGTACATAATGCTCTCAGTTCCATGAATGGGAGTCTATCATACTGGAAATCTTGAAGCCCATTGGCTTCTGGCAAGGACCTACTGGTTCCTGGCCTTGAAGACATTACTTGTGTGGTGTGGTGTATTGCACTACCTACTCTACTGTGTGTAGGATCCAAATTTCAGAATATGATTAGCACAGTGTAACTAAAACTAACTTATTTGACTCAGTCCCGTAATAAGGCCCTTTTTGCATCCATTTAGTAAGTACGGCGGAAAGGGCCGAAAACAGAACCGCGGCCATCTTGGCCCTCAGCTCTCTCGTCTAAAGGAGATACAATCACGTGGTTCCCTGAACACATATTTTCCTTGTTCAGCAGACACTAGTTTTAGAAGACAGGCTGAATTGTATTTACGACCGAGAAGCAAGGTCACATCTGGCAAAAGGGAGTACCAAGCAAATTCCTTCTGAACCTGGGACGAGAAGGGAGTCACCCGGTCGACCTTCTATTCTTAAAGATAGTAGCCCTTTTTGTATCATTGAAACTAGATATAGGATGAGCTCATTAGGAGCGCCTAGACTGGCTGGTACTTTTCCACTTAAGGCTTTGTATGTTGCACTGTAATGTATAAAAGTATGAGTTTGTCAAGAAGCCAGCAGTCTTCCTCGGCACACCTCTTGGGTGAGGATCGATGAGGCTCCTCTATGTAGAGTTTTCTGTTTGGCCAATAAACGCTTGAACCTTCTACGTTGCCAACTGCTCGTTATTTGACTTACATTGCGGGCCACTGGTAAGTGTGGCCCTTGAGACGAAATATTGGATACAACAGTTGGCGACCACGAAGGGACCCCGGGATAGGGTCCGGCCTCCCCCGTAATCGGGTGGTAGGTCCGAGGGCGTTTCGGTCGGGTGGGCGGAGAACGAGATCGAGGCTTCCACTCCGCGCGCTCGAGCGGGAAGCCCTCTGCTGCTAGTCACCCTTCACCGGGGTCCTACGGGCTCAACTCAGGAAACGGACCGTGTTGGTCGAGAGGAGTTGGCAGCGAAGAACGGACATTCGTACCAGGGTGCACCCGGTGAGTAGAATTTTGCTTTGAAGCACTGGCTACAAGCAGTGCCCGTTTTGGTTTTGAAACATGCGAGGTGGAGCGTGTGGTGGTATTTGAAGCACAGGCTCTAGGGCGGTGCATTGATTTGAAGTAGGCACTGAGAAGCGGTGCCACTGTTGGTTTAAAGCCCGATTGGTATGGCTGGCCATTGATTTGAAAGTACATGTACATATGGTATGATTTGATGGGCCCTTTTTTCTGACTCGATGAACCGCGCGCGGAATATAGCCTGATTGCACCGGGGAGACTCACGACCCGAGCTGGGTAGCCGCGAGACATATCCTCGGTGGGGCACAGACCTCCCCGGGACAGGCCTCAGTGGTGAACTAGGAAGGCAGTGGGGAGATCCATGGTGTAGTCAGGGATGTCTATTGTTGGAAATATAACGGATTGGTGAAAGACTGGCTCAACCGAGGGGGTAGAGAAGGTTGTAACCTTGTGGTTGTGGTCTATGTCATTTGTGTCTGTATTGAACTAACCACCATGCCTTGTTTTAGTAAATTGAATTGTTTCAGCTGTTGCTGTCGGACGGGCGACTCTCGGTTGGCTGAGAGACAGCCTGCCCCGCCGGAAGGCAGTCCTAGCCACTATATGTATGTGAAGCATGGAATTACCCCTTTATTGTTTTGTACTCTGTGGCATAAATATACTAAAAGTAACGAAGAATTACAATGGCCAAAGACCGGCTCGTTTGATGAGAAAAAGATTGCCTTTTTACAGGAACAACTGTTCTCCAGACGGAGCCGCCAGGCTATGTTTGATGCCCTGGGTTCGTGGCTGAAAGAATCCAAACAGCGTCGAAAAAGGGAAGAGAAGCAATCCAGGGCTAAGGCAGGACAGAACGTGACTCAGAAGGCCATAGCTTATGATAAATCTCGAGCTGAGAAGGGAATAGACTGTATGAATCGTGAATTTCGATTGAAGGTAGATAAGAGCTATGTGACCCGACCCAATGCCGAAGATGAGATAGAAGATTTATTGGACATACGGCCACCGCCTCCTTACATGCCTCAGCGGCTGTACCCAGAGGTGGCTGGAGTCTCGATTCCAGCCACGGCTGCGCCCTTAGGAACCTCGGGGGCCTCGGCCCCTCCGGCTCCCCCCAGCCCCTCTCCTTTGACAGAACTCTCCCGACTCTCCACATCCGTGTCGGAGGTAATTACTATGTTACCAGCACTGTTAACTGCCGCAGCAGCTGGGACAACTCAGCTACCGTCCGGGTCAATGACTTCCCCTTCTGTCCTGCCCTCCTCCTCCGCGAGCACTACGCCAGTAGCAGCTGTCGCCACTCCGACGCGTCCGGTTCCTCTGGCTGAGGGTAAAAGGTTGTTTACTCGTTCGGCCTTGGGAACCGAAGAAAAGGACACTATTGCGGTACAGGCATCCCAATGGATGCGGCAACCCATTTATTTATTATCAGACATTTGGAGCACCATGAGGGATTACGAGCCGGTAATGCAGCAGCATGCATTAGAGCATATGGCAAACCGCCTTATATCATTATGGGAGCAAGCACACACGGAGGGAAGGGCCCCGGCAATATTATACGACATCGTCACACAAGCCCATAAATCCCGCCTTACCCCAGAAGAAGTGTATGGGAATGTGCAGACCCTGGTAGCCTATAGGACCCGTCTGCAGTCAGCTAATCCTACGGGGCTATCCCAGTACCCCATGCGGGAAGTACACCCCATCTACCATCCAGAAGTCACGGAAGTGGTAGACGCCCTCGGTGTAGTTACTCGTCCCAGAGTGGAGGCGCGTTTCCAGGAGCAATGGGTCTATACTCCCTGGAAACGTAGTGAGGTGTTGTCACTAAAAAGTCAGTTACCCGATCCCAGGAAAAATCCCACCGCGTATTACAAAGAGCTTACTGAGGCGGCTTCCTCCGCAGTAATGACGTTGGCAGATATCGAGCTATTCTTTGCTTTACTGGTACCAGTGGACATTTGGCGCCAGGTGCACGATCAAGACCATGCAACTGAATTTGGGGGAACCTGGGAACAGCTACGGGGATGGGATAGGGATCGTAAGCCAGGGAATAAGCCCCGGGCGGAAATATTGGCCCTTCCCGATAGGATAATAAATTATATGCATTCACTGATCCCTCCCCGAAAGGTGGATTGGGATAAGTTGACGGCCTGCAAGCAGAAGAAGGATGAGAGTGTATCCGATTTCTTTACGAGATTTGAGGGGGTTTTCATTGACTTCAGTGGACAGGACCTAGCCACTGAAGGGGGGGTACGGTTGTTCGTAAATCGCTTCGTGACCAACCTGCTGCCGGAAGTGTCGGCTCGACTACAAGCTGCCGAAAGCACCTGGACAACCACTACCCCGTCGACAATATTGAGTATGGCCCAATATTATGAACATCGTGAGAATGAAAGCAAGGATAGGACAGAAAAGAAGTCGAAAGATTTAAAAACTAGAGTATTGTTACGGCAAGTAGAGAGAGGAAGGGGGAGAGGGAGAGGGTCACAGAATTTTGCTTCGAGAGGGGCGGGTCCGGCACAGACGACGGGACGGACAGATTTGGGCATAAATCAATGTGCCTTCTGCAAGCAGGCGGGGCATTGGCGAGCCCAGTGTCCGTTATTATATGAACAGAACAGTGCTCCGAGAGGTCGGGGAAGGGGATGTTTCTCTGGACAGCGAGGGGGATCTACGAGATCAGAGCATTCGGCGACAGGTGAGATAGGTCAGAACTGTTTTGATCACGGTCAGGGAAAGCAGTATTATAATGACGATTATGTGGCAGGCGAAGGATCAGGTTATTCTCAAGCATAGGACAGCCAAAGACAGAGTCAGGGGCAGGTGTCGATTCCAATTGATCAAGCTGGACCTTATGTTCATGCACGATTACTGAATGCATCAGGTAAGTTTCTAGTTGACACTGGGGCCATGAACAGTTCCGTTTCACGTGCCCTAGTCCCGGGGGCTGCTCTGTCTGGCCAGAATAATGTGTCTGTGGGGTTTTCTGGAACTCCAGTGGTAAGCCCCATCTCAGAACCGCTCCCCCTTACCCTGGGGCCGGTATCAATAGACTCACCTTTCCTTTTGACCTCCCAGTGTGGAGAGAACCTTTTAGGCATGGACCTATTGAAGAGATTGCATGCTCACATCTATTGTTCCCCAGAGGGGGTCTACCTGACCATAAAAGACCCTTCTCCCCTCTCTGCACAATGCTTATCTAAAACAGAACCTCTACCACCAGAACTGGCGAGCATTCCGGAAACCCTCTGGGGGACCGGAGACACTGATGTGGGCCATTTACGAATAACCCCAGTATCGATTACCTTAAAACAGGACGCCCAGTTGCCGAAGATTCCTCAGTATAAAATTGCCCCTGCTGGGGAACGGGCTCTAACGGCTATCATTCACGATTTGATAAAAACCGGAGTAGTGGAAGAAACGGCCTCTAATACATGTAATAGCCCTATTCTTCCGATTCTTAAACGAGCCCCGACACAACCGACTCCTGATTATGCTGATACCTATCGATTTGTGATTGACCTCCGAGAAATCAATAAGATCGTGGTACCCCAGTACCCTGTGGTACCTGATATTAATTCCGTCCTGACAATGATTCCTCCAACGGCACAATTTTTCTCAGTTATTGATTTAAAAAACGCTTTCTTTAGTATCCCTATACATCCAGACAGCCGCTATCTTTTCGGTTTTTCATTGGGGGGCCGTAGCTTCAGATTCTGTCGCGCCCCCCAGGGGTTTACAGAGAGACCCAGTATCTATAGTCAGGCACTGAAAAGGATACTGGACACCTTGAGCTTTCCGCCAGGTAATGTATTACTCCAGTACGTTGATGATCTCCTGGTGGCCTCTGATACTGAGGAAGGCTGCCGGACGGCAACAGTGGAGTTACTACAGCATTTGGCAAAACATGGTAATAAGGTATCACTGTCAAAATTCCAATATTGTCGACCGGAGGTCACCTATCTCGGTCATCTCCTGTCGAAGGAGGGAAGGCGATTGACCTCGGAGCGTATTGCATCCATTACTAACATGTCTGTTCCTCGCACGCAATGCGATGTCCGTGCTTTGCTTGGCGTAACCTCTTATTGCCGCCAGTGGATTCCTAACTACTCTCTCATCACTAAACCTTTCTTGTATTTAATCACCAAAGACGTGCATGAACCCCTACCTTGGACTGATGAGTGTCAAATGGCTTTCCTTTCTCTAAAGGCTGCTTTATGTTCTGCTCCTGTGCTTGGCACCCCAGACTACCGGAAGCCTTTTGTGCTCTATGTGCATGAAGTGGACGGTTGTTCGCTTTCAATGTTAACACAGGACTTTGGAGGTAAGCAAAGACCCTGTGCATATTTCTCAGCGGTTTTGGACAACGTCGCCAGAGCACTTCCCAGCTGCCTGAGAGCCACGGCCGCTGTAGCAATGGCGATCAGGCAATCGGAAGGGCTAGTCCTAAATACGGATCTCACAGTAATGGTACCACATGCTGTGGACGTATTGCTAAACGGGACTCAGACGCAGCACTTAACCAGTGCGCGTCTTACGGGGTACGAATTGACCCTGTTTGCACCTCACATAACAATTAAGAGATGCGTTACTTTGAATCCTGCCACGTTGCTACCCCTCCCCCCGGGAGAAGAAGGCCAGGATGTACATGATTGCATATTTCGGACTGAAGTAGAAACAAAGGGCCGGATAGATCTAACAGACACCCCCTTATCGGAACCCCAAGGGGAACTGTATGTTGATGGCTCATGTTTTAAATTGCCCAACGGTAATACGGTTGCGGCCTATGCAATTACCACCTTGCAGACTGTGGTCAAGGCGGCCAAAGTACCATATCTTTCCGCCCAAGCGGCCGAATTAATCGCACTACTAAGAGCGTGTGAGTTAGGTAAGGGATTGAGGTTGAACGTCTACACCGATAGCCAATACGCTTTCGGTGTAGCCCATAGTTTTGGGAGATTGTGGACAGAAAGAGGGTTTCTTACCTCCCATGGAGAAAAGATAAAGAATGGACAATTGGTCGAACGACTGCTGGCCGCACTACCTTTGCCAGAAGCCCTCGCCATTGTAAAATGTAGTGCCCATAAGGCGGTAACGAATGATGTAGGGAGGGGTAATGCTTTTGCAGACAAGATTGCTAAAGAAACTGCCCAGTCAGACACCCCCTCCATGTTTTTGGTTAGTCAGTGCAGAAGGATGGTAGAAGCAGACATTTTTCGAAACACTGTAGATAGTGTGAAAGAGTTGCAAAAGGAAGCCACCCCAGCGGAACTGCAGTATTGGCAGGAGCAGGTGGGGCGGTTAGATGAGAATGGGTGTTGGACGGACCTGTGAGGAAAATGCAGATGGCTGCTACCGAATGCATTTGTGAATGCGGTGGTGGCCATGGCACATGGTCCTGCTCACGTCGGGGTCCGAGGCATGTGTGCAATGATGGACCCTGTATGGTACAACATTAATATCCAGAAAACGGCTAGAAATCTGGTACAGCATTGTATGATTTGCTTTCAGCATAACCCGGGGGGTGCTACCCCTGTTTTATCAGGAAGTTTTGCCCCACCCACCTTGCCTTTCGAGGTACTCCAAATGGATTATATACAGCTGGAACGGGTTAACAACCTCAAATACGTTCTGGTGGTAATCTGTACCTTCAGTAAATCGGTGGAAGCGTACCCCACTAGAGAAAACACAGCTATAGCAACTGCTAGAGCCCTAATAAAGGAGTTTTTTCCCCGATATGGGTTACCACGAGTAATTTGGAGTGATAATGGGACACATTTTAATGCCAACTTAGTTCAGCATGTATGTAAAGGATTGTCAATACAGCAGAAGTTCCACGCCGCCCGGCACCCTCAATCAGCAGGCCTAGTTGAGAAATATAATGGGATCCTGAAGCTAAAATTGGCCAAACTACAGGACACGACTGGCCTGAAATGGCCCGATCTTCTACCATTGGCCCTATTGTCTGTAAGAACGACCCCTCATTCTCGGAGTGGGATTTCCCCTTACGAGGTGGTTTTTGGGAGACCAGCCAATGTATGGGGGGTGCCCCGGCCCAAATCATTTAGGGATATTGAGTATCCTATGTTGGCCGACTACCTCTATGCGTTAACTAAAGATCTCCGTTCTATCCACCAACAGATTTCAGCAGTACTGCAGCCTCTGCCGGAGGGCCCCGGACACAGCATCGAACCAGGTCAGTGGGTCCTAATTCGGAACTACCAGCGAAAGTCGAGCTTGGAACCCCGCTGGACCCGGCCACATCAAGTGCTTCTGGCCACGAGGACGGCGGTAAAGGTCGAAGGGAGGCAGCATTGGATTCATGTTTCCCATCTGAAGCGTGTCCCGCTTCCCTTGCCCGAGGATTGCCAGGACCAGGAGGAGAACGAACGGCACAGAGGTGAGCACGACTCCGAAGAGCCACCCTCCCCCGAAGCCCACGGAGAAACGGAAGGGCAGGGAGAGAGGGCCACGAGTTCGGGGTCAGCTGTGGCAAATAAGGCCCTGCCTGGGGACCAAACGCGTGACCAGGAGGGCCACACACCTTGTTCCTTCTCTGATCCCACTGTACCCATTTTGTTCATAAATCCTGAAACCCCTGGTCACACTCGATACCACCTGCGGCCCCGCAAACGGAATGAGATCCCCTGGTCCGGCTTACCATAAAAGGTGAAGTCCGAGCTAAAGGACCTAGGGGATCATATAAACACTGGACTGAACTCGTGGAGGGCGTGGAACTATAAGTGATAGCCCTGTTCAGAAAGAAGTTAGAGACATTGATAGCAAAAGGGGCCCAGGTAATCCTCCTCTTCGACCAGAGTTGCGTCAAGTGCAGCTCCCACGCGAGAAGTTTTTTGCACCCTTGATTTTTTATCTTTTTTTCTTTGATACTTCTACTGTTTTGGAATGCTAAGAGTCTGCCTGTGAGGCTCTAACTTGGACACAGGAAAGAAGCACCCTCCGGCAGAATGGACTGCGTGTAATTGTTTTCTTTTGGTTTCATTGTTTCCCGAGCTTAGAACTGGACTTTTAGTGAGAATGTATCCCTTTGCTCGCTTAGCCCTTGAAGAAGAACGTCCCATAATTCCCCGCCCTAGATATGCACATTTACCAATGTTTTCCACATGGAGTTTGCATGCTAAAATTGTGTTTATTTCTATAATAGCCGTGTCATTTCTATTATGTTTAGGATTGTTCATTTATCTAGAATTCCGCCACCCAGTCCATACCTTGGTGTTGACTACTCCCACTCCTCAGGAACACCATTTCCAGACTTTGGCCCCTCACAAAGAAAGGCATCGCCAGACTTATGTACATAATGCCTTCATAGAAATGTTGCATCAAACTCACAGTTCCACGAATGTCACCGATTGCTGGGTATGTGGCCTCCTCCCTTCAGTAATGCATAAACATGATTTGTTTATATCAATGCCGTTGTCACATCTAGGGAGCTGTGAAGCTTGGTTTAGATTTTTGTCTATGATATATGAGCATTATACTGTAGATGCGCATAGATTCTCGGAGAAAGATTATGACTTAATCCTGGCCTACATAGAGAGGCATCAGGGATTCACTCCCAATGCAGAAGGCACTGATGGCACTTTAGATCCAACAGCCTGCATGAATGTGTACATGGACCATGAGAATGATACTTGGCTAAGGGATGAGATATTAGATTTTGTATCCTTCAATTTCACCGAGTACTTCAGATATTTTCAGGAGCGCAATGTCTCCGAAGACAAGATTATACCTGTCCCTGTATTAAATACGTCATCCTCCTTTTGTGTCCAGGGTTCCGGCCACTTGTTCGTGGGATTTAGCAGATGTAATTACACTTATCGATTACGGACTTTTAGTAGTCCTCCCATCTTGACTCCCCCGAACATATATTTCGTATGTGGGGAGAATGCTTACACCTGGCTTCCCAGGGGATGGCCGGGCAGGTGTTATCTGTCCTTCCTCTATCCTCCAGTTTATATTGCCCCCTCAGATTACCATAAATCTCATTCATTGAATAAAAGAAGTCTGTTATCCCTATCCATTGATAAGGATGTCACTGATCAAACAGATACCCCGGCCCAACATTTCGTAGACATTATGAAAGGGGTCCTACCTATATGGGGCCCTAGCCTCACCAGTAAGGAAATCAGAAGGCTGTCCAGGGTGGTGGAGGGAGTAGTCAATACCACGGCCGGGATATTGACTAATATCACTGTT
This sequence comes from Triturus cristatus, assembly GCF_964204655.1. Taxonomy (NCBI): domain Eukaryota; kingdom Metazoa; phylum Chordata; class Amphibia; order Caudata; family Salamandridae; genus Triturus; species Triturus cristatus. Next base: position 1,182,047,617 of record NC_140584.1, on the reverse strand, counting down.
GAGCTTCAGGCGACCCGGCTTGTGACCCTTCAAAATCGTCTTGTTTTAGACGTCATTCTGGCTGACCGCGGAGGAGCATGCCGGGTGATCGGGAGCTCCTGTTGTGTATATATACCTGACTCCGCCCCTTCGGTTCATTTAGCCATTCAGAAACTCCACCGACTGGCATCAGAAATCCATACCGAGACTGGTACCTGGTCCCTGTCAACTTGGTTCTGGGACCTTCTGACCACTTGGGGGTGGAAACTATTCATGGTTCTGTTGGGTATTGTGGGTTTCCTCTTTACCTGCTGCATTTGTATCCAGTGCGGCCCTGCCTGTTGTTCTTATTGTGCCACCCAATTTCGCTCTGCACTACCTAAATCCCCACCCACCCAAGCTCATGCCCAGATGACCCAGAAAGAAATTCATGATCTAATGCAGATAGATGAGGGTATCTTTGAGGATTAGTCATACTTGTTTTTATTTTATTTTAGCTACACTGTGCTAAAAGGGCCGTTCTGTAGGATCCAAATTTCAGAATATGATTAGCACAGTGTAACTAAAACTAACTTATTTGACTCAGTCCCGTAATAAGGCCCTTTTTGCATCCATTTAGTAAGTACGGCGGAAAGGGCCGAAAACAGAACCGCGGCCATCTTGGCCCTCAGCTCTCTCGTCTAAAGGAGATACAATCACGTGGTTCCCTGAACACATATTTTCCTTGTTCAGCAGACACTAGTTTTAGAAGACAGGCTGAATTGTATTTACGACCGAGAAGCAAGGTCACATCTGCCAAAAGGGAGTACCAAGCAAATTCCTTCTGAACTTGGGATGAGAAGGGAGTCACCCGGTCGACCTTCTATTCTTAAAGATAGTAGCCCTTTTTGTATCATTGAAACTAGATATAGGATGAGCTCATTAGGAGCGCCTAGACTGGCTGGTACTTTTCCACTTAAGGCTTTGTATGTTGCACTGTAATGTATAAAAGTATGAGTTTGTCAAGAAGCCAGCAGTCTTCCTCGGCACACCTCTTGGGTTGAGGATCGATGAGGCTCCTCTATGTAGAGTTTTCTGTTTGGCCAATAAACGCTTGAACCTTCTACGTTGCCAACTGCTCGTTATTTGACTTACATTGCGGGCCACTGGTAAGTGTGGCCCTTGAGACGAAATATTGGATACAACATGTGGCCTACTAAATTCTCTTGAGTTGTAGAAAGGGTGTGCTATCGCTTAACACACAACTCTAAGTTCAGTAGAACTTACTGTATTCTAAAGCTTGTATTTTATGTACCTAGGGTACCTTTAGTGGCTTTCAGTTAGTTACTCAATTGAGATTATCTGGTAAAACAATAGCAAGCTGGAATTCCATGTGCTGCACACCAATGTGAGAAGTTGGCCTGGTATATGCTGTCCACTAGTTATAGTGGGCACCCTGTACCAGTTCAAACAACCCCTTATTGGTTATAGGTTAAAGACAACCTTTATTGAAAGCTATCCTAGTGGTAGCTATGGAGAGCAGCCTTCAAGCTAATTCTTGAAGGAATGTAAAGCAGCTTGTTTTCCCAGTCTATAATCTCTTGAGTGCCTAAATGAAAGACATCCACACCAGGTATATATAAAATATATGTATTTATTACTAAACACACCCTCCGAGTCTCTTTATGAGACTAGAGGTCAAAACACATAAGTTACACTTCAAATATTACAGTAAAATAGCACAAATACACGTCAGTCCCTAGGGGCGAGCCAAACCATATACTAAAATAGTGGTATAAGAACCACGACTTAACTAGACACAAGGCCTAGAGCCTGTAGAATCGCTGGGACCCCTAGGAACCACCCAAGGTAGTGACACAGGGGACCCACGGGGGCCGTGTGCAGTGTGAGAACACAGCCGCGAGCTCCGGTTAGCTTCTATGGGGAAAGTCGCGGTTAGGTTTTTAAAGATTAGGGACACTTAGAAGTGAGTCAGGACCAAACCCTTTGGGACTTAGGAAGTTCTAGGGCCAACACCCACGGGAGCATCAAAGTACTCGTGTTACCTCACCCAGGGAAGCCGGGTGCATAGGTGTCAAGTTGCATCGTCGATTTCAATGGGAGCTGGCAAAGAAGTGCTGCTGCCGGGAAGATGCGAAGTGTCCGAAGAGATCCAAACCCGGATCGAAGATAAGAAGAACTGTAGAGATGAATCACGCTGAAAGCAGAGGGGACAGAGTCTGGGTCACTAGCCAGTGACCAGGAAGGCGATGAGCAGATGCCCACCGATGTCGGGTGATTTCAGGTGAAAGAGGTGAAACTTGACTCTTCAGCCACGAGGACCAGGAGGCGTCGAGGATGACCAGGAGCTGGATTCGAGCTGTCCCACGAAGGATGTCGAGTGCTGCAGCGTCGGTGCCCGGATTGGACACAACAAGTCTTGGCGACAGCAACCCACGCAGAAACCATAAAGATGCTTTGGTCCAGACCAGCAAGTTCTGTGGGACTCACCACTTAGTTGGGAGTCAGGGCACGTCTGGAGCAATCAGGGAAGCCCAAGGAAATACTAAGTTACCCCCTCAGGGACCCACCAGTCAACGGACCAGGGATCGCGAAGGGACCTCGAGATGAAACACAAAATAGCGGCCCACGGGTAACTCGGCATGACCAGGCTGACAATCTTCGGTGGATTCAGTGATCGAAGTGGGGGCTACAAGTCAGCCCAAGCAAGACTTCAAGAGACGTCGAGAAGTCAATGCACTTGCAGAAATGCACGGTGACGAGGAGTTCCGGTTCCACGCTACTCACGAGGGCTGCGGGTCTCCGCTTTGCTGGGGACTCTGGTCGGTCTCTGAGATGTCTAGAAATCCTCTTCCTGGGCTGCAAATACTTCGGAGTCCAGCGGGAGCTTCGATGATGCAGACTGGCAAATTGCTTCGTTGGTGCCTGCCGTGCAGAGGAGTCACTCCTTGACCCCAATGGATATTTCTTCAGTCCTCTGGTCTTGAGCAGAGCGTCGAAGGTCCAGGATTCAGCTTCAGAGTTTCGTCCAGGGTAATCTAAAGTCCTAAGGGGGTTGGACATACTCTGGGGATCCACCTATGGGAGGGTTTGGAAAGAGGGGTGGCTACACCCATTTCCTTTGTCCAGTTTTGCGCCAGAGCAGGGGCTGAAAGCCCTGGAACCGGTTTGAGCTGGACTATGCACAGGGACACCAAATGTGCCCCCAGTGCAGGACTTCAAAGCACTCAGAGAGTGCTCCCACCCAGCCCCAATACACATCAGCCTGTCTGGGAAGTGGTTACACCTCCCTGTGACAGGAGATCTATTGTCCAGGACTCCCCTGCCAGAGTTTCAGTCAGCAGCAGGAGGCCAGACCATGTCTGTGGCTGCAGCATCCATTTTGTGATGCGAGGGTTCTATTAAGTTTCTACCGGGTATACCAGTGCTGTCATGTCTCTCCCTCTAGAAGTGTGGGATCATACTCCCATACCAGTTACTGGTGTGGGGGTATGATTCCAAGGTGTTTGACACCAAACTCGACATGTTTCCGTGCAGCCAGTCCAAAGTTAGCATTTACCGTTGGGTTATAATGCACTCAAGAGTATATGGTCAGACAGCACTACAAACAGCATCAAAGAAGGGTCTCCGAATGCTGCAGAGGGGCTCTGCTCATGCGGGGGCACCCCCTCACATAAGAACCAAGCACTCTGCCTTCAGGATTGATATGGCCTGCCATAGGAGTGACTTATAGGTTTATATGTGTGTATATATATATAGTGATATAGGTAACCTACATCACAGTAGAGGGTGCATGCACCACCTTACCCAGGCTGCAGTAGCAGACCTGTGGTGTCATTTTGGGTGGCTTTCCAGGGGTGGCATAATACATGCTTCAGCCCCTGGTAGTCCTCTGGGGTACCTATGCCCTGGGTACATAGTATACCATATACTAGGGACTTATAAGGGCACATCAGATCCAATCTGATTCGTACCTAAAGTACATGGAATCATTTTAGAGAGGAAGCAGCTAGGCTGGGGCCCTGATTAGCAGGGTCCCAGCCAGACTAAAGTCGAAAAACAGTGAAACACCAGCAGAAAGTGGGGGTAAACATGTGAAGCAGGTCCTACTCTCCTAGAGCCTGGTCACTCCGAGTGGCCCATGGGCCACCATTTTGTGTTTCATCTCGAGGTCCCTTCGCGATCCCTGGTCCGTCGACTGGTGGGTCCCTGAGGGGGTAGCTTTGAATTTCCTTGGACTTCCCTGGTTGCTCCAGACGTGCCCCGACTCCCTACCAAGTGGTGATTCCCACAGTTCTTGCTGGTCTGCACCGAAGCATCTTTCTCGTTTCTGCGTGGGTTGCTGTTGCCAAGGCTTGTTGTGTCCAATCTGGGCACCAATGCTGCAGCACACAACATCCTTCGTGGGACAGCTCGAATCCAGCTCCTGGTTGTCCTCGACACCTCCTGGTCTTCGTGGCTGAAGAGTCAAGCTTCACCTTCTTCACCTGAAATCACCCGACATCGGTGGGCATCTGCCTATCGCCTTCCTGGTCACTGGCTAGTGACCCAGACTCTGCCCCCTCTGCTTTCAGGTTCTTCTTATCTTCGATCCAGGCTTGGATCTCTTCGGACACTTCGCATCTTCCCGGCAGCAGCACTTCTTCGCCAGCTCCCATTGAAATCGACGACGCGACCCGACACCATTTGACACCTATGCACCCGGCTTCCCTCGGTGGGGTAACACGAGTACTTCGGTGCTCCCGTGGGTGTTGGCCCTAGAACTTCCTAAGTCCCAAAGGGTTTGGTCCTGACTCACTTCTTTTTTTTTTTTTAAGAACAGATTTTATTAAGCGATTGCATTACAGTTGCTGAGCCCTGACCTCCAGGTACGTCAGCCAGGCGGGTGTATCACAATAACAACATCACAATCCGTTTTGTTTTACTGTTAAACTAAGAACATGCTAATCCTACTTTCAAACCTATACTATCCAAGCTGCTTTACATTCCTTCAAGACTTAGCCTGAAGGCTGCTCTCCATAGCTACCACTAGGATAGCTTTCAATAAAGGTTGTCTTTAACCTATAACCAATAAGGGGTTGTTTGAACTGGTACAGGGTGCCCACTATAACTAGTGGACAGCATATACCAGGCCAACTTCTCACATTGGTGTGCAGCACATGGAATTCCAGCTTGCTATTGTTTTACCAGATAATCTCAATTGAGTGACTAACTGAAAACCACTAAAGGTACCCTAGGTACATATAATACAAGCTTTAGAATACAGTGAGTTCTACTGAATTTAGAGTTGTGTGTTAAGGGATTAGCACACCCTTTCTACAACTCAAGAGAGTTTAGTAGGCCACACTAGAGTAGGTAGTGCAATACACCACACCTCACTAGTAATGTCTTCAAGTCCAGGAACCAGTGGGTCCCTTCCAGAAGCCAATGGGCTTCTAGTTTCCAAGTATGATAACCTCCCATTCATGGAACTGAGAGCATTATGCACAGTTAGGAAACTGATGACAGGCAAAAGTCCAACCACCCAGCATCTCATAGAGGTCCTCAGGCTGGATTATCTCAGAAGACCTATAGGATCTGAAGGGGTAGGCAGGGTGGGTGGGACAGCACATGGGGAAGGGCCTAGGGGTGAAACTCCCCATGACCTGACCTCTGATGCTGGCCAGGCAGATGACAATGATCTGGACCTGGAAAATCCATTTCCCCTAGAAAGTGATGGAGAGGACCACAATGGACATCTCTTTGTCCCTCCTGGAAGAGTTGGTAGTGGGCCTAGAAGGTCTGGATCTCCCTCAGTGGAGTCTAACCATTCTAGCTCATCCATAGGGACCTCTATTTCCTTTCATAGGAGGGAAACCTCTCAGGAGAGGAGGGAGAGACTGCTTAAGTATGAGGAAGCTCAGCTGGAAATCAGAAAGAAGCAGGAAGCCCTAGGTAAGGAGGCCCTAGAGCTATACAGAGCTAGAAAAAAGTTGGGACTAGAGTCCCATGGTGCCAGCAACATCCCTAGAGCTAGGGAGAGGTCTTATGACCATAGAAACCTGACTATGATTGCCCCTCACTACCAGAGTGGGGATGACATCCACAAATGGATAGCTGCACTGGAAAGGGCCTGTAAAGTTCAACAATCCCCCAGGAGCAGTGGGCAGCAATCTTATGGCTCTCCTTTGCAGACAAAGGTAGAGAGAAGCTCCTCACTGTTAGAGAAGAGGAAGCTGACAATTACAAGGTCTTGAAGAGTGCTCTGATTGATGGGTTTGGCCTAACCACTGAACAGTATAGGTTGAAGTTCAGAGACACCTAAAAGGCTCAGACTCAAGACTGGGTTGACTTTGTAAATTGTGCTACTAAGGCTCTGGAAGGTTGGATACATGGCAGCAAAGTGCATGACTTTCAAGGATTGTACAATTTGATTATGATGGAGCAGATCCTTAATAATTGTCAAAACCAGCTTTTACACCAGTACCTGGTAGACTCTGATCTGACCTCTCCCCAAGAATTGGGAAAGAAGGCAGACAAATGGGTCAGAACCAGGGTAATGCCTAAGAATCAGGGTGGTGACCAGAAGAAAGATTCTACCAAGTCCCAAGAGAAAGGTGGGGATAAATCTAAGGATAAGTCCACTACAGGGCCCCAAAAGTCCTCTTCTGGGGGTGGGTCCCAAACTCCTTCCACCCCTGAAAAGAAACCCTATTGCCATGTCTGTAAAAAGCATGGACACTGGAAAGCAGATTCCAGTTGCCCCGGGGCTGGCAATAAAGAAAATGTTCCACCAACTAACACTACCACCCCTCCTGGTACTACAAGTAGTAATCCCCCAGTTGGGAGTAGTGCACCCAAAAAGTTAGGTGCTTTTGCAAGTGGAACAGAGGTAGGCCCTAATTTAAGAAGGGCCTCCTCAACTGACTCCTCTGACTCTGATGGTGGTATGGGATTTGACACTTTTACCATAGGTCCCAATGCATTGGGCAGGTACAGATTGGAGCCACTGATTAATGGTCTGAAAGCTGTGGCCTTCAGGGACACAGGGGATAGTGTCACCGTGGTGACAGGGAAACTAGTCCCCCCTCAGCAGCTTTTACCTGAGTTTAAATACCAGGTGACCAACATTGATGGTGTCAGAACAGATCACCCCATGGCCATAGTCAATCTCAGCTGGGGAGGGGTCACAGACCCCAAGAGAGTGGCAGTCTCCAAACTTACCTGTAGATTGCCTGATAGGCAATGACCTGGAAATTTCAGCCTGGGCTGAAGTTGAACAACAAGCCCATCTCAGAATGCTGGGCATCCCTGAAAAGGTTAGGGGGCTGTGATGGCCACAGCCCTACCCCAGGAAACCTTTGGAGTGATGGAGCCTGAAAGAATGGCCCACTCTCCTCCACAGTAGAGCACAAGGGTTGAAGAAAAGTCTTCATCCCCCCAGACTTTAGGTAAGGGTCAGCCTCCTCAAGGAACTGATCCTACCCCTAGTGAAGAAACTGCCACAGAGGTAGTCAGGCCTGTCCTGGCAACACCTCTGATGGCAGGGGACCCTTCCAATTGGTACCGAGTCTGGAGCAGGTAACCTGCCCCTCTCTACCCTGCCTCAGTCAGGCCAGGGCTGCAGTGGTCAGGGAGGTCAGTGGACCCCACAGGGCACCCTGGCCAGAGGAACCCCCCCATCAGCAGATTAGGGGCACCCAGTCTAGTAGCCCTAGCGAGGTGAAAATTCCTCAACGCACTGAGGGATCTCCCATATCTTTGTTTAAGGACCTCCCCCAGAAGGACTCTGTTGGGCAAGGGCAAATCTGGGACCAAAAGGTTCCAAACCTGCCATGTCCCTCCAGTGCTCCACCCAAAGGGACCCAACCCCCAGCTGTAGGCAGCCAAAGGTTGACTCTGAGAGCAAAGTACAACTCAGTCATGGAAAGAGAGGCATACATGGTGACCAGTGATCTGAGGAAGCTGAGACCAACTTTATTAGGGCCTCCCTTCCCTACTCAGACACCTCACCAGCCTTTGTCTTTACCAAAACGCACCACAGGTAGTGATTACCCATGGTGGAGACCCTCTCATATCCTCTGGGTGAGGGATAACTTAGTGGACCATAAAACAGGGGGTAACCACGCTAGTGCAGGTACTTCCTTATATGGCCACTTAGTCAATAAAGGCTCAACTGGCCAAGGCTAGCCTTATTTCCTTTCGTTTGGGGGGGGGGGGTTATGTAGGAAGGTGGAATCTGACTGCATGGTTGCCCCCACTTTTTTCCTGGTGTTTTGATGGTTTTTTACTTAGTTTGGCTGGGAACGTGCTATTCAGGGGCCCAGCCTAGCTGCTTCCTCTCTAAATTGATTGCATGTACTTTAGGTACACCACAGATTGGATCCTGAGGTACCCTTTTTTTTTTTTTTTTTTTTTTTTTTTGTCCTCATATTCAGCCCATTTAAAGCCACCCAGGCATTGGAGCGAGAAGAAAAGAGTGACACCGCCTCAGTGCACTGGATTTGTAAACTTTATCAACAGACAAGCTTACCGGTGTATCTCCTTCTCAAACACTAGCCAGCGGCGATATACACTAGGGACCCAATTGCTAGGCCGGAGAGGCAATAGCAAGGCAGGAAGGGCAATGAAATCATTGGACAGAGGGGGAAAAAAAAAAAAAAAAACCCCGTCACCACTTCATAAGTTTCCAAAATTCCTGCTTCTTCTTACTTCCTGGTCTTATAAGGTCCATCTTGGATATCCTTAGGAGAGAAGCCTGCCAGTCTAAAAATTCCGGAGGCTTGGGATCTTTCCATTTAATACAAATCTCTCTTCTTGCTATTAAGATGGCATAAAATAGCAGATGCTTGGGTGAACCAGTCAGATTGGGTATTAATCCAAAGAAAATCAGAGGAAAGTCAAGGGTAATAGATATCCCTAAAGAGGTAGACAGAACCTTCCCCACTTGGTACCAAAAGCTCGATAAGAGAGGGCAAGTCAAAAACATGTGAGCATCAGACGCCGCTTCTTCACCGCATCTAGCACAGCACACAGGAAGATCTTTTGCACATTTAGTTAGCCTCTGTGGTGAAAAATCGGCTCTATGGATCGTGAAGATATGATTCCTTCTTAACCAATCAGGCTTTACAATATCCCATAGTGTCTTACACGAATTAAGCCACAACAGCTCAAGATCAACCTGTGGAATGCAGCTATTCCACAATGAAGTTGGGAGTTTAAAGTCACCATCGATCTCTTCAAGAATAGTGCGATACCAAAAACCAACCTCTTTTCTAAATGGAGGTTTCTGTGTAGCCTGTGTCGCCAACTGTGTAACCCTACCTAGAATGTAATTGCTTCTAATAGCATAATTTGTGGTGGCCCAGCTAGAGAGCTGGAGAAATTTGAATCTGGAGATAGAAAAGCCAGTATTTTCCCGGAGGGCCTCCCAAGGGATCAGTGAGCCCTCCACGAAAAGTTCACCCCACCTCGCTATACCGGCTACCCTCAGTGGTAAGGACAAACTATCCTTTAGGAACTCAGGTGTCCCAGGCGAGTCCCAGATTGGGGCTAGGTTAGAAAAATACCCCATCTTCATTGCAGCTCGCATTTTAACCCAAGTTTTTAACAAACCCCATAAAACCTTTAATCTAACTTTTTTTTAAATCTTGGGATCTCCATATTTAAATAGAAAGCCATCTTCGGAAAAGCCACTCACTCTTAGCATGGACAGGAACATCAAACCCATAGCACTACTTGTTGGAACCTTTAGTAGCATCCGTGAATGGGCGAATTGGAAGGCCCAAGCATATATTTGCAGGTCTGGGGCTGCCAGGCCGCCCTTCTCTCTACGTCTTCTTATTTTCTTCCAAGCGATCCTGGACCCTCTAGAAGCCCAAATGAAGGTGTTAAGCTCACTCTGTATTTTTGCTAGAGAAGCACTCTCAAAAAATAAGGGGATACAATCAAAAAGAAAAGTAAACCTTGGTAAAATTGACATTTTGATCAGATTAACCCGACCCAACATTGACAGAGGTAAGTTGGCCCAATTTTTCAATAGTTTTCTGATTTCTTTTATAATTAATGATAAATTGTGAGAGGGAATCTTATCAATTTCATGTAGGATATGGACACCTAGATATCTTATATCGGTTTTTAAGGAAGGAAGATGAGAGTCTACATACATATTCCAGGCCATAATTTCCGTCTTCAAGGTGTTTATCTTATAGCCTGAGACAGATCCAAATTTCTGGGCTAGTTCGATAACAGCTGGGAATGCCATATTCAAGTTGTCTGTCAGAATAAGGATGTCATCGGCATATAGTGCCACTTTCCTTTCCCACTCCCCGCATTTAAATAGAGACACCCTAATGTCATCTCGCAACATCTGTGCAAAGGGTTCAATATATAAATTAAATAATAAAGGGGAAAGAGGGCATCCCTGACGCGTACCCCTTGTTATCGCAAGAGATTTTGTGAGGGAGCCGTTAACCATGATATTCGCCGATGGATTGCAGTATACAAGAGAGATAACTCGTCTAAATTTATCGCCTAGCTAGACCTCCGACATGAACAGCCAATTGACCCTGTCGAAGGCCTTCTCCGCGTCCAATGTCATTCCCGCCAAAGGAAGAGACCGTGCTGAAGCCATATCAATGGCTCCAATGAAATCATAGGTTAAATCAGACAGGTGACGGCCCTTGACAAAACCCTTTTGGTCTAGATGTAATAGAGCACCTACGACTCCTCCCAATCTATTGGCCATGATGGAAACGAAGATCTTGTAATCGGTGTTCAAAATTGAGATTGGCCTGTAAGATTCGCAATTTGAAGCTGATATCCCAGGCTTCAATATTAGTGATATTGTCGCTTTATTCCACGAGGGAGGAAGAGGAATACCATCTTGTAAAATTTCATTAAACAAGGTAGTTAGGAAAGGGGTGATCTCTTTTGCCAAGCATATATATATTTCCGAGGGTAAACCATCCGGCCCAACTGCTTTCCCTTTCTTTGAGATCATTATAGCCCTATATACCTCATCATATGTAATAGGTGCATCTATTTTCGTTTGTTGATCTGGATTTAACCCAGGAAGGTTTATATTGTTTAACAAGGACAGAACTTTAGCGGAGTCATGGTGTCCCTCTTCCTTATATAAGATGGGCCATAGCAGAGTGTCAAGTAAAGGATGTAAGATTAACAATTGCTGGCTACTATGGTCCAAATCAGGACGACCCTTTATCTTTCAATGGCATGGCATCTGCTTTAATAGCGTTTTCTAGCCCGGTTATTTTGGCAGGTGATTTTAACCTGATCTTGAACCCCCTGTTAGACAAGACCTCCCAGTACAGGCCACATACATCTCACAAAACTAGAACATGCCTTACCGACTTTATGAAACAATTGGGTTTCTTAGATATATGGAGGATAAAAGCAGGGACTAAAAGAGAGTACTCTTTTTGCAACTACAAATACGGGCATAAGTCTAGGATTGACTTTATTTTAGTGAGTCAATCAATAAAAAGCTGGGTAGAGGATATTTTCTATCTTCCGTCTCACCTCTCTGACCATTCTGCGATCAGCCTAGTCATCAATAAACCGGCACCCCCAGTGGAGAGGACATGGTCAATGGACCGCACTCTACTTATGCAGGAAGAGGTATTAGTGGACCTCCAGTCAGAAACTAAATTATTTTTAGCTAGAAATGCCCTAACTGCTTCAACCACTATTATATGGGAAGCTTTTAAGGCCTATTTGAGGGGGCATATAACAAGTATCTCCTCCTATAGGTCAAAAAGGTACAAGGCAGACATCGCGGATATCGAAAGTAAAATCAAAGCAACCCAAGCAGTTATTGATCTGGGCAATCGAGAGAGCACAGAGGGTGCACAAGAGACTCTACGGACCCTGAAGGGGGACCTGGAGTCTGTCCTTAATTCCAGATTATCACAAAGATGGGAAGCTAGCAAGATCGCCCATTTTGAGTATGGGGAGGGCGCCGGGAAACTTCTTGCCTGGAAAATTAGATCAGACCGGGCAAGGAATTATATTAGTTCAGTTTCTAAATCTGGGATATCGTATACCTCTGATGAGGATATCAAAACACAATTCTATTCTTTTTTTTCGGACTTATATAAGGATCCTGAGGTACCCTTGTGAGTCCCTAGTATATGGTATACTATGTACCCAGGGCATAGGTACCCCAGAGGCCTACCAGGGGCTGAAGCATGTATTATGCCACCCCTGGAAAGCCACCCAAAATGACACCACAGGTCTGCTACTGCAGCCTGGGTATGGTGGTGCATGAACCCCTTACTGAGGTATAGGTACACTATACCTCACCTATCACTGGACATTCAAACCTATCAGTCACCCCTATGGCAGGCCTTATCAATCCTGAAGGCAGGGTGCTTGGTTATATGTGAGAGGGTGCCCAAGCATGAGCTGAGCCCCTCTGCAGCCTTCGGAATCTCTTCTCCAGGGTTGTCAGTGGTGCAGCCTGACCTTATACTCTTAAGTGCATTATAGCCAAACGGTAAATGCTAACTTTGGACTAGCTGCACGGGAACATGTCGTGTTTGGTTTCAAACACCTTGGAATCATACCCCCACACCAGTAACTGGTGTGGGAGTATGATCCCACAATTCTAGAAGGAGAGACATGGCAGTACTGGGTTATCCGGTAGAAACTTAACAGAGCCCTGGCATCACAAAATGGATGCTGCAGCCACAGACACGGGTCTGGCCTCCTGCTGTTGACCGAAACTCCAGAAGGGGAGGCCTGGACAATAGGTTTCCTGTCACAGGGAGTTGTACCCACCTCCCAGACAGGCATATGGGTATTGGGGCTGGGCGGGAGCACTCTCTGTGTGCTTTGAAGTCCTGCACTGGGGGCACATTTGGTGTCTCTGTGCATAGTCCAGTTCAAACCGGTTGCAGGGGCTACCTGCCCCTGCTCTGGCGCGAAACTGGACAAAGGAAATAGGTGTAACCACCCCTCTTTCCAAACCCTCCCATAGGTGGGTCCCTAGAGTATGTCCAACCCCAAAACTTAGTATAAGTATGGGAACCCAGTCCTTGAGACTTTAGATTACCCTGGACGAAACTCTGCACTGTATATCCTGAACCTTCGACTTTCTATTTCGAATAGAAGACGGAAGAAATCTCCCTTGGGTTCAAGGAGTGACTCCCCTGCTTGGCAGGCACCACAGAAGCAACTGTCGGGTCTGCAATTCCTGAAGTTCCCATTGGACGCCGAAGTCTCTGCATCACCAGAGGTGGATTTCCTGACTTCCCCGAGGCTACCCTGAGTCCACAGCAAAGCTGAGGCCTGTGGCTATCGTGGGTGACGAGGAACCGTGACCCCTGGACACCGTGTACTATTGCTGGTACATCAACTTCTTGTGAATTCCTGAAGTTCTGCTTTGGGCTCTGAGTAGCCCTAGCCTTGAGCACAGACTGCACCGAAGATCTCTGGGCTCCACTCCACGAGTGACCTGTGGGCCAGGTTCAAGTGCAACCGCTCGAGGCTACTTCGCAATCGCTAGTCCATTGGCTAGTGGGTCCCCTTGAAGGCAACTCCTCTTCTGCTTGGACTTCCCTGGTTGCTCCAGACGTGCCCTGACTTACCCTCGCTGGGTGAGTCCCTCAGACCTTGCTGGTCTGCACCGACGTGCTTCTTCTCTTTCCACGAGACTTGCCGTTGCCAAGGCTTGTTGGGTCCAATCTGGTCGCCGACACCGCAGCACTTGACAGACTTTGTGAGACAGCTCGAATCCGGCTCGTGGACTTCGTCAACGCCTCCTGGACCTCGTGGCTGAAGAGTCAAGACACCCGTCAACTCACCTGAAGCACCCGACATCTGTGGGCATTGGTCCATCCTGCCCTCGGTCACTGGCTAGTGACCCAGACTCTGTCCCCTCTGCTTTCAGGTTCCTTCCATCCTAGATCCAGGCTTGGATCTCTTTGGACACTTCTCCTCTTCACGGCAGCAGCAGTTCTTTGCAGGCTTCCATTGCAATCGTCGACGCGACCCGACACCAAAAGACACCTATGCACCCGACTTCCCTGGGTGAGGTAACTCGAGTACTCCGGTGCTCCCGTGGGTGCTAGCCCTAGAACTTCCTAAGTCCAAAAGGGTTTGGTCCTGACTCGATTCTAAGTGTCCCTAATCTTTAAATTTCCAACCGCGACATTGCCCATAGAAGCTAACGGGAACCCGTGGTTGTGTTCACACACTGCATACAGTCCCCGTGGGTCCCCTGTGTCACTACCTTGGGTGGTTCCTTGGGGTCCCAGCGATTCTACAGGCTCTAGGCCTTGTGTCTATCCCAGTCGTGGTTCTTATACCACTTTTTTGGTATATGGTTTTGTACGCCCCTAGGGCCCAAGAGAATATTTGTGCTATTACTGTTGATTGCTAACTTGTTAATTAAGTACTTCGAACTCCAGTCTCATAAAGAGACTAGAGGGGGTGTCTTTATCTTAAATACATATATTTTATATATATGTACCTGGTGTGGTTGTCCTTTCATTTGTTCATTCAAGAGATTATAAACTGCTTTACATTCCTTCAAGACTTAGCCTGAAGGCTGCTCTCCATAGCTACCACTAGGATAGCTTTCAATAAAGGTTGTCTTTAACCATTCACCATAAGGGGTTGTTTGGACTGATACAAGGTGCCCACTAGAACTAGTGGACAGCATATATCAGGCCACCTTCTCACAACTGGTAGTTACAGTATCCCACTGCATCGTTTTTGTGCTCATCGTGCCACCTCAGATTAGACCCGCCCATATGCAAATCAGCCTTGGTCCTGCTCCAATAGGAACAGTCCAGCCCGAACTGCCAGGCCAGGTGCCCCCTGAATCGGAATACAAGCCCCCAGGACCGGCTTCTTCCTTGATGTCAGTTACCAAAACCCCTCCTTCGGAAGCCAAACCAAAAAGTACATTCTGATAAGCAAGTAGGAGCCGATCAGCTTCTGACACATCTACCCACAAGGCTACGGGGCTGAGGAGCAACGCCGGGCCTTTTGATTTCAGCTGCTTCACCTGTTCCAAGGCACCAGAGAATTCCCCGAAGTAAACGTGTGCTCATTTCATTCCAAGAACCGATGTGTTAAGGAACAGTATTGCGTGACAGTGCAAGGACGCAACACGCAAGGTCGAATGTTTTTCAGGTTTGTGCTCTCTCCTGCCCGTGCCCCGGCCCCAAATGCCAGTGGGTTCTCAGCCCCCTTGTTCTTGTCAGCCCACCTGGCGGGCGCAGGAGAGGCGCGTAAAGAAAGCCAGTTACTGGACAACCTGTGTGAAGGCATCCGGAACACCGGGGTTAATGGCTAACTGGCCGAAGGCATCTTATGTAAGGTGCAGCCAGAGGTCAAAAGATCAGACGGGACTGTGCTTAGCACCGGCACTGTCTCTGCTCTTCTGCGCCAGCCGGGTCTCCTTACTGGCAGCGGCGCTGCATGGGGTGATGCCCGCTGCACCAGGGAAGAGACAGCGTGCATGCCCGGGCCGCGCCCAGTGACACCATGAAGGCTGGCTACTGCTGGGCACCTGCCGCTGGGGTCCCCTGCACCCCTTCTTACCCTGTGCACAAGGACCCCCCTTGGGGACTGAGTGGCCTCTTTGCTCTCCAGGTAAGGGCTGCTGGGCTCAGAGGAAGAACAGCAGGATACGCTGGGGCTTTTGTAAGGTCCATGGGGTTGGGGCTGAGAGAGTGGGATATCAGGCGACAGACCACGAGGACGAACTCAGTGTCAGTCTAGTGCCGAGGTCTTCAATCTGTGGGGCGTGACCCCAAGGGGGGCCCTGGAATCATGGAAAGGGGGCCGCACATTTCCAGGCCTCGCCTGGAATCCAAAATGTGCTTTTCCTTTTTGAAAAAGACGACTATCTGAAAATGCTTCTGCTGAAGTTAACTGAGCCTTCTGTGCTGTGAAACAAAGAGGCCGGGAAGGCGGTAAACCAATCCCTCACGCCAGGGTGCCTGCTTGGCTGAATGAAATGCAAATACCGCTATGAGTTAATCTGCAAATGTAAAGGGGGCTTGGGAGCGGTCATCACCCCAAGCTTTGGGATTGAAAAGATTTTTTTTTCTTCCAATAGTAGTAGTAAGAGTTAATACCTGGGCTGTGTGCTTTTAATTGTAGCTGTATTTACACAACGCTTAGTACCCCTGAAGAGGGTGGAGGGGACAGTCATGCAAAAAAGAAAATTGCATTACTTATGTACTGGTATCACTAAAATCTACATTTTGGAAGTTTCATTTTATCCTAAAATATTATAAAATAATGACTTGCGCATTCACAGTGCTTTCTGTCACAGGCTGTGACCTCGTAGCACATACAATTACACAAGTCACCATTCTCCATTGCACCAACCAAATGTAATTCTGTGTCTCTCTGGTTACACACAGACCTCTGCAGTGCATGAACTAATACAGGTTTCATAATGTACTACAGTGCATTTCCCACTAAGTAACATCTTTTTAAAATGTATTTTTCATTTAAGCTACCCATTATTTTATATGTAGCTACCTAATTGTGAAAGTTCTAAAAAACGAACAAAATATTTCAGGGCTTATTTATGAGACGCTTGTGCCGCTGGAGGGTCACTTTTATTTAAGCTCCAACAGCGCAAGCGTCTCAAACATATCCAGGAGGCGACACAACGCCACCCAGCGTGGCTTTGCATGGCCTCATAGATATGGAGTGAGACAAAGCAATGCACGCCGCTGTGTTGTCTTCTCCGTGTCAAGTAGGCTCTCCATGGGCGTTGCGATGGGTGTTCCAACGCAACGCCCATGGATTTTGACGTTACCCCAGATTTACAAAAACATGTAAACCTGGGACAGCGCCTAAACCTTACGCCTCCACACAGCAGGAATAACGGGGAGAAATGTTTTAATTTCTCCTCATTATTTCTACTTTCCATGTGTGCTGCATTCTGCAGCTCACATAGAAAGAGGAAAACCTCGCTCTGGGTGGTTTTTGTGCAGGAAGGTGCCCCTTCCTGCACAAAACAATCCTGCCTATGTTGGCACTAGGCAAGAATGTGTGCGCCAACACAGGGGGAAAGGACAGGAATGCACCGTATTTCATAAATAAGGAGAATTCCTGCCCTTTCACATTGGCGTACGGCAACACAGCAAGAAGACTTGCGGCGCTGCCCTACACCAATTCCCCACAAATTAGGCCCTTTGTTTTGAGCTTCACCTTTGACCACGTCCCCACGCTCAATCAGTCAATCAATCAATCATTGCATTTATAAAGCGCACTACTCACCCGTGAGGGTCTCAAGGCGCTGGGGGTGGGGAATGCTGCTACTGCTCGAAAAGCCAGATCTTGAGGAGTCTTCTGAAAGTCAGCAGGAGCACCCTCCCGTAGGTGGATGGGGAGGGTGTTCCAGGTCTTGGCAGCGAGGTGGGAGAATGATCTGCCGTCAGAGGTCGCTCTTCGGATGCAGGGGACTGTAGCGAGGGCGAGGTCGGCGGGGCGGTGCTGGCGGGTGGGGGTGTAGAAGCTGAGTCATCTGTTGAGGTACGCTGGTCCGGTGTTGTGGAGTGCCTTGTGTGCGTGGGTGAGGAGCTTGAAGGTTATCCTTTTGTTGACGGGGAGCCAGTGCAGGTCTTTCAGGAGGGGGTGTGATGTGGCTGCGGTGGAAGATGTCGAGGATCAGGCGTGCAGAGGCTCCTGCGTTCAGGGCGTTTTCGTAGTCCAGCCTGCTGCTGACGAAGGCCTGGGTGACCGTTCTTCTCGTTTTGGTGGGGATCCATTTGTAGATCTTGCGGAGCATGCGGAGGGTGTTGAAGCAGGAGGAAGAGACGGTGTTGACCTGCTTAGTCATGGAGAGGGTGGAGTCGAGGATGACCCCTAGGTTGCGTGCGTGGTCGGTGGGTGTTGGAGCTGTTCCCAGTGCAGTCGGCCACCAGGAGTCATCCCAGGCCAAAGGGGTGGATCCGAGTATG
Source organism: Triturus cristatus (assembly GCF_964204655.1). Lineage (NCBI taxonomy): Eukaryota > Metazoa > Chordata > Amphibia > Caudata > Salamandridae > Triturus > Triturus cristatus. The sequence goes on along the minus strand of NC_140584.1, from coordinate 1,182,029,705 downwards.
AGGACCTCCATCTTGTCCGAGTTCAGCTTCAGTCAGCTGTTTCTCATCCATTTGGCAACGGCCTTCATTCCTTCGTGGAGGTTGGTTTTGGCGATGGAGGGGTCCTTGGTGACTCACTGACCTTTGCTTTGCTAAACACTGTTTAATATTATTTCCCCACTGTAAAAATTATTTGTTGTGGGAATTGGGGGCGTTTATCATTGTCAATAGTTGTCAATGAAGAGGAGGCCCAAGTTCTGGAAGTTTTTGTCAGGAGGGGGTCCTTATGCCTAAAAGATTTTGACAAGGGGGGGGAGGGCTTGGTATCAACAAGTTTGAAGACCTCTGTTCTAGTGCTTTAGAAGGCCATTTAGCGTAGTACCAGCCTCATGCTAGGCATACCACCCCTGCAGTGTCAACAGAGCCGAGAGAGTCATGCCTAGCCTAGAGCCTCTACAGGGTCTCCAGAGCAGAGAGAGCCATGCCTAGCCTAGCGCCTCTGCAGGGTCGCCAGAACTGAGTCATGCCTAGCCTAACGCCTCTGCAGTGTCACCAGAGCTGAGAGAGTCATGCCTAGGTTAGCGCTTATGCAGTATCGCCAGATCTGAGAGAGTCGTGCCTATCCTAGCGCCTCTGCAGGGACGCCCGAGCTGAGAGGGTCATTTTAAAAAAAAAAAAATATATTTATAATTTTCAATACAGAAAACATTTTATGCAATATGGAGACAGAGCAACAGATACAGAGTATGAGAGCACCATATGCAAAAGTATAGAAGCAGAAAGGCAATAGGACATGTCCGCAGTCACTGGTATTATTTCTTAAAATGTCCAGCAGCATGGGCGAGTGCGGACAGCGGGGCACAACGTTCAGTTCATCTAGGTCTGAGTCAGCTATATAGCACACCCCTATGTACTTCTTATTCGACACTAGCTCTGCAGGTGAGTCAATTTGTTAGTCCTAGGTACACATTATATTGCCCACTACTTAAATAGGTCCATTCTTATATTATACCACCTCCCGTTGCCACAAGACGAGAAAGCACTGTCTCTTCTCCAGGTTTTAAGACAGCAGTAGGCTACAAGAGGGAGGCTTCACCATCGTTTCCCACTACTATCGGGCCGTTCGGAGGGGACCCGGCAGCCCGATTCAGCAAATATTGCGTTAGAGGACCCCATATATCCCGTGGTCTAGAGGTACAGGGCACCGTTTCGGCATATCTTGCAAGTTATTCCTGACAGTACACCAGGTCTTCCAACCACTCCTTAAATTTAGGGGCCCGCCCCCTGCCCCATCTGCAACCCACCCTGCGTTTCGCTAATAGCATCGGAAGCAAGACAAACCGGCGTTGTGCTTTTGGGATTTGTCTATTGTAACCTAGCAGCGCGACTAAGGGGTCACAGCCTATCAGCAAGTCCGTCATCTCAGAGAGTGCCTCAAAGACAAGTCCCCAGTATTCCCTCACCCTCGGACACTCCCAGGCCAGATGCAGGAACCCAGCTCCCTCTCCTCCACACCTGTCACATCGATCTAAATCTCGCAGGCCAAAACGGAGCATCTCTGCCAGGGTGCAGTACATACGCTGCAGGAATTTGTAGTGCATGATACGTAACCTGGCGCTAGCCAAGATTTCCGCAGTTTGGGAGCAACAGTGTCGCCATTGTTCATCCGTGATGTCCCTATTTAAGTCAGCCGTCCAGTGTACTCGCGCTTTGCTATGAGGGATTTCGCCCTCTGCTCGTATCATTCGGTACAAGCTGGACACCAGTTGCCCAGGACTCACGTTCTGTAACATCTGATGCAGTGGCTTCAGTACCTCCGGCTCTCGCGGAAAGCTCGGGAAAATGGTCCGCAGACCTTGTCGCAATCGGATATACAAAAACATATCTAAAGGGGTGGGCGGGCGTACAAAATGTACCATTACAAAACAGATCTCCCCAAGTTCGTCTGCCCAATCTGGTGCTTAGTCCGAGCTGAGAGAGTCATGCCTAGCTTTTTACCTCTGCAGTATCGCCAGAGCCGAGAGAGTCATGCCTAGCCTAGCGCCTTTGCAGGGACGCCAGAGCTGAGAGTCATGCCTAGCTTTCCGCCTCTGCAGTATTGCCAGAGCTGAGGGAGTTATGCCTAGCCTAACGCCTTTGCTGGTTTGCCAGAGTAGAGAGTCATGCCTAGCCTAGTGCCTCTGCATGGTCACCAGAGCTGAGAGAGTCATGCCTAGCTTAGCGCCACTGCAGGGTGGCCAGAGCTAAGAGAGTAATGCCTAGCTTAGTGCTTCTGCAGGGTCGCCAGAGCTGAGAGAGTCATGCCCAGTCTAGCACCTCTGCAGGGTGACCAGAGCTGAGAGAGTCATGCTTAGCTTAGCGCCTCTGCAGTATCGCCAGAGCCGAGAGAGTCATGCCTAGCCTAGCACCTCTGTAGGGTCGCTAGTGCTGAGAGTCATGCATAGCCACGCGCCTCTGCAGGGTTGACAGAGCTGAGAGAGTCATGCCTAGCCTAGCTCTACTGCAGGGAGACCAGAGCTGAGAGAGTCATACCTAGCTGAGTGCCTCTGCGGGGTCGCCAGAGCTGAGAAGTCATACTTAGCCTAGCGCTGCTGCAGGGTGGCGAGAGCTAAGAGAGTCATGCCTAGCTTAGTGTCTCTGCAGTATCACCAGAGTCGGGAGAGTCATGCCTAGCCTACCGCCTTTGCACTGTCGCCAGAGCCGAGAAAGTCATGTCCAGCTTACGGCCTATGCAGTATCGCCAGAGCCGAGAGAGTCATGCCTAGCCTAGCATCTGTGGAGGCTCGCTAGTGCTGAGAGTGTCATGCCTAGCGTACCACCTCTGCAGTGTCACCAGAGCTGAGAGAGTCATGCCTAGGTTAGCGCTTCTGCAGTATCGCCAGATCTGAGAGAGTCATGCCTAGCCTAGCGCCTCTGCAGGGACGCCAGAGCTGAGAGAGTCATGTCTAGCTTTTTACCTCCGCAGTATCACCGGAGCCGAGAGAGTCATGCCTAGCCTAGCGCCTTTGCAGGGACGCCAGAGCTGAGAGAGTCATGCCTAGCTTTGCGCCTCTGCAGTATTGCCAGAGCTGAGGGAGTTATGCCTAGCCTAACATCTTTGCTGGTTTGCCAGAGTAGAGAGTCATGCCTAGCCTAGCACCTCTGCATGGTCACCAGAGCTGAGAGAGTCATGCCTAGCTTAGCGCCTCTGCAAGGTGGCCAGAGCTGAGAGAGTAATGCCTAGCTTAGTGCCTCTGCAGGGTCGCCTGAGATGAGGGAGTCATGCGCAGTCTAGCGCCTCTGCATGGTCACCAGCGCAGAGAGAGTCATGCCTAGCCTAGCGCCTCTGCAGTATCGCCAGAGCCGAGAGAGCCATGCCTAGCCTAGCACCTCTGTAGGGTCGCTAGTGCTGAGAGTCATGCATAGCCACGAGCCTCTGCAGGGTCGACAGAGCTGAGAGAGTCATGCCTAGCTCCACTGCAGGGAGACCAGAGCTGAGAGAGTCATACCTAGCTGAGTGCCTCTGCGGGGTCGCCAGAGCTGAGAGAGTCATGCCTAGCCTAGCACCTCTGCAGGGTGACCAGAGCTGAGAGAATCATGCTTAGCTTAGCGCTTCTGCAGTATCGCCAGAGCCGAGAGAGTCATGCCTAGCCTAGCACCTGTGGAGGGTCGCTAGTGCTGAGAGTGTCATGCATAGCCTAGCACCTCTGCAGGGTCGCCAGAGCTGAGAAAGTCATGCCTAGCCTGGCGCCGCTGCAGGGTGCCTAGAGTTGAGAGTCATACCTAGCTGAGTGCCTCTGCTGGGTCGTCAGAGCTGAGAGAGTCATGCCTAGCCTAATGCTGCTGTAGTGATCAGAGCTGAGAGAGTCATGCCTACCTTACCGCCTTTGTATTGTCGCCATAGCCGAGAAAGTAATGCCTAGCCGAGCGCCTCTGCAGGGTCACCAGAGCTGAGAGAGTCATGCCCAGCCTAGCGTCTCTGCGGGGGTTGGCAAAGCTGAGAGATTCATGCCTTGACTAGCGTCTCCGCAGGGTCACCAGAGCTGAGAGAGTCATGCCCAGGGCCTCTGCAGGGTGCCAGAGCTGAGAAAGTCATGCCTAGCCTAGCTCCACTGCAGGGTGACCAGAGTCGGGAGAGTCATGCCTAACCTACCGCCTTTGCAGTGTCGCCAGAGCCGAGAAAGTCATGCCCAGCTTACAGCCTATGCAGTATCGCCAGAGCCGAGAGAGTCATGCCTAGCCTAGCACCTGTGGAGGGTCGCTAGTGCTGAGAGAGTCATGCCTAGCCTAGCACCTCTGCAGGGTGACCAGAGCTGAGAGATTCATGCTTAGCTTAGCGCCTCTGCAGTATCGCCAGAGCCGAGAGAGTCATGCCTAGCCTAGCACCTGTGGAGGGTCGCTAGTGCTGAGAGTGTCATGCATAGCCTAGCGCCGCTGCAGGGTGACCAGAGTTGAGAGAGTCATACCTAGCTGAGTGCCTCTGCTGGGTCATGCCTAGCCTAACGCTGCTGTAGGGTGATCAGAGCTGAGAGAGTCATGCCTAGCTTACCTCCTTTGTATTGTCGCCATAGCCTAGAAAGTAATGCCTAGCCGAGCGCCTCTGCAGGGTCACCAGAGCTGAGAGAGTCATGCCCAGCCTAGCGTCTCTGCGGGGGTTGGCAAAGCCGAGAGATTCATGCCTTGACTAGCGTCTCCGCAGGGTCACCAGAGCTGAGAGAGTCATGCCTAGGGCCTCTGCAGGGTGACCAGAACTGAGAGAGTTATACCTAGCCTTGCGCCTCTGCAGGGTCGCCAGAGCTGAGAGAGTCATGCCTAGCCTAGCGCCTCTGCAGAGTCGCCAGAGCTGAGAGAGTCATGCCAAGCGTAGTGCTTCCACAGGGTCATCAGTGCAGAGAGAGTCATGCCCAGCCTAGTGCCTATGCAGGGTCACCAGAGCTGAGAGAGTCATGCCTAGCCGAGCGCCTCTGCTGGGTCACCAGATCTGAGAGAGTCGTGCCTAGCCTAGCGTCTCTGCGGGGGTCGCCAGAGCCCAGAGAGTCATGCCTTGACTAGCATCTCCGCAGGGTCGCCAGAGCTGAGAGAGTCATGCCTAGGGCCTCTGCAGGGTGACCAGAGCTGAGACAGTCATACCTAGCCTTGCGCATCTGTAGGGTCGCCAGAGCTGAGAGAGTCATGCCTAGCCTATTGCCTCTGCAGCGTCGCCAGAGCTGAGAGAGTCATGCCTAGCCTAGCGCCTCTGCAGGGTGACCAGAGCTGAGAGAGTCATGCCTAGCCTAGTGCCTCTACAGGGTCGTCAGAGCTGAGAGAGTCATGCCTAGTGTAGTGCTTCCGCAGGGTCAGCAGTGCAGAAAGTCATGCCCAGCCTAGTGCCTATGCAGGGTTGCCAGAGCTGAGAGAGTCATGCCTAGCCGGGTGCTTCTGCTGGGTCACCATTGCTGGCACAGAGTACTGCAATGCAGTAATTTGCGCTGCATTGTGTTACTTCAGATTTACCAAGCCACTCAGGGCCACGCAAGGTGGCAATGCGTGGCTTGATAAATTGCATTTTGGGCTTGCATCACGCATGCAACACGTTGCCTGGTGCAAGAGCAATGCAACCCCTGTCATAAATATGACCCATAGTGCCTAGAACATCAATCACAGCGTTTCTGTGCCCTACTGACTTACAGCAGTATACATGGAAGGAGGAGAAATAAAACACTTTCTCTGACATCAAGCTGAGTGTCCCAAACTCGTCTTGTACATGGGCTTCATGTGTTCTCTGTGAAAAACGAATTATGTCAAAAGATCTTCTATATTCTTGTTGAAAATGAACGTTATGAAAGTTTCTCCTCCAAAATGGTCTCGATTACAAGGTATGTGGAGCCGGGTTCCCATGTGGAGCTCGGCTCACGGAGTTCGCGGTTCCACGTCAGGAGTTTTTGGGGGCGAGAACAGTAGGCCAGGTTTTACCAGCAGGAAAATGCAGCAGACAAAACTGTCCCATAACCTGCTCTGCAGTTCCACCGACCCTCTGTCAAGGCATGGGGGCAGCATGTAATGCACTCCTGCCATGCAACCTCCTCCACTACACTCCAGTCTCACCAGCCACTCTAACCACCCCTGCTCTGCACATGAGCCCCAAAGCAGGTGGTAAGTGTGTGTGTTATTTCCTGCCCTGCACATGAGTCCTCATAGCTGGTGGTAAGTGTGTGTGTTAAACCCTGCCCTGCACATAAGCCCTCAGAGCATGTAGTAAGTGCATGTGTTAAACCCTTCCCTTCCCATGAGCCCTCGGAGCAGGTGGTAAGTGTGTGTGTTAAACCCTATCCCGCTCTTGAACCCTCAGAACAGGTGGTAAGTGCATGTGTTAAACCCTGCCCTTCCATTGGGCCGTCAGAGCAGGTGGTAAGTGTGTGTGTTAAACCCTGCCCTGCACATGAACCCCCAGAGCAGGTGGTAAGTGCGTGTGTTAAACCCTGCCTTGCACATTAGCCCTATTAGCAGCAGGAGGCAAGTGTGTGTGTTAAACCCTGCCCTTCCCATGAGCCCTCAGAGTAGGGGGTAAATGTGTGTGTTAACTCCTGCCCTGCACATGACCCCTCAGAGCAGGTGGTACATGTATGTGTTAACTCCTGCCCTGCACATGAGCCCTCAGAGCAGGTGGTAAGTGTGCATGTTAACTCCTGCCCTGCACATGAACTCTCAGAGCAGGTGGTAAATGTGCATGTTAACTCCTGCCCTGCACATGAGCCCTCAGAGCAGGTGGTAAGTGTGTGTGTTAACTCCTGCCCTGCACATGAGCCCTCAGAGCAGGTGGTACATGTATGTGTTAACTCCTGCCCTGCACATGAGCCCTCAGAGCAGGTGGTACATGTATGTGTTAACTCCTGCCCTGCACATGAGCCCTCAGAGCAGGTGGTACATGTATGTGTTAACTCCTGCGCTGCACATGAGCCCTCAGAGCAGGTGGTAAATGTGCATGTTAACTCCTGCCCTGCACATGAACTCTCAGAGCAGGTGGTAAGTGCGTGTGTTAAACCCTGCCTTGCACATTAGCCCTATTAGCAGCAGGAGGCAAGTGTGTGTGTTAAACCCTGCCCTTCCCATGAGCCCTCAGAGCAGGTGGTAAATGTGTGTGTTAACTCCTGCCCTGCACATGAGCCCTCAGAGCAGGTGGTAAGTGTGTGTGTTAACTCCTGCCCTGCACATGAGCCCTCAGAGCAGGTGGTAAGTGTGTGTGTTAACTCCTGCCCTGCACATGAGCCCTCAGAGCAGGTGGTAAGTGTGTGTGTTAACTCCTGCCCTGCACATGAGCCCTCAGAGCAGGTGGTAAATGTGCATGTTAACTCCTGCCCTGCACATGAGCCCTCAGAGCAGGTGGTAAGTGTGTGTGTTAACTCCTGCCCTGCACATGAGCCCTCAGAGCAGGTGGTACATGTATGTGTTAACTCCTGCCCTGCACATGAGCCCTCAGAGCAGGTGGTAAGTGTGTGTGTTAACTCCTGCCCTGCACATGAGCCCTCAGAGCAGGTGGTAAATGTGCATGTTAACTCCTGCCCTGCACATGAACCCTCAGAGCAGGTGGTAAGTGTGTGTGTTAAACCCAACCCTCCATATGAGCCCTCAGAGCAGGTGGTAAGTGTGTGTGTTAAACCCAACCCTCCATATGAGCCCTCAGAGCAGGTGGTAAGTGTGTGTGTTAAACCCAACCCTCCATATGAGCCCTCAGAGCAGGTGGTAAGTGTGTGTGTTAAACCCAACCCTCCATATGAGCCCTCAGAGCAGGTCGTAAGTGTGTGTGTTAAACCCTGCCCTGCACATGAGCCCCAAGAGTAGGTGGTGAAGAGTATGCTGAATCCCGCCTGTTACATGTTTCCTCAGAAGCAGGTCGTAAGTGTGTGTGTTAAACCCTGCTCTGCAAATCATCTCTCAGAGCCCTCCGAGAGGTGGTAAGTGTGTCTGGGTTAAACCCTGCCCTGCACATGAACCCACAGACAGTTGGTGTATGTGTTAAACCCTGCCCGAACGAGCCCTCAGAGCAGGTGGTAAGTGTGCGTGTTAACTCCTCCCCTGCACATGAGACCTCAGAGAGGTGGTAAGTGTGTGTGTTGTACCCTGCCCTGCACATGAGCCCCGAGAGCAGGTGCCTAGCTTTTGTTGGGTAGAGATTTCGGGTGCTACATTGTATAGTGTAGTTTGTATCAAGGTTGTGAAGGCTGCTACTTTTTCCTTTATATTCCAGCATCTATCGTAGCATGTGAGTCCACCATCTGTTTGATGATCCAGAAACGTCTGGAGATCTTCCCATAAAATGGATGTTTTGGTTCGAAGCATTTACAAAGTATCTAGGTGCAATGGGCAGAAATACTGTTTCCCAGAAAGGAGAAGGTTTCTTTTGGAACACACTTTAGGGTTTGTAGGACAAGCAATATGTGTATATTTGCCACAACACAAACTAGCTGAAAGAATTGGATGAGCCTCAAGATTCAGTCAAAAGATTAGAAATTCTCTTTAATGTCCAGCCCCAGTTTGGCAATCATGTGTCACAGGGTTTTTGTTTTTTTTACAAAAGTGAGCAGCGCCAAGAGGAGTCCATCAATGGGCATGTTGCTGCCTTAAGAGTATTGGCAGCAGGCTGTGAGTTTGAAAGCTTCACTTCCCAGGGGATTCATAGTCAAACTGAGTGGGGTTTAGACAAGGAAGCTCATAAAAATTGTTGTATAAGAAAATCTACTGTTGAAAGGTACTATTGACACAGTTAAAAGCTTAGAGGTATCACAATGATCTTCTAAAGAATTGGATAAAAAGAGAGATTTAGTGGTGAAGCTTTACATGATAAACACAGCATGAAGACCCACAAGATAACAAAAATAGAAAAAGAGAAAGGAAAGGAGCTTTCTTCAAAGAGAACAACATATGTTGTAGCTGTAGATATCCCATGATTACAAACGGGAGACTGCCATGTCCAGCCAAACATACAGTTTGTAAAATGTGTGGGGAAACAGGGCATTTTGCAAGGTTATCCCAACACCAGAAAGTCAAAGTAAATCATGTCAGTGAAGAGTGTGAAGATGATCAAAGCAATTACAAATACATTGGCTTGGCAGTAAAAATGACATGGACAATTGTCTGGATCCATATGTTAATGTATGGGTTGACAGATGTGTATTGATTCATCAGCGTGTATCACTATCATAAATCAAGTGCTATTCAAGAGACATTGGGGGGATGTCCTATGAAGAGAGAAGGATTGAATTGCTAAGATTCTTTGAAGCCAACTTACAGTTCAAAGATCAGTCTATTCGAGTGAAGATTTATGTTGTAAAAAAGGAATGAATACTCTAATATGGGTTCCAAAAATCAATGGGAGAGTGGATCACTAGTCCCAAATGAACCAGGGTGTGCAAAGGCAGTACAAAGTGCTGTTAAGAAACCCTCAATCACGTTATACAGAGATCGATATTAGCGGTATATTTTCATTCTCCGCTTCGTTATTTGTAACGTGACAGCATCATCATCGGGTTACTGTAATGCTTCCTCCACCTGGAGGACGTACCACTGGTTGTATTGGTAGTGATCGTAGAAAAAAGGGGTGAATTCTAGTGAAGTGACAAGTGGTGAAAGGGTATGTTTAAAAATCCCATAGAGCCAGTAAAAAATCTTTAATTGCACTGGATGCAGGAAGTTATAATAGATCTTCAATGTGCACTCGAAGGCTAATTAGGGCCCTGTGCACTGTAAAAAGGTGTCCATAAAAAAGGTCGACATGTTTCAGCCCTTCTTATGCCCCGGAGGGTCAAGTGGGCTTTCTTCAGGACCTAAACGGTGAAGAAGACCCTAGTATTCACAAGGTCTTACAGTGAGGAGAGGGAGGTTAATTAATCCCAAGTGTATCTGTTCAGTTGAACCTATAATTGTCGTTCCGAACAGGAAGGGTGGGGAAGAGGGTAGAGGGAATAACAGACTTTGTTATAACTGTGGAGATTTCATTAAAATAGAATACAAACATTGTTGGTTATTATCAGACGTTTTTCATGAGTGTGTGTAACAACTAAAAAATGGCAATTCTTTTTTATCAAAGTGAGTCACTATAAATATCCTCACTCTATGTGGCAAAATTCGTCTAGCACAAACAGGACATATCGAGACATAAGACAAAACATCTTTATTCATGCCCCTCCACCAAAACCATAGTTGACAGAGTTGCACTGTCTTTTCTCCACCAGGGTGACCTGCTAGGGAGGTGTTATGACACCATTTAATTATCTGTTGTTGCAGTTCTACAAGAGGTACATACATTTTGTTGTCATGGAGATATAACCCGGCTTTGATAGTGTGTTGTGGGTCCTTCGACCAGTCAAGGGGAGATATTTCAGAAAAGGCGTTCATTAACTGCGTCAAGAAGGGAGGAGTTTGCTTCCCCATATCGCCTACTCCTACAATATTATGACTAGGAATGAGAGGAGGATGCTCAGTTAACTGTATTTTCATATCCAGTCCCAACCTGGACAATGCATCAGTCCTCCCTTGTTGAGGTCCTGGGCGATAGGTAATAACAAAGTCGAATTCACTTAAGAACAGGACCCCTCTCATTTGTCTCGGAGTAAACGCCTTGGCGGACTTAAAAAACTGCAGATTGCGATGGTCAGTGTAGATGGTAACAGTGTGTGGGGACCCCAATAGATAATGCCTCCATTCCTGGAAAGCAAGTTTTATGGCTAATAACTCTCGCTCTCCTATGGTATAATTTTGTTCGGCAGGAAGAAGGGTCTTTGAAAAGTAAGCTACAGGGTGTAAACAACCAGTTGCTAGATTACGCTGAGATAGGACTCCTCCCACCGCATATTGAGAGGCGTCTGCTTCAACGTAGTATGGCTGAGCGTTGTCTGCACGACAAAGGATGGGTGCGGTGGTAAATCTGTTCTTGAGCTGAGAGAAAGCTTGCTCGGCTTCAGTGGACCAGACAAAAGCAATCCCCTTTCGGAGGAGCCGTGTAATGGGAGCAATCAGGTCTGAAAAGTGATTGATAAAGCGTCTGTAAAAATTTGCAAACCCGATAAAGGATTGGACCTCTTTTACATTGTTGGGACTAGGCCACTTGACCAATGCATCTACCTTCTTTGGGTCCATATGTGTGCCTTCCGGTAAGATAACAAAACCCAAGAATTCCACTCGATTCGTGTGGAAGGTGCTTTTGTCCAGTTTATCGAATAACCGATTATCCATCAGTTTCTGCAATACCTGTTTTACGTGCCCCACATGTTCCTGTTCGGAATTTGAGAAAATCAGAATATCGTATATATAGACGATCACGAACAGGTCAAGATATTCACATAAGATGTCGTTGATAAAAAATTGAAAGGCTGCAGGTGCATTGCAGAGACTGAATGGCATGACGCAGTATTCGAATAACCCGAATTTAGTTCGAAATGCGGTCTTCCATTCGTCTCCCTCCTTGATTCTTATAAGATGGTAGGCCCCACAAAGATCTAATTTAGTGAATATCTTGGCCCCTCTCACTTGGTCTAACAGGACGGAAATGAGTGGAAGGGGATATTTTTTTTTTATGGTCACTTTGTTTAATGCGCGATAATCTAGGCAAGCTCTTAACCCTCCTTCGCGTTTAGGGATGAAGAAGAGGGGAGAGGAAATAGGGGAGGTAGAATGCCTTATGAACCCTTTCTTCAGCATCTCTGAAATATATTTTTGGAGATATTCCGTCTCGGGTTCAGTCAACGCATATACTCGACTAACCGGCAGTTCGGCCCCAGAAATTAAATCGATCCGACAATCATAACTCCTGTGAGGAGGCAAGGCAGAGGCCTTTTCTTCATCAACAACTTCTCTGTACTCCCTATAGATATGCGGAAGGCTTTCCTCCATCACTTTCATGGCACAGCATAACGGGGTTTCCCACTCTTGGGCCTCCTTGTAACAATACAACAAACAATAAGGGGATTTTAAGGTAATCTTGCGAGAATTTCAATCTATGTGAGGGTTGTGTACTTGTAACCACGGAAACCCGAGTTTGGCCCCAAAAGTCGGTGTGTCGTTTAGATTAAATGTTAGCCGTTCGGAATGTCCGTTACTACATACTATGGTCTAGCCGGAGTATGATGTGTTACTAAACCGGAAGACAGCTCCGTTCCGTCCACCGCTCTAATGGGCTGTGGTTTAGCTTTGGGCAAAAAGGGGATTCCTAGCGTGTGAGCAAGGTGTATGTCTAGGAAATTATGGATAAGGCCCTTCGACATTGAGTGGAAACAATGAGAGTAACAGATAGTGTAAAATGACGCGCCACAGGAGCTGTGATACTGGCTACTTCCTGCGAGACCTTAAGAGACTGATAACTTGAAGAAACGGTCTCCTCATTCCTCAAGTTCCCTAGTTTCCCGCCAAGGAAACGTACTCTTGACACATAGCTACAGTCTTAGGGGTCGTAGAAGTCTTGGCAGGACAACTTCTGGCGTAATGTCCACTTTTGCCACAATAAAGGCAGAGATTATTTTTCCTATGTCTTTCTTTTTCTTCTGGGGTCAAAGGAGATCTCATACCCCCTATTTGCATAGATTCGCTAGTGTCTTTGGTGTCTTTACTCTCTTTCTTATCCCCACGAACTACAAGAAAATGAGCCAGATTTCCACGGGATTTTTCTCCTTTACGCTCAGTTAGTCTGTGATTCAGTCTCACCACCAGGTCTATAAAGGCATGACAACCTTCAGGGGGATCGACAATTTGTGAAAGAAGATCTTTTAAATCATCATTTAATCCTCAATAAAACAAAGACGTCCTTTTCTCTTCGGGCCAGTGTGTCTCGACTATTAGTCGGTTGAATTCAGTAATATAAGTAAGAAGATCCTTGGACCCTTGTTTTAAGCTTAACAGCTCACTATCGCTGGCCTGTACATAGGTATGCCTGGCAAACAAACTTTTTAACTTGTCTTTAAACAGGGTGAAATCATACAAAAGGGGGTCATTGCTTTCAATTAAAGGAACTGCCCAACTAGCACCGTTACCCCCTAAATACGAGATTACAAAAGCCACTTAGGCCGTGTCATCCGGAAAAGCAGAAGCCTTGCACAGGAAATGTAGCTGGCACTGATTTAGAAAGACACTAAACTTCGCACTATCCCCATAGAACCTTTCAGGTACTGCTAAAGGAACTGGGTTGTGTGTATGCACGGACACTTGAATGACTTGTGGATTTGTAGAACTTGTGGTAGTGGTTTCTATTGGTGAAGAAGGAACTGTAAAACGGGCGGGTTGTATGTAAGTATGTTTGCTCCTTTGCATGATCTCTCCTGCAGGGATACTAGCTGCGTGTTGGTGTCGTTCTAACTCGGAATGTAGTTGTTGGTTTTCTACCTACTTCCCGTTGGAGATCTATGAGAGCCGCCGCCAACTCTTCTACAGTGGGACTCTGGAGAGAGTTCTCCAATAAGGAACTAGCCCCTTTTGTATTCATTGTCGCTCGGGTGGAGTTAATTCGTGGGCTTGGCTTTCTGTTGCCGATGCCACTAACCTGTGGTATATCTCCAAGCTCAATCCACGGGAGCGACGAGAATATCCCCACACTCCTACAGCCCGTCTATGAGTGAGAAGATTCAATGTACTCACACTCCCCAGAGTGACTATCGGAGGTGTGGGGATCAGAAACCAGGACAATACACTTCAAATCCCCCAGCTGCTTCCCTCGAAAAGACCAGAGATGAGAAAAACCTACAGGGGAAACAAGAAAGATAACATTAGGAGACTACCTCCCCTCCCATATAACACTAGACCACAAGAGTAGACTCAGGGCTGGCTTTGCAACAGACACACTGTCCCTTCCCTGCTGGACACCTCCTGGTGCAAGAAAAGTTCCAACGATCAGCAGTGCAGGTACAATTCTGTGTAATATCCAGGGCAGGTAGACGGTAAATAACTGCCTAGGGCAATGACAAAAAATGCAGACTACAAGGCTCTGTTTCAGCTTCTAAACAGAGTTTTGTTTTCAAGCATGTATACCCCACAACAAGAAGGGGGAATACCAAAAGAGCGGGCAAGCTCTCCGCAATGTAAAAGTATATTACTAGCCCTATATTGGCTTGAAGAGCAATGAATAGAAAACGATCTCTCACTGAGCGGAAATAACGCACAGTGTAATTCACCAGTTAAACATAAGAAGAAACGCACACCGCGCGTGTAGGAAAACACTGTCAATATCGTACGGCACAAGCAGCGGGTTACAATGTTTCCTTCCATGTAACCCGGGAACTTCAAACGCAGCCGCGTCTTGCACCGGGTTACAATGTGTCCTTTCTTGCAACCCAGGAACTTCAAACGCGGCCGCGTCTTGCACCGAAAACAAAGGCACGGCCGCGGGTTAAAAAAAAAGGAAATGCCCGCTGGAATCCAGAACTCGGCCGAGTGTAAGACTCCCAAGCTGAGGGCGCGAGTTGGAAGTAAGACGGACAGCCAAAAAGGACGCTGTCTAGGTAGCGGGAGGGTAGGGTAGGATTCAGCAATTAGGAATAGAACTCAGGAGAGCACCGATTCAGGGAGAGGCAACAACACAAGGATACGGAATGAAAGGGGCGTGGAGTCAGGTTCACAAAACCGAAAGCCAAGCAACGGCTCTTCGGTGAATCAAGGTATTTAAAGGAAGGGAGTGTCTACAAACTCCACCTCCGTTAGGGCAGCAAGGGACCTGCTCCAAAGTGTGTACTATTACAAAGCAAGAACTCAGTCCTCCCTACAACCCCATGGGACTATGCAGGCGGCCTGATGTCTAACATTTATATGTGTCCCATACCTTATTTAGGGGGCTGTGTTCAGATTGAAAAGAAAAAATTCATTTGTAGAGTGTTTCAATTTGTCTATTATTGCAGTGTCTAAAAGTAGTGATCGATTCAACGTCCAGCGCCTTTCTTGCTGTTTTTTCTTTCAACAAAAATTGTAGTGAAACTGCCGAATGGTCAGATAGGTGCTCTGCAATATGTACCACACTTTTAATATGGTCACTGATTGTGGCTGATACCAAACAAAATCTATCCTTGATCGGTGACCATGCTTTTTATTGTGAAAGGTATATTTTCCCGTTTCTGACCCCACCTTTATGTTTTTTTAAAGACCAAATATCCACAAGACCTAAGTCTTGGGTTATTTGCCTTAGGGTAGCTCTCATTTTTAATACAGTTACAGCCGCCCTCTTGGACGTTGTATCCTGCGCAAGATTAAGGGGAACATTAAAATCACCCCCCATAATAAAAGGCTCATTTATCTCAATTAAAAGTAAAAATAATGCTTTTAAAGGAGTCTGGTCATACAAATTTGGACCATAATACCCTACAAGTGCATCTTAGCCTTAGCTATTACCCATCCACCTAATGGATCAACCCAGGTTTCACCTAGTATACATTGGGAGGCTTTTTTTACCACAATTGCGACTCCTTTTACTGTGACCGTTTGAGTGGTACATATGCAATGGTCGATCCATAGCTGGCTTTTTAAAATTTCGGACCATTCTTCTTTTAAGAGATGGAACTCTTGAATAAAAATAATATCCGAATCACTCAGCTTCAAATATTCTAATATCCTTCGCCTTCGTGGTATCACCCTCAAACCATTGACATTCCATGTCATGATTTTCAGACAACTAGACTTAGTTAGATCTGCCATTTCAATAAGTAATGCTCCTGTAATTTTTGGAGTAACTCCAAAAACAAAGAAGACAGCCGTAACATGTCTACACTAACTAGAAAAGAAATCATAGATGACATTTGAGGACTTTTTTTTTAACTTTTTTCCCACATGCTCCCCCACCTTTTGTGAAACATATTTTTTTGCTTTTTATACATTTTAGATCTATGCCCGTGACCCACCCCACCCTCCCTGGGGAACCCTCCCTGACTTCTTGAGGTATACTGGTGACACCTCTATTTTGAGCTCTCCTACCTCTTGATGGACTTATTCATATCACTTATTATACCGCTTGTGCTTTAATCTGTTCGATAAAGGTTCTCACATCATTTGGGTCCCGGAAATTGTACATCTTATTATTCCTCATTACTCTTAGGAATGCGGGGAACCGAATATTCGCAGTGGTGTCAAGGTCTCTTAATTCCTGGATATGCTTGCCAAGCTCCCATTGTCTGTCCATTGTCGTACGGGATAGATCAGACCTAATACGGAACGACTAGTAATTTTTCTTGTAGGATCCCGCTAGTAATTAAGCCTGGGCAAAGCACTACGCTACGCTCGCGTAGTTTGCGAAGTTCGCGCTACTTCGCACTACGCGAACTGCATGGAGCACAGTGCGAACACACGTAGCGTAGTGTTGCGTAGTGCTGCGGTCATTTTTTGCTTGCTCGCGGTCCTCAACGTCAAGTTGGCGACCGCGAGCAAGCAAAATGACATCCCGGCGAGACTTTTTCCTTGTTCGCGATCAACATCAAGTTGGCGATCGTGAGCATGGAAAATAAACCTCCCGGCGAGATTCCCAACGCGAGGAGGTCAGGTTTCTCATTGCGAGTGGTCGCGTATGCTCGCGACCGCTCGCGATGACAAACTACCAGTTCGCATTGACAAAAACACATTCTTCTTCCTGTCACTGCAAAACAAATGTCAGTGCATGCTGACTTCAGCCTAGTCATATCAACTAAAACCTGGTTATGCTATCTAAAACACATTTAAATCAAGCATTATGTGCTATTAATTTAAAATGCTCAGACACAAAATCCCCACTACGCGAGTGCATAGATGAATTTCTGGACATCTTCAGAATCAACCGAATAAAGCTAATACACATGAAATCAAAAAATTGCTTTCTTTCTGTGAAACCAGCTAGTCTTGCTCTTAGGATAACTAGAGATATTATTTTTGTTAGGGGCACAAAATATTGCCTTCTATAAACATTTGAAATCAGATTCGAGAAAGCTAGCTACCATGATACTGTTATGCTACCATAGAATCCAATGTTAAATTGAAACATACAAAATTAAAATGGCCGCACATAATACGCAGACGCCTGGGAAGTGTTGTTTTTGTCTTATTTCTATTTCCAAGAACAGGCGCAGACCCTTAAAGTTCTTGTCTACTTCATACGGCAGCATGGGGTTGTCACTCGGGTGGATTTCTAATATGAATTCAACAACAAAAGAGTGTGAAGAGGGAAAACGCAAAAGAGTGAAATCCCAATGGCAAAAAAAGGGAAAAAAGGTTTATTGATACCTAAGCGGATCAATATATATGCGCCACAGACCAATCAATCAGATATGTGTATAGAACCCTCACTCACCGACCTAGTTGGTGACATGCTTCATCATAGGGTTCCACCAGGGGTGCCTACTGCACCTCTAGTTTGCTTCGATGCTTTCTTAGAGCGGAGCGTAAATATCAGATCGACGAGATTCTCGTGTATGATAAAAGAGAAAGTGATGGTGAAGTTAAAAAATGCCGGTGATTCGTCCACAAGACAATTTTAATGGTGACAGATCAGGCACTAGTAAAAACAGTGTAGGATGGTTAATACTGGCTTTATTTGGTCAGGTACATCCTATATTAATATTTGGTCGACATGTTTCAGCTTATTATCGTTTATTAACAAAGCTTTTTTCAGGACCTTATATATAGAACCAGCACCTTGGCGGTATGAGCTCGCTAAGGCTCACCCTAACCTCAGGTGCAAAAGAACCGGACACACTCACGGTTTTGTGTGGGCCTTCGAGAACTCCACAAAGGCCTTAGAATATGTGAAAAAGGAAAGTTAACCTGCTCCTTAGGCATACAGGTGGGTGGCGGGACTACAGAACAAATCATCCAAGTCTACCGCCCAGTAAGTCAACCTAGTGAAATCACCAAGCCCGGAGTCACTCGGGTGGATTTCGAATATGCCCATGATGGGCAAGATGAGAGTCGCACTGTAGTCTTTTAAGTGGACCCCTGAAATAACTAAATAAGTAACAAGTGCAAAATGCTGCATGTCATAAATATGTCATCCAACGTTAAAAAAAATGCATAAACAGGCTGAAACCTTGGACCACATCAACAGGGCAACTCTCAAGCAAATGCCCCCCAAACAGCCTACTATTCATCCAATCAGCTCCTTCAGGAAATGATAACTGAAGCATTTTCCATTCACTACCTTCTCTCCTACGAAAAAGCAATAATAAGAAGTAAGAGACGCCAGAATGAGCATCTCATAAACAGTAC
Source organism: Triturus cristatus (assembly GCF_964204655.1). NCBI lineage: Eukaryota > Metazoa > Chordata > Amphibia > Caudata > Salamandridae > Triturus > Triturus cristatus. The sequence goes on along the minus strand of NC_140584.1, from coordinate 1,182,011,573 downwards.
AATCATGCCACCCTCACAAAATAGCCCATAAGCAACACAGAGAATATCTGCACACGTCCGGCATTTCAGCTAAGGGTGTAGACAAGCGTGTGCTGCTTCACCCAGCCTCATCTCTAGTAAAAGAATAACAAGCACCTGCACATTAATCACAAATACGAGCACACACAATTACTAACAGTCATCGAACGAGAACCATTTACCTCACTTAAACATGGCTGACAATTGTTCTTCAGTCTTGAACCTCATTGCTTGGGTGGAAGCATGCAGGCCACAGCCAATCAGATCGGAGACACCTGTAAATAAGCATTGGGCTGACTCAGGCAATCCTCTCCTCGGCCTCGGGATGCTCACTTTTTTAGTGATTAGATAAGCCCCGGCACACAGCCAAAACTGCATCAGGCCAGCCCTAAAGAACCACAAAACACTTTTCAATCCAGCTAACTTTATTACCTTTTCAACATTATCAATGTAGCCAGAAAGCATAGAGACAGAATTGACTGTCTAAAACAGAGGAGTACCTACAAAGTAACTCTGTGTTTTCAGATTTTCAACCAAGTTTCCATTTCCTGAGAGGCAGAGGTACAACTCAATTCATTACCGCCAACACGTCATATGATTTTCAGTCTGGTTTCTGAGCTGGATATAGCACAGAAACCGCCGCACTAAAAACCATCGATCATGCTCCGAGGATTCCATTAGCCGGCCACTCATGCCTCCTGGGCCTACTGGACCGTTCTGCTGCGTTCGACACGGTAAACAATCAGCTGCTTGTCATTTACTTATTTATTTATTTTAGAAGGTTTTATATAGCGCCGGCTCGACCCGGGGGTATCAGAGCGCTTTACAGGAGCATGAATATAGTACAGGAGTAAACAATTGTTCAAGAACATACACTTCAAAACAGGATGGAAAACAAAGAACAAATAGCTTAGTACCATTAACAAATGTAAAAAGGGGGAACAATCTAAATAAATAATAAGGGTACAGGTAATCAATTATTAAAACAGTAGCAGGAGATGGAGGAAGACTAGAAAGGAGAGAGAATGGAAGGAGTAGAGAAAGAAAAAGGAGAGGGACAGGGAGGGGAAAGGGGGAGGGAAGAGAGTGCAAAAGAAGAAATGAGAAGGGTTATGGACCCCAATATTTGTTGAGCAGGTGCAGTTTGAGATCTTTTTTAAAGCTGATGTAAGAAGGGTTACCTCGCAGGTCATTGGGGAGGGCACTCCAGATGTTAGGTGCATTTCCGAAGAAAGAGCGAGATTGAGTGCTTCTCTTTTTTAACAGAGGTGGAACAAGGAGGAGAGCGTTGGTGCTTCTCAACGGTCGGAAGCAGCCCACTTTGTTGAGTTTATTAGTGAGATACAGCGGGGCCTTTTGATGAGGGCTTTGTGCGTAATGCATGCAAACTTGTAGGAGGCTTTGCCTTTGATGGGTAACCATGTAAGGGCTTTGAGGGCTGGGGTGATGCGGTCAAAGCGTTTGCAGTCTGTGAGTAGTCTGGCAGCGAGGTGGAGCACAGATTTGAGTGGGGCAAGGTGAACTTTAGGAGTTCCAGCGAGGATAGCATTGCCATACTCAATTCTTAAAAGGACAAGAGATTGGACAACCGATTTAAAGTCGTCAGCTGGAATGAACGGTTTAATTATCTTGAGGTGACGTAGAGAGAAAAGAGCTCCTTTAGCCGAGATTTTTATGTGGTTTTGAAGAGTTAGGTTATTGTCAATGGTGATGCCAAGTGATTTGACTAAGTTGGAAAGGGCGAGCGGACAGTTGAGGGCATTAAGGTCAGAGATCCATGTTTGGATAGGGAGAGGGTTCCTTTTTGGAGAGAAGATAATGATTTCAGTTTTTTTAGGGTTGAGCTTGAGATGATTGGAGTGGAACCAGGTTGGAATTTTAGTCAAGGCATTGTTGATGTGCAGAACATCAGAGTGGGATCTAATGTATAGTAAAGTTGGGTGTCGTCAGCGTAGAGGTGGTAGTTGATTCCAGATTGTTTTAGAATGAGTGTAAGGGGTTCCATAAAAAGGTTAATGAGAGAGGCAGAGAGAATAGATCCTTGGGGGACACCGAGGGTGACAGGTGTGGGTTTTGAGAGGCAGTTGTCGATTTTAATTTGTTGTGTTCGATGTTGGAGAAAGGAGGAGAACCATTTGAGGACACGACCCATTGAGGCCAAAGCGATCTTTGAGTGTGTTAAGTAAGGCAGGGTGATTAACAGTAACAAATGCTGCAGAGAGGTCGAGGAGAATAAGTTGTCAGGTCTTGCCATTATCTAGGGATAGGTGGAAGTTGTCAACAATATTAAGCATGGCAGTTTCAGTGCTGCAGCCTTTTCGGAAGCCGGATTGTAATGATCCAATAGGTTAAAAGTGTCAATATGTTTGTCCAATTGAAGCAGGGCACATTTTTCAAGGGTTTTGGAGAGCAGGGGAAGGTGGGAGATCGGGCGGAGTTTATGAAGGTTGTTGGGGTCGGCATTGGGATTTTTAAGAATGGGAGTGATTTGTCCGAGTAAGAGGGAGGCAGGGACACATACTGTGGTAAGGGAGGAGTTGATGATAGTGGTCCAGTAAGGGGAAATGATATGCTTAAACTCCTGAACAAGGTTGGGAGGGATAGGGTCTTTGGTGTGTGAGGCCGGTTTGAGTTTAGAGATGATGTTAGAGACTTCAAGCTCAGATACGGGGTGAAAGTTGTGCCAAGAGGCGTTGTTTTTAAGCTGTGGGTTAGAAAGATTGTTATCCCGGGGGGAAGTGGCAAGAAGGCTGGCGGAGGAATACGGGGAGAGAGTAAGTAGGTAGGGAGGTTTAGTAGTAGGGTCGGCGGTAAATAGGGGAATTGGAGGGATCGGAGATACAAGGAGGGATTGGTCTATTTTGGCAATTTTTTCAGCGAATAAGTTGGCAATTTCTTCGCATCTATCAGTTGTGGCCATCAGTTTTGGAGGGACAGTGGATGTTTGGTTTCGAACTATGTTGAACAGCTCCCTGGGTAAGTTTTTGGCACAATCAAGCTGTGTGTGGAAAAAGGAAGCCTTTTCAGAGAAAATGTGTTTCTTGTATGTAGTTCTGGCTGATCTGAGGAGGGCAAGATTGGCGGGAGAAGGATGTTGTCTCCATGTTCTTTCAGTTAGTCTAAGAGAACATCTTTCGTCATTGAGATTAGAAGTGAACTAAAATTTGGATGGAATGTTTCTTTGGATTTTAGGTTTGGATGGGGCAATTTGGTCTAGGACATCAATGACAGTTTTGTCAAAATGCTCGGTGAGAACATTGGCATTAAGGGAGAGGGGGTAAGACATAGATGTGCTTGGAGTTTAGACTCCAGTTCACCAGGGGAGATACAATTAAGATTTCTGGTCCATTTCATGGATTTGACGTTATTGGAGGGGGGAGGGGCTGGGGTGGTGATTGAGAACAGAATGAGGTGATGATCAGACCAGTCGATGGGGATGATGTTGGAGAGGGAAGCCAAGTCCTTGTTGGCAATGATGGCGTCAAGAGTGGCCCCTTTGGTGTGGGTTGGCGAATGGCAGAGTTGATTGAGGTCCTTAATCTCTAGAAGATTAGAGAGGAGGTTGACTGCAGGGTCATCCGTCTCATTCCAGTGGAGGTTGAAATCACCAAAGAAGAGATTTTTAGAGTTAGAGAGTGAGGATTGAGTCAGAAGTTCAGATAATTCCTCAGCAAAGGGAAGAGGATCACCAGGTGGGTGGTAGATATTATGTAGCCGAATCGGGGGAGAACCATGAAACTTAAGTTCGACTTCAAGGTATTCAAAGGTATTGCGGTCAGGGTTCTTGACAAGGGGGAAAAGTTAAGTTCATTGTTAAAGATAATCGATAATCCACCCCCTATTCTCTCAGTTCTATCTTTTCTGATGATAGAGTAGCTGGGGGGAGAAAGTAAGTCAAGGCTGGAAGTTGAGTGGTCATTGAGCCAGGTTTCTGTGAGGAAGGCGATGTCAATATCTTCGCTAAGGATAGTTTCAGATATTTCGATCGCATGCCGGACGGCTGAACAGCAGTTCACAAGCATGCAGGAGAGGGGTTTAGGGTTGTCTTTAGGGGAAGAGTCTGAGTGGATGGTGGTAAGTTAGGGAGGTGGTCTGGGGGAGAATGGGGAGGAGGGGATTCTGCTTGTACCCAAAATAACAGGAATGTTGGGGTGAGGAGGAGAAGGAGGAGCATAAATTGAGAGATATGGAAGGTAGGAGTTGCAGAGGTCAAGGAGGTCGTAAGAGGAGAGCTGGCTCGAGGTGCGGAGTGGCCTGTGGGACAGGCGTCCGAGGGGTGTAGTGCTCCATGGATTAGGATTAGAGATGCGTTGTGAGCAAACACTGTGGGATTTGGAACAATTAATGGGGGACCTGGAGTAGAGGGAGTTGAAGTCTCCTCTCAGTCGTGCAAGTTCAGTAGTCAGGGTTTCTAGATTGCGTTCAATGTTGGAGACAGTCTGGATTAAAGGAATGGGGGAGCGCTGTTGGAAATGAGGTGAGGGATAGGATGTGTTCGGTGTTAATCAAGAGAGAAAGTCTAGTGTGAGGAGGTGGGGAGAGGCCGGGAGGGGGTATAAAAGGGGTGCTCAGGCTGATGGACGCAGAGAGGGCTGCTGAGAAGGACGAGACATTCAAAGATTCGGGTGAAGTTGTTTGAGATGATACGAGGCAGTGAGGTGAGAGGAGAAAGACGGTGGGTTTAAAGGGTGGAATTAAGTTTTTAGTAGATGAAAATGGGGCCAGGGCCGGGTGGGGTGGGTTAGGGGATCAAGTAGGGGTTCCGGGGGCAAGGTGGTGAGAGTATGGGTCAGACTAGCATTAGGGGTTGGAGGGAGTAGGTCATTTGAGAGCGAGTGAGTGAGGGAGACGGAGAGTGTAGTTGGAAAGCCGTGAGGAGAGAGGGTCGCGGAGTGAATGAGTCATTGGATGGTGAAATTGCGGAGACAGTATTAACAGTTGAGACGGTAAATCATCAATCGTATGTCATTACATTTGACACAGTAAATCATCAATCGCTTGTCATTACATTCGACACAGTAAATCATCAATCGCTTGTCATTACATTCGACATGGTAAATCATCAATCATTTGTCATTAGATTTGACACAGTAAATCATCAATCACTTGTCATTGCATTCGACACAGTAAATCATTATTCGCATGTTATTACAATCAACACGGTAAATCATCAATTACTTGTCATTACATTCGACACAGTAAATCATGAATCACTTGTCATTGCATTTGACACAGAAAACCATCAGTCACTTCTCATTACATCAAAAGAGAGAATGGCCATGGAAGGCACCATCTGCAATTGGTTCACTTCATTCTTAGAAAACAGAGTTCAAGCAATAAAAATTGCAGATGTTCTTGCCAACCCAGCAAGGTTGGACCAAGGGGACTCACAAGGTTCGCCTACACTCTTCAACTTATACTTAGAATACCCTGCAACATTAGTGCCAAACACATAGATGGCATACCATTTTTTTATGGTTTGGTTACCAACTCTTCATGAAAATTTCTACATCAAATTACGTTTCATTAGTCAAGAAAGAACAAGCTTTCATGACTTTTTAAGACGTGAAATTGACCTCTCCCAAAACTGAGTTCCTAATCTTTGTGCCACATCCCCTCCTCCACCAATGCAACATTCCTGTAAAGAATGGCTCAACAACCTAACTATTGAATAACACACCCATGAGATTGTTTATTGCACAAACTCAGTTGCCTTTGTGCTCGTCAGATGACTCAACCTACAGAGACACCCATAAACGCTTCAGCCAAAGGAGCTCAGTGCCAGCTGAAACTCATTCAAGGAATCAAACAGCTCATTCCTAACGAAGACCTCAAAATTTTAACCCACTCCCTAGTGCTATCATGAATAGACTGTGGCAAATTCCTGCCATATAGTTTACGCAACATCCATCTAGCTCCTCGCAAAGCAGCACTAAATGCAACGGACAAGAAAGTTGACCATATCACACCCCAGTTCATTTCTCTGAAATGGCTCCTAAAAGACAGTAGATGTCAGTACAAGCTAGCCTTGTCATCACAACATCCACCTACACCGAAGAGTTTCATCTCGGGGAGCCATCATTCCATTTGGAGCTCAGATAACTGGAGTTCAGCTTGAAATACCAGACCTCAATAGAGGAACCAAAATAGAGACAAGCCTTTACAGGTAATGCTCCCATAATCTAGGTATCCATTTACTCAGAACATTGCCAACTTTCCAACCTTTCAACAAGGGACTGAAAGAGCAAATGTTTCTTCACTTTGTAGTCAATGAATAGCTATCCCCTACAATGCTCTGCCCAAGGAAACGTCCAGGAACTTTATTCTGGCTCGCTTTGAGCTCACTGTGATCTTAATACTTTCCCTCCTGCAATGTATATATTATCATTGTCATGGGCACTAGGCCTAGGGTTTGTATAAATCATTTCTATAATCCCCAACTTGTAGGCAACTTTTGTTTCATAACGCATTCTGACCCCTTTGGTTAGACCCAGTTTGTGCTAAATGAAACCGTTTAATAGATAAATATCTAAATAAACAGCACCCTCTATATTACATCTATATTACATATCAAGGAAAAGGTGTTGATCTGAGAGACGATAGTTGTATAGCAGCATTGACATTATTAGTTTGAATAGGGGTTTTGGATACTGAGGGCCACCATCTGTCCTTGTTGACTTGGGCCAGCTGCTGAGAATTCAGCGGCAAACCCTGGAATGGATTTGCTCTTCACTTATGGGAAGCACCCAGCAGCTTCAGTTCAGATAATTGATATCGTCCTCTGTCACCCTAACTACATTCACCACGCCTGGTTTTTGATTCCTGATTGAGGACTGTGGACTCCAGTGTGAAGTGTACATAGATGACTGCTTGTTGGATCTGCACGGTGACCAAAGAGGATTCGAAAATTGACTGGCAGTTCATTTAATCTTACCACTGAAGTTGTAGCTGAGATTACAAAGAGCTGAAAATAGTGCCAGTCACAAAGAGGGCATGCCCTGTTCCATTTGAAGCAGAAGCTTGGTTCCCATCTGTAGTTGCACAGTAAGCAAAAAAATAATGAAATTATCAGTGATTAGAATGTATTAAAGCACGCCAACCATCTATGATTTCTGTTTGTTTTACTGATTTGTAAGTTATATGCAAAAAACAAAAGGCCCTTGCACATACACCAGTTAAGTATTTGTCTGTTAATGTTCACAAAAGATGAGAAACAAGTTGAAAAACAAAACAAAGCGTTACGATAGGTTGATTTTTTTCCATTGTTCACCATCAACACAGAATATGATTCTCTGGATTCCCTAAGAATTTTGTTTAAAAACGGTCAAAGGGCAAACATCTTGTTTGCCTTAGATTTGATTGTAAGCATCAAGATATTCACAGATAAAATCAAGAAAATTATTACAAACGGATTGCTTAAAAAGCAAGAAACCATAGTACACTAGTGATCATTTGTGACATGGTGTTGTGTACAGTTTGAGAACATAAAGAGGAAAAGGAAATTAATAGAAGCAACAAAGCATGAGAGCCAGTGCTTTATCATTTCTTAGCTAGCAGACTCCGAGCTAGCCCATTTATGCAGCTCTCTAAATGGCATGTATGATTAGCCAAGGGAAGATAAAAAAATTAAAGAAACAGTTCTTGCCACATGACTGATCTGTGACTGCTCCTGCTTTGCCAACCGGTTCATGAGCCTCTGTTTAGTGTCTACCAAACTTTCACTAGGTTAGGTAGTTCTATCCTATTCCTTCCCCGTCGTTGCCTAAGAGGCGAGATGATTCTTTATGCTCCCTCTGCCTTACCCAAAGGTGGAATCTGTAATAGATTCTCTAGTATTTAATATGCACAAATCCCATTTGCTTTGCAAAATGATGTGGGAGATATGAAGCCTGCTTCCCCTGCGTCTCCTAAGAATGGGGGAGATCTGTGCTATTTCAATTAAGAATATGTAAAGAATGGTCACTGTAGAAGCAAGCTCAGAGATGCCCCGATGACTTCATTCCCTTCATTCTCACATGACAAAGATTGAGGAGGACCAGGCAACCATCAATTTCCTCCTTGTACTCCTCACAATTGAAAATATGGCTCTAGTGCGCCACTCCGGACCTCTTTCACCCTCTTTTTCTGAGGATCAAATAGGCCCAGGAGAGGTATAAAGTTTAAAAAACAAAATAGGTCCAGGAGAGGTAACATCAACTCTGATACCCTGGGCAACAAGGCAGTTGTCTGCTATCAGGCCCATCTTGCTCCCACAAAATGGTGTAATGTAATACACACTTTCAAACATTTGAAGGTTTGCCTCAAATAATGTAATTGAAATTGGTTACTACAACAAGATTGGAAGATCATGCATGGTAAGACAACTCTTCCTTATGAGGGTGCCTCTCTAACCCAATATCTGGTGGCCAGTCTAGCTATTTCATTTCATTCTGTAGAGGTTTGCACTTTTTCTTTTGTCTAATTTTAGCTTGTTCTAGATCTATTTCTTCCAAGCATTATGATGCTTTGTCTCTCAGGTCTTGGTGAGTTTGTCATCTGCTTTTTTCAGGGACAGGCATAGGGATTTTAATGAACTTGTTTTGCTTTTTATTCTCAAGTTGTGTGATGGCAATAACTATTCCATTGCAGTCTTATCCAGTTTTATTTGGAATGTAGCACAGTCCTTTGGTTCATGGTGCTATCTAAAATCTATATCATTGGTGTCAAGCATCTATTTCTTGTAATCTATAGCGTGGGTTGTACTTTCGCAGGGCTAGTCTCTTGGCCAACCATTGTCCTGTTAGCCAAATCATTTTTCTTTGTAGCACAGTTAGCTGAATGTGCACCTTATAGGTTTAAAGGATGGGTGGGCATTGTCTAAAGAAGAAGGCCGTCATATAGTAATTTACTTTTCAGGTGTCCCATAAAGTCATGCATTGTTGCTGCAGCTTCTGTCTTCTAGATCTTTGTTCTAGTGCTTCAGGTGCCTATTCCTTAACCTCATGTGCACATTTGATGGAGCTGATCTTCTAGTGCCTTTACTCTTATTTCCATCTTGTCGGGGCCTTTTGTGATACCGGTAATGTTTGTTCTGGTGGCCTTTATTTGCATATTCATAGATTTCTCAACAATGTGTTCTGCTGATCGACATAACCAGCCAAGTCAATTAGATGTTAATTTCAATGTAATTTCAACATAACAGTCATTTTGATGAAGTGAAAGTGTAGGTAAAAAAATATATTGCTAATGACTCCTTCAGCAGCATCCCAAAGAAAATATATGCACTTGTAACTTGACCCAGATTTAGAAATAGCCCAAAATATCTGAGACATCAGATGATAACATGTGCCGGACAAAGTGTTAAAGAAAAGAGACAGCTCTTGCACAAATTACGCTAAATTTAGCAGAAGATTATCCCCCAACACTTTCTGGAGCATTGCACAAAGGTTCTGAGTTGCCCTTCTTCCAAAATCGTCAAACTTCTACCCTGCTTCTAACTAGTACTTTAAATACTGATGTGTCAAATTTTAATAATTGCCTATTAACGCCCTTGATCCCATGGCTCTGTTAAAGATTCAGGTGTCTAAAAGATCACAACCTATGACTCCTTGGTTCTCATCCTCTTTAAGGGAAGAAAAGAGATGATGTAAAAATTTGGAGCATCAATGGAGAAAATCCTATAGCTCTGAGGCTAAAGTGAAATATAAATCTGCATTAAAAAAATCTGCAAATGTCTTTGCAGATCTCAGAGAAATAATTGTTCCTATTTAATTCACAACTACTTCTAAAAATTGTCCATTCCTTTTCTTTCCCCTAAGGCTACAAATAGCAGAATTTGCCAATCTTTAGAAATCTGCAATGATTTGTCTAAATTTTTCCATAAGAAAATCCAGAATATTTATGGTAAATTCTCTACGGAAATCCTCTCTAATTTTCTGGTGGAATCAGAGGTTAATCTGGGGCCTCGGCTACTTAACTACCCCTCTATTGATGAGTCTCTTAGGGAACTTGAGAAATGCAAATCTGGATCACCGGGGAACCCGGTCCTCCCCAAATCCTAGGAATGGTTTCTTCTACCCTCAAAACTGTGTTAAACAAACTTCTGAATGATTTGCTTGAATAAGGTCTGGTTCCCTCTGATTATATGAGGGTGTTTCTTCTTCCTTAATTAAAGAAACCTAAAATGGACCTGGCTATAATAAATAATATTAGATCAATTTCTCATTTACTGGTGGCGGCTAAAATCTGGGAGAAATTGGCAAATAAGCAGCTAACTTTTTTTAGGGTAATCTAATAACCTACTGCACAACTCTCAATCTGGTTTTCGCTAAGGGTTCAGAATTTATCAAAGAAAATTTGGGGCGATCTGCCATGGTTGTTCTGCTTGACCTATCCGTCTCATTTGACATGGTCTTGAACTTTACCCTTTTGGATAGAATTTGATTGGCAGGCTGTCAGGGCAAGGCTTTTACGTGGCTAAAATCTTTTTTGAAAGACAGATCGCAGTTGGTTCGTCTCCACCCCTTTACTTCAGCCCTGAGCCCCACTCTTTTTAATTTGTATCTAGTACCGCTGGCTGACTGAATCTTGGGGTGTGCAGGTAGTGTCATATGCTTCTCTTGTCTTTTCAAGAGCATACAGATAATGCCCTCACTACCTTCAAACAGTGCTTGCAGGAAGTTGCAGAATAGATGAATGCCAACTTTCTTCAATTAAATTCAGAAAAAAAAGAAATCTTCTTCTTTGGCTCGAGGTGTCCGCCTGCTCCAACTCTCTCGCGTCCCCACCTCTTCGGCCAGAAATTTGGGAATTATATTCGATTTAATCCTTTCCTTTTCATCGCAATCCCAACACCTGTCTGATGTTTGTTTTGCAAAACCTAAATCTTTGAAGAAAATGCTGCATTTGGTGCCAGAAGACACTTTAAAAATGATTGTTCACACAATGGTAATGTCAAAAACTGGATTATGCGAATATTCTCTACTTGGCTCTTTTTTCTTCCCTAATCCAAAGACTCCAGATTGTATAAAATGCTGCAGCAAGACAGGTTCTGAGAATTCCTCATCAGCAATCCATCTCACAGCATGGGAATCACCTACACTGGCTGTCAGTAGCCAAATCATTTGAAATTTAAAGCATTTACCATCGAGTTTACAGCCTTATCAGGATATGGCCTCCCCTATCTAAGCCGTAACCAGCAATGTTGATCCCTAAAATCGAACAACCTTAGACTTCTGCAGGTGCCAAAGATCTTGAAAACCAGTCACGGGGGCAGATCTTTTTGTTTTCTGATGTCCAAATGATGGAATGCACTTCTTGTCAGCCTTTGTTTTGCTCTTTCTGAGCCCATTTTTAAAAAAACATTAAAATCCTTTCTTTATTGATAAAGCCTAGATCTTGTTAATCTCTTACCGAAATTATTCATTTTCCCTCGTCGTCTGTTGAGGCCCCCCCTACGCTGCCCAACCGCTCTTTCCTGCAAAGGCCGCTCCTGCCATTTGGTCAGTCTCTCTTGCTGATAGCGCCGGGACACCTCTTATGAAGCAGTTGTGAGCTGTATAAATGCTTTTTGATTGATTGATATTATTGATTGTCTGAAAGGCTCTAGGGAAGCTAACATAACAGCTTATTTAGTGTCTAAATGTTGAGAACGTACTGCAAAGTGTCTGTAAATGAGAGCTACCCGGAGGCAAACTACTGAAATGTGGTCTGTCACGCAGACCTGTTGCTCTTTTAGTAGGAGCACCCAAGATGGCTGCCAAGATGGCAAGCGCTCACAGTGGCTTGACTCACCGCAGCACCTTCACCCAGAGCGACCCAGGGGCAGACTACTGAAATGTGGTCTGTCACGCAGACCTGTTGCTCTTTTAGTAGGAGCACCCAAGATGGCTGCCAAGATGGCAAGTGCTCACAGCCGCTTGACTCACCGCAGCATCTTGACCCAGAGCGACCCAGGGGCAGACTACTAAAATGTGGTCTGTCACGCAGACCTGTTGCTCTTTTAGCAGGTGCACCCAAGATGGCTGCCAAGATGGCAAGCGCTCACAGCTGCTTGACTCACCGCAGCACCTTGACCCGCAGAATGACAGCCAGGGAAGTCTGCCCAAAGATGCCCACATTAGACTTCAAGTGACACTGTGGCTATGAACCAAGATCTTCAGTGTGGTGAGTAAAGTTATAGTACAATGGCCAGAGGAATCACCGGCACAGGTGAAGAGGAGGATGTCTACCTCACTGCAGTATCTCAAGCTCAGGGTCTGCCTTGGCAAGCGTCTGTCACTCGTTTGCTAGGCTGGGCTGCACCAAGCCCCAGCATTGCTCCTTCAAGGCGCCATTTCAGTAAATGATCAGTGAGTCTAGCCTGAACCCTTTATTATATAGAGCACACTTGAATCTGAAGGTGGCAGGTATGTATGTAGAGCAAGTAGTAAAATCGCTCAATTCCTGAGAGGACCAATAAGGGTCCCTCTCCCCTAGGCTGTATGGGAAGAGAAGAGGTGAAATCTTAAAGGGGTCTTGTTTGGATGGTACAGTAAAACCTTCTTTACCTCTTGACTTTACATGAACGAAAGATACAAGGGGCGCAAAGCTGGTCAGAGCCGTTCTTCTACATTTGTTGACTCTTGCAAGAAGAGAGGCAGACTTGAGCTCATGATTGATGCTTAGTTATCAATCAATCTGGTGATTATTGGGGAGCAGCCTGGCCATTTGTCCTGTTCAAAGAAATAAAAGGCCAAGGAAGAGAAGGGTATATCTGTCCCATTTTGCCTCAGTTATAAAATATGTGCCCATCAGTAGTGTAGCAAAGAGGCTGTGCACCGTAATACTAGCAAAGGAAATGAACCCTTCTCCTTGTTTGGATGGAGATGAAGGCATCATTTTGTGCCACTGCACCTGCTGCACTATTGATAGCTATGCCCCACCATGCCCAATACACTTTCCATCCTCTACAGGTGAGGACTTCTATCAGAAACCCCTTCCAGGAGTGTGGGGGGAAGTGGATGGGGCTGTCTGACGTATCTTAGCTCTTTTACGGATTCAAGTACCTCCTCAAACACACACTGATGTACCCATGAACCATACAGGATCAATGCTTAACCTATAGCTGTGAATAACCATGGAATGGAACAGATTACTAACAAGCATACATGTAGTTGCCACCACCAACCAAGCATGGGCTTCTCTCCCGTGTGTATTTTGGCGAAAATAAGCTGATTCCATTCCTTCTTTTAGTGACAGAGATAGAGTGCTCCCATGCGCCTGTGGACGAACCATAACAATGACAAACACAATCCATTAGTGCAGAGAATTGACCTTATAAGTCAAATATCCCCGCCGCCTGACCCTGGGGCTTTGGAAGTTATGCAGACTTGAGTCCAAGATAGACAACAATCTATTAGTGGAGGCGAGAGATCACTTCTTCGCCGAAATCCATCACATCCATGATGGATGCAGAGAAGGGTCTGAGTGCAGGACACATGAACATCCCCGAGTTTAAATTCATCTAACAGCCTCTTGATAGATGTGGAAGAGACAACATTAGAAAGTAAAGTGCAAGGGGTCCAAGATGGAGGCAGTAGGAGCACAGACGAGGACCTTCCTGGAGGCCATGAGTGTCTTAGGTGCAGGAAGGGGGTGCACCGGTTGGATGTGTCTTGCTGTGTCTACCTGATTACATATTTATTGTTCCTAAGCAAAAGATGAACATACACAGGATATGATGCAGAATATCAAACACTATGAATTGAAGCTTGACATCTGTATCCCTGTGTGATGTGCTCTGTGCAACAATCGTGTCCTCTGCAGCCTCCTTTTCAATGCACAAAGAGCCTGGACCATACGCAGGATCACCGCGTTCACAGTCTCCTTGTTCTCTCCTTTCTCGCAGCATCTCCTCGTGCAGAGCTCCCTCTTGTTTGTGTACCACGGCCTCCTGCTCCAGTACGTGCCCGTGGATAGACCCACGAGGAACCAGCTCCTGGCCACCAGCCTCTTCAGCAGCGGCATCTCGACGAGCCTGCAGACCACACTGGGGAGCAGGTACTTCCAAGCACCATCATTGAGATGGAACCAGAGCATCCTCCTACCTGTGCTAGCTGGAGCCATGAGGGCTTCCCCACCATGGTTCTGATCCATGCCAAGTCCTCTTCCCACGTACACATCTGTTGGTGATCGCGATAAATATTCATTGTAGAATCGCAGTAGCTAATTTACGAAATTGACCCAATGTAGTGTCCTGGAAGAGAGGGGGTTCATAACATGTCTCTGGGAGGGGATTCAGAATTGTGAACAGGATATGAACATTCACAATCAAGTCGCCACTAGTGTTAAGTGCAGAGTCGGCCCTTTTCTCTATGATCTAATAAAATTATAACATAAATGTAATATTTTAATATTATTGACCAGTGATGTAGTACAGACTTGGCTATCTCTCTGTTCTTAACTAATACCTTGTACTGAACTAGTTTTTCGAAATAGAAACTGATACATTCAGGCTCTTAAATCCTCACCACCAGCAATTTCTATAGTGGGGTTAAAAATGCCTTATTGTATATCCCTCGAGGTCACATCTGCTCCATAGAATCTAAAGCTCCAAAGATCCTTTCAGTGCAAAATGCACCACGGTCAACGACAAAGTACATCAGAAAAGGATCAGAAGCTAGTTCCGTGTACACATCTGCATTGTCACGCCACACTCATCAACAACATGCATCGTCAAGCCATTGTGGCAGTTCATGAATCTAAAACATGCACAAATGTGTGATCAGGAGCTGCATTGTTTGTTTATATTGCATACCCTATCCAGGCTGTGTTATAGCATGGGTGGTGGTTGGGTGGGAGTGCTGGCCATGGAATGGTGGGTAGAACATCGGGTGGATGTGAGGGGGAATTCTAAGAGTTGTAGTTGGCTGAATAAACACTTACTTCCTACCTTATGGTGCTGGCTTTTCAGTCATGCCACCCTGAGCTAGTAAATTTGTAAAGTTGTTCTTATTGGAAATCCAATAAAAGTAATATAGAATGCAGGAAGTTAGAAAATATGGCAGCAGCTACACAGCGTGAGGTGTTAAATGTCTGAAATAGATAGGTCCAATCTGTATATTATGTCATGTTACGTTACATTATGTTGCGTTATGTTATGTCACAGCAATTGACAAAGTGCATAGCTGCCCCAAGAAGGGCTTCCCAACACTGAGAGACTTCACTACTTATGCATGAAGCCCGCATTTGTTTCTTGAAAGAGCTACGTCCTGAGCTGTTTACTAAAACGTTTTTAAGGAGAGGAAAACTATTCCATACTTTGGGTGCTAGAAACTAAAAACAGTGGCCTCCCTGTCTAACTCAATTGATCCAAGGTGTTCAGGGCAGCCTAAAACTGGAAGATCATAGAATTCGGAGAGGGCAAGCTGGCTAAATGAGGTGACGTAGAATACAGTCCGGCCTTCACCATGGCCCTATATGTTGTGCGGAGAGCTTAAGCGTATATGCTTCTCTATAGGTAGCCACTGCAGTTCTCAAGCTGGGATGTGACTGAACTAAACTTTGGAATCCGGCCGAAAAGCTGAGCTGCCGCCTCTTTTCAGTCCAGCCTTTTTGATGCCCAAGTAGAATACGCTGCCGCCGTCTGGGCGACATGTTATTAAAGCCCGGGCCACAATCTTTAGGGTATATGGTGGGAGAGTACTTGGGGCATACTAACTGGAGGAAGGGATTAGACCAAGTTGGAGCCACTGCAATGTATTGTCATAGTTCTTATTCCTCCTGATAAGGATCTAGTGAGATTGTTTCTTGGGTTGACAGAATTTTATTCAAAGTTTATTGCTAATTTTACCAGTGTGGTGCAACCCTTGAGACAGATACTGCGGAATCGTGTCAAGTTTGAATAGTCCAGCGAGCGCAATGCTCCCTTTCAGATGGTTAAAGAGGGGACTAGCAACATCCTAACTTTAGGTTTCTTTGATGCTCTCAGGAAGCGGTCTTGAATACTGATGCCAGTCTGAAGGGATTAGGCGCGGTACTGTCTCAGTGGGTTGATGGTGAGGAAAAGGTTGTGGAAGTTTCCGGTGAGGTACTTACACGGGACCAGCAATAAAGCGGCTGACTGCCTATTCACATGACCGGTTGGGGAAGAAGGGGCTGAGTTTGATACAACTTCAGCGGTCTCGCTCAGAGCCCACGCGACCATGCCATGCAATGCCAGTCTAAATGGCATTAGCAACACTCCTGCCTGAGATGTCTCAACACCATAAAATAAATCGAAGTTCCTCTCTGATGTTGATAGTGTGACATGTCAGTTCTTGAGCAGGTGCTCCTCTATTAAGTTGAAGGTAAATGCAGCATATCAACTCCTGATTGGGTATTTTGGTTACACAGGGGGAGTCTCTAAGCTCCTGTCCTCTTTTGTGTGTAACCCACATACTCTGCCACCAGTAGCGACCCCAAGTGTGACTTACTCATTTCCTTGAGTTGCCTGCTTTTGGTTTGATGTAGCTGTGGCACATGAGCTGGTCATGCATGTATTCTTTCCTTGCTCAAGAGGAATTTTTAGCAGTATGGAAGTAGGTTAGGAGATCTAGAAGGTAATCTAGTCCGTTGGGCGAGGGACAAAAAACGGGGCTCACGGCATTTGGCATCAAGAGGTGAGTAGCATGCAATACATGAACACAATATTGCATGGTAAAGGCCTGAGAGGACAGGGGCCACATGTCAGAGGGACATGGGTCAGAAGGCTGAGTGAGCCGGGAGGAAAGAGCAATGGGTTAATAGGTGGTGACCCACAATAACCTTGACTTCTTTCCTTTCAGGCTACCACTGATCCAAGCTCCATCTTTTGAGCTCCTGATTCCAGCGATGATCCTCAGCAGACAACTCTTGCTGGCGCCGATTAATGGTGGAAATAGTAAGTTGTCTATGAGTAATAACTGAATATAGCCTGTAAGAGCTTCCCCCCACACACATCCTACCTGCATAAGATCCATTGTAAATGGTGTTAGATGATAGGATAGGATGCTTAGGGGTATTTGTACAAGAATTGCCGCAAACTAGCATCAGATAGTGCAAATTTTCTTACCGTCCGTATTGCCGAAAAGTCCTGCCATGGTACCGACGCATTTACAATATGTCGCTACATGGCGAAAAGATCTGGTCGCGGAGGTGAAAACTAGCGTCAATGCGATAACACTTTTGCCACTAGCAAGAAAAAAGTGACGAAAGGCCAATTAGAGGTATAAAAAATCATGTTAGTCAGCCCAACGTCACTTTTCCACCTCTAGAGGCAAAAATCGCCTATAAGTCCACCACCAATGATAAAAAGAAAATAAAAACAATGAAATGCAGAATGGAGCAGCCAGGGCAGGTTCAGTACATGTAAACAACCCCCCCCCAAACCGGCCAACAGCCAGGACGACCAGGCAGAGTCCGAGGGGAAGAGGAAATGCAGATTCAAGGCTCCGTGCATCACTTTTCATAGCGCTTCCCTTGTGACACCATGGCAGCTGAAGCCTGGAAGCGTTTGTAGGAGAGTAGGTTCTGCTTCACATGGGTACCCCCACCTTTTGCTGGTGTTTCACTGTTTTTCGACCTTAGTCTGACTGTGGCTCTGCTAATCAGGACCCCAGCCTAGCTGCATCCTCTCTAAAATGGTTTCCATGTACCTTAGGTACATATCTAATTGGATTCTGGAGTGCCTTATAAGCCCCTAGTATATGGTATACTATGTACCTTAGGCACAGGTACCCCTGAAGCCCACCAGGGGCTGAAGCATGTATTATGCCACCCCTGGGAAGCACTCCAAAATGGCACCACAGGTCTGCTACTGCAGCCTGGGTAAGGTGGTGCTTGCACCCCTTACAGTGGTATAGGCTACCTATATCACTATCATTGCACACACATATAAACCCTATAAGTCACTCCTATGGCAGGCCTTAACAATCCTTAAGGCAGAGTGCTTGGTTTTTATGGGAGAGGGTGCCCCTGCATGAGCAGAGCCCCTCTGCAGCGTTCGGAGTACCTCCTCTGATGCTGTTTGTGGTGCAGCCTGACCACATACTCTTAAGTGCATTATAACCTTGCGGTAAATGCTAACTTTGGGATGTCTGCACGGAAACATGTTGTGTTTGGTGTCAAATGCTTTGGAATACTACCCTCCCCGCCAGATCTGGCGGCGGGGGTAGCATTCCACCCTTCTAGAGGGAGAGACATGTTCACACTGGTCTAACCCGGTAGGACTTTCTAAAGCCCTGGCATCACAAAATGGATGCCTCTGCCACAGACACAGGTCTGGCCTCCTGCTGCTGACCGAAACTCCGGCAGGGGAGGCCTGAACAATAGGTTTCCTGTCCCAGGGAGGTGTAACCACCTCCCCAGACAGGCAGATGTGTATTGGGGCTGGGCGGGAGCACACTCTGGTGCTTTGAAGTTCGGCACTGGGGGCACTCATGGTGTCCCTGTACATAGTCCAGTTCAAACCGGTTGCAGGGGCTACCTGCCCCTGCTCTGGCACGAAACTGGACAAAGGAAATGGGTGTAACCACCCCTCTTTCCAAACCCTCCCATAGGTGGGTCCCTAGAGTATGTCCAACCCCCCAAACTTAGTATAAGTATGGGAACCCAGTCCTTGCGACTTTAGATTACCCTGGACGAAACTCTGCAATATATATCCTGGACCTTCGACGTTCTACTTTGCTTAGAAGACTGAAGAAATCTCCCTTGGGGTCAAGGAGTGACTCCCCTGCTTGACAGGCACCAAAGAAGCAACTGACCGGTCTGCATCGCTGAAGCTCCTGCTGGACGCCGAAGTCTTTGCATCACCAGAGGTGGATTTCCAGACTTCCCAGAAGCTACTCTGAGTCCGCAGCAAAGCTGAGGCATGTGGCTATCGTGGGTGACGTGGAACCGTGACTCCTGGACACCGTGAACTTTTGCAGCAACAGCATCTTCCTGGTCTTCCTCGAAGTTGTGCTTTGGGCTCCGAGTAGCCCCAGCCTTGAGCACCTCCTGCACCGAAGATTGCTGGCCTCCACTCTACGAGTGACCCGTGGGCCAGTTTCAAGTGCGACTGCTCGAGGCTCCTTCGCGATTGCTAGTCCGTAGGCTAGTAGGTCCCCACGAAGGCAACTCCTCTTCCGATTGGGCTTTCCTGGTTGCTCCAGACGTGCCCAACTTACCCTCGCTGGGTGAGTCCCCCAGACCTTGCTGGTCTGCACCGACGTCCTTCCTCGGCTTTCAAGTAAATTGCCGTTGCCAAGGCTTGTTGGGTCCAATCTGGTCACCGACACCGCAGCACTCGACAGACTTCGTGGGACAGCTCAAATCCAGCTCCTGGTCCTCATCGGCGCCTCCTGGGCCTCGTGGCTGAAGGGTCAAGACACCCGTCAACTCACCTGAAGCACCCGACATCTGTGGGAATTGGTCTATCCTGCCCTTGGTCACTGGTAAGTGACCCAGACTCTGCCCCCTCTGCTTTCAGGTTCCTTCCATCCTAGATCCAGGCTTTTATTGCTTCAGACACTTCTCCTCTTCACGGCAGCAGCACTTCTTCGCCAGCTCCCATTGAAATCGACGACGAGACCCGACACCAAAAGACACCTATGCACCCGGCTTCCCTGGGTGAGATAACACGAGTACTCCAGTGCTCCCGTGGGTGCTAGCCCTAGAACTTCCTTAGTCCAAAAGGGTTTGGTCCTGACTCGATTCTAAGTGTCCCTAATCTTTAAATTTCCAACCGCGACATTGCCCATAGAAGCTAACGGGAACACTGCACATGGACCCCGTGGGTCCCCTGTGTCACTACCTTGGGTGGTTCCTTGGGGTCCCAGCGATTCTACAGGCTCTAGGCCTTGTGTCTAGTTCAGTCATGGTTCTTACACCACTTTATTGGTATATGGTTTGGTACACCCCTAGGGCCCATACGTGTATTTGTGCTATTACTGTTGATTGCTACTTGTAAATTAAGTACTTCAAACTCCAGTCTCATAAAGAAACTAGAGGGGTGTGTTTTATCTTAAATACATATATTTTAAATATAGTCCTGGTGTGGTTGTCCTTTCATTTGGTAATTCAAGAGATTATAGACTGGTAAAACAAGCTGCTTTACATTCCTTCAAGACTTAGTCTGAGGGCTGCTCTCCATAGCTACCACTAGGATAGCTTTCAGTAAAGGTTGTCTTTAACCTATTCACCATAAGGGGTTGTTTGGACTGGTACAAGGTGCCCACTATAATTAGTGGACAGCATATACCAGGCCAACTTCTGACAGCGTGGACAGTCCCTAGGGCCTGGAGGCCTCGCTGTGCCTGCGTCTGAGACCCGGAGTGGGAGGTGGAGGTGCTGTGGAGTTGCTGCGGCCTGATGGTGGAGGCAGGCCGCATCGGGACCAAGCCTTTGGGCCGTGAAGGTAGACATTGAGCCATCAGCGATCACCCTTACCTGGTGGTGAAGTCCGGCAGGAGACACGTTACTGACCTGTGTCAGAAGACCACCTAGTGCCCCGTGGAACTGTGATTATTAGAGGTATTCCTGCGCCCCAACGGAGGGTCTGCATTGCAGAACATGCGCCACCACTACACCGGGGTGCACGGTGGAGATTGCCAATGGTGGGCCGCGCCTCTCTGCACCACAGGCTAGAGAATGTGGTGCTGCCCCGATGCTGTGGAGGGTGAGGCCACAGAGCTGCGGCAAACTTGTGTGGCGGGAGCACTGCAACCTCACGCCTAAGGGGGCCCTGTTGCATCACCTGCATCAGGAGGTCCCCAAGCTGCACCCAGGCTTGTGAAATCCCACCTGGCTGAGGCTCCTGCTGGCGGATTCTCAGATTCGGAGAGAATGCTGCTGATTGAGCACAGGTGTCGATGTCCAGGTGAGGAGAAGTTGGGATGGGGAGCAGAGGAGGTATGGGGGTCGTTTCAGGCCCAGGTCTAGCAATGGTGGTTGGCGCACACTGTGTCCCGAGCAATTCCTGCGCTGCGGAGGACGCACATTGTTGAGGACACCGCACAAGACTGGTGGGAGACTCCACTAACTGGATCAAATCACTGAGATCGGCCATTGGTGGCAGCGGGTGCCAGGGGCACAGGAGCCAGTTCGGGCCCAGGCCCTTGGGTATGCAGCTTGATCTGCCGTTGCAGGCAAGGGAACTGGGGAACACGGAATCTGGTCACCACTGTTTGATCGGAAATGGCAACCGGGTGGTGCTGCCTTTCCTCGCCCCCTGGTAGTGAGCTCTTGGGAGTACGGGGTACTTAAACTGAGTAGACTTGCTCTTCCAACAGCGCAGCCTCATCTGGTAGCTGCTGCTGTCCCCATTTGCTGCTGCTGGCTCCTCTGACCGGGAGGTCAGGTGTTCAAGCCCCTCCTACCCATGCAGGCTCCTGCCTATGCCTCATAGTTGGTGGTCCAGTGGTAGAACGTCACTGTTCTGCTGCTTGACTGCCATCCTGTCCCTCTTTACTGCTGTTCCTGTACCTTTTTCTGCTCTTCTCCGTTGCTTTCTACCTAGGGTCTGTATTTCTTTTTGCTTTGTTTGGCTTCATCTTTCCTGTGCTTATGTACAGTTCCTTTTTCCCGGTCCTCTCCTTCCTTGATGCTGCGAACCCCCGCAGTCCCGCCCCCTCAGGCGGGGTGTGCCACTTGTGCGCCAAATGTGCGCCACAGGCAAGTCCAGTGCAAGGAACCTTGCCTTCTGGACACTACACTGCTATGACGCCAGCACCTTCCTCGCCCACAACCCTAGATGCCACTCCCCCTCCCATCTAGCATCACCAAAGAATACCTTTGCACCCTTCGCATGCTGAAATTGAAAATGCAGCGTCTGCCACATCAACACACCAGCGCCTCGCACCGCCCAGCTGACCAACAGCACACCCGACAGTCTCAACTACATCATCCTCAACATGTGGTCCCTCCACAAACACGCCACAGAAACTGGGACCTCCTCGACGCCAACTCTTCAGACATCGTCTTCTTCATGTAAACCTGGACCAACCTCTGCTCCGGACCGGACATCGCCATCTCTGACGGCTACAACATCATCCACAAGGACCACCCCGACCACCCAGGAGGCAGCATTGACATTGTGTACAAAAAGCACACTCCGACTGACCACACACTCTAATGACCCAATGGGGACCATAGAACACCTCCGGATCCAAACCAAGCCCAACACCACCCTCAGCAGGCACCCTCGTCTACAGGCCTCACAACCATGACCCCCCATTCACCGATGCCACCGTAGACCTCTTCGCGCCTCAGGCTCTCCCCTCCACCGAGTACATCCTACTCGGAGACCTCAACTTCCACTTGGACAGCCCCAGTGACCAGAACACCACCACCCTCCTGGAATAACTCACCAACATCGAACTCAAGCAGCTAGTCACCGCACAAACCCACATACCCAGACACACCCTCAACCTGTTTTCTCTGCCAACGGGAACATTCAACTACAGCCACACCACCAAACTCTCCTCGAACAACCATCATTGTATAAATCCCGCCTTCACCACATCCACCGTACACCACCGCCATCATTGCCCTCTCCCCGTCGCAGCTGAATCAAGGCCACGGAAGATCTCCTCGTCAACTCCCTTAACACCACTACTCAGCCAACGCTTACAGACACTAACACCGCAGTGCCCAACCTCCACCGATGGATCGCGAACTGCCCAGACAGCCTGGCACCCGTAAAGGATAAACCAGGCAAAAAACACTCCAAGAAGGCCAATTGGTTCACTCACGCCCTCCACTAGTCCAGATGCAAATGCAGACGTCTCGAGTAGAGATGGAACCACAACATCAATCAACTCTGCAACACAGTCACCATGGCGCAAGGGTGCGTTGGAGCATGGCAGCCATTGTGCGCCATCCTAGGGGAAAAAAAACAGGGGGGCCTAATCCTGAGCCCCTTCCGGCAGTTTAACGCCGCCAGTGCATCATTTTCTTGATGTACTTGCAGCGTGAATCTTGCACCATATTTACAAAGTGACACATCTAGGCATATACGTGACCTTGTGAAGCCCTGTGCCACATTATACCTGCATCAGGTATGATGTATGTAGGATGGGCGTTCCAACGCAACAAAGCCTCTTGGAATGGCACAGTGAAGTCTCTCAGATTTCACGCCGCCAATTTTAGGACGCCACTGCATCAAAATCTTACGCCTGCCTCATGGCAGGCTTAAGGGTGACGCAGTGCCATAGGGATAGGCTGCCCCATGCATTGCTGGAGTTGCGTCATGCTTGCGACACAACTGTAGCAATGCGTGACTTTAGCACTGCCAGATACGTCAGGATTCTAAAAGTATCTTTCATTGATTGCGACATGGAACGCCGTACATTGAATACAGTGCATCCATGGAGTCGCAAGGAAGGCTCAGTGAAAATTGTCGCAACACTGTTTTATCGCTGCAATGCAACACTTTTCATGAATGGGGCCCAGGAATGCGCCCTATCTAATTGATAGGGCGCATCCCTGACCTTTTGTTTTGGCGCAGGGCAGCGCAGCAATGTTCCTTGCAGCGCTGTTCAGCACCCAAACATCTTATATGTGGACCCAAGTGTTTGCACCAAAAGACAAGCTATTTTCTGGTCTTAAAAAACTGCTTCTAACTGGAGTTAGCGGAAGTTGTGGGGGGTTATTCCTGTACGGGAATTTCATTGTAGACATCGTGAAGTGGGGTTAGCGGCAGTGTTTGCACTGGAACGCTCACCCTGTATCTCATTTTCGTTAAGTCCCGCTAACAGAAGTGGCAATCTTGAAAATTAACGTTTATGCGGGAAAAGTGCCGCTAACTGCAGTTAGGGGCAACTTGTGAATACGGCAATTTTAAAAAAAAGCTGCCGTAAAGTCATAAAATTTATGCTAAGGCGGCGTTAAGTTATTGTGAATACGCCCCCGGATTCTTTGCACAGGTTTTCACAGAACAATTAGCAACCAGGTGGCACAATGAAAGGCACATTAGTTTGCCCGGGTCATACAAAGGTAAGTCTCCAGAGTTGCCATATAACAGAGAAACTCTGAGGACATCACCTGCCTACGATCACATAGACTGTCAGTTAAAATATATCACTTTTCTACCAATTGCTCTTCAAATACCTCTTCACAAACTCCACTTTTGAATAGACTACTTGTCCCAAACATAGAAATATTAGTTTTTTTTAAATGGGGATAATAAACAGAAAAAACAACCAAAAATACATTTGCAAAAAATACAAAGAGGGCACCCAATAAAGAACACGCTTGTATTTGCTGCCATAAGGTGAGATTGTATTCTGCTACCGGAAGCCGGTGTAAGGATGTCTTCCTATAGAGCTCTGTTTCATGGACCTAGGATGGCTTGAGGAAATAAGGTATGAATTATGGTTATAAATTAGGGTTTTCCTGTAAGGAATTACTATTAAAACATGCATTGGCAAAGCCTATAGGTTTTGACTATCTTCTGCCTCTGTACACACTCGGCCAGTACATGCTTACAGACACACACCCAGTGTGTGCATGTCTCACAGACACACAGTATCCACAGAGCTAAAGAGGTGTTAAATCAACTCACAACACACAAATCTAGTTCGTGCCAGTCGTGACTGTATGCATTCTCATGTTCGCACACTTAGTGCATGAAGGTATCCTGAATGTGCGCAAATCAAGCAGCCAGTGTGCACTGGCAGTAGAAGGTACACACAAAGTGCCCACGCTTTTCCTGGCAGTGTGAGCACCGTAAAATGTTCAAATGCAGCATTCTAACACTTTTAATCAGACAGCACTACCACATTGCTTAGCACTAGCACTTCTCTGTAAGATTCTAAAACTTCTAATGGGACAGCAGTACCACACTGCTTAGCACTGGCACTTCTCGGCAAGATTCTAACACTTCTAATGGGAAAACAGTACCACGCTGCTTAGCCCTGGCACTTCTCGGGAAGATTCTAACACTTCAAATGGGACAGTAGTACCACACTGCTTAGCGCTGTCACTTCTCTGCAAGATTCTAACACTTCTAATGGGACAACAGTACCACGCTGCTTAGCCCTGGCACTTCTCGGGAAGATTCTAACACTTCAAATGGGACAGTAGTACCACACTGCCTAACACTGGCACTTCTCGGTAGGATTCTAACACTTCTAATGGGACAGCTATACCACACTGCTTAACGCTGGCACTTCTCGGCAAGATTTTAACACTTCTTATGGGACAGCAGTACCACGCAGCTTAGCGCTGTCACTTCTCGGCAAGATTCTAACACTTCTAATGGGACAGCAGTACCACACTGCTTAGCGCTGTCACTTCTCTGCAAGAATCTAACACTTCTAATGGGAAAACAGTACCACGCTGCTTAGCCCTGGCACTTCTCGGAAAGATTCTAACACTTCAAATGGGACAGCAGTACCACACTGCTTAGCGCTGGCACTTCTCAGCTAGATTCTGACACTTCTAATGGGACAGCAGTACCACACTGCTTAGCGCTGGCACTTCTCAGCAAGATTCTAACACTTTTAATGGGACAGCAGTACCACACTGCTTAGCGCTGGCACTTCTCAGCAACATTCTGATACTTCTAATGGGACAACAGTACCACACTGCTTAGCGCTGGCACTTCTCAGTATGATTCTAACACTTCAAATGGGACAACACTACCTCCCTGGTTAGTGCTGGCACTTCTCGGTAAGACTTTAACACTTCTAATGGGACAGCAGTACCACACTGCTTAGCATTGGCACTTCTCGGTAAGATTCTAACACTTCAAATGGAACAGCAGTACCACACTGCTTAGCGCTGGCACTTCTCAGCAAGATTCTAATACTTATAATGGTACAGCCACACTGCTTAGCACTGGCACTTCTCTGTAATATTCTAACACTTCTAATGGGACAGCACTACCCCCCTGCTTAGCGCTGGCACTTCTCTGTAAGATTCTAACACTTCTAATGGGACAGCAGTACCACACTAATTAGCGATGGCACTTCTCTGTAAGATTCTAACACTTCTAATGGACAGCAGTATCACACTGCTTAGCACTGGCACTTCTCTGTAAGATTCTAACACTTCTAATTGGACAGCACTACCACCGTGCTTAGCGCTGGCACTTCTCGGTAAGATTCCAACACTTCTAATGGGACAGCACTACCACACTGCTTAGCGCTGGTACTTCTTGGCAAGATTCTAACACTTTTAACGGACCAGCACTACCACCCTGCTTAGCGCTGGCACTTTTCGGTAAGATTCTAACACTTCTAATGTGACAGCCAATCCTAGCTTCCAGCAGGCAGCCCGTGGCATTATGGGAGCTGTACACCAATACATGTTTTAGCAAGAGGTCCATGACAAATCCTATCATGCACAATGGCAGTAAAAAGTCATGGTCGGCTAGCTGTGTGACACATGCCATTAGGTTACATGGGAGCTACGAATTCAGATATTTTTAAACCTAAATTGCACAGGATTTCTGTGTGATCTTCTGTTGTGCGAATTACTTAATTTAATCCCTTAATCCCCCAAACTAGGAATACTTAGAAACACATCAGGCCCGTTGCTGGTCGATGTATTTGCATAGTACCCCCAGGGGCATCCCGCTGTCCCCCCTTCCCCCATCGTAGGTTACCCCAAAATGACACACACAAGACAGTTGGTGTTGGGTAACAATGCTGCAGGTTTATTACATAATTCCAGAATATGTAATGGGTGGGTTATTTTACGGGCGATCCAAGGGCAGGCAACCAACTGGGTCGCCTGCCCGCCTGAAGAGCCGGGCAGCGCGGGAGCGATGCCCGCCGTTGCTGCCATCCAGGTGATTCTTTCTACGATCACGTGCCGTTGGTAACTTCTACTCACGCCCCCCCTCTCGGGGCGGAGCGTCGCTTAGCAAGCCCCCGGTTGTTCAGGCCCACAACCGCCCGCAGGACTAGTGGGGCGCCGACACGGCTTCCGGGACCCTCCCATGAGGCTCCTCGGTTTTGGCTCAGGCACCCCCTATGGTGCCGCGCAGAGGTACCCTTTGTACCGGCCTGCTTCCAGATCGCCCTGTAACTCCGCCTGCAACGAAAAAGAAAACATTACAACGCTCAGAAACACCCCCCCCCCCAACCAACGCCTACGCCGGGTAAGCGGTAGGGAGGGAAAAGGCGAGGTGGGCGACAAAGAGGTCGCCAGGAAGGGTGGGGGAAGGCTAAATAGCCTCCCCCTCACACCAGGGCCAGGAAGTGACACGCATTGCGCGTCACTTCCGGCCAGCCCGAGGAGGGGGGCTCCGGTCGGCATCCCCGCCCCCCTCCCATGAGAAGGGGTGGGGAGGGGTGACCGGTGCCCCGGGGGCACTAAGGCACCGACCGCCTATTGGCCCGCTGCGGGGGCCGCGGTCAGCGGCATAGTACCCCCAGGGGCACCCCGCTGTCCCCTCTTCCCCCATCGTAGGTTACCCCAAAATGACACACACAAGACAGTTGGTGTTGGGTAACAATGCTGCAGGTTTATTACATTATTCCAGAATATGTAATGGGTGGGTTATCTTACGGGCAATCCAAGGGCAGGCAACCAACTGGGTCGCCTGCCCGCCTGAAGAGCCGGGCAGCGCGGGAGCGATGCCCGCCGTTGCTGCCATCCAGGTGATTCTTTCTACGATCACGTGCCGTTGGTAACTTCTACTCACGCCCCCCCTCTCGGGGCCCACAACCGCCCGGGGCGCCGACACGGCTTCCGGGACTCTCCCATGAGGCTCCTCGGTTTTGGCTCAGGCACCCCCTATGGTGCCGCGCAGAGGTACCCTTTGTACCGGCCTGCTTCCAGATCGCCCTGTAACTCTGCCACAGCCCTGGAGGCGGCTCACCGTCGCAGCCAGGGCTCCCCACCAACCCGCTATAGTCTTATCTGCAACCTCTCCTATCTAGCTGGAAGGGACCACCCTTGCAGAAGGAAGAGTTTGAAATTCTGCCACCTCATGACCGTGTGACAGCGCAAGCGGGACTCAAACCCTGTGAGATCCCTTATATCCACAGGCACAAAACTTACCAGTGAGCTATAGCTCCTGGTGTTGTAGATGGCCCCATCTATGTCCCCAAGGCCCGAGACGCTATCCGAATCGGATAGGGTCTGCTGAAATAAAGGACCCTTTGGGCCTGGGGAGATGTGCCAAGAACTATTCGCCCCCCATGCGGGAAGGTTACCCTCTTCACAATTCTGGGCCTGCCCGCTTAGGCTATTATGGCGAGAAGGGTTTTACTTAACCTTTGGACAGTCCCCTCAGATTGCTAAACCTGGAGCACAGGAGTGCTCCTGGCTGCCAGCACGTGACCATGGGCTAGGGGCGACTCTTGCCCCTGCCCACCATCCCTTATTCCTTATGGGAATTTTGCCCCTACAGATCCCTCAGTGATGAAACCCCCTAGGTATACCAGCTTCGGGAATCTGTCTGGCTTAAGCATTGCGCGCTGTCAGTAAAGTTCAAGCATTGAGGATTGACTAAGTCCTACTTCGCCCCTCCCATCATGCTCCTCAGTAGGAGGGTGGCAGGGGGGTGCCCCCCCCACACAAACCCAGAGCATCCCCAGCGGGCAATGACCGTTCGACGTTAGGACTATCCCCACTCTGGTCCGCCCTGCCCAAGGACTGATGCACTTGGGAGCGCGAGACCGTAAGCAATGGGGGTGGGTGTCAAGACAACCACAACAATGACAAACGACCCAAGCCCCCTTTCAGCAAAAAGGTTGGAGACGAGGGACACGTGGTCAGGATCGGACAGCGCGACCCTTGCTGTAAATAGCACTTTTATATCGCGCAAACTCGACCCGAAGGTATAGCAGCACTGTGCATGAGCACCATATTTACACACATATTCGGGCACGGGAGTGAGATCATGAGCCGCCAGGTCCGCGACCCTCGGAAACCCAGGCATACCAGGTCCAGCAGCTCGCATACATATTCGGGCACGGCGATGTGCACTGATTTACCCAGCGTCACAACCCAACGCGAACCCGATCCGAAGGTATTGGCGCGCAGTTCATGAGCACCATACTTACATACATAATCGGGCACGGGGAGATAAAGTGATCTGCCCAGAGTCACAGCGCGACTCGCCCGACGGTATATTGAGCGCAGTCCGTACGCCCCGTATCTACATACATATTCGGGCACGGAGTGGGATCATGAGCCGCCAAAACTCGCGACCCCCGGGGGGCCCAGGTAGACCAGGCCCAGCAGCACACATGCATATCTGGGCATGGGGTGATCTATGATTTGCCCTGCGTCACAACCACAGCGCGAACTCGATCCGAAGGTAATGGCGCGCAGTTCGTAAGTACCTTTATATACATACATCATCGGGCACGTGGATGTTAAATTATCTGCCCGGAGTCACAGCGTGACCCGCCCGAAGGTGTTGGAGTGCAGTACATGAGCCCCGTATTAACATACCTATTCGGGCACGGTGGATTAGTGATTAGCTCAAACCGTAATGCGCACGAAATTATTAGAGCGCCGGACACGAGCACCGACCAAATCACCCATTCGGGTGCAGGGTGTGTCGTAACGCCCGGAATCACCTGATGCGCACAAATGTGGGCACGAGCAAATTCTTGTGAATAATACATGCACTTGTATCATGTGTCTGCATTATAGGAAGCCAGCCAATACATGTTGCATATTTATCTAGCGTGAACTCGACCCGAAGGTATTGTAGCAAAATCTTGTGAACAATGCCTGCGCTTGTATCAAGTGTCTGCCTTATTGGAAGCCAGGAGATACATGTTGCCTATTTGTATAGCGCGAACTCGACGCCAAAGGTATTGGAGCGCTTTACATGAGCACCGTATTTACATTACACCATGCAGGCACGGGGAGCGTAAGCGATTCGTAGCATATAACACGATCCCCGTGCCGAAACACGCGAGCACCGCACCAGGTTAACCATTGAGGTGCGGGGGGTTTAGAAATGCCCGCAATCGCGTAATGTGAACAATGCATGCACTTGTATCATGTTTCTGCCTTATAGGAAGCCAGCAATACATGTTGCATAATTATATAGCGCGAACTCGACCCGAAGGTATTGGAGCGCTTTACATGAGCACCTTATTTACATTACACATTTAAGCATGGGGAGCTTACAAGATTCGTACCAATTGTCCATTGAGGTGCGGGGTTCAGTAATGCCCGCAATCGCATAATGCGGACGCGACCTCAAGGGGCGGAACCTCACTTCCCTAAAACAGCGTCCCACTCGCAGACGTCGGACTACCCCACCTCTGCAGGTCAGCACGCCTACCGCATGCAGCCACTGCATGCCCCCCCCCCGCCCTCAACGGCAGCATAGCCGATGGGAGGGGGGCGATAACCTTAACCAGGGCGCGCCACGGGGGTTGCACCGCCCGCGATCCGCGGGGGCCCAGGCAGCTCCCAGCCTTGCAGTGCTGGTGTATTAGGGCTGTGAACCGACGCTAAACTCCTAACGGCTCCCCCGGTGCAGGGTGTGCGGCTTCTTTGCCGGCCGCACCCCCATTCATTTACTTTGCTCGTGAGGGCCGCCGCCATTGAGAAGTATGCCCCGCGGGCGAAAGGCCGACGGACACACGATCGATACAGTGTGTAATGAGCGCTTTACCCTACACTGAATCACGCTGTGGCGACGCTTGGGCAGGGGAAGGTTTAGTCCTTGCCCGCGAAACCCCCTGAACCCTAGTTCGATGCGGCCGCCAACCTCTATCTCGCTGCGGCGGGGGAAGGCTAAATAGCCTCCCCCTGAGGTACTCGTCGCCCTGCTCCTTGGACTAAGGATGCTCCTCCTGGCCCTCCCTTCCCCCACCTGCCCGTACTTACTCCCGTAAACAGTGCTGAATGCGAAGAGCGTCCGGCTTGCGTTCGCTGTCCCGTCAATGAGCTGCAACTGATCGCAATCAGGCCAGAGCGGAACTGTAAAACAAACCATCGTAAACAAAGAGCCAAACAAGACCACGAGCGCACGTAGGAGGGCAGGAGAGGGGGGGGGGTGGAGGATAAGAGACGGGTGCAAATGTGCGCGGCCATATACAGAAACGTTAAGAATCAGCAGCCACGTGTGCTTATTCACCCTTCTTTCCTTACCACCCTTCACCCTGCAACAGCAATTGGGGCCCACAGTTGCCCCCTTTACACAGCGCAACCGTAGCGGGGCGCTTCCCCCACCCAATCATGCGTGCCAACGTATTGTAGCGCCGTATAAGAGCGCTGTGCCAAATTGACTCGAGGTGGAAGGGGGGGTGTCGTAATGTCCTGGGGACCTAATGCGCCTCTCGTGACAATGTATACACATGAATCAAGTATCAAAACAATGCATACACATGAATCATGTAATTGCCTTATAGGCAACCAGAAAACACCGCTAGCATAATTATATAGCGCCAACCCGACTTGAAGGAATTGGCGCCAATTCTTGTGACCATACAATCTATGCATCGCGCATCCGCCATTTTAGGCAGCCAACCAACCTGTTGCCTACTATATAGCGCGAAATGACCCGAGGTATTGGAGCGCTTTACGTGAGCATCGCATTTACCTTACACAAGGCACTGGGAGCTCAGTACCGTAATTAACGTTCGAATGCGAAATCGTCCCGAGGTATTGGAGCGCCTTACATGAGCATCGTATTCACCTTACACAGGGCACTGGGAGAGCGCTTTACGTGAGCGTCGCATTTACATTACACAAGGCACTGGGAGCTCAGTACCGTAATAAACGTTCGAATACGAAATCGACCTGAGGTATTGGAGTGCCTTACATGAGCATCGTATTCACCTTACCCAGGGCGCTGGGAACTCAGTACCGTAATAAACGATCGAATACGAAATCGACCCGAGGTATTGGGGCGCCTTACATGAACGTCGTATTCACCGTACACAGGGCACTGAGAACTCAGTACCGTATACCCGTTCAAATGTCCCTGGCCCTGGGCACCGTATTTACCTGGACACCCTGGCCCGAGAAGCTCCAGTACCATATTACGTGCTCGGCTCACGCGAGCTCTGACCCGCGAATGCGGACGCGGCCTCGTATGACAAATCCTATCATGCACAATGGCAGTAAAAAGTCATGGTCGGCTAGCTGTGTGACACATGCCATTAGGTTACATGGGAGCTACGAATTCAGATATTTTTAAACCTAAATTGCACAGGATTTCTATTTGAACAAAGTGTGTGATCTTCTGTTGTGCGAATTACTTCATTTAATCCCTTAATCCCCCAAACTAGGAATACTTAGAAACACATCAAGCTCGTTGCTGGTCGATGTATTTGCATATCCACACACATTTGTGGGACAAGTTGAAATAAAGAGGTTTTTGCTTCTGACCAAGAGACTACAGCCTGTGCCCAGTTAACAGGGCCTTATGGCAAAGTCTTTATGGCTCCGCCTCCTATATATGTCAGAAACTGCGTAAGAGGACCGGCTTCTCCTCCACTATCTGGATAACCATTGTTTGGAAAAATAGCCCGCAGGTATGGCGCCACCGGCAACTTTAAAGATTCCAAGTCCGTTCAAACACTTCACCCTATAACCCTCGCACTGCGCCTAACCGGTGCAACTTATTCTCCTGCCCCCCCCGCCGCCCCATTGGCGATCCCCAAAGAACTTAGCCAACAAGAATGGTACAGTTGTGGTCGTTGTTGGCCGCAGTTTTATTATGGTTACATACATCTGGCATGACATCGGGCATATTGGGTTATTTGCGAACTGCCATCTCTTTGGACACAAAGCCGTGCCCCCCCATTCGTAGTTCGTTGTATCTCCAGTTCGTAAATGACCCGACCCCCCAACCAGTTCTGTTGTTGGTCCTTAGTATTCTTCCTTTGGTCCAATTACCACCGGGACCACCATTTGGTTGGTCACCCAAGCTTTCTGCGTGTAGGGAGGGGTAGCTTTCTCTCCCCCCGGAGTTAGGCCCCAACTCGCTACCTTTTGTGCCCTGCCGACAGGCCGGGTCTGGGCCGCGAGCGCCGTCTCCGTTTGCTACCCCGCTTTTGTTGGCCAGGCCACATCACCCTGCCGTGCGGCATCCCAAGGTGAGCGGCCCTCCTCCTACACACCGCCCTGTCGGTGTGTCTCGTTAGCCAACCATCGTACCGTTTTTCCGCCACGCCGCAGGGAGGCTCACGTCTTCTTGCGGCTCCCCCCACGCTCGTCCCCCTTTTTCTGTTTTTTTTTTTTTTTATCTGCAACCTGCCAAGGCCATCGCGCCCCATAGGTTGCCCCAGAACACCTTCATCCCTTCATCTGATAGATGCACCCCATCTTTGCCATATAGCTCCTGGCGCCCAGGGTGAATCAAGCCATGTCTGATTGACTCCATGCTGTTGGCACTGCATAATTTGTGCATAGCGATGTTCAGTTTCCTTCTGCTGTTCTCCACCGCTTTGTGGGACTCTGCGCCCCTCCAGTGCCCCCTGCTGACCATTTCTGACCAGATGATGGTTGTTCCCCCGAACGCCGCCGATGCCCTTATGAGGTCTTCCTGCATTGTGTGGCTTAATGCTCTCCTCCCCATGCGTGTCAAGTCATTTCCCCCGAGGTGGATGATCAGTAGGTCCGGGTGCCATGCTGCATCTGCCAGGAGATGCTCAAGCGTTGTCGTCAGCCTGCTCCAGCTCATCCCTGGTTGTCCCAGCCACCGGATACACGTGCTTCTGGGCCTGTCTGCCAGCCTGTGGCCTGTCTGCCGCCACCAAGTTCCCATCCTGGCGACAAATGAATGGCCCACTACCCATACCAGAAATCTTGTGGCGTACCACCCTGCCGTGCGGCATCCCAAGGTGGCATGCTGCGCGCCACTGACCCTGCCGTGCGGCATCCCAAGGCGAGTGGCGCGACCCTTCCCGTAGGTTCAAAGCAGCTGCGGCCTGATATATGTTTTGTAAGCCCTGGACCGCCATCGGCCCATTTCTTGGATTCTTGCCTCTGGCATCCCGTGTTGTGATGCCGCCGTTGCTGCGCCGATCCTGAACGAGTGAGGAGCGAATGCTCGCGAGGGCAGCCCTGCTTTATCCAGGGCTTGGCGCATCAATGTAGTAAATTGAAATCTGCTCAGGTTACTACCGTCCTGATGCTTGAACAGTGCTCCCCCGCCTGTGGGGCGCGCCACCATGTATTTCTGCAGGCAGCATACTGCACATGACCTGTTGCTCTGGATGCACCTCAGCTGCACTACCGCGCCCTTTCCTTCCTCGTCTGTTTTTGACCTTCGCAGCTTTATTTGCACTGAGGCTGGCCCGGGCTTGACGTCCTCTGCTTGGATGCAGCGCTCAGCCGGCCCCTGCCTCCTGGGGGCCACTAGCTCGCTAATGCGAAAGGCACCAAAAAATGCTACTGAGAACGCTGCTTGGAACAGGAGTAGTTCAAAGTTATCCTTCGTACACCATGATAAGGCTTCCAACAAACTGCCTAATTTTTCAAAATCTATGGGCCTCCTGCCGTCAACCCTTTTTCCTTCGACCCGCCTCCACCCTTTCATGGCCGCCTTGATGTACAAGGATGCTGTCGGGTCCTCCCCCGTATGGATTTTTGCATAATGAGCCATGGCTGCCAGATGGGCCTGTGCCCAGGATCTTGTCTTTTTGTTGGCGAATGCCCACTGTATAAAGCGCTCCGCCGCCTTTCTTGTCCCCTCCCTGTTGGTCAGGGACTGGACCCCACCTATCTCCATCACTGTTGCAGCGTATTTTTTGTAGCGCCTAGCCGCTTCGGGGGTGAGGGCCTGGTTCACCAGGATCGAGAGATCTACCCCCCCAGGTCCCACAGTTGCGCTGGGAAAGGTGTCATATGTTCGTCTGCCCCTGGCGCCAGCTCCCTGAAACGGTCCATCTGTGACCTGGACAGGGCGTCCGCCACTGTGTTGTCCACCCCTGGGACATGGCGGGCCTTCACCTCCAAATTTCCTTCCAGCTGCAATTGAACCAACTGACGCATTAGCCTTAGGATGTCGGGGCACCTTGCCGCCCCCCTGTTAATGGCTTGCACCACCCCCTTGTTGTCAGACCAGAGTGTTAGTTTCATGTTTTTTAGCTCACGTTTCCATATTGTCATGGCCACCACAATGGGGAACAGCTCCAAAAATGTTATGTTGTCCGTGAGACCTATTCTGTGCCATCTCTCCGGCCACTGCCTAGCACACCACTTCCCGCCCAAAATTGTCCCAAATCCTGAACTGCCCGCTGCATCAGTAAACAGGGCTATCTGCTTGGCTGTTACCCAGCCCTCCCTCCATATGAGGACGCCATTGAAGTCAGCGAGGAATTTGTCCCACATACATAGGTCTTGTTTTACCCCCGTTCCCAACCGTACGTGATGGTGCTGATGTGTGAGGCCTGCTGTCAACTGCGTGAGTCGCCTTGCGAACACTCTACCCACTGGTATAACCCTGGCAGCGAAGTTGAGCTTCCCAATTAGCCTTTGTAGCTCCCTGAGCGTTGCTTTGTTCTTACCGCACAGGCCTCGCACTTCTGCCCTAAAGTCCTCTACCTTGTCTTGAGGGAGCCTAGCCGTTCCGGCCACGGAGTCCAACTCTATGCCTAGGAATGTGAGCTGTGTGGAAGGGCCCACTGTTTTATCTGGGGCCAGGGGAATCCCTAGCGCCCCTGCCAGCTCTTCAAACGCTGCCAACGTGCTCCCACAGATTGGTGACTGGGGGGGACCCGTAAACATGAAGTCATCCAGGTAATGGAGCTTCCCCCCTTTGGGGTGTCTCTCGTGCAGGGCCCATTCTACAAATGTGGCGAACATCTCAAAGTATGCGCATGATATGGCGCAGCCCATGGGCATGGCTTTGTCAATATATAGGTCCCCTTCCCACTGGAAACCTAACAGATGAAAACTGGAGCGGTGGACAGGTAACAGACGAAAAGCGGACTCTATGTCTGCTTTGGCCATTAGTGCCCCCCGCCCTGCCATTTTTACCATGTCAATAGCATCGTCCACGGATGCATAGTTCACCGAGCATGCCTCTGGGCTTAGGCCATCGTTCACTGAAGATCCTTCAGGGAAAGAGAGGTGGTGTATGAGCCGGAATTGTCCTGGCTCCCTTTTGGGCACGACCCCCAGGGGGGAGATCACCAGGCCTTTTTGCAGGTGCAGTGGTAGGGGGCCCTCTATCCTGCCTAATGACTTCTCCTTCGCCAATTTCTTGGTGACCACCCCTGGGTGCTGTCTAGTGGATTTCAAGTTCTCTGCCCCCCCCAGGGGAGGTGTGCCACTGAACGGTATAACAAAACCTTCTTCAAAACCTTTGACTAATGTTGCTGCGTCTGCACTGTTATGGTATTTATTTGCCAATTTACGCAGCTGATGTATGTTAATTGGGGACCTGGCTAACTGGCAATCCTCCAGACCCCCCAGCTCCACATCACTGTTTTCTTTTCTTGTCCTTTTTGTCCCTCTTCTGTTCCTGCTTGCCTCGACACCCAGCTGACGGGTGCCCGCCCCCGCAATTGGAACATGCGTGCAGGAACTTACATGCTGCACCCCACGTGCATTCTCCGGCATCAAATCTCCAGCAAATTGCAGGCGGGCCATTAGATGGGTTCGGTTTCCCTGCGCTAAACTTGGGCCTGTGGAACGCCTTCCCCTTCCCTCTATAGGAGCTCCGAAAGGACTGATCACTCTTTCCTGCCCAGGCTTTTACCTCTTTTGCCACTAGCATCTTATGTATGAACCCAGAGACATCCTCCTCGTTCCATTCCATCTCTGGATGCCTCTGCATCTTCAACCTAAAACCTTTGTCATACTCCAGCCATGCATCACCTGGGAATTGTCTCTGGGCCCAGTGAATATTAGATTCGTATAGCCATAAATCTGCTGCACAGCGCGGGAATTTCTCTACAATGATGCACGCCATAATTCTGAATGCATCCAACCAATTATCAAAGTTTCGCTCCTTCCTGGCGCCGCGCCTCTCCCTCTTGTCTTCCTCCTTCCTATCACAGGCTGTGAGGTCCAACCCTTCCATTTGTACCTCCAGCAAGGAAAAAATATCTATAAACTCTTTCCGCCATATCCTTTCTTTAACCGCCACCGGGATAAGACTTGCCAAGCCCGTAGCCCTTGTGGTCAAGGACGCAGGGCCAGGGGATGGCCTGCTGTAGCCTTCTGCGGCCGGAGACTCGCTTGCTGGGGCGCTTACGCCGCCCGTGTATCCCCATGCCGCCAGGGGTGACCCCGCCTCGCCCTGGCTACTCTGCCCACCTTGTCCTTGCAGTCTAGCTTGCCGTGCCCACCGGGATCTATCAAGTGCCATGGCAAGCCGGGTGTATCATCTGCGCGCTGTGTCAGGGTGTCCCCGGAACCCTGCCCAAAACCTTTCAGCAATAAGGGCGCCATTGATTTCACACATTCCTGCACAATAGTCGCAATATGCTCACCGCCTGTAGCTCTGCTGGGGTCTCCGCCGCTGTCGCCTTTTGGTGCGCCCCCCGATGGTGGGTTCCTCTTTTGCGGCTTTCTCCTGGGAACCTTCCTCTGAGCCAGCCCTGGTGTGGCATTCTCTGGTGCTGCCGTCTTCCGCTTTTTAGGCGATGGTGGGTCAGCGTCATCCGATGCCTGCGCCTCTGCACTTTCCTCTCCCTCGAGGCCCAGATGTGGCTTCAGCCACTCCCTGCCGTGTACCTCAGCTGCCTCCCTGATGCGCTTGAGGAGCTCGGCAATTTCCTCAGGCTGTCCTTCTGCCATCGCTGTTGGCGGGGTGCTGCTGCTTGCTTATGCACCAAAATGAGGCTTTATATGATGTATTATATTATGTATTATATTCTAAATGTTCCACTTTTGCCAAGCACCTCTGGGCCGGGTGCCGAGTTTTCTGCCCCCAAGCCACCGATCTGTTGCTCCTGCCTGCTGCTCAGGCTCTTAAAGGGGGGGCGCGTGGTGCACGCGATACAAAAACAAGGCCTGCCGCTTTCCGTGACCGTTGCCCCTTTAAGGATGGCCGGCGCGTTCGTTCAGACGCGCGCGCGTCCCGCTGGGTGCACCCGCGACCCAGCGCGCTAGCGGTGATGCCGGGAGAAGGAGCTGCTCCGTGACAGTGCGTGTCCTCAGGCTACCTGTCCTGTTGTTGGAAGGACTCCGATGTAGCGGTAGGCCCTCCCCCTTTCTCTGGGTTGCTCGGGGGCCCTGGGACTGCTCCAGGAAACAGTGCGTGGTTGTTTGGCCTGCGGGTTGCTCCAGGGGAACTCCGTTCGTGGTCCGCTCGTTGCTCGTGGTAGAGGGGGCGTCACCTTCTCTGTCCGACGCTGGCAACGCTTCCCTCTGCTCGCTGCTCGCCTCGAGCAACCGGCACACTACGAGGGTCTCTCCCGGGGATCTCGCCACTCGGGAGGGGGGGCGCGCCGAGTCACCCCAGTCCTGGACTCTATGCCTGGTCACCGTTCTGTAGTTCGTCCAGGCAGCACTTCGTCGTCCGGCAGTACTTCGTCCCTTATCTTCGTCCAGGCAGAAAAACCGTTTGCAGGAAACCACGTCGGTGCGCCGCTCTCCCTGCTCCCCGAAGTTAGGAGCTCCTTGGGAGAGCGGTCCCTTATATTCCCCATTTTCTTTTCCTGCCGATCCGGGCATGCCCCCCCATTGGGGGGTTTGCATCCTGCCTCGCCCCCCCATTGGCTGCGGGGGGGGTGGTAGCCGCGAGGCCAGCGCGTGGGCAGGAGGGGATAGCTACTGTTTGCCGCTTCCGGTCGCCGGAGGCGCCCAGAACCGGTTCCTTCTCGCCACCTTCGGCGCGGCGCGGGTTATGGCGCCGGCCCCTGAGCCTCTCCCCCCCTTCGGGGAGGAACGGCGGCCTCTGCAAGATCGCGTCAGTTCTGCTGGATTCAGTTCAGGAGTAATGAATGCTAATGTTCTTTCACACTTTACGACAAGTGCGGAGCACGTTTACACCAAACATATGTTACCTTCAGTCGGACAGCAGATGCTCGGCAACTACTCTACGAACGCGGATTTTTAAATATCGGTCGCATGCATTGCAATGGCGATTTGAAACGCTGGCAATAATAAGTGTACGGTGCGCCAGTCCCAAGCAGCGCTGTCCTTATATTCCCTTTGGAGCGGAGTGGGTTCTGGAAGGGGTATTTTCTAGGGGTGGGTGGTAAACCCTGCTCCTCCTCCTCCAGAATAACTCCACCAACTGCCGCATGGTGGAGTTTTTCACGCGTGGCTCGCCAGCGGTAAGTTGACAAGTGCGAGCGAGAACTGTAAGCGTTAACCGCCTCCCTGAGAGATGTATCAATGTGGGCGGCTGGTGTTGAGAAAGCTGCTGCTCACAATGTGACAGCTGCCGCTCGGGTAGGAGATCTACTCGAGGGGCAGGAAGAAGCAGTGCCCTCGGGCGCACCCCGTGGTGCCATCTGTGCTGATTTTGCAGCATGGGGCGAGCTCCTGATGCTACAAATCAGCAAGGACAGAGCAAAGCACTGCAACTCTGCCGCTCGCGGAACTCCGCGGAATCTCGAAGAGTTTTTGGGGTAACTGCAGAATTCCGCAGTCAAACTCCACAAGGACCGGCCACCCCGGTATTTTCTCAAGAAGTGTGGTGAATGCAGGATAGCTCGTGGCAGATGGGCTGCAGACATGTGCATTCCTAGACAGTGCATTTGTAAAAGTAAAAAAAGTACCATGGGAAGCATGTGTTCAGTGGAAGGACGCTCGCCAGTGGCCAGTGTCTGGCAGCTGTACTTGGTCCAAGGTCCAAGTGACGGCATGGACAGCAAAAGCACAGCAGAAAGGGAAAGCAGACGACGTTCTGGCAAATGAGAAGCTAGTAAATTAGACAGATGTTGGAATCCACGAATGCTAAGTTCAGGTAAGTAAGGGGTGGGTTCTAAGCCCCTTTTAAGATTTTATTTTTTAAATACAAGAGACTTTGCAAGCTGTGCTGGTGACGCATAAAAGGGTCAGAGGAACTTACACACCACAGTAGTAAACAAGGCGTATCAGTAGTGCTTTTAACGTCATGTTGAAGTTGGTGGCTAGTTTACTGTCACCCGAATCAATGTGTTCTATAACCCAGAGCATGCATTTAAACTAGTAGATTTTTGGAACAAATTTCAGGCTTTTGTTTCAATATTTTTCAGAGCCGGCTCAAGGGTCTGCAATGATCCATGTAAGACCCATGGCAGTCTTTGTGCTACTGCTGGCTCCAGCACTCCCAGAAGGGTAGCCTCACTCTTCTTTATTTTTAATTCTTTATTGTATCTTAACAATAAACCATTCATACGATCTTACATAATGTGCAACGGCTACTGCGCGGCGTGCTTGGATCGGTATAATTCCCACCCAAGGCCCCCCCCGACTCCCCCTCCGTCACTCACAGGCCATCGGACAGTAATTCATCACCAGGGTATGTTTGTTCCTTGAGGGTTTTTCCATGTTAGATACATCCGGGATAGGAGGGGAGATTTACACTGGTTATGAGTACCTTATGATAGTCAGTCTTGGGGGTACCCTCAGTGGGCCTACTGTTGGCGCGCCGCTACCCTGGCTCAAGTTTGTTTATCATTGCACTAGTGCAGTGCAGTTCCTATCCCTGACTCTGCCTTCATCTCCGGTACCTTTCTCATCAGTTGCCCTTTTAAATACCTCCCTCCACTCTAGGGTGCATATGTCCATGCAGGGCTCAGTTCTTCTTTATTTCCATTAGCCCTTGCTGTGGTTGATTAGGTTCTGAGTACAGTGCATCCTATCTAAGATGTTTGCACCTATTTGTCTGCGGTGTGTCTGCACAGCTCGGAGGGTCTGATGTCGTTTTGTCTTCTAAGTTTGTAATGTATACACCCCATAGGGCCTCATCCATTTTGTATTCTGTGTAGAGTAAATTCAGCAGTTTCCACTTTAGCCCATTTCAGTAGGTCATGTAACCACCAGTTTACTTCTGGGGCTGAGCCCGCCTTCCAGGACATAGCTTAAAGAACACCTGTGCTAAGTCTATGGGTTTACACAGCATTTAGTCTTCTTTGGGCCTCGGCATGAGGCCTAAGAGGTATAGCTGAAGTGTGCTGGGAATTGGCCGGTCCATTATTTCGTAAATGAGTTGCAGCACAGTCACGCATGCATGTTGCACTCCCACACCATATGGTCGAAGCCTGCAGCATTATGTCGACACTGGATGTCCCACTTAACCTCTTTTGTATGCGGTGTGGTGTGAGGTATGTGATGTGTACATCACTGAATTGTGTGAATCGGAATCTCGTGCTGCGGGAGCTCGGTTTGACCATCTTTGTGATGGTTTCCCATTGTTTGGCTGCCGGCTCTCTGCCCAGGTTCAGCCCCCATTTAATGATATGTCTTGGGCTGGGGTTGTGCAGTCTTGCCAACAGTAAGGT
Source organism: Triturus cristatus (assembly GCF_964204655.1). Classification (NCBI taxonomy): domain Eukaryota; kingdom Metazoa; phylum Chordata; class Amphibia; order Caudata; family Salamandridae; genus Triturus; species Triturus cristatus. The sequence goes on along the minus strand of NC_140584.1, from coordinate 1,181,970,279 downwards.
ATATAATACCATTACTGTTGACCATAGGTAAGAATGTATGACAGAGAGATACCCCTTGAGCTAACCAAGGGAATTGGGGTACTCTTAGCAAGTAAAACAAGAAATATCCCTTGACTATATCAATAATGACATTAAGTCCACTGCATCAAGACACATCAATCCTATATCCAAGACACACTACAGACCAATTATACACTTTCACATTAACACCATATCATGCTTAGTTTATTTGCTTTAAGACCATATATTATACAAAATTAAAAATGTGACACCTCACAATCTCTCATGGGAGTCACTTTCTCAAAAGCAGGCGTTTTTTATAACATACAAATTATAACAACCGTTATGAACCAGCATAACAGAGAAAACAACAACATAAAAAGACAACGAACTCTGTCATATATTGCACATCAGCAGGACCATACATTTTATAACAATGCATGTGATATATTTCGCAACGCTTATATCTACAGCTCTTTATTCGTCCTCAAGATTGTGCTGGCAACTGCGTCGACGCGTTTCGATGGGTTATGATTATATTGCCATCTTTCTCAAGACAAAAATACTAATTGTTTTCTCAGATGTACTTTCTGATTTCACTATCCTTTTGTATATGGGATGTATTTGCTAAATTCCGGCGTTTTTCTGGCCTCTGTAATAGCCGGCAAGCTGTCTTTGTGCTGTCTATCCTTTTGCCGGTATTTAGACTCTATACGGACTCTTCTAATCTGAAGACTGTGTCCTAAAGACCCTCGTTTTTCCAATTGGATATTTTCACAATACGGAAGGTTTTTTGAGGTCCACGTTGGTCCTCAGTCTGACATGCACCGCCTATGACCGCGTTCCGATGTAGCGTGAGACTGCGTATCCGTCCAGTCTCACGCTACATCGGAACACGATCATAGACGGAATTCAGCAAATACTTCCCATATACAAAAGGATAGTGAAATCAGAAAGTACATCTGAGAAAACAAATAGTATTTTTGTCTTGTTACTAATTTCCGAGGAGAGGAAGACGAATATAGGAACTCAAGAGCGGTCATCGAGGGAGGAAGCGGAGGGAACGTAGAATGTAGTTCCCTGCAGATAGCCCATAGCTAATAAAAGAGCAAAGTGTCCATGGGGCCGGAGTCATCAGCTAGGGAGTAAAATGTGTTTCCCGGATAGAGATCTGCTACCGTGTTCAGCCCCAGGCGGGTGGCATGTTTAACCATGCCCGAGGGTTGGAGAGGAGGAAAATCCGGGTGGCGAACTATCGACATTGAATTAGCCGAGAGCATAGGGGCACCGGAGAAGCGGCGAAGTCCCTCTAAGGCATATCGCAAGGTCTCAACCGTGTCTATTCCAGTACGTGGGAGTTTAGCTGGGGCAAACCGGTCAGTGGTGAGCAGCCACGGGGCAGCAAGATCCGCCTCAACCTCCACGTGTGGCTGAAAAGGAGTGGGGGGAAGCCAAAAGTGAAAGAAACTGGCCTGAGCACACATTGCGTAGAGTTTGAAGTCTGGGGCGCCGAGGCCACCGCACACCATCGGAAGAGTGAGAATGTCGTACGTGATTCTGGGTTGCCTGCCTGTCCAGATAAGAGAGGTGATTAACAAGCGGACCGGGTGAAAAAAATGGGCGGTGAGGGGAACAGGAATTTGGGGAGGACTACCATCTTGGCGATTGCTATTCGACCGGCTAGCGATAGGGGCAGCTGGCTCCAGAGCGGAACCTTCGATTCAAGCCAGTCCACCGCGCGCCCAAAGTTGGCCCTCCAAAGTTCGTCCACCTCCCTGCTCAGCCAGACTCCTAAATAGCGAGTGGGACCCGACGGCCACATGAAAGGGTAGTCCAAGGTGAAGGGAGGGGTGGCGTCTGTTAGAGGAAAGAGGATTGACTTGTTCCAGTTGACCTGTATGCCTGAGTAGCCACCAAACCGTATAATCTCACGCACCAGAGGACTAAGATTTTCCTCGGGGTGGCGAACATATAAAGTGATGTCGTCTGCATACATGGAGACCAAGAGGGCGCGTGCCGCGAACTCGATGCCCCTCTGGGTGTGGTGTTGCCGGAGTTTAGCCGCAAGTGGTTCCATCGCGATAGCGAGTAAAATAGGCGAAAGCGGGCACCCCTGGCGGTTACCATGTCCGATAGGGATGGGATCCGATACAAGGCCATTGATCCGGAGGCAGTCGGTAGGAAGAGTGTACAGGAGTAAAAGTTTGCATATAAAAACTAGACTGAAGCCATGATGCAAGAGGAGAGAAAATAAAAAGGGCCATTCCAGAGTATCGAAGGCCTTGGTGGCGTCCAGCAGGGCGGCCACTGCAGGAAGCGCTGGGTTGACTGGGTGAAGGACGGACAAGACAGTACGGAGATTGTGGGAAGGTGCGCGGCCCGAAATGAAGCCAGACTGATCTGGGCGAGCGATGAGCGGTATGAGAGGGAGAAGACACAAGGCGAGCAGTTTAGCAAACATTTTGTTATCAGTATTAATGAGGGATAAGGGGCGATAGGAATCACGCGATTCGGGGGGTGTGTCCGGTTTTAGGAGAATAGTCAGCATAGCCTCTCAGAGCGAAGGCGTAACTTGGCCGCTCTCGATGGAGTCGTTGTACATGGTGGCCAGATGTGGCACCAAAAGTGGAGCAAAAGTTTTGTAAAAAAAAAACAGGCAAACCGTCTAGACTAGGGGCCTTGTCACCAGGCATGCCATTGATGGCGACCAGTATTTCCTCTTTAGAGAAGGGCTCGTCAAAGTATTCTCAGTGGTAGTTTTCGAGCCATAAGAGCTCGAGGGTATCGAAGTACTGTTCAATGAACTCACCCGGGGGGGCCGATCCTGCAGTGTAAAGTAGCGTGTAAAAATACATGAAACGCGCTTAATTTCTTCAGGGGAGGTGGTCCGAGCTGGGTCACCATCCTGGAGCGCTGTAATATAGGATGCAGCGCGGGGCGGACGGAGAAGGTTGGCCAAGGTTTTAGTGGGTCGATTGCCCTCACCGTAGCGGCGTGACTGGGCCTCTCTGCCGAGGAACGAAAGTTCTCTATCGGCCTCCTTTGTGAATTCGGTGTGTTTCTCATGAAGACGTGCGAGTGTGACGGTGCTGGGATCAAGAGCACGAGAGGAGTCCAATGATTTAATTTTAGATTCCAGTTTGTTTAGAGCATCGCGGATGGAGCGAAAGACCCAGGACTGTTTAGAGATACATTCGCCGCGAATGATGACTTTGAATCCCTCCCAAAGAGTGGCGGGAGGGTCCTCAGAGCCCTCATTGATCTCAAAGTAGGTAGTGATCGCGGTCTGGGTCTCGTCACAAAAGACGGAATCGCGCAGCGCGTTGGAAAGGAGCCGCCAGGAGAAAGCGCGCTGAGGGGACTGAGGCAGACAGAGACAGAGTTGAACTGGCGCGTGATCTGAAAGGGTGCGCGCCTTATGATCAATGGAAGTGAGCCAGGAGAGGATATCCGGAGAAGAGATCCAAAGATCCAGCCGGGACCAACAACCACGGGTGGCAGAGACGCAGGTGCCCTCACGAGCATCCGGGTGCATGTGACGCCAAACGTCGTACAAAGAGTTCTCAGAGAGGATGGATGTTAAAAGTGTAGCAGCGAGCGGGTGGGAAGCATGAAGGCCAGAATGGTCCAGGACAGTGGATAATGTGACATTAAATTCCCCCCCCCAGAGGAGCGCAGCGGGGCCTAAGGAGGAGATGTGTTGCCAAACCTGCGCAAAGAAGTCCGGGTCGTCATTGTTATGGCTGTAGATTGCAGCTATCATCAAGGGCTGTGAGGGGGCGTGGCTACGACAGCCACGATGGCGGCCATGAACTGCTGAGGCTCCCGGCTTGGGCGCCTCTGACATTAATCGTAGAGCGTCACTGGGGCTGGTGAACGGCTCTGGACCCGGTGGAACCTGCTCAGTTGGGGGTGCGGTGTGTGCGGAGGCTTGCGGACGCTCGCAGCAGCGGCCCCCGGACGGAGCCACAGTACACGGAGCCTCCTGTGCCACGATTTCCAAGATGGCGCCGGTGGCCCTTTGAACAGCCTGGCGGCGGCGCAGGGACGGAGCCGGGGGTGTGGACGAGTCACGCCCACCTAGCGCAGCGCCCGTACCCCTCGGGCCTCTGAAGATTTGGCGGGGAGCTGAGGTGCGGGTGGGGACCGGCCCCCTTGCGGCACTCGCCGTCCGGTGCGCCAGGTGGCCCGGCAAAAACTTGGAGCGGACCCCGGACGGGGCCCCCCCCTTTTCCCCTTACTGGATAACCGGGGTGCCCGCTGCAGCTGGAGTCCGGGGGCGCTGCGGGGCAATGTTGAGCATTGGCGAGGACTCCGGGCTTTCTCGTGCGGGTGCGTGAGGTGTTGCCTTACCTCCGCATGGCCGCCTGAGCATACGGACTGCCCACAGCGGGGGCTCTTGACTCTGCATGCGCCGCGGCGGCCGACCCCCCCGGAGAGAGACACAGCGGAGTGCCCTTGGGGTCCCCCCCCGGGGCTTGAGCGGCACCGGAGACCAGGGCGACGCGACACGGCGGCTACCACCACTGGAGGGAGTTGACGCCCGACAGGCTGTGACTCAACACAGAACACTGCAGGTACCCGGTGTGACCAGCGAGGGGTGGGGGAACGGGAGAGGCTGTGGCAGTTAATGGAGGCGCCGTGGTCTTAGGCCCCATCGCCGGCTGACAGCATTCCTTGCCTGGCCCCAACATGGCCGCCCATGGGACACATGTTCCTACCATGAGTCCTCCACAAGGGCCCATAATTTGAGAGGGCGGCGACTGGGATCCCTGACTGTGCTGGAGGCACACCGTCTGTCCACTGGAGTGCCATCGAGGAGCCTCCGCTGTGTGTCTGCTTCACAGATACTATCGAGAGGACGTGGCCCGAGGGGGAGACCTAACGACCGGGGCGCATCACCCGTGGCCCCCCTGTCCTTAGCGGGGGCACTTCCTGCACCTGGATCGTATTACACTGTCTCCTGTCTGGACCCCCCTGACGGGTAGTGGGAACCGGCTTACCTCCAGGACTGCCTCTTTGAGGGGACGTGCCCACGCCGGGGGCTGACAACGCGAGGGCCCCTGCTTGTCGCGTCCACTGAAGCGCTGCATCTTCGGGGACCCGCGGGTCCCGCCCGGTGGTGGCAGCCCTCCTTCCCCCACGAAAAACGGGGAAACCAAGGCCCACGCAGCAAAACGCTGTGCCGGAAACTGCCCCGGAAAATATGCCGAAAACTTCCACTTGGTCCTCCGGTACCACGCCCTCATCAGACCTCTCCATTTCGGACAAACTGGATAAAGTCCTTGCAGCTATTGAACTATCCCGAATCTCGATGGAAGAACGACTCTGCATACTGACGACGGAGGTCAATCTGCTCCGGTACGATCACCGCAAACTGGCTGATCGGGTGAGGACGGAGGAACGGACATTGGAGGAAATACAGCCTACACTAAAAGAACACCAGACGACACTCCAAGGAATTCTAACCCGCTTGGCTGCAGTGGAGGAACGAGCACAGGACTTGGAAGGCCGCTCGAGACGCTGCAACATCAGAGTGCTGGGACTGCCGGAGGGCATTGAAGGGGCAAACCCCATAGACTATATGGACACTTGGCTCAAATCCTTCACCCCAGCTGCAGACCGAACAGTGTTTTTTTCGATTGAACGAGCCCATAGGGTACCGGCCCAAAAACCCATTCCTGGAGCGGCCCCCGACCACTACTTGCTAAATTCCTTCACTTCCGGGATCGAGACGCAGTGCTCCGGGCAGCATGGCAAGCGGCGCCGCTCCGGATAGAGCGCAAACTGAAGTACTGGGAATTTTAAGCCCAGCGGTGCAGGGGAACACACCCTATGACTTCGGGTTCTTCCTGTTTCAGACCTACAGAAACACAGAGTCTTCTGGGTGAAGTCAAAGATCAGTTTATTGGCTGCAGACCAATTACAGGCGTCCTAGAAGTACAACAGCGTGTATGTTCTCAGGAGACTGCTGAAAATCACAGAAACGGGCTTCTTCTTAAATACAGAATATCCTGCTTCAGGCATACATTCCTTAGTTTACGATATGGCCATTACATGTATACATTACAAACGAAAAGGCAGAGTCATGATGACCATCCCACATTCCAGTTAAGCCAGCCCGCAATTATTTACACAGCAAGGCTCAGATCCCACATCAGATATCGATAGGCCCCAATAAACATGAGCATCTCCTGTTTGGAAAACAAGCCATTACGCAGGAACAGTCAGGTGAGAAAGAGATTAGCTGGAGGCTTGTGTGGGATGAAAAGGCTTTATGGTGTGTCAAGCCCTGATCCTAATCACAGGTGGCCAGAGGACGGGGAACTCGTGAGACCGGACTGACCTGGGGCAGCGGAGCCAAGCTGCCCAGGTCACAGAAAAGTCAAAGAAAGGCACATGTGCTCTAAAAGGCCCGTATTTGCTTCATGCTATGTAGCCTATGTGAGGGCAACCATAAGATGGCCACCGCTCTAAGATGGAACCCACGTAGTGATGTATAATAGCGTATACACAGTGCATTCATAGCTAAAACGTTACACAAAGCACTTGTACATACCGCATTAACCATTCGCGGTTCACTAATACCGGGATAGACAGGGGTAGGGCCCTGCCTCCTACGCGGTCCCAAATTCTAAAGTACAACAGACCCTCCTTTTGCCCTTACATAGGCAATAACTATACTCATTTCAATCCGAGTCTAGGTCAATATTCATGAAGTCATGGAGATGTTGCTGTAGCATCATCCTATTACTTAGCTCGTCCCTCGATACAGGTTTCCTTACACATAATGTAGCACAAAGGCCACATATCGCAGGAGCACACTGTATGCACAGACAGAACAGGAAAAGGATGGCTAAGATCATTCCAATGACCATCAGAACTTTCCAACCCCAGGCAGATATCAGTTCCCAGAACCACCCCACCAGTGACCAATCTCCTTTGTCCACGTGTATGGACTCAGATATTTTATGTAGTTTGGAGATGGCTTGATAAACTGTTGGAGCGTTGTCTGGTATGAAAATGCAACAACTGGATTGGATAACCTTACATACCCCACCGCGGTCTGCAAGTATAACGTCTAGAACCATGCGGTTCTGCACAGTCATGAGGCGATCCGCTTGGAGCTCAGTTGTCAAATTACCAAGGGCACCAGCCGTAACATTAACAGTGGATTCAACCACACGAGTCAGCTGTCTCAGGTTCCTACTATTAACCATAGGTCCCCAAAACGACAGGAAACCCAAAAAGAAATCTCCCGCTTCCTGACCGGCAGTATCCTCCTTACTAATCACGCCTCTCACAACTCTGGTCTTGTGATAGTCAGAGGCGGCAGTAAATGTTGGCGGTAGCAGATTTGCAATATAACATGTGCCCGAGAAGTCAGGGGGCAACCATGTATATGCTCGGTCATTGCAGATAAAATATGTACCCTTGGCAGCCAAAAACGCAGGGGAAAACTGTGACGGAAAAGTGTACGTTTCAGTACAGTCACTTCTTCCGAGTTGAGCTCTAGGATTCTGACCATTACCTTGCAAACAGAACCGACCTATGTGGGGTACGACCCAGATTGGGGATGAGATTTTTCGCTGTCTTTCACCCAGACTAATACTATACCCCGTTGCGTTCCACCATACATAAGCTCTCAACTCTTCTTTGGGAATAGATGAGTATGCGTCGATATCTCTGCTCATATCGGCAACTCCTTTCATTAAAGCTTTATTATTGGTGCTAGGTCTGATGGAACGCGGTTGTCGCGGGGAGTACGCATCTAGTGCATAGAGAAACATGGTCTGGAATGCCCATGACGATCCATTGTAACTATACGGCAGCACTAGATAGGGAATACCCTTATTAATGGTATGTGGCATTAAACCACACACCCAGCAATTGGTTGTATTCATGACTAGTTGGTGCTGGTGCAGGAGCTGAATAAACGAGTTATTCACAAATTCAGACCGTCTAGCTTGTTAATGTTCAGGCAGAGGGTGAAAAGAGTGTGAGCAGATAGTAGGAGGAGGTATAGGCTGTACAGTGGGTGCAATGGGCTCTTGAGAGGAGAAGAATACAAATCCTACAGTAAACACTACCATACTACATAATACAAACAGGCATAAAAATACAAAACGTTTGCTCTTCATTATTTTACACATTCTTGCTTTAAAGTTCCTTTCCTCAGTGAGTCTCTCCATCTTAAAAAACTCCATCCTCTAATCGTGCCGCTCGCGGCGGGTGAGTATCTTCTGCTAAGGAGTACGCCTGCCAGTCCAGGGAATGCCCTAGACCAACCAGAACCGTTGACCTAACGTCTTCGGCCTGTACCCCAAAGTCTTGGCACCGCGACCCTGCGGCTGAACCCGGATGGTGGTTCGAAAAACAAAAATCAAGAAAGTCCTTCAGATGGGAAAGCTCTGGTTATCAAAAAATAAAAAGGTAAAAGAAAAAGAATATTTATTTGTCTATAGGCCTTGGTCTTAGATTGTAATGGAGACGGCCAGGTACTGTTTGATCTTGGAACAAGAGTTCAGGCTCTGTGGTGTCCAATCGAATTGACGGTGGCACAGCTTCTTGCAAGATATCGTCACTTTCCTGTGATGAAGTTGTGCCTTTTATGCGTGCATCACTGAACGGCACAAAACGAGGTACAGTGTCTGTTTCAGAGTCAGCGATACCCTCCTGGACCCACTGGTCATACGGCAGAGGCAAAGGGATCCTCTTCACGTGGGCGCCGTGGATCCAGTTCTTTTTCCCCTTTACTCGAACAGCTGATCTTGTGGATAGGAGCACGAGATGAGGGCCGATCCAACGAGGATCATCATTGCTCTTGCGCTGAAAATTTTTCACCAAGACCCACGTGCCTGGGTCGATAGGGTGTCCTGGAGCCTCAGAGGCCTGGGGAAGAGTATCGTACACCTGTTGGTATAAAACACGCAGTTTAACCGTCAAATCATACAAGTAATCAAGCAGTACTGGATGCTCGATTTCACTGAATTTCGTCGGTCTTGGCACACCCCATACATTAGCCGGGCGGCCAAAAACGACCTCGTAGGGACTAAGTCCCACTCGTGAATGCACGGTCATTCTGGTGGACAGGAGTGCTAGAGGCAGAGCGTCAGGCCATTTAAGACCTGAGCTCGCTTGGATTTTGGCCAGTTTGAGTTTTAGAGCGCCATTGTAGCGCTATACTAATCCAGCTGATTGGGGGTGATTTGCAGCGTGAAATTTCTGCCTTATACCTAGTCCCTCACACACATTCTTCATCACTTGGCCCACAAACTCACTCCCATTATCACTCCACACCATTCTTGGCATTCCAAACCTAGGGAAAAATTCCTTCACAAGGGCTTTGGCTGTGGACAGAGCAGTGTTATCTTTTAGAGGATAGGCCTCTATCCATTTTGAGAAAGCTCAAACAACCACCAATACATATTTCAGGTTGTTGCATCTTTCCATGTGGATAAAATCCAACTGCAAAACTTCAAATGGATGTGATGGAGGCGCAAAATGACCAGCTGGAGTTGGGGTTCCCCTACCAGGGTTGTACTTCAAGCATACCATACAATTCTTGACCACATTCTCTGCACACTTAGGAATTCCAGCATTCTGCCATACTGGAGCCAATAACTTACAGATTCCTTTCGTACTGATGTGTGCCATTCCATGTGCCATAGTAACCACTGGAAGCACATATGCATCAGGTAACAACCATCGCCTATGTTCTGACAAATCAGTCCAACAACCATTCTCATCCAACTTACCCATACTTTCTCTCCACTTGCTTAACTCTTTCTCTGTGGCTTCAGCTTGAAGGGACTTCACACTCTCTATTGTGTTTTCACACATTCCAACATCGCCAACCCATCTGGCAGGGCCTGCAACATACATTCGAGTCTTTACATCTTTTGCTGTTTCTTTCGCGACTTCATCAGCAAACGCGTTACCACGACCAACATCATCAGTGATTTTCTTGTGCGCACTGCATTTCATAATCGCAACTTGTGATGGTAGGGTCAGCGACTCAAGGAGATCATTCACCAACTTGCCATTCTGAATCTTAGCTCCATGCGAAGTCAGGAACCCACGTTCCTTCCACAATCTCCCAAAACTATGAGCCACGCCAAAGGCGTACTGGCTATCCGTATATATGTTCACTTTCATTCTTTCAGACAACACGCATGCTCTTGTAAGGGCAATCAATTCTGCTGCTTGAGCCGAATTTTGTGGCACACGTGCAGTTTCAACAATCGTGTGCAAAGTCGTGATAGCATATGCAGCAGTCGTATCACCATTCCGAAGCTTGAAACACGAACCATCCACCCATAAAGTACCATCACACTCAGTCAGGGGAGTATCTTTAAGATCTACTCTCCCTTTCGTCTCTTCTTCTGTTCTGAACAGACAATCATGTTGCTCAATCTCATCTAGGTCTGCTGGGATTGGTAATAGTGTAGCTGGATTCAACGTGTTGCATCTCTTTATGTGTATATGATTTGCTAACAGTGTCAGCTCATAACCGGATAATCGCGCACTAGTTAAGTGTTGTGTCTTGGTCCTGTTTAACAATGTGTCCACAGCATGTGGAACCATAACAATCAATGTATGATCCATTACTAGGCCAGCAGACTGTCGAATAGACATAGCTGCAGCGGCTGTAGCTCTCAGACAACTTGGCAATGCCCTCGCTACCGGGTCCAAGGTTGACGAAAAATACGCGCATGGACGCGGTCTGTCGCCAAAAGGCTGTGTTAACACTGATAATGCGCAACCATCTTTCTCATGAACATACAATGTAAAAGGCTTGCTGTAGTCAGGGGTACCCAACACAGGAGCTGAACACAATGCATTACGCAATTCCACAAAACTTTTCTGACACTCTTCAGACCATGGAATAGGATTCGGTGTGTCTTTGCATGTTACTGCTAACAACGGTTTTGCCAACAAGGAAAAATTGGGAATCCAATGCCTACAGTATGAAGTAATGCCCAAGAAAGCACACACTTCTCTCTGTGTTCTTGGCACACTCAACTGTGCAATGGCTTGAATTCTTTCTGGGGTCAGTTTCCTTCCCTCCTTCGATAAGAGATGACCTAAGTAGGTCACTTCTTGTCGACAATATTGCAGCTTTGAGAGAGACACTTTGTGATGGAAGGCAGACAAATGACGCAACAATGACAAGGTAGCGTTTTTGCAAATCATTTCAGTATCCGCGGCGATTAGTAAATCGTCGACGTACTGAATAAGGATAGCGCCACTAGGTAAAACCAGTGCATCAAGCTGCGCTTTTAAAGCCTGACTGTATATTGATGGACTCTCACAGTAGCCCTGGGGAGCGCGTTTAAAGCGGAAGCTGCGACCTCCTAAACTAAAGCCAAAAATGTCTCTGCTCTCCTCTGCAATTGGGATGCTAAAGAAGGCATTCTTTAAATCGATCACTGAGAACCATGCAGCGGATGCTGGAATCATGGTTAACAAGGCAGTTATATCAGGGACAACTGGAAACTGTGGCACAACAATCTTATTAACCTCTCTAAGATCAATCACAAATCTGTAAACAGGTGGTTGTGAAGGGTCCGTTCTTTTTAAGACAGGTAAAACAGGACTATTGCAAACGTTGCCTCTTGTCTCTTCAATTACATCCTTTTTAATCAAATCACTGACAATTGCTAACAATGCTTTCTGACCTTCATTGGAGATCTTGTACTGGGGAATACGTGGCAATCTGACATTGGCTTTTAAAGTGACCACATATGGCGGTATTTCCAAAAGACCCACATCATTGGGACCAGTAGCCCAAAGGACATCCGGAAGGGATGACAATTCAGGTGGCATTGCATTTTTAGACAAATACATTGGGGAAATCACTTTCTTGCCTAATGTAAGTTGTACTCCTGAGGGAGAACAATATAGCGTTGCATGCAATCTTTTTAGCAAATCTAATCCTAGCAGATTTTCACCACAACCTGTTGTTAGGATGAGGGGTGCTTTTAGCTCACAAGGTCCAACAGAAAGTGACATAGGACTAAAAATCGGGTTCCTAACTGGGGCTCCAGAAAAACCTACTGAGACATTTATTTCGCCAGACAAAGGTGCGCCAGGGAGTTTTGAATGCATGATTGAACTCTTTGCAGCACCAGTATCCAGCAGAAAGGGCTCCGTTACATTTGCTGTAGTTACTTTAACATAAGGCCCGCTCTGATCCACTGGCACTGAAACAACTCCCTCTCTCTGTCTACGGCTGTCCTAGTAATCATCATCTTCTACATTGTCGTCTTCTACATAATAATCATTATTGTAGTACTGAGCTGTATTACCAGATGCATTGGCTTGCTGATCAAAGCTATTTACGGTATTTTGAGGCGGAAGAGGACGCGCGTTCTGGGGAATATTTCCATGCCCTCTGCCTCTAGGAGCTTGCTGACCACCTCTACCTCTTGCGCCATACGCATTACTGTTACGCTGCATTAATTTAGGGCAACTATATTTAAAATGACCTTCCTCTTTGCAATATGAACATTGGTTGGGACCTACAGGGATTCGTGGTTGATAATACCCATTCATTTGCTGATTATTCTGAAAGTGTTGGGGCTGCTGATAGATACCTTGTGTTTGCCTCTGTCCTCCACGTGGTGGATAAGCTTGCTGCAAGAGGACCTTTGTTTTGAGTTCTTTTGTTTTCTTATCTGTTCTATCCTTCTCATCTTTGTCTCTATTCTCATAATACTGTGCAGTAGCCAGTATTTGCGCTGAAGAGGAAACAGCCCAAGAACTTTCTGAGTCTTTTAATTTCTTACACAACTCGGGAAGTAGGTTCTGTACAAATGTATCAACAAATAACCGTTGGCCACCTTCAGTGCTCATGTCTTGACCACTGTGGTCGATAAACGTTTCTTCAAACCTGGTAAAGAAATCAGACACTGTCTCATCTTTCTTCTGCTTACATGCGGATAGTTTATCCCAATTTACGCGCATCGCGGGCATTATAGTTTTCATGTAGGTAATAATTCGACCAGGGAGCTCTGCTACCAAAGGCTCAGGTTTTGCACCACCAATTTGTCTAGTGTCTGCGGCAATAATATTAGCCCATGTAGAACCTAGTTCTGCATCGTGATCTACATTGCGAATTGACCCCCACAAAGGCTGTGGAACAACATTTCCAAACAACATATCAATGTCAGCTAAATTCAAGATACATGATCCTGCAGTTTGTGATAACTTCTTATAATATCCTGCAGGGTTTTTACGGGGATCAGGCAATGTCTGTTTAAGCGCTATTACTTCAGATCGTTTCCAAGGGACATGCACCCAAACACGCTGAAAATGTGCTGGCATAGCAGCAATACCATGAGCGGCATCAGCCGCAACAGCTTCCTTCCATACCGGAGGGACTTCTCTCATAGGGTATTGTCGCGCTTTTCCCTTTCTCCCCACAGGGAAATCTTGTGCAAACAACGACTGTTGACAATCATCATTCCTCAAGGATAATAAGATCGCAACTGCTCTATTGACATCGGGGCCCACAATCGTACCTTTTCCAAAATTGAATCTCACTCGACACAACTCCTGCGGGCTCGGATCTCTACCATGATCATCCAATTCCTCCCAGAGGATTTCACACATTTTCTCGAACACATACCTCTGTTTCGGGGCATCCCATTGATGAAACACGTCAACAACTGATTCCACATCATAGAGTAAAGGGAAACCAATCCACCTACGTGCCAGATGATCTAACACCTCTTTCTCGTCAGGACCAGGCAGCTGACTGCGCAATCGCTTACGCTGTAAGGCAGGAGTCGTACTAGATGACCCAAAGAGAGGCGACATTAAACTAGTAACATTAGCTAGTCGTTGTTGTGCTGAAGGAGAAGTTGAGGCGAAAACGGGGGGGATAGACAGAGGGAAGAAAAACAGATTCAGCTACAGGTACCTGGGTAGTGTAAGAAGGAGCGCCAGGAGAAGCCGCTGGCGTGCTAGGCAAAGTCGCAGGAAGCGCAGGGGCAACAGGTAGCAAAACTGGCGGCCCTTGAGAGGGCTGCACTGCAGGGATAGGAGCCGGCTGAGGAGGAGCTGGCGCCTGTGGGAAGGCTTGCGGCATATTTACTGGAGGCTGCGCATTTACAAGCTGTGGAGGTGCGGTGGCATTTTGCGCATATGGGGGTGGCGAACTTAACAAATGGGACATTAGGGAATCTTTCTCATTCTCTTTTGTCTCATCTTGCACAAGGGGTGACAAAACAGGGTAACATTTATCAATCCCTAGTTTGCGCTGTCTATGTAACTGTTCCTTCATTTGTTCCTCCTCATTATCTTTAAATTGCACAGCTGCTTGCATCACTGACATACCTCTTTCTCTCTTATTCCTCTTTGCTAGCTTAATTTCCTTCTGTTTGGCTTCCTTTCGCCATAGGCGGAAAGAATCAAACATCGCCGGCCGGGCTTTCTTTTTAAACAATTTAACTTCCAAACTATCTAAGATATCTGTATCGAAACTACCATTTTGGGGCCATTTTAAAACACCGTCCTTTCTGGTGTATCGGATCCATATTTCATTATATGCAATAGGGCCCACGCCATGTTTTACATAAAGCTCATAAGTTGGAGTACCAATTGGAGGAACCGGACATGAATCCTCCAACTGGAAATCCCTTCTACAACTCAAACAAAACCAATTACCAAATACACTAGCACCAGGCATCTTTGCTCACTAGTCTAGTTCCAAACTTCAAAGGATTATCGATTACGATAGTCTCGTGAATACACGAGTCCTCTGGCTTTGGGGTTTGCAAACTCCAAATAAACCAAAATTATCCCGAAGGATACCAAACAAATTGGGAGACGCTCCACTTATACTTAACTGAATATCGATGTTCAATGGCGTCACCAGAAGACTCTCTCGATTGTTTCGCTCTACCAAAATCGTCAAGGGTCCAAAACAGGGCGATTAATCAGGGCAGCAGTCCTTCGTAGCCGTCGGGACGCGGAGAACCTCGCAGAAAAGACTTTCGGACCACGTCGACATGCAGGGGTCGATGAAGTGGCGGCCTTCCTCCAGAATTTCCACACGAAGCTCCTCACGAACCTCTGGCTTGGACCGGTACCGCTGAAATCGCGCCGAGTTGGGCGCCAACTGAAGTACTGGGAATTTTAAGCCCAGCGGTGCAGGGGAACACACCCTATGACTTTGGGTTCTTCCTGTTTCAGACCTACAGAAACACAGAGTCTTCTGGGTGAAGATCAGTTTATTGGCTGCAGACCAATTACAGGCGTCCTAGAAGTACAACAGCGTGTATGTTCTCAGGAGACTGCTGAAAATCACAGAAACGGGCTTCTTCTTAAATACAGAATATCCTGCTTCAGGCATACATTCCTTAGTTTACGATATGGCCATTACATGTATACATTACAAACGAAAAGGCAGAGTCATGATGACCATCCCACATTCCAGTTAAGCCAGCCCGCAATTATTTACACAGCAAGGCTCAGATCCCACATCAGATATCGATAGGCCCCAATAAACATGAGCATCTCCTGTTTGGAAAACAAGCCATAAAGCAGGAACAGTCAGGTGAAAAAGAGATTAGCTGGAGGCTTGTGTGGGATGAAAAGGCTTTATGGTGTGTCAAGCCCTGATGCTAATCACAGGTGGCCAGAGGACGGGGAACTCGTGAGACCGGACTGACCTGGGGCAGCGGAGCCAAGCTGCCCAGGTCACAGAAAAGTCAAAGAAAGGCACATGTGCTCTAAAAGGCCCGTATTTGCTTCATGCTATGTAGCCTATGTGAGGGCAACCATAAGATGGCCACCGCTCTAAGATGGAACCCACGTAGTGATGTATAATAGCGTATACACAGTGCATTCATAGCTAAAACGTTACACAAAGCACTTGTACATACCGCATTAACCATTCGCGGTTCACTAATACCGGGATAGACAGGGGTAGGGCCCTGCCTCCTACGCGGTCCCAAATTCTAAAGTACGACAAAACAGATAATGATCTTTCTGGACTATGCCCGAGCGGTGCAGCAACAGAGATCCTCTTTTCTAGACATAAAGCGGAGACTGCGTGAAAACAACATGCAATATGCCCTACTCTTTCCAGCTCGCCTCAAGGTTTTCCACAAGGGCTCCTCAATTTTCTTCACGACCGCTGAGGCGGCACACGACTGGGCGGACTAGCACTGCACGCGGACGCCCGATGCCCGCCCCAGAAGCGGCTCACCCTACAAAACTTTCCGTGGCAGAAAGCGTCCTATGAAGCCCCACCACACCGAGATGAAAACGGCTCCCGGTGCCCACGACTCGCCGGATCTAGAACAGATCATGAAGGAGAGGCGTGAAGCGTTGCAGGCGGTAATCGATCTACGCTCCACCCAACGTTCGGAATCCATTGATTGCCCTCCACACATCTTCTCATCGGAGGGCGAAAATTACAGTGATGACACCGCTCCGGGAGCGGGCTCGGTGGCGCCCCCCAAGGTCATCCCACAAACGTCAGAAGGGCTACTGGATGGACAGGCTTTCCCTTCCTCACCGTGACTCAACCAAGTGCAATAGACTATCTAACTGTATCCTTATGAGTAATGTCCAATATGTACTTACTGTTGAGAATGTAGAGTTTAGTACCCTGCTAGTGACGCGCAATGATCCTTCTATATGCCCGTTAGACGCACGGCCGCGCAGCCGCATGTCGCCACCCCCCATCATATAGAGCAGGTTTTTCCCCCCAGTGTTACGGGAGGGAGTTTGGACACACCGTCTCTCGAACGATGAGTCCTTTGCGTTGGGACTGTTTCCCGTACCCCTGCACGTTGTTTATCTCCCAGTTCATAAACGTCCCATTCGTCATGGACCCCTACACCCACACAGCCAAACACTCGAGTGGCCAGGTTCACCTGTCCGCTATTCTTCGAACGCGCAGCGAACCCCTAGGACACCATTCACCGACCACTCTGGCGAGCATCTCACCCGACCCACACACAACATACACTACGCATGGCGACGATGGCGAGCATTGAAGACATTAACATACTCACGCTAAATGCACGCGGTCTTCACACCCCACGCAAACGGTATGCGATCTATGCCTACGCGAAGCGCCAGACAGCGTCCATTCTTTTCTTACAGGAAACCCACCTTAATGTAGCGGAAGCAGGCAGGATACACGCGAAGTGGCCTGGCCTTATATGCGCTACAACTTACTCATCATTTGCCCGTGGTGCGCTGATCTGGGTTCGCCCGGGAACTCCGTTCCGGGAGCTTAGACGGGTGGTGGACGGGGCAGATTTGTCCTGTTGGAGGGACTCTTGGATGGTCAGGCCATCCTGCTGGGAAGCATATACGCCCCGAACGTTGACCAAGACAAATTCTGGGACAGACTCACGAAAACCTTAGCCCAATTCACACATGTACCTTGGATACTCGGGGTGGACTACAATTGTATTCTGGACCCAGAATTGGACCGCTCCTACCCCCCTCTCCCGCACTCCCCCACTCACAGACAAATAGATAGGTTTAAGGCATGGGTAGCACACTGGTCACTTACAGATGCATGGAGTCTACACCACTCTCAAACGCATATGTACTCCTTCCACTCCGTTCCCCACAATCTACGAGTCAGGCTGGACCGTTTCCTATGCACAGCAACACTGCTCCCGCAGGTATGTCACACAGATTACCTAGGTAGGGTCGTATCCGATCATGATGCACATTTTTTAAGTCTTCAATGGAGACCCCCACATCCCCCTGTCCCCACATGGCGCCTATTACGCGATTGTCTGACGGACTCGGTTTTCACGCACGAACAGAGACGTAGTATTCAAGCATACTTTACCCACAATACGGGGACCGCATCCTCAATCCTAGTTAAATGGGATAGCTTTAAGGTGGTGGCCCGGGGAGACTGCATTCAACAGAGAGCCGGGGCGAAACGAACCCTGGAACAGGCCCTCGACAAAGCGGAAAAACGGCTCGCAAACGCTACAAAAACCGCCGACCAATCGGTGGCAGCGGTAACACAGCTCGCCCATGCTAAATTAGAGTACCGGGGAGCACGCGCGGACCTACGGCGGTACAACTTTCGGGCCTATGCGACCCGCATGCATAAAGACCGCGACAAAACGGGCTCACTGTTAGCTTGGCTAGCTAAACAAGACACAGAGGTGCAGCCCATCACGTCAATAATTACTCACCGTGGCACTCTAGTACAATCCCAGGACGAGATTCTTCAGGCGTTCCATCAATATTACTCAGGGGTCTACAGTGGCCCTCGGTCATGGAGTCAAGAGGCAGTCAATCACTTCCTAGACCCCCTCCCTCTCCCCCAGATATCTGACGCAGATAAGACGGACCTAGATACGACGATACACACCTCTGAGATTACACATGCCATACGTGCCTTGGCCCGTAACAAAGCCCCAGGCTTGGACCGGTTCCCGTTGGAGTACTACGCTACCTTTGCCTCCCAGCTGACCCCCCGTCTATTGGCAGTGCTAGATACAGCACTGCAAATCGGCGAATTACCCAGGTCCATGAGAGAATTGGTGATCGTAACGTTCCCGAAGCCCAACCGTGACCCACAACTTTTCGCCTCTTACCGGCCTATAACGCTCCTCACGGCCGATTGTAAAATCTTGGGGAAAATACTGGCGGAGCGATACTCTCAAATCGTGCGCCCGCTGGTACACCTGGACCAGTGCGGATTGTCCCGGGCAGGAATACCTCGCAGAACATACGCCGTCTTTTTCACATTCAGGCTCAGATCGGTGACCGCTTCCCCAGAGCGGCGTGCCTGATCTTGGACCTCGACAAGGCTTTCGACACCCTAACGTGGCAGTACCTGTTCCTGGTCCTCCGACGGGCTGGCCTCGGTCCCAAGCTCATAGCTTAAACCCACCTCCTATACACTAAACTCACATCCCGAATCCGCATTGGACGCCGTGTCTCCCCGGAGTTCGCGATACGTAGGGGTACGCGACAGGGCTGCCCCCTCTCGCCCCTATTATTCGTGCTGGCCGTAGAACCTTTAGCTATCCGTCTCCGCCGGGAGGGACAGGACTGGGGGCATCCCACTTGCAAATGCCACGCACTGTGTCTCACTATATGCCGATGACCTTCTCTATATACGGGACATCGCAGCGGATCTCACTCCACTTGGGACCGCCTTGACCGAATTCGCCGATGCCTCGGGCCTGAAGGTGAACTGGGATAAATCTGTGGTGTACCCCCTACATTCGAACTCTGCCCCTCAGGAGGTCTGGATTGGGGATCAGAAAATCAGCTGGACCGCGGAGGCTCCTCGCTATCTGGGGATTCACCTATATCATTCACCCACCGACATCTTCGAGGGTAACCATCGTAGGGCACTCGCCAGTATACGATCCACCATCGGGTTTTGGCGGAGCCTTCCGCTGGCCCCGATTGGCCGAGTGGCCCTCGCGAAAATGATTCTGGTTCCACGACCACTCTATTATTTCACCAATCTCCCAGTAATCCCGCCCCGTTCCTTCTTTAAAGATTTGGACACACTTCTTGGCTCCCTGATATGGGGCAAGGGACGACACAGAATCGCACTTGCAAAATTAAAACTACCCACGACACAGGGGGGCCTTGGAGCCCCATCATTCGAGGCCTATTTCTTGGCGGCTCAGCTTCAATGGCTCTCCTATTGGACGGCTGATAGGCACACGTCCGAAACATACACGGTTGCAGGCCGAGTAACGACGGCGGAACTATGCCGCTTGCTCATACCAGGATCCCGTCCCACAGGGACCTTCCCCCTCCAGGTGGAAGTAGCCCGGAAATGTATCCAGCGCATACACCGCATGACACCAGACAGACCCCCGTATTCACAGCTGCTGGGTTGGCCCAAAAACACCCAATTCTTTACTCCTACCATGCTCCGGGAATGGAAATCTAGGGACGTCACCGAAGCAGAAATACTATTCAAAGAGGGACACCTTAGACCATTCCAACAACTTATTGACGACTATGATCTCCCCCCAGGGCAGTTTCTGCGGCATCGTCAACTCCTCAGCCACTACCGACCGTATTATGATCTTACATCAGGGGAGCCCCCCACACACCCAGTCCTCCACACGATCTTACGAATGGGAATGGGCCGCCACCTCACCACATGGCTGTATAAATCAATCAGGGAGTTGACACCTCCATTACTTGAACCCCTTCGGACTCTTTGGGAAGAGGAGGTGGGACGGGCGTTTCACGAAAATGAGTGGGAAAGGGCACTCGAATTCCCCAAAAAAGTGTCCAGGAGTGCCCGTTTCAAAAATATATAATTTTACATTATACATAGGGCCTACTTGACACCAGCACGCCTACAGCGTTTTTATCCTGATACAACTTTCCTTTGCCCCCGCTGTCAGGCACAAGACGCAGATTTCCTCCATATGTTTTGGGCCTGTCCGGATAACCAGACCTACTGGTCAGCCATACACGCGACCCTCCGCGACCTTACCGGACTACCCCATCTAGCCACATGGGAGTGTTGCGCGCTGGGAATAATTGGCCGGAGGAAACGTCACAAAGTGCCCATACGCTTCGTCTCCTTAGCGCACCTACTGGCTAAACGCTGCATAGCTATGCATTGGCGCTCCCCTACAGGCCCCCTGATTGCGGTCTGGAGGGGGGCGGTACTCAAGTGGGCCGCAGCTGAGGAGGATGCCCGGCGGGAGGAGGAAGCGAAAGGCATACGTAAAATCCCGGTATCCCTGGAATGGGCGCTTATGCTACATCAATTCAAACAGTCTCAGTCCCAGGATGACCCGAGCGCGAGTGCGACAACCCCTAATGTCATACAGCCATTTGCGACGCAAGCCCACACAGATGGCGCTCCCTCCTGACAATTCACACCTATCCGGGGACGGCTGGGTTACTGCCCCCACCACCCCGTCTCATTCACCTATACCACATGTCCGCCTGCACACCCATATTCTTGGCAGGGCGATGCCACTGTGCTGTTACTTAGTTACCTGAAGGACCATACGTGCCCTAGTCCGGCTGTCCCATCTAACAGTCCATGACGACCCCTAGTTTGATTCCCCCCCGGTCTGTTCTTTACTTGGCAAATGCTTGCTATGGTACATACAGCATATAAATGAAGTCGAAGTAATCGTAAATTTCAATAATGATACCAGCTGATTGGACATGCACATCTCATGATACTGCGGTCAAATACCAATATGTAACAACTGTAATAATAAATGCCAATAAAAAGAGTTAAAGAAAAAAAAAAAAAAAAAAAATCATCAAGGGCTGGGCCTGGAGGGAGCCGTGGAGAATAATGAATCGCCCTGCCGGATCAGTGATTGCGTGGGAGGTTTGCCAAGGGAGTCCCCTACGAATAAGGATGGAGAACCCACAAGAGTAGTTGGAATAGAAAGAGGATTGTGATTCTCCTCAGTGCCGGGAGTGCAGTCTAACAGCAGAGGCAGGGAGCAGGTGGGTCTCCTGTAGCAGACAGATATCGACCTTATGCCGGAGGAGATGCGCGTGAACTAGTCGAGCCTTGCGGTGGTCATTTAGACAACGGATGTTCCATGTCCATAGAATAGTGTCTGTCATACCGTCATATTGTGAGGAGTAATCAAATGGAGTGCGGTGAAACTGGCCAGGGCTCTTGTGCAGCTGCGTATGGATGTGCAATCCAATAGCGAAGGCAAAAAACAGTGCAACAACAAAGGGGACAGGAAAGGCCGACCTAGTATTTGCTGCGGCAGATAGCCGGGCTGCGAGGGGGAACCACAAGCATCAAACCCCGGGGGTGGGGTGCAAATGAGTGCCCAGGAACCAAATTGTGGGGTAGTACACAGAGCAGTACGGCATGACAACACTGGGCAAGTGCAGACTGCTGTTGCAAGGCAAACTGAAAGGCAAAACAATACATATTGAAAAAAAAAAACACGCCTCGGAAGCAGGCCGCAAATCCCAAAGAACCCCCCACCCACACCAACCCCCCAAACAGGTTGAGAAACCACCCACAACCACCCCATGGAACCCCAACTTAGAAGGGAAAAGTCAGTGTCTGAAGTGGGAATTATCCCGCGGGGACATGGCGAAGCTCGGCGTACACTCCTGCCAACAAAGCAGGGTGGCCAAGCGTACAGAAGTAGCAGACAACAGAGCAGCTAAAGTCTCACAAACATACAGTGGTGGTTAGCCCCGGAGCATTATAATGGGGTGGCAGAGCAACCTGGAGCCAAGCGGAGCGAGTGTAATCAAAGAGTGTGGGTTGACCCACGTGAGATCGTAGGACGGGAAACCACAATGCAAAACAGCTAGCAGACAGCGCCACAGAAGGTGGAAGAGTCAGTCATTGTCACTTATGACGCCAGCAGCAGAGTCTTGAGAGTTTGCGGGATTGGAACGGTGAGTGTGGTCAAGCTCCTTGGCAAAGACAAGAGCGTCCTTAGGATCAGGGAAGATGAGAGTCTTGGAGCCCTGTCTGACACGTAGCTTGGCTGGATATGCGAGAGAGTATGGGATCTCGTGCTTTTGGAGAATCAGCTTTGCAGGCAGGAACTCGCGGCGGGCAGCCTGTACCACCAGAGTATAATCCGGATAAAAGGACAGGGAGTTGCCTTGGTGGCGGATCTCGCCCTTTTCCCTGGCCGCCCGGGGGATAGCGTCACGGTCCCGAAAGTTAAGGATTTTTGCGATTATAGGGCGAGCTGGCAATCCAGGGGCTGGGCGAGGGCCAAGGGAGCGGTGGGCTCTTTCCACAATGATGACTGGGAAAACCACGTCACCAAACAGTTCACGCACTAATTGTTCCACAAAATCCTCCATACGCGAGATGTTCGTGGACTCGGGCACCCCCGTAATGCGGAGGTTACTTCTGCGGGAGCGTGCTTCCAAGTCCTCGTTTTTGGTGCATATCAGTTCCAGGATTTTATCCATTTGAAGGAGTTTTTGACGATCCTGAGTGGTGGCGTCTTCAACGTTGGAGACCCACGTCTCGACATGCAGCAGGCGGTTGTCGTGGGAGTCCAGCCGCCATGATTTGACCACATCAAGACGTGAAGACAGCTGGTCCAGCTGGGCAGCTATGCCGGAGACGGCGGATTTGACCTCCAACATGAGGGCCTTGAGGTCGTCCTCCCGGGAGGCGGCCATCTCTGCGGGGGAATTGGATTTGCCCCTGTCAGCGACCGCGCCGTCCTGTCACGTCTGGCGGCACTGGTCGAAATTGAGGTTACTTGGGGTCAGCTTTACTCATTGCAGGCATCAGCCGAGAGGAGAGTGGACTAGGAGCACCTCTGGATGGCGGGGCGATAGGGCCCACAGCTACAAGAGCGTCAGAAAAGGTAAGGAAGAGGTGGTGCAGGAGGCAGCGCCTGAGGAAGTGTCGGGAGGAATGAACGGAATCCGGCAGCGTGGCGCCACACCACGAAAGGTGACAGCAGGTTCCCCCGCGGACAGACAGGCAAACAGGCAGACAGGGAGAAGTTGCAGAAGTGTGTGCCACCACAGCGGCAGGCCAGGCCGGAAGAGGCGAGTTGACGCCAAGTCTATATGCCACCTGGCAAGGAGCGACCTCAGTGGCAGCAGTGCAGGTGAGAGAGGGGGTGCTGCCACGGAGAGTGGAGCAGCGAGGATGCGAGGAGGGAACGCAGCCTATCATACTCGGGGCCAGAACTCACAGGACGATGCAGCAGAGAGGTTCAGTGAGAACTGGAGCGGGGGCCCCGTGATGCAGCGCACGCAACCCTCAGCAGCAATAGCACTCACCTCAAACAGCAGGGCTCCATCATCAGAGGGGCTGAAGCAGGTACTGGGGGCAGGAAGAAGTGAGGAGGATCGTCCGGGGGAGCTGCGGTATACGGTGTCCCCAGGTGACGCCTGTTGAATTTCAGTCCCGTGCCGGGATGGCGAGCGAGGCGGGGTCCAGTGAGGCTTCAGGCGGAGAGTGCCGCGCAGGCAAGAATGCAGTGTCGGAGGCGGGTTGGCGGCCACGTCGAGCCTGAGTTGAGCCCAGGAAGGGAGACAGGCCACGAATGAGGCCTGGTACAACGTGTAGTGGTGGTCAAGCAGGAAGTCCGTACCTGGGCGCCGATGGGGGCCAAGAGGTGCACTGCTAGGAGTCGAGCAGCAGCGGAGAGTCACGGGGGGCGCGCCGCCCACTTCGCCCGGCCTGAATATGGCAGAGGCAGTCCTTTCAGGCGCCGGTTCGGGGACAAGTGGCACCCGCGCTGAGAGACAGGGAAGGCGGGGTGGTACAGCGCGTGAGCCCCTAAACTCTGCCACCGCGAGCCCCCAGTGGGCATTGCACTCACCGGTACCCTCCAGCCACAAGGGGAAACAGATTCCGGGTCAGCGCTCCAGGCACGGCAGATCAGATGCAGGGAGGCCTTGCAGCAGCGGCGGGAAGGCCCAAATCACGGGGCGCAGGCCCAGGAGCCTGTCTCGGTGATGCGCAGGCCAAGGAGCAGATCTCGGCTTAGGAGCAGCGAGGTGAGTTGCAGAGGGTATCCGGCAGCACGATGGGACGAGGTGAGTGTGAGTATGCCGGAGCCAGGAAGTCAAAGAGACGTCATCTGCAGGATTTTGGCGGATATAGAGCTAGGCCGGCAGAGCCCACTTAAAGTGCGGCCATCTTGCAGCCCGCCAAGCCAAGCCCCCCACATCTGTCATCTATTGTTGAAAGCATTGTGATACTTTCTGACAACTAACACCCTTTGAGGTGTATTATTCTAACCATATCTATGTCAAGGACACAGTAAAGTCTCTTCCCACATGCAAGGCACCTGTGGTTCTTGTAACAGGGCTGGTGTCAATCGTGCTGGAAACCTGAGTGGTCAGTGTTTAATGCATATATTGCTGCTATAATCAAGGGATCCCCATCCAGTCGGCCGTCAATCCGGACATATCTGCCCTCTGGATCTGTCTTACTCGTGACTGTCGTTAGTGGTACACTTGGTGCCGCCCAGATTATGTGGTGTCATGTTTATCTGTCCCACCCCATTGTTTGTGTATTTTCATAGGTTATGTGCTGGTTATGTGCATCTCTTGGAGACACACTATGTATATTCGTCATCATCTAAGATATGTGTAGATCGTGTTTCGTTTTCAGGGTGTGGCCATTTACGCACTGTGGTTGTTTTGATGCTCATTGTTATCTGATTGTCATGTGCTATGGGGAGTCTCCGCAGTAAGATTACGTGAAGGTTGTACGTGTCCCCCCATTGTTTGGCTAGTGTCCACCCACTCTCCTCTTAACCGTGGGGTGGCAAACAAGGTGCGTGCACTGTTTTATGTGGTCTGGTTGGGCTTATAATTGTGAGTGACAAAGTGTGTGTTCCAATTGAAGCACTGTTAACTGGTTCCTGACCTATTTCCACCCCAGCATGTAGTGTGTCGTGCCTCATGCCAATAAACTGTAGTGAGCACAAACAAAGTATTAGCTTCCAGTAAAATGTGTTTCCTCTCGTTTGGAGGCTGAATGTGTGATTCTGCATATGTTTTGGCATACAGCTTCCACCAGTCACGGTTCAGGCTATGTCGTCTGCTAGCCCCAGGGTGTGAGGTGTGGTCTGCACCCATGTGCTTAATCTGATACATTGGTTCCTTGTTCCATTTCCAATCCCTGGTCCAAGGACGGCACGTCGAAGAGGTTATGGCTACATTGCGATATTTTCACCACCACCTTTGCACCTTCAATGGCTGAGTCAGTCTTGGTTGGGTTTGTTTTTTGGGTGTTGTCGTGTCTTCCTCCTTTGGCGTTTATGTTCCCATGTCTGTGTCAACTGGTCGTCTTCTGTAGGGAGTGGGATCCCCATCATTTGCAGCTGCGTGCATGCCTCATCAGAGGATTGGAAGAAATTTAGCAGTAAAAAGAAGTGTATATTTCAGGCCCTGGGCGTATCTGTCTCTTCACAGCCATGTAGGAGTTGTGGCACTATGGTACTTTGGTAAAGCGCAGCTACTCACCCGTGAGGGTCTCAAGAAGCTGGAAGGGGGGCTCTGTTGAGTGCTGGGGTCATCCAAAGATCGTATAGTTAGGGTACGCTGTGACAATGGCACCTTCGCCTTTCCATGGGACTTTGGTCCTGTATAACTGAAGAATGAGATATCGGTCTCTATAGTTTAATAGGCGGGTGATGATTGGGCAAGGCTGAGCTCCTGGTGGTGGGTCGCATCCTGGGATATGATGTGCTCTTTCATCTGAGAAGAATTTAGGAAGTCCTTCCCCTAGTACCATGTTAATTTTTTTGAGGAACAACTCCATATTCAGACCCTCCGTGCATTCTGGTATTCCGAGTAAACAAATATTGTTGCGTGTTAAGCGGCATTCTGCATTTTCTGTAACATCAACAAACAATTAATAGGATCACTCGGTGACATGTGCATGCAATGCTGGGTCTGTCCGGTTCCAGCTAAAGTCTACAGCGTAAATATATAAGTAACAATAGGATAGCTTGCATTATACATGTCTGCATAATAAACAAGGGAGTGTCCAACTGTAACACTCATCATAACCCTTCGAGTGCACTGCGGTCAAGGAGTAATTTAGGTTGTGAGATGACAAGTGAAACTTAACCAGAGAGCCTAGCACCTTGTCATGGCTGCAGAATAGTGCCATCTTCCCTCGTACTAAGGACCCCATCTGGACACCCACCATCTTGCCCTGAGCATTTCCATATCTGATGTGTCACTACAGTGTAGCTACTGCTCAGGGAGGGTGTACGTCCGATCTAGTTTCCAGGTTTTCTAGCTATGTCTCCCAGACAGAGTATCGCACGCCTCTGCCCCCATACCACGGAAACCAGACATCACATCGACCTTAGCTTCGGCCAATTTCCAGAGCTCTCTCACCCAGTCCCCAAGCATTGCCGCCTTCCACAACATTGCAATACGCCGTTTAGCAAGCACCAATGCCAGATCAACAAATTGGGACACATGCTGGTCATTAACCCAACAACCTCAGCGAGGCATCTCTAGGTATCAGCTGTCTCATGAGCTCTGTCATATATTGCAGTATTGCGTCCCAGAATCCCACTCTCATTGTACAGTGCCATACCATGTGCGGGAACTCAGCTGCTGCTTCTCGACGTCTAGGACACATTGTTTCCATGCCTGGGTGCATGCAGCTAATTCTATGGGGGTTGGATAGGTGTGGTGGAGGTAGTTGAAATGGACATACCTCAGTCTGGCATTCCTAGAAATCCCTTTGACCATCGCTAAGAATTTCACCCATTGTTGGTCTCATAAATTCTGGTCTGTTTGTCTCTATCATTCGCTCCCACCATTCCTGAAGTCAGTCAGTCTCTCTCTTAGTCAGTATCTCTCTCTCTCTCTGTCAGTCAGTCTATCTCAGTCTCTCTTTCTTAGTCAGTCTCTCTCGGTCTCTCTCAGTCAGGCAGTCAGGCTCTCTCTTTCTCTCTGTCAGTCAGTCAGTCTCTCTCTCTCAGTCAGTCTCCTCTCTCTGTCAGTCAGTCAGTCTCTCTCTCTGTCAGCCAGTCTCTCTCAGTCTCTCTCTTTCTCTTTCAGTCAGTCAATCTCTCAGTCAGTCTCTCTCAGTCGGTCTCTCTCTCCTCTCTCTCCACTCTCTATCTCCACTCTCTCTCTCTACTCTCTCCCTCCACCCTCTATCCTCTCTCTCTCTCTACCCACTCTCTCTCTCAACTCTCTCTCCACTCTCTCTCTCCCTCTCCACTCTCTCTCTCCCCTTTCTCTCTCTCTCTCCACTCTCTCTCTCTCCACTCTCTCTCTACCCTCTCTCTCTCTCTGTATCCACTCTCTCTTCACTCTCTCTCCCCTCACTTTCTCTCTCTCCACTTTCTCTCTGTAAACAAAAGCTGGGGGGCCATGGGTACATTACCAGCAAGGTCCGCGGGCCACCAAGGAAGTCATGCCGGGACGCTGGCGGCCCGCGGGTCGTACTATGAGTACCACGGCCGTAAGGTGTCCCAGTGGCTGTATAGTGTTATGCAGCAGAGTTGTGTTTAGTACTGGGACAGCGTGCCTGCTAAGCCTGTGTGTCAATAGCACTTGTAGTGGTTTTGAGGTGGCTGGGTCCGAATTTCTTATTCCCCACCTCTCCCAGAGCAGTTTACTCATCGCTGCATAGAGCAAAAATGTGCCTGGCCCCAGATTATTGATCTCTTTTAGGGCAGGAAAGGACTGCAAAGTTCCTTTGTGAAACAAATCTCCCCATGTTGTGACGTCCGCCTCAGTCCAGTGGGTATATCATGCCAGGCTGCCGATGTCGCACATTCCAGAAGGGACAGTAGGCAGGGCTTTAAGTGGGATTAAAAAACTGGGTGGGGGGGGGTCTCTCAAACGGGAGTGGCCTATGTAATTAAGGGCGTGGCTTAAAAACACATAAGCTAAAATCCATTGACAAAGCCAATAGTCCTGACATGTAGGTATGAGGTGACTTGTCGTATCATATATCTGGACGCAATGACAGGAACAGCAAAATACGGGCGACACACTGTCCTAAACACAGATTTTTAGCTTACGTCTTTTAAGCCACACCCTTAATTACACTGGCCACGCCTCTTTGAGAGACCCTCCAATTTTTTCATCCCACTTAAAGGCCTTGGTAGATCCCACTATCCATCTTATTGGCCACTGCAGTTGTACTGCTACATATAATAGCTCAGAGTTGGGTGCAGCCAGGCCACCCACAACCTGGGTGAGATAAAGGTCGGTCAACCTCACCCTGTATCTACCATTAGACCAAGTTACCATTCATAATAGAGAGCACAATTCGTATGAGTGGGAGCAGCGACAAGAAATATAGAAACCTAGGGAGCATTATCATCTTAGAGATTGCTATGCGACCCAATGTGGATTATGGTAAGGAGCTCCAGAAGGGAAGGGAGTTCCTGATCGAAGTTAACAGCTCACCCTATGTTACCCTCAAACAGTTCCTGTTTGTGAGAAGGGGGCCTGATATATGCTGTCCACTAGTTCTAGTGGGCACCTTGTATCAGTCCAAACAACCCCTTATGGTGATAAGTTAAAGACAACCTTTATTGAAAGCTATCCTAGTGGTAGCTATGGAGAGCAGCCTTCAGGCTAAGTCTTGATGGAATGTAAAACAGCTTGTTTTACCAGTCTATAATCTCTTGAATGATCAAATGAAAAGACAACCACACCAGGTATATATTTAAAATATATGTATTCAGTATAAAATACACCCCTCTAGTCTCTTTATGATACTGGAGTTCGAAGTACTTAGTTTACAAGTCAGCAAGTATCATTAATAGCACAAATACACGTTTGGGCCCTAGGGGCGTACCAAGCCATATACCAAAAAAGTGGTACTAAAACCACGACTGGAATAGACACTAGGCCTCTAGAATCGCTGGGACCCCAAGGAACCACCCAATGTAGTGACACAGGGGACCCACGGGGACTGTATGCAGTGTATAAACACAACCGCGGGCTCCCGTTATCTTCTATGGGCAATGCCGCGGTTGGAAATTTAAAGATTAGAGACACTTCTAGTCGAGTCAGGACCAAACCCTTTAGGACTTAAGAAGTGCTAGGGCTAGCACCCACGGGAGCACCGGAGTACTCGAGTTACCTCACCCAGGGAAGCCGGGTGCATTGATGTCTTTTGGTGTCGGGTCGCGTCGTCGATTTCAATGGGAGCCTGCAAAGAACTGCTGCTGCCGTGAAGAGGGGAAATGTCCGGAGAGATCCAAGCCTGGATCTAGGATGTAAGGAACCAGAAAGCAGAGGGGACAGAGTCTGGGTCACTTGCCAGTGACCTAGGGCAGGATAGACCAATGCCAACAGATGTCGGGTGCTTTAGGTGAGTTGAGGCGTGTCTTGACTCTTCAGCCACATGATCCAGGAGGCCTCGACAAAGTCCATGAGCCGGATTCGAGCTGTCCCACGAAGTCTGTCGAGTGCTGTGGTGTCGGCGACCAGAATGGACCCAACAAGCCTGGGCAACGGCAAGTCACTGGAATTCAGAGAAAGGACTGCGGTGCAGACCAGCAAGGTCTGAGGGACTCACCCAGCGAGGGTAAATCAGGGCAAGTCTGGAGCAACCAGGGAAACCCATTAGAAAAGGAGTTGCCTTCGTGGGGACCTGCTAGCCAACGGGCTAGTGATCGCAAAGGAGCCTCGAGCAGTCGCACTTAGAGCTGGCCCACGGGTCACTCGTGAAGTGGAGGCCAACAATCTTCAGTGCAGAAGGTGCTCAAGGCGGGGGCAACCCAGAGCCCAAAGCACAACTTCGAGGAGGACCAGGAAGATAGTGTTGCTGCAAAAGTTTATGGTGTCCGGGGGTCACGGTTCCACGTCACCCACGATAGCCACGGGCCTCAGCTTTGCTGTGGACTCAGGGTAGCCTCGGGGAAGTCTGGAAATCTACCTCTGGTGATGCAAAGACTTCGGCGTCCGGCGGGAGCTTCAGCGATGCAGACCGATCAGTTGCTTCTTTGGTGCCTGCCAAGCAGGGGAGTCACTCCTTGACCCCAAGGGAGATTTCTTCAGTCTTCTAGTTGAAGTAGAACGTCGAAGGTCCAGGATATATGTAGCAGAGTTTCGTCCAGGGTAATCTAAAGTCCTTGGGACTGGATTACTATACTTATAGTAAGTTTAGGGGATTGACTAACTCTAAGGCCCCACCTATGGGTGGGCCTGGAAAGATGGGTGGTTACACCCATTTCCTTTGTCCAGTTTCGCACCAGAGCAGGGGCAGGTAGCCCTTGCAACCGGTTTGAACTGGAGTATGCACAGGGACACCAAGTGTGCCCCAGTGCAGGACTTCAAAGCACCAGTGAGTGCTCCCGCCCAACCCCAATACACATCAGCCTGTCTGGGGAGGTGGGGACACCTCCCCTCGACAGGAAACCTATTGTCCAGGCCTCCCCTGCTGGAGTTTCGGTCATCAGCAGGAGGCCAGACCCGCGTCTGTGGCAGAGGCATCCATTTTGTGATGCCTGGGCTCAGGAAAGTCCTACCGGTTTAGCCAGTGTGAACATGTCTCTCCCTCTAGAACGGTGGAATGCTACCCCTGCCGCCAGAATTGGCGGGGGGCAGTATTCCAAAGTGCTTGATACCAAACATGACATGTTTTGATGCAGCCATCCCAAAGTTAGCATTTACCGCAATGTTATAATGCACTTAAGAGTATATGGTATGGCTGTATCACAGAACAGCCATAAGAAAGTATTTCCAAAAGCTGCAGAGGGGCTCAGCTCATGCCTGGGCACCCTCTCACATAAAACCAAGCACTCTGCCTTCAGGATTGTCAAGGCCTGCCATAGGAGTGGCTTATAGGTTTATATGTGTCTGTATAGGGTAGTGATATAGGTAGCCTATACCACAGTAAGGGGTGCAAGCACACCCTTACCCAGGTTGCAGTAGCAGACCTGTGGTACCATTTTGGAGTGCTTCCCAGGGGTGGCATAATATATGCTGCAGCCCCTGGTAGGCCTCTGAGGTACCTATGCCCTAGGTACATAGTATACCATATACTAGGGGCTTATAATGCACTCCAGAATCCAATTAGATATGTACCTAATGTACATGGAAACCATTTTAGAGAGGAGGCAGCTAGGCTGTGGTCCTGATTAGCAGGGCCACAGCCAGACTAAGGTCGAAAAACAGTGAAACACCAGCAAAAAGTGGGGGTACCCATGTGAAGCAGATCCTACTCTCCTACACAAACCCCCCAACCGCAAGGACATTAAACTAACCTTGACCAGTTGAGTCTTCATGTTCTAAGTGGAAATACCTAGAGAGTCTATCTGCATTGGCATGGTTACTCCCAGGTCTATGTTCCACTGTAAAGTCCATCCCCTGTAGGGAAATGGACCACCTAAGCAGTTTGGGGTATTCACCCTTCATTTGTTTTAGCCATAAGAGGGGCTTATGGTCTGTCTGAACAAGGAAGTGAGTACCAAACAAGTATGGCCGCAACTTCTTCAGAGCCCAAACCACAGCACAGGCCTCTCTCGCAATCGCTGACCAACGTTTCTCTCTAGGGTTCAGCCTTCTGCTTATGAAAGCTACTGGCTGATCCTGACATTCAATTGTGACAGTACAGCCCCAACCCCCAATTCAGATGCATCAGTTTGAACAATGAACTTTTTGGAGTAGTCAGGACTCTGCAGAATGGGAGCAGTACATATGGCCTGCTTCAGGTCATCAAACGCCTTTTGACAGCTAGCTGCCCACTGAACCTTTTTGGGCATTTTCTTAGAAGTTAAGTCTTTCAAGGGTGTCACTATTGATCCATACCCTTTGACAAATCTCCTATATTACCCAGTCAGGCCTAAGAAGGCTCTCACCTGAGTCTGGGTAGTTGGAGCAACCCAGTCCATTATGGTCTGGATTTTGCTCTGCAATGGTTGAACCTGGCCTCCACCTACAAGGTGGCCCAGGTACACAACCTGACTCTGCCCTATCTGGTACTTAGTAGCCTTGATAGTTAGGCCTGCTTTTTGCAGGGCCTCCAAAACATTCCTTAAGTGGACCAGGTGATCCTCCCAGGCCGAGCTAAAGACAGCAATATCATCTAGATATGCTGCACTAAAGGCTTCCAGACCTGTGAGAACTGTATTCACCAACCTTTGGAAAGTGGCAAGTGCATTCTTCAAACCAAAGGGCATTACCACAAATTGATAGTGCCTTCTAGGGGTAGAAAATGCTGTCGTTGTCTTTGCATCATCAGCTAGTCTGATCTGCCAGTAGCCAGCTGTCAAGTCAAATGTGCTAAGGTACTTGGCTTAGGTCAAAGTATCTATAAGCTCATCTGCCCTTGGTATTGGATGGGCATCAGTCCTAGTGACTGCATTGAGACCCCTGTAGTCCACACAAAAGCTCATCTCTCTTTTTCCACCACTGGTGTGAGGTTTTGGCACAAGGGCCACTGGACTAGCCTAAGGGCTATCTGAGGGTTCAATAACACCTAAATCCAACATTTTCTGGACGTCCGTCCTGATACAGTCTCTGACATGGTCAGGTTGCCTATAAATCTTATTTTTAATAGGCAGACTGTCCCCAGTGTCCACTTCATGAGTGCACCAGGTAGTCTGACTTGGAGTCAGTGAGAACATGTGTCTGAACTGATTGAGCACCTGTCTGCAATCAGCTTGTTGCTGGGCAGTGAGGCTGCCTGCCAAGGCTACACCATCAACTGACCCATCATCAGGGTTCTGTGAAAGGAGGTCAAGGAGTGGGTCACTCCCTTCCTCCTGTCCCTCATCAGTTGCCATGAGCAAGCCCATGTCAGCCCTGTCCACATATGGCTTTAGCCTGTTGACATGGAGAACCCTATGGGGACTCCTGGGAGTTCCTAGGTCTACTAAGTAAGTAACCTCACCCTTCTGTTCAACAATAGTGTGGGGTCCACTCCACTTGTCCTGGAGAGCTGCTGGGGCCACAGGCTCCAACACCCACACTTTCTGTCCTGGCTGGTAAACAGTCAGTACAGCCTTTTAGTCATGCCAGGCTTTTTGTAGTTCCTGGCTAGCCTCAAGGTTTTTGTTTGCCTTTTTCATGTACTCAGCCATCTTGGAGCGGAGACCAAGTACATAGTCCACTATTTCTTGCTTTGGGGGCTTGAGAGGTAACTCCCATCCTTCCTTCACCAAACACAATGGGCCCCTGACAGGGTGACCAAACAGAAGTTCAAATGGACTGTAGCCAACCCCCTTCTGACGCACCTCCCTGTATGCAAATAAAAGGCAGGGCAAGAGCAGGTCCCATTTTCGCCTAAGCTTCTCTGGGAGTCCTTTGATCATGCCCTTTAAGGTTTTGTTGAATCTCTCAACTAAACCATTGCATTGTGGGTGATAGGGTGTGGAGAACTTGTAGTTCACTCCACACTAGTTCCACATAGCAGTCAAGTAACTAGACATGAAGTTTGCACCCCTGTCAGAACACACTCAAGAGAGCTCTTGACACTACAGGTGCTGTAGTGGTCCTTAGGGGAATTGCTTCTGGATACCTGGTTGCATGATCCACTGCCACCAGTATAAATCTGTGCCCAGATGCTGTTTGGGAATCCATGGGACCAACAATGTCAATCCCTACCCTTTTAAAGGGCACCCCCAGCACAGGTAGTGGTATCAGGGGGGCCTTTGTAGTGCCACCTGCTTTGCCACTGGCTTGGCAGGTTACACAGGAGCGACAAAACTCCTTTGTGTCTTCAGACATGTGGGGCCAGTGAAAGTGAGGAACAATTCTGTCCCAAGTCTTGTTGTGACCTAAGTGTCCTGCTAGGGGAATATCATGGGCTAGTGTCATTAGGAAACCCCTAAACGTCAGAGGTATAACCAACCTCCTGGATGCACCAGGCTTGGGGTCTCTACTCTCTGAATATAGGAGTCCATCATCCCAATAAACTTTATGGATGCCACTAGCATTCCCAGCAGCCTCATCAGCAGCCTGCTGTCTGAGGGTTTCAAGAGAGGGCCAGGTTTTCTGCTCCTGGCTCAGATCAGACCTGGAAGGGCCCCCTGTCCCCAAGAACTCAACCTGGTCAGGTTCAAGCTCCTCTGGGACAGTTCCTTCTGCAGGCTCAAGATAATCTCCCTGAGGAGACTGATCAGTATCCTGAGACAGGTGGGAAGGCTCTGCCTTAACCCTACTGCTCCTTCTCTTGTGAGGCACCTGGTCCATTATTCCAGAATCCAGGGCCTGTCCAGCTTTTGACATTTTAGCCTGTGACCTGGTCACAGCAAAGACATGTGCAGGGATCCTAACATTTCTGCATGTGTCCTGAGCTCTAGGCTGAAGTCTCTAAATCATTGCCAAGCAAGCACTGTACTGGTAGGTCTGCAGTTACCACAACCTTCTTAAGGCCAGTTACCCCTCCGCAGGAGAAGTTAACAACTGCCAGAGAATGGTCTGTTCTGACATTGCTAGCATTGGTCACTTGGTACATTTCACCAAGTATAATCTGGCCAGGATCCATAAGATCTTTTGTCACCATTGTGACACTTGCTCCTGTGTCCCTGAATGCCCAAGCTTCTACTCCATTAATTAAAGGCTGCTGTCTGTATTTGCCCAAGTTACTGGGACTCACAAAGGGGGACATATCCATGCTCCCATCACTAACAATCACAGCCTGAGTTGGTACTCTGACTAGGCCAGAGTCCATCTCAGAACCCAGGGTCAACCCTACAACACCCTTATTCTGTGTGTTCCCACCACCAATTGTAACTGCACAAGGGGGAGCAGGTGCCTTAGGGGCATTGGTGGGGCCTGGAGTATATTCTTTGGCTTTGGTGCAGTCACTAGTCCAGTGAGTTTTCTGTTTACAGATTTTGCACCAAGGTTTCTTTTGGCCTTTACCCTTTCCTGACTGTGAATCCCCACCTGATGAAGATTGTTGGGGCCCTTGAGAAGACTTCTGGTCTTTGCCCTTGTCCCCACCCTTGTCAGAGTTTTTAGAATCGTGCTTCTTAGGGTCACCACCTTGGTTCTGTACCTTCTGCCTCACCCTGGTTCTGACCCATTTGTCTGTCTTCTTTCCCAATTCTTGGGGAGAGGTCAGATTCGAGTCTACCAGGCACTGGTGCAACAGCTGATTTTGACAGTTATTAAGAATCTGCTCCCTCATTATCAGATTGTACAACCCTTTGAAGTCACACACATTACTGCCCAAAAACCAACCTTCCAGAGCCTTAGCAGCACAGTCAACAAAGTCAACCCAGTCTTGATTTTGTGCTTTCTGGGTGTCTCTGAAATGTAACCTGTATTGTTCAGTGGTTAGGCCAAACCCATCTATTAGTGCACTTTTCAAGACTTTGTAATCATCAGCATCCTCTTCTCTTACAGTGAGGAGCTTGTCTCTACCTTTGCCTGCAAAGGAGAGCCAATTAGATTGCTGCCCACTGACCTTGAGAGACCTTCTGTACTTTACAGGCCCTCTCCAAGGCAGTTATCCATTTGTGGATATCATCCTCACTCTGGTAGGGATGGACAATCTTACTTAGGTTTCTATGGTCATAAGACCTCTCCCTATCTCTAGGGAACTTGCTGCCACCAAGGGACTCTAGTCCCTCCTTTTTACTAGCTCTGTAGAGCTCCAGGGCTTCCCTATCTAAGGCCATCTGCTGCTTTCTGAGGTTGAACTTGTCTTGCTCATACTTCAGCAGTCTCTCTCTCCTCTCCTGGGAGGTTTCCCTCCCTCTGTGAGAAGAAACAGAGGTTCCTATAAAGGAGTTAGACTGGATAGATCCCCTTGACAGAGATCTATCCCTTATAGCCCCGTTGTCAGGCCTACCAGGAGGAATAAAGGAAGTGGCATTATTGTCATCCTCCTCATCCTCATCCTGGTGGTCTGTGTTCACCAGGGTCTGGTCATTGTCACCAGTCTGGTCAGCATTAGAGATAGGGTCAGGGGAGTTTCCACCCCTAGACCCACCCTCAGGTGCTGCCCCACCCACACTGTCTACATCATCAGGCCCACTAGGCCCTGTGATATCATCCAGTTTCAGTATCTTTATGAGATGCTGGGTGGATGGACTTTTGCCTGTCAGCTTACTAATGGAACATAAGGCCCTAAGCTGAGCAAAGGTGAGATCCTCATATTTATAGGGAAGGAGCTCACTGGTTCCTGGTAGGGACCCACTGGTTCCTGGCTGGTTAGACATTACTAATGTGGTGTGGTGTTTTGCACTACCTACACTAGTGTGGCCTATTAAACTCTCGAGTTGTAGAAAGGGTGGGCTATCTCTTAACACACAACTCTAAGTTCAGTAGAACTTACTGTAGCTAAACTTGATATTATATGTACCTTAGGTACCTTTAGTGGTTTTCAGTTGATCAATTTACTTGAGATTATCTAGTAAAACAATAGCAATCTGGAATCCCACACGCTGCACACCAATGTGAGAAGGTGGCCTGATATATGCTGTCCACTAGTTCTAGTGGGCACCTTGTATCAGTCCAAACAACCCCTTATGGTGATAGGTTAAAGACAATCTTTATTGACAGCTATCCTAGTGGTAGCTATGGAGAGCAGCCTTCAGGCTAAGTCTTGAAGGAATGTAAAGCAGCTTGTTTTACCAGTCTATAATCTCTTGAATGATCAAATGAAAAGACAACCACACCAGGTATATATTTAAAATATATGTATTTAGTATAAAACACACCCCTCTAGTCTCTTTATGAGACTGGAGTTCGAAGTACTTAGTTTACAAGTCAGAAAGTATCAGTAATAGCACAAATACAAATTTGGGCCCTAGGGGCGTACCAAACCAAATACCAAAAAAGTGGTATAAGAACCACGACTGGAATAGACACTAGGCCTATAGCCTCTAGAATCGCTGGGACCCCAAAGAACCACCCAAGGTAGTGACACGGAGGACCCACGGGGACTGTATGCAGTGTATAAATACAACCGCGGGTTCCCGTTATCTTCTATGGGCAATGTCGCGGTTGGAAATCTAAAGATTAGGGACACTTCTAATCGAGTCAGGACCAAACTTAAGAAGTTCTAGGGCTAGCACCCACGTGAGCACCGGAGTACTCGAGTTACCTCACCCACGGAAGCCGGGTGCATAGGTGTCTTTTGTCGTCGGGTCGCATCATCGATTTCAATGGGAGCCTGCAAAGAACTGCTGCTGCCGTGAAGAGAAGAAGTATCCGGAGAGATCCAAGCCTGGATCTAGGATGTAAGGAACCTGAAAGCAGAGGGGACAGAGTCTGGGTCACTTGCCAGTGACCTAGGGCAGGATGGACCAATGCCCACAGTTGTCTGGTGCTTCAAGTAAGTTGAGGGGTGTCTTGACTCTTCAGCCACGAGGTCCAGGAGGTGTCGACAAAGTCCATGAGCCGGATTCGAGCTGTCCCACGAAGTCTGTCGAGTGCTGCGGTGTCGGTGACCAGAATGGACCCAACAAGCCTTGGCAACGGCAAGTCACTGGAATTCAGAGAAAGGACTGCGGTGCAGACCAGCAAGGTCTGAGGGACTCACCCAGCGAGGGTAAATCAGGGCAAGTCTGGAGCAACCAGGGAAACCCATTAGAAAAGGAGTTGCCTTCATGGGGACCTGCTAGCCAACGGGCTAGTGATCGCAAAGGAGCCTCAAGCGGTCGCACTTGGAGCTGGCCCACGGGTCACTCGTGGAGTGGAGGCCAACAATCTTCGGTGCAGGAGGTGCTCAAGGCTGGGGCTACTCGGAGCCCAAAGCACAACTTCGAGGAGGACCAGGAAGATAGTGTTGCTGCAAAAGTTCACGGTGTCCAGGGGTCACGGTTCCACGTCACCCACGATAGCCACGGGCCTCAGCCTTGCTGTAGACTCAGGGTAGTCTCGGGGAAGTCTGGAAATCCGCCTCTGGTGATGCAAAGACTTCGGCGTCCGGCGGGAGCTTCAGTGATGCAGACCGGTCAGTTGCTTCTTTGGTGCCTGCCAAGCAGGGGAGTCACTCCTTGACCCCAAGGGAGATTTCTTCAGTCTTCTAGTTGAAGTAGAACGTCGAAGGTCCAGGATGTATGTAGCAGAGTTTCATCCAGGGTAATCTAAAGTCCTTGGGGCTGGATTCCTATACTTATAGTAAGTTTAGGGGATGGATTAACTCTAAGGCCCCATCTATGGGTGGGCCTGGAAACAGAGGTGGTTACACCCATTTCCTTTGTCCAGTTTTGCACCAGAGCAGGGGCAGGTAGCCCCTGCAACCGGTTTGAACTGGAGTATGCACAGGGACACCAAGTGTGCCCCCAGTGCAGGACTTCAAAGCACCAGAGAGTGCTCCCGCCCAGCCCCAATACACATCAGCCTGTCTGGGGAGGTGGGGACACCTCCCCTCGACAGGAAACCTATTGTCCAGGCCTCCCCTGCCGCAGTTTCGGTCAGCAGCAGGAGGCCAGACCCGTGTCTGTGGCAGAGGCATCCATTTTGAGATGCCAGGGCTCAGGAAAGTCCTACCAGGTTTAGCTAGTGTGAACATGTCTCTCCATCTAGAAGGGTGGAATGCTACCCCCGCTGCCAGAATTGGTGGGGGGGGGGGGGGCAGTATTCCAAAGCGTTTGACACCAAACAC
The DNA here is from genome assembly GCF_964204655.1 of Triturus cristatus. Taxonomy (NCBI): domain Eukaryota; kingdom Metazoa; phylum Chordata; class Amphibia; order Caudata; family Salamandridae; genus Triturus; species Triturus cristatus. Next base: position 1,181,931,299 of record NC_140584.1, on the reverse strand, counting down.
GACATGTTTTGATGCAGCCATCCCAAAGTTAGCATTTACCGCGAGGTTATAATGCACTTAAGAGTATATGGTATGGCTGTATCACAGAACAGCCATAAGGAAGTATTTCCGAAAGCTGCAGAGGGGCTAAGCTCATGCCTGGGCACCCTCTCACATAAAACCAAGCACTTTACTTTCAGCATTGTCAAGGTCTGCCATAGGAGTGGCTTATAGGTTTACATGTGTCTGTATAGGGTAGTGATATAGGTAGCCTATACCACAGTAAGGGGTGCAAGCACACCCTTACCCAGGTTGCAGTAGCAGACCTGTGGTGCCATTTTGGAGTGCTTACCAGGGGTGGCATAATATATGCTGCAGCCCCTGGTAGGCCTCTGAAGGACCTATGCCCTAGGTACATAGTAAACCATATACTAGGGGCTTGTAAGGCACTCCAGAATCCAATTAGGTATGTACCTAATGTACATGGAAACCATTTTAGAGAGGAAGCAGCTAGTCTGTGGTCCTGATTAGCAGGGCCACAGCCAGGCTAAGGTAAAAAAAACAGTGAAACACCAGCAAAAAGTGGGGGTACCCATGTGAAGCAGATCCTACTCTTCTACACTGTTCATTGTAATAGATGTGCACTCCCAGGTAATTAAATGTATCAGTCGCCAAATGCAGTACAGTATTTGGGCGAGCCCACTGCCTGCCAGTCCCTGGCAGTCAATGGAAACAGACAGTATTTATCCCAATTCAGTTTGAGGCCCAAGGCCGTGCCAAAGTCTTCAAGTACTGCCATAATTGGTTCAGTGGTCATTCCTTCCCGTAGGTTTATCAGGGCATCATCGGCATATAAGGACACAATGTGCCATTGTCCACCCATGGAAACCCCAGTCCAGTGCCCGCGCCCTCAGGGCACAGGCCAGAGATTCTATATCCAGAACAAATATAAGAGGGGAGAGTGCTCACCTCTGAAGAGTTCCTCTTCCAATCTGGATTGGGGATGATATCAGTCCCCCTATACATACTCCCACCTCTTGGTCCCTGTACAGCAGACTCACTCATCGAAGAAAACCGACCCCTATGCCGAACCACCATAGCACCTCTATCAAATAAGGCCTGCTGATGGTATCAAAGGCCTTTTCGATATCCAGCAAAATCACCCAGTGGTGCACTTGGCACCGCCTAGCCCAGTCCATGATCCCAAATATGTGCTGAAGACTTAAGAAAGACTTGCAGCCTGGAATGAAGCTGATTTGATCATTGTGTTTCAGAGTCTGGATCAGGGGTAACAGGTGATTAGCCAACACTTTCTCCATATTTTTATAATCTAAGTTTAACAGCAATAATGGTCGATGAGAACCTACTGATAGGGGATCCCTGCCTGGTTTTGGTAAGATCACGATAAGCGCCTCCCTCATTGACTTAGGAAGATCACCAGCATCCCTGGCCAATTCATAGGTCTTTAATAAACGCGACACTAGTCCTAGTACAAAGGCGGCATAAAATTCCATAAGGAGACGATTCTGGCAGGTGTCTTACACCTGGCCATTTGCATTATCTCTGTTTTTATTACCATGGGGTGAAGTTGGTCATCTAGTGCTGCTTTCTGTTCCGTAGTAAGGCTGGGAAGGGAAATTGCACTCAGATAATCATCAGCCGCTTGTCCGTTCAATTCGGCCTTGGATGTGTAGAGGGTAGCATAATGTTCCTTGGACACCCTGCTAATCACAGACTGTGCAACTACGATTCTGGCAGTGTACAGTATCACGACGACCGAGATCCTGGGCAAATCCGATCAGAGGAGCCATGCCAACATGTCCAGCCCACGTTGGGTTGTACTCTCCCTGCATTCAAGGCGTACCAATGCCTTTATTGCCTCACTGTACTCTGCTCTGGCAGTGGAGAGATCATGTCAGGCGTGTGGTATCTCCTAAGTCTCCCGCTTAAGTGAATATATGCGGTGCTCTAGGATGCCAAGATCCCTCCTGAGTGTGTGTTTCACCCCGTGGAATGTTTTGATTCACAAACCTCGCAACACCACCTTAAATGCACCCCATTCTATCAATCTGTCAGAAGCTTTCCATTTGTTCACTGTAAAGTATGGGGCTTATTTACAAGCCTCTTGCGCCACTTTTGCGTCACTTCCCATGTTAAAAGGGACGCAAAAGTGGCGCAAGGGGCCTGTAAATCTGCCCCTATGTCTCTATGTAGTCCCCAAGTGCAGCCGTTGTCAAAGGGTTGTGCAACAATCTAGGGGCATCGTCCATGTCAAAATAGTGGCCAAAACGCACCCCCAAGTTATGGTTGTCTTAAGAGGTTTGTGATGTGAGCACATGCAGCCCAGGTATTCTGCATCTAATTGGTTACCTACTAATGCCTTGCTGCAATATAACAGATCTAGGTGCATGTGTAAGGTGTGCACCTAAGATTAGAACAAGTATTCCCTACAGGCAGGGTACAAAGGAAGCTCTCCATCTCTCTATAACCACGACGTTTGTTGCCCACTGGGAAAGCACCCTCTATGCCGCCACAGAGTACACCCCAGGGACTGGGGGGATGCGATCTGTCAATGTCAGAGTTTGGTACTGTGTTGAAGTCTCATCCCCATAAGCATACTAAAGTTGGATCAGAGAGCAAAGAGGTGGTGAATGTGGTGAGAAAAGTCTCCACTTGTGAATTAAGGGTGTGTTCCACTATCAAAGCTATTTGCTCCCCGTCAAGCAACCGTTCCAGCATTACATACCGGCCCTCTTGGTCTGTCTTGGAGTGTGTCAGCTGGAACGGAGTCCTGGGTGTGACCCAGATGAGTACCACCCCGGTGTAATCAGAGTTTGTAGTGCCCATCAGTGTGTTTCGCCAGTTTGTCGAGTTCCGTAGTGATCATAGGCATTTCTGGTAAGTATGCAAAGTGTATACTTCTGCGTTAAAAGTAAGCTTGAATTCTTTAATGCTTGATGTGGGTGTCCAAGACCTGAGTATTTCAGGTAGGTATATTGTATTGAGAGGGGATATTTGGGAGTGTATCAGACAATATGTCCCTTGTGTCGTAGAGTATACATCACAACCCCACCTTAGTAGGCCTGGCCGGACTGCATATAGGGCCAGATACATATAGCTTTTTATAGATAGCAAACGGCCCGATTTGCAGGATCAGGCCATTAGCGACCACAAAAAAATATATTTTTATGTACAAATGCCCATTTTGCAATTTGGTACCCTATTACTGAATCATAAAATGGATTTGCGTTTCGGTATTAAGAAGGGCCGTGCTAAGGGATTCCCTTTCTAACAGTGACTCACAATGGTATGTGTGAATGTTTTGCGATCGAAATGTAGAAGCAAAACATTCGCAAGTAGGTGGAAAACCCATTTGCAAACGGGAAGAGGGTCCTCTTCTCCTTTGTGAATGTTTGTAAAAATATATTTTTAAGAGCAGGCAGAGATCCCACGGACCACTGTCTACTTTAAAAGAATTAAAAACAAACTTTTCATATTTCTTTTTGAAACGCATCCCCTTTTCCATTAAGGAAAGTGGGCTGCATTAAAAGAAAATTTTAAAAAACATTGCTTTCCCATTGAGTCCCATCATGCCCTTGGAAACAAGTTAAACGAACAAAGGATGTGCGGGTGTCTATCAGTTATCCAATCAAGCCCGGTGACGTGAGCGTCAGTGCGGGCCATGCCTCGTGGATCGCAAGGCCTCCTCCAGTCCGGCGCAGTCTACATCCATGTGGTGCCCCTGATCGTCCCCTGACTTTGATGATTTAGGGATCGTGTACCTTTCGATCTCCTACACTATAGTGATCGGCTCTTCGGCTGCTTCTTCTCGAAAAGGCCGTGCTTTAAATTGTCTGCAGGGTACTTTCCTCTAAATCCAGGGCTGCTTGGCAGCAACTGAATCACTGTGGTCCCCGGCCTCAGGGGCTCCCTTGGCCTCAAACCATGAGTGTGCTTCCTCTGGGGTTTAAAAAAAGTGCACCTTTCCTTTATTCGTAACTCAAAGTTGGCCAGGAAGCTGTTGGCGAGGTTTTCTGTCGAGCGAACCAAAGGAGGCTCAATTGATGGAAAGCTGGCGGTCTTCCCGACCCTAAATAAGGAGGGTGGACTGACAGTTTGGTGCACAGGGTACTCTGTTTAAATCTGCCCCAGTTTCTAATCCCATCTTCCTAAATACCAGCTAACGACCAGGCATTCCATGTAGTATAATTGGGCGTATCCTGTCTCCAGTCAGTGAAGGGGTGGGAAGGGAGCTAGGGACACAATTTCTAATCCCATCATCCTGACCACATGCTAAACCTCATCATCAAACTGTGCATATATTATAACTGGGCGTGTCTGTCTCCTGTCAGTGAAGGGATGGGAATCGAACCTAGGGACACACTTCCTAATCCCATCATCCTGACCACATGCTAAACCTCATCATCAAACTGTGCATATATTATAACTGGGCGTGTCCTGTCTCCTGTCAGTGAAGGGATGGGGAAGAGAAGCTAGGGACACACTTCCTAATCCCATCATCCTGACCACATGCTAATCATCATCATCAAACTGTGCATATATTATAACTGGGCGTGTCTGTCTCCTGTCAGTGAAGGGATGGGGAAGAGAAGCTAGGGACACACTTCCTAATCCCATCATCCTGACCACATGCTAAACCTCATCATCAAACTGTGCATATATTATAACTGGGCGTGCCTGTCTCCTGTCAGTGAAGGGATGGGGGAGAGAAGCTAGGGACACACTTCCTAATCTCATCCCCCTGACCACATGCTAAACCTCATCATCAAACTGTGCATATATTATAACTGGGCGTGTCCTGTCTCCTGTCAGTGAAGGGATGGGGAAGAGAAGCTAGGGACACACTTCCTAATCCCATCATCCTGACCACATGCTAATCATCATCATCAAACTGTGCATATATTATAACTGGGCGTGTCTGTCTCCTGTCAGTGAAGGGATGGGAGAGAAGCTAGGGACACACTTCCTAATCCCATCATCCTGACCACATGCTAAACCTCATCATCAAACTGTGCATATATTATAACTGGTCGTGTCTGTCTCCTGTCAGTGAAGGGATGGGAAGAGAAGCTAGGGACACACTTCCTAATCCCATCATCCTGACCACATGCTAATCATCATCATCAAACTGTGCATATATTATAACTGGGCGTGTCTGTCTCCTGTCAGTGAAGGGATGGGGAATCGAACCTAGGGACACAATTCCTAATCCCATCATCCTGACCACATGCTAAACCTCATCATCAAACTGTGCATATATTATAACTGGGCGTGTCCTGTCTCCTGTCAGTGAAGGGATGGGAAGAGAAGCTAGGGACACACTTCCTAATCCCATCATCCTGACCACATGCTAAACCTCATCATCAAACTGTGCATATATTATAACTGGGCGTGTCCTGTCTCCTGTCAGTGAAGGGATGGGGAAGAGAAGCTAGGGACACAATTCCTAATTCCATCATCCTGACCACATGCTAAACTTCATCATCAAACTGTGCATATATTATAACTGGGCGTGTCTGTCTCCTGTCAGTGAAGGGAGATGGGAAAGAGAAGCTAGGGACACATTCCTAATCCCATCATCCTGACCACATGCTAAACCTCATCATCAAACTGTGCATATATTATAACTGGGCGTGTCTGTCTCCTGTCAGTGAAGGGAGATGGGAAAGAGAAGCTAGGGACACATTCCTAATCCCATCATCCTGACCACATGCTAAACCTCATCATCAAACTGTGCATATATTATAACTGGGTGTGTCTGTCTTCTGTCAGTGAAGGGATGGAAAAGAGAAGCTAGGGACACACTTCCTAATCCCATCATCCTGAGCACATGCTAAACTTCATCATCAAACTGTGCATATATTATAACTGGGCGTGTCTGTCTCCTGTCAGTGAAGGGATGGGGGAGAGAAGCTAGGGACACACTTCCTAATCCCATCATCCTGACCACATGCTAATCATCATCATCAAACTGTGCATATATTATAACTGGGCGTGTCTGTCTCCTGTCAGTGAAGGGATGGGGAAGAGAAGCTAGGGACACACTTCCCAATCCCATCATCCTGACCACATGCTAATCATCATCATCAAACTGTGCATATATTATAACTGGGCGTGTCCTGTCTCCTGTCAGTGAAGGGATGGGAATCGAACCTAGGGACACAATTCATAATCCCATCATCCTGACCACATGCTAAACCTCATCATCAAACTGTGCATATATTATAACTGGGCGTGTCCTGTCTCCTGTCAGTGAAGGGATGGGAAGAGAAGCTAGGGACACACTTCCTAATCTCATCCCCCTGACCACATGCTAAACCTCATCATCAAACTGTGCATATATTATAACTGGGCGTGTCTGTCTCCTGTCAGTGAAGGGATGGGGGAGAGAAGCTAGGGACACACTTCCTAATCCCATCATCCTGACCACATGCTAATCATCATCATCAAACTGTGAATATATTATAACTGGGCGTGTCTGTCTCCTGTCAGTGAAGGGATGGGAAGAGAAGCTAGGGACACACTTCCTAATCCCATCATCCTGACCACATGCTAAACCTCATCATCAAACTGTGCATATATTATAACTGGGCGTGTCCTGTCTCCTGTCAGTGAAGGGATGGGAAGAGAAGCTAGGGACACACTTCCTAATCCCATCATCCTGACCACATGCTAATCATCATCATCAAACTGTGCATATATTATAACTGGGCGTGTCTGTCTCCTGTCAGTGAAGGGAGATGGGAAAGAGAAGCTAGGGACACACTTCCTAATCCCATCATCCTGACCACATGCTAATCATCATCATCAAACTGTGCATATATTATAACTGGGCGTGCCTGTCTCCTGTCAGTGAAGGGAGATGGGAAAGAGAAGCTAGGGACACACTTCCTAATCCCATCATCCTGACCACATGCTAAACCTCATCATCAAACTGTGCATATATTATAACTGAGCGTGTCTGTCTCCTGTCAGTGAAGGGATGGGGAAGAGAAGCTAGGGACACACTTCCTAATCTCATCCCCCTGACCACATGCTAAACCTCATCATCAAACTGTGCATATATTATAACTGGGCGTGTCTGTCTCCTGTCAGTGAAGGGATGGGGGAGAGAAGCTAGGGACACACTTCCTAATCCCATCATCCTGACCACATGCTAATCATCATCATCAAACTGTGAATATATTATAACTGGGCGTGTCTGTCTCCTGTCAGTGAAGGGATGGGAAGAGAAGCTAGGGACACATTCCTAATCCCATCATCCTGACCACATGCTAAACCTCATCATCAAACTGTGCATATATTATAACTGGGCGTGTCCTGTCTCCTGTCAGTGAAGGGATGGGGAAGAGAAGCTAGGGACACACTTCCTAATCCCATCATCCTGACCACATGCTAAACCTCATCATCAAACTGTGCATATATTATAACTGGGCGTGTCTGTCTCCTGTCAGTGAAGGGATGGGGAAGAGAAGCTAGGGACACAATTCCTAATTCCATCATCCTGACCACATGCTAAACCTCATCATCAAACTGTGCATATATTATAACTGGGCGTGTCTGTCTCCTATCAGTGAAGGGATGGGAGAGAAGCTAGGGACACACTTCCTAATCCCATCATCCTGACCACATGCTAATCATCATCATCAAACTGTGCATATATTATAACTGGGCGTGTCCTGTCTCCTGTCAGTGAAGGGATGGGAAAGAGAAGCTAGGGACACACTTCCTAATCCCATCATCCTGACCACATGCTAAACCTCATCATCAAACTGTGCATATATTATAACTGGGCGTGTCGGTCTCCTGTCAGTGAAGGGATGGGGAAGAGAAGCTAGGGACACAATTCCTAATCCCATCATCCTGACCACATGCTAAACTTCATCATCAAACTGTGCATATATTATAACTGGGCGTGTCTGTCTCCTGTCAGTGAAGGGATGGGGAAGAGAAGCTAGGGACACAATTCCTAATTCCATCATCCTGACCACATGCTAAACTTCATCATAGAACTGTGCATATATTATAACTGGGTGTTTCGGTCTCCTGTCAGTGAAGGGATGGAAAAGAGAAGCTAGGGACACACTTCCTAATCCCATCATCCTGACCACATGCTAATCATCATCATCAAACTGTGCATATATTATAACTGGGCGTGTCCTGTCTCCTGTCAGTGAAGGGATGGGAAAGAGAAGCTAGGGACACACTTCCTAATCCCATCATCCTGACCACATGCTAAACCTCATCATCAAACTGTGCATATATTATAACTGGGCGTGTCGGTCTCCTGTCAGTGAAGGGATGGGGAAGAGAAGCTAGGGACACAATTCCTAATCCCATCATCCTGACCACATGCTAAACTTCATCATCAAACTGTGCATATATTATAACTGGGCGTGTCCTGTCTCCTGTCAGTGAAGGGATGGGGAAGAGAAGCTAGGGACACAATTCCTACTCCCATCACCCTGACCACATGCTAAACTTCATCATCAAACTGTGCATATATTATAACTGGGCGTGTCCTGTCTCCTGTCAGTGACGGGATGGGAATCGAACCTAGGGACACAATTCCTACTCCCATCACCCTGACCACATGCTAAACCTCATCATCAAACTGTGCATATATTATAACTGGGCGTGTCCTGTCTCCTGTCAGTGAAGGGATGGGAATCGAACCTAGGGACACAATTCCTACTCCCATCACCCTGACCACATGCTAAACCTCATCATCAAACTGTGCATATATTATAACTGGGCGTGTCCTGTCTCCTGTCAGTGAAGGGATGGGGAATCGAACCTAGGGACACAATTCTGAATCCCATCATCCTGACCACATGCTAAACCTCATCATCAAACTGTGCATATATTATAACTGGGCGTGTCTGTCTCCTGTCAGTGAAGGGATGGGGAATCGAACCTAGGGACACACTTCCTAATCCCATCATCCTGACCACATGCTAAACCTCATCATCAAACTGTGCATATATTATAACTGGGCGTGTCTGTCTCCTGTCAGTGAAGGGATGGGAATCGAACCTAGGGACACAATTCCTAATCCCATCATCCTGACCACATGCTAAACTTCATCATCAAACTGTGCATATATTATAACTGGGCGTGTCCTGTCTCCTGTCAGTGAAGGGATGGGGAAGAGAAGCTAGGGACACACTTCCTAATCCCATCATCCTGACCACATGCTAATCAACATCATCAAACTGTGCATATATTATAACTGGGCGTGTCTGTCTCCTGTCAGTGAAGGGATGGGAAGAGAAGCTAGGGACACACTTCCTAATCCCATCATCCTGACCACATGCTAATCATCATCATCAAACTGTGCATATATTATAACTGGGCGTGTCCTGTCTCCTGTCAGTGAAGGGATGGGGAAGAGAAGCTAGGGACACACTTCCTAATCCCATCATCCTGACCACATGCTAAACCTCATCATCAAACTGTGCATATATTATAACTGGGTGTGTCGGTCTCCTGTCAGTGAAGGGATGGAAAAGAGAAGCTAGGGACACACTTCCTAATCCCATCATCCTGACCAGATGCTAAACCTCATCATCAAACTGTGCATATATTATAACTGGGCGTGTCTGTCTCCTGTCAGTGAAGGGATGGGGAAGAGAAGCTAGGGACACACTTCCCAATCCCATCATCCTGACCACATGCTAATCAACATCATCAAACTGTGCATATATTATAACTGGGCGTGTCTGTCTCCTTTCAGATACCGAGGGACCGCTGGCGTGCCCCGAGCAGCCCTGCTGGCACCAGCTCCTCCAGGAGGTGGGTACTCCTGTAACTACTGCTTTCTTATTACAGCCTGCACAAATACACGTGATTTACATTAGCATGAATATAACTCACCCTTACACTTGATTATAGAGTCTGGAAGCCTTTGGGAGGAGGTGTGTGTTATTCGTATAAACATGAAGTTCATTTACAAAGGCAAACAGAATTTGTTCTTTTTATATGTTAAGAAAAGGGCATAATCGATTTTGCAACTTTACAAATGAGATATTGAGTTAGCTTAAGGAAACATCATTTCGTTTCATTTGTTTTGCATAATTTAAAAGCTGATTCCTGAACGAGTATTTCTTTGATAAATACCCATTACATTCGTAAAAAGATTTAAAGTATACTCCAGTGACCCACTATACATTTCCTTAGTCTTACTCTGGTGCAAAAACCTTCCCACAAGAAGGACCGCAGCAACATTTATTTATTCGATTCCGTGTTTCACAAACAGTAACATTGTGTAAATGGATTTGACTTTTTACGACAATGCAAAGTTTGTGTAATACAGGTATATACTTAAGTTGTATGTATATCTCTGCGTACGTCTACTAGCAAACCCTAAGGCATCGCTGCCCCTGACTTGTGCCTGGCATTGTGCATGTTCACACTTGTGCGAATATCTGTAGGTTCACAAGGCCCCCTCCAGCAGCCAGGGTTGACACAAAGGAGGGATGAGTGACACTTCTGCTGAACTACAGCATTTCAGGTCTCCTCTAGGCACATTGGGCCGCACGGACTAGCGCACTACCTGTCCGAAAAATGGTACAGTGCCTATTCAGTGGTAGTAAGCGCTATATGAATACCCATTCTTAGCACGGAGAGCACAGACCAGGCCTTGTTTCTTGGGTCAGATGTACGAAGCTTAGTGTTTGCGATTACCAATTTGCGAAGTTTTGTGATTCGCTATTTGGAAAATTGCAAACACTAATGTACGAAAGTATGTTTTACACTTTCTGCAATTAACAGTGGGTCGCAAGTATAACTACCTCATCAATATTAATGAGGTAAGTCTAAGTTTGTGACCCACTGGGAATCGCAAAAGTCACAGGGACAGCAGACCACCGTGTATGTCTGTGAATGCTTTTCAATAAAGCACTACAGATTGCTTTTTCCTTTTTTTAAATGCAGCCCGTTTATGCTTTTCAAAGGGGAAGAGTTCTCTTGGGGCAGTGCTAAATTAAAAAAAAAAACATAAGTGCCAGGGCCCTCGTCAGGAGGCCATGGCAGCTTGCACCACCCATTGCCCCTGCCAGCGCCGTCAATGACAGGACCAACAAACTACTAACCATCACACTCAAAAAGCGGGACAATTCAGACTATTATAGCCCCACAAAGCTTTAGGAATGGCATGGGAGGCAGGTATTAGTCATTTTAATTGTCAGATAAATTAATAAGCAGCTGTTGCAATCAACACTAAATTAGACAAACAGCGCCACCATGTAACAGACTGTTCTAAGTGCCAGCTCTGACAATTAAAGTGCCAGTGTCAAGCACGGAAAACCACCGGCTCAATTAAGCACTGCCTTGGGGGCCCCTTCCTATTTGCGAATGATTTACCACCTACTTGAAGAAGGTGGTAAAATGCTAATTTTTGCGACCGCATTTCGATCGCAAAACATTCATACATAGCCCTGTGATTCGGTATTAGGAAGGGATGCCCTAACCAAGCCCCTTCCTACTACTGAATTGGAAACCCAATTTGCGATTCAGTAATAGGTTACCGAATCGCAAATTAGGCATTTGTATATTGAAAAAAAGCCTTTTTCTGTTCGGAAACAGTCCGATTCTGTGAATTGAGCCATTTGCAAACGAAAAAAAGTTTTGTAAAACTGGGGCCATATTATGTGTTAGGGTGCACCTTCCCTGTTTGCACCTGGTGCACCATAAAACAGGTGCGCTCGGCGCAAACAGAGAGAGTGCACCCTACTACATAGAATGCGCTGCCCCCAGGGCAGCCACAAACTCGTGGCGCCCTGGGGGCAGCGCATTTAAGTGAAATACAGGGTGTTTTCACATTGCAGGTGGCAATCCACCTGCTCTTTGAAGGGGATTTGAGATCCCCTTGCAGGCAGGTGCACTGTCAGTGCGCCTCTAGAGAGTGTCTTTGCCTCTGCAGAGACAAAGCGATTCCCTCATTTGCATGGGCACGACCCCATGCAAATGAGGGTACGCCGCCTAAAGATAGCGCTGGTGCTTCAACTGCACCAGCGTTATCGGTATTACAGGAAGGGCCACACAAGCATCTGCGACCCCTTCTGTAATAGCAAAGTTCCCCGGTGCGCGCAAAGCAGGCGCAAATGGCGTTGCACCCCAGTGCACTTTCTGTAATATGGCCCCAGGCCCTTTGTTATTACCACGTGCAGCTGTTCATTGCTCGTTCGCCTAGGGATGTTCCTAGTAGAAATAAGAATAGTTCCCATTGACTTCGGGCATGTTTTCTTTATGGAGAGGTGTGGGGTAATACCCCCTTCCTCCTAGAGAGGGGCAGAATGTTCGACCTTGGCAAGGGGGTTAACAAAAAGCAAGAGGGTGCCAGGGCCCTCCAACTGCGAGCCCTCACTCTCCTGACAACCATTAGGGCACCACTGTTCTTCATGGCCATGGGGGTGCAGCCGTAGCTGCGCTTAGTTTGTGTCGGTGGCTGAATGTGGAGGGTATTGGCACTCAATTTTCATCATCAGACTTACAGGAACAGAGGGAGGCGCTGAGAGAGGAGAAAAAAGAAGAACGTGAAAGAGGCAAACACTGACAAAGGGAGAAATCAGAGATTCAGATAGAAGCAGCAAGAGTGAGATAAAGAAACAAGAAGTGTGAGATAGAGAAACAAGAAGTGTGAGATAAAGAAACAGGAAGTGTGAGACAGAGAATTAGGAAGTGTGAGATAGAGAAACAGGAAGTGTGTGATGAAGAAACAGGAAGTGTGAGATACAGAAACAGAAAGTGAGAGATAGAGAAACAGAAAGTGTGAGATAGAGAGACAGGAAGTGTGAGATGAAGAAACAGGAAGTGTAAGATAAAGAAATAGGAAGTGTAAGATAAAGAAACAGGAAGTGTGCGGTGCTGGATGAACGAGGCAGAGGTTGGAATCAAGACTAGAAAGACAAGACAGCAACATAGAAGATCCCCAGCTCTTGTGAAACCTGTTGGCTGAAGGAATGTTTAAAATCAATCGTTTTACGCAAGTCATATTTTGGAACAAATAATTTTACACCATCCAACAAACAAGGGCCTTATATCCGCTTTTTTGGCTTTAAAAGCCAAAGAAGCGAAGATAAAAATATCGCCATATCAACAACAGGGTGCTAACATGCAAAATCGCATGTTAGCACCCTTTTTCACTATGCTTCCCTTTGCATCTCTAATGAGATGCAAAGTGGGCGTTCCAGAGCAAAATAATAGGAGAAATGTCACTGAGCGACATTTCTCCTATTATCAAGCGTCACGCTAGCCCTGTTAGAGACAAAAAAAGCAGCGCTAACTACGGTTAACGCTGCTTTTTTACGTCTGCTAATTTTCAGACTTAGCTATGCAATCAAATGGGAGGTGGATTACATGGCTAAGTCCACCATGGGCTATCAACAAGGATATCCCTATCCTTGTAGTTTTATCGCTGCATTACCAGCGATAACCTCCCAAAATGCCAATATTGCTGGATTGTTTATCACCTAGGCGGTTAGCGTTGTTAATAACGCGATAACCAGGCGATAGTATCCAGCGATAGCGGGCGATAAAAAAATAAAACCCTAAGAGCCCTTAGCATTAATTTTTCCTGTCCCTTGTTAATATGCCCCTTAGAGTATTTTTAAACATAAAAAAGTGCTCGAACCCACAATACAATTCAGAAGTGCAAAATGGATTTGCAATGTTTTTGCACCAGTGGAACATTTCTGTGTAGGGACCTGAGCTATGCATTCTGGGTGGTGTAGATTTCTTTGTTTCAAATGAAACAACACGATGAACACACATGATGATAATGAAGAGCCTAGTGCAAGCCCAGGCTCTTGTTTGAGAAATGTTCACGAGTGGAAAAAAGAGAAAATTCATTTACACATTTTTTGTTACTTTCGTAACAAGAGAGAACTAAACGCGGTCCCCCACTCTTAAAATGTGAGATGGGACAGATTTGAAGCAACATCAGTTGGTTCTCGCATCAAAATCAATTTGCTCGGTTTTTACAAAGAAATGTCACTGCTGGATTGGTATTTTCTGATCGTAAAACTCCTGCGCCTCACATCAAATGACTCTTATAAAATAAACATGTTATACATGTTTGGTGTTTGTTTGGCGGCCCATTAAATACAATTTGCCCTTGTAAAAAGATGGTTCTGTGTTATGTGTTGCAGAAATATGTATCTAATACATTCCATAGTACAAAGTCAGCTAAAACGGCAAATAGATGTATAGGCCTATTCTGTTACCGTACAAACGACTCTTTTTGATTCGACCTTTATACATTTCACCAACCTGCGCCATCAAGACACGTCTACAGCATCTGGCTAACATTCACTTCCTGCCTGAAAACCAAAGAATTTTGTTTCCTCTCCACTTGACTGTCTCTTAATCAAAATCAATTGAATCCCAATGTATTCACATCACCAGATTGATTTTCCAGTCAAATTAATCTCTTTAAATGTTTAATCGTTACCATGTAATACACGAAACCATTGGTTTATTTTAATCACCTAATTTTGTGTCAGTTAAGGAAAACTAAAAAGGATGTTCTTTGAATTCTCTGACACTTAATTTAATCCTCCTGTGTGTTGCGCTCAGCGCTCGTTCACTGTTGAACTAGACAAAGAAGCATCTGTTCTGCAAACGAGGTCACATCGAACGTTTAGGAACATTAATATCGTTATTTTCTATTTCCTCTCATTTGAAAATTGCTGGATTAAATGTATGATTCTTCACTTCCCTCAAAACCATCACATTATTCCTCCATTCAGTGGGTGGTATCTACGCTCCTCATGTACCTGTTCAATAATAATAAGTTATTAAATGCGAATCAAGGTCCGATGACGAAAACAAACTTTTCCAGGACTCCCAGATGGTCACACATGGATCACTCATGTTTTCCTAATTCATTTAAAAGAAGAAAGTTGGCTCTAGAAGGTGCTAAAAGGCGTGGCCAAGAACTCAGTGCGCATTGGTTAGTCAGCCATTGGAAGCGCTTTGACCAAAAATGGAAACATTGGGGGTGGGGCCAACTCTCAAGTGGGCGTGGCCTCCCCTTTTGACTGTGATACGTTATGTGGTGCTACTCTAGCCGCGCCACAATTCTGCTATAGGCCATTATATTTCAAGCAAGATTGTGAAAGTAGTTTAACAAACCCTGCTCATTTATTTCTCTGTGCTTCACTGACAGAGGCAGTAGATTTATCAAACTGAATATTGCAGTGCTGGTGGAACTAGGGGTAACGGGCACGCACTCCTATACTATATTGCTAATATCAAACCTTCACTTGGCTCCTTCGGTTTCACCACACATATCTGACTTATAAATCTCTCGTGGCAGCCTTTTTATAGCAACATTTTAAAATTCAAAAACTTTTCTCCATGAGTAGATCTGGTTTACTCCTAGAACTTCAGAAGTATGTCAGGTGTAAGTAACACCTAGTTACAGAAAAATCATGACCTTTCTCTGGTTTAAATTTCTAAAGCAGACACCGGTACCGTCCTCTGGAAGTGAGACGCCCTGTTTCGGATGCTGATGGCATGTGGTTCAGAGATCTCTTTTGCATGCTGCTGGCATGTGTCCACGGTGCTCTTTCGGATGCTGCTAGCATGTGGTCCAGAGTGCTAAAAGAGATGCTGCGGGCATGTGGTCCAGAGATCTCATTTGGATGCTGCCGGCACGTGGTCCAGGGTGCTCTTTCGGATGCTGCTGGCATGTGGTCCAGGGTGCTCTTTCGGATGCTGCTGGTATGTGGTCCAGAGATCTCTTTCGGATGCTGTTAGCATGTGATCCAGAGATCTCATTTGGATGCTGCTGGCATGTGGTCCAGAGTCCTCTTTCAGATGCTGCTGGCATGTGGTCCAGAGATCTCATTTGGATGCTGCTGGCATGGGGTCCAGAGTCCTCTTTCAGATGCTGCTGGCATGTGGTCCAGAGATCTCATTTGGATGCTGCCGGCACGTGGTCCAGGGTGCTCTTGCGGATGCTGCTGGCATGTGGTCCAGGGTGCTCTTTCGGATGCTGCTGGTATGTGGTCCAGAGATCTCTTTCGGATGCTGCTAGCATGTGATCCAGAGTGCTCTTTCGGATGCTGCTGGCATGTGGTCCAGAGATCTCATTTGGATGCTGCTGGCATGTGGTCCAGAGTGCTCTTTCAGATGCTGTTGGCATGTGGTCCAGGGTGCTCTTTCGGATGCTGCTGGCATGTGGTCCAGAGATCTCTTTCAGATGCTGCTAGCATGTGGTCCAGAGTGCTCTTTTGGATGCTGCTGGCATGTGGTCCAGACTGATGTTTGGATGCTGTTAGCATGTGTTCCAGGATGCTCTTTCGGACGCTGCTGGCATGCGGTCCAGAGTGCTCTTTCGGATGCTGCTAGCATGTGGTCCCACGTGCTTTTTTGGATACTATTGGCATGTGGTCCAGAATGCTTTTTGGGATGCTGCTGGCATGTGGTCCAGAATGCTTTTTCAGATGCTGCTAGCATGTAGTTCAGAGATATCTTCAAGATGCTACTACCATATGGTCCAGAGATCTCATTTGGATGCTGCTGGCATGTGATCCAGAGTGCTCTTTCAGATGCTGTTGGCATGTGGTCCAGAGTGCTTTGTCGGATGCTGCTGGCATGTGGTCCAGAGATCTCTTTCGGATGCTGCTAGAATGTGGTCCAGAGTGTTGTTTTGGATGCTGCTGGCATGTGGTCCAGAGATCTCTTTCGGATGCTGCTAGCATGTGGTCCAGAGTGCTCTTTTGGATGCTGCTGGAATGTGGTCCAGACTGCTGTTTGGATGCTGCTAGCATGTGCTCCAGAGTGCTCTTTCAGATGCTGTTGGCATGTGGTCCAGAGTACTCTGTCGGATGCTGCTGGCATGTGGCCGAGAGTGCTCTTTCAGATGCTGCTGGTATGTGGTCCAGAGATTTTTTTCGGATGCTGTTAGCATGTGGTCCAGAGTGCTCTTTTGGATGCTGCTGGCATGTGGTCCAGAGATCTCTTTCGGATGCTGCTAGCATGTGGTCCAGAATGCTCTTTTGAATGCTGCTGGCATGTGGTCCAGACTGCTGTTTGGATGCTGTTAGCATGTGTTCCAGAATGCTCTTTCGGACGCTGCTGGCATGCGGTCCAGAGTGCTCTTTCGGATGCTGCTAGCATGTGGTCCCAGGTGCCCTTTTGGATACTACTGGCATGTGGTCCATAATGCTTTTTGGGATGCTGCTGGCATGTGGTCCAGACTGCTGTTTGGATGCTGCTAGCATGTATTCCAGAGTGCTCTTTCAGATGCTGTTGGCATGTGGTCCAGAGTGCTCTGTCGGATGCTGCTGGCATGTGGTCCAGAGTGCTCTTTTGGATGCTGCTGGCATGTGGTCCAGAGTGCTCTTTCGGATGCTGCTAGCATGTGGTCCAGAGTGCTCTTTTGGATGCTGCTGGCATGTGGTCCAGAGTGCTCTTTCAGATGCTGCTGGCCTGTGGTCCAGAGATCTCTTTTGGATGCTGTTAGCATGTGGTCCAGAGTGCTCTTTTGGATGCTTCTGGCATGTGGTCCAGAGATCTCTTTCGGATGCTGCTAGCATGTGGTCCAGAATGCTCTTTTGAATGCTGCTGGCATGTGGTCCAGACTGCTGTTTGGATGCTGTTAGCATGTGTTCCAGGAGGCTCTTTCGGACACTGCTGGCATGAGGTCCAGAGGGCTCTTTTGGATGCTGCCAGCATGTGGTCCCAAGTGCCCTTTTGGATACTACTGGCATGTGGTCCAGAATGCTTTTTTGGGATGCTGCTGGCATGTGGTCCAGAGTGCTTTTTCAGCTGCTGCAAGCATGTGGTTCAGAGATATCTTCAAGATGCTGCTAGCATGTGGTCCAGAGATCTCTTTGGGATGCTGCTGGCATGTGTTATGTTATGTTATGTTATGTTATGTTACGACTATTTATTGTGCGCACAGATACTCCAGCCAAGGAGCGTCCTGGCGCAGAGACAAGGTAGCACGTAACACAACCACAGGCTAAAAACAGATACTAAAAGACAGCTAAAACAAGAAGGTTTTTATAGCCCTCCGAAAGGTCAGAAGGTCCTCCAGCACGCGGATTTCAACAGGCAAGGAGTTCCATGCTGACGCAGCCATTACCCTAAACGAGCGGCCTCCCATGCGGCTAAGCCTAAATCTGGGAACCACCGCGAGGGCCAGACCCTGAGAGCGAAGGCTACGGGCAGGGACATAGAAAGACAGACAACTCGACAGGATTTCCGGGCCTGTACCACGCAAGATTTTAAAAGCAAGGCACAATACCTTGAAGAGGATGCGCTTCCTAACCGGAAGCCAGTGTAGGGAGCGAAGGACACCTGTAACTGAGCAGAATCTGGGCAAGCCAACGATCGCCCTCGCCGCAGCATTCTGAACCCGTTGTAAGCGGGTCAGTTCAGCCTGGTTAGCCCCGGCCAGGAGAGAGCTGGCGTAATCCAGGCGGGAGATGATGGTAGCCTGGATTACCAGCTGCCTGGTCGGGGCGTCAAAGAACTTGAGAACAGGTCTCAAGCCCCTCAGGAGACCAAAACAACAGGCCGCGGTTCTTTTAGTATTGCCTACAAAGGAGAGGCCCGCATCCAGCCATACCCCCAGATTTTTCACTTCCGATACCGGGATCGGAGTAGGTCCCAACTCTGAGGGCCACCAGTGGTCACCCCACAGCTCCACTCCCTTCCCGACGACCATCACCTCTGTTTTAGTGGCGTTTAGCTGAAGGCAGTTGCCTGTCAGCCAACTAGCCACCGCCTTCAGTCCGGACTGAAACCTGGGGGCCTCAATCTCCGCATCCCCACTGAGAGTAACCGCCAGCTGAGTGTCGTCAGCATATGAGACCAAAGTAAGGCCCCACTGCCTAGCGACATCCGCCAGCGGTCTCACGTAAAGATTAAACAACGTGGGACTCAGCGAGGACCCTTGCGGAACCCCCATGGCCAGTGGTTGGTAGTTGGACTTGAAGGGAGGGATGGCAACACAGAAGGAGCGGTCATCTAAAAAGGAGCGGAACCATTGCAACACCTGACCGCCAATGCCAGTCTCCTCGAGCCGACGCAGGAGGATGCTGTGGTCTACCGTATCAAAGGCGGCGCTAAGATCTAACAAAATAAGCGCCGCCGTTTGACCAGCATCCAACCTTGCCCGGAGATGTTCCACCATCACAAGTAACGCAGTTTCCGTACTGTGCCCAGCACGGAATCCGTTTTGTGTGGGGTCGAGGGCATTGGTCCGAGTCAGATGTTCAGACAGGGCCAGGTTGACGTGGGCCTCCGTGATCTTGGCTGGCCAGGGTAACAACGAGATGGGGCGATAACTCTCAGGCTTGGAAGGGTCCAGGGTGGGCTTTTTAATGATCGGGGACACCACAGCTTGTTTCCACTTAGATGGAACAGTTCCCGTTTCCAAGGAGAGGTTGACAAGGGAGCATACGGCTGTACGCCCCATAAAAGCTTGATCTCGGAAGAGAGCAGGCCTTACTGGATCGGATGGGGACCCAGATTTGACTTGCAACGCAAGTTTGCCAAAACCATCCAAGGTAAGGGGGGGAAAACAAGCAGTGTAGTCTGATGATGGACCCCATTTATACTCAGATGTCAGATGTCAGATGTCAGATGCTGCTGGCATGTGTTCCAGAGTGCTCTTTCAGATGCTGTTGGCATGTGTTCCAGAGTGCTCTTTCAGATGCTGTTGGCATGTGGTCCAGAGTGCTCTGTCAGATGCTGCTGGCATGTGGTCCAGAGTGCTCCCTCAGATGCTGCTGAAATGTGATTCAGAGAGTTTTTTTGGATGCTGCTAGCATGTGTCTAGAGTACTATTTCGGATGCTACTACCATGTGGTCCAGAGTGCTCTTTCGGATGAGGCTAGCATGTGGTCCAGAGTATTCTTTCGGATGCTGCTGGCATGTGGTCCAGATTCCTCTTTCAGATGCTGCTGGCATGTGGTCCAGAGTGCTCTTTCGGAGGCTGCTGGCATGTGGTACAGAATCCTCTTTCGGATGCTGCTGGCATGTGGTCCAGAGATCTCTTTCGGATGCTGCTAGCATGTGGTCCAGAGTGCTCCTTCAGATGCTGTTCCAGGATGCTCTTTCGGACGCTGCTGGCATGAGGTCCAGAGTGCTCTTTTGGATGCTTCTGGCATGTGGTCCAGAGTTCTCTTTCGGATGCTGCTAGCATGTGGTCCAGAATGCTCTTTGGAATGCTGCTGGCATGTGGTCCAGACTGCTGTTTGGATGCTGTTAGCATGTGTTCCAGGATGCTCTTTCGGACGCTGCTGGCATAAGGTCCAGAGTGCTCTTTTAGATGCTGCCAGCATGTGGTCCCAAGTGCCCTTTTGGATACTACTGGCATGTGGTCCAGAATGCTTTTTTGGGATGCTGCTGGCATGTGGTCCAGAGTGCTCCTTCAGATGCTGCTGAAATGTGATTCAGAGAGGTTTTTCGGATGCTGCTAGCATGTGGTCCAGAGATCTCTTTTGGATGCTGCTAGCATGTGTCTAGAGTACTATTTCGGATGCTACTACCATGTGGTCCAGAGTGCTCTTTCGGATGAGGCTAGCATGTGGTCCAGAGTACTCTTTCGGATGCTGCTGGCATGTGGTCCAGATTCCTCTTTCAGATGCTGCTGGCATGTGGTCCAGAGTGCTTTTTCCGAGGCTGCTGGCATGTGGTACAGAATGCTCTTTCAGATGCTGCTGGCATGTGGTCCAGAGTGCTCTTTCGGAGGCTGCTGGCATGTGGTCCAGATTCCTCTTTCAGATGCTGCTGGCATGTGGTCCAGAGTGCTCTTTCAGATGCTGCTGGCATGTGGTCCAGAGTGCTCTTTCGGATGCTGCTAGCATGTGGTCCAGATTCCTCTTTCAGATGCTGCTGGCATGTGGTCCAGAGTGCTCTTTCAGATGCTGCTGGCATGTGGTCCAGAGTGCTCTTTCGGATGCTGCTGGCATGTGGTCCAGATTCCTCTTTCAGATGCTGCTGGCATGTGGTCCAGAGTGCTCTTTCGGAGGCTGCTGGCATGTGGTCCAGAGTGCTCTTTCGGAGGCTGCTGGCATGTGGTCCAGAGATCTCTTTCGGATGCTGCTAGCATGTGGTCCAGAGTGCTCTTTCGGATGCTGCTGGCATGTGGTCCAGATTCCTCTTTCAGATGCTGCTGGCATGTGGTACAGAATGCTCTTTCGGATGCTGCTGTCATGTGGTCCAGAGATCTCTTTCGGATGCTGCTAGCATGTGGTCCAGAGATTCTCTTTAGGATGCTGCTAGCATGTAGACTAGATTGCTCTTTCGGATGCTCCTGGCATGTGGTCCAGAAGTGATGCCATTATCAAGTGTGGATGGTCATCAGATGCACAATGACGCTTTGATCTCTTCCTCAGGTTTCTGGAGCTACGCTCACTGCTGGGATGCTGCAGGTGCTATTCGCCATCAGTGGCGTGTGTGGTCTGGTCGTCCAGCGCTCCGGGCCCATGGTGCTGGCCTCCACGCTGTCAATCATCGGACTGTCCAGTTACCGGGAGGCTGCTCTAGCCAGCTCGACTCACTGGGGGGCAGCATTGTTGTACGTCGGCCTGACGTTGGTAACTATACTGGGGTTCCACTTAAAAATTGCACACTAAAAAAGATTGAAAATCTTCAAATTTGTCATAAAAGTGATACCAAAAACGTTCAAAATCTAAACCAACAAAGGAAACAAGATGCCCAACATCTAAGAGAATCCACAAAATGTTGCTTTCAGGAAAGTAGGAAAGCTAGTCGATGTTACGAGTATAGCAGGCCCTGGCCCTAACACACCAAAAATAAATAAAACTAGCGCTATCCCACAATTGTGATACAGGGTTGTATAAACTTTCCAAATAAATTGAATGCACTCTGTTTCTAGTATTTATGTTGCAGGGTCATATGTTCTATTTACTGGTCGCAAAATATTGGTCGTATTTTGCAAACAATATTATTGCCATCAGTAAAGATTTTTAAGGGCCTCATGTACAAACTGTCTTAATGGTTCTAAAGCATTAGATGTGGTAAATCTGTGGGTTTGCAACAAATAAGACTCATTTTGGAAGCTACTTAACAACTCAGAAAAGGTATTTAGAATGGTTGTGTTTAGGGTGTCCTTCCAAATACAAATTCTTTAATGTTTTGTGACTACAAAACATTAAAAACAAAAAAAAAATTCAATCCGTTTTTTATTGACTTTATACAACTTTATGAAAGGTGACAGCTGCCTTGCAATGCATTGTCAAACAGTTAAGACATACATGATGTTCCATGTGCATCTGCTGCATATCAATTCTGTACTATGTTTAAAATCTGGTATACGGTACGCAGCATATATGATCGATGTGTCTAAACAGTTATCCATTCGAAAGCATGTACATTATTCGTCTTCCAGTCATCATTATATACTTTGTAGATTTACAGGTATTTGCAATTAAATAGAACTTGAACGTATATGATATCCTGTAAAAGACATTTTTTCCAGCATGTCTTGTAAAGTCTATAAACAGATGGAACAACTTAATAAAACAGAAACAATGACATTGACCCGGTTATCTTAACGCTTTCCCACATCCTCGCTCTTACTTACATTGCATTTTTGTGTGTTTTCCACTCAGTGTTACCCTTTTATGACGTCTACACTTGCACATATATTTAGCTAATGTATATGTGTCCATGGTATGTCGCGGCGCACCCTGTAACGGCATATGTATCACACTCTATCTGTTCCCCCATCCCTCCGCGGGCTGCCCCTCAGGCCCACCCTCCCCTGTCTGCTGCAGCTCACATAAGAAGGCATCCCAATGTATCGCTATGGGGTCTTGACGCAGCCCCAGCGTTTCCTCACGCCTAACAGCGATACTCTCTGCCTTAGCCCACGCAAGCAATGAGTGGCGCCATGCCCGCGCTTGTGGTGGATCTGCTGCTTTCCACCATTTAGTGAGGAGCCGCTTGGCAACCACTATCCCCAGATCCAGGAACCTAGATGTTACTTTTGTGGTGGACGTCCTCCTAAATTGGTGCAGCAAGTATACTGACCATTCAAAAGGCAGCTCACGATTTGTGCATGCATGTAACATTCTAGCTATTGTGCTCCAGTATGCACATATCCGGGGGCAGCTCCATAACGTGTATCAGGTCGGCTCCTGGCTCTGCACACCTCGGACATACCGTGACTGCGCGATGAAAATACCGGTTGATCGTGGAAGGTGTGAGATAGGCCCTGTGGACAATATACAATTGGATTTGTCTAAATAGCATGTTTCTAGGTATGCGTATCCTACTCTCCAGTAGCCGTGCCCATTCCTTATCTTGCAACTGGCGTCCTAAGTCGAGCTCCCACTTACAATGGAGTGGGTCTAGACTAATCGCTGCATGGGTCCTAAGAGAAGCGGCAAACCAACGTATAAGGTGCCTGCCACGGCCCATGACATGTAGATACTGTATAGTGAGCTGCGGGCGTGGTTCAGTCATCATGTCCCCTCATCTGGCCGCCAACATGGTTATCAGTGAGTGATGTGTAAGAAATTGTCCCGGCGGGAACCCCTCTTCGTCTACCAAAGTCGTGTATGGTATGAGTGTCCCATCGCGGTATAGGTCCCCTAGTGTTTGGGTACCCCCCTTTAGCCTGTTCACAATCTGCTGCGCTGTGAGCACTGTGAGTCTGTTAGGGGATCCTTCCAGTGGTATCACCGGCGCATAGGGAGTGACGTCTCTGGTGATATACAGACACCTGCGAAAACATTTATACGCCACCGCAAACAGCAGCGGTTGGTACCTTCGACTTAACGGTAGGGTGGAAAAGTCTGGTAACTTGTTCCATCGAGTGAGGTGGCTGTGTGGTAGCCGTATCTGTGAGATATCTATCTGCAAGCCAGCGCGCCACCCATTGCAACTGAGCAGCAAAATAGTAATGCTCAAAGCAGGGCGCTGCTAGCCCCCCTGGTCGGTGGGTAAGTACAGTTTCGCTAGTGCCATTCTATGTCTTGAATCTCCCCATATGAAGTTTCTAACGAGCTTAGCTAGTATAGCAAAAAAGGACGCAGGGATGGACAAAGGCAGATTGGCAAAGTAGTATAGAAGCCGAGGGAGGATTACCATCTTGGCCAGGGCTACTCTACAACATTTTAACACTAACTCAAAGGAGGTGATAAGCCGTATGAAAACAGGTAGAGGTCCCCTGGGAAGTCCTTCTCCTTTGTGAATGTTGTCAAAAACGTATTCTAGAAGTAGGCGGGGTTCCTGGGACTACTGCCTACTCCTACACAAAGATTTGTGTAACTTTTCTGTTTTTTAAAAGCATCCGGTTTTACTCTAAAGAAAAATGGGATCAATATTTAAAAAATGATTGCTTTATTCAAAAGCACTCATAGATATGGTGGTATGCCGACAGCAGCAGGACTCTATCCCTGTGATTATGGCCATTAGTAGTGGATCCCAATTTACGACCTTCCCTATTCGTAGTAATGAGAGTTCACTGCCAGAATATCGACACCTAAAATATCCCCATACCACAATATCGAGGGACCACTACCTACCCTTAAAAAATGAAACGAAAACGTTTCATTTTCTTCTTTAAATGCAGCCCGTTTTCCATTAAGGAAAACGAGCTCATTAAAAAAAAAAACTGCTTTATTTAAAAGCAGTCCCAGACATGGAGGTCTACTGAGCCTAGCAGGCCACCATACCTGGGAGGGCCAGTCATTCCCAATGGGGTTACAAATTGCTAGTGCCTCATGAATATTGATGAGGCATGCAATTTGCGACCCCATTGGGAATCGCAAACAGTATCTCTGACACTTTTGAACATTGGCATTAGCGACTTGCAAATTGCGACTCGTAATTTTTCGCAATTTGTGAGTCAATCAGGCCAGTGATCGTACATCTGGCCCCTAATAAATAATAAAACATATAAATATGTTAAAAATTGAAATACAAATATATTTAATATAAAAAAACAACCATATTATAATGTTAAATACACATGACAAATATCTAAAACTATTATATGAAATAAAATAAAAAATACTTTTCAAACAAATAAATATTTTTCATTACAAATTATTTAGAAACAAAAACATTAATTAGTACAAAAATGTACTTTTTTTTATTTACTACCCTATAACACCCCACAATTCACAAACCGCATCTACATTGTAAAAAAATGTACTTCCATAATCAACATGATTAATTACCAATTAAATAAATATTATTAATTAAAAAAGGAATTAAAACTAATAAAAATTCATTAACTTCCCACACTTTACCCCTGTAATCCCCACGATGCACAGCTAAAATTAAAATGTTAAAAATTGAATTACAAAAGTAAAACTTATTTTCGACTAAAAAACTTATTAGTATTTAACAACTAATTATAAAGTAAGTACAATTCATTTACTCACCTCCCTTTACCCCATAAAAGTAAAACCCACACTCCCAAAAAATAATAATGATCAACTAAATATTCATTGATTAAACATAGATTACTTCCCACCCTCTACCCCTATAAACCCCACATCCTGCACATAAAATTAATTACACAATTTCCATAATTAATTTACAATCAATTAATATAAATTCACAACTATTAATTAATCAAAAATTACTTCCCACACTTTACCCCTATAAACCCCACAACCTGCACCTTAAAAAAATTACAATTACCATAACGAATTACCAAATAATTAATTATATTAATTAACATCCAATTAATAATTAAATACAACTAAATTACTTCCAACCCTTTACCCCTATAAACCCCAAAACTCGCACCTAAAATTAATTACACAATTTCCATAATTAGTTATTGTTATTATAATTGAATTTATAAGGCGCAACAGCTACCCAAAAAGGGCTTCCCGGGTCAACCAGGACACAGAACAGCTGCCAGCTTCAAGATTATTGATTGAAAAGCCAGGTTTTTATTGATTTGCGGAATTGGACATACACCATTTCATTCCGAATGGCTACAGGGAGGGAATTACATAAGGAAGGGCCAAGATAGGCAAACTATCGGCTCCCCATCCGGGATAGTCTGACTCTAGGCACAGAGAATTTCCCTTGAGTGGACGAGCAGAGATACCGAGAGGGCTCATAGGGATGAACTAGGGATTGAAAATATTGGGGGGCCATTCTTGATTTTATTATAAACATGTAGCACAGGGCCTTGAACTTGATTTGGTTCTCCACCCTGAGCCAATGGAGGTCCCGCAACTGCCCAGAGACAGAGGAAGCTCTAGGAACCCGGCAGATCAGTCTTGCAGCAGAGTTTTGAACCAACTGTAGCCTGCGAGTCACTACCTTGTTAGCCCCCAGGTAAAGAATGTTCCTGTAATCCAGTCGAGAAGTGACAAGCGCATTGACTACTGTTCTCTGAGTGTGCTCTGGCAGCATCCAAATAATCTTTTTTAGCCACTTTGCAATAGTGAAGCATGTGGCAGCTACCTTCACTGCATGTTGTTGCATAGTTAGTGAGTCGCCAATGCTGAGGGCCCCATAGATCTTTGCTTTTTTCCAAGACCAGGACTTCGGTCTTCTCTCCATTGAGCTTTAGGTAATTGGCCTGTATCCATGAGGCAATTTTACCCAAGCCCATCTGGAGGGGGGAAGTCTCAATCACCCTCTGCATTGAGAGCAAGAAGATAATCTGGGTGTCGTTCGCATAAGAAAACAGAGACAGCCCAGCTTCTTCGGCAACATCTGCTAAAGGTCTAACATAGAGATTAAATAGTAGGGGGCTGAGAATGGAGCCCTGAGGAGCACCGTAGGGCGAAGGATGGATCTCAGAGCTAGCAACTGAAGAAAAGACTTGGAAGGTCCGATTGGCAAGAAAGGAGATAAGCCAGTTAAGGGCTTTACCACAGATACCCCGTGATCTTAACGATTTTACTAACATGGTGTGAGACACCATGTCAAATGCTGCGCTTAAATCAAGCAGTATAAGAGCCACTGTGTCTCCAGAGTCTAGTTGGCTGCGCAGTCTTTCCGTGACTCCGAGAAGAGTGGTTTCAGTTGAAAAACCGGTTCGGAAGCCCGATTGGGATGGGTGAAGGAATTTTTATGATTCTATGAAGTTCGACAGCTGCAAGTAAATGTGCTTCTCCAAGATTTTTGAAAAAGCCGGTAACAGGGAAATGGGTCGGTAGTTGGAAGGCAAATCCAGGTCCGCATTTGCCTTCTTCACAAGGTGGGGCACCATAGCATGCTTCCACTCTGATGGGACCAATGCTTCCTGTAAGGAGGCATTTAGAAGATTCATTATTACCAGCAATGATGATGGCTCAAGCTGTTTAAGCACAGAGAGAGGGAGAGGGTCCTTAGGGGAGCCTGATTTGACACTATCTAAAAGATGTTGAAAGGAATCCATATCTAACAAAGACCATGTATCCAATCTGTTTGTGGGTGCAAAAAGCTCCCTATCTCGAGTCAGGCAGGCATTATCAGTTAGGGGTAATGTAGATGCTGGTTGGAGAGAAGTACCAGTCTGTAGTAAAGGAGGATTGTTAAGCTGCAGTCTTTCAATTTCCGAATATATTTTGTCAACTTTTTGGAGAAAAAATTTGGCCAAATTTTCACATTGCCGATTGTTAAGCGGGGGGGGGGGGGGCTAGCTTGAGTTTCAGAACCCAAAATCTCCTTAACCATGTTAAATAATGTTTTTGAGCAGTCCAAAGCTCCGAAAATGGTTACTGAAACATATTTCGCACGAGTAATCTTACAAAGATTGTGATATTCTTTTTTTGCGATCTTGTAAGCAATTTTGTAAGCAGGCGCATAGTCCCTCCTCCAGTGTCTTTCCAGCGTCTTACATTTGGTCTTCTCTGTTTTTAGATTTTCATTAAACCAAGGCGCTGGAGGACGGTGGTTATTCACCTTATTTAAGGAAGGAGGGAGACAGATGTCAATAGCATTAAGAAGCCACATTTGTATGGTGTCCGAAAAAGTACTAAGCGCTTGTATAGAAATAGGAGTATTAGAGGACAGGATTTTGTTTAAGATAGCTATGTCTAATTTTTTCCAGTTTCTAGTGGGTTTGCTAAGAATGGAATTAGCAGATGAGAGACATGTTGAAGATTCCAGGCAGAAGCCTATGGCAAAGTGATCTGACCAGCATAACGGACGAGCCGGGGAGCAGTGGATATTAGGTATACTAGATAAGATAGGGTCTAGTAAATGACCAGCCATATCTGTGGGGCCTAAATTATGTAGTACAATGTTCATGGCCGCCAAGTCAGAAATAAAAGTAGCGCTGATATTGCATGTTGGATCCTCCAAATGCAAATTAAGATCGCCCAGAATGGAAAAATTAGCAGTACTCATTAAAAAAGGAGTAGGGAATGAGGAGGCCCATGGACCAAGCGGCCCAGGAGGACGATACACCAGTATCCCAGAGAGGGTGAACTTAGGGGATAGAGCCAGCTTGAATGCAGCTGCCTCACAATTTCTGAAAGGTAGGTTTTCGAATTTACACTGATACTCTTTTTTAAAAATAATAGCAATGCTTCCACCTGTCTTAGAGCCCCTGTCATTCCTGACTATAGCGTAATGGGGCGGCAGAGCGTTCACAATGTCAGCGCCAGAGCTCTCATGCAGCCATGTTTCTGTGAGAAACATGGCATATGGTTGTTCACTGACTAAAACGTTGAATATGTCAGCTTTGTGTTTGGGAAGAGAGCGGCAACTAATGCTGAAAAAGGAAAAAGCCTTATTATCAGTGGGAGCGTGGGTGCAGGGGGATTTTATTTGGTCTATAATCACTGGAGAAGGTTCATTACCCGGGACTACGTCAAAAAAGAAGCCACAACATGGGCAGGTTTTATCCTGGTCCTCGGGGTACAGTAGGGTGCAGTCAGGGAGCAGTGGATTGTGGCACGCTATTAATTGGTTGGTGGAATACTGTAGTCTATGTACTCTAATTGGACGGACGGGAGCAGACGGGCTTGCTTTTGGCGCTGCGTGCGTCCGCTGCGCGTCATCGCCATCCCCGTTTTTATGGGTATCACTCAATTAATTAATATAAACTAACATCTCATTATTAATTAATCGAAAATTACTTCTCACCCTTTACCCCTACAAACCCCACAACCCACACCTTAAAAATATTACAATTACCATAATTACCAATTAATTAATTGATATTAATTAACAACTAATTAATACATAATTACAAATAAAATTACTTCCCACCCTTTACCCCATAAACCCCACAACCCACACCTAAAATTAATTACACAATTTCCATAAGTAATTAACAATCAATTATTTATTATAAATTAGTTATTAATTAAACAAAAATGACCCTCTACCCCTATAAACACCACAACCCACACCTTAAAAAAATTACACAATTACCATAATTAATAAGCAATTAATTAGTTAATATCAATTAACAACCAATTAATAATAATTACAAATAAATTACTTCCCACAATTAACACTATAAAATCTCAATTAAATATTCATTAATTTATTATAATTAAATGACTTTCCACCATATTCGCAGGTAAACCCACAACCCGCTACAGAACTAAAAAACGCAAAATGGAATTAAAATAAAATTGATAACTACGGATAAGACGGAGCTCATGCTGCTGGGCAACTCTCCTGTTTTTAACTCGACCTCCCTATGGCCAGTCTGCCTAGGCCCTGCTCCTATGCCCAAAGATCAAATTAAGAGCCTTGGCAGCTGGATTGATCAGTCACTCTCATTCAGTTACCAGGCAACTAAACTTTCGTCCATTTGTTTTGGACTTCTGAGGATGCTTCATAAGGCCCTTCCCCTTCTGCCATTCCACGCCAGAAGAATTATGGTTCAAGCATTGATACTTTCCCGCTTGGACTATGGCAATGCTCTTTACTTGGGAGCACCTCAGTACACAATAAACAGACTCCAGGTAATACAGAACTGTGCGGCTTGTAGACGTCTGCAGATCCCGTGGTGGAAATCTGCAAAGCAAGCACTAGAAAGCCTGCACTGGTTACCGATTAAGCAAAGGATTCAGTTTAAGGCTATGTGTCTCTCCCACAAGGCCTTTTGGAGGAAGGGTCCTGTCATTCTTCAACCACTCATCACCCCCTACCTCCCAAAAAGAGATCTTCGGTCATCCGGATCCTTTCTTGCATTCCAACCCAGAATAAGAAAGACTAGATGCGGCGGCCGCTCTTTCTCTTATAATTGTGCTATGGGCTGGAATGCCCTCCCACTTCAACTACGTAAGGAACCCAATCTCTTATCCTTCCGCAGGCTCTTGAAAACCTGACTGTTCTAAATCCTCTCCTGTCTCTGTTGCCCTGCTCTTTGTCCTCAGCGCTGGGAGGCCTACGGGTAGCCATCGTGCTCTACAAATCCCATTTCAATTTAAATTTCAACTACTAAAAATTTAACACATATTAAAAAACATAAACAATACTCATACAAAATCATACATCACATACATTTAAAATATAAACGAAAATACATAACACTAATTAAAAAATCGGTATTTTAAACAGCTATATTTTTGCAAACGATATTAATGACTTTGATATTTTTCAAAACTATATTTCTTACCATAAATTCGATATTCTTGACCACGATATATTTCTGTGTGACGATATTTCCAACTCAATATTTGTGTAGGTTGACATTTCCAACTCGATATTCTGTCTGCATACCAGTAATGAGGTAGGTCACATTGTGACCTACTACAATTCAGTATTTCGATAGTTAATGTAGGAAGTGAATAGGTCGGTTCACAAAATACCGATGCATTCGTAAGACGTCAGTGCGCAAATTGGGACTATATTTACAGAAATCCATTTTAGTATATTCCAAATAGGAAATTAAAAATTGCAATTTACGATTTCGTATTTTAAATCTTTGTACATGAGGCCCTTAGAACTGACCTATGTACTAACAGGTCAGTTCTTAAAAATCAGAATGGTTGTGGGTCAGAATCTGACCTACCTCATGCATATTGACGAGGTAGGTTGCCAATTGTATGGTTTGCTGTCATCATAAGGATGGTAGCCTCACAGGAAAATGGTCTGTGTTTAAAAGACAACAGTCAGAGTTTTTAGGAAAAATGTCAAGTTTTAAAAAGTTTTTTTAAGAGTAAAATGTTTTTTGAATATTCACCAAAGGGTTACCAATACCTTTCAGTAGTTGGTAAAATAATAATGTTTTGCGACATTTCCTAAACATGCCCCTTCCAAATACCAATTTAGTATGTTTCCTAAACTCATTTACAATTTGGTAACCTGTTACCACCGAATCATTTAATTAATTTAGATACATTTCCAAAACATTTACTGGCTCCATTTCCTGTGATTTACCGAATCCCATGATTTGCAATTAGTACGTGTTCAGACATTTACCCCATAGAGAGGTCTCTTACAGTAACAATGATTCAGTTGTCTTGTGTGCTTTCTTTCCTTGTCTTGTCTTAAATTATACATTTCTGTGGAACTCTGCAAACTGTCTTCTCAGACACACAGGAGAACTATTGATTGTATTGGAGGTTGGACATGGGAGGGGACTGAGACTATAAAGTGGTAGACATTCCTTCTCTTGCAGGCTGGTCCTTCTGGTGGCTTTGCTGTCGCAGAACCTGCGTTGCTGCTTCTTACCTCTCTGGACCTGGAACCGTCCCAAGGGCTGCCTGCTGCAGACATTCTTCCCAGCCTTCAGCATGCTTTCGGTAAGCAGAGTACCTATTCACGCCCTTTAAAAGGGGCTTATGTTTGTGCATACTTTCCAAGATTCTGTGACCAAGAGGAGATTAGAATTTCAGGCTTCTAATCTACCGATTAGTGTATTGCTTCCCAGAAATGACATCACCCAACTTTATAGGAAATTGTGACATCACATGGTAGTGGATTCTGGTGAGAGTTACTTCTCTTCTCGCTCACGGACCTGGTATGGACCTCTTAACAGATGCATCCATGCCTCGAGACCTACTGAGAAAGACGAGAAAGTGACTTATAGCAATGATATTCAAGCCTTTAAAAAAATATTTTTGAGCTACAACCTTATCTAAGGAGTAGTTTTATGGTTGGAAATGATCATTGAAGTATTGGGTTGTTAAATCAAGACTTAAAAGGGGTTTCTAATGTCCTAGAAAAATCAGAAGTCGTATTTTAAAGTGGAAGGAATTACAAGACTTATCAAAAAAGTTGCAATTATTCGTTCATCTGTATGAACAATTTGGAGTGGGTTTTAAAAGTTAGGAACCCTACACAGGTACAAATATTGGCATTAAAACATATTTTATTATGCTTTACTATTTTCATGTTATGGTTGCTACAGAAGGACAAATTCTAAATATTTCTTCTGCTGTTCCTCAAGGAAGGAAAATAAACATTTTCCACCTTTTAAAAGTGACTAAAATGATTTCATGTTCCAAATGGAAGCATCGATACGGTTATTCCAGAGGGATATGGTGGTAGCAACATTTATCGGTTTAAATATGCACTGTCTTGTTTCCTTTCTCTGTGGTGGATACATATTTTAAATTATTTTATTTCATATCATTTACAAATATTAAAATAATAAAATTGCATATGGGGATGAAAAGCTAAATCCATTCCTGTTCGTATGGTTATCTCTATTACATTTTAGAATTATCTGACGCTGTACAAAGGTTGATAGGATCAATTACAGAAAGATATCAGTATGAAGACTTCTTTGTTTAACCGCCTGCATACCTTACATGTTTATTGTCTTATAAACCGTGAGGATAAAAGTTAAAAACCTCCAAATGGAACAAAACAAAGATAATAAAGAGAAAAAAGTAGTAAACGGTAAGATATATTGATGCACATTCAGAATATGAAGAACATGCACACAGCAAAAAATCAGGATTTAAATGAATCTTCTAAGCAGTACTTCAAGCTTCCCTCAGATGGATTCCTATTTACCTAGACTGCTCCTACCACATAAAAAGGGATTCTCCATGGTTGCTACAAATCATAAGTCTTGGATCAGGTCCTCTCTTCTAAGCAGTACAAGCTTCCCTCAGATGGATTCCTATTTACCTAGACTGCTCCTACCACGCAATCAGAGATTCTCCATGGTTGCTACAAACCATACGTCTTGGGTCAGGTCCTCTCTTCTAAGCAGTACTTCAAGCTTCCCTCAGATGGATTCCTATTTACCTAGACTGCTCCTACCACGCAATCAGGGATTCTCCAGGGTTACTACAAATCATACGTCTTGGATCAGGTCCTCCACTAAGCATGAACATGCTGATTTCTAGACTCTAGGCCTGATTTAGATCTTGGTGAATAGGTTACTCTGCCACAACAGTGACGGATACCCCGTCCGCCGAAAATATAAATCACATGATATCCTATGGGATTTATATTTCAGCGGATGGGATGTCCGCCACTGTTGTGAATTAGTAGATCTCATTCAGGCCCTCTGTTGGCGATAAGGAGGAGATGAGGGGTAATCTGTTAAGAACTTGCTTCTGGCCCTATCTACCATCCTGCGTGGAATCATCCTGGAGAAGCAACATCAGTGGCTATATATACTATGGATGTGATGTAAAGATGAAGAGCAGCCACATTTCTGTGCTAATTCCAGTCCAGTATGATTAGAGTTGAGTGCAAGGTTAAAACAAGAGCTTAAAAGTACCACTTGCGGAAATGCAGACCCAAATTACACCCCTTTCTGAGAGATCCCAGCTATGTAAATGAACTACGGTGAAATATTTACAAAACAATTATTCACCTCAAAATAACTTCAACCCCAGTTTAAAGACTAGCGTCTACAAGGTTTTAAAGTTATAAGCCATGGGGGTCTATCCTGAGGTCAAATACAGTTGGCTGATTCCTCACCATATTCTGAACATTGCACATTCAATCTGTCAATCAACAATTTGTCTTCTTCTCACAGTCCCCCAAGTAGCCACTCACCACTGAGGTCTTGAGGGAATGAGGTGCTCACACAGCACCTAGAGCCCATCCTTTCACTTGTGCCCAGAATCTCTCAGTCCATTCCCTTCAAACAACCAATCAGTGGACCACGCTCTGTAGCGCTCCTTTTACTAGCTCCATTCTGACTAAGGATAACCCTGGCATTTCATCTTTGACTAAGTTTCAATTAAAAAGAATGCATTATGGTGTCTCAGCTGATGATCTCACAGTCAATGTCATGCACCCTAATGCAGTCTTCTGTCTATACCCATAGCTGGCACAAATGAACAAGTTACTTACCTTCGGTAACGCTTTTTCTGGTGGATACAGTATCTGCCTGTGGATTCCTCACCTTGTGAATATCCCCTGCGCCTGCAACATTCGGAAACTTTTGTAGCAGTCCACGTCGATGAGGTCGAAGACGACATCACAGAGGCACGACTCCGCTCGCAACTCCGCTGACGTCACCGGCTCCATAAGAAGACCTCGTCGGCGTGATGGCGTCAGTTCTGCCCTTTTTTCCGTGCCTTCGAGGCACACGGACGGACTGACAGCAATATATACACAGTATACACAGTACATAATATACAAGCAACACACAGTGTGGAGAATAAATAGAAACAAATACATATTGAAAAACCATCATATACTGAAGGTATACAAGGGTGGACAACGGGGAGGCGGGTGGGTCAGTGAGGAATCCACAGGCAGATACTGTATCCACCAGAAAAAGCGTTACCAAAGGTAAGTAACTTGTTCTTCTGATGGATACATCTGCCAGTGGATTCCTCACCTTGTGAATATATTCACACAGCAGTCCCACTCCCGGAGGAGGGTGTCCACCCTTCTATACCAGAAAGTCCTGAAGGACGGAACGAGCAAAATGTCCGTCCCTCCTCACCTCGGAGTCTAAAAAATAATGTTTTGCAAAAGTGTGAAGGGAGGCCCAAGTTGCCGCCCTACAAATGTCCTCCACAGGAACACCCCTAGACAAAGCAGAAGTGGAAGACTTAGCTCTAGTTGAATGGGCTCTTAAACCCTCTGGAGGTTCCTTACCAGCCAAAGAGTAGCATATCTTGATGCACAAGACAATCCATCTAGAAAGGGTGCTCTTGTGCACCACTCTGCCCTTCCTTCAGCCAACAAAGCCCACGAAGAGCTGGTCATCAACCCGAAAGTCTTTTGTCCTGTCAAGGTAGAAGCTCACCGCCCTCTTAGGGTCCAAGCGGTGAAGTCTCTCCTCCTTGGAAGGGTGAGGGGGAGGCTAGAAGGTAGGAAGGGTAATGGACTGCCCCAGATGGAAGGGAGTTACCACCTTAGGCAAAAATGCAGCCCTGGTCCTGAGTACCATTCTTTCAGCATGAATGGTCAAGAATGGGGGTTTTGAACTCAGAGCTTGAAGCTCACTTACCCTCCGTGCCGAGGTGATTGCAATAAGAAAGTCAAAGGACACTTGTATAAGGGCTCGAAGGGAGAACCCATCAGATAAGTTAATACAAGGTTTAAGTCCCATTGAGGTACAATAAAGGGAGTAGGAGGAAACCGGTTCGTAAGGCCCTTTAGAAATCGTAGAATAATAGGTGATTTAAATAATGACGGCTGATCCGGCAAGCAAAGGAAAGCTGACAAAGCCGAAAAGTATCCCTTAACAGTAGCCACAGCAAATCCTTGCTGAGCAAGAGAAAGGGCAAACTGCAGAATGTCAGATAAACGAGCCTTCAAAGGATCAATTGACTTTTCTCCACACCAGAGTACAAATTTAGACCACCTATAGGAATAGGTAGATTTGGTGGAATGACGTCTGGCAGACAGTATTACAGCTACCACATCAGGCGGGAGAGAAAAAGAATTCAGGTTGCCCCGTTCAATCTCCAGGCATGAAGGTGTAAGCTCTGGAGGTGGGGGTGTAGAACCTGCCCCTCCGATTGCGAGAGGAGGTCTGCCCTCAGAGGGAGACGGAGCGGAGGGCACGAGGAGAGGTGGAGAAGATTTGTATACCACACCCTTCTTGGCCAATCCGGGGCGATCAATATGACTTGGGCCTTGGCGAATCTTCCTCAGAACCCGAGGAATCGAGGGTATGGGAGGAAACGCGTAAAGGAGTTGTGAGCCCCAACTCAACTGAAACGCGTCCCCCAACGCTCCCTGCATCGGATACTGGAGACTGCAGAAAGACGGGCAGGGAGCGTTCTCGTGAGTGGCAAACAGGTCCACCCGAGGAGTTCCCCACATCCGGAAAACGTGACGAACCACCTCTGGATGAAGCCTCCACTCGTGGTCGGCGGAGAACTGTCGACTGAGACTGTCTGCACGCACGTTCAGAACTCCGGCCAGATGACAAATCTGATGGTCCTGAGCCCAGGACCATAGACGCAGGGCCTCTCTGCAGAGACAAAGAGACCCCACCCCTCCCTGCTTGTTGACATACCACATCGCGGTAGTGTTGTCCGTCAGGACTTGAACAGACTGACCACGAAGGGAAGGGAGGAAGACCTTGAGTGCCAAACGTATCGCCCGCAATTCCAAAAGGTTGATGTAAAGCAACCTTGCCTCTGGAGACCAAAGACCTTTGATCTCCAGATCCCCCAGATGCGCACCCTACCCTAAAGTGGATGCATCCGTTATCACTGTGGCCACCGATGGAGGTAGATGGAAGGGCTTTCCTTGAGACAGATTGCCCTTCATGCTCCACCAAGACAGATTCGCCGCAGCTTCTCTGGAGATCCTCACAGACTCCCTGAGATCTCCTTTGTGCTGATACCACTGCCTGCGGAGGCACCACTGAAGCGCCCTCATATCCCAGCGAGCATGGTTGACCAAAAGAATGCAGGAAGCAAACAGACCGAGCAGGCGAAAGACCTTCAGGACTGGAACGACCGCTCCATTGCAAAATAAAGGAATCATTTCCTGTATGTCGAGAATCCTTTGAGGAGGAGGGAATGCTCGACACACAGTAGTGTCAAGTACCGCACCTATGAACAGGTTGTGCTGAGAGGGCACCGGGTGAGATTTGGGCAGGTTTATCGAGAAACCCAATTTGAACAACAGCTGAGTTGTATCCTGCAGATGATGAAGCACCTTCTCTGGCGACTCCGCTTTGATCAGCCAGTCGCCCAGATAGGGGAAAACGGAAATCCCCGACCTTCTGAGATGGGCTGCCACCACCGCCATCACCTTCGTGAAGACTCGGGGTGTAGTAGTAAGACCAAACGGAAGGACCGCAAACTGATAATAATGTAAACCGGAGATACTTCCTGTGCGACTTCAGGATGGGGATGTGGAAATACGCATCCTGCAAGTCGATTGACACCATCCAGTCCTCCTGATTCAGCACCTTAAGAACCTGCGCAAGGGTGAGCATCTTGAACTTCTCTTGCTTCAGATAAAGATTCAAGATCCAGAGGTCCAATATCGGACGTAATCTTCTGTCCTTTTTCGGAATCAGGAAATACCGGGAGTAGCATCCCTGACCCCTCTCCTGCTCCGGAACCACCTCTATCGCACCTTTCTGTAGTAACTTCAGGACTTCCTCCTGTAGGAGAAGACGGTGGTTCTCTGAGCAAACCCCTGAGGGAATTCCCGAAAGGGAAGGGCGTACCCATTTTCTACAAGATCTAGAACCCAAAGATCTGTAGTTACAGATTCCCAATCTTGCAGAAAATGGGTAAGCCGGCCCCCCACAGGACCAGCATGATCCAGAATGATGGATCTAGGGCTGCTTTGCGGTGGAAGGAGAGGTTGAGGAGGAGGAGGAGGAGAGTTGACGGCCACGTGAGCGGCCCCTGATTCTACCTCTATACCCCTTATACAGAGAGCTCTGCTGTTGTTGCTGCTGTTGCTGTTGGGTCTGTCTGTAGGTACGAAAGGTTGCCCTTCCGAAACCCCTGTATCTCTTAAACGATCCCCTTGACTGGGATTGAAGGCCCAAAGACTTAGCCGTAGCCTTGCTTTCCTTAAAACGTTCAAGAGCAGCCTTTTTGCCAAATAGTCCAGAGCCATCAAATGGCAAGTCCAACAACGTTGATTGCACATCAAGGGAAAACTCAGAAGACTTAAGCCACGCACCCCTCCTAGTGGCAACAGAAGACCCCATGACTCTTGCCACTGAATCCGCCATGTCCAGTCCACTTTGTATCACCTGACGTGCTGCTGCCTGGGCATCCGCCAAAACCTCATTAAAGCCAACTCTATCCTCCTCAGATAGCTTTGGAGCCAGTTTCTTTGCAGAATCCATGAGCGCATGAATATAGCGTCCCAAAAGGCAAGTGGCATTTGTAGATTTAAGGGCCATACTGGCCGATGAAAAGACCTTCTTGGCCGACTGATCTAGTTTTTTAGCCTCTCTGTCACTCGGGACCTGAGGAAACGCACCCTTAGATTTCCCTGAACAAGCCGCCTGCATCACCAGGCTCTCAGGCGAAGGATGCGAAGTTAAAAACTCTGGGTCCCCAGGGGCCGCTCTATACCTTCTGGCAATTGTTTTGGAAACTGCGGGAGCAGAAAAAGGCTTACGCCTCACCTCCATCACAGGGTCTATAATAGCCTCATTAAAAGGCAACAATGGTTCTGAAACCGTAGTAGGAGAATGCAGTACCTCTGTTAGAATGTTTGATTTAAATTCAGTTGTAGGCAACTGCAGATACAACAGCTCATTCCTTATGACTGCATGATATGGAGCCACATCCTTTGAGGCTTCATCAGAAGGTGGAGTAATTTCCCACTCTGGAGATAAATCCAAGTCACTGGCCTCCTTACGTTCTTCAAAACCTTCATCAGACTCAACAAGCTCTCCTTCTTCTGCCTCTTCCAAAAGGTACCATTGCTCATCAAGCACCCTTTGAGCCTCCCTCCTGGACCGGATTCGTACAACCGGCGTCGGCGGCGCCGTGATCGAATCCGACGGCGCCGGTGCCGGCGTCAAACGTGGATCCACAGTAGCAGCCGGCATCGAACGAGGTCGAGTCGGCGCCGGTGAAGAAGGAAGCGGCATCGATGTCCTCGGCGCCGGTAAAAATAGCATGAAAGGGGCCTGCGGATATGCCTGAGGCACTCCCAGACTAAATGCCATAGGACCCATCAGACCCGAAGGTGCACCAGTGGAGTACATGGCTCTTGAAAATATCCCATACATTGCATTCAAATAACGCGTGGGGTCCTGACCTGGTCCAGGGAACGCAGGGTACTGATCAGGCATCACCGGACTCGTGCCAACCGGCGCCGACGGTGGAATTTGCGGCGTCAAAGGCTAACCCGGTGCTTGAAACTCCTCAACCGGAGCCGGGGACGGAGCCGGAGACGAAGCCGGAGCCGGGGATGGTACCGGCATCGGAGATGGAGCTGGCGCCGGAGATGTAGCCGGAGCCGGAGAGTGAACCGGTGAAGTCACAGGAGAAGAAGGACCAGCAGGTGAATCCAGAACGGGTGAGGGAGACACAGAGTCCTTACAGCGTCGAGTAGGTCACTTCGACTTCGGAGCCGAACTCTTGTCAGAGTGACGTCGAGAAGAATGTCTCCTCTTCTTTTTGTGCTTCTTAGACCTTGAAGCATGCCCCGAAGTCGACTCCGACGCCGACCTCGATCGTGACCTGGTTCTCGACTTTCTCCTTCCTCTCTTCTCTTTTTTCATCCTCGCGATGAAGAGTTTCCCCTCTCTTTCCTTGAGAGCTTTGGAGCTCATCTTGCGACAGCAGGAGCATCCATCCACATCAAGGTCTGAAGATAAACACCATACACAGTCGTCATGTGGATCCGTGATCGACATATGTTTTCCACATTCACGACAGGGCTTGAACCCTGATTTCTTTTTCGACATTTTCACGAAAAAGGACAGAGAAATCCAGAAGAAACACAAAGTAACAGTGAAGCTACAGATAGAGATTCCCAAAATCCGTTGGCGTCGACGGCGCGGAAAAAAGGGAACTGACGTCATCACGCCGACGAGGTCTTCTTATGGAGCCGGTGACGTCAGCGGAGTCGCGAGCAGAGTCGTGCCTCTGTGACGTCACATTCGACCTCGTCGTCGTGGACTGCTACAAAAGTTTCTGAATTTTGCTGGCGCAGGGGATATTCACAAGGTGAGGAATCCACTGGCAGATGTATCCATCAGAATTACATTTATTAACCAGGGCACCTCCAGGTGACAACATGAAATAGAATCCAGAATAGAGGCAAGGGGTGACCAAGGACCTCAGGTACAAATGGAGATGTCAGAAATGTTAGAAAATTGCAAAACAACCTAGGTGTAGGAAGCTGGCTCTTTAAGCGCTTTATCAATAATCTGATATACTGTGTAAAGAGTCCAGGGGCTCCCTTACTAGAAAACAGGCTTGCTATGAAATCCCAAAGTGCTCTTTTAGGAGGTAGTATGGTCGAGCAGCCTTAGGCTTAATACAGAGGAGCGTAAGACATTTACAAATAAACACAGTGATCAATAAATGACAATATGACTCATGAAGGATATCCACACCAATTTATAAAAATAGAAAGTATCTTTATATATGTTTAGGCATCAGAGAAAAATCATTCAGGTAAGTATGTTTTTAAATATAAATTATTTTCAGTTTAAAAAGTGGACATAGTGCAGTTTCAGAGTTCTGCAATGTTATCCTATGGAAGGAGGAATATGTTCTGCAAGGAGGTAGAGTACATCGACTTACAGGACAAGTCTACAGGAGTTTAGCTGATGAGTGGGCAAGACAGCACCATCAGTACACCACCAGCGGCACGAGGGCGGCCGGGTGCAGGTTGCAAATCAGCATCTGGAGTCCAATGCCTTTCAGTGGGGTTCGGTCTGTGTAAAAAAAGACTGTAGGCTCTGGCTAGGAAGCCATTCGGATTGAACCAGCAAGTGGGCTCAGGCCTTGACATACTCGGGGTGGCGGGAAACTTTGGTCTTTTCCTCCAAGGCCCAGGGGCGACGGTGCAGAGGTGTAGTTAGGTATCGGGATTTTCCTTATTGGAGCAGTCGCGGTAGAAGGGGCCTGTGTAGAGGCAGCAGGCGACATCAGGGAGTCCAGGAAGGGTGAAACCACGATGGACTGCTGCTCTGGAGGGCTGGAGAACCTTATTGGCAATGCTAGTCCAGTTTAACTCAGGCCGATGATTCTATGTTTGATCCACGTCCCCTTCCTTGCGGCATCAAATTTGGCAAATGATTTACCATCACACCTTTCATTCCAGTGGTTGCCTGACCATTTTCCTGTATCATGCCTGTAAAATCTGAATCAAAACCCACATATCCTTTGTTGGCTGCTCTCATTAATGCCTACATCAACTTCTCTTTCAAATTCTTATGTCGCATTGGATGTCATCTTCACAATAGTTTGCATAACGCAATATTTAATATATTGACTTGCTCTGCCAACAAAACAAATACTGCTGAATCATAGCACTAATGTCAGGCCTCAAACCATAGACAAATCGATATACAAAATGTTCTGTATCCTTCTCCGACACATTTTCAAATCCACTAATCTGTTTGAATGTCTGCAGAAGTCTCTCATAATAGGCATGTACTGTTTATTTTAGTTCCTGGGTAGTCCTATCTACTTTTACCCAATCTGTTTCTTTTGGCAAAATCTTTTCTTCCAAATACGTAATGACATGATTGTATTTTTTCATCACATCTGCTGACGGCGCGCCTATTTTTGGATCCCTAGCATATTCTGTTTCTGGCCAATCAACTGCAATCTTATATTCCACCCACAAATCTGTAGGGACCACAATATCGAACAAACAGGACCTTTGAAACCTTCACAATTCTTTCCACCTACTTATACCACTCAACTGGTTTCTCGCTCAACCTCGAGAAATCATTTGTAAAGGACAACATACCCTGTCTACTCCAGGGGACATGTACATAGGAAAAGCCAACGCATCTGCCTCATTCTTTTCCTTTTCCATCATTGGGTAAATAGGCATTACCACTGTAGTATCTTCTTTCTTTTTAGACCATCTGTCTTCCCATCTTTCTATCTCTCCACATTGCTTCATCAGGGCTGTTATTAACTCCTTAATTTGCAGTCTTTTCTAGAGGAATTCAGACTCTTCAAATCTTTGTCACTAAAATCCAATCAATAGGTTTTCTGTAAAGCCTTAGACTTACCTACATACATCTCATATTTCTGAGCTCCCCCAGCAAATCTCTCATGGGTATTTATCGCTTTGCGGGTTATATCTTTACACATAAATAATAATTCCTCATCGCAATATTTTGCTAGTCTCTCCGGACTAATGGTTACCAATATAATTTCTTCTAATTCCACTTTTAATTTTCTCACATCTATATTCATGCTATAATTTGCATGTCTCTAATCCAAAATCAAGTTCTTCTGGGGTGGCCCTATCAAAGTACTCGTTTCCGATCTATGTGAGACTCCTCTAATCTCGCCTAGCTTCAACATTACTCGTGAATCTATTTTCTGACTACCCATTTGCAAAACTCTCCCAGTAATCATTTGCTGTCCTCTACTTGGCGTTTCAAGAGCCTTCTCTGTAATACTTATTAATAGCTCAATTCCTCTTTCCGTGGTGGAATTCTTTCTATTACACCCTTCTGAAATAATCTCATGAGTTTCTACTCTAACTGGTTTACCCATTGTTCCCTGATCTCTCACACTCTCTCTCGCTCCAGATAAAGTATGTATATTCCCTCCAGTTTCATTTGGGACTGCTATTGCATGGATCTGTGAAACTCCTCATCCAGTCTGATAAAGAGGTACAACTGGACCAATTGTTACAGGGACTGATAATGTACCAGGATTATTTGTCATGACTATATTGGAAAATCCTGCTCTCTCAGGGGTATAATTTTCATCTAAGAATATTCTTTTATGAACTGGAATAAAATCTTCATGTGGGGCTTCTGGTATTAAACCTACAAACAGATTGGTCTCTGAATTATTCTGTTCTTCATTGTAGGGTGGGGGTCTATTCAGCAAAAGTTCACTCAATAACTCATCATCAATATATTCTAGATTCTCCTCTGCACCAGGGAGTACTTGAACATTTGGTCCTCTATATGTTTCCTCATTTCCTTACATTTTTCGCCTTCCTTTTGTTCTGCTACCATTACCGGACACATTCGGGCTCCCAAAGCAACATCTTGTCTCCATATCTTTTTCTGGGAATCTCATTTTGCCTGTTCAGATTGATTTATTGTATTTCTATATCCTCCCTTGACATTTCTCTTTTTCTCTCCGATGGGTTTCCTGCTCCCACTCTTCAAGGGCTTCATATTGGTTGGGCCTACGGCTAGGTTTCAAATCATTCATCTGGCTTCTCAAATTTCCTTAAATTCTAACATTAGATGTCCTTTACTGTGAAAACGCTAAGGGACCATCTTTCTCACTGTATTTTATTCAATTCTCTAACCAAGTAAAAGTGTGATATCCTCACTCTAATGAGATCTGCAGAGCAGGTGTTCTTTCCAAAGCCACAGGAACTCCTTCTCTTGCTGATATCGGCTCATCTTTTCATATTAAAGCTTTTAACAACTTGAAAAATGTCATGATTTCTTTCCCCTAACTCAATCTGTTGTTCAAACCGCTAATTTCTCTTCCATATTATTGTTTTCTACTTCCAATCACTGTTCGTTCTCGTCCACCAATACCAGCGGGGCTTCACACCAACCACCAATACCAGCGCACACTTTCTGAAGTCAGTCTAAGTCCTCGCTGCAACTGATCCTCCCTTCACAATTTATTAGTCTTTGCTTTCGTCCTTTTAATACAAACTTCACATAATAATACAATATAAAACATCTTTGCTCAACTAAAAGAATTATAGTTAACCACTCATTCAGAAAATCTCATTAGCTTCCTGTGAAAACCTCGACCAGCGCGATTTCTCTCTCATTAAGTAAAAATTCTTAAGATCTCTCCTGGTGCGCTACCTGAAGAAATCTCAACAATTCCAACTTGTCATGCATCAAGTTCCATTTCTCAGTACCGGCAATGACGTCTCACACACAGTACTCACAAAACAGCAGACAAACACACTTACAGGCACATGCATCAAGTAAAATACCGGTCGCAAACGGGCAGATTCTCAGAATCTGACCCTTTGCTCCCGGTATTTTTGCATTTGGGATGCATCATCCCAAATGCAAAAATCGCTATTTAAGGAATCTCAAAATTGGGATTCCTTAAATAGCGATTGCATTTAAGGAATCCCTAATTGAGATTCCTTAAATGCAATGCATTACAGTTTAAAAAATAGCGATTTCGCTATTAGCGTGAGCAAATTACCATGAGGCTGGACCTCATGGTAATTTGCGAAAACTTAGAAAAATGCACTTATTTGCATTTTTCTAAGTTTCATGTTGCCCACACACATGCCCTTAGAGCATGTGTGTATTTAACATTTGTGCAGAGTGAACATACATGGGTGCAATAGGGTGTCATTTTGACACCCTTGCACCATCGAAATTGCGGGAGCAATTTGCGAGTACCTACTGGTACTCGCAAATTGCTCCCGCAATCTCTAATTCATTCCTATGGGCCTGGAGGCCCATAGGAATGAATGGGAAGACATTCCTTAATTGCGACTCGCAATTTGCTAGTCGCAATTAAGGAATTTGTGGGAATCGCTATTTCTTTAGCGATTCCTACATGCATAGGGTTTTGCTATTCCTTAATTGCGATTCCTTAATAATCGCTATTAAGGAATCGCAAAACCCTATGATGATGCATGTGCCTGTTAGTGTATGCTACACTAAGACTGCCCGTAGGCTTATTTGGAGATCTTAGGCCTCGACTGACCCGTACTCACCTAGGCCTCAACAGATCTAATTCAATACAACATAGACATACAATTTTCACAAAACGACAATTTTCTGTGATCAATAGTCCATTTTAGCCTTTTCGTCAATGTCAAAACTTCATCACCTGTCAAAGCCCTACTATTCTCTTACACTACTATAAAAACCCAACACTCTTTAATCACGCCTCTCAATATCCTAGCTTAATTAGTCACATTAACCA
Source organism: Triturus cristatus (assembly GCF_964204655.1). Lineage (NCBI taxonomy): Eukaryota > Metazoa > Chordata > Amphibia > Caudata > Salamandridae > Triturus > Triturus cristatus. Next base: position 1,181,886,441 of record NC_140584.1, on the reverse strand, counting down.
TTCTCTGCTACAGAAAACGGATGCAGCGGAAAGCTGGGCAGGCAATTGTTTTTATTATACCTGTATTATATACATATATATATTCACTGAAAAAACATAGGTTTCAGACACGTTATAGTTTGAAATTAGCATTTAAAAATCCTTTAAATTCACTGAAAAAACCATAGGTTTCAGGGGTGTTATAGTTAGCTGGACATTTCACTCGTATAAAAACCATTGAAATTCCCCCGTTATAGTTAGTTCAGCTAACTAGAACTCGCGCGCCCGCAATGCACTGCTGATGACGTCACATATTACATCACTCATGACATGGTCAGTGACATCACTCATGACATCTCTCAAATGACATCACTGATGACATCATCCAGTGAATGTGTGTTTTTCTGAAAATTAAATATGTTTTATATATGTATATCTCAAGGTCGATGGAAGAATAAATGGGTATATAAGTGTCTAAATGGATGATTTTTTTGTGTGAAAAATTGATTGTACAACTGACTGATTAAGTGTATCTTCGTGAATACATGGGTTAGTGAGTAATCTTTAAATATGTAAATATCTGTATCAGTCTCTCACTTTGTGTATAAGTGCCTGCATGGGTTGGCCAGTAGCTACATGCGTGTCTATATGGGTTATTAGTTGGTTTTTTGAGTATCAGTATGAGTGTCTGAATGTCTGTATGGTTCGGTGGGGGGTATTACTTAGTGCATAGATGCATGAATGAGTGACTCACTGTTTGTATGTGTTGAAGACAGCATGTATGCAGGACTGTATGGGTGGATGAGTGTGTGTATGGGTGTGTTAGTGAGTGAATGACTGTCTCAATAGTGTCTTTATGAGTAACTACATATGTTTTAAACTAGTATATGTGAGTATTGGTGTATATAAGTGAGTATATGTGAGAGATTGAAAGAGTTCCTGTATAAATTAGTATGTGTTTCTATAAGTGATTGCTTAAGAGAGTAAGTATGTGTAAGTTTCTGTAGAAGTAAGTGTGGTGGTGAGTGTATAACTGTATATGCAAGTAAATGGATGTTTGATTCTTTATTAGCATGAGTGACTATGTGTGTGAGTAACTCTATGAATGAGTGGCGGTGTGTAACAGGATGTATAGGTGTATGAGTACATATGGTGAGTGAGTACATGTATGAGTGACTATATAGGACTGTTGGTGAATTAATTGATGTGTATGTAGTTCTTGGAATTACTGAATAGGTTGTTGTAACTGGTATTGGTATGTCCATTTTTAAAAAATATTTTAGTTTCTATTTTTGAATGTGTGCATCAAAGGTTATATTAGGGTGAGAGGAGGTCTGCCACTCTATCACAAGGATGATGTCATGAGTGATATCATTTGAGATGTCATCAGTGATGTCACTGACCATGTCATGAGTGATGCAATATGTGACGTCATCAGCAGTACATTGCGGGCGCGTGAGTTATAGTTAGCTGAACTAACTATAACGGGGGAATTTCAATGGTTTTGTACGAGTGAAATGTCCAGCTAACTATAACACCCCTGAAACCTATGTTTTTTTCAGTGAATTTCTAAGGTTTTTTAAATGCTAATTTCTAACTATAACGTGTCTGAAACCTATGTTTTCTTCAGTGAATTTCATAGGTTTTTTAAATGCTAGTTTCTAACTATGCCTACAGAGGTAGGACATGTGAAGAAAGAAGAAAAAACGCAGGAAGAAACAAGACGTGCAGAAAGAACAAACAGAGGAGCAGAAAGAAGCCATGTTGCAAAATCATCCTGTACCCTCAACTTTTTCAGACGGGTACTGGTGGTAACTGAGTCTGACTAACCAGTCCTAGAGCCAGTGCTATGTTAAAAGACACTTAGAATACAGTTAAAACAACTACATACACTAGGGAACACTATGCGTTGAGGGGTCCCCCTGTGATTAGCATGACCTCCTGTGTAAGCCCCTAGTATATAATAGGGCAGGGGGATCAAAACTACCTCCTAAAACGCGCCACGGGGTGTGTTTGCACCCTGGTGAAGGGAGGGGGGGGGGGGCCCTGAGATGACATGTGTGCAAACACGACCTGTGGGCGTTTTAAGTTGGGGAATTAATTCCTCTTTAATCCTGAGGGTCCCTGGGGGCAACTAGCCCACCATGTACCTCCAGTATGCGCCAGAGAGCTACATTGCAGAGAGGTGATCAGAGGCCACACCCCTTTTTACAACACTCTGCAACGCAGCTCCATTGCGCTTACCTGGTGGGCTAGTTGGCCCCCAGGGACCCTCAGGATTGAAGATGAATTAATTCCCCAACTTAAAACGCATGACAGGGTGTGCTTGCACACATGTCAACTCAGGCCCCGTACCCTTTCTTCACCACTGTGCAAACGCGCCCCATGGCGCATTTTAAGTTGGGGTATTAACTCCTCTGGAATCCTGAGGGTCCCTGGGGTGCAACTAGCCCACCAGGTACCTCCATTATGCGCCACAGAGCTGCATTGCAGAGAGGTGTAAAAAGGGGCATGGCCTCAGAACACCTCTCTGCAACGCAGCTCCCTGGCGCATACTGGAGGTTCCTGGTGGGCTAGTTGGCCCCCAGGGACCCCCAGTATTCAAGGGGAATTAGTTCCCCAACTGCAAACACGCCAGAGGGCGTGTTTGCAGAGTGCTGCAAGTAGGGGGCGTGGCCTCCGGCGTGATGCTGGTTGTTTTTATTTTTAAGAAGGGGGGCTGTGTAGCCCCCTTTCTTTTCCTAATATTATTGGTCCTGGAGACCCCATCCCCCAGGACCTGCCCCCTATTTTATTATTATTTTTTTTTAATATGGAAGGGGGCCGCGTGGCCCCCTCCAGAGGCCATAATAGGCCCCGGGGACCCCATCCCCCGGGGCATGGCCATTTTTAAAAATTTTAATATGGATTTGGAGGGGGTCTGCCTTGCCCCCCTCCTCAGGCCCTTTATGGCCCCGGGGATCCCATCCCCCGGGGCCGTCCTTTGTTTTTTCTTTTTTTAAAATTTTGTGTAGGGGGGCCGTGTTGCCCCCCTCCCGGGCCACTAATAGCCCCGGGGACCCCATCCCCCGGGGCTGGCCCTCTCCGTTGGGGACCGTGCGGGGTTCCCGATCCCCCCACGGTCCCGCCGGCTCCCCGCCTCCTGCAGGAGCCGGCATTGCTTTTCCATATGGGGAGCTACTAAGATGCAGCTCCCCATGTGGAAAAGCAATCTCCTTTGGTATTTGGAGTATTTGGAAGAGAGAGCAGGTTTCCTGCTGTCTCTTCCAAATACCGAAGCAGAGTTTGCTATGGCAGGGCGGGAGCCGTGAGGCTCCCGCCCTGCCATAGCAAACTACAGTGTCCAGGGGGTGGGCACCCTGGGACACTGCAGGAGCCGGCCCTGGGGGGTGGCGGTCCCCAGGGCCATCATTAGCTCCAGTGGGGGCGTGCGGCCCCCCTCCCACTTAATTCAAAGCCCCGGGGGGTAGTGGTCCCTGGGGTTTGGGGGTCCGTAACGGACCCCTATTTTAAATATTTAGTGCCCCGGGGAGGTGGCGGTCCCCGGGGCATGTGGGAGGGCTCAAGCACCCCCACACAGGTAGTTTATTCCTTTTAAAACAAGCCCTGGGGGGTGGTGGTCCCCGGGGCTGCGGGGGGGCCATGAGCCCCCCGCAAATATTGAAATAAAGCCCCGGGGGTGGTGGTCCCTGGGGGGACTTTGAGCTCCCCCACCCATTTGTTTTTGTAGCCCCGGATGGTGGCGGTCCCCGGGGCTGGGGGGCCCCTACGGGCCCCCCATTACATTAAATATAGTGCCCTGGGACCTGGCCTCCCCCGGGGGCTAAATACTAACGAAGCGCGCTTCGTTTTTTTTTCTCTCGGCAGGATCCACGCACCCTGCGCGGATTTTGCTTGTGGGACCCCCTAAGCAGGCCTAGGGGCTTAGGGTATTTCTAACCTGCCCCCTTTTTGCATTTTGCGCACTTGTTTTCCTGATTTCTTGTGCTTCGGTTCTACCGAGGCACAAGATGGCTGTCAACACTTCCTGGTTTGGAGTGTTGACAGCCAATTAGCATAAAGCTCGCGCTCGGGAGGATCCGTGGCCCTAGATTTTGGTTTTGAATTTCTCAGCAACGGATTTACACCATTTAACAAAAAGGGTTCTTTCTGAACCAAGAACTACCTCTTTGCCAAATTTGGTGTAATTCCGTTCAGCAGTTCGGGCTGTAGCCGTGTCTAAAGTTTCCTATGAGAAATTGCATGGAGAAAACACGTTTTGAGACCTCCCTTTTTTCTCGGCCCCCACTTGACGAATCAACCCGAAACTTTCCGGATAGGAGCGGACCGGAGCGCCCCACGAGTTTTCAAAATTTCACGAAGATTCGTCAACCAGCGCTAAAGTTATTGGAAATAGAATGTTGTAAATTTCCTACGGAAAATAGGTCCTAACTATAACTACCTACTGGCAACCGCCAGTAGGTAGTATATATATATATATATATATATATATATATGTTCACTGAAAAACCATAGGTTTCAGGCACGTTATAGTTAGAAATTAGCATTTAAAAAACCTTAGAAATTCACTGAAAAAACCATGGGTTTTAGGGAAAGTTATAGTTAGTTGGACATTTCACTCGTACAAAACCAGTGTAATTCCCCCGTTATAGTTAGTTCAGCTAACTATAACTCGCGCCCCCGCAATGCACTGCTAATGACGTCACATATTACATCACTCATGACATGGTCAGTGACCTCACTGATGACATCTCAAATAACATCACTGATGACATCATCCAGTGAGTGTGTGTTTCTGTAAAGTTGAAATATGTTTAATATATATAGGGAAAGGCGTATTGAAGAATGAGTGGGTGTATAAGTGCCTAAATGGTTGATTTAGTAGGTGCGTGACTGACTCTATATGCGAGTGATTAAACGTACCTTACTGAATGCATGGGTTACTGACAAAACTGTGTGAATGTCTGTATGCGTCTGTCTATTGGTGTGTATGCGGCTGCATGGGTTTGTGAATAGCTACATGAATGTCTATATGAGTTATTGATTGGTTGTCTGACTATCTGTATCGGTGCCTGAGTGTTTGTGTGGGTGGGGTGTGTGTGACTGTGCATAGATGTGTGAGTGGGTGATTCACTGGGTGAATGGTTTCAAGAGTGCATCTGTGATGGACGGTATGGGTGGGTGAGTGTGTATATGGGTGTGTTAGTGAGTGAATGTATATCTCAGTAATAAATGTGTGAGTAACTACAAATGTGAAAGGCAGTATATATGTGTGTCAGAGTATATAAATCGCTATAAGTGAGAGTGTGTGATTATGAGAGTAGCTGTATGGATGAGTGTGTGCTTGTATCAGTGATTGTATAAGAGTGCAAGAATGTGCTAGTATTTGTATGAGTAAGTGATCTGGTGTGTGTATAACTGTATAGGTGAGTAAATGGGAGTGTGATTAATTATTTCCATGACTGACTAGGTGAGTGAGTACCTCTATGGATGAGTGCCGGTGTGTGAGTGTCTATATAGATGTATGAGTGCATATGATAGTCTTGTACTGAGTGACCGTAAGTATGAGTGATTGTACGGGTGAGTGAGTGGATGTGTGTGTGGACCTAAGAATCAGTGAGTGGGTTATTGGTGTTGGAGTGTCAGTGGTTTTGAGAATGGCCATCTGTAATTTAGAGTGGGTGTATCAAAGGTTATATTAGGGTGTGAGAAGATGCATCAATTTATTACATGGATGAAGTCATCAGTGATGTCATTTGAGATGTCATCAGTGATGTCACTGACCATGTCATGAGTGATGTAATATGTGACTAACTTTAACTTTCCCTAAAACCTATGTTTTTTTCAGTGAATTTCTAAGGTTTTTAAAATGCTAATTCCTAACTATAACGTGCCTGAAACCTATGTTTTTTTCAGTGAATTTCAAAGGTTTTTTAAATGATAATGTTTAAACATATTAATTGTTATATTTAGTTTTTTAATACTGTTTTTCTACATTTTTTAAACTATTTTTACCTATTTTTTTTAAATTACATTACATATTTTTAATGTAAAAAATGTTTTCAAGAATATTCAACCTCTAATATTGTTTTTTTAAATTTTATATTTTGTAAAATATATTTATAATATTTTTTGTGTTGTTTTTTTCCATTTTTTTTGGAGTCGCGCACCCAACGTAAGATGAGTCGTGCACCCAACGTGTTAAAGTCGTGCACCCAACGCGCAGGAGTCGCGCACCCAATGCGTGCACACCAGGGGGCCGCACTGAGCGCCGTGCTGGGTGCGCGACTCCTAATTTGCCCATAAATTTTTTTTTAGCACCTATCACTAATTTCTATTCTCCCTGGGGCCTATATACAACGTTGGGGACCGTGGGGGGAGCCCCAATGCCCCTACGGTCCCAGCCGGCTCCCCGCGTCCTTCGGGAGCCGGCATTGCTTTTCCACACAGGGAGCTGCTAACATGCAGCTCCCCCTGTGGAAAAGCAATATGGTTTGCATTTTGAAAGAGAGAGCAGATTTCCCTGCTCTCTCTTTCAAAATCCAAACCAAGTTTGCTATGACAGGGCGGGAGCCTCGGCTCCCACCCTGCCGTAGCAAACAGCAGTGTCCCGGGGGTGGGCATCCCGAGACACTGCAGGAGCTGGCCCTGGGGGGTGGGGGTCCCCAGGGCCATTGACGGCTCCAGGAGGGAGGCCACGTGGCCCCCCTCCCACAATATAAAAAGCCCCGGGGTGGTGGTCCCCGGGGTTTGGGGCGGCCTTTGAGCCCCCTCCACCCATTTTTTTGAAAGCCACGGGGGTAGTGGTTCCCGGGGCTGGGGGGGGGCCTTTGAGCCCCCCCCACCCATTTATTTTGTAACCCCGGGGGGTGGCGGTCCCCAGGGCTGGGATCTAATTTAATATTTTTGCCCCCGGAATTTGCCCCCCCGGGGGCTAATTATTAAAGAAGCGCTGGAGCCCGCGCTTCGTTTTATTTATATTTTTACCGCAGGATCAGCGCACTCTGCACGCATTTTGTCATTTTTTCAAAAACAAAAAAATGGGGGCTCCTGGGGGTCCTTGTGGGACCCCCTAAGCAGGTCTAGAGGATCAGGGTATTTCTACCCTGCCTCCTTTATACGTTTTGCACACTTGATCCACTGATTTCTTGAGCCTCGCTTCTACCGAGGTCCAAAATGTCTGCCAAAAATTCCTGGTTTGGAGTGTTGACAGCTAGTTGACAGCCAATTAGCATGCAGCTCGTGATCGGGAGGGTGCGCGCTGGGTGCGCATAGGGTGCGCGGATCCCCCGAGGCCATAGATATATATGTGATATTACTTTTTATTTTCTCAGCAACTACTCAAGGGATTAACACCATTTAACCAAAAGGCATGAGTGTGAACCAAGAGCTACCTCTTTGCCAAATTTGGTGTAATTCCGTTCAGCAGTTCGGGCTGTAGCTGCGATTAAAGGTTCCTATGGAAAATTGAATGGGGAAAACACGTTTTGGGCCCCCGCTTGACGAATCACCCCAAGACTTTCAGGATAGGAGCGTACCGGAGCGCCCCACCAGTTTTGACAATTTTGTGAAGATTCGTCAACCGGCGCCAAAGTTATTCCAAATGGAATGTTGCAGATTTCCTATGGATAATAGGTCCTAACTATAACTACCCACTGGCGACTGCCAGTAGGTGATATATATATATATATATATATGTTTTCCAAAAGGTTGCTATCCAAGATGTCGAATAACTACCAGCGGCACACCCAGGGACGAGTTCAATAAAGATTTATTGCCTCAAAAACACAACAGTACGACGCGTTTCGACGAAGCCTTTGTCAAGCAAGTGACCTGTGCCCAACTCCCCGTTGAAATAGGGGGGTTACGGTTTGTCGACAGAAAGGAAATACTTTCAAAATGAAGGACCTTTGGGAAAACAGACTAAGATCATCGCTTAAGAAGTATATACATAATATAAATTCGGTACATAGAAAATACAATGCATTGGTTTGAAAAAACAATAATATGCTTACATAAGCAATGGCTCTGAGAAAAACAAATAATTACATTTCTTTACTTGACTCGCGAGTACTCCATAGCGCATATTCTGATCCATTCTAATAAATCGCTAAATTCATGTCAAGCGGTAAGAGCCACATAAATGTCAAAATAATGGGTAATGTACCCGTTTCAACCAACATCATATCTTGTCATATGTCCAAAATCAAGGGTAATGTACCCAAATTACATACATCATTGAGATGCGAGAGTGCGAAGTTAGTACCCCAATATAGAGCCGATAAATTCAGAAAGCAATAGTTCATCATAAACTAAATACCATGAATTCCGAATGCATTTGTACGTGATACATATAAGCAGGATTACAAATATTCACAATAGAAAATTTATGTAAATTGATTGATAATAAAGTCATAATCCTGTACTATCACAAAACATTTCAGTTGAATGCATAAACCGTCAACATAATTCATGGGTTCCAGAAGGGGCGCAGGTAAGCTACTGTTGTAAGTGCGATTTTTTGTGAATTAATAATGTGAAAAATATGGATAAAAATCAAATGAAGTGAAAGAAAGTGTAATGAATTGTAATGGTAATTACATTAAAAAAAGAGACGAGGAGAAAAGTGACCCCGGGTAAGGTTAAATGCAGTCAATTATAGCAAGAAACCAATACTACACTATTCCTAGTGCGGATGGCCAAGGGTCGTTTGTTAGAAACTAATTTCCGGATCCCATGGCCAAAACTCATATGGGGTCACTATCTCAACGAATCTGACATAAAAACGTGATGCAGCAAATGCTGAGACACCATACAGGCAGAACGGAAGGTGGAGACCAAAGATGGAATTATCTGTGGCCAATGTGAGTTGCTAGCTCCTCCCCATAATTCATGCCAAATGGGATTTTGGTGTTAAGATCTATGATGTATTTAGATTCTGTAATGCGCAGGAGTTTCTCTCGGTCCCCTCCTCTTGGGTGTGGTGGAATTCTGTCAATACCATAGAACCTAATTAGATCCGCATTCCCCTGATGTTTTTCTTGAAAGTGTCTTGCGACTGGGTAATTGAGATCAATGTTAGTGACTGCCCTCATATGTTGTAATACTCGCAATTTCAGTTGTAATTTTGTGCTCCCTACGTATCTTAGGCCACAAGGACATTCTAAGACGTAGACGCAAAATTCACTTGTGCATGTTATGAATTTATTGATGGTTTTTTGCTTCTTTTTTCTGTTCTGGCCTGTAAAGTAGCTATCTCTATTTGTGCTATTTTTGCAGGCCTGACAGGAATTACATTTCCTGAAACCCTTTGTAGTTTCCAACCAGGTAGGTATACTAGATGTTTGCTGATAGCTGTGAACCAAATGGTCACGAAGTGACTTGGCTTTCCTATACGTAATCGCAGGGGCTTTTTCTACCTCATGGCCAATTACGGGATCCATTTCTATGAGTCCCCAATGCTTTTTCATTGTTCTACGTAATTGATTGGATCTTTGATTAAAGGTGGTGATTAATCTGGGCCTTTGGTTATCGTTGATTACTGTTTTGGTTGAAAAGAGAGCTTCATTACGAGTGAGAGCTTTGACTTTGTCGCTGGCAGATTTAATGACCTTGTATTGATAGCCCCTTTGCCTGATTCTATCTACCATAGTCTGTTGTTCTTTCTCAAAATTGTTGTTGGTACTGCAGTTCCTACGAGCCCGGAGGAACTCCCCATAGGGTATACTATTTTTTAGAGGGGCAGGATGGTTGCTGTTTGCGTGTAATAAGGTATTCCCAGCCGTTTTCTTGCGGAAAAGGCTTGTAGTCATTTTGCCTTCTTGGATGGTGATGGCAACATCAAGAAACTCACAATAGGACTGACTGATGGAGTGGGTGAATCTGAGATGGAGATCGTTTTCCCCCAGTTCTTGGATAAATTCCAGGGCCATGTCAATGGGTCAATCCCAGATCAAGAACAGGTCATCAATATACCTGATCCAGATGGGGATGTGCTCAGTATATTTGTCATTGGCTTCCACCCACACTACACGCTCCTCCCACCAGCCCAGAAAGAGATTTGCCAGGCTGGGGGCAAAACAAGTACCCATCGCAGTTCCTGATTTTTGGCGGTATAGGGTTTTATCAAAAAGAAAGATATTTTCATTAAGGCAGTAGAGCATCATAGTTTTTAACATAGCAGTATGATCCCACAGGGAAATATGTCTTTCTTTTAAGAAATACAGGCATGCTTCAACTCCTTTGGATTGTTCGATACATGTATACGTGTATACAGTAAGCATACATCCAGTGCTATCATGTGGTAACTGTCCTCCCACGTTATGTCGTGAATGCGACGTAAAAAATCTGTGCTATCACGACAGTAGGATCTTAATCTTGTGACATAAGGTGACAAAAAATGATCAAGAAAAATAGAGGATACTATTGGCCTACCTGGTGGTCTAGTGGGATGTTTGTGTATCTTGGGGAGTAGATAAAAGCAGGGAATCCGTGGATTACCAGTTTTTAAAAAAAGATATTCAGCCCTGTCCAACAACCCCATTTCCCACCAGTTCTTCAACAGATCGTGGAATTTTAGAATTGACTTTCTAGATATGTCCCAACCAATCTTTTCATAGCACATGTTATCCGCCAAAAATCAGGAACTGCGATGGGTACTTGTTTTGCCCCCAGCCTGGCAAATCTCTTTCTGGGCTGGTGGGAGGAGCGTGTAGTGTGGGTGGAAGCCAATGACAAATATACTGAGCACATCCCCATCTGGATCAGGTATATTGATGACCTGTTCTTGATCTGGGATGGACCAATTGACATGGCCCTGGAATTTATCCAAGAACTGGGGGAAAACGATCTCCATCTCAGATTCACCCACTCCATCAGTCAGTCCTATTGTGAGTTTCTTGATGTTGCCATCACCATCCAAGAAGGCAAAATGACTACAAGCCTTTTCCGCAAGAAAACGGCTGGGAATACCTTATTACACGCAAACAGCAACCATCCTGCCCCCCTAAAAAATAGTATACCCTATGGGGAGTTCCTCCGGGCTCGTAGGAACTGCAGTACCAACAACAATTTTGAGAAAGAACAACAGACTATGGTAGATAGATTCAGGCAAAGGGGCTATCAATACAAGGTCATTAAATCTGCCAGCGACAAAGTCAAAGCTCTCACTCGTAATGAAGCTCTCTTTTCAACCAAAACAGTAATCAACGATAACCAAAGGCCCAGATTAATCACCACCTTTAATCAAAGATCCAATCAATTACGTAGAACAATGAAAAAGCATTGGGGACTCATAGAAATGGATCCCGTAATTGGCCATGAGGTAGGAAAAGCCCCTGCGATTACGTATAGGAAAGCCAAGTCACTTCGTGACCATTTGGTTCACAGCTATCAGCAAACATCTAGTATACCTACCTGGTTGGAAACTACAAAGGGTTTCACGAAATGTAATTCCTGTAAGGCCTGCAAAAATAGCACAAATAGAGATAGCTACTTTACAGGCCAGAACAGAAAAAAGAAGCAAAAAACCATCAATAAATTCATAACATGCACAAGTGAATTTTGCGTCTACGTCTTAGAATGTCCTTGTGGCCTAAAATACGTAGGGAGCACAAAATTACAACTGAAATTGCGAGTATTACAACATATGAGGGCAGTCACTAACATTGATCTCAATTACCCAGTCGCAAGACACTTTCAAGAAAAACATCAGGGGAATGCGGATCTAATTAGGTTCTATGGTATTGACAGAATTCCACCACACCCAAGAGGAGGGGACCGAGAGAAACTCCTGCGCATTACAGAATCTAAATACATCATAGATCTTAACACCAAAATCCCATTTGGCATGAATTATGGGGAGGAGCTAGCAACTCACATTGGCCACAGATAATTCCATCTTTGGTTTCCACCTTCCGTTCTGCCTGTATGGTGTCTCAGCATTTGCTGCATCACGTTTTTATGTCAGATTCGTTGAGATAGTGACCCCATATGAGTTTTGGCCATGGGATCCGGAAATTAGTTTCTAACAAACGACCCTTGGCCATCCGAACTAGGAATAGTGTAGTATTGGTTTCTTGCTATAATTGACTGCATTTAACCTTACCCGGGGTCACTTTTCTCCTCGTCTCTTTTTTTAATGTAATTACCATTACAATTCATTACACTTTCTTTCACTTCATTTGATTTTTATCCATATTTTTCACATTATTAATTCACAAAAAATCGCACTTACAACAGTAGCTTACCTGCGCCCCTTCTGGAACCCATGAATTATGTTGACGGTTTATGCATTCAACTGAAATGTTTTGTGATAGTACAGGATTATGACTTTATTATCAATCAATTTACATAAATTTTCTATTGTGAATATTTGTAATCCTGCTTATATGTATCACGTACAAATGCATTCGGAATTCATGGTATTTAGTTTATGATGAACTATTGCTTTCTGAATTTATTGGCTCTATATTGGGGTACTAACTTCGCACTCTCGCATCTCAATGATGTATGTAATTTGGGTACATTACCCTTGATTTTGGACATATGACAAGATATGATGTTGGTTGAAACGGGTACATTACCCATTATTTTGACATTTATGTGGCTCTTACCGCTTGACATGAATTTAGCGATTTATTAGAATGGATCAGAATATGCGCTATGGAGTACTCGCGAGTCAAGTAAAGAAATGTAATTATTTGTTTTTCTCAGAGCCATTGCTTATGTAACCATATTATTGTTTTTTCAAACCAATGCATTGTATTTTCTATGTACCGAATTTATATTATGTATATACTTCTTAAGCGATGATCTTAGTCTGTTTTCCGAAAGGTCCTTCATTTTGAAAGTATTTCCTTTCTGTCGACAAACCGTAACCCCCTATTTCAACGGGGAGTTGGGCACAGGTCACTTGCTTGACAAAGGCTTCGCCGAAACGCGTCGTACTGTTGTGTTTTTGAGGCAATAAATCTTTATTGAACTCGTCCCTGGGTGTGCCGCTGGTAGTTATTCGACATCTTGGATAGCAACCTTTTGGAAAACGGATTTAGCGGAACTGTGTCCGCTGCTGGCACCGGCGTCAACAGGAAGGTGATCAGCTCATCACAGAACTTTTCGCACGCCATATATATATATATATATATATATATATATATATATATATATATATATATATATATATATATATATATATATATATATATATATACATTTTTTTTTTTTTTCAATGTCACACTCTAATCCTTTTTGGGCCCATAACATAGGACTAAACTGCCATTGGTCCTCCAATGGATCTTTCATGTGAGCTAACAGGGTGTTGGATATTTAGAGAACGTGAGGCAAATCCTTATGAGAACCTGGAATAAGAAAATGCCAACTTCTCGCTAAGAATATTTAACCATTCATGTAGACTGTAATAATAATAAGACTTACAACAAAAGGTTCGTTCCAAAAATGACTCAAATACGATATGTTTGCTCATGAAAACCATTTATCTAAGCCTCAATTTGAAAGCTCACGAACATAAATCACATAAGATTCAATTTAATAGAAAATCATTTAGTACAATTAGTCACACAATGTCATTAAGATTCAATAAACTAATCATTTGCTGAGTACCTAGGGAAAGAAGAAAGAGATAACATGGAAAAAGTCAAGTTTCAGCATTTAGGTTATAGAAACCAAATATGCAGAGTTGAAGCGCAATGAGTCACAGGTATGAGTCCATTAACTCTTCAGCCGAAGAGTTATACCTGCACACTTTACCAGCCGGCAAAGTACAGGTAGAGTCAGTTCCGAAAAATCAGATCAAATGGATTTGGCATAGGAAAGAAAATCAGAGTTAAGTCCAACAGCATGCCAGGCAAGAAAATTGAAAATGACAACCAGCCACGGCTCCTCCTCCAAGGGAGCATTTATCCTACCAAATGTTCTCAGCTTACGCCCACAAAGTATCCTTTCCATCATATGATATGGTTTCCATTGGTTGTCCACAGTGGGATGCTCATGATGTGATGAATACGTCACTAAGAAATCCGGAAGCATTAAGTAATCCTTTTGCAAAATCATCAATATCAACAACTTTATAATTCCATCCTTTCCTCGGAAGTAAGAAAATTCACTTTGTTCACTGTCTTTCCGTTCCCAGACCCTCTGTCTGGGTTTGCAATTCTATTGATACATTTCTGTCAAAAGTGTTGCTAATTCAAGAGAGAATCTATTGTTTGCAAGCATAAAACAGAAACTTCATGAAAATTCTCACAGCGTCTGAAATTACTATTTCACTTAGATTCTGCTTTTCAAAACTAGGAAAAAGAAGCATTTGAGGCCTACATGAAAACTTGCTGAATCACTATTTTGTTATGATTAATATAAAACACACATTAATATGAATAATTCAGTTTTCTTAGTTAATTCACTCATTATTCTTTTCTTCAGAAGTTACAAGTCAATATTACGTACAACTAAAGATATTTCGTGTGTTATTCATTTTTCAATCAAATTAATAAACATCAATTTTGACATACACGTTTATATCACACAATACTAAAGCTGCAACTCTTCATATTGTCGAACATCTTGTAAATTAGGCATTTTAAATCGTTATCAAATGTTTCATTACATAAGCATTAGTTTCATTTGTCACATTTAGTAATTATCAGCAGCACATTTTCTAGGTTAACTATGTTTGAATTATTGAAAACGTGAATACACTGTGTAAGCAGATGACCTTTTCTCTTTCTTTATTTATGCCTTTCACATTTCAAAACATTTCTGCATGCTTTTACAATGCAGTAGAAAATCGATTTTTTTTGGCTTCAACCATTTCACACGTTTTATCAAAAATTATTGTTGTAAATCTCATTTAATGATGAGAATTGATAGAGGCAACCGTCATTAAACTTTTATGCTCCATCACTAGGTATGAATAGTTTGCATCACAAAATGTCCAGTCGCAGAGAAAATGACATATTGAAGATTAATTAGTCAGTTTGCTATCTGCAAACCTCCGTCAATGGATGCGAACACAGGAATGGTGGTCTGCAAGGACCAACAGATCACCACTACTGTGTTCACATTCCCAAATGGAAGACATTTTTTTAAAGCAGCCATTGTTCCTTAAAGGAACTGGTATGCTTTAAAAAACAAATGTTTCCCTGTTCCAAAGCCATTTGGGGGATGCAGACAGTGGTCCCACCCTCCCCCTTAGGCCACGACATAATTCCACTTTGCGAATGACTTACCACCTCCTTTGAGGCGGCGAAACTTTTCAATCGCTTGACATTGGTGACAGCATTTGTCTTCAAAAACCATTGATGCATATCATTTCAAATCACAATACAAGGGGGTGCCCCTTTCATGCCCCTTTTAAATGTGATATGTCACAAAAACACCTTTTGTGATCCAGAAAGGCTTGTGGTACATTACATTTAATGAATTAGGAAATGACTTTTTGTGATTGCAACCCATGTGATTTTCTGAATCAGAAAGGTTTTTTGCTGTAAAATCCTTTCTTCATTCTGGCCCAGGAGTCAGGGGAGGAAGGCAAATGGAGAGAGAAACTGAACTGCGTGTCCCACTCTCACCAAAAAGGTTGCATCTAATCAGAAATCACTGGTAAAATCTACAACAGATTGAGTAAACTAAGGCTCACTGGCTTAGGACTTCTTCATGGAACCTTGAAGTATAATATAAAAATTTTAAATGGGCGGAAAAAGGACATTTTTTTTACTTTAATGTCTTATTTTCATTGGTGGCCTGTTACTTTAGAGACGGGTCTGATGCACTTCCGTACACATTCTTGAATGGGACAGCGCACTCACCTTCTCCTTCGCCACCAGGTGTTGCTGTCTGTGTCCTGTCTGTGGATTGGCTGTTTCATCCTGCGCTGGAGCTACGCTGCTTGGGATAGGACGGATACTTACAATGCCTCCTCCATCACTGATGCTCAAGTTCCGCTGGGCGTGAATCTCACGTCATTGAGGCTGCTGGATGCAGTGAACAGCACCCAGTCTGTGCCCTGGCTGTGGGTCCCATACCCAGGTACGTGGCATGAGCAGCTTTTCTATATAATCTGTTGTCAAATGAGGTGAAGCGTAAACTGAACCTGCCCCAGCCCCAAGCCTAGTCAAGTCTACGTGACCCTATGTCATGTGTGACACCTCTAGCCATCATAAACTGCAGGGGAGGAGGAAGGCTAACTCTAGAGTACACTCTCTATTGTAGGCCACACACTCAACAGTAAGTGCTCCAGAGTGCTTATCTTTGAGAGTAACATCTCAAGGCAGAAGCCCTTTGTATTGTGAGGTTTGTAGTTTGACTTCTATTTCCAAGATGGGACCGGTGAGCTCTTGCGGGCATTCACAACCCTTTCCGTTGGGCCACTTGGAAGCTGTGCCTTGTCTTCTGGAGAAGCCTTCTGGCACAAAAGAAGGAAGATGAGAGTTCTGGATCAGTGGGATGGGCCCTGTGAACGATGCACTTCTGGCTGGAGAAAAATTATAAACAGGTAGCTAGTGGTGTAGGTAGGTAAGAACGATTTCCAGATAAAATGTTTTTAAATAATTCCTGTACCACAGACATCACGATTGCATGCAGTGAGAAACTGGCATTGCAAACATCCATTGGAAACCTTAAGTCAAGTTTAGAAGGGGCAGAAAAAGGGCTTCTGCCAAAACCTGCCTAAATCCCCGCTCCACCCCATCACCGCATTGCTCTCCAAACTGTCCATCTTAAGCTTTTTCATTTTCATTAGCGTAAACAAAACAGTAGTCACATTGAATTGCACTCAGAGAACTGCAGCCATTTCGTTTTGAAATCTTTTAATCAAGAGCAAATTTTTTATTTCTTTATTTTATTTATTTAAAGTGTTTTATAAAGCACGAACGTGACCCAAGTGTATCAGAGCGCTGTACATACGTTTGGAAACAGAATCAAAAGACCTGAAACATAAAAATGAACACATAACATGAAACACAGAACATAAAACTTAAACTAGAGCAGGATATGGTATGTTGTATCAGGGTTATTATTAAACATCCGCCATTCAGTTATGAGGCATTGAGATCAATTCTCCAAGATGTCATCTCAAGCGAATGCTTGAGAATGAAATAGTTTAAGCCCATGTGGAATAAGAGCTTTGTGCCATCTGCTGGAGGGTTTTTCCCTCCTCCAGAGAGGATATCTCTAAAGAGTCTGATATCTCTAAAGACTGGTATTCCTAAAGAGTAGCTGCCACCACTGCTGCAGCTCTGTGTAGACTGTGTGTAAGAGTTGATATAAGATTTCAATGCACTTGTGATGGCTGTAGATTGGCTGTTGGTGCATGTTACAAACTTTGCCAACTTTATTACACAAAGCATCCCAGTGACAATTGTTAAATCGACTAACGGTGGGGTACCAAGCAATGTGCTATTCTGGTGTAAGGAAATATAAATAACATTTGGTGCATGGCATTAAGCATTATAGACACTATAAGCAACAAATAGAACAGTAAATTCCTCACCTTGTGAATATCCCCTGCGCCAGCATTCCACGGAATTTTTTTCCCCAGCACTCCACGTCGACGTGGGCGACGTCATAACACATCGGCTCCGCTCGCGACTCCGTATGACGTCACCGGAGCCATAAGAGGCCCACGTCGGCGTGATGATGTCAGATCCCTTTTTTCCGCGCCGTCGACGCGCAACGGTTTTTCCAGTACTCCTGCTACTTTGTAGTTGTAGGGTGTTTCTGTTGCAAAATTCTGCGATGTCTTCGACGAGGAAGTCGGGCTTTAAGCCCTGTAGGGAATGTGGCGGACATATGTCCATGATGGATCCACATGAGGACTGTTTGTAGTGCCTTTCGTCGGACCACGATGTCGAAGACTGTGCATGCTGTAGGAGGATGAATCCTAAAGCATTAAAGGAAAGAAAGGCCAAGCTGTTTATGGTGAAGATCGGTAAGGAGAAGAGAGGGAGAAAGAAAGAGAAATCGAGGGCGGCGTCATCGACTTCGAGGTCGTCGAAGTCAAGGAGACATCATAAGAAAAGAAAACACTCTTCACGACGCCGGTCCTCGAAGAGCAGGAAGTCGAAGTCGACTTCACGTCGGCGTCATCGGAGTAAGGACATTTCACCTTCTCCTTCTCCCTCTAAGACTCCGGGAGGTTCTCCGTCTCCGAAGCGGGCTCCAGAGCGTTCACCGGCGCAGTCCCCGGCGCAGTCGCCGTCTCCGGCGTCGTCTCTGGATCGGGTGGAGTCGCATGTTTTGGATCAGGAACGGGAGGAAGAACCGACTCCGGCGCTTGAAGAATCTATGGCTCCGGTGGAGGACACTACGGCGCCGCTGCCGAATACTCCGCAGAGGGATGCAGGTTCAGTGCCTTATCCTCAGTTTCCTGCTCCAGGTACTGATTCTACTCAGTTCTTAAATGCCATGTATGGTATTTTTAATAGGGCGGCCTTCCCATCTGGAGCACCAACTGGTCCCGTGGGTCCCATGGCTTATACGTTGGGGGTGCCGCAGCATTATGCTCAGGCCCCCTTCATGCCCTTTCTGCCGATGGCGCCTTCGTGGCAGTTTCCGGCGCCGTCTGGGGATCCGTCACGACTTCGGATGGATTGGCCTGCTTCAGAGCCTTCCTCGACACCGCTGCCGACTCCATCGGCGCCGCGTCCGGCGCCGCCGACGCCGTCTATGGTGCCGCCGACTCCAACACCTCTGGCTCCACCGACGCCGCGTACGACGTCGTCGATGCCGGCTCCCCGGATTCGATCGAGAAGGGAGGCCCAAAGGGTGTTGGAAGAAGGAAGGTACAGAGAAGAGGTGGAGGAAGGTGAGGTGGACACATCCTCTGATGATTTTGAGGGTATACAAGAGGCTAGTGGCCTAGACACCACCCCAGAATGGGAGCACACATCGGCAAGATCCTCTCCACCACAAGAACTGGCTCCCTCCCATACTGTTATCAAAAAGGCTGCAGAGCTGTTAGATTTACAGTTGCCCTCAGCAGAGTATAAATCAAACTTGTTGACAGAGGTTCTGCACTCTCCTGCTTCCACTTCAGAGCCTTTACTGCCCTTTAATGAGGCCATCTTGGAGCCTGTTTTGGAGGTATGGCGGAAACCACTTTCTTCTCCGGCGGTTTCCAGACAGGTGGCGAGAAGGTATAGGGTGGCGCCTGGGGATCCGGATTTTCTATCTATACACCCGTCTCCAGAGAGCCTAGTTGTGCAGGCATCCTGCTCGAAGCATGCTTCGGGGGTTTTCCCTCAGTCTCCCGCAGATAGGGAGTCTAAGAAGGTGGACCAGGCTGCTAAAAAGACTTTCTCTTCGGGGAGTATGGCATTAAAGTCTTCCAATGCCACGTGCTTGCTGGGGAATTACGTGCACGCATTGATGGACTCAATGAAGACTTTGGCCCCTAAGCTGCCGGAGGGCGATAAGGCGTCCTTCTTGGAGGTGGTTACAGACACTCAGGCCGCTGCCAGACAGGTAATCCAGTCGGGATTGGATACGGCGGATTCAGTGGCACGGATTATGGGCTCGTCCATAGCTGCAAGGAGGCAGGCATGGCTCCGTTTGTCGGGTTTTTCCGCGGATGTTCAAGCCACATTAGTGGATTTGCCATTTGATGGGCAGAAGTTGTTTAGTGAAAAGGCAGATTCTGCTCTACAAAGATTTAAAGACAGCAGATTAACAGCAAAGTCTTTGGGTCTGCAAGCTCCTGCAAAGGGTTCTGTTTTTAGGAAATTTAGGGGCTTTGGAAGGTCATCTTTTCGCTCCTACCGACAGCCTCAGCAGCAACAGCAGCAGCAGCATCAGCAGAATCCCCTCTATAAATCCTATAGAGGGAGAAAAAGGGGTCGGAGAGGTTCTGGACACAACCCCTCTTCTTCTTCCTCTTCTTCTGCTCCCAATGAGGCATCAGGGAAGCAGCCCTAGATCCCCCATCCCGGATCATGTAAGACCTGCGGGGGGTCGGGTGTCCTACTTTCTACGGGGTTGGAAATCTGATACGACAGACCTTTGGGTTTTGAACCTCGTAGAGACTGGGTACGCCCTTCCCTTTCGGGAGTTTCCTCCCCCTTACCCTCCTTTCCAAGGTTACTGGTCAGAGGACCATCTGCTTCTCCTTCAGAAAGAGGTTCTAGCCTTGCTTCAAAAGAGTGCAATAGAGGTGGTTCCGGAGCAGGAAAAGGGTCAGGGATGCTACTCCCGGTATTTCCTGATTCCCAAAAAGTACGGCAGATTGCGTCCAATCCTGGACCTCAGAATCTTGAACTTTTACCTGAAACAGGAGAAATTCAAGATGCTGACCCTTGCGCAGGTTCTTCAAGTTTTGCAGCAAGGAGACTGGATGGTGTCGCTCGACTTGCATGACGCGTACTTCCATGTCCCAATCCTGAAGTCGCACAGGAAGTATCTCCGTTTTACGGTTGGGTCGCAACATTACCAGTTTGCGGTCCTCCCGTTTGGTCTTTCTACCGCACCTCGAGTCTTCACAAAGGTGATGGCAGTGGTGGCTGCTCATCTCAGGAGGTCGGGGATTCCAGTTTTCCCCTACCTGGACGACTGGCTTCTGAAGGCAGAGTCCCCAGAGATGGTGCAGCATAATCTGCAGGTAACATCTCAGCTGTTATTCGACTTGGGTTTTTCGATCAATGTGCCCAAATCTCACCTGGTGCCCTCTCAACGCAACCTGTTTATAGGGGCGGTACTGGACACTACTGTGTGTCGAGCATTTCCTCCTCCTCAAAGAATTCTCGACATTCAGGAGATGGTCCCTTTATTCCACAATGGAGCGGTTGTTCCAGTTCTGAAGGTCCTCCGCCTGCTCGGTCTGTTCGCTTCCTGCATTCTGTTGGTCAACCATGCACGCTGGCACATGAGGGCGCTCCAGTGGTGCCTCCGCAAGCAGTGGTATCAGCACAACGGGGATCTCAGGGAGTCGATCAAGATCTCCAGAGAAGCTGCAGCGGATTTATCTTGGTGGAGCGTGGAGGGCAATCTGTCCCAAGGAAAGCCCTTCCATCTACCTCCATCAGTGGCCACGGTGATAACGGATGCATCCACCTTAGGGTGGGGTGCTCATCTGGGGGATCTGGAGATCAAGGGTCTTTGGTCTCCAGAGGAAAGGTTGCTTCACATCAACCTTCTGGAGTTACGGGCGATACGTTTGGCGCTCAAGGCCTTCCTCCCTTCCCTTCGCGGTCAGTCGGTTCAAGTCCTGACGGACAACACTACCGGGATGTGGTATGTCAACAAGCAGGGAGGAGTGGGGTCGCATTGCCTCTGCAGAGAGGCTCTGCGTCTATGGTCCTGGGCTCAGGACCATCAGATTTGTGGCAAATCATCTGGCCGGGGTGTTGAACGTACGTGCGGACAGTCTCAGTCGGCAGTTCTCCGCTGACCACGAGTGGAGGCTCCACCCGGAGGTGGTTCGTCACGTCTTTCGGACGTGGGGGACACCTCGGGTGGACCTGTTTGCCACCCGCGAGAACACGCACTGCCCGTCATTCTGCAGTCTCCAGTTTCCGATGCAGGGGGCGTTGGGGGACGCGTTTCAGTTGAATTGGGGCTCACAACTCCTTTACGCGTTTCCTCCCATACCCTTGATTCCTCGGGTTCTGAGGAAGATTCGCCAAGACCGGGCCCAAGTTGTATTGGTCGCCCCGGATTGGCCAAGAAGGGTGTGGTATACAGATCTTCTCCACCTCTCCTCGTGCCCTCCGCTCCGTCTCCCTCTGAGAGGAGACCTCCTCTCGCAGTCGGAGGGGCAGGTTCTACACCCCCACCTCCAGAGCTTACACCTTCATGCCTGGAGATTGAACAGGGCAACCTGAGTTCTTTCTCTCTCCCGCCTGATGGGGTGGACGTTATTTTATCGGCCAGGCGACACTCCACCAAGTCCATTTACTCCAACAGGTGGTCTAAAT
Source organism: Triturus cristatus (assembly GCF_964204655.1). NCBI lineage: Eukaryota > Metazoa > Chordata > Amphibia > Caudata > Salamandridae > Triturus > Triturus cristatus. The sequence goes on along the minus strand of NC_140584.1, from coordinate 1,181,864,539 downwards.
TTGTAAAATGGTGTGGAGAGAGGTCCATTGACCCTTTAAAGGCCCATCTTTCTAATGTACTCCAGTTTGCTCTTTCCTTGGCACAGCAGGGCTGTGCTGTGGCCACGGTCAAGGGCTATCTTTCGGCCTTATCGGCTTTTCTTTGCCTTCCGGATCAACCGTCACTGTTTAAATCTCCGGTTGTTCTGAGGTTTATCAAGGGCCTTACAAACATGTTTCCTCCCACTCCTTTTGTAATGCCACAGTGGGACCTTAATCTTGTTTTAACCTTTCTGATGGGTTCCCCATTTGAGCCTCTACATAGCTGTCCTTTGAGGCTGTTGTCCTTTAAGGTGGTCTTTCTTGTAGCCATAACCTCGGCAAGGCGGGTGAGTGAGCTCCAAGCTCTTAGTTCTAAACCCCCTTTTCTTACATTACATGCTGAAAGGATGGTTCTTAGGACCAGGGCTGCCTTCCTGCCAAAAGTTGTTACTCCGTTCCATTTGGGGCAGTCTATTACTCTCCCTGTTTTTTATCCACCTCCTCATCCTTCCAAAGAGGAGGAAAGACTCCATCGCCTGTACCCGAAGAGGGCTGTGAGTTTTTATCTGGACAGGACTAAAGACTTTCATCTAGATGATCAACTCTTCATTGGCTATGTTGGTCATTCGAAGGGTAGAGTGGTGCACAAGCGCACACTATCGAGATGGATCATCCTTGCCATCAAGATCTGCTACGCCCTGGCTGGTAAGACTGCTCCTGAGGGCATTAGAGCTCATTCGACTAGAGCAAAATTATCTACATCTGCTTTGGCCCGGGGTGTTCCTGTGGCAGATATTTGTAAAGCTGCAACTTGCGCCTCCCTCCATACTTTCGCAAAGCATTATTGCTTGGACTCAGAGATGAGGAGGGAGGGCCACTTCGCGCGCTCTGTGTTGAAAGACTTTCTGGTATAGGAAGGTGGACACCCTCCTCCGGGAGTGGGGACTGCTGTGGGAATCTATTCACAAGGTGAGGAATCCACTGGCAGATGGATACAGTATCTGCCTGTGGATTCCTCACTGGCCCACCCGCCTCCCCGTTGTCCACCTTTGTATACCATGAAATAGGTCTTGTTTGAAATGCTTGTACATTTGTTGGAAATGCTTGTTTATTTAGCATCCTTTTCCTTTGTATACTGTGTATATGTGTTGGTATACTGTATACTGTGTATACTTTGAGTTTGTCGTTGGTTCACCTGTTCGCCTCGAAGGCACGGGAAAAATGGGTGGAACTGACGTCATCACGCCGACGAGGGCCTCTTATGGCTCCGGTGACGTCATACGGAGTCGCGAGCGGAGCCGATGTGTAATGACGTCGCCCACGTCGACGTGGAGTGCTGGGGAAGAAAAATTCCGTGGAATGCTGGCGCAGGGGATATTCACAAGGTGAGGAATCCACAGGTAGATACTGTATCCACCAGAAAAAGCGTTACCGAAGGTAAGTAACTTGTTCTTTTCTCTCACTTTTTTGTTTTACAACCAAGCTGCGTTCGCCTGAAATTGTACGATCACATCTAGCTGACATTTACATTGTGATGCAGAACACATGTAAACAGGAATGAACAGTTATGCGTGAATGTTTTGAGACAGAGGGAGTGGGGGGGACAGCGTATGCCCTATTGAAATGCATATATATATGTGTTAGGCTGAGCTCAAATCAAATACAGTTATATCTGCCAGAAGGCATATCATGCACGCAATTATGCGACAGTGAGCTGTTACGAGTCTGAAGAGCGTAGAACCGCCTCACGGCCAGGTTGAGTTGGATTGATTCAATCTATCTTCTATGAACGACAAGTATTCTCGTCATTGTGTAGGATTAGACCGTGGGGGGATATAAGAAGTAATGAGTGCTTGCGCTGTGTATTCCGCCACTGGTGCCTTGCGGAGGTACAAGAGCCAAGTACGTGTGTTGGGGCCAGCACTCTATTTCCATGCCATAGTTATTCAACACTTTGCCAGGCCCCGCGCTAAATCCACACATTTATTAATTTTTACCTGCAGCAGTGCATTTAGTAACACCATGTAAGAAATGTGGGCCTTGGGCAGTCAATGACATATCTGTTGCTTACAATAAAAGCAACTCTATCTCAGTCCAGTATCATCTATTAAGGCAAGGGCAGGTCCAGACCATGTGAAGAAATGTTGCTTCTGAAGCTAAGCAGCGAGGGCAGATATCGGTAGAGGTGGGGTACATACAAGCCAGCCTGTGTGGCGTTGAGTAGATGTGGTGCAAATAATTGAATTGTGTATATTTTAACATGCCAGTCGTGGATATAATTTTGGGATACCCAATACATTGTGTCCATTGTTTATCACTCATAGTAAGTGACAGCTCAGAGTCCCTGTACCTTCACAGTGATGCTAATAAGGAGGCAGGGTCAGGTTTAAGTTAGCTATAAATTTCTGTCACCACATCTCTGCCTCTCCCATGTGTTAGTAAAGTTTGCAAAAACTGCGACGTGACGGGCTCAGTATGATTGATTCCCTATGTTTGGTGGAATCGTCACGTTAATAACGCATGAAGCATAAAGGACCCTCATGGTATTCCGAAGTCTTCTATTAATCCTTCGAAATTCTGCAGTTATGAGTTTGTAAAATAAGTCGCTCCAGGTATATAGTCCCGCCGCTACCCAGGACTCTCGTTCCAGACGGCCGTGACAAACGAATGAGCCTGAAAGAATCTCCAACGGTATCATGGGTGTATGTGGTGCAGGTTGGCCTTCAAGGAAAACATATCTTAACCAGTTGCGTCCAGCTGCCATCATCAACAAGTTACCCTGCTTCCTCTGTAAACTTAGTACTTGACCCTTTCTACACCTTGCATGGCTGTCCGCCACATGTATGCATGTTTTTTATTGGTCCGCCTTGTGCATTGGAACATGGAAGGTCTACTTTAATTGGCATGCTCATCGTCAGTGGTCAAAGTGGGCGGGATCGGCAGGGCACGGCGTACCCCTACCTCTTCAATTCCAAGAATTCCGTTCCCCTACTTTTAGGTCTCGCCTGACCCAGCGCATGCGCTGGTCTGGCGAGACTTATTGAGAGGGCTCCAAAAAGTGCTACCAGGCCAGCCTAGAGCTACAGTGCATGAACGCGCTTTACCACGATTACTTTCACTTTCGCGGCCGCACGGCCACTTGGCATAGCCAATAGGTCTCGCTTTTGAGACCTTATAAGTATTTAGTTATGCAACTGTTGCATGGCTAAACACTTATAAGGTCCCAAAGGCGAGACCTATTGGCTATGCCAACGCTTGTTTATTTTGAAGATGCGTCCCAGGATGCAATAAATCACCATCGCCTATAAATAAAGCTCGGCGTTCCTGCCGTTCGTTCGAGGACGGGCGGCAGAGAAGTAACAGGACTCGGGGCCATATGTAGGTAAAACGTGTTTTGCGATTCTCTGATTGCAATTTTTAGGGAATCGCAATTAGAGAATTGCAAAACGGAATGTAGGTAGGATTAGCAAAATATTTAGCGATTCCCACCTATTCTTTATTTGCGAATCCCAAATTGAGATTCGCAAATAAGGAATACCTTGCCATTCATTCCTATGGGCTAGAAGGCCCATAGGAATGAATAGGAAGACATTCTCAATTTGAGATTCTCAATTAGAAAATCGCAAATTGAGAATGCAATTTCAAGGTTGCAAGGGTGTCAATAGGACACCCTTTTGCACCCCTGAAATAAACATGTGTGCACATGTGGCGCACATACATGCGCTAAGGGCATGTATGTGCGCCACATGGCACTTTGAAAAATGCAAAAAAGTGCATTTTTCAAGGAAATCGCAAATTACCATCAACCTGAGGTTGGTGGTAATATGCGATTCCTTAAGCCAAAATTGCACAACTTGGGTGCTTCCTACATTGCATTTAAGGAATCGCAATTTGGAAATCCTTAAATGCATTAGCAAAATAAGGAATCGCAAATTTTGCGATTCCTTATTTTGCGTGTGGGTTTTTGTGTGCTACATAGCACACTGCCCAAAATGCGATCGCAAACGCTGAAATTCGGCGAATTTCAGCATTTGCGATCGCAATTTGGCTTCCTACATATGGCCCTCGGTCTTTTCCTTCTTGCTCAGAGAAGAAAAATACAGTGGCCACTTCTGCTCTGCTGCTTCAGCTGCCCCCCCCCACTCTTTCCTTCTTCCCTCTCTTTCTCTCTGGCACTTCTTCTCTTACTGAAAACATTGACTTCAAGACTGGGTTCTCACTCTCTTTCCTCTTCTTTCTTTTATTTGCTCCCCTGTGAAATGGATCCAAAAAGGAAAAACATTTTTTCAGGAAATTTCGTATTTTAATTACAAAGTGCAGCATCTGGAATAAAAGGTTACAAATATGAAAAATAACTAAATAAAGTAAGACAGAGTGGTGGCAAACTGGCCACATTGATTTTATTCACACCCAAACACATTAGCACCTCTTTTACAGAGTTTGCCAGTGAAGCGCTATTTTTGTTTTCTTGTCTTTGTTTTCCCTGGGCTTTCAACTAGTGCACCACTCCTGGAGGTACTGCAAAGTGTGGATTGGAAAACAAAATGTGTACTGTGGCTCTGCATCCAGGGATGTGGTCTTTTTACCATACTGCTTACGTTTTGTAAGGATATAAGCAATGGGCATTGAAATGGGTCCATTCAGGTCCCTGTAGTCATGTCTATAACTTTTCAGGCAAAAGCACTCACTGATTTCTGAATAGTGAGTGTAAGGTAACCATGTTGTTCCTGCTTACATTTCACATGGTTTGCTAAATTTTGCATTCCCTATGAGTGTTTGCTTTTTCCAGGATGTTGTTACTGTTTTTTATAGGCCGCATATTGCTCTCGTCTAATGCGTCATTTAAATTGAACCAAATCCAGGTGTATATAGCCGGCAACAATTGGGTTGAAGGCAGTGTGAGTTTTTCTCAGTGGGGCAGTATGGTGCTCAGAGGGGGAGAGGGTGTGGCACTATGGCCAGAGCTGCTGAATTTGGAACTGGGGAATCAGGTTCACCCTTTATAACCAGTCCACCAGACCACTCTCATGAGAGAGCACAATTCCATGCTAGACCTTAGAAGGCTTCGCAAGACCTTAGAAGCCCTGGTGTCTTAGCACCAGCAGGTGGACCCTAGCAGTGGCAAGTGTGGGTTAACCTTCAAGGTTTGTCCACCACAATACATACTGAAGTTCACCTCCAGTCTTGCGTGCAGGCCTATGAAGCAGCACAGCCTAGAACAACAGTGACTCTGTCACTGTGGTCACAGGAAACCTTGAGAAGGGCCAGCTCTAGGGCAGTGCAACCGGTGTGACCGCACCGGGTGCTGACTTTGGGTGGAGGCATTATGTTTGCAAGTATATAAGGTTTTAAAAGCGCTTGCTGCCTCCTTCCTGGCCTCCAGCAATTTTCGGCAACAATAAAAATGTCATGATGACGCTGGTGTTTAATGTTCTTCCTAGAGAGAGATTATTTTGTCTAGTGGAAGTTTTGATTCATGGAAAGGTAGCTCAGAGGGTTAATGTGCCTGCTGCAAAGAACACTTACCATGCAGATCACAAAGTGCACATAATGTAAATAGGTCAGTGGGCTACTGCTTTTGTCAGAGAGATCCTTTTGTTACTTGCAGTTTATATAAGTTAAAATCCTAACATAGAACAGTGAGCTATTAACTTTCATCTAAGAGCTACATACAAAGTGCAAGGTATAAATTAGAGCATTATGTTTTTCCCCCAGTCTTTGATTATCCTAATGTTGCAAAAAGTGTTCTTTTGGACAGAAATCAATTCTGATTATTAAAGAGAACCCCCAACCATTGTATTACGTTTTAAATTCTGAGTTTGTGTTTCTCCAGACCAATGACTATTAAACTATACGGCCTACTAGTATGGTTGTCAAGTGACTCCTACACCTTGTAGTCCTTAGTCTTATGTAACATTTTCTATACAGTGATTTACACACATATTGATTGTCTCTGAGTAAAGTGAGTAAAGTCTGTGTGATGTAAAGTGCTCTGACACCCTACACTGGTATGAGTGGCGCTATAAATCAAATTAAATGCATCTGAGAGAGAGTGTGTTTATGGAGACTTGAGGGGCACTGTTAAAGGGTGGTAGTAAAGGGAATCCATGGCAGAGGTAGTCATTGAGGGGCAATAACAAACATTAATGCACAGGGCTCCACCAGTGCTTAGGGCGGCCCTGCCCTTGAGCCCAGTCTGCCTCACCCATAGGTACCTCCATTGGCCTTGTTTCAGAAGTAGTAGCTGCAACTCACCAGGGATTTGCAATGCAGAATTTGCACGCACACCAAACTAAGTTCACAAACTTCACAGTCTCTCTGCTTCATTCACAAGCACTTTTAACATGTGCTGCTTGCTGTGGGAAACAAAGCAAAAACCAAAGGAAATGATGGACGGAGTGTTGAACATTGCAAGCACTCACCCCCAGTCAACTGATCTGGGTTTAATCCATCACCGTTCTTTAGCCCACTCTGCCACCCCAGTTCAGACATGGCCATATGCAAATCAGTCTGACCCTGTGCCTCATGGGAACAGTCCAGCCCGAACTGCCAAGCCATGTCTTCCCTGGACCGGAAACAAGCTTCCTAGGACCGGTTTCTGGCATTTCAGCCGTCTTCAGCCAGGCTTGCTTGAATCCAGTGGCAAAGTAAGCAAGGGACTCACGTCTGAGCATACCCTGCCAACTTATGGCAAACAAAGCAAAAACCAAAGGAAATGATGGACGGAGTGTTGAACATTGCAAGCACTCACCCCCAGTCAACTGATCTGGGTTTAATCCATCACCGTTCTTTAGCCCACTCTGCCACCCCAGTTCAGACATGGCCATATGCAAATCAGTCTGACCCTGTGCCTCATGGGAACAGTCCAGCCCGAACTGCCAAGCAGAGTGGTCTAAAGAACGGTGATGGATCAAACCCAGATCTGTTGACTGGGTGTGAGTGTTTGATTGGTTCTGATGCTCCGTCCAACACCACCCCCCTTTTGTACCGCTTTGTTCGCCATAAGTTGGCAGGGTATGCTCAGACGTGAGTCCCTTGCTCACTTTGCCACTGGATTCAAGCAAGCCTGGCAGAAGACGGCTGAAATGCCAGAAACCGGTCCTAGGAAGCTTGTTTCCGGTCCAGGGAAGGCATGGCTTGGCAGTTCGGGGCTGGACTGTTCCCATGAGGCACAGGGTCAGACTGATTTGCATATGGCCATGTTTGAACTGGGGTGGCAGAGTGGGCTAAAGAACGGTGATGGATCAAACCCAGATCTGTTGACTGGGTGTGAGTGTTTGATTGGTTCTGATGCTCCGTCCAACACCACCCCCTTTTGTACCGCTTTGCTCGCCATAAGTTGGCAGGGTATGCTCAGACGTGAGTCCCTTGCTCACTTTGCCACTGGATTCAAGCAAGCCTGGCTGAAGACGGCTGAAATGCCATAAACCGGTCCTAGGAAGCTTGTTTCCGGTCCAGGGAAGGCATGGCTTGGCAGTTCGGGGCTGGACTGTTTCCATGAGGCACAGGGTCAGACTGATTTGCATATGGCCATGTTTGAACTGGGGTGGCAGAGTGGGCTAAAGAATGGTGATGGATCAAACCCAGATCTGTTGACTGGGTGTGAGTGTTTGATTGGTTCTGATGCTCCGTCCAACACCACCCCCTTTTGTACCGCTTTGTTCGCCATAAGTTGGCAGGGTATGCTCAGATGTGAGTCCCTTGCTCACTTTGCCACTGGATTCAAGCAAGCCTGGCTGAAGACAGCTGAAATGCCAGAAACCGGTCCTAGGAAGCTTGTTTCCGGTCCAGGGAAGGCATGGCTTGGCAGTTCGGGGCTGGACTGTTCCCATGAGGCACAGGGTCAGACTGATTTGCATATGGCCATGTTTGAACTGGGGAGGCAGAGTGGGCTAAAGAACGGTGATGGATCAAACCCAGATCTGTTGACTGGGTGTTAGTGTTTGATTGGTTCTGATGCTCCGTCCAACACCACCCCCTTTTGTACTGCTTGCTGTGGGGGCCACTGGAATTAATTATGCAGCAAAGGATGACAAAATTATGCCGCAGTTTTGACTAAATTATACATTATAAAAAGGCTGCAGCGTAATGCAGTATATTTTCTGATATTTTATTATTTTGACATGTGTACACATGCTAACAGTCTCTGGAAAGATTTTGCCTTATTAGTACCAGTGTAACATACCAATGCAACAGTGAGAATGGTGATCAGTCAACCTTTGCAAAGGGCCGTCCACTCCGCAGCAAAACAAGTCACATTTTTCATTAACTTTTGATACGTTTGAGCTATAAACAATTTATTAGTTTAAATGGTCAGATCATGCAGCAGATCTTGCATTATGAGGCAAATATGGCAGAGCCATAATTATATAGAAAACATTTGCAAACTAGGATATTTTGCCATTCATGTTTGAACTGCTTTTGTGGAAAAAGGGAGAAGTGCTGATGACAAACTCCACGGCTCGAAGACAAATGGCTTGTGCTTCCACATTTTATCGTATTTGGGACATTCTGTGATTAGAAGCATATCCCGCTTTGTGAATATGTTTTAATGTCAATAACTCATTATAATCATGTGTATCCATTGGTTGATTAAACTGGGCAGTGAAATGCCAAACAAATACAAAAAATTGGGATGTTTGCGCATTCTGGCCACACCTCTGGCTCCTCCCACTGATCTAATCTTTGGGTTATTCCGCCCTCTGATTCTCCGCCCACAGTTCCCCTACTTTTTTCCCACCACTACGACCACTGATCATCGTCAGTTGGAAAGTTGAGTCTCAATAGAACTGTGGACCAACACTGAGTGGAGGTTGACGCGTGGATCTTCTTTACAGCTGGGTCTGTGTGGGAGCTGAGCTGGTGTGCCGTCTACTTCACGTTAAATGAGGCCAAACCATTTCAGCACCAAGTCACATTGAAGGAACTCAACTCCTCTGCCCTCTCTAGTAGAATAGGAAAGTCTTGTGGCTCACCCCCAAAACCAAGAGTTTTTTTACATTATTTTCGCATATAAAATTAACACACCATCAGAATCCCTTTGGTGTGAGAAAATGTATCATTTAATCAGCACATCAGACCACAGACTCATAAAATGCCCTGTTGTGGTAGTATTTGAGCACTATCCCTCTACATTAATAATTGTTCCGACCTCTCTATGCTATTGTCATCCAAGGTTGGTAGAACAAACAAGATACATAAACAACAGCGTGTCATATGAATGGATAGAGCACAGTGATCCAGTGGAAAGCCCATTAGGAAATAGTTGCAGTTTTGTGACTGAGACGGAGAAGGTTCATCAAAGACAGCAAGAACAATGACAATGAAAAGAAACAAATAATATTCTGCTTGAGTAACAACAGTCAATGAAATGTGCGGGGGTAGACAAGGGTGACATCCTTTATCAACAAGATGACTTCCAGCTTCTAAGTGTGGCCTATGTAACATTGTCCTAGAAAACACATTTCTATATATCCTAGGAAACTCTTTCCACTGGCAACAGTATTGCATAAGTGTATACACGTATTTTACAGTGTAAAAATCTCATTTTGCACATAGTAAATTTTAAATGAAAACATGAATGCAGAAAACTACTTAACAGAATCGATTAATTGTTTCCCTGTATGGCTGTTTATTCAGTGCTCTGCCCTGCTGCTCTCTTTAATCCCATCAGTTGGGTGGTGTGGCTATATTATTGTTTCTTTTCACCTATCTGGGTTTCACCTGTAGATAAATGACATCTTCTAGCATGAATGCCTGTTTGATGCAGGCATCAGAAGCAACAACATAGATCGACTTCCATGCTGACAAAAGGTTTATGTGCCAAACGTTGACATAAATGTAGAGCTAAAGGTTAATCCATACCCACAAAAGGAATTAGCACGAGTAGACACTGGCACAAATTGTGTTAAAAAAACAATATGTAGAATGATGGGACATACGAACACTTTGTGCAGTTAAGAAGCCATTAACAACAGACTTAACAAGCCCAGAAAAGACACATTGGAGGGGGTCATACACCAACACCAGAAGCAATTACTGCAGTTGTCCAAAAATTACCTCGGAGAAGGCTGTGCAGTGAAAGAGTCTACAAAAGGAGGGTGACAATGTGTGGCAGACCTGAAGAGGTGATCGAACAAAGGAGACACAATAAGAAGACTCTTAGAAAAAGTTGCATCCTCACTTGAATAGACACCTAGCCTACCACTTGCCTCTGGCTTCCAGTTCCTGCTTGTTTTAGACTGAACCAGTGACATCCCCACTGGTTTTCCAGTTGGTGTTTTACCACTCACTGTTCTTCCCGCCAACAGAAGCCCAAGCTACCCCAGGACCAACTTAATGTAGGCCACCGCACGACCACATCAGTAGCCACCAGCACACCTAGCCTGTCACTTGCCTGTGGCCTCCAGCTCCTGTTTTATCCAGACTGATCCAGAGACTCCGCCGCTGCCCGGACATTCCCGCTGATGCCTTCCTGCCCACATTTTTGCACAGTTCTTTCTGCCACAGAAACTCCACCCACCCCAGGACCTACTAAATGTAGGCAGCACCGCAACTGTTCCTCTGGCAAGCTTTTCTGCGCCCTCCTGCACTTGGACCGCGCTGAGCACCATGACCGCTGGCACCCCTACCCCCACAAAGATACATCATCGTGAAGCTCTACACCCTTAACCCCAGATGCCTGGACAAACACTGCGTCGACCCACGCTCCACTGTACGATCTTTCACCTGCACCCACAGCCACTTCACCTGCCACAGCACACACACCAGTCCATCAACCAGCCCCACCCCGAACACACCTAAGACACCACCTAAACAAAAACACCAACTCATATGCGCCCTTCTCGACACACGCTCACTATGTAAACATTCTACCAAATTATGGGACCTCATCACCACCCTCGCACACAACATTGTCTTCTTTACCAAGACCATGGTCAACTGCACATCTGCCCCAGGCATTGCCACAGTAATCCCCGGCGGATATAAAATCACTCACCTGGACCTCACCAACAAGCCGGGAGGAGTAACAGCCATCATCCACAGAGGCCATAGAGTGGACCTCCACCAACACCACTACCACGGAACATCTCAACTTCAAGCTCCACTTGAACCATCAGCAACCTCTAACAGGGAGTGAAGAAATACAACACCTGGATAACCACTTGCCCAGACAACATCATCCCCATCAAGAACAACATCCAGAGAAAATCTTCCAAAAAGGCCAACTGGTACACCCAAGAATTCAGAACAGTGAAACAAGACAGCAAGCAGTTGGAGAGGAGATGGCGCGCCAGCAAGGCCACCTCCGACAGGGCAGCCTTCAAGACCTCCCTCAAACTCTACCACCACCTGCTGACGACAACAAAGAAGACAGTCCTAGCCTCACACATCGAAACCAGCACCAACAACACCAAGGAACTTTTCAACATCGTTAAGGAATTCTAGAACCCGGCTGCCAGCGACTAGATCATATCCTCACAGGAGCTGTGCGACAACCTTGCCGACTTCTGCCACAACAAGATCGCAACCATATACAGAAACGTCGAACCCCAACGCACACCAACGGACTTCCTCACAGATATGCAAACACTGCAACCAACACAAACCACAGACTGACCACCTGAAAGCTCCTCTCCACCCTGGACACCAACTCTACTATTAAATTCATACACTCTGGAGCTCCCACAGACCCATGTCCGCACCACATCTTTAGCCTCGGAAACAAAAGGATCGGCCAGGAACTCACCCGCCTGCTCAACACTACCGCAACATTTCTCAATGCCTAGAAATATGCTGAAGTTAGACCTTCACTGACTCCAGCGAACTCAAAAACTACTGGCCAATCTCACTGCTTTCATTCCCAGCAAAGGTACTGGAAAAAATAATCAACAAGCAACTCATGACACACCTGGAGCCAGACACTGACGAAATCCGAACCGTCCCGAGGAAAAACAGCGGCTCTGTTCATCCTTGACCTTTCTGCAGCCATGGACACCGTATCCCACCACACACTGATCGAAAGACTCCACCACATGGGCATCCAAGGGGAAGCTCTCACCTCCTTCCTCACAGAAGAACCTAGAGGATCCACTGCCCACCTTTTACCTCCGAACCAAAGGAGATCACCTGTGGCCAGTAGCGGCTGGTGCTTTTAAAAAGTGGTGGCAGAAAGTTAAATATAAAGATCAAGTGTGGGGTGGGGGGATCGAGGGCTCAACGCAAATGGGGAGAGGAGGTTTGACTCTCTGTGTTGGCTCAACATGCTGTGATTCAGGCAAATCGCGTAATTGTCTAGTGCCTACAAAAAATGCCCATGTAATGTTATCACCAACTTGAACTGCTGAGCACTACGCCTATAGTCTGATATCGATATCCTGTGTTTTAATATTAGTGCCTCCGCCAAATGTACTACTCGACCATTCAAGCAAGAAATATAGATGCCAATATTTCACCTATTATAATTCCTTTGCAATAAAGATTTGTAACATTGCAGTTTTTTTCTTAATAATACTAATTATAGTCATTTTCATGAAGAGACACCAGGCAGGGAACTGAAAATGGTCTGCCTCTCATTAGGTTTGCATGTTTCCGAATGAGAGACTAGGTCCGCAGACCAGCTCAGCGGGAGTCTGTCACATAGAAAGAGAAAACACTAATAATGTAAATGTACCGTGGTGCACTACCCTTGTAACCTTCGGTTCATAGTTTAGAATGACATGAAAACCTGCCAAACAGACAAAAGAGCGACATAAAAAACCTAAGTGCATAGGATACACTGAATGATGCCTGACAAAACTTTAAAAGCGCCAAATTAAACCTCGCGATGTCGTGACACAGCGCTGATAAAATCAAAAAGTTCTGTTGATTCCCCCACAGCTGAGCGCATGATCGGTTATGAGCCAGGAGGAATCCTTCTCTTGACATTGAAGGCTGCCTGCTGAAAACAGAGAGCACGTGGACAAGCCTGAACCGTGCCTCTGTGATTACACATGTTTACTCAAAGATTCAGATTGCACACATTATCAAATAATATATTTAAAAAAACAGCAATTCACCACTGCTCACCAGGGCCTAGCAGCACACTCTGGGCAGTGGAGACCACACATACTGCTGGCTCACCTCAATAATCGAACAACCGCAATTCCTTCAGAGCAGCCCTTAGTCATTGTCACGTCACCGGTATGCACGTCAGAGCAGCCTGAACAACCAATCCGTACCTTGCTCTCATGCTGTTCGACTAGTAAACACAATGAGAGCAAAGCAAGGATTGGTGTGAGAAGGGGAACCCAGCACTCCAAAGGAGACTGGGGCAGCTCGGATGCATTTCTCCCTGGCTCTTTTGTGACCCGATTCAGAAACCAAAAGTAAGCATGTCTGTGATGTAATGTCAAAGTCAAAAAAGTCAAAGTCTATTGGGAAATAAGAAATGAACTAAGTTTGGAAAATGGGGTATTGTACAGGATTGGGTAAGCAATTGCCCCCATCACGCTCAGAAATAAAATCCTCAGCTTATGCCATATAGGTCACCTAGGTATCTCGAAAACTAAGCAAAGAGTCAGAAATAGTTATTGGTGGCCCGGAATTGACAAGCAGATTGAAGTCCTGATTAGAGACTGCGTGAGCTGCAATGACTCGGACAAGAGTCTGAAAACCTTCAGAGTACCTCTTTCTCCCCTCAATCCTCCTACAATGCGATGGAAGAGGATAGGTTTGGACATTACCGGGCCCATTGAAGGCTATGATGGTGTGACCATTCTGGTGGTCTTGGATCACTTCTCCAAATGGCCTGTAATAAGAATCATTTCAAGTACAGACAGCTCTTCGGTCATTTCATTTCTAGACAAGCTATTCTTGAGTGAGGGGTTACCCAAACACTTGCTTACTGATAATGGCCCTCAATTCTCCTCCGAGGCATTCAAATCATTCTTAGAAAGAAATTGTATCACCCACCACACCACCTAACTCTACCATCCTGAAGGTAATGGCCTCGTCGAACGCTTTAATCGAGTCATTAAATGGCATATACAATTGTCCAGGAATGCCAACCTCAACTGGGAGGCGGAAGTATTCAGACTAATTTGGGCATTTAGGATCTCCCCATGTGCCAGCAGCAATTAATCACCTTTTGTCCTCATGAGGAGCAGTTAACCCCTGAGCAGAGACCTAGGTTGGATGCCCGCATCCAAACAGATAGAGTGGTCACCACAAACCATCAGAAACAACATAGAAAAGGCCAAAAAGTGCTATAAAGTTTGGTACGACACCAGACATGGTGTCAAAGAACATTCTTTCAGGATCGGCGATCAGGTCAAAGTTCGCCTTGAAAGGAAAGTCAGGAAGGGAGAAAGCAGGTTCACCGCTCCCCTGCGCATCAGCAAACTTCACAACAATATAGCCAGACTCAGTGATGGCAAAGTCTGGCACATTAATAGGTTGGCCAAATGTCATTCAGCTGGAAAAGAGCCAAACCGATATCAGCCCAATAGTGCTAATAGAGATGGGTCAAGTCAATGCCAACCCAACAATAGTGCCAATAAAGATTTGTGGGTTGATTATGACAAACCTGAAAGGGGTCACAGTTCCATGCCCTGTAACAATAGGTTGAGTCCTAGAATTGAAGATGTGCAAGATAGCAGTCCTCCACCCACCGCTGACTCCACAGATTGTCACACATCAGACCAGCATGATGAAATCAGCCTTCGCGCTCCTGAGCTTGATCAGAGTGACGATGGTGATTCACATTCTGATTCTGAAGTCAGGTGTGACAGTCATGGTCTCAGGGGTAGGTTTTGATGATTTTGTTTGAGAATAATTGTTTTGTTTTTAAACATTCAAGAGAGTTAAGATGTGTTGTAATGTATTCATGAGCTATGTCACACGCTGCACCAACCGCGTGACAGCAACTGCCCACAGCCTCTCCTGTTCGAGAGCACCCATGGTCATTCACACCTTCCCATTGGTTCCCCAACATTCCACATCCCTAACCCCTATCCGTGCCGGCTTCCAACCGTAATAACGGATTATTGTAACCCTGACTTGCGAACCGCACACAGTGTGGGGCTATAATGGAATAAACTCACAAATCCTCCTTACAGCGTCTGCTTCTTTTCCACAGTCTGGTTGGGCACAGTAACCAATCCAAGTCCAACTAGTCATGCGGACCAGGCTATAGATGCTTGCTTCCAATCACCAGGATTGGCCACACCTTGCCCTACCCAGATACTGGTAGCCAGGCTTGAAAAACGCTGTGGCCGCAGTGAATAATTATATATGGCAATTCGATTGCCAGTGGGTGTGGTGGCAACAGGAGTAGAGGGTCAATGCCCCCACGCCCAAAGGAAAAAAAAGCTGCTGCCTATGGTGTCCCCCAGGGCTCATTCCTCAGCCGCAGGCTCTTCAATGCATATTTGCCCCGCTGGCCAACATCGTCAGATCCCACAGTCTCTACATAATTTCCTACGCAGACGACACCCAACTCATCCTCTCACTTACTGACAACCCCACTACCACCACCAGTACCAACTTCCAAGGATGCATGACAATCGTCACCGACTGGATGAAGAACTACTGCCTGCAGCTGAACATAGACAAGACATAAGTAATGATCTTCGGCAACACATGGAACGATTCCTGGTGGCCATCAAACCTAAGACCCACACTCCAACCATGCCAGAAACCTCAAAATCATCATTGAAAACAAACTCACCATGAAATTACAGATTAACGCCGTCTCCTCCACCTCCTTCCTCACTCTGTGCAAGCTATATAAGATCTTGAAAGGGCTACCCCTAAACGTGAGACTCACCTTCACACAGGCCCTTATCACCAGCTGACTGGACTACGGCAACACCCTCTACGTAGGAATCGCCGCACCCCTCCTACAGAGAATTCAGACCATACAGAGTGCTGCAGCCAGACTCATTCTCGGCCTTCTCTGACAAACCCACATCACACCCCACCTCAGGCAACTCCACTGGCTCCCTGAACAGAAGAGATGCCAATTCATGCAGCTGAACCACGCACACAAGGCTCTACACAACCAAGGACCTCCTTAAATTTACCACCGCCTGAACTTCCACCAGCCATTTAGAAGACTACGCTCTGCCTCCCTCTCACTTCCCCATAGTCCCTGCATATACCGAATATGAAGTGGAGGACCCCTCTTCTACCAGACTGCAGTAAAGACCTGGAACAGCCTCACCATGCAGTTGCGGACCATCACCTTACTTCGGGAATTCCGAATGGCCTTCAAGACCTGGCTGTTGGAATAAGCCTCTGGGACCTGCAAGAGCCTGGATACCCTACTGGGTGATAACCCGCGCTTCATAAATCCTGATTGATTGATTTGATCCAACTACAAGTAGGTCACAAGCTGGACCAGTGCAAATTAAATTACATCTTGTAGTGCATCGCCTGCCATCAGCACATGTGCAGAAGTTGCTGGGGTATCACAAAGAGCACTATCTGCATTCCTGCTATGTGGACTGAAGGAAGCCATGCCCATCACACCACAGCACCTCAGGTTCACCAAACCAGACCAGAGAGTATATGACAGGTCATGTTTAATCATGTGACAGGTCATGTTTAATCTATCTCTACCCAATCCCACACCCGACCACAAATAAGAGACCAGAGTTGCACATGACATCATGCCTTATGACATCACACACACGTCCAAAGGCCCTAACTGTAGAAGCCTACACCACAGAACAAAGCTGACACTTAACACTAGAGAGATGTTTTTAGCATTCCCCAGTCCTGAGCTCGATGCCTAAACCCATTATGGGAGCTTTTTCAGGAGTCCAAGTGCAGATAATTATAGCCTTTTACCACTGGTGTCCTGAAACATAATCTTTCTATTGAGCCCAAAACTAAACACCAAGTACACTCTTTTTGCACTTGAGCTTCAGTAGGCCAAAGTCGAACCATCCAAGGCTTACACAGGGAGGTGGTGTGGGCTTAGAGACTCAGAACTCAATAAAACAACCAACACAGGTAAATAAATCAAAGACCTGCCAATTCTTATTCTTCAGGAAATAAAAAATATTTGTACTCAATCAGTGCTTATTAAGAGCGGCTACTCTCCCATGAGGGTATCAAGGTGCTGGGGGGTGGGGTGGTTGAACTGTGGTTCATTTGAAGAGCCAGGTCTTGAGATCCTTCCTGAATTGTGTCAGAGACGGGGAGAGTCTGAGGTGAAGAGGCATGGCGTTCCAGGATTTGGCGGTGAGGTAGGAGAACGATCTTCCTCCGGTCCTGGTCTTGCGGATCCAAGGGACGGTGGCCAGAGCCAGTTGGACAGAGTGGAGGTGGCTGGTGAGTGCGTGGAATGAGAGGGGGTGGTCCAGCGTCGTGGAGGGCTTTGTTAGTGTGTGTGTGGAGCTTGAAGTCGATTCTTTTGTTGACTGGGAGCTAGTGGAGTTTTTGTAGGTGTTCAGAGATGTGGCTGCGGCGGGGGAGGTTGAAGACCAATCTGGCTGCGGTGTTCTGCATGTTCTGGAATTTTCTGAGGAGTTTCTGGGTGGTGCCTATGTAGAGTACTCACTTCATACACAAAGTAATACTGCATACCATATCAGATAGCAACAGTTGTCACAGATGCTTAGATGGTCAAACAGCGGTTCTAGTAGCGACAGTTCTTGCTGATACTCTGTTCAAAACAAATGTGGTTCCTGAGGTATTTCATCTGGGGTAATCTGTACTGTGGGGCCAATCATCAACATCAAGTAATTTCTGGCAAATAGGTTCATGACTTTTCTTGGTAAACTAGAGTTCCTTTTGTGTCCGGGTTCATTCCTTTGAGTGGAAGTCATCCTACATTGACTGCTGATCAGCAGGCTCAGCACCTCCTCTGCTGGTGTACGCCAAGCACAGCCCACCAAGCTGTGATGTTGAGGTTCTCGCAACAGCCCAGCCGTCATGGTCTTACTGCAGCCTAGCGATTATGGTCTTGGGTCTCGCAGAATTGGGTCTCGCAAAACTGAGTAAGCCGCCCAGCAGAATTGAGAAAGCAGCCCAGCACCAGTTGAGAAGAGGAAGTGCCAGGATCATAGTGCGTGTGGTCTGGTGGATGATGCTGCGTGGGTTCTTCCTTGGGCTCATTCACAAAAACCCACCACACAAACAAACAAAGGCAGCAATCACCCCAGATAATAGTGTTGAAGGCATGTCGCAGCCTTCTTTGCTGATATTGATCTTCTCTTGCCACTTGCAGATTTCTTCCCAGTACAATTGTGTACTGCAGACCACTGACAGAATTCCCACAACACATGAGGCTCAGGTTGTGATGTTTCCCCGCCCCATGCAATAGGGACACTCCAAGGCCCGAAGACCTTACCCTTGGCACAGCGGCTTAGGTGGCTTTGATTAATCTCTCCTCTGCTCCTTCATAGCGCCTCCCCTACAGAGTATCATCTTTTTTGGGCAATGGCACCACCAATGCTCCTCATGGGCGATCAGTCAGCTCTCTGTCTCAAAGCAGGATACAGGCACCGCACAGTGATTGAACTTCTCTCCTTACTGGTCCCAAACCTGGCAAGGGGAGTTGGCAATAGTTACCCCAGTCTTAGACCTCAAAGATTTTTTGGGTCACCACTGGAAAGGAAACTCCCACAATTCAGAAAAATACATTTTGGCACACTAGCTGGTTTATATCCAAGTTGCAGACAGTACTTTTGTACTTCACCAATGCTTTTGCTTATTTAATTCAACCTGGTTCTGCCAATGCCTTTGTGATTAACACTACTGAGTTGGATCCAATACAAAGGGTCCCTAGAATGCTCTGGGGAAAGCCATACAGTTTGCATCTGCAGTCTGGAGTCTACCACAACCCCTCCATCTTAGGTACTACTAGAATGTAATAAAGACAAAATGTATCCCGTATGTGGTGTGTCTGCACTGTGCTGGATGTGTGTGCAGTGTTCTGTGTAAGATGATAGGGTATGCCATCAGTTAGAGACTCTGAGATCTGTTTTGAGATGTCTTAACAATACCCGTTCAGTAGTGGATATAAGATGATAATCACTTAGAGAGGAGCCTGTGCCTGTTATATTTTACATTAATAACCATAACTTAAAAGCCCATGGCTGTCAGGTACTAAATTGTATTTAAGTACTAATTTCTTGAATTTACAATCAATCAATCAAGTCATTTGTAAAGCGCACTACTTACCCGTGAGGGTTTCAAGGCGCTGGGAAAAAGGGGGCCGGGGGGGTGGGGTGCTGCTGCTACTGGTCGAAGAGCCAGGTCTTGAGTCGTCTTCTGAAGGTCAGCAGGTCTTCGGTTTGTCTTAGGTTGAGGGGGAGGGTGTTCCAGGTCTTAGCGGCACGGTGGGAGAAGGACCTGCCTCTGGATGTGGTTCTGCGGATGCGCGGGACCGTTGCCAGGGCGTGGTCAGCGGAGCGGAGCTTCCTGTTGGGTACGTAGAAGGAGAGTCGACTGTTGAGATAGGCTGGGCCGGTTTTGTGGTGTGCCTTGTGTGCGTGGACCAGGAGCTTGAAGGAGATTCTTCTGTCGACGGGGAGCCAGTGCAGGTTCCTCAGGTGGGGGGTGATGTGGTCGCGGCGCGGGATGTTGAGGATTAGGCGTGCAGATGCGTTCTGGATTCTTTGCAGTCTGTTGATGAGCTTGGACGAGGCTCCGGCGTAGAGGGCGTTTCCGTAGTCGAGTCTGCTGCTGACAAGGGCCTGGGTGATTGTTTTCCTTGTGTTTGTCGGCATCCATCTGTAGATCTTGCGGAGGATGCGGAGGGTGTTGAAGCAGGTGGAGGAGACTGCATTGACTTGTTTGGTCATGGTGAATTTTGAGTCGAGAATGACTCCCAGGTTGCGTGGTTGGTTGGTAGGGGCCGGGGGTGTCCCCAGTGATGCGGGCCACCAGGAGTCGTCCCATGCTGAGGGGTTGAGCCCGAGGATCTCCGTCTTGTCTGAATTCAGCTTAAGACAGCTTTCCTTCATCCAGTCGGCGACTGCCTTCATTCCCTGGTGGAAGTTGGATTTGGCGGTGAGAGGGTCCTTGGTGAGGGAGAGGATCAGCTGCATGTCGTCGGCGTAGGAGATTATGTTGAGGTTGTGCTGTCGGGCGATGCGTGCTAGTGGTGCCATGTAGACGTTGAACAGCGTCGGGCTGAGGTAGGATCCCTGTGGGACGCCGCAGATGGTCTCGGAGGCCTCGGATCAGAACGGGGGGAGGCGGACTTTCTGAGTTCTGCCGGTGAGGAAGGAGGTGGTCCAGTCCAAGGCCTTGTCACGGATCCCTGCGTCGTGGAGGCACGTGCGTAGTGTGCGGTGGCAGACGGTGTAGAAGGCGGCGGAGTAATCCAGGAGGATGAGGGCCGCCATCTCGCCGTTGTCTAGCAGGATCCTGATGTCGTCTGTGGTGGCGATGAGGGCGGTCTCGGTGCTGTGGTTGCTGCGGAATCCTGACTGGGAGGGGTCCAGGATGTTGTTGTCTTCGAGGTGACAGGAGAGCTGGATGTTAACTATCTTCTCGATGACCTTTGCTGGAAACGGAAGCAGGGAGATGGGCCGGAAGTTCTTGAGGTCGCTCGGATCCGCCTTGGGTTTCTTCAGTAGGGCGTTGATCTCTGCGTGCTTCCAGTTCTTAGGGAAGGTAGCGGTCTCGAAGGAGAGGTTGGTGATGTTGCGCAGGTAGGGTGCGATGGACCTGCCGGCTTTGTTGAAGATGTGGTGTGGGAGAGAGTCGGACGGGGATCCGGAGTGGATTGTGCCCATGGTCTTGATTGTGTCCTCGATGCTCACGTTGGCCCAGGTTGTCAGGGAGTCGTGGTTGGTGTGGTGCGGTGGGTCCGGCGTGTCGAGGCCTTTAAGGGTTGTCCGTGGGTTGAAGCTGTCATGGATGTCGGTGATCTTGTGGTGAAAGAAGGTGGCGAGGGAGTCGCATAGGGCTTGCGATGGCGGGCTATCATTGGCGCTGGAGCTGGGGTTGGAGAGTTCCTTCACGATGTTGAAGAGCTCCTTGCTGTTGTGTGCGTTGTTGTCAAGGCGGTCTGAGAAGGAGGTCCTTTTGGCGTTCCTGATGAGGTGGTGGTGGTTGCGGTTGGCGTCTTTGTGGGCAGCGCAGCTGTCCGGCATCTTGTTGCTGTGCCAAATGTTCTCCAATTTCCGGCAGGTGTGCTTTGAAGCGAGGAGTTCCGGGGTGAACCAGCTGTCTCTTTTGCTGGTGTCTCTATATTGGCTGGCATTTTCAGCGGGGTTAAGGTGTTGGCGCAGTCGTTCATCCAGCATCCGAGGGTGAGTGCACCATCGTCGGGGTTGGTGGGGTTGGTCGGTGGGTTTAGTGCAAGGCTTGTCTGTAGTTGTTCTTCAGTGACTTTGCCCCAGCAGCGGTGGGGGATCTGTACGGTGCGGTGGTGGTCTGTTCAGGTGAGTTCGGATGCGTGGCTGAAGGCAACATGGGGGCTTGAGGAGAAGATGGCATCAAGCGTGTGACCGGCGATGTGGGTCGGTGTTGTGACGAGCTGTTTTAGTCCGAGGTTGGCAAGGTTGTCGATCAGGATGGAGGAGTTGTTGTCTTTGTTGTTCTCCAGAATGTTTACAATGTTTATGAATGTCCATCGACACAACCGAGAAGTGTGGTGGTCTCAAGTATTTGGCTTCCAGGGAGCTTCTTGATTTACCCTCACAATCTGCACCATTTTGCTCAGACACAACAGTGATGTAAAACTCAAGCGTTCTTTCCCTCACATCTCCACAGGCTCAAGTGCAAGTACCAAGGACAGGACAAGATCACCACTCTGGTCAGTTCCACACAGCACCACAACACTGTTGTGTGTCGCTTTAGATACCCGTATATAGGTCTATTGAATCATGTCCTTATATAAGTACAATTCGACTTGTCCTTATTTAGGCATAATATTTCTGTCCTTATTTAGGCATTGGCCATGCAGATCCAAATACAGGCATGGTCACCTACATCCGTCTATCCCACGTCACAACGAGTTCTTAGAAACCAGACCCTTAAGCCGTTGGGATTTTCCCTGCTTGGATTATTGATTTCTCCAAGAACTCATCTATTATGCATGAACTACTATTCCTTAGAGGTTCATTCATGATGTCTTCCTCTGCCCGACTTTACATCAATGCTAGCATTCCTAGACACCTTCCAGGTATAAATATACCTTCACTTGCCCTGGCAAACTACGGTACGGCTCAGCTCGGCTATACGGCTCGCCACGGCAAGTCCTGAAGGAGTTTGAGTCCCCGCCTGACGCACTGAACAGACGCTGTCTTCCCTGCACGCAGAGATTCCAGCTTCCAGTGTTCCAACTCCCCTTGCGGGGTGTTAGAGTTCGAGATCTGTAAAGAGATTCTCACCTCTCTCATTCTAAGGTATGGAGCTGACTAGAATCTAAGGAAATTCTTGGCATCTCATATAATATACTAACTTAAACTCATACCAACTATAGCTTAAATCAGCACATACTTCCTACCTCGCACTACATTCAAGTTGGGTACACTGGGGTAGAATTATTTAGAAGCACCAGATGAGTATTCACTTTTAGCCTGTGTATTTATGTGTATGTATATAGATATAGGTCGTAGCTAAAAGACAATGCTTTTGCAGTTTTACTTCTTCTTACTGCTGACGCTGTGCATATTATATCTTGCTTACTGTCTAATGATCGTGACAGCTCATATCTCTTACACGAGAACCAAGACTGTTCAATAAATCCTTTTTTATTGAAAACGCCCGTCTTCCTATTTTCTGTGTAACTCTGAAGAAACTAAGCATGCACGATTGACAGAGTGAAACTGTTATCTATTGTTTCCATGATTCTGAGACACGTTCCGATTCTGAAAGGAAACAAAGTTGTCATGTTTATGCGGTTGTCAGAAACTAATCCCTTCTTGTTCATTTGAGAAGTTTCTAGTGACCTCCGAGTTAGCTGGCACACAAGTATTTAAGTTTAATATACTTGATAGGGGCATACTGACCTCAGTCCTATGCACAGAACTATAGTATATATTATTCCAATGCCCAGAGCCTATAAGGGAAATAGGAAGAACAATAGTTACTTACCTGTAATCTGTGGTTCTCCAGTATTGGTGTCTTTCATAGATTCACATGCCTGAATCATTCCCCGTCGTCGGAGTGGGAGTCCCACGGTACATAAAAAGCAATAATTATGCATATACCAAACGAAAAACCTTGGTAACCTGAACCAGGAAGTAAAGTAGCCTAAGCTACAAGGGAAAAAACTTCCACAGCTATGACTATCACTGTCATTATATACAGTCCAAACTGCAGCCAATCAGGCGACAGCACCCACCAGAATGTTCTCCTCAGAGGCTCAGGCTGTCAGATTTTCTCGCACAGGAGTGAAGTAATATACCATAGCCTAAAAAGCCTCTGAGGGGAGGTGGGCGGGTTGCATGTGAATCTATGAAAGACACCAATACTGGAGAACCACAGATTACAGGTAAGTAACTATTGTTCTTCTCCAGTATTTGGGGTGTCTTTCATAGATTCACATGCCTGAATCAGAGTAGATAGCAGTACATAACCTTTTCCTCATAAGACGCCACCTTTATATATATCTACATATATATATATACCATATACATTATGAAACAGTATAACCATACAGAAATACACATGTGTTTCAATTTATGCAAAACAATTTCACATCACAAAAGCGTCTTATAAAAGCATAGCGGAGGAGGGAGAACAGAGGCTCACCTTATTTGAAAAGATTACGTAGAACAGCTTGTCCCACTGAACCATCCGCATCACTTGCAGCTTCCAAACAGTAGTGTCTGGTAAACGTATGGCAGCTGGACCATGTTGCCGCTTTACAGATCTGGTGAAGAGGCACACCGGCGAAAAGAGCTGTAGATGACGAGATTGCTCTCGTAGAGTGTGCTCTTGGGGTCGCTTGTAGTGGTCTTCCAGCTTGATCATGGCATAAACAAATTGCAGCTGAGATCCAACGAGCTATGGTTGGCTTTGATACTGAATGGCCTTGACGTGGTCTGCCATAAGCTACCAAGAGCTGGTCCGATTTGCGCAGCGGTGCTGTACATTGTAAGTAAAACTTCAGACATCTCTTGATGTCTAGGGAATGCAAGGCCCTTTCTGCAGCTGTTTGCGGATTTGGAAAGAACGTTTTCAAAACTATGGGTTCATTAAGATGGAAATCCGTCGGGACCTTTGGCATAAATTTTGGATTAGTGCGCAGCACCACAGAATCAGATGTGAATTGCAGAAAGGGTGGATGAATAGTGAACGCTTGAAGGTCACTAACCCTTCTTGTAGAAGTTATAGCCAATAATAAAGAAACCTTCCAAAAAAGGAACTTTAGAGCCGCCTTGTGGATGGGCTCGAAAGGATGCCTCATTAGTTGTGAAAGCACTATATTAAGGTGCCAAGAAGGAGGCGGACGCCGAATAGGCGGAAACATCCTAAATAGCCCCTTAAAAAATTGTTGGATGACTCTGTTGGAATAGAGAGAGTTAGTACCATCCTGTCGGAATCTTGAAATTGCAGCCAAGAACACCTTCAAAGTAGAGTGGGAAAGACCAGACCTCGCCAATTGTAGAAAGAAAGGTAGAAGTTGTTCCGGCTTTGCGTGGATCGGATGGAGATTAACGGATTGACACCACATGCAAAACCTCTTCCACTATAGTTTGTAGGTCTTAACAGTTGCTGGTGCTCGAGCATTGGCCAAAACGTCTTGGCAGTCCGGAGGGATATCTAGGTGTGCAAATTCAAGCTGTTGAGGAGCCATGCCGCTAATCTCAGCGATGCTGGGTCCGGATGACAAATTTGACCGTTCTGAAGGGTCAGAAGATGTGGAATTGGTCGAAATTGTATGGGCTCGGCCTCCGAGAGGAGGAGAAGTTCTGTGAACCAGTACTGGCGGGGCCACCTGGGAGCAATTAAGATCATGCGGCAAGGCTGTTGTTTGATCTTGCGCAGAACTCTTGGAACCAACGGGATCGGTGGAAAGGCGTAAGCATATGTTTGCGACCAATTCATCGAAAAGGCATTCCCCAGCGAGTCCTTGTGGGGAGCCCAGCTTGCGAAGAATGGGCATTTGCGGTTCTGGCTGGTCGCAAAGAGGTCTATATCGGGATGCCCCCATTTGTGAAACACTTCGTCTAGGAATGGTTGGTGTAACTCCCATTCGTGATTCGACGTTGTGGTCCTGCTGAGGGAATCCGCCAGAACATTCGTGATTCCCGGGACGTGAATGGCTTTGAGGTTGAGCTTGTGGCGGATCGCCCAATCCCAAATCTCTTGCGCTTGCTGGGATAGGAGGGCTGACCTCGTCCCGCCTTGTTTGTTCACGTAATGCATACTTGTAGTGTTGTCTGTTCTTACAAGTATGCATGCTCCTCGGATGATGGTCTGGAAGGATTTTAGAGCCAGGAATATGGCTCGCAGTTCTAGCAGGTTGATATGCCACTTTCTTTGTTCTAGTGTCCACCTGCCATTGATTGTCATTCCTTGAAGGTGCGCTCCCCAACCCTCGAGGGATGCGTCTGTGGTGACTGTGAACTCCGGCATTTCGACCAGAAATGGGGAACCCTCTTTCAAGTGGTCCATCTGACTCCACCATTGAAAGGCCTCTCGCATTCGTGGGGTGATGTGAATGAGATCCTCGAATGACCCTGTGACCTGAAGCCATTGCAGATTGAGTTCCTCCTGCAACGGTCTCATTCTGTACCGACAGTTGGGAATGAGATGAATGCAAGACGAAATCATCCCTAGGAAGGATTTGTATACACGGACTGAAACGCACTCTTTTGATTTTAGAGAGCGCGCAAGATTGCATATCTTGGTTTGCCTTTCTTTTGATACGAAGGCTTTGACCAGATCCGTGTTCAACGTCGCTCCTAGAAACGTTCTTCTTTGCGAAGGAATTAGATGTGATTTCTCCAGATTTGTTGATAAACCCAGGGATTGGAAGAGTAAAAGGCATTTCTGAACATGCTCGGATGCTACCTTGGCGGAACTCGCCTTGATAAGACAGTCGTCCAGGTACGGGAATATCTGAACTCCCTGCAGACGGAGATGCACAGTCACTGGCGCTATGACCTTTGTGAAGACTCTGGGTGCAGAACGGAGTCCAAATGGGAGGACTTTGAATTGGAAATCCCTGCCAGCCACTCTGAACCGTAAATATTTTCTGTGCCTTGGTAGGATTGGTACGTGAAAATAGGCGTCCTGCAGGTCGAGGGTGGCCATGTAATCTCCCATCGACAGCAACTGCAGAATTTCTTGGAGCGTCAACATCCGGAACGACATTTTCTTTAGGAATTGGTTGAGGGCGCGAAGGTCGAGAATTGGACGCCACTCTCCTGATTTTTTCCGGATGAGGAAAAATCTTGAGTAAAAGCCCGTTCCCTTTTGTAAGAGAGGGACTTTTTCTATTGCTCCTTTTTGAATCATCAAATTTATTTGGGAAAAAGCTCCTTGAGATGAGCAGGGGGTGGACCTTTGGGAGGAGAATTTGGCGGAATCTTTGTGAATTCCAGAGCATGTCCTCTGGATATTATATCTAATACCCACTTGTCTGAGGTAATCTTGGACCAATTTGAATAAAAGTGGGATATTTGACCTCCGATTCTTGTACGTGGGAACGGTAGAGATGGTGGCAGGTGGCTGAACTCATTGCTTCTTACCGGACTCTCGTCCGCGAAAGAACTGCTTCTTACGCGACTGCGAATATTGTTGATTTCGCTGTCCGTAATACTGCTGGCGATAATTTTGAGATCTTTGGTTATACTGAGAGGTTTGAAAGGAACGCTGCTGGTTATTACCTCCCCTGCTAGAGAAGGATCCACGTCCTCTGGCTCCGCGGAAGGTAGATTTTCGGAATTGCAAACTACCCAGGGACCTTGCCGTCTCCGTATCCTTCTTTATTGCCTGTAGCGCTTCATCTACATGTGCACCGAACAAGGATTCGCCATCAAATGGCATGTCTATAATTTTAGACTGCACCTCCTGGCGAAACGATGTGGACTTCAGCCAGCCCTGCCTTCTCAGCACTGCGGCTCCTGCCAGCTGCCTGAAACCAGTTGATGCCACATCCACTGCTGCGTCGATGATTTCCGCAGACGCATACTCTCCTTCCTGCAGGATCTTTATAGCTTCAGATTTTGAAGGCTCCGGTAACATGTCGAGGAAAGGAGAGATGTCGGACCACATCTGGCGGTCGTATCGCCCTAAAATCGCTAGGGAGTTTGCAGCCCGAACTGTGGTGGCTGCCATCGTAGACACTTTCTTTCCTATTGCGTCCAACCTTCTACCATCTCTATCAGGTGGAGCTGATATGGGTGTTGAGGGATTTCTAGCCCGTCTCTGAGCTGCTTGTGCTATAACCGAGTCTGCCTTAGGTTGACCAATCAGGCATGCTGGTGAATTACTTGGGGCTCTATATTTCTTGTCCAGCCTTGGTAACACTGCTGGAAGAGAATTAGGGGTAGCCATCAGTCTCAATCCCTCTTTCCAAATAAAGTCAATGATTGGGATTGCCCGGACCTGCTTCCTTGGTTGGTCCTTGAAGTCATATAGGAAGCAGTCATCTTCCTTTGTTTCCATGGGAATTAGGAATCTCTTGGTCGCTCTTTCCATCAATGAATGGAAATTCCCAATGTCCACCGGGGGAGAGTCCACCGGAGCTGGAGCACTTGGAGAAGGAGTTTGTACTTGGTAATTATCCCACTCCGACATGATAGATTGATCATCTACCTCTCCTTCCTCCCTTTCATCGTCTGAAACCTGCAATTGCCGAGATGGCAACGGAGAAGGTGGTCTTGGTGACTGGAGCGACGACAACTGTACTCGTGGTCTGGGCGTAGCCGGAAGAGATTCCGCCGTTTCCGAAGGAGGAAACCGTCTATAGTAATCTTGCAACGTATACTGCAGATTATCAAGTAGTTCCAACGGCATTTGACCAGACGGCACTGGTGCAGGTGGTGTTGGCTGTGGTTCCATATTAGGATGTTCGTATTGTTCATCCTCATCATCCTCATCATCCTCATCTTGATATTTGATGAGAAGCTCCGATGGACTCCTTGCTGTCCGAAATCTCTCATCTTCTTCGGAGTCGTTATCCTCCGATTGTAAAAGTTGTGCCGGTAATTTTAGAGGCGATATAGCCTCTAAAGACGATCCTCTACGCTGTAGAAGCGTAGATACTGGTGACCTTTGATCAGACACGACAGACGACGGAGTCGCAGTCCATACCTGCATATCCATGCAGGTAGATAGTGAAGGTGGTAACACTCGTGTCGACGGAACGAATCCTGACGTTACAGCCGATGACGAGGCTGTTTTCGTCGACGAGATGGCATCCGTCGACGATGGGACAATCTTCGCTGACGACGGTGCCGACGACGAGGCAACCTTCGTCGACGATGGTGCCGTCGACGAGGTCGTCTTCGACGACGAGGGCGTCGACGCGTCTATCCTCGTCGACGGGGTTTTCTTCGTCGACGAGGTATTCTTCGTCGACGAGGTATTCTTCGTCGACGATGCAACTGTCGACGGTGCCACAATCTTCGTCGACGGGGTAGACGTCGACGAAGTAGTCGGCGGAGCCAGCTTCTTGATTCTTACCGTCGACGGAACGGAGACGAGAGATGACACTTCCCTCGTCGACGAGATGGGTTTTACACTCACCGAAACCAGCGTCGACGGCGATGAAGCTGAAGACATTATCATTGAAGGTCTCGGCGACGAGAATGTAATCGTCAACGTTGAAATCGCGTCGACGATAATAACTGTCGACGCCACTGCCGTCGACGGCGCCGTCGACGACGGCAATCTCACCTGAGGTGATTTCTTGTCAGGAAAACTCTTAGCTGGCTGGGTTTTTCCTGTTTTCCCAGGGGGCGTAGAGGGCTTGGATCCTGAAGGTGGAGATGTCTTCTTAGATGAAGACGAAGACTGTCCCGAGCCCTTAACAGACTGGACTCTCCTCGACACCTTTGCCCCAGTAGAAGAAGATTCTTCCCCAGCCACCCTTTTTCTGGACGAGATAGAGGATCCAGAGGCAGTTTCTATCTCTGATAAAGGCGCATCTTTATCCTTAAGCTTCTGTAGCCACAGAAGAAGGCGTCCTTCCCTATCTCTTAAGGTCTTCTGAGAGAAGGTACGGCAAATCTTGCACTCCTTCACCTCATGATCAGGATAGAGGCAATAGATGCATTTTTTGTGAGGGTCCTCAGAAAAAAGCCTAAGCTTTCCACAGGACTCACAAGACCTGAAGAGTGATTTCTTTGTAGTTGACATCCTAGAAGTTGTAGAAACAGCAGAAACTTGAAGAACTGAGCAGAGCTCAGGGAGACTCCCTTCACACGACGTGCGGTAGAAAATCTAACAACCTGAGCCTCTGAGGAGAACATTCTGGTGGGTGCTGTCGCCTGATTGGCTGCAGTTTGGACTGTATATAATGACAGTGATAGTCATAGCTGTGGAAGTTTTTTCCCTTGTAGCTTAGGCTACTTTACTTCCTGGTTCAGGTTACCAAGGTTTTTCGTTTGGTATATGCATAATTATTGCTTTTTTATGTACCGTGGGACTCCCACTCCGACGACGGGGAATGATTCAGGCATGTGAATCTATGAAAGACACCCCAAATACTGGAGAACTACACTTCAACGCTTCCCATGCATGCAGTTCCACCACAACCCTACACCCTTCCAACCAACCACAACCTATGCTGTAGAGTACTGGCTGTGGCTAATGGAATTCAGTGCTTCAGCAGGGGTAGGAAATCCTACATGAATGCAACTACAACAAAACCTGTCCACTCAGAAGGGTCGAAAGAGTGCCCTCTCTGCAAAGATGGGACCCTTCCATTTCTCCAATCAACAAGGAGAAGCAAACACTAAAGAGGAAACTGTTGTCAAGTATGGCGATCTTGGATGGTCAGAGGACTAACATACCCATACGCAGATCCCTGTGTTGTACCAATGAGGCTAATGGCTTCAATTTATGTGGGCCCACTTAGCCTTTTACCCTAAACCTGCTACAGAAAGGCTCAAAATTGAGTTAGGTACCAATACACCTCTGAGATCACTGCAATGGTATGTTTATTCAGTACGTCACCCTAAGGTCTGAACTAGAGAGCCTCAGTTTCTCATTAAATTATATGGCAACATTTTGTTTTATTGCAGTGATATTTAATGTTAATGTATTTTAATGCATTCCCTTGTGAATTTGTTTTTGTTGTTTATTGAATTTGTATAAATATATGTATAATAAATGTAGCATTACAACTTTTATACTAAAAGAAAAATGTGTTCTGGTTCTTTGCAAAGCATGAAAAATATTGTACGTATAATCCAAATGGACTGGACAGATCTTCACTGTATCACTGTCTGCATCACAGAATCAGTAAAGAAGAAAGGTTCAACTAAAGAAACCCAAATAATGGAAAAGGAGCATACAGTGTATTAACTTGAACGATCTGACATCCCTCTGCAATAATATCTTGATACCTCCCTTGTATATGGCAGATGTCCATGACTTCACAAACCACTAAAACAACTCCATGATGAACATTTTGGACTCAATAGCACCCTTGCAGCTAAAAGGAATGTCCACCAGAGACTCAAAACCATGGTTCAATGGCTGTATTAATGCAGAAAGATGTAAACTTAGACTAGCTGAATAAGCATGGAGATCCTACCGTCCCTCGAAAACCTTAAACTCCTAAGATCTATGAGGAACACCTACAACAAACATATCAGAAGCTAGAAAGTAATTTTTTTTTAGAAGCCAATTAGATAAAACTAGAAATTATCCCAAAAAACTGTTCGAACTGGTCAAGCTACAAACCAATAATCAACCCAACACTTCTCCCACAGGTTCTAATCCATGCCAAATTGCAAGGATTTTGCCTCCTTCTTCATGGAAAAGACAAGAAAGGTCAAAAATGACATGTGGTCAGCTACGGAGCACCTTCCTTTCACACCTATAATTGTAGCACCCCCATAACCCCATACTGTTGAGACACCAGGTCTCTCAGATCACGCCACAGTGCTAAATGGATCGCGAGCGTCGGACTGTCCAAGGCCGGTTTCCTGACACATTCCCTACCTGCTTCTCTGGCGGCTCTTCTCTGGTGGCTGGCTGGGGCAGGACTCAGTCCCCCAGCATTCCACGCAGGGACAGTCCTTCTGATGCCGTAAAGGCACCACACTACTCCTGCAGCGCAGGTCTCAAGTTCGAGGCCCATTTCCTACCACATTCCCTATCTACTTCTCTAGCGGCTCTTTTCTGGCTTCTGATTGGAGTGGGACTAGGTCCCCCAGCATTCCACGCGGCACAGGAAGCATGGGCAGTCCCCACAATGCCGTAAAGGCACCACAGTACTCCTGCAGCAGGGGCCGCACGTTGGCGTGCCCAGGCCGCGCCCGGGCCAAGGGCGGGCCCATCTGCGCCAGTCAGTGGCCAGAAGGGATTGGGCCCCCCTCTAAGTTGTGGATTCTGAGACTTTTGCTTAAAATAGGTAAGCGCAAAGCAAAATAACAAAAGACAAGCGGCAAACGTATCATCCAAGAGACTGCATTGACCAAACACCATCTCTCTCTTGAGGAAGGGAGGAGAGACCCAGACATACTAGTGATCCCCCCCTGAACTTGGTAGCATCGGCACAAATAGATTTGACAAATCGAGTGGACCCGCTTACCAGTCCAAACAGCATTTCCCTACTCCAGGGTGAAATGGGTGCAACTCCTCCAAGAGAACCTCCAGTCAAAACAAAAGGGGAGGTCCGAAGGCCAAGATTAACAAGGCTCCCAAAGTGCCTTCGCCTGTGGGTCCTGTAATTTGGACAAAAGAGGCACCCCGAGGGTAACGATGATTTGGGTCATAGATTGGAAAACATTGTTTTTTTTGTTGATACAACCGCTCATGCTACTGCTAGAGAAAATCGGAGAGAGCTTAGCTGCCCTAACCACCTGGGGAGCTGTTAATAATTATGTTGCTGCTTGGGGGCTGAAGGTACCCTCCTATTCCCAGCCATTGAAGGAATCTATATCACGGGGAGGAGAAGGGGGCTCCTGAACACCCATTTTTTGCATCCTACCAACCAGGGGTGAATAGTAGGTCACCAACAGCTAAGGCCTCGTTGCATGTCAGAGCTAACATCTTTGGTTGAGACACAAGAGTGGTCTACACAGAATTTGGGACCTACCATTCCAACTGAGTCCACTGAGGGAGCAAGAAATTAAGGAGAGGATTTCAGGAGAAGGAGGAGGCCCCCCACTTTAGATCTCCTGCCTGCCGCATACCCTTTATTATAATCCTGGCAGATACTCTAGCCTTGAGAGAGGCCCAGCAGGAGACAACCAAGCAACCCATGACCAAAGCCCGGCATTGACTAATGAGAGCTATGAGGGAAGCCGGAGACCTTGCCAGGCATATCATTATGGCAAGGAGAGTGAAGTGGGTGGGACGGTCCCCCAAAGCCTTAGCGGGTGATTGCATAGTCCTTAATTTTAATGACAGAAGGGTTGTGCAGGGCTTACTCGGGGTACTTCCCAAAGTACCCTCTCAAGGGTCACGGATTCATGCCCTCCCTAGGGTATTTTTATAGACCCATCAAGCAAATGTACCCTGAGACGATGAGGAATAGTATCGTAACTTATCCCCCTATCCTCCCCATGTTACAAACTTAGCCAGATATGAAGTAAGGGTTGACAATCGCTTTACTCCTCTTCAAGATCTAAAGTCCTGTGATTGACTGAATAAATCCCACTTGCCCACCCCTATGGACAATCTCCTTATCAACATAGTCCAGGCAGGGGCAGATAGTAAGGAGGCAGCCTTTCGCTCTTTAAAAATATTTACCTGGAATGTAGCTGGTCTAAAACAAAAAATGTGAAACTTAGATTGGAAAAGTTTTGTAGTAAAATATGATATCATGTGTCTCCTGGAAACCTAGGGAACAGGTCAGATATTTTTTAGATGGTTAAAGATCATTCCAAACTGCAGCAGTTCCAGGTGGAATTGTGACCCTTATAGCAAACAAACTAAGGCCAAATGTTATAACATTTTTTAGTTCTACACGCCATTTTCATATTTTATTATGCGGAGGTTCAGGTGACTGGGATTAGTTGTTGATTAACTACTGCAATAATAATTTTGGAGGGACTATGGCTTCAGTGGTTGGTCATTTGGAAAGGGAAATTACCACCATTAGCGAAGCACACCAAAAGTGTATTTATATCCTGTGGCTGGGTGACCTCAACGCCCATGGTTGTGAGAATATGACAGTATCTGTGTGTGGAATAGCTGATGCAGAGGGGGATGCAATTCTCCATTTCACTCATAGTGAACATGACTCCGGCAGGGGACGGCTGGACAATAGGTTTCCTGTCACAGGGAGGTGTGACCAACTCCCAGACAGGCTTTAGTGTATTGGGGCTGGGTGGGTGCACTCTGAGAGTGCTTTCATGTCTGCACATTTGGTGTCCCTGTGCATAGTCCAGCTCAAACCGGTTGCAGGGCCTGTCAGCCCCTGCTCTGGCGTGAAACTGGAAAAAGGACATGGGTGTAGCCACCCCTCTGTCCTGACCTTCCCACAGGTGGGTCCCCAGAGTTTGTCCCACCCCTTCCTTGGGTATAAAGTAGGAACCCCGAGCTACAGGAATTTAGATTTTACCTGGACGAAACTCTGTTACAGAAACTAAGTACTTCAACTATCCACACTTCGTTGGATGACTGAACACTCTCCCTTGGAGTAAAGGAGTTACTCCCCTGCAAGGCAGGCACCAAAGACGCATCTGACCGGTTTGCATCTACGCAGCTCCTGACGGACGTCTCCTGGTCCCCATGGTTAGGTAACACAAGTACTCCACTGCTCACATGGGTGCTGGCCTTAGAACCTTCTAAGTTTGAAAGGGTTTGCTCAAAGTCCTCTTCTAAGTGTCCTTAATCTTTAAAATTCCAATCACAAATTTCTAATAGGATTGTACGGAGCTCGCGGCTGTGTTCTCACACTGCACGCGTCCCCCGTGGGTCCCCTGTCACTACCTTGGGTGGTTCCTTGGGGTCCCAGCGATTCTACGTGCTCTAGGCACTGTGTCTAGTCAAGTCGTGGTTGTTATACCACTTTCTTAATATATGGTTTGGTCTCCCCCTGGAGCCCACTGTGTATTGTGCTATTTACTGTTGTTCTAGCATATTAATATTTTGTATCTTGTTCTCTAATCTCATAAAGAGGTTAGTAGAGAGTGTTTAGAAATAAATACATATATGTTTTGCCTCGTGTGGTTCTCCTTTCATTTGGTCATTCAGGAGGTTATAATCTGGTAAACCAAGCTGCATTACATTCCTTCGAGACTTAGCCTGAAGGCTGCTCTCCATAGCTACCACTAGGATAGCTTTCAATAAATGTTGTCTTTAACGTAATTATCAATAAGGGTCGTTTGGACTGGTGCAAGGTGCCCACTTTAACTAGTGGACAGCATATACCAGACCAACTTCTCACAACCACCTCTGGACCGGACATCGCCATCGACATTCCCCAAGGATACAAGATCTCCCGGAAGGGCCGCCCCACCCGCCCGGGAGGAGGAATCGCCATCGTCCACGAATCCACCCTCCGCCTGAGCACACTCGCCGACAAGCCCTCAGACCTGATGGAACACCTTCACTTCAAGAAACAGGTCAGCCCTACCTAATTCGTTTGTGGGTTTTTGAAAAATAGTGGTCCAGTATTAGAGCAGGTCCTTGTTGTTATATTGTGTTTTGAGTGGAGGGCGACCTGCTTTGTAATTCCCTCCATTGCTCCTTATTGTACATGATGGGCTCATAGACTAATGCCTCAAGCGGCATTTGACAACAGCCGAATATACAATGGCGAAGCACGGGCAGATCTGTATATCCTTTATGGATCTGTCGGCCACTTTTGATTGTGTTACCCACTCTAAGCTATGGATTACCATGGAAGAGATGGGCATTGAGGCAGCTATAATCAATTTCATTTGTCGGATGTATGCCCAAGCTACTGCCTGTGTTTGTTATAGTAGGGATAGGGAGTGCACAAGGTATTTCTTGATAAAACGGAGTGTAAGACTGGGCTGCGTTCTTGCCCCCTTCTAGATTCAATCTATACTAATGGGGTGCAGGCAGCCGTGACTGGGTCTACGAAAGATGTACCCGTTTTTAATGCAGGGCTTCTCCCTATACTGCTTTATGCAGCTGATGCAGTGCTAATTGCAAGAACTGGGGTGGTGCTACAAAAACTTATAGAGGCCTACTCAAAGTTTATGATTAGTCTGGATCTTCGTGTAAATGATGCTAAATCCTTCATAACAGTGGTAGTGGTACACCTCAACAGACTTCCAGCGTTCCATATATCGTCATGCAGGCTGGCAGTGGTGGATACCTTTTTTTACCTGGGGATCTTGTTCGATAGAAAACACACATAGTCAAACATGGTGCACAACAGAGCTCTAGCTATTGAAAAAAAGTGCAAGGGACATTTTTAGCTTTATTATGAAGCTGGGGTATAGGCCTATCAAGGTAATAAAAAAGGTGCATGCCGCAAAAACTATCTGCACAGCGACGAATGGAGCAGGGGTGTGGGGTATGGCGGCAATTGACCCTTTACAAAGAATAGAGGACGGTTTTTATAAAAGATTATTAGCCGTCCGATGTAACTGTTCAAATTATAATTGCCATATTGAACTTGAGGCCCCATAGCTTTCGGACATCTGAGGTTAGCACCCATTTTGAAATGGCACTCGATTTGGAGGAGAGACACTTTTAACCTGACCTAAAATATTATCAGGGGCTGTTTAGCCCTAGAGAATGTACATGAGATCGCTTGGCTGCAATATGTGAAATCTACGCTGGGAATTTTGGGTTTGGGAGATCTGTATGTTAATCCATCCAGCTGTATGACTGTGTCAAAAGCAAGATTTAAACGCATCTTTTTAGAGAACACTGCAGGAGAGAGAGGAGAATCAAGCGGTCAAAAACCCTCATTAAAGATGGACCTTATGTGCCCCCTCTCCATTCAGGGCGGCGAATCATGCTTAGTGTTTGTGTCAAATCCCCAACATCGTTTTTTCTAGTGAAATTCTGTATGAATCTCATTCCTTTGATGATGAGTTTTCCAAAGAATATGTATTCGCTAAACGATTTGCCAGTTTGTCCCCGTGATGAAAGGTCAGCCCAGTCAGATTTGCATTTATGTTTTTTTGCAATTTTTACGATCTACAAAGGAAAATGTTTATTCTCCCTCTTCTGCGTAAATTGCTAATCTTTTTGTATGTCATGCTATCACCTCATTTCTCTGGTCCTCCCTGAATAGCAGAAGGGCCATGACGGAATGGGAGAGTGAAGGTCAAGAGTGAGGCGACTATTGATTAATGCTGATGGCACAAAGCCCTTTACAATTTTTATGATGGTAGTCTTTTTAAATTTAGGATTTTAACTATGGATTCTAATCTTGTTTTTTATTATGTATCACATACTATACGTGTATTTTTATTACTGTTGTTTTTTTTGTGTACTTTATATGCGTCGGAAATATAGTGAAATAAAGAATTTTGACTGACTGACAATGCTTCGTGGAGTACATTCAAAACTTTTGAGGCAAGCGCCATTCTCAAAACCCGAACAACACTAAAACCCTCAAACCACTTTAGCGCCCCTAACCAACGAAAGTCTTTAGTAAGATAAAATGTCCTTACTCCCTATGTAGACTAAAATAGTTAATGCCTCACTACTCCAAGGATCGATCCCTGATTGCCTTATAGGGGGGCAGGTTACCTCCATTAAAAAAAAAACTACTACCGACCTCTCAGACCTAAACAACTTCCACCCAATCACTACGATCTCCACACTAGCTAAGCTCCTTGAGCAATGTGTACGTGTACAACTGTGCAAACACATTGACCAATTCAATCTCTTAGATCAATTCCAATCCGCCTTCCACAATGGCCACAGCACTGAATCGGCGCTCGCACACATAGTTGATGAGGCCTTAAGAATGTTGGATCAGAAAGAATCCTGCCTTCTTATCCTCCTTGACCACTGTAATGATGTAACATGGCTCCATGCCAGAACACTAGGCATGGAACCAGCTTGTTCTGAGGTTCTGTCATGTGAGGGTTCTATGATGACAGTTGATATGCTGGCTGTTGGTTGAGGCTGTAATAAATACCTCTTACCACATATCTTCATCTGGTGTGGATTTACTTTATTACACTGGCGACGTTTGGGCGGAGAAAAGAACCCAGAGGAAGGGACAGCCTCAACAGCAACAAAGAAGGAAGAGCTTGGATTATTTCAGAGAAAAAAAAAGTGATAACTTACAGAGACGTGCTGGATGAGGATCGAGCGTTTTGAAGCATGTTCAAGCAGTGAAAAGTGGGAAATTGCGGTTGTAAGAGCCTTGTGGAAAGCTGTTTGAGCAGGTACTGAGGATCAAAGTGGTCTCTGTATGCTTCACGACGTCTGAAGGTCAGTGAGCAATTGAAAAAGGACTGAAGGCTGTGGGAAAGGTTGGCGGCCATCTTGAGTGTGGTGAAAGGAGAAGAACAAGCCAGACTAACTAAAGAAAATAGACCGGATGTTTGGTTGCGGCCATTTTGAGTGAGGAAAACGATCCGAGATTGCTCAAAGAGAAAGCAAGCCCAACTGCCTGAAGAAAATGGACCAAATGTTTTGTGGCGGCCATCTTAGGTGAGGAAGAAGGAATTTTTTCTTATATTTTTTTCTTTTTTTTAAAATTATTTTTTGCAGCACAAGTGTTGGAGGACATCGAAGAAGATCATCGACGGTCTATTGGAAGTTGAGAATTGGACGGAGACTGGATAAGGATCACTATATTGGTTGGTGGTCAGGGGAATAAACGTTTCTTTTGAAACTTGATTACACTTGTGGAATACAAGTATTTGAGCGTTGTAAATTGAATTAAACTGAAAAGGTCATCTGCGGTGACAAACACACCATCAACAAACGTGTTTGATATAGCGGTATCGTGCTGGGACATATGGTGACTGACACATCTTTTGGACTTTAAGCACTTTTAGCAACTAGTTGGGTTGTGGGGAAGTAGTGATTTACACCTCTTGTGAGTATGCAGAATTTTACAGCGCCGCCGTTTTTCTTGTCAGATCCAGGAGAACCGGTTATTAAGTGGAAGAAATGGAAAAAGATTTTTGAAAATTATGCCAGGGTGTGTGGAACGAATTTGAGTGGTGAAAGGAAGCAGGCAATTTTGTTACATTGTTTAGGGGGTGAAGGACAAGAGGTGTTGGAAAATCTACCTCCTTTGTCGCAAAATGATCAGAGGGGGTTGAATGAATATGAAATATGTGCAAGACAACTAGATTTACATTACTTGCCAAAGATTAGTACTATTATGGAAAGGTATCATTTTGGTTTGCGGGAGCAAAGAAAAGAGGAGAGTGTGGAAGAATATATTACGGCTTTGCGGAAGTTGGCTTCAAGTTGTAAATTTGGGGCGTTGGTAGAGGAAAGGATTAGAGATCAGTTTGTGCTGAGGTGTTGCAGTGATAAAGTGAGGGAAGAACTCTGGCTAAAGGACGAGCCACCGTTGGATGAGGTTATTAGTATTGCAAAAAGGGTAGAGCATATGTTAAAGTGTGTTGGAGAACTAAGTAAAGAACATAAAGAAGACAAGATCAGTGTAAAAGCACAAGAAGTGGAGTGTCGAGCCATACAAAAACATGAGAGGGAAAAAAATTATGAGGGTGTCTGCGAGAAAGGTGTTGTAATAGAAAAAAACGCAGGAAAGACACAAGGGAATAGGAGGTTTGCAACACCTTTTCAGGGAAATTGCTACAGATGTGGAAGATTTGGACACATGGCTAATGCAAGTGAGTGTCCTGCTAATAGGGTTACTTGCAATGTATGTGGAAAGAGAGGACATTTTGGGAAAAATTGTAGGATGAGGAATAGGAGAGATTCAAGATCAAAAATAAAGGAAGTCAGTTTTCAAGTTAGTGAGAGTGAGGTGGAACATCCCTCTGAGTGGGTTTTGGTGGGGGATGTTAGAGTCAAAATGAAATTTGATTCATGCTCTCACATCACGTTTCTCTCAAAGGATCTTTTTATGAAGAATTTTCAAGGAAGGAAGAAACTGTCCAAACCTAATATTAAACCTATGGGTTATGGTGGGTTGCCAATTAAGTTATTAGGTTATTTTGATGACTGCATTGAGTACAATGGTAGGTTCACTGATGCTAGGATTTATGTTGCTGAGAGGGGTGATAATTTGTTGAGCTGGAGTCATCAAGCTCGTTTGGGTGTCATTCTCAATCCTAATGCACATCCATCTGTTCAGGTACAATCTATTGAGGGTGACGAAAACAAGTTTGTGAGAGAGTTTGGTGAATTGTTCAGTGACACCTTGGGGTGTTTAAAGGGGTACAATCACCATATTAAGTTGAAACAGGGTGCAGTACCAGTTGTGGCAAAAGTTAGACGCATTCCCATTTGTATCCAAGATGCTGTACAAAAAGAGATAGATAAATTGTTGTCCACTGGTGTTATACAGCCTGTAGAGGCAACGGAGTGGTTAGCTCCCATTGTTGTGGCACGTAAACCGAATAATGAAATCCGTTTATGTGTGGATCTTCGTGCCTTAAATAAAGAAGTAGTGGTTGACAAGTTCCCACTTCCCAATATTGAGGAATTAGTATCATCGTTGGATGGTGCTGGTTATTTTACCACTCTGGATATGGCATCAGCATACCATCAGGTTCCGTTGAGTAAAGAGTGTCAAGAATTAACAGCTTTCATTACGCCAATGGGGGCCTTCAAGTTTTTGCGTATGCCGTTTGGGCTTGTTTCTGCGGTCTCTGTATTCCAGAGGATTATGGAAGATCTTTTTAAAGGAATTTCAGGCGTAAAGTGCTACCAGGATGATGTATTAATATGTGGGAGAGACGTGAGAGAACATGATGAGAGGGTACATGCTGTGCTTAAAAGGATGCTTGATGCTGGGTTATCTCTTAGGCGAAGCAAATGTAAATTTGGAGTCACTGAACTGGACTATTTGGGTCATCATATTTCACGGCAGGGGGTAAGTCCAAAAAAGGATTTGGTGGACACTATTGAAATGTAGTAGTAGTAGTAAAATACTTTATTTCGATTGAATTTACAATCATAAAAAGTTCATTTGAAGCTTTACAACATTATAAAAATGAAAATCAGTTTGCCCACTGACTGCTTAAAAAGGGAGGCAATTTACATAAAAACACTGACACTCTAAGAACAACAATAATAGCGCAAATAATCAGTAAAAATTCAGTTTGGTAATGGCTGTTGAGGGAAGCAGACATTTAGGAGTAAACACTAACACTCTATATACAGGAATAATAACCGAATAAGCGGTAAAATCCTAAGAAACATTTGCCGATAGTTGAAAATGAATTTTCAAGCAGGCTTTAAGAAAGCAGGCTACAGTTTTGGCTACATACGGGGTATCTAGATTTTGAAGTGCCAGAAGAGCCGGTCTGCATCTTCTCAGCCCTATATGTCGAAGCAGAGGAACCAGCCAACGTTTCCGCGGGGACTTATAGAAACCGCAGAAAAAGGTTACATGCAAAGTTGACTGGCGAGTAAGACCGTCACAGGGACAGTTTGGTAGTTCCCGTGACCAGTCTAAGGGCACAGGCAATGAAACAAGACGATAAAATAGATCAAACCGAAATCTGGTTAAAACATATCTCTCATAATTTGACAGAAAAAATGACAGATAAAATTGAATGCCATGAGGAAATTGGACCATCGTTAAATGAACGTTTGATTTTTTCACAAGTTCAGAACACAAACGAAGATCACTCAAGTGGTCAGCACATAGCTTTTTCAAAGATTTTCTAGATATGTCCACTAAGGATTCGGGATCAGTAAAATATGCAGAGTGATTCAAATCTGACAAAAATCTCGATACATATAGCAGCCAGGGAATCTTTTTCCAGTAGGACAAAGTGAGACAGTCAGATATTAGTGACCTAGTTAGATGACATTGCTCCTGGGTCCATATACGGTGCCAAAGTAGAATCGGTTGGTAGCTAATGATATCAGTCAGATACTCCCGACCGAGTTCCACATGGGTGCCGAAGGTAGGAGCACTACGAGGGAGGGCTAGTATATATTTCAGAAAGGAGTTTTCTGTAATTTGTAGGTCGTCAGCAGGCACATAGCCCCAGACTCCTGCACCGTATGTTGCCACACTCATACACTTGGCTTGGTAAATCTGCAAGAGCACAGTAGGAGCGGGCTTACCCAATTTCCTGGAAAACGAGGTCAGTGCAGATGTTGTACGTTGAAACTGCAGTTTTTTACTAGATATAGCAGGTTTCCAGGACAGGTGATTGTCAATAAGGATACCTAGATAAGGATAGGTGGTGGCAGTTTCTAATCTGGTCTTCTCGATAAAGAGAGATTTACATTTTTGGGCTCTTTTCCCGATGTTCATAACAAAAGTCTTAGATTTATTGACTTTAAGACCAAGAGAAGACATAAATTCACAGTATTTATCTAGTTGGATCTGGAGTTGATTAGGTGTCCTAGCTAAGATGACTGAATCATCTGCATACAATAATGCAGGAATAGGGCGGGAGCTTATGCAGGGTAGATCTTTGCTGTCAACCAACATCGCTTGCTCCAGTCCGTTAGTATAGATGTTAAATAGGAATGGAGCAAGGACGCATCCCTGCCTTACACCTTTTTCAATATTGAAGGATTCCGTAAGCTCCCCTTTAATACCATATCTCACGCATGCTTTTGCATCCGAGTATAGCTCTCGGAGAAAATTCAGCAGTGCAGGATCTATGCCCAGATTTTTCAAAATCGCCCAAAGCTTGGAGTGGATTACGCAATCGAATGCGGAACTCAAATCCACGTAGACTAGATGAAGTTTACCACCTTTGGCCCCTACATATTTACCTATAAGCAAGGTCAGATTTAAGGCCTGTTCCACAGTGCCCAGGCCCTCCTGGAACCCAAACTGTAGATCAGTTAAGATCTTATTCTCTGTGGCCCAGTCCCTTAAACGCTCCAGAATTAATCTGCCAGCTACCTTGCCTAGGGAATCCAAAAGGGAGATGGGCCTGTAACAGGCTGGATTGTCCCGATCTCCCTTTTTGAAAATGGGCAGAAGCACAGAGGTGGACCAAGAGTCAAAAAGGCCGATCTGGGTAACTGCAGACATGACCTGTGTGACAATTGGAGACCAAAGATCTATGTTGCTCACAAATATGTCTAAGGGGACCCCGTCTGGACCGGGCGCCTTACCGGTCTTTGAGGCGGTCAGTGCTGTGATTATCTCCTCTAGATCGAAATAGAGATCGAAGGAAAGATGTTATTACTAGGAGGAGCTTCCGCCTCTGGTCTGGGGGCCTCAGTTATCACGGGGTTATCCGCGAAGATCTGCGAGTAGTGAGCTACCCATTTGTCAGCAGGTACTGCCACGTCTAGATGCTCTATCGCAGTTTCATCAACTAGGAAAGGGGCCTTGACTGTTCTCCAAAACATGATAGAGTCCTTGGTTAAAGTACTCTGATGTAATTGGGCCCAGAGGTTATTTTTTATTTCCTGTTTGCGTGATTGCTGTGCCATCTTATAATTTTTCCTCAAAGAGGC
Source organism: Triturus cristatus (assembly GCF_964204655.1). Classification (NCBI taxonomy): domain Eukaryota; kingdom Metazoa; phylum Chordata; class Amphibia; order Caudata; family Salamandridae; genus Triturus; species Triturus cristatus. Next base: position 1,181,821,906 of record NC_140584.1, on the reverse strand, counting down.
AATTTGGGGCTTGACCCTAATCTTTTTTTGTAGAGCGTTTTTCAATGCACGCTGCGCTTTGCGGCAGCGGGAATCAAACCACCCTCTTGAATCCTTATCATTGGCAAGAGTCTTATAGGAACAAGTGAGCTCTTGTCTGATGGCTTCTAATATTTTGGTGAAGCTAGAAAGGATCAGCTTGGGGGAGGAAGACGGCTCCAAACACTGATAGATCAGAGGAAGGGTTTTTTGAATAATCTTGCTAGTGATCTCTGTGGGATTGATCGTCGACCACTTGACAGTATAACCATTGATTTTGTTCATCTCCAGAGAATGCTGCGCTAGGAGACTTGTTTTTGGGCAGGCTGAAGGTGGTATATTTAATGCTAAGGTTATGCTATTTGGATAGTGGTCACTTGAAGGATCAGTGCCAGTTGAAAATTGCTTCAATCGGTTTTTTAAGGATTGAGAGCATAAGATAAAATCAATGGTAGTGGAGGCACCTTTACCATGAAAAGTCGGCTTAAACTCTACAGCGGGACACGCTAGGATGTTGGCGAATTCAAGTTCTAATGCAAAAATACAGGTATTTAGTGCTTGACCCACAGCGTTATGGGTGAAGTGGGCCAAGGGGGCATCGTGCTCGTCTGAAAGCCCACAGATACCTTTGTCATATTTGTTACACAGATACACATTGAAGTCCCCACCCCACACAAGATGACAATTTAACTCTTGACTCATAGCTTTTTGATCTTGTAAATACAAAGCAATTTCCGACAAAGATTTTACACAGTCGCTAGGTGAGGAGTTATTATACATATTGATGAGATAATAACTAGAGTTATTGTCTGGAACTATTTTAAGGATTTGGAAAATTGGCGAGACTAACTGAACTTCCATGATAGTAAAAGGAATTAAATTCGAAACATAGATGGCTAAGCCGCCCTTAGGTCTACCATGAGTGGACGGTAAGGGAGGAAGGTGAAATGTTTTAAAACCCTGTATGTGGATAGGGTCAATTGCCCAAGTTTCTTCGAGGCAGATTAACTTAAATTTATTAGTTACTTCCACCCAAGACTGAAGATGGATTTTCGATCTTAAGCCAGCTACGTTCCAGAATATAATTGGAAGATCCTGGGTTGATGTAAAAGTACAATTTGGAAGCTGAAGTTCAGCGGAGGAATGTGAGAGTTGAGATAGGGACTGGGTGGTTATAACTGAAGGAGGAGGATTGGGTTTAGGCTCCCTGGGTTGGGGAGTAATAAATTGTGAATTTGGGAGCAAGTCTGCAGGGGTAGCTGGCATGGTATAACACGCGTTCTGGTGAGGGGAAGATGACTGCTGTTGGACCAGGGTATACTGGGGAGGGAAAGACTCGGACTGGGGACCATACGAAGATGGCGGGAAGGAGCCGGCCCCCCGAGTGATCTTACAGGGGACTTTGAAGTTAGGAGAGACGCTGATGTAACTGCTGTCTATCATAGGTAGAGATGATAGTCAATCCACCATGTCCAGGCATTCATATCTGTTGGATAGTGGTGGACCTCTCCAATTGCTGAAGTAGCCTGGTGGTGGGTTGCTAAGGCCGTGCCCCGACCACTGATTACGGTCTCTAATTCCGCCCCAGTTCCCTACCCTCGTCCAGGACCATGGAGGACCTGCATTACGCCGTGTATTAGGGGGATAGAAGTACGACAAATTATGGGTTGCAATCCCTTCGGTAGAAGATTGGTCACCCCAAGAGCAAACATACTCGACTGTGTTGGGATTTTCAAAGTTTACTATTATACAGTCGCCCTGTATGTTTTTTGGTTGGTTACCTAGCCAAGGCACTCTACGCACTGTAGTAACTCTGTTGTCCATAAAAGTTGGAAGCGGTCTGTTATTGGACAACCAAAAGATTACTTTATTTTTTAGGGACCAAACCGGTTCATCCTGGTTTGGGGGGAGTTCCGGAACCCCAGTCATTATTACTACATAAGGAGAGGCCTCGAGTGAAATGTTAAAAGAACCGTGTACAAAAGATGAGGTTTCTTCATTCTTAGGTATGGCAGAATTTTATAACAAATTTATACGAAATTTTGCAGATAAGACAGTAAATCTAAGGAAGTTGATGTGTAAGAATGCAGAGTTTGTTTGGACGGAAGAGTGTGGTGCTGAGTTTAAACAAGTAAAAAATGATCTCAGGAATGCACCAAACTTACAAGCTTTTGTACCTGGGTATCCCACTTTCATTGTTACTGATGCGAGTATAAAGGGGCTGGGTGCTCTTCTCTTTCAGATCAGGAAGGGCCAAGAGGTGCTAATAGCTTGTGCTTCAAGATGTTTGAAAGGTGCGGAGATAGGTTATTCTGTTATAGAGAAGGAAGCGTTGGCAATTTTCTGGGCCATAAACAAGTTCAGAAAGTTCGTGTGGGGATCTTCTTTCGTTGTCAGGTCTGATCATAAACCCCTGAAAGAAATTTTTGAGAAGAAGGGTTTGGACTCAATTTCCTCGAGGATCAGGAGATGGGTCATTTCCTTACAGGAGTATAACTTCATGTTTGAATACATTCCAGGAAAGGCAAATGTAACGGCAGACTGTCTGTCGAGATTGGTGGAGGTGGTAGAGAATGATAAATCTCAGGATGAAAATGATCAGTGTGATGCTGAGTGTGGCATAAGAGTTTGTGACGTTACGCTGGGGGCTGTAAAGGAAGATGAATGGAGGGATGAGTTGCAAAAGGATAGTGAATTGTGTTCTGTGATGTCTCTTTTGGAACAGCATAAGTCTCGAAGTCTGGTTAAACCTTGGTCCTTAGTTGCGAATGAGTTAGCTGTTGTTGATGGGGTTCTAATGAGGGGCACAAGAATGATTCCCCCATTGAGTTTGAGAGAAGTCATCGTGAACATGGCTCATGAAGGGCATATGGGCATTTCTAAAACCAAAGAGCGCATCCGACAGGATTTCTGGTGGCCTGGATTAGATTTGATGGTGGAACGTACTGTTAGGGAGTGTACACCTTGTCAAGCTAGTGATAAGGTACTCAAACCAAGATATTCACCTATGGTTTGTAGAAGTTTACCAAAAAGTCCATGGGATGAATTAGCTATCGATATTGTGGGACCATTGCATGGAGAACATCAGACTCCTTACCTGTTGGTGTTGCTGGATTTGTATTCACAATGGGTGGAGGTGAGTTTGGTGAGAGAGATCACTTCTCTTTCTGTGATCAGTTTTTTAGAATCTGTGTTCAAACGAGAGAGTTTTCCTAACTCTATTCTTTCTGACAATGGTCCGCAGTTCTGTTCTGCTCAGATGGAGGAGTATTTTGTAAAATGTGGAATTGAACATAAAAAAATTGCATTATATCATCCAGAGGCGAATGGTGCTTTGGAGAGATTTAACAGGACTTTAAAGGAGAGTATACAATTAGCAAAGGTAAACTGTTTAGATTGGAGAAAAGAACTGCAGTGTCGTATAACAGCCTACAGGTACACTCCTCATGCATCAACGGGGAAGACTCCTTTTGAACTGCTCAGGGGAAGGTCTCCAAATACTTGTTTGTGTCCTGGCTGGATGGTTGCTGGGAAGGGTTTGAAAAACAATGGTATTGGGGAATGGAGAGATAAAGAAGTGTCTCTGCAAAACAAAAGGAAGATTTATGTTGATAGAAGGAATAATGCGAAAGTTACAAATTTTGAGGTTGGAGATAAAGTAAAGGTCAAAGCTCCTGTTGGGTGTCAAAATTGGTCAAAATATACCTCTCCAAAAACTATCATTAAGCTGTTTAAAAATGCTGTCAAGACGGATGATGGTCGCATCTGGAATCATAGTCATGTAGCACATTTTCGGGGGTGTGGTGTGGCCGACAGGAGGGATGATACTTCTTATCGTTTTCCCTCAGACATTGATGTAAGGTCTGATAGTACTTGTAGGGGTGTCAGAACACGCAGGTTTCCTTTGCATTTACGTGATTTTGTGTAGTTCTTTCTACCTTCTTTTTCTTGTTGTTCAAATGTGTTTATTGTTCTCATGTTACTTTTGTTCTAATGTAAAGAGGAAGAAGTGTAATGATGTAACATGGCTCCATGCCAGAACACTAGGCATGGAACCAGCTTGTTCTGAGGTTCTGTCATGTGAGGGTTCTATGATGACAGTTGATATGCTGGCTGTTGGTTGAGGCTGTAATAAATACCTCTTACCACATATCTTCATCTGGTGTGGATTTACTTTATTACAACCACCCATCAGCCTTCGATACTGTCAAACATGACAGACTCCTAGACCTACTCAAACATAGGATGAGACTATCGGAGTCTGTTCTTAACTGGTTTACCTCTTTTCTCAACAAAACTCAAAGAATCAAGGTCAATATGTCCATATCTAACCCCACACAGGTCATGTTTGGGGTCTCTTAGGGGCCTTCACTCTCACCCACTCTCTTTAACTTGCTCATGGAACCTCTATCTGAATTGTTGAATGTATTGAACATCCACTATCACATGTACGCAGATGACATCCAAGTGTACCTAAAAATATCTTTGCCCGAAGATATTAAGTCTATGAACTCGACCCTACCAAAAACACAAAACTAGTTGACTGCCAACCACCTCAAATTAAATGCTCTAAAAACAGAATTTCTCCTAATTGCCCCACTAACTGGACATCGCAGATTGGATGAAACAACTGATGTTGCTGAACTGCGTACCACACATTATAGAGGCAAAGAGATCGCTGGGAACAATGCTGGACCAAAATCTGAACATGCAGGAGCACATCATCTCTGCCACCAAAGGAGTGAATTTTCACATGACCATCTTAAGAAAAATAAAACCCTTCCTACCTCCGGATGACTCCAAGTCAACTGTTCAAGCTCTAGTGATTCCCAGGTTGGACTATGGGAGTGCAACCATATGCAGCCTACTCAGAGCTAAGCTTGAGCCACTAAGGGCCTCTATTAACTCTGCTGCTAGGCTCATTACACAATCGAAAAGAAACAATTGCATCACTTCTGATGTGTAATCTCTAAACTGGCTTCCATATGAGGCAAGGATTCTTTTGAAAATTGCCTGCATGACCCACAAAGCCCTCCACTCCAACACTCCATAACTTGCACAAAAAACAAGAGGTGTCTGGGGCGTCAGAGTTTCTAAGAGCTCCTGTTAACTACTGCTGAAACCACCAACATTTTATTTAAAAAAAACATATAACTGAGACTTCTGAGGTATTGGTCTGAGAATTTGGGACACACTACTACTTCTGATTAGAATGAACCCCTCAACTGCGCCAATGAAGAAAGATGTCAAAAGGATACTGCTGAACAAATTTCTGCTGTATAACTCATGATCTATTCTACAGGACAAGATCTACCCCATAATCTGCACACATGCTTATTTCTCTCAGACTGTGTGATTATTTGGTTTAGGTTGTTGTGGACCTGGGAGCTAAGGTGTTCTCTTGAGGGGATTCACCCATTCCATGTCCCTTCCTTGATGATGATGTTATTTTTATATGTGTCACCTTAAACATTGTAAAGCACTCTGATACCCCTAAGGGTCTTGTTCACGCTACATAAAACTTCATCAATAAATAAATAAATCCCCAAATATGATAAAGTAGACTTAAAACTATACATGTACTTGTAAATTCAAAAATGTATTTAATGGTTCTGTAAAAATGGGAAAAGGGCTCTAAATGCCAGAAGCTCTGACTTTGCAGCTTTATGGGTCCTTGCTCAAAGGCGACCTTTAGTTGTCAAAAGGACATTAAAAAGTCTTTGGAGCCAGGGGATATTTGACATCCATTAGCTGTACACATGCAGAACAAATAGCTACGGCTTAAGTAGTAGACTCTTGGGCTTGTAGGTCTTCTCCATCATGGGGCTTATTCTCAGGATATGTGACCTTTTACTTGGAGAAAGTTTCCTACATATTAATGAACTTCTCTTTCTCCTTGTCTTTATTGTAGGTGAATTGGCCTGGCCGCTGCTCAGTACCCGCTCAGTGGCTGCGGGCGTTGTCATGGCTATCTCTTCTAGCATAAACTCCCTTGGCTGCTACGTGCTTTGCACACGGGTATTACGAGCACCCTCCCTCCCACGCCAGGCCTGCAACCGCGGAGTGTGCATGGAAGCTGTGGGGAACATCCTGAGTGGTACGCTGGGGAGCATCTCTGGTACGGCCTCCAGTATTCCCAACGCCTGCAACGTAGGAATCACTCAGGTAGTCTCACGGCTTTGTTCACCTTTCGTTGCTTGTTGATGCCTAAACCATCAGACCTTTGTTTTCTTTTGAGGTATTCTATCACTAAGGGCCTGATTTGGATCTCGGCAGATGGGTTATTCTATCACTAAGGGCCTGATTTAGATGTCGGCAGATGGGTTATTCTATCACTAAGGGCCTGATTTAGATGTCGGCAGATGGGTTATTCTATCACTAAGGGCCTGATTTAGATGTCGGCAGATGGGTTATTCTATCACTAAGGGCCTGATTTAGATCTCAGCAGATGGGTTATTCTATCACTAAGGGCCTGATTTAGAGTTATTCTATCACAATGGTGACGGATATCCCGTCCGCCGAAAAATAAAACCTACAGGATACAATGGGATTTATATTTCGGTGGACGGGAAATATAAATCTCATAGGATATAATGGGATTTATATTTCTGCAGATAGGATAGCCATCCCCGTTGTGATGTAGTAACCTGTCCGCCGAGATCTAAATCAGGTATTTGGTCTTCATTTTCTTTTTTCATGGATAAGTATTTGCAATTGTAGCTCACACAACATTGCTTGTCATGGGCATATACCCTGCAGAGCTTGGTGGCACAACAGGGAATTCAGAAACACTCTAACGAGTCCTCACTCTCTGCAGCTCTTGTGGGTCACACACACACCAGGCAGGTGACAAACCTTCTCTCCAGGCGAATAACCTATTAACTGTGTGAAGCAGTAATTACATGTGAGCGTCTACGGCACGAGTTCCCCATAATCCCTCTAGGGTCCACATAAGTGTTGTGCTAGATCTGATGATCCAGTGTGAATAACAAAATGCATATAGCAATTGTTGCGGACCAAAGAAGCCCGAACCCACCAACAGAGCTGGTAGTCGATACCCGAGGGCATCACCCACCTGCTGCCATCTTCTTCAGAGACAAGCTCCCATTTGACTTCCTTTGAAACGTTCTGCTCATGGGCAGCAGGAGCCTCCATCAATCAGCCTGCCTTTCTTTCCTCTGCCACTGGTTGCAAATCGGCACCATGATAGAATTACTACACCTCACGGAGGACCCGCAGGAGGACTGTACACAATAAGCAGTCTCCTGAATGTCTCATCATTTGTACAACCCATAACAGAAAGGAGAAGCGAGTAGAAAAGGCGATGGAGAAGAGACCTTCACTAAGCCGCTTGTGTGCTGGCTCCTACACTCTCCCTGCCTCCACAGGGACCGGTGGAGCGCCACCTTATACTTAAACTCTCTTGTGCCGGCCCACTACAAGGTGAGGTCCAACCAAGAGGTCTAAATTCAAAGAATATTTACTCTGCGTTACGCATTCGATCGATGTATTTTACTGTAAGTGTGCAGGTACCATATTTAAACATTATATGTATTGGTCCCACTAATTAACGCCTTTGGGTGTCTTCCTGATACAATTCAGATTGCCTGTTGTACTGTTGTAGTCAGGGTCCTTTTGGTTTCAGTTTAAGTAGATGAGGGTGGCTCTTCCTTTTGTTCTTTGTACTCCACTGTCCCTAGCATGTAGCCGCAGCTGGAAGCACACCAGCCAGGAGACGGTTTAGTTTCACCCTTGTAAAGGTTTAGGAGTACATGAGGGACAGATGTGATGAGCACAGGGGCAGATCATCAGAGGAGTGGATGCAGAGGATCACAGCAGGAGGCACTCAGGTCATGGGATCCACCAATCAAGGGATCAATCCGCAAGACAATAATTAGGAAATTCTGTCAGGTGGAACATTTTAAGAACAGCAAATCTCTGCAAAGAGGCAATGCTATGGGAGTGACATCCTTGTTTATAATCCCAGCTTTATACTTCAAAGAAGAGTACCTTTCTCCTCCAGTGATCTTTGCCAGATGAGGGTGAGCCCACACAGTCTCTTGTCGGCACCCTATATGGCATGCACATTTTGAAACAGGTGGTCATAAATATCTCACCCATGTTCCACTGATTGAGCAGATCCTGAAAACCATGCCTCTCCATCCACAATCTAAAAACAGTCTGCTTCCCTTTTGGAAAGCCTTAAAAGCCTGGGTGTTCAGCTCCTTTTGAACTTCGGGTGCGGAGGCTTTTTCTTCACATTACTTCTGTTAGTAGGTGAACATCAGTGAGCTTTGGGTAGAGGTTTCGATTGAGCTAGCACCAAGACACCTCCGGGTATACGTGCGCTCTAGAAATTAATTTAACATAACATAACTGAGTGAACCAGCACAGCACCACAGCCCCACGGGCAAATATTAAAGTGCTGGGTCCAATGGTAAATGTCACACAATGAAAAGTGGAATGTCTCGCCATTGAGGCCCTAGTTGACTCCTCCCCAGTGGCAGCTGAGGGCTTCGAGGGAAATCAGAGGCAAGAGGTGATATCGGGGCACAGGAAGTGCAGATGGGGCCACAAAGATAGAGGAATGATGGCCGCTCTGTCACCACCCCATGGAAGGAAGTCAAGACAAATTAAGTGAAAGAGAAAAAGGAGCCAAGTCATGAGCATGTGACCCACAACGGATAGAGGTGGCAGTGGGAGGCTCACCTCAGCAACACGGGCTGACATAGAGGTGCCAATGGACCGCCATCTTAGGGAGTGAAATGGTGAGGGGTGGTTGCTGGGACAGTATATTCCTGGGATGCAGAAGACAGGGCTGGCAGAATGCAGCTGCTCGGCTTGAGGAAGAAGATGTTCGAGTCTCCAGTCAGTTTGATACTATCACTTGTGCGTAAAAGAACGTGAGGTTATGATTAGGCATGTCTGTGAAAGGGGTTGGTGTCTGATTTCAAGGCAGAAAGCCATCTTGGGGTGCGTGTATGAACATGGGGTGTACACTGTAGGACTTGCAGTTCTGAATCCATTCCAGATTTTCAAGAGGTTAACCTAAATTAAATTGACATACAATGAATATAAAGAAAACAAATGTATTTATATAGTCAATTGTTTTCCTGAAAATTTGCCTTGAAACCTAGAGTGGAAACCCAGGCTATAAAGCAAATGATATAACATTCCTGCAGTATTCCATGATAGAAAACTGATGTGCTGATGACAATAAGCAATATTGTACTCTTTGCATGTCCCAATCCTGCTGATGCTTGGAAAGAAAGAGTGGATGAACCATATCAGGCTTATTAAGGGTATGCAATCAATCCCTGTGCACTGCACTGTGCCATATGCTTGGAAAACAGCATTCGTTACCTCGCTACTGAAGGAACCATCAGCGCACAGAAGACCTCAGTTACTACCGACCAATCTCTCAGCTTCCAGACCCTGCAAAGAATGTATAAAAATATGTAAGCAAAAATTAATTAACTATCTAGAAAAACATAACATCCTGGAAAGTCTACAGACTGGTTTTAGACCAGCACACAGTGCAGAAACAGCACCAATGCAGCCAATGGACAAACTGTGGATGATGGAAGACAGAGGGCTGCTGGCAGGATTGATTTTATCGGATTTATCAGCTGATTTCGATACTGTCAACCATCGGGTACTATTCAGCAGACTGGAAGATATAGGGCTGGAAGGTACTTTTCTGACCTGGGTGAAATCATAACTGTCAGACAGACATCAAGCAATTGCACTTCCGCCCTTTCGATCAGAGTTTAAGGAAGTCACCATTGGGTACCCCAAGGTGCGGCGCTATACCCTATTCTTTTTAATGTGTATCTACGTCCTTTACTGACTCTGATTAAATCATATGGAATTTCATTTGTGAACTGTGCAGACAATACCCAGTGGGTCGGTATACACCTGGGTTGTAAGGTGGAATTGATCCAGACCAACTCGGACGATATTCTATGCGTCCTTATGACATGGCCCACCTCATATAAACTAGCAGTAGTTAATGTGTATTCTCGTCCGACCGCTCTGGCAAAAGAATCCAGTACCATTGGGGAATTATCAGTTTTTCTTGATTCTCTAAACCGTGATACTCAGTTTGTGATTGCAGGCGATTTCAACTGCCATTTTGAGCCCCTGCAAGGGCTGAATGAGGGGGCACTGATGGGAGAGGATGAGTTTTGGGGAATCCCACCTTGCAAGTCCGTTCCTGCAAAGGCATGGTCTCCATTGGCCATGCAGATTATGACTTTAACTCTTCACAATTCGGTCAGGGCGGTTAATGGCAGGAAGCCTTCAGATATTCCCTCCAAGTGTACTTTCAATAAAAAAGATCATGAATCCCACTTAGACTATGTTATGGTCGAGACTAGGATGTGGGCAAAGGTAGTGGATCTGGAGGTATTGAATAGAACGGATAGTGATCATAACGCCCTGATGCTGAAGATGGAATTCCCCCCCACTTTAAAAAGCCATACTGAATTGACCGATGATCCTGGCCTCGTCATCACCAACAACAGGAGGCGGGTTAAGTGGGGGAACTTGCGTGAGAGGAGGGACGCACCCTCCAACCTATATACACTGATCCTCCCCCTCCTTACAATGGCAAGTGATATCCGGGCTCAAGGGTCGCACCCCGGTGCATCTGAGAACCTGCTTACTGTTCATCAGGACCTGGTGGACACTTTAGCAGGCATTTTTAACCCAATTGCCAAATCTAACAAGACCAGGGTGCCCCGCTCCTCTTCCTGGTATAATGGAACTTGCAGGAGGTTAAAAACTGACCTGATAAATGCCATCAAAGATGGCACTGATAGGTCGACTATCCGCGCTCTCAGGTATTCTTACAAAGAAGTAATGAAACAGGCAAAAATAGATTGGGATTGGGAGAGATGGCAGAACTTAGCCTCCGCGCTTGCCAATAAGGAAGTGCGGAGATTTTGGGCCATTGTGAACTCAGGGTATGCTGAACCCCGCAATGCGATTGAAGTCAATCTAGACGCGGGGGTGTGGGAATCCCATTTTAAATCCTTATATGCAGCAACTTCTGACTTAGATCATTTGCCTCTCCATATACCTATATCTGGGGACGCCGAGGTTCTGGAATTCTCCTTTGAGGGTGTTAATATTGCCCTTGGAAAATTGATGAGTGCCAAAGCACCAGGTATTGACAAACTCCCCGGGGATATGTTCAAAGAGCAACCGAAGATATGGGCACCGTATTTATGTGCTTTATTTAATACTATATTGCGTGGTGCAGAGGTACCGGCCACGTGGTTGGGAGCAGAAATTATTCCAATCTATAAAAAGGGCTCCCCTTTGCTCCCCGCTAATTACAGGCCTATCAGTCTCATTGATGTCCCCCAAAAAATATTTGCACGACTTATTTTAGATCGTCTGCAGGAGTGGATCAATGAGAATGAAATTCTTTCCCCTTATCAGGCGGGTTTCAGGAGCAAAACATCCACCATGGACCAGATCTTCCGTTTAATTATGCTGTATTGGAAGACTGTGCTAGTAGAGGGTGGCAGCCTCTACATGGTGTTTGTAGACCTCCGCTCAGCTTTCGACACTGTGCCCAGGGGGAAACTTTGGGCTGTTCTTCGTGATTTGGGAGTTCCTAATACATTACTGGGGATACTGGTGAGGTTGCACACCCAGAATTTTGCACAGGTTAGGTGTGCGAGAGGAGGAGTATTGTCTGCTAGGTTTCCGGTGAACAAGGGAGTAAGGCAAGGGTGCGTCCTAGCCCCTACCTTGTTCTGTTTATATGTAAATGGGATGATATCTTACTTGGATGCAGTGCCAAACAATGATGCACCTAGGTTGGCAGGCAAGAAAGTCGCGGCTATAATGTTTGCCGACGACACTCTTTTACTATCCAAGTCACCCATGGGGATACAGCGCATATTGAACGGCTTTAACAACTTTTGCCGTGATCATGGCTTACAGATCAACGTAGACAAAACCAAATATATGATATTTAATCCCTCATCTCACACCAGACCATCACCTATTCTGGATTCAGTTTTACTAGAGAGAGTCCAGACATTCCAATATTTAGGTGTTACACTAAGCGAAAACCTCTCCTGGGGACCTCACCTTGCCAAATCCCAACTCAAACTGACCCAAATAGCGGGGGGAATATTAAAAATGACCAATGCCTCATCATTTAGGCCCATAAATCCAGGGCTTGAAATATATAAATCTAGGGCAAGAGCAGCGGCATTGTATGGAGGGGAACTATGGGGGCATGCCGCTAGACCTGAAATCACCAAAGTAGAGAACAGATTTCTGCGGCAGTTGCTGTTGCTTCCCCAAAGTACACCCCTTCTACCGCTAAGGCTCGATTTGGGTTTATTCCCCATCCAGGAGGAATTATCCATTAAACCCCTCAGGTTCTGGAGGAGGTTATGGATAACTCCCGAACTCTTGCAGTACACAAATGAATTACAAGAAATTCTGAGCTCAAGTAAGGCAGTGCATATTCCCTGCATATCCACGCACACAAATCCCTCCACGACCTTGGCCCAAGATACCTCAACGACCGCCTGACCTTCTACACGCCCACCCGCCAGCTACGATCCGCAAACCTCGCCCTCGCCGTCGTCCCTCGCATCCAGAGAACCACCGCCGGAGGAAGATCCTTCTCCTACCTGGCGGCTAAGACATGGAACTCCCTGCCCGTCCACCTGCGACTGACCCCGGACCACCTCGCCTTCAGGAGACAGCTCAAGACCTGGCTGTTCGAGCAGTAGCAGACCCCCTCCCTCATGCGCCTTGAGACCCTTCCGGGTGAGTAGTGCGCAATACAAATTTCTTGATTGATTGATTGATTGATTGGCTCATTTATGTCAAACAAGAACTATTGACAATGGGCCTGGCAGATATGTGGCATAATCCGGCAATCGCCTGCAGCGAGATTTCAGGGAAATCACTCACAGAGTGCTATAGATCACGCTGTTGCAGTGTATGGCTGCACGATTCACAGAATGGCACTATGGTAAAATCTTTCCTAGAGATTAAATCTGTATATTCCTTTGAAAACTATTTAAATGTGATTTACCCTGTATTGGCTAGGAAGCTTTATATTCAATGGAGGTTCGGCTCTCTTCCAATAGCGAGCCTTACAAGTAAATGGTCTATGTCCAGGGCCTCCCAGTGTCCAGGCTGTGGTGCTGACAAAGAGAATGAATGCCACAACTTATTTTTCTGCCCTTTATACAGCAGAGCCCGGAAGCACTGGATTGTACCTATTTGTAGAAACTTGGGCTTCCGGAAATGCTCAGACGCACTAAGAATTTTTAAATCTGACACTGCAGGACATATTGTGTTTGCCCTATCCAAGTATCTGCATGCCATCTGGATCAAAAGGAGTTTTTTAATTTCAAATAGTGGATAGTAACACTGTTTTTATTGGTTTCTGCAAATGTAGATACTGTCCCAACGCTGTATCTTTTTAGTGTACTTTGATTTTACCTGCATCTTTTATGGCTGAAATATTGTCGAAATAAAGAATTTTTGTATTGTAATACCCAGTTGATCCTGTCTCTGGACAATAATAGTATGACTCAGAAAGATAAACTACATATTTGCCTAAAAGAGATGGCAAAGTGTCTCAAGAGGGACACTTTAAAATTTAACTGGAGTAAAACAGAGTTTTTATTTTGCTTGTCCACAAAAGTGTCCTATCCATTGCCAAATAATTTCTGGCCCTGGAGCAATACTGAGAATACCAACCCTGCACAGACATTTAGAAATCTGTGGACATCTATTGAGGAAAAACTATCAATAGAAACTCACATTAATATGACAGCAGCGACCTTCCAATGGCTGATGAGAAACCTAAGAAAGACGGTTCTATTACTCGTGCAACCTACAAGGAAGCTGGTGGTATGATGCACAGTCAGAAGTGAGATCGATTATTGCAGCGCACTTCTGATTGGAGCCCCAGATTACTTACTAAAAAGGTTGGATAGGATGCAAGCAATGGCAGATCTAGATTTACTTCTGCCTCAGGCACCTTAAGAGAACTCCACTGGCTACCAGTTCAAGAAGGATGTGCCTTTAAAGCAATGTGTATAGACTTTAATGTCATAAATGGTATGGGGCCTGCACTATTACAAAGAAAATCCAGTCACCGCAGGCCTCAGCGAAGCCTCCAAACTTCGCCAGCTAACCTAGTCTGCGTTCCAAGTTTCAGGAAGGTACGGTCTGGCGATGGGTCCTTCCAGGTGCAGGCAGCTCGGCTATGGAACAAAGGTCTGGCAATGGGTCCTTCCAGGTTAAGGAAGCTAGGCTATGGAACAAAGGTCTGGCGATGGGTCCTTCCAGGTTAAGGCAGCTCGGCTATGGAACAAAGGTCTGGCGATGGGTCCTTCCAGGTTAAGGAAGCTCGGCTATGGAACAAAGGTCTGGCGCTGGGTCCTTCCAGGTTAAGGAAGCTCGGCTATGAAACAAAGGTCTGGCGATGGGTCCTTCCAGGTGCCGGCACCTCGGCTATGGAACAAAGGTCTGGCGATGGGTCCTTCCAGGTGCAGGCAGCTCGGCTATGGAACAAAGGTCTGGCGATGGGTCCTTCCAGGTTAAGGAAGCTAGGCTATGGAACAAAGGTCTGGCGATGGGTTCTACCAGGGCAAGGCAGCTCGGCTATGGAACAAAAGGTCTGGCGATGGGTCCTTCTAGGTGCAGGCAGCCCGGCTATGGAACAAAGGTCTGGCGATGGGTCCTTCCAGGTTAAGGAAGCTCGGCTATGGAACAAAGGTCTGGCGATGGGTCCTTCCAGCTTAAGGCAGCTCGGCTATGAAACAAAGGTCTGGCGATGGGTCCTTCTAGGTGCAGGCAGCTCGGCTATGGAACAAAGGTCTGGCGATGGGTCCTTCCAGGTTAAGGAAGCTCGGCTATGGAACAAAGGTCTGGCAATGGGTCCTTCCAGGTTAAGGCAGCTCGGCTATGGAACAAAGGTCTGGCGATGGGTCCTTCCAGGTGCAGGCAGCTCGGCTATGGAACAAAGGTCTGGCGATGGGTCCTTCCAGGTTAAGGCAGCCCGGCTATGAAACAAAGGTCTGGCGATGGGTCCTTCCAGCTTAAGGCAGCTCGGCTATGGAACAAAGATCTGGCGATGGGTCCTTCCAGGTGCAGGCAGCTCGGCTATGGAACAAAGGTCTGGCGATGGGTCCTTCCAGGTTAAGGCAGCTCGGCTATGAAACAAAGGTCTGGCGATGGGTCCTTCCAGGTGCAGGCAGCTCTGCTATGGAACAAAGGTCTGGCGATGGGTCCTTCCAGGTTAAGGCAGCTTGGCTATGAAACAAAGGTCTGGCGATGGGTCTTTCCAGGTGCAGGCAGCTCGGCTATGGAACAAAGGTCTGGCAATGGGTCCTTCCAGGTTAAGGCAGCTTGGCTATGGAACAAAGGTCTGACGATGGGTCCTTCCAGGTTAAGGCAGCTCGGCTATGGAACAAACTACAGCCTCTCTAAGAACGAATGGGAACATGTACAGCTTAGGAAGAGCCTAAAAACATGGCTGTTCCCTAAGTAGAAACCTGATTTTGACCAAATTCTTTGTGAAAGACTGGGGAAGATTTCATGTGAGGACAGGTAACATACTTGCGCCATGACTCCTGTTTAGGTGACTGTAGCACTTTAGAAATGCTTGTTAATAATAATAGTTTTGTTTGTGATGCTATAGTCGACCTATGGTAAAATCCTATAATATTAGTCACCCAGCGCTTTATAACTTTTATCAAATGAATTATCCAACTAGTACACAGATTAAATATTGGGTTGCGATTGTGCAGGCTTAAGTGTAATTTCTTTTTAGGGTGCAAATCATCTTCAGGACTAATTCAGCTGGTATGCAGGAGGTGATTAAACCTATTTTACCACCCCAACTCGAGAGTCTGTAACTTTTCAATATTTTGCTAGCTGATTATGGATTATGGTCCCAAACACACCCCTTCCAAAAACAGATTCCGTATCAACTTCTAAACACATTTATAAATTCCAAAAATGTTTTCCAAATCGCTATATAACTAGATGTATTTAGTGCACATTTAGTGGGTTTGCCAATGCTAAAAGCATGGCACCAAGTTTTTATTGTAACCCAATCTCCATTGGCAAATATTCTACTTACACGATGTGGTTCCCCTCAGGTGTATTCATATATGTAAAGTGCAATACTATATTGTTAAAGTGTCCTCGCCCATCAGTTTCTCCTTAGACTGACTTCTTCCTGGGTCCTGTAACTAATCTAAATAAGAAGTGGTCAAAGCGCTGGGACACTCCTAGGAGTAGCTGTGTTTATTCTTGAAGTATTTAATTTCTTGGAGAAATCCCTATGATTTAATGGGGTACAGTGACTCCAGGTAAAGCTATATCCATGCTATTTACACCCACCATTATAATATCTCAAATTGTATCATGGCTTGGGTCAGTAAAGATATTTTAGAAGCCAAATCATATTGTGAGGTGTGTTGTTGTGCACTGGGTAACAGATTGATTGTGATGCGCAGGGCAGTTGCTACCTTCGCTCGTGTACCTCTAACCATCAGGGAATCGTCCATGCCTTTCTCACTTATGCTTTTGCAAGAGCCAGGATTGCTATCTCTTGAGTTGAAGAGGTGAATAAACCTAAATATTATGCCAGTTTTCCAGTTGGCACAATGCCCTTCTGTGGCAGCCTGCCCCCTTTCCTGGTCTTTTTGTGTCTCACTTTGATTTCTCTGCTCACCTGGAGCTGATGGTTGCTGTACTCAAGACTTTGATGGTATCAGTGTTAGATCCCTCACTCTTGTCATTTAATTTTGGGTCCCTTACATTTTCTGCATGTGCCAGCCAAGCCTGGTTCATTAGAACGTGTGCAGGCATGTATGACAGCTAATACTGATGACTGAGAAAATATCTCAAAATGTTTTATTCACAGTTTCCTTCTAATGGATTCCTAGATGTATATTTTTAGTTGAATTGGTAACTTATTGCTCAATGGAAGGGATGGGGGAAGATCAAACATACCACCCGAAATCTATAGCATTGGCAAGTGGGACATTCACTTCACCACCACCATCACACTATGATTTTACATGTTACTGTTTCTGCTACTTTCCCGTTCATATCTGAACTGCATCATTCTTGGATGTTAAAAGTGTAGTCTCTACACACCTGCTTAATATCATGTTGTTAAGTGATAGAATTATAATTTGGCATCCCACTGCGCAAGTTATACGGTGCAGGGTGACTATTTAGGTTTCAAACACCTGTCTTTGCAATCCATAGCCACAGAAATCAATATTAAAGTCTTAAGCATTATGCCTCACATAAGACAATTAAGACTCACTTAAGCCAAAATTGATGCTCCTGATTTATGAAGGTTTGACCTGAATTAAAAGAATCTTGACACACACTGACTAAAGACCTTTTTAATACTCTCAGGTCGGGTTCTAAAGGCCAAAGAAGGCTTTATTCGATTGATTAAATAAGCAATCATAAAAGCACACACTTAGAAATACATTAGACATTTCATACTTTAAAATTCATATCAAGTATTACATAAACTCCAATTCAAAAAAGTTAAAACAGTATTAAACTTACAGAAGCCCTCATCTTATTAAAAACAATCAGGTAAGCATGTGTTTCCTTTGGCTCAAAACTTTTTTCAGAAAAATTGCTATCCTAAAAGCACTATTCTCATTTTCTAGGTATTGTAGTACCAGGAAAGCAGGACGACGGTGGCGGAGCCCATACTGTTTTAAAATGGGTACTAGAAACATGCTCCTTACAACAGAGTAAAATTTACAAAAAAGAGTAAAATGAATCGTAGATTGAGGGGAAGTATTATCACCAGGGCAAGGCTGGAGGTCTTGAGACCATTCATTCATAGTGGGAAAAGTAACTAGTCGATGAAAGACCCCCAACCTAAATCGAGTTAATAAAAACCTGTCGTATGACCCAGGAACAAAGGTTAAATAGGGTTGAATATTAAAGGTAATTAAAACCATCTGATTATGCAGGACTGTGGGTTTTAAGATCTCAGAGGACATTCTAAGGGTATATAGCAGCAGAATACCATATTTTTTTCTTAATTTCTTCCTTGATATTGCCCCTAGAGTAATAGGATTGGTAAAATACTTTAATAGCCAAGATCTTTAAAAAAATTATAAACATATCTTAGCCATGGTATCCTCATTGCACCCTCCAGTTTTAATATGACTAAGAGGATATCTCTATTCAGTTTGGCCTCCCCTTTAGTCCAGAGCCTGTGCCATAATAGGACAGACTCAAGCTTGATAAGATCAGAGATAAATGAAAGTCCTAACTCTGCATGACAGATGCAAGCTGAGGTACCATTTGGGACAGATAAAATATATTTTAAGAGGGAATTTTCTACTCTCTAAATTGGGAGCACGTTAACAAAGCCCCTAACCCCGCTCCCATAAACTGCCACTGAAACACACTTTGCCTCATAAATTTTAATGAGCTCCTTGGAGGGTCTTTTGCCCAGTTTTCTGGCAAAGACAGTTAGGGCAGATGTAGTGCGTAGAAGTACCAGTTTGTTTGCTGCTACCGCTTGTGCCCAGGTGTCATTATGGGCAAAGAGAATGCCCAAGTATGAGAATTTCTTAGTGGCCCCATCTTTTGTCCTACAACAAACATATCCTTATGTTTCTTGATACCATTACCACAGCGCATAATAAAGGTTTTGGATGAGTTTACCCTTAGACCTAGATCTTTCATAAATAGGGAAAAACTATCCAGAACGCGCTGGAGGCCTACTTGTGTGCGATACATCAGCACCGCATAGTCTGCATACAAGAGGGCTGGTATTGGGCGACCGGCTGCTTGGGGGAAGTCTTGATTATCTTTAAAGAGAGCCACCCCAATCCATTTATATACAAATTAAAAAGGAACGGGGCCAAAAACACAACCCTGCCTGACTCCGCTCCTAATCGGAAAGGCAGCTGAGCGCTCGCCCTTCAGACCATAGCGCACACGTGCCTTGGCACCACTATAAAAACGTTTAAGAAAATAAATAATATTTACATCAACCCCCATAACTACTAATATTGACCATAGTTTAGTGTGGACCACACAGTCAAAAGCAGCTGTTAGGTCCACGAATGTTAAAAATAGGTTCCCTTTCTTAGCCCTTGTGTACTTCCCCACCAAAAGAGAAAGATTCAAGCCCTGCTCTACAGTCCCCACACCGGCCCGAAAGCCATATTGAAGGTCCGAAAGAACAGAGTTATCATCAGCCCAATCCTGAAGACATTCCAATATAACTCTGCAAGCTATGTGCATGATTTCTTGATATTAAAACGTAATCGATAGTGGAACAAAGTCCCCTGCCATTAAATGTCCAAGGCAAAGGGGCAGGTATTGGGCATAATTCATTTACAAAGCCTAAATCAAAACTGAAAATAAATTCATTTCGCTGCTCGCCCAAAAAAGTATGCCTAAAATGAGATAAGCATGCTCCTTCTTCTCTGAGGGCTCCACATAAATTATCCCCAGCATTCTCACATAGCGTACAGTTAAAATCCCCAGCGAGTATTAACATTATGTCTTTCGTCTTACTTTTACCCAATAGTTTCAACTATTGTGTCATGTTTTTTATGACAGTTCCCATTTGTCCTGGAAGAATATTATTATAAAAGTTAACCAAAGCTATGGAACATGTTGAGTCTAAATCCAATCTGATTAGTTGATGATAATCATCATTGGCAAGCATTGTTATTTTCTTCGGGTTCGTGCGACTCAATATATACATGCACAATCCACCCTTAGCCCTACCACTCCAACACTCGACTGCTGGGATATGGTATTTCCTATACCCATTCAGGTGAATCACTTCCTTGGTCCATGTCTCCTGGAAACACAGAACCTCAAATTGTAAAATGAATTCCCACCACAATTGGATATTTAGCCTAGAAAAGATCCCAACAATATTACACGAAACAATGTTACAAATAGTAGATTTAACATCAACGGAGCAATTATGGGGGTGGATTGCTGTCCCCAGTAAACTCTCATTAGGATGACTTAATAGAGAAAGGGTGTTTAATACCCCCTGGGGATTCAACTATGTCTCATTCTTTGAAGCCGTAAGCCCTCGTACTTCGGCGCCTTGCTATTAGCAGAGACCTTGTTTAAATGTCTAGAAGGCAAAAAGTCATTTGAATTACCCTGGAGATCAGCCTGAGACTCCATCTACGCGTCTATAGGCCCACAAACCTCATCCCTATCACTATCAACTGAACGTGTAATGGGGACATCATCGTTACCTGTTAAAGTCAGTCCAGAATTACCCCCATTAACGTGCCTAGACGTTACACAGTTATGATAGGCAGAAATCCCAAGAACACGTCAATCAATGTCTTCCAGGGAGTACTGGGAATCAAAACGATTATATATTGGAATGGAGTGTCTAAACTGCCTAGTTCCCATATGACTGTCTCCTTCAAATGTGAACCCATGGCGTTTTGGAATGTTTAATGGTCGATAAAAATATTCCAGTGGTAGTATGTTTATGTCGTTGGGATTGACAAGCCCGTTATTACCTTTCTCTAAAATTGTGTGCACCAAGAGGGTTGACCTGAAGGTTATTACAATGCAATCTCCACACAGTGTCTTATCAGAAAGACCGACCCACCTGATCCTTTGCACCATTTTAAAGTCTGAAAAAAGGGGATTTTTTAAACCAGTCCTCCTAGTTAAATAATGAAGGGACTTGTTCCTTAGAGTCGACCAATGTTCAAAGGCATTCTGAGGTAAAAGGGGAACATTTGCCAATACTACTGTGTACAGGGTTGCTTCTGGGGGTAAATTTAAGTTTGACGGTGGGCTATGGGGCTTATCTTGTTGTTCCTGGAAGTTTATACCTCTCTCTGCTGTTTCTTTATTTCCATCATGCTTCCTGGCGATATGTGCCCCTCTTTCTATACCAACAGAATTATTAGGGACTACTGTAATAAGACCATCCTTAGGGGGATATAGCCCAGTGCGAACAGGGGCATTAGCTGTATTAGGTATGTTAGTATTAATGTTGATTCTCCTGTGTTGCGTTTGTCTAGTAATGGTGGAGCTAGAGGATGGTCCGACTCCAATGTCTGCCTCCCTTCTAGGCAGAGGACATTCCCTTGGATTAATACTATCTGCCGGTATAGCTAAATGTTTACTGCTAACCAGCTCCTCCACCTTAGCTAGCCTAGCTTCTACGTTGGTTATTTTTAACATGATGGGTTCCAGGAGGGTTGTCATCATTATCTCAAGTCTACCCCAAAAGTTCCCATCTTGCATACTATCGGCAGGCTTATCTGTCTCGTTCTGTTTTACAAAATTGAGTGGTCCCTCACTGTGTTCGCCCGTGCCAGTGGCAATTTTCGCCTTCTTCCCAATAGTTCTCTGTACAGGTTTACTCTGCTTTTGTACGTTTTTACCTTTCCTTTTTTTTTTGGAGGGGTTCTGCAGTATGATTGAACCTGCGTTTAACCTTTTGCCCTCTAGTGGTGACTCTAGGCCTAACAGGGCTAAATTCAGAATCAGACGATGAGGAAGAAACTATATCTATAGCTTAGTCTGGCACAGCTCGAGCCGGGGTGCTAATCGGTGAAAGGGATGGCTCATTATTAATCACCGCACATAATTCCATAAGTGCGGGCGTCAGGGAAAGTCTACTCTGCGGAGGTGGAGGGTCTAGAGACAGCCTTTGTTTGGTTAGCTGTATTTCAGGTATAAGGACTGACTCTGTTCTCTGCAAAAAGGCATCTAAGGTCCCTACAGCAGTCCGACCTTTGTTATTTTTCAGCTTACTCATGTTTGACAATAATTATAGTTTTACACAGCAATACCAAAACCTGTATGTTAGGGGTCCCAGAATCAAGCTCTTGGGGGGGTTTCCCAGCCCAGCCTCTTACTGAAACTGACGGGCTCAGACAGGCCCGCCCTTGGTCCGGGCTTTGACCCGCCTGCGTCCCGCACCGCGGGTGGAGAGGCAACGATTTATGCTCGATGGACACGCCTCTCCCTCACTCGCGGCAGCTGTTTGGGCTAAGTTGCACCCTTGGAGTTGCAGTCCTTTCCCAGGGTGATAGTGTCGTCAGTGGACCGAAAAGCAGGCTGTCCCTGGGACCCTCGTCCCACCAGGGAAACTCTGGCAGCAGCTGGCAGCACCAGCAAGAGAAGACTAAATTCAGCGGCCACACAAACAGGAAACGGTGAAATTAGGCTCCCCTCAGGTCGGATTCATTGAGGTGTTTCTCTGCCTTACAATAGTCTTACTGTCATAAGTGAGACAAAGACCCTTCATAAATCAGACCCATCATTGCTCGCTTAGAACATTTGTAAAGTTATCTGGCACTAAATTATTCCATTCCTTGAAGTTAGTCAAGGGATAGAATTAGGAATATTTTACTCTAGGTGTAAGTGCCTTTTTGAGCATGTTTAACCTGTTGTCTCTGATCCTATTAGGGAACCTGAATGGGTAGATGAATGAAATTCTTAGAGCTCAACCAAACCTCCAAAGTTTCTTTAATGGCTGGGCAAATGTCTGTGCAGGGATTGACAGTCTCAACATTGTCAAGGGAGTGCTGGAATTAGATGTGTTTTTTAAAGTATTCAAATACCATGTAACTTGTTTTGCCTTTTGGGGTGAGAGCTGACAAACAAACATTGTATTACAATAGATTTGACTATTCAGGATGTTTCAATACGTTTACCAATATAAACGCCATCTTCATGTATACAAGGGATCAAACACACATTGCTCTCGTTCTAGACGTGTCTTTATCACACACACATTCTCTCAAACCTCAAGAGAACTGTTTGCCATGGTGTGAACCACTACAAAATGCTTTGTTATTCTGCTCACAGCAGAGAGGAGCTGAGGACAAGATCAAAAGGACATTGCTTTCTAAAGGCTCTAAGACAATTTCCTGTAAGGTTCTATATATCTATCAAGGTATCTATCTAAATATAAATATATCTCCAATGAAAAAACCAAAGGTTAAACTGCACAGTGTTGACACCTCACTCACCACACTACATTAACTATGACTCGTGCCTTCTCTATGCACTTGTTATACGCTTGCACATTACATCACTTATACCATGTGAAATCATAGCTTTGATAACAATACTCCTGACCCGCACTGCTCTCCATTACTTGGTAGCGTGAGTCACCAATACCACACCCTTTGAGTCCCTCTTCATCCTGCCCGACTATCAAATCGTCGCCAAAATACAGTTTTTGTAGTCCACCATTAGGGATGTGAACTTCCCAGTTCTTGCCAACAGCTCATTGGAGCACAGTCTGACTGGGAAAGCAGGAGGATAGGGCCTGCGGGAGGACATGAACCAGAGACCTCCAGTGAAGGGCGGGTCGAAGCCGAAGATGCCAACCCCCTACTCTGAATCGGGGTTGCACAATGAAAGGCTGCGGTGTGAGTCCTGCCGCATTGGGGATTGTCCTCACAACTGAGGCTGAGACTCCGGGCGCGCCCTTTGCACCGACAAGCCTACTGAGAGTAATTGTGGACACCCACAGTACAACGTAGCAGGCCAGCAGCCAGGAACTGCGGGGTGAAAGCGGAGGCCGCCTGCTCGAGATCCCTGGCAGTGAGGTGAGGAGCTTCTGCACGATGGGAGGCACGGTGACGTGGCCTGGCTCGCCAGGGACTGTGCGGCGGATCTCCCCTGCTGAGACCAGGGCCTCCGGGCGCACCCACTATGAGTCAGTGGAGAGTGCCGTGATCCTCTGTACTGCGACGTCGCATGCCTGCTGCTGCAGGCCTGTGGATGGAGGCGACGCCTGCCAGCTTGCACAGAAGAGCGGAATGCAGGCCCAAGAGACTGAAGGTGAGCCATGGCCCTGTGCTTATGTGACCCATGATCCAAGTGCACAGTGGAAAGTAGTGCGGTAGGGTGGCCTTAATGACTCATAATATTAGCCCGTAACTCCTTTGGCGAAGGCGAGGGGGCACAAAGGGGGACTCCATCCCCCATTACTCATCGCAGCAGGAGCAACTGATGTTGTTCCGAGGGCCCGGAGGCGCACTCATAAACAGCCCAGGCCAAGGGCGGGCCCGTCTGCGCCAGACAGAGACAGGGCAGGGCCACCCCTCTTTCCTTCGTAATTCAGCATGTGGGGTCATTCTTCTTTTCCCTTTGCCCTGCTGTTTGCTGCCGGGGGGCTAGAATCACGCATCCCAGTTTGAAGCGGGATACCAAAGCCAGCAAAAAGAGAAACCGGTTTGTGCAAGAATTGTTTTTACATTCTTCTCCCTTACCGTTTTAAAACTGCTTAATTTACATAATCACTAGCCATTATTATAAACACTTAAAAATGGGCAAGCAAAAAATGACCACATCTGGGAAAAGGGGTTTCAAAAGTGCTCGCAGCTGCTAACTCAATAGTAAATTATTTGATGAACGCTATGTGTATACTAAACAGTGAAATTACCAATGCGGCAGTAAGGTTGACCGCCACTAAGACTGCGCTGCATAATGCCATGGATAAGGTGATAGAGAAAGATAGTCCGCCGGAGATAGAGGGCAGAATTCACAGAACTAACTTAAGACAAAATCCTAAACTTACTACCATTTTGGTATTCACAGAAGGCACTTACTCATTTTGGTATTCACAGAAGACACTTACTCATTTCGGTATTCACAGAAGTTAGGAGTCCTAACTTTAGGACTCCTAAATGCCTTCTGTAAATACCGAAAGCCTTAAAATTAGGATTTTTCTCAGTTTAGTATTAGTATAGTTAGGACTCCTAACTTTAGGACTCCTAAATGCCTTCTGTGAATACCGAAAGTCTTAAAATTAGGATTTTTCTCCATTTAGTAGTAGTAAAGTTAGGACTCCTAACTTTAGGACTCCTAAATGCCTTCTGTGAATACCGAAAGCCTTAAAATTAGGATTTTTCTCAGTTTAGTAGTAGTAAAGTTAGGAGTCCTAACTTTAGGACTCCTAAACTGAGAAAAATCCTAATTTTAAGACTTTCGGTATTCACAGAAGGCATTTAGGAGTCCTAAAGTACGGACTCGTAACTTCTGTGAATACCGAAATGAGTAAGTGTCTTCTGTGAATACCAAAATGAGTAAGTGCCTTCTGTGAATACGAAAATGGTAGTAAGTTTAGGATTTTGTCTTAAGTTAGTTCTGTGAATCGGGCCCAGAGACTCCACAAACTGTAGTATGAACCAATAAACTATGCGTCTTCAATAGCTCCCTGACGATTAGCGAGGACCTCGCGCCCAAGGAACTGTCTCCCCTCCCCCCCGGCAAAGACATTTTGCCAACTGGTAGACACATCTTTGAAAGACCCAAAAAAGAAAAAGTTAACAATAAGAGGTAAAGGAAACAGAGCAAATGATTCTAAAATTAAGATACCAAGACCTAACACAAAAGAGAAAGTGAAGAAGCCTACTAAAATAACAGACTGCTCTCTAAAAAATGCGCATAATAGGCTTTCAATCCTAGAGGAATGCCTCAAGAAGGAGATCAACGCTATAAAATCTGGGATCAGTTTTCTGGAGGTAACTCTTAAGGAAATATTAGAGCATCTACAAATACATACTGGAAAGCCTAATGGGAGAGAAGCTCCCCATGGAAATAGTGTGGTTCCGACATTGATACCAACAGCCCCAGAAAAGACTGTTACACAAAATTTGGTTCTCCTCCCCACAAATGATAAACATCAACAATCCCAAAATATCAATCCCCTGACAACACTACACCTTCCGCCGAAATCAACGCCTTTTGTAATTATATAAAGAAATTTACCCATTTTAAGGCCCAATGTAACAGAAAGCTGGCATGAGTTAAAAAATAAGGTGGAAAACGAATTGTCTGGCTAATGAAATTATAATGGTGAGTTGGATGGATAGGACCTTAAAGGAAAATTGGTAAAGATGATTGTATTTGGGTGAACTTCCGTTCCCCTTTTGTGGCAAGAACTCTTCTCTCTGATTTCGCTAATAAACCTGATGATAGCAATATCAATAGGAATATCAGAGTTGAACCCCTAGGCTGTTTCTATAGGCCTGAAATGTATATGGATGAAAACTCAAAATCTCACACAATTTGTACCCAATAAAGCACCTAACAAACTTTTTCTAGATGGCCAGAACGATTGTCAATTTGACCTGGGACTTAAAAATAAATTCCAGCCCGCAATACCAACAGAAAATCGGTACTTCCCCCTCTCATACTACGATGACCAGGATTGACAACAAGAGAGGGATGGAGTAAAGGGCCACAATTGTACTAATGGACATGCTGCAAATTTGTCAATAGTTAATCCGGAAATGGGCAGCTAATGACTAACCCCAAAAGATCACTACCAAGAAAAGGCCCTAAATGACTCAGAACCAGGTTTATTGACCTTTCCAGCAACTGACCCTCCAAACGTGCCGGTGGTTGTCCAGGATAAAATAAAAATTTCACTGAATAAGACTTTGAGTTCTTCAACTTCCCAAGCCACGAAAACAATCAAAACTATATTGAAGACTTGGAATGTTGCAGGAATAAAAAACAAACTATTGAATACAGACTGGTAGAGATTATCAATGAAGCCCAACTAGCTTGCCTTCAAGAGACATGGGCAATAGATGATTTCTCTGTGGAGGGTTTCATGACACTTTTAACCCCAGCTACTCCTTCAGAGGGGGGACGGGCCAAGGGGGGCCTGGCTGTGTTATTATCAATAATCTCCTCATGGAAGTCTTAAAGATCTTTCTGTCCTCCGATTATTTTCAGTTTATCCATCTAATTACGGAAGAAAGGACTAATTTGGTTATAATTAACTTTTATAACAATGTCTTTGATGCAACTAAAATAACAGTAATAATGGACTTAAGTGAAGAACTTGATTATTTTTTAGCTAAAATTCAGGATGTGTACATTTTATTATGGGAAGGAGATTTTAATATTAGCAAATGTCACAGACAAGGACCTGGAAATTGTGGCTATGTTAAAACAAATGGCGATGACTTTCACGTTTTCTGCATAATCCGTATGGAGAAGTTTTAAATGAAATGATTTATAAGTATAATTTGATTCTTATGGCATAATATATTGGGGATGGGGAAACGGAGGTACCTACAAATTACGGGAACGGTAAAAGTTCTATTATTGATCATGTTTTGGTGACAGAAAATGGTGAAAGTCTAACAGATTCTCTTATTGCTATCCCGAATGCCTCCAGTGATCACACTACCCTGAAATTAGCTTGTAATATAAATACTACAAGGCCAAATAGCATACAATGCCCGAATCAAATTAGAATACATGGTAAGAATGACCTTACTCTAAGATGGGCAAATGTAGATGGCTTAGAAAAAACCCAGGAAATTATGGCAGATTCACTTAACGACTTTTATACCAGTACAGCCCTTAAGTATCCCCCGAAGTTTATTATGGAAGCTTTTTGTAAAATTATGGCATGTATTGCTGAGAAACTGAAGTGCCAACTCAGAGGGAAAAATAATAGAAACAGGGGCTAGTTTGACACTGAATGTTCGTTAATAAACAGAAAAGTAAGGAAAGCCTTGCGAGTTTCGCCAAGAGATAGGGAAGAAATTAGCAGATTGAGAACCATGTACAAAAATGTACTCGACAAAAGGAAACAGGAGTTGAAAGGAAAAATATGGGAAGACCTTCTTCAGGCGGCTGAATTAAATGATAATACCCTTTTCTGGAAAATAATAAATCAGCCTTTTCTAAAAGATAGAGAAGACCCTAAGATCGAGACTTTTGTACAACAGGGGGACTGGATTAAACATTTCAATACTATTTTTAACGTAGGGGGAAGTTCTTTTATTTTGTCTTCCACACACCATTATAAAATTGAACCAGTGAACATTATAGATATAACTTAACAAGAGGTCACTAACGCTCTAAACAAAGCTGCTAGTGGAAAGGCCTCTGGTCCCGGCGGGGTCCCAATTGATATATTTAAAGCACACGTGACTTTATGGGCACCGATGCTGGCCCAAGTATATAATTCGACAGTAAAGGGTTTTCTTCCAGCCTCATGGACAGAAAGCACAATAGTCCCCATTTTTAAAAAAGGTAATCGAAGTGATCTGAAATGCTACCGCCCAATATCTCGTCTGGATTCCAGCGCCAAACTAATGGGAAGAATCCTCTTAGGCAGATTAGAACAATGGGAGGAGGAGAAATATATACTCTCTAATACTCAATATGAATTCAGACCTTATATTGGGACAATAGAACAATGTGTCAATTTACACCTGTTAATAAATAAATATACAGTAGCCAAGACAGGACAAATGTATCTATGCTTTGCAGATCTGAGCAGTGCGTTCGATATGGCAAATCATAACAAACTCTTGGAAACACCTGTGGCACTGGATGCCCCACGGGGCATCATTAATTTTCTGTCCCAATCGTATTCCCACCTTACAGCACAGGTATGATACGGCCCCAAAGGGGAATGTACAGACAGTTTTAAGGTCAGCCGCGGTATTAGGGTTGTGTCCTCGCCCCACTGCTCGTCTCACTGTATATAAACTGGGTGGATGTATGCTTACATGAAACTAAAGCTGATGCCCCCATGGTTGGCTCTCGCCCCGTCCCTATATTACTATATGCAGATGATGCAGTCCTCCTTTCAAGAACAGCAAATGGGCTGCAGCTGCTTATAGATAAATGTGTAAAATTTATGGACGAAAAAGATATGAAAGTTAAGCTTAAAAAAACTTTAACCATGGTAGCTGGAAAGGTAGAGTTAAAAAAGGATACACCATATTAAAGGGGAGAGGCTGGGGAAGCCACAACATTTTACATACCTGGATATTCAGTTTACTGCGTCGGGCTCTTAGGAAATCCAATTAGATATATCAAAATTAAAATTTCCAAGGGTGGCAGAATCGATTTTTAGGTTTTCTAGTAAATTAGGCCAAAAACCGATCAGAGAAATGTTGTTGCTGTATAAAACCAAATGTTTACCAAGTGCTGGTTACAGTGCTCCCTTATGGGGTTACACAAATTGTGCAAAATTACAGACTCTAGAAAATCTGTTTTTGGTACGTTTATAGGCAATACCAAAATCTACCCCATCGTACATACCATATAAGGAACTGGCTGTCCCTTTTCTAGAAGATGACCTATACATCAGGCCTACTATCCTATGGCATAACACATGGAGTAAAATAGGGACAAAGTTTACGAAGGAGATAATTCTAGACTGTCTCAAGCTAGAAGTCTGGAAGAATATTAAATGGCTGTCCCATCTGGATGTGTGTCTGAGAAAACTGGATCACGACATAGGCGTAACTGATACAGCCAAAATTCTTATTTTCTCGAAAAAAGAGGTTAGGACCGTACTTATGGGACAAAGGGAAAAGGTGAGAGAACTAAATGATAGTAAAAAAAAAACACTAGCTAGATACCTGCAACAGTCTGTGCATGAGGGCCAGCCTAATTATCTGACAGCTGTCAAAAATAACCAACATAGATTCTATCCCACCACACTGCGCTTAGACAAGCTCCATGTACAGGTTGCCTTCCCAAAAAGTGGGACATGGACTAAAAACTATCCAAATTGTCTGTGTGATGGCAAATCCCGAAAGAGCACAATGCACTTTATCTTATTTTGTAGTTTTTATAAAGACCTAAGGAAACGCTTTTTAGCCCTCCTGTATCAATGATCGGAAAACCGGGAAGGGTCTGAAGCCTCTGTCGGTTTCTAAGAGACGATTTTATGATGCTGAATTATAACTGATTGAGAGTACTACCGCTAGTAATGTATTTTTATTATGTGAGTATGCTTATGAACTGTTTTTAATTTATTTTTGTGACTATGCTGTATTATTGCACACTTTTATGGTTTTTATTTTAATAAACTGAATGAAGTTTTTGAATGAATGAATGAACAATACTCATGACATCACAAATCACATTATTTGTAAGAAGTGCATGGTAGAGTTGAGAGATATAGTTAATGTAGTGTGGTGAGTGAGTTGACAACAATGTGTATGGAGGTGCACGACTTATATTGATCTGAACATGTTGGTTAAATTATAATTATAAGGTGTAAGTTTAGAATTATTTTAATTTGTGTAGTGGTTTTTTTTGTATAGAAATAATATATACAATTACAGTTAATTATAAATTTAAGGTATAACTATAACTTTAGGATTTCTAATATTTGTATAGTTTAAGTTTGGTTTTGTGGAAATGTGGATTTTCCTGATCAGTTATGTCCCCTATCTTGGACCCCAACGGTTCTATATGCATGTTACAAGTACATGTATGTTCCCTCCAGTTCCAGTTTCTAAGACGCAAACATATGTGTGTCTACCGTCGACATGTTCTCTGTCAGATCCGCCATCGATGGGCTGGATATTCGATTCCTAAGTATGAAAGGCCACCGACTTTATATGGCTAAGGTACTACATTTTTATAGTCCAGGCAAGTAGGCCCGATTCTGTCCTCAAAGCCTTTCCCTGCTCTCTGTCTCTGACGGTTTCAGCTTGAGCTCGCATCTGTATCCATGAACTTTGTCCTACTCCCTGTGCAGCTAACGGTGCCTGCCTCGGCCAGTTTTCGCCTGCCTGCCAAGAAGCTGTATTTCACCTTCGAATTATCTATTTTGCTCTCCAGCCGATGCATTCCTGTCTAGTGATTTAGGTAAACATTTCCTTTAGCTCACAAGCAAAGGACTCAGCCTTTCCGTCCTCCTGCAAGTGATTCATAGCCCTGTTGCCATGGAAAGTTTTCTGCCCCTCGCATCTCATATAGACACTTAGACGCTTGTACACGCACACACAGTTAGTATAGAATAGATTCTGTCCGAGAGTCCTTCCTTGTGGATAACATAGTTCTCTAAACATAGGATGGTAGATATGATTTGGGATTAGGTTGACTTGACCCCCCAGACTTCTCGTCTCCACATGTAGAGCTAAATGTCAAGTCCCCTTCACCCCCTAGTTGCACGTCAATCACACGTCATACTGCTGCGCGCGCATCTATGTTAAGTATTATCGTATAGATCCACCTATGTAAGATAACCAGAGCCAATCATGTTTCTTTTTGCTCCTTATTACGCCTAGTTTCAATTACGTATCACTATGTTAATTTATCTTATCAATTGTTACGCCTTTTTGCATTTGTTTCATTGTAAGTGTATGACCTATAAAAGTTACTTCTTGTCAATAAAGTATTGTACTTCACTTCCTGAACCCTCGTGGTGACGGAACCTGAAGGCCGCGACTCGAGTCGGCCATTTTTGATGGAATAAAGCCCATTTAGAAAACCTCTTATACCACGGATTCTGCCTCTTGTTATTCTGAGCTATTTTACTTTATTTTAAAGATTCCGTATGAAATTCAGTTTAGGTAAAAAAGAATATTTACCACATAATGGCGCCCGAACAGGGACACTTTCTCATCTCACGCGCCGGCGGTGCGTTGCAGGCCCGGTCTCCTGCCACAACTGGACGGACCATAAACGCGTACCAGCAGGATTTCCTGTAAGCTCCCTCCGGTCAAGCGGGGGCGACTGAGGCTGCGATCAACCCAGACGAGGCGGTGAGAAGTGCGAAGTATCCCGACCAGAGCCTAGCTGAGAGAGCAAGATCCGAGGTATACAGAGGCCCACCAGGTTTCTCGAAATCCCGATGTCCAGAGGGTCCGCTGTCCGCAGTCATCGAGTCCTGTCCTTTCTCTGAGGCCTTCCGTTTCAAGGAGCTACTCGGTGAGTACCATCGCCGGGGAGGCGTGTTGACGCGCACATAGGTTGTGCCGGTCAAGACGGATTTGGGTACACAAATCCGGTCTGCACTGTTTAGCAGTGTATATGTACTGTTTAGCAGTATATCAAGTATTCCGAAGTATTCAGTTACTGTCAAGAATTCAGCGTGGTGATTAGTTAGGCAGACTGTCATCATTGTCGGTCATCGTTAAAATATTTAATGTTCAATCTTTAAAGTGTTTAAATGTCTTGCATATTGTGGTATGAATGATTGTTCATTGTTCACTGTTCATTATTGTGTTTTTCGTATTAAGTAAATTCAAGAGTAAGTATCAGATCAGTTGTCAATATGCCGCTTTTCTCGAAGTTAAGACAGATTACCACCAGAAAAGGAGTGCTTGAAGAAGCAGTTCCTATTCCTCCTAGGGACACTCCAGGGCATTTTATGTACCATAAGCATGGCTTAGATGCCATATTGTTTCTTGATCTATGGGTAGATTATACCAAGGGATTGCCGGAAAGTCAAAGGTGGCCTGTAGCGGGAACCTGGGATGCAGAGTGCATCATGAAAGTGGAGGAAGAGTTATGGAAAAGAAAGGTCAGACAGTCTCAGAAAGACGCTGTTGAGTTATGGCGTAAAGAATCTCATAGACGAACAGAAAAAGCACGTAGACAAGAAGAGAGGAGTAAAGAAAGTTCAAATAAAGTTCAAGAAAATCTATTAATTGAGGAAGGTATCCGAGTGAAATCAGAACAAGTAAATAGACAAAGAAATGCTCTTATGAATGGAATGTATCCCCTTCTAGCCGAAGGACTACCTAAGGCTGCTCCAGAGATGCCAAAAGACTTGCCACCCCCATTATTTCCAATTAAGGTACATCCAAAAGGGCATCCCAGAACCGCAGAAGATGTTTTTCTTTCCTCATATCTAGACGATGCAGCCCCCGAGTATGCTAACGCCACACCACATAGACCGTCTGGCGGAGGGGTTCAACGTCAGGATCAGGTATCTGTACCCGTGCAACAGCAAGTCCCGACGCAAGCTTCGGCAAGCACATCTGTTTCCGCATCTGTCTCCGCAGTCGATTCTACAGGGGTGTCGACGCCCATAGTTGCTGTGTCACGTTCGACAAACCCATTCACACCCGACGCCCCAGATGGGGCCACGGGAGGTGCTAGCAGTACCTTTACACCACCCAGAATAAATAAACTTGTTTTTCAAGAGTCAGCGCATTCACGTACACCTAAATTCGTAAATGAACGTACGCTTAAAGAACTCCTTGTAAATTGTAGATATGACCCGGTGGTTGGTAAAGAGGATGAAATGGTCCTGGCATCATTACGTATCAGGCGAGCCGCAGAGTATTTAGCGAGGTTACCAGGGATGATTACGCATCTAGATAACATATATCATTTTGTTCAAACAGGACGAGATCCAGGATGTATTCACAGAGCTATGGAATTCCAGAAAGTAGAGATACAGGGGGAACTGTTACGTTTCCTCATAAACTGTGTGATCAGAAATCAAGATCGTCCGGGGGTAGACCCGAATGCAATGCTTATTCTTACAAGATGGAGTCAGAATATATCAGAAGGGAGACACGATAAGCAAAATTGTATAATAGCCATGTGCCGAAAAATCCGTAAAGAAATAGAGCGTATTCATGAAGAGAGATTGGGAACAGACGAGTTTGAGCAAGATGAAGTGTCCGAATCAGGGAATTCCGCAAGACAGTCAGAGACCATAGCCTATGTAGGCAGAGGAAGATCCTGTGAAAATACTAGATGTTTTTCTGATCCCATACACTCTGTATGTCCAAATAATAGCAGAACGTATCCGACGCCTGTAATAAATCTGAAGTTTCCTGAACATTCGTTTCAAGCCGCAGATAAAATACTACGAGAACGAAGGGGTTACCACCTCCTCGATTCCATGGATGAGCAAGAATTAGCCAGATCAGCTGTTCACTGGATTGACAGTCCTGAAAAATACGGTGATGAGACCGTAGCACACACGTTTTTTAATCTCAGTACAGATGAACAACGTTTAGCTGGAATCTATATGATTCAGCAACTCCTCATATTATATAAGAGCCAACATGCTGACCCTGGTCCTTTACCTGATATATTAACGGAACTACTCACAAAC
Source organism: Triturus cristatus (assembly GCF_964204655.1). NCBI lineage: Eukaryota > Metazoa > Chordata > Amphibia > Caudata > Salamandridae > Triturus > Triturus cristatus. The sequence continues at coordinate 1,181,788,020 of NC_140584.1, read as the reverse complement.
AGATGGAGAGGTTCTAGTAACAAGCTAATTAAAGAGATATTAGTGTCACGTAAACAGTATGTCCTTTTTGTAAGTCCGGATTCTCTCTCGCTGCCCCACAGAGAAAGAACGCCGTACTATGTGGATAGACAAAATCCTTTACGGGAAGTGCACCCAATAAAAGGCGAAGACAATGAGTTTCACCGTGTATTTGTTTACACACCCATATCAAAAATGGAATTATTAGAAATGAAGAAAGTAGTACCTAGTCATGATAAAGACCCAGCGGGTTTCCACCGAGAAATTAAAGACATGTTACTAATGGGAGAGTACACCTTTCCTGATATTATGACGATATTAAAGGTGCTTTTGCCTGCTGGCATTTATGAAAAACTGAAAGAAAAAGAGTGGGAAGTGGGAGACCAAAAGATAGACTGGACAGCATTAGCAGAGGAAGAAAGGGGCCGAACTGCAGGTTCAGGGCTCGGGGATAAAGTTAAACTGTTACCAGGTTTACTAGTACAGGTACTGCCACGTTTATTAACTACAAAAAAGGAAGATTGGGGTGCAATCACAGCCTGCAAACAAAAGCAAGATGAAGACACAAGCGATTATTATGCTCGATTTGAAAAATGTTTTGGTATAAATAGTGGTATAAAAGCAAGTAGTGACTCATATCCACATCTATTTGTGACAAAATTAGTGGAAAATGCATTGCCCCCAGTGAAGAATAGAATATTGAAATTCGAGAGTACCTGGCAAAGTAACACTCCGTCGCAAATGCTACAAATGTTACAGTATCATCACAATAGAATTAGGGATGAACAAGAACACGAGCATAGACGCATGAAGGATACAAAAATGAAAATGCTAGTTTCTCAGACAGTACCAGCAGATGGTCACAAAAAGGGTGTGACACATTCTGGTGATTCTGCAGTTCCTGTAAAAGGAACCTGCAATTACTGTAAACAACTAGGCCATTATGTACACGATTGTCCAGTCCTGAAACGTAATATAGCTACAGGTATTGCAAAAGAGAGACCACGATTAGTTAGACCAGATCAGAATGAACAAGGAGCTATGCAGCATGGACAGTCCATGCCAGTTCAGCAACAGTCCATGCCAGCCTCACAGCAACCCATACAGTTTGTGCCAGCTGCACCACCGTTGCCTGCTACTGCCACACAAACCACAACACGACAAATGTATCAGATTGCACAGTATGAATATCCTGAGTATCAGCGTTACGCATGAACAAGCCTAGAGAGGGAAGTTGACTTACCGCTTATCGAGATTCCTGTAGATCAAGAAGGACCTTATGTACATAGTGAATTATTAGGTCAAGATAGAAAATTCTTACTCGATACAGGGGCAAGTCGAACAACTATAAAACGTAGTGAAGTTCCAGGGGCACCCCTCTCAGGCTCTCAAAATGTTTCCCTTGGTTTTTCAGGAAAACCTATTGTTAATGAAGTATCACAGCCTCTACCACTTACGATAGGACCTTTGACACGAACTACAGATTTACTGCTTACTAAATCATGCCCAGAAAATCTGTTAGGAATTAAAACTCTGAAAGCACTAGGAGCCATAATATGTTGTTCTCCGGAAGGAGTAAGGTTGTTTTTACGTGATTTTAAAGGTCACTATGTGTCTAGGGACATGGATCCCCGACTACAGACTTTACCAGTACATCTATGGGCACAAGGCCCTACGGATGTTGGCTGCATGAACATTACACCATACCGAGTCACATTGAAAGCAGGAGTGGTACTACCACGAATGCGACAATACAAGTTACCGCATGATGCTGTAGTGGCTTTGCTGAAAATCATTGATGAGCTAATTGCCCAGGGAGTAGTTGTAGAAACAGACTCCAATGTATGTAATTCACCGATAATTCCGATTCTTAAACGAACTGATCCTACTGCCCCACCAGTATACCGATTGGTTATTGATTTGCGTGAACTAAACAAGTGCATTGTACCACAATTTCCTGTGGTCCCTGATATATCATCATTATTGACAGCAATTGATTCCGAAGCAACATTCTTTACTGTAATTGATCTCAAGAATGCCTTTTTCAGCGTCCCAATAGATCCGGAAAGCCAATATTTGTTCGGATTCAGTTTAAATGGGCGCAGTTTTAAATTCTCACGCGCTCCCCAAGGATTTACAGAAAGCCCCAGCATTTACAGCCAAGCACTGAAACGAGAACTTGACAGTATCCACATGCCAGTCAATACTGCACTGCTTCAATATGTCGACGATCTGCTGATCACCGCGAGAAGCGAACCTGAATGTGAAAAGGCTTCTCTGACAGTTTTACATTTTCTAGCCGACAAGGGGCACAAGGTGTCTCCTTCTAAGCTGCAATTCTGTGTCCAGCGAGTTATTTATCTTGGTCACTCGCTGTCCAAGGAGGGAAGGCAGCTTACACCAGATCGCATCCAGTTAATTGCTAACATGTCAATACCCCAGACACAAAAGGAGGTGCGGGCTTTCATAGGCCTCACTTCATATTGTAGGCAGTGGATCCCTCAGTACGCGTTTCTAGCAAAACCACTCATTCAGTTAACCACACAGGAGGCAGCCACATCGACTGTTCTCCCTTGGACTCAGGAACATACACAAGCTTTTGAAAGCCTAAAGGAAGCTTTATGTCAAGCACCTGTTTTAGCAACACCATGTTATAGCAAACATTTTATACTCTTTGTCACAGAACGCGAAGGTACTGCCTTGTCAGTACTCACTCAGGATCAAGCAGGATCACGCAAGCCATGTGCTTATTTTTCCAGTACATTAGATCCCGTAGCTCAGGCTTTGCCTGCATGCCTGAAATCAGTGGCAGCGACAGCTTTAGCAATCAGACAAAGCGATGCCATAGTGTTAGGACATCCATTGACAGTACAAGTACCACATGCAGTAGAGGTTCTTGTGAACCGAACACAAACACAACACTTGACCATAGCAAGACTTACCGGTTATGAACTGACATTGTTTCAACCACACATAGAGATCCGACGGTGTAATACATTGAATCCTGCTACACTATTACCTGTAATTGGAACAGATCCACTAGCTCATGATTGTGTTGAAATCATTGAAATAAAGACGAAACCTAGACAAGACTTGACAGACGTTCCATTGTTAGATCCAGACCTGACGTTGTATGTAGACGGATCGTGCATGAGAACAAGTACAGGAGATTTAGTGGCCGCGTATGCAGTCACAACAGACACTGAAGTTATTGAGACAAATTGTATAGATACTTTGTCAGCCCAAGCAGCAGAACTTATTGCCCTAACGCAAGCCTGTATTCAAGCCACAAATAAGAAAGTTAATGTATACACTGACTCACGTTATGCATTCGGAGTTGTACACGACTTCGGCGTGCTGTGGCGAGAGAGAGGTTATTTAACCTCCCATGGTGCCCACATTCAGCACGGACCCCTCATTCATGCCTTGTTAGACGCAATACATCTACCCACTGCTATATCGATTATGAAATGTAAAGCACACACGAAGGTTACTGATATCATTTCTCAAGGCAATGATTTAGCTGACAGAACAGCTAAACAGACTGCTCAGAATCGCACATTAGACATGACAAAGCCAATAGTTCAGGCACCAACACAATGTATGACAATTAAGGATCCCGCACTTGACGTAATTGACATACAGACACATGCCACAGCAGAAGAAATAAAGAAGTGGACTGAACTAGGAGGGATCCAGACAGATCAAGGATGGATGACGAAGGAGAAATCTGTATGGTTTCTCCCTGATTCCATGGTTCAAGCCATTATAGCTACAGTTCACAGTCCAGCACATTTAGGAGAGAAGGCTATGCTAGACAGCATTCAGCACATTTGGTTCAACAAACATTTACGAGCAGCAGCTAAACAAAAAGTTCGTACCTGTATGATATGTTGTCAGTTTAATCCAGGAAAGAGTGTTCCCGTAGAGCAGGGTGGATTTCAGCCTCCTGACCATCCTTTTGAAGTCCTCCAGATGGATTATATTCAGATGGAACGTTGTCGAGGATTCAAATATGTTCTCGTAGTTGTCTGCGCTCTCTCCCGTTGGACAGAGGCGTATCCCGTATCAGATTACACTGCCCCGACTACTGCCAAGCAGCTAGTTCGAGAATTCTTCCCACGGTACGGTTTACCACGTGTTGTATATTCAGATAACGGCCAGCCTTTCTCATCCGAATTAATGAAATATGTCTCACTTTTGTTGGGATATCAGTGGAAATTCCACTGTGTCCGACACCCCGAGGCAGCAGGTCTCGTGGAACGACATAATCAACTTTTAAAAATCAGATTGTCTAAAATATGTCAGGAAAAAGGTGTGGACTGGATAGTAGCCTTACCAGTTGCGCTATTTTACATGAGGATGGTAGCACACTCTCGAACAGGGCTATCCCCTTATGAGGTGATCTTTGGTAGACCACCGAATATGTGGGGGACGCCTATACCCCGTAAAATAACTGATGTTGACTGTAATATGCTGACAGATTACCTGGCTTCCTTGATGTCTGCACTACAATCTTGTCGTTCACAGGTAGTCGCAGCTTTTCCCGACAACACCGAGGTGAAACCTCATGATGTAATTCCCGGCGATTATGTTCTCGTCAGGAATTTCGATCGGAAAACCCAACTGGAGCCAAGGTGGAGGCTTCCTAAGTTGGTCCTGCTGACGACCAGAACAGCTGTGAAGATCGAAGGGAGAAAAGGCTGGGTGCATTCCAGCCATATCAAGAAATTTCATGGACTTCCTCCTGACACAAACAGTACTCCCCGTGTGTCTTCCCCCATTGACTCAAAGCTACCCTTGGCTGAGGCCAGTAGCACCGAATTCTATAAGCAGAAACTCAGGTCCAGATCCAAACTGTCGGACGATTTGATTGTTTAAGTCCTCTCCAAGGTGAAGCGGTTGAATCTGTCCCGACATGTATCCCTTAGGTCTGAATGATGTAGAGTCCAGAATCATAATGAAACGACATGCTTATTGTAAATTACTGCGTAGCCACTGTATTGTGACTTTATTAATTTTGTTTTCCTTGAGTTTTTTAATAGTTACTGCAAGTATATTGTTGCATATGTATTATCCTGTTTCTAAACGTGCTTTCAATATAACTGATGAACATTCTTTTAGTGACCTACCCCCACATGAGTTGTCCTATAGACTTGCGCTGCGCAATAACACATTCATTAGTATGTTACATCATTCCCATCAGACTAGTAATGCCACCAATTGTTGGGTGTGTGGCCGACTCCCTCCCTATCAGAATACCAAAGGAGTTCTGCCTTTCTTTCCACATCCGTTCACACACAATGGCTCCTGTGGAGCATGGTTTAGTTTATTAAATTCCATAGACCCAAACACAGCAGTTTATCAACAACATTGGATATGGGGAAATCTGAATCTAGTTTTATTCAAAGTCTGTCACCCCAATAAGGAGGGTCACCCCAGTAGAACAGGAACTGATTTAGAAAATGAAGTGTATAAATTAGGTAATTTTACGCCTAATCTTATGATTTTGAATGTCAAATCCGAAGTTGAACTAATTCTGCCCACTATGTCTGTATTTCCAGTTAAGGGTGAATTATGTGTGAGAAAAGTTGGTTCCATACATATGGGCCATAGCCAATGCGTTACTACAGTAGAATATAGTGATCAAGGTAAATCTTCATTTAGAGCTTCTCGCCATTCTTACTTTATATGTGGTCAGACGGCATATATGCGTCTGCCTCTAGATTGGGATGGTACCTGTTACATAGCATTCCTTTTGCCACCTGTTTTCCTAGCTCCCCCTGATTATTATCGAAATGTTCATTTAGTACACAAAAGAGAGCGTAGAGATCTCCCAGTTGTCGATTATACTGAGACGGCATGGGACAAGTATGTAGATTTCAATAAAGGTATCTTTCCCTATATAGGTACCATATCAAATAGTAAGCTGATACGCAGACTCACCAAGACTCTTGAAGCTGTAGTAAACGAGACTATAGCCGCCCTAGGCAATCTGACAGAGGAACAATCAGTGATGAGAATTGTTGTTCTCCAGAATCGTCTTGTCCTTGACGTCATCCTGGCTGATAGGGGCGGAGCTTGCAGGGTCATCGGATCCAGCTGCTGCATATTCATACCAGAAAATTCGCCATCTGTATATAAAGCTATAACACGCCTTCATAAGATTGTAAGCCAGATACACGAAAATCCAGGCACTTGGACGTGGTCCGGGTGGTTTTGGAGTGTGATATCAGCCTGGGGATGGAGAGTTCTATCCTTCCTAGGTATTGGCCTTCTTATGCTCTTCAGTTGTTGTTTATGCCTACAATGTGGACCAGCGATTTGTGGTCTGTGTGCCACATCATGCATTCCATATCACAGTTCTCATTCAAAATACCGGAAGAAGAAGGAAGAAGAAATGATGCTCCATGAGCAAATCGATGGAATGATGAAGATTGATATCTCTTGAAGGGCAAGTAGGGGACAAGGAGGGAATGTGGAAATGTGGATTTTCCTGATCAGTTATGTCCCCTATCTTGGACCCCAACGGTTCTATATGCATGTTACAAGTACATGTATGTTCCCTCCAGTTCCAGTTTCTAAGACGCAAAAATATGTGTGTCTACCGTCGACATGTTCTCTGTCAGATCCGCCATCGATGGGCTGGATATTCGATTCCTAAGTATGAAAGGCCACCGACTTTATATGGCTAAGGTACTACATTTTTATAGTACAGGCAAGTAGGCCCGATTCTGTCCTCAAAGCCTTTCCCTGCTCTCTGTCTCTGACGGTTTCAGCTTGAGCTCGCATCTGTATCCATGAACTTTGTCCTACTCCCTGTGCAGCTAACGGTGCCTGCCTCGGCCAGTTTTCGCCTGCCTGCCAAGAAGCTGTATTTCACCTTCGAATTATCTATTTTGCTCTCCAGCCGATGCATTCCTGTCTAGTGATTTAGGTAAACATTTCCTTTAGCTCACAAGCAAAGGACTCAGCCTTTCCGTCCTCCTGCAAGTGATTCATAGCCCTGTTGCCATGGAAAGTTTTCTGCCCCTCGCATCTCATATAGACACTTAGACGCTTGTACACGCACACACAGTTAGTATAGAATAGATTCTGTCCGAGAGTCCTTCCTTGTGGATAACATAGTTCTCTAAACATAGGATGGTAGATATGATTTGGGATTAGGTTGACTTGACCCCCCAGACTTCTCGTCTCCACATGTAGAGCTAAATGTCAAGTCCCCTTCACCCCCTAGTTGCACGTCAATCACACGTCATACTGCTGCGCGCGCATCTATGTTAAGTATTATCGTATAGATCCACCTATGTAAGATAACCAGAGCCAATCATGTTTCTTTTTGCTCCTTATTACGCCTAGTTTCAATTACGTATCACTATGTTAATTTATCTTATCAATTGTTACGCCTTTTTGCATTTGTTTCATTGTAAGTGTATGACCTATAAAAGTTACTTCTTGTCAATAAAGTATTGTACTTCACTTCCTGAACCCTCGTGGTGACGGAACCTGAAGGCCGCGACTCGAGTCGGCCATTTTTGATGGAATAAAGCCCATTTAGAAAACCTCTTATACCACGGATTCTGCCTCTTGTTATTCTGAGCTATTTTACTTTATTTTAAAGATTCCGTATGAAATTCAGTTTAGGTAAAAAAGAATATTTACCACAGTTTGTATAGAAGAAACTTTTCCTAACTATAACATAGGTTTACCCTTTGTTGTTTTATCACTGAATTTGAATGTTCTTTTTAATAAAAGTGTGTTTCAAATCATAGAGTCCAGTTTGGTTAAGTGGAGCGGCGTTAAGTTCAGTGCAGTCATGTACAGTAGAGTGGAGGAGATTATCGTATAGTGCACTGTCATAGATTGGAATGGAGTACAGTGGAGAGGAGTAGAGTGGCGTGGCATAGCTTACAGTGGAGAAAAGTGTCAGAGTACAGTGGTGGTTTGTATAGTACATTGGCATGAAGTGCATTAGAGTTGAGTAGAGGTGAGTAAAGTGTTACAAATTGGAGTGGTGTGTTGTACATTACAATGGAGTTATGTGTTGTAGAGTGTTGGAAAGTGTCGTAGAGTGGAGTGTTGTACAGGGGAGTGTAGTGGCATAAGTGGAGTAGAAGGTTTACAGTGTAGTGTAGGGGTATACAGTGGAGTACAGTGGCGTAGAGTGGAGTAGAGGTTTGTAGAGTGGAGTTGCAAAGAGTGGAGTAGAGTGTGGCAGAGTGGAGCGGTGTAGAGTGGAGTGTTATACAGTTCCATAGAGTGGGGTAAAGTGTCATGTAGTGGAATAGAGTGGAGTGGAGTCCAGTCAAGTGGATAGCGTAGAGTGGATTAACATGTTGCAGAGTAGAGTGTTGTGGACTGGAGTAAAGTGGACTGGCATAGCATACAAAGTACAAAGTGAAGTAATGTGTTGTAGGGTGGAGTGGGGTATGGTACAGTGGAGTTGACTGGCATGTTGCAGAGAGTCGAAACTGTTGTGGAATAGAGTTGAGTGCCACAGAGTGGATTACAGTGTTTTACAGTGGAGTGGCATGGAGTACAGTGCCGTCCAGTATGGTGGAGTGACATAGACCGCTATAGAGTTGAGTGGCACATAGTAACCTACAGTGGAGTGGTGTAGCGTGCAGTAATGGAGTAAAGTGGATTAGTGTCTCATAGTGCCGCCTTCGATACGGTCAGCTATACCACCCTGCTGGACCGTCTCCATAACATCGGAGTTTCTGGTGATGCTTTAAGGTGGTTTGATTCCTTCCTGTCTGGGAGGTCGTTTCAGATCTTCGACGGTGAGATAACATCCTCCATCAAACCCCTGAGCTGCGGAGTACCACAGGGCTCCTCCCTAAGCCCGGTCCTGTTCAACGTGTACATGGGACCGCTGGCGGGCGTTGTCGAACCGTATGGCATTAAAATGGTGTCTTACGCCGACGACACCCAGCTCGTGGTCTCGCTGACAACCGGGAATGATAGGCACTCCCCAACCAATTTGTTAAAATGCTTAGAGGATGTTAAGGGATGGATGACCGCCTCCTCCCTCAAACTAAATGGAGAAAAGATGGAGCTCATGCTCCTTGGTCCAACCTCTCCGGTACCCTTCACCTCCCTGTGGCCCAGTACTCTGGGACCCCCCCCCTCCCCTAAGGAAAGTGTTAAAAGCCTGGGAGTATGGCTGGACAATAAACTGTCCTTTTCCACCCAAGCCAAAAAACTGTCCGCCTCATGCTTTGGTCTACTTAGAGTCTTGAGGAAGGTTCTCCCGCTTCTTCCCTTAGAGGCAAAAAAGGTGGCTGTACAAGGTCTCATACAGTCTCGCCTGGACTCGAACAATGCCCTATATGTGGGGGCTCCTGAGATGACCTTCCGAAAATTGCAGGTTGTGCAAAATTGTGCAGCACGTTCTCTGTTGAAAGTTCCGCGTACCCAGTCGGCTAGACCTGCTTTAAAAAGTCTCCACTGGCTGCCAGTGAGGCAGCGTGTGGCCTTTAAGGCACTGTGCCTGTCGCACCGCGCTTTTTGGAAAACTGGCCCAGCTATTAATAACGACCTTGTCACCCCCTACCACCCTAACAGGAATCTTCGGTCTTCAGAGGCGTTCCTTGCCGTCATTCCCAGAGTGAAGCGAGCCAGGTCGGGGGGCAGGCTGTTCTCTTTGAATGCCGCCAGGCTGTGGAATGCTCTCCCCCTCTCACTTCGTTCCAATCCAGATCTTTTTTCTTTTCGTAAAAACCTGAAGACACTGCTGTTCGCCAAATCCTGCGTTTCTTAGCTCCTTCATCTTTCACCTCTCTGATCAACCCAGCGCTTGGACGCCTGCGGGCAGCAAACGCGCTTAATAAATACTTTTACAATTACAATTACAATTACAATATAGTAAAATGAGGTGAAGCGGAGTAGAGGGACTTGCTTAGAGTGTTGTAGAGTAGAGTGTCGTACAGTGGTATAGAATAAAGTGGAGTTCTGTACACTGGCATTGACAGGAGTACACTGTTGTATCAGTGTAGTGTTATGAGTGGAGTATGGTGTGGTAGAGTGGAGGGGAGTAAACTGTTGTTAAGTGGAGTACAGTGTTGTTGAGCAGACTACAGTGGAGTGGCATGGAGTGGAACTGGGTAGAGTGAAGTGTCAAACAATGGAATAGCGTAGAGTGGAATAGCGTACAGTGGAGTAGCGTTGAGTGGAAGAGTGTACAGTGGAGTTGCGTAGAATGGAGTAAAATAGAGTGTTATGGGGTACAGTAGAGTGGTGTGGTGTGAAGTGGCATACAGAAGATAAGCATAGAGTGGAGTTGCATATAGGGGAGTGATGTAGAGTGAAATTGCGTAGGACGTATCAGAATAGCATGGAGTGTCATAGATTGGAGTAGCATACAATGGAGTGTGGTCCTTGAAACAGGCATAACAGGAAAGTGGGTGAAAGTATGTAGATGCACTGTGGCAGGAATATAGATTATGAAGTGAGAAATGGAAATACTTGGTAGTAGGTGTAAATAGTGTAAGTGTTGTTAAAGTTATGAGTGTTAAAATACTTAGTTTTATATTCTGCAGGGGTATGCTATGGTCTCTTTGCTGTATACCATGGTAGATGTTTGAGAAGGCAGTACGGAATTGGTTTAAGGCTGTCTTTCCAAAACGTAAAAGTCAGTTGTGTAGTTTTTAGCACATTTTCGTTACATTTTGTGTTAGGGTCTTAGATTTTGGTAAATCGTAGGTTTTATTGTTGTTGCCTACATTTAATTATATTTTCTGTTAATTTTTACAGCAGTTTACAAAGAACCATGCTTTTTTTTTTCTGTTCTTTTCTTTTTTTCTTTGTCCTCATTTGACAAATCCCTCATTCTCTGAGTACACCGACCACCTAGCGTGCCCCCCATTAGAGAACAGGATTAATTTCTCTACCGAGCCTAGGCACGATATCATATTGGCGGATGATGATAAACCAGAAAAAGAGAGTAAGCACACACCCCAACTGGGTTTGTTGCCACCTGTAGGATCTAAATGGAAAAAAAACGGAGATCGGAGACCCTAGATCCTTGGAGTTTATTTAGGCATAATCATGGGACCCGGGGAAAAAAAAAAAAAAGAAAAAAAACCCCGGCACCCTATCTGCAATGAATCAAGAAGTCCCAGAATGCTCGATTACGTTTGTTACCCGGCCTGGCTAAGTCCACCTTGGATGTCTCAATTAAGGACGTCAGCCAGCCAGCATGCTGAGGCACAGATGGATCCACCCAGACTTTATAAATCTGTCTTCTGGCCAAAAGTATTGCATAGAATAAAAATGACCTGGCCTGGCCCGTAATATTAGAATCTAAACCAAAAACAATTAATGGCAAGGTTAAAATCAGATTGGCATCTAAGATGGAATTCAGCGATGTTATAACTTCTTCCCAAAACCGGACGATGGAAGGGCAGTCTTTGAACATATGAACATCCGATGGATTGGGAAGATTGCATTTATTGCACTTTTTATTTTGCTGGTACTTTGAGGGTCTTAGCGGGGAAAGGTAGGCCCGATGTACTGTAAATAGATGGTTCCGTCTAAGCCATGCTGGTTTCACAATTTTGTACAGTATGGAGAAGGATTTAATCCAGGCATCTTTGCAATGAGAGCCCAGTTCTTCTCCCCAGAGGTCACCAGGGAGGGTAAACTCGCCATCGATATCTTCGAGCAAACTCCAGTACCACAGAGTAACCTCTTTACCCCCCCTTTGCCGCTCTACCAGCAGTTGTTCCAAGTTACCAGTAACCCCCAAAGGAACCCCTTTTTTACCAAGAGCCCTGACCCAGCTTACAAATTGTATATACTTAAATCTTGCCACTTCTGATCCGACCTTAACCCGCAAATCCTCCCAAGACACGATGTCGCCTTCAAACAGAAGATCCCCCCACCTTACAATTCCTGCATCCCTCAAAGGTGTGGCCAAACTGTCTTTCAACCAGGCCGGTAGGCCTGGGGAGTCCCAAATTGGTGCATAGTTGGAATAATAAGAGAGCCCCAGGTTCTTCCTAATCAATGCCCAAGCTTTAGCCAAAGATTGTAAGATTTTTAATTTCACCTTTTTAAAGAATTTTTGGTCTCCGTATTTAAACATAAATCCATCTAATGGTAGACCCACACCGACTAGCATTGCGTTATACATTGACCCCATTGAAATATTGGATGGAGACTTCAAAAGCATCCTTGAATGAGACAGCGTAAAAGCCCATGCATAATATTCCAGATCAGGCAGTGCCAACCCCCCCTTCTCTCTTCTCCTCCTCAGCTTTTTCCATGCAAGCCTAGTGGCTCTGTAGTTCCAAATAAAGGAATTAATCTCTCTCTGACATCTATTCAAGGTTTTAGAGTTAAAAACCAAAGGGATAGTATTGAAAAGAAATATATATTTGGGCAGGATAGACATTTTAATGAGGTTGACCCTCCCCATGATAGTAAATTGGAGATGGGCCCATGATTTTAAGAGCCTCCGACATTCCTTAAGTACCCGGTCCGCATTGCTTTGTGCGATATTTTCAATATCTTGTATTACCCAAATCCCAAGGTATCTCATAGAGGAAGTCGTCTTCAGATGTTCACTGGCGATATTCCATGCCATAATTTCTGTTTTACCAGGATAAATTTCATAGCCAGAGAAGCGACCAAATTCCTCAGCCCTTTTAATGACAGTAGGGAATGCTAGATCCGGGTCAGATGTTAAAATAAGGATGTCGTCTGCATACAGAGCAACTCTCCTCTCCCACCCCTCGAATCTAAATGATGGAATATTCGCGTCAGTTCTCAGAATCTGCGCAAAAGGTTCTATATATAAATCGAAGAGTAAGGGAGAAAGAGGGCAGCCCTGCCTAGTTCCTCTCATGATTATAAAGGGTTCTGTCAACGCTCCATTAATTAAAAGTCTAGCTGATGGTGCTCCATACAGCAAAGAGATAGTACGACAGAAATATTCACCAAAATTGAATTTCTTCAGAACCGCATCCAGGTAGCTCCAATTGACCCTGTCGAACGCTTTAGTAGCATCCAACGTGAGGGTTGCCAAGGGAATGGAGAAAGCGGTGGCCATATCAATAGCGCCAACCAACTCCCTTGTCAACTCAGCCAGTTGTCGCCCCTTAATGAAACCCTTCTGATCCTGATGTACAATAGACCCAATTACACTCCTCAATCTTGCTGACAAAATAGTTGCGAAGATTTTATAATCGCTATTAAGGAGCGAAATTGGCCGATAGGAACCGCACTCAGACGGGTTTTTGCCTGACTTAAGTATCAGTACAATGATTGCATCGTTCCAGGACTGAGGAGGAGCCTTACCCTTGATCAAAATCTCATTAAAGAGGGCCGTGAGTGTTGAAACCAAAGTTGGGGACAGCACCCGGAAAATCTCACCGGGTAGGCCGTCGGGACCGGCTGCCTTCCCCTTTTTAAGTGAATCGATGGCTTTTATGACTTCGGCCTCTGAGATTTCCTTCTCCAAGTATTTACGTTGAATCTCGGTAAGAGTTGGCAAAAGTATTTTTCCCAGCCAAAGATCTCTTATATCTTGGTCCTCAACGATATCCTCTTTATAGATATCCCTAAAAAATTCCAGGAAAGCGTTGCCAATGTCTAAATTAGAGGATCTAAGGCCAATCTCCCCTTCCACTTTTATCTCTCTAATATAGTTTTTAGCCTGATCTGCTTTCACTTTCCAGGCCAACAACTTTCCTGCAGCTTCGCCAAGCTCAAACTGGGCGAGTTTACTCGCCTCCCACCTCCTTGTGACCCTCTCTTGTAGAATAGATTCCATCTTATTCTTGAAATCCAAGAGCCTCTCTTGCTCAACAGCTGAAACCATAGAGAGACCAAGATTTTGTTCGACTACCTTCATCTCAAATTCTAAAGCTGTTTGCTTCTCCCTATAAAGCTTCCGCCTATAAGAGGCTCTGTTGGTGATAATGCCTCTAAGAAAGGCTTTCAATGTCTCCCACACCGTAGTTATTCCAGCAGAATCTAGATTTATCTCTAGGAAGATCTTGCTTTCTGCTGCCAGATGCATAATTTCATCGTCATCTAATAGTATCGTACGGTCGAAAGACCACATAGCATGCCTAGGCTGCTGATCACCTCTTAAAGAGAAAGAGATGGCCGAGTGGTCAGACAAGTGAGGTGGGAGATAATCTATTGAGATCAACGAGTTATTAAGTGAGAAGCTAAATAATGCATAATCTATTCTGGATTTATGCTTATACTTAGAGTTCCGAAAGGAGACCCCCAGTTTGTTTCCCGATCGCTCTCTCCATATATCCGCTAACCCCAGCTGCATCATAATTGACACCAATGTTTGTCTGGAATTAGATAGAACTTGGGCTCTAGAACTGATTGATTTATCCAGTTTGGTATTGATGACAATATTGAAGTCTCCCATCCATATTATAGGGTCTTGAGATGTAACCAGATGATTTCTTCTACAATCCAGATAATAGGGGTCATCTTGATTGGGCCCATAATAGCCTACTAATGTATATACCCGCCCATAGACCAGAATTCGAGTTAAAAGCCACCTGCCACTTTGATCTTCTTTATAGTCCAAAATTTGGACCTTCACCGATTTCTTAAAGATGATAATGATCCCTCGTATATTGGCATTATGGTCCGCGGATATGAATTTGTCAATCCATCTCTGCTTCCCTAGAATTTCAGAGGCTTCGGTCCTAAGAAGATGTGATTCCTGAATGACAATAATCTGCGCAGGGGAATCTCTCAAATACTGAAAAATACGATCTCTTCTGTTCCAAACGCGCAGACCATTAACATTCCAGGATAAATACTGTACAACAGACATAATCCCGACTGTCTACCCGTCACCCAGCCACACTAACCATCCCTTCCATCCAACTCGCTGTGCACAATTGAAAATTACGTGAAATATCAGCCAAACTTGGGGACATCTTTGGGCCCGATTCACAGAATTAACTTAAGACAAAATCCTAAACTTACTACTTTTGGTATTCACAGAATGCACTTACTACTTTTGGTATTCACAGAATGCACTTACTACTTTTGGTATTCACAGAATGGATTTACGACTACTAACTTTACGTCCGCACTTGGGCCGGAAATTTCGGCCCGGAGGCGGAGCTTCCGGCCCAGAGGCGGAGCTTCCGGCCCGGAGGTGGGGATTCCGGCCAGTGGCGGAGATTTAGCCATGGCCAAAATCTCCACCTCTGGGCCAGAAGCTCCGCCTCCGGGGCGGAATTTCCGGCCCGAGTGCGGACGTAAAGTTAGTAGTCGTAAATCCATTCGGTGAATAGCAAAAGTAGTACGTTTATTCTGTAAATCGCAAAAGTAGTAAATTCCTTCTGTGAATACCAGAAGTAGTAAGTGCATTCTGTGAATACCAAAATGGTACTAAGTTTAGGATTTTGTCTTAAGTTTGTTCTGTGAATCGGGCCCTTAGTCTTAAAGAGAACTGACAAATGAGAATTTTTGATTGAATCCCACCACCACCCAAAACTTCCCCCCACCCCTCCCTGAAAAACCCTCCCTTACTTGCTCTGACCTGTTGGACTGTCAGATTTGCATCCTTGAGCAGTAACCCCATCCTCCACATCACGTTACGCAAACTACCCTTCTGATTCCCCAAAAAATAAACAATCGCAGGGAAGGAGAACAAAGTGAAGAAAAAATTATCCTGACCGGACTAGGGGAAGATATTTCTCTTTGGATTACGATGTTTGAGATTTCCTTCCCTTTCCTATTTTTTTTTTATTTTCCCATTTTTATTTAATCTCTTCCCACCATATTAGAATTTGTTTTTCCACCCTATATCTATGTCGAAAATAAGATTACTTTTATTTTTTATTTATATCTACCCCTCCCATAGAAAGACCTATGGACCATAACCCAAAACTGAGACGCTTAGCTCCTCCCTTGTGAATTCCTTAGAATATCGTTCAGCCATACATCCGCCTCCTGGGGAGATCTAAAATTAAGCATTTTATTATTATACATCACCCGCAGAAAGGCGGGAAACCTCATCTGTACCGTAGCACCCAATGATCTGAATTTTTCCATTCTTTGGCCTAGCTCCCACTGTCGATCCAGTGTGGTTTTAGACAGGTCCGATCGCACCTCAAAGGAGAACTCAGGACCCTTAACAGATTTTTCTTTTAACGCCAAATTTAATAGCTTTTCCTTTAGGGCGTAAGTCTGGAAATTTATCAAGATTTTTCTTGGTTTAGCTCTTCCGGGTTTTAAACGAAACGGGTCCCGATGGATCCGCTGTATATCCGTCTCTAAAGCCGCCACATCCTCATCGAAGACCAGAGAGGCTTTAAGCAAATTAATCACGAAGGTCTTAATATCCCCTCCTTCCTTTCCCTCCGGAATCATGAGGAGTCGGAGATTATTCCGACGTGAAAATTTTTCGAGAGACTCTACTTTCTCTTTCAAAACGTCCCCCTCTCTCTGTAAGGACTGGATTTTATCCTCGGCTTTCTCCATGCCCAATTTCAGGACCTCAACAGAGGTCTCCAGATTCTCAATCCGTCCCCCAAGATCATCAACCTTTTTTTCAAGGGATTCACATGTGGCTCTTATCTCCGCCTGATTGATCTTAGAAGTTGAAAAATCAGATCTAATCTCCTCCCTCATATTTGCTAGTGTTAGTATGAGTTCCTCCAACGTGCTCTGATCCTTTAAACGTCCACTACCAGTATCGATGGCAGTCTCCATAGCCTCCGATTGTACATTCTCTCTGCTGGCCCCCGCCACTGTGGCACTGCCTGCTTGGGGGATGAGTGCTTGTTCATCACAAACTAAGGGCCTTATATCGGACATATCAGACATAGGGTCGGGAGAGGGGTCAGCCAAAACTGACAGGGGGGCTTTGTTAGCACAAATCTCCAAAACCTGAGGCAAGACCTTAAAAAAAGAGCACAAGGAGGGAGTTATTCGTACTGTATTGCTCTGTTGTTTTTTTTCACCCTTCTGCGAGGAAATTTTCCTTCTAACGCGCTTCTGTACTTCTTTAACCTCTCCCTCCTGACTCCGACCTGCCCTTCTCTTCCTTAGGTCCCCTTCGCCGATCGGAAAGCACCTCCTGGCTTCTTCCACTTCAAACTCTTCACTGACCCTCTCAGCCGCCCTTGCAGAGACTGTAACTTTCTCTTTCTTACTAAGGACCTGCTTATTAGATGCACTCCTGTCCCCCTTGAATACTTTCTTCCCTCCGCCGATGTATTTCCCTTTAACAGGTCTACCATTGATACTACGAGCCTCCTCCGTACGATCCTGTGACAGAGTCTTACCTTCTGGCACCCTGCCAGAGCCCCGACTTACTTCTGTGCTGACTGGAGCGGATACCGAAGCGGATACCTCTGGATCGTCGACCTGGTTGTGATCTCCCCCAGCCTCACCCGTGAAGACCTCTTGACATCCAGCAGCATCCGAGCCTCCTGCGGGGCCGCCGAAACTCCCTCTCAGGAATCCGCGAGCCGCCACCGCGCGGCCGCGCCTGAGCTCCACGGCTGCCCGGCTCCACCTCGGTAAACAGGAGGAGGGAGGTGGCTTCTCCCCCAAGCACATCCACGGGGTATACTGGAGGGAAAGCGATAAAAAAGGAAGGCTCCCACTGATCCGGAGCACGCCACGAACCCCCGAAGTAAAAAAAAGAATCAAAAAGGCATCAGACCCTGTACGTCTGGAGGTACTGCTCGGAACGGGCGAGCCCGCTAACCCGCGGCCGCCATGTTTTTCCTCTCCGCTGCTTGCTATTTTTTACAAAAACATATTTGGTAGTAGGTGTAAATAGTGTAAGTGTTGTTAAAGTTATCAGTGTTAAAATCCTTAGTTTTATATTCTGCAGGGGTATGCTATGGTCTCTTTGCTGTATACCATGGTAGATGTTTGAGAAGGCAGTACGGAATTGGTTTAAGGCTGTCTTTCCAAAACGTAAAAGTCAGTCGTGTAGTTTTTAGCACATTTTCGTTACATTTTGTGTTAGGGTCTTAGATTTTGGTAAATCGTAGGTTTTATTGTTGTTCCCTACATTTAATTATATTTTCTGTTAATTTTTACAGCAGTTTACAGAGACCCATGCTTTTTTTGTTATTTTTTTTAAGTAGTGGTGTAATAGTTATGTATTATCGTTGTACTCTGCAGACTTTTTTGTAAAGAATTAAATATGTAAAAAATTACAAATTTACTGTAGTACACTGTATTTGTAAAATATAGGGGAGTACAGTGTATTTCAAATTTTTAAAAACACACACACACATATATATATATATATATATATATATATATATATATATATATATATATATATATATTTTCACACACAGTTGTCTTCACCTGGTACTGCTGGTATACCAAAGGATGACGAACATAGACCCGAATTTGGTGCAATTTTGAATTTATTTAGTGGACGCCCTGCACCACCGCCATTATACATACATATTTATTGTTATTAAGTACAGCTATCCGGGGACGGCCACCTCCCCGGGGCTAACATAAACAATAATGTGTGAGAGGGGCTTCACCTCCGCCATGCAGCCTTGGGGACCGCCACTGCCCTGGGGCACAAATATAACCATGAAGGGGGTCCATTGTAGACACCGGGCCCCGGGGACCACCACCTCCCCGGGGCTTACTTAAGAAAGGAGTGCGCCCTCCTCGTGGAGCCCTACATGGCCCTGGGGACCGCCACCCCCCAGGGCCCACTCCAGCAGTGTCCTAGGGTGCCCACCCCCAGGACATTGCAGTTTCCTATGGTGGCAAACCTGCTCTGCTTTCAGCCAGTGATAGCAAAATTACTCTCGCATGCTGAAAGCAGAGCAGTGTCTGTTTCCCTACTCATTGTGAAGCGAGCAGGGAAACAAAAACTTTGCTTTGGGACCCGAGGAACTGCATGTCGGGACCACAGGGTCCTTCAGACTCCCCCCCGGTCCCCAACGGAGAGCCCAGGCCCCAGGGGATGTGGTCCCTGGGGCTTAAATCGGCCTGTGGGGGGGAGGGGGGAGGGGGGGGGGAGGCACGGCCCCCCTCCCTTTTCTATTGTAATTGTTTTTCTCATAAAAGAGTCGACCCGGGGAATGGGGTCCCTGAGGCCGAAATCGACTGTAGGAGAGGGGACACACAGCCCCTCCCTTTTCTTTAATAGGCCTGCAACTTTTTTGCTTAATGACATGCTTCGCCACTTTCTTGTAAATATGCCCTTAACGGTTGAAGTAATGTGATAGTTAGGTGAAATGTTCAGTAACAATGCAACATTTTAAACTCTAAAATACCACAGGAAGTCAGCCGTTATAGTTATACTTATCTCAATTTTCTCTTCAATAATTTAATTGCAAATGTTGCAGTGATATTATCAATTATGTCCTAGAAGATGTCATGAGTGATGTAATATGTGGGTAATGAGCAGTGCATGGCTAGGGTGCGAGTCTCAGCCTGACTTTCGATCCATAATACAAGCCACTGTCATCTCAAGAACGAATTATGGCAACGCTCTACTCACAAAAGATGTGAGCTCTTGAGCATCTCAGAAACCCACTCCATTTCTGCAGTTCACCTATCAGCTAACTCCAGGGAGGAAATGCGAGCATATTACCACGTTACGAGCGATCTGGATGCAAGGATTACATTTACACGTGCCTGTTTGATAACCTTCATATCTTCATTCGCTATTACTCATTCTGGTGGGGCAAAGAAATCTGAGAGTAAAGAAACCGTCCACCTTGAACACAAGTAATTCAAACCCCTGCAGTCACACTTAAATGCTTCTCCCCTACACTCTGGGCCACTCCCTTCAATAAACTCAGATGAGAAGACCTTGGCATTTCCCGAAAAAAGCTCAAAACGTTTCTCTTTAAACAACACTGTATTGCTTAAATTACACCTTTGCAACTGCTCTGCGAGGCATGCTGTATTTATGTAGGGACTTGAAGAAACCGGCCACATTTTTAATTGGCTTATGTCATTGTCCAATGTAAACTGTGGCTGTCCATTGGTCAAAAGGCTTAGTAGTCCCTTCTTAGTACCGCCTTGTCTCATTTTGTAACCTCCCATGGCGACACCCCCTGTTACGTGTGTAGTTATTCGGTAAGCTTTAATTAAAGCCTCCAAGCACTACTTTCTCAAATAGCTATGTCCTACCTGTTGTTGCAGGCAGGGCACACTCTTTCCTAATGCTTAATATTTATAGCACGGGCGCTGCCATTTGCAATGCGATAGGTCTCACATTAGCGACAGTTTAAGCTATTGACATTGTAAATGACAATGCCTTTTATTTATCTGTTTTTAAAACAACGCATAAATAAAAGGCATTGTCATTTACAATACCGATAGCTCAAACTCTCGTAAATGCGAGACTTATTGCATTGCAAATGCTGATTTTTCTTCTGCTCCCCTGTTCTTTACTTATTCTTCTACCTACCCAGTCTCTGTTCTTTCTCACTGCTCAAATGGTCATTATTGTGATAAATGAATAAGATTTTTGCTTTTCATTTACTTTTTCCTTAGCTGTCAAAAGTAAACCTGAGTCTCCTCAGATAGGTAGGATTGTTAAGCATGCTGACATACTGTGCATGTGCCCCCTGAATATCGAGTCAACAATATTGATGAGACCTAATATCAAAAATAAAATCTCAATCTGTAAGTGTAGATTTTTTATACTTTTCTTCACCTAACTTTATGTATACATAACTACCCGGTACACATATCTTCAAGGTACGTTGATGAGGAGTTAGAAATAGTAAATGTATACTTCCCGATATGCTCTTATCATTCGATATTTTGTCCCACGATAGTCCATTCTTGATATTAGTATGCCACAATATTGTTGGTGTTGATATTCAGTAGTACTATCACCCATGGACATAATAGTGCTATAATGCATGGGATTCAGACAATTCCTGTATGAGCGCCTGTTTCAAATTTCTTTATAATTGGTGACTTGTGATGCACTCAGTTGCCGATTAAAAAGAAAAGACATGAGAACTCAACTGTAATAACTTATTGCATTTGAGTTCTGATGTCACATTGCCTGCCGCTAGGCAGGGTAGAGAATGGAGAAGCCGTTTAAAGCAAATGAAACATTGCTTTTCCTTCATCTGCTCTATTCTTCTAGCTTACAGTGACTAGCAGAAAGTACATGATTATTTTTTGCATCCCTTAGATAATTATAGAAAATATAGTACCTTCCTACATGTTTCTATACAGTCTGAACGACTGCAGCTTTTTTTTACTGACTTGCATTGAACTGTTTATAATATCTGTTTGTAACAAATATCTAACGGGTTTTTAATGTGTTAAATTTTGCACTAAGGGTTCTATTTTAATACTTCATATTTGCAAACATGCGCTCTCTTTCATATGCCAGAGCTACGCACCAAGGTTTTAAGTAGTTTGTGAGGAAGGCGATTATGTGTCCATCTAATATGTGGATAAAGTACCCCCTGCCGTACATGATAAGGATATTGCAAGTCACCTCGGAATTCCATAACCTTATAAAGGAACTCAACCTTCTGCCTTGTTCCTTTATATTGTCCTGGAACTCCTTGGACTTGCAATATCCTTATAATGTATGACGGGGGTACTTTATCCCTTATATATAATGAACCTTAACTAAATAAATAAAACCAGGTGATCCAGGGATATCCTCATGACACCGGCGCTAACCGCAATCCTGCAAGCACAACATTGCTGAAAGAAAGGTAATTCATGTTACAGGTCTAGAAATAATGTGCTGTTGTTCCCTATCCTCAGGTGGGTTCGCGTCACTCTGTCATGGTGAGTGCTCTGATGTGTATTCTTCTGGGAGTGTCCCCAAGGGCGGTGGAGATTCTGAGCACCATTCCAATAGCCGTACACGGTAATTAAAATCAGTATTTGTCATAATGCTAAGCTCAGCATGAAAATGCAGACTGAAAACAACAAGTGTCCACCACTAGCAGCAAAAAACTTTTGTGCAAGACCGACAACACAGCATTCTGGGAAAATACAATCACTATGGTATTTCACACAACAGATGTAATGAACAAGTTACTTACCTTCGGTAACGCTATATCTGTAAGAGACATATATTAGTTATAGATTGCTTACCTTAGAATTACCCCCAGGCGTCAGACTGGATCCAGGGAATTTTTTCTGGCGTTGGTCGATTCCGCGTTCATTGTCATGATCGCCAGGATGACATTGCGTTATCTATTTAGACACTGCCCCAGCGTGCTGACGTCAGTTCTTTGACACAACATTCCACGCCAGAAGCGCAGAGCCATGCAAGACACTGACCATTGGTGCACAAAACTAGGGCCCTAAAAGGCAGTCCCTTACTCTAAAAGTCAGTTCGCAGAACGGGGAGGATGGCATTAAGGAATCTATAACTAATATATGTCTCTTACAGACATATCATTAACAAAGGCAAGTAACTTGTTCATCTGAAAGAGACTATTAGTTATAGATTCTTTACCTTAGAATAGATACCCCTGCAATACCCACCCCGGAGGTGAGTCTACAAACTAAGTTCACACCAGAAAGTCCTGGAGCACTGAATGGCCAAAGAAGTCGTCTCTCCAGACTTGACTATCCAGGCAGTAATGATTAGTGAACATGTGTAGTGATGCCCATGTGGCTGCCTGGCAGAGGTCGCCGAGGGGGACTCCACGTCTCAACGCAGTAGTGGCTGCTGTCGCCCTGGTGGAATGGGAGCGCAGTCCTACCGAAGGCTCCTTTTTCGCCAAGGAGTAACAGATCTTAATGCAAAGGACGACCCATCGAGAGATGGTCAGTTTCTGCACGGCTCGACCGTTCTTGGCGCCCATACAGCCATTGTTTTGTGCGAACCAGATAAAATGATAATGCATGTTTTGGATCCAGATGGTGGAGTATACCGTTCTCCTTGGAAGGATGCAGGGCGGGAAGAAGGTGGGAAAAGTGATGGTCTGTCCTATGTGGAAAGAGGTAACCACTTTGGGTAGACAACATGTCCGGATGGACAGCAAGGAAAGGAGGTTTAGAAGATAGAGCTTGAAGCTCACTCACCTTGTGAGCAGAGGTAATGGCAACCAGAAAAACAGTCTTTGAAGTCAGGAGTCTGAGAGGACAAATATGTAGTGGCTCGAAAGGAGCACACATAAGGTAAGTTAAGACCAGATTCAAGTCCCACTGGGGCATTACGAAAGGAATAGGAGGAAAGAGGTGAGTAATGCCCTTAAAAAACCTATTTACAATAGGGGACTTGAAAAGAGAAGGCTGATCAGGAAGGCAAAGAAAGGCCAAAATGGCTGAAAGATAGCCTTTAAGGGTGCCCAGAGCAGAGCCCTGCTGGGCCAAAGATAGAATGAAGAGAACCTCTGAAAGAGCAGCAGAAAGGGGATCCACAGCCTTTACTGTGCACCATGCCACAAATGTGTTCCATCTAAAGGCGTAAACCATTTTAGGTGAGGGACGCCTGGCTGCCAAGATAACATTACAGACTTCAAGAGGAAGGTCAAAGGCTGTCAACTGTCACCGCTCAATCTCCACGCAAGGAGGTGGAGGCTGGACAGGTTCGGGTTGGAGGACCGTCCCCTGCTGCTGCGACAGAAGATCCTCTCGAAGAGGCAGTCTGATCGGAGGATCAATGGCCATGTTCAAGAGCTCGGGATACCAGACTCTTCGTGCCCAGTCCAGAGCCACAAGTTTGACTTGGGTCCGGTCACTCTTGATCTTCTTCAGCACTCTGGGTAGAAGTGTAATAGGCGGAAAGGCCACAATTCCACTCGCGACGATAAGCGTTGCCGAGCGAGTGCCGTCTTGGAAATTCCAATGCGCAGAACTGCTGACATTGCGCGTTCTATTCGGTGGCAAACAGATCTAACCAAGGCTCTCCCCACTATTGAAAGAGACCTTGCACCACCTCCGAGTGAAGACGCCATTCGTGATCCATCATGCACCGGTGGTTGAGTTCGTCCACCCTGGTGTTCAGAGAGCCTGCCAGGTATTGAACCACCAGGGACATGCCCTGATGTTCCAGCCATGTCCAAAGGCAAAGAACCTCTTGACATAGGGAACACGACCTCTCCTCGCCCTGTTTGTTAGAGTACCACATGGCGGTGGTGTTGTCCGTGAACACCTGCACTACCCTTCCTCTGACATAAGGAAGGAATGTCTTCAGTGCAAGACAAATCGCCCGGAGCACCAGAAGGTTGATGTGGAGCCCGGATTTCACCGGAGACCAGAGGCCTCTAATCTCCGCCTCTCCCATGTGGTCGCCCCATCCCATGAGTGACAAATCTGTCACCACTGTGAACTCTGGTTGGGGAAGGGAGAGGGATCTGCCGTTGACCCTATCCTGATCCGTTAGCCAATTGGTGTGCAGTGCCCTCCGAGATCTGGATGCAATCGGAAAGATTCCCCTGATGCTGCGCCCACTGGAGCTTCAGGTCCCACTGCAGAGCCCACATATGCCACCTGGAATGATCCACCAGCAGGATGCAGGAGGCTATAAGGCCCAGCAGCCTCAGGGTCATTCTCACTAAAATCCGAGATAGAGGCTAAAACATCGGTATTATAACCCGAATAGCCCGGACTCGCTGCTCGGGAGGATTAGCCCGAAACTGCACTGTATCCAGAACTGCTCCGATGAAAAGGAGCTTCTGAGGGGGAATCAGGTGTGACTTCGGCACGCCGATAGTGAACCCCAGTGAGTGCAGGAGGTCTGCCGTAGTCTGAAGATGGGAGACAACAGCCTGGGGCGAGCTCGCCTTCAACAGCCAGTCATCGAGATAGGGGAAGACTGGAACCCCTGATCTGCGCAGATGAGCTGCGACCACCGCCATCACTTTTGTAAACACCCGAAGGGCACTGGTAAGGCCAAAGGGGAGCACTGCAAACTGAAAATGCTTGTGGCCTACCGTGAACAGTAGGTTACGCCTGTAGGCTGGCAGGACAGGGATGTGGAAGTAAGCGTCCTGCAAGTCCAACGCTACCATCCAGTCTACAGGGTCGAGGGCAGACAGGACCTAAGCTAATGTCAACATTTTGAACTTCTCCTTCCAGAGGAAGTGGTTGACAGCCCTGAGATCCAAAATAGGACGTAGGCCTTTATCCTTCTTGGGTACCAGGAAGTAGTTGGAATAACAACCAGGACCTACTTCTGGCACAGGGACTCGCTCAATAGCTTCCTTGGCAAGAGAGCTGTAACTTCCTGATGGAGAAGGGCTAAGTGATCCTCCGACATGTGATGGAGTGTTGGTGGCATGGAGGGAAGGGTAGTCTCGAAGGGGAGGGTCTAGTCTCTACGGACTATCTGCAAAACCCACCTGTCCGACGTGATGCTGTGCCAGTGGGAGAGATGATGTTGGATCCTGCCGCCTACTGGCAAGTGGTGGCCCTGAAAAGTCAGACTAGGAAGGTGTGAAGGCAGCTGCAGGGGGGGCATTGGTGGACTGACCCGCAATCTGGCCCGAGCCCACGACGTTGGGGGTCTCACATCCCCGGCCACACAGAGGCTGGGTGGCGGCCCTGTGGCTCTCTGGATGGAACATGGTGGGGCACCCTTTCCGTGGCCACGAAAGAGGCAAAAGGCAGACTGCGTGGGGCGAGAAGTTGCTACAAGGCCCAAGGACCTGGCCTTAGCCCCAGAGTCCGGTGCAGCACGTTGTCTGCCTTGTCACTAAACAGGTGATGGCCATCAAAGGGCATGTCCAAAAGGGTAGATTGGACATCCCCAGAGCCAGATGTTCTCAGCCAGGCATAGCGCCTCAGGGCTACGGACATGGAAATCGTCCTACCCAGCGAGTCGGCAGTCTCCAGCGCAACATCCAACTCCTCTCTCCAATCTTACTCTTCAAGCTCGTCTGCCAGAGTGTCAACAGACCCCTCCCTGTCCTCCTCACCCTCCTCTTGCCACCACTCAGGGCGATAAGGAATGCCAGGGAAGAAAAGCGGTACAAAAGTACCCGCCGGCATCGGTACCGGTGTTGTCCGGCTCTGTGTCCAAGTCGAGGGGGAGCTCAGGGTTGACACCAGCCGGGGACGCAAACGGCACCGGAGGTGGCGGAGGCG
Organism: Triturus cristatus; assembly: GCF_964204655.1. Taxonomy (NCBI): domain Eukaryota; kingdom Metazoa; phylum Chordata; class Amphibia; order Caudata; family Salamandridae; genus Triturus; species Triturus cristatus. Next base: position 1,181,761,986 of record NC_140584.1, on the reverse strand, counting down.
TCGTCATGGAAATCGGCACCGGGGAAGGTACCGTGAGGTCGACCAGCAGTGACCCGGATCCAGGCCTGGATCCTTGAGGGCCCTGCGGCGCCGAGGTCAAAGCTGCCGGCATCGAAGGCCTAGGGCCCCCAACCGAGTCAGTGGGCCTGAAGGCATGCCCGGCAGAGTCGGGCTGCCCAAAGATGGAATGGAGGGCTTCGTAAAATGCACGAAGCTGGGCAGGGGACGCTCCGGCTCGCGGGAAGCTTGGAGCTGTCCCAGCAGTCTCCGAGGGCGGAGGACGATGACCCTCCATGTCCCGTGTTGCGTCGGACGACAGACGGGTTGAAGGCGTAGGGCGACGATGCTTCTTCGCCTTCTTCTTGTACTTCGACTTACCCGATGACGAAGACTTCGATGGCAAATGATGGTGGTGGCTCTGCAACCGGTCCCGCAATCTTCCTCTTGACCAGGACCTCGAGCGGCATGGAACCGACTGCCAGGCCTCCAGAAGCTTTCAGAACCGCTCTCGCAAAGACTTCGGGTTCATGGCCCGACACTCGGAGCACGATTTTGAGTCGTGTTCGCGCTTCAAGCACCAGAGGCGCGGATCCGCAAGAGGCATCAGCTTATGACAGGAGTCACAAGGCTTGAAACCGGTCCGATGATGGGACATCCCTACGTGCACCCGGAGTCGAATGACTCGGAAAAAGATGTTGACAAAAGTCGAAAAGGTTTTAGTCAAAAAGTAACTACGGGTACCGCTCTCGCTGGATCTGCACTGGCTGGCACAGAAAACCCCAAAAATTACGTCAGCGCAGGTGTGGCGTCGAGGTAGATACTGCGACGTCATCCCGGCGATCATGACAATGAACGTGGAGTCAACCAACGCCACCTATCGATGCGCAGGGATACTGCTGAGAAAAAATTCTACGGATCCAGTCTTACGTCTGGGGGTAATTCTAAGGTAAGGAATCTATAACTAATAGTCTCTTTCAGATTAGCATGTCATGGATGTTATCAATGGATTATATTATATATTGGAAATGTTTTAGTTCTTTTCAATCTACTAAATTACACAGGATACGTTACCAGCATAACAGATATGTGCTATTGCATCATGGATGCCAACACTATGCTATAGCACATTGAAATGCTCTCACCATGTTAGTTCACAGTTGGGAAGCCATCAGCTCTATACAGATGCTACATCACAGCACAGATGTTATCAGCATGCCATATCATGCCAGAGATGCTCCCAAGCTTCCATATCGTGCTTGAAAATGCACTAAGAATGTTATTGCACACACCAGATACTATCACTATGTTGTTTTACCGCAGACATGCTATCTGCTATTAAACGACAGAACAGATGCTATCACCATGCCATATCACCATAGACATGTGTTAATTATGTAAATTCCAAATGTCATTATATTGTTGTATCACACTGGAGAAATTACCAATATAATGCTTGACATTGGAGCATGTCATAATCAAGATACTATTGGTTTATTATTGTACACCACTGATTTAGGCAACTTGTTACACAATAGAAGAGATTCTTCTTTATGTGATACCATAAGAAAGAGGTTTTCATCATGTGTCATACCAGAGATATCATCATTGTGCTGTCTTACACTATAAATCGTATCAAGCAGTACAAGTTTTAATTAACATCTGGGGCCCAAATACACAAAATGTTTATTCCAAAAAAGTGATTGATTTCGCACTGACTTTTTGTTATTTGAAAGAATTTTGCGATCCGACCTATGTACTAATAATTCGGTTTAGACAATTCTAAATCATAATGGGTTGCTATCCAACCTACCTCATCATTATTCATGAGGTAGGTCACAAATAGCGACTATGCTTGGATGCCGCCACAGGGGTGATGGTCTGCACAACTCCATTCCGGTGATCCCATTGAAATAAAGAAAACTTTTAATTCTTAATGCAGTTTGTTTTCCTTAAAAGACACAAGACTGTATTAAAAAAAAAAAAAAATTAAGATTGTTTGAGAGTTGGAAGTGGACCGCTGTCTACTCCACAACAAACTTTTTTTTACATTCTCTCCAACTGTGGAGTCAGTAACTTTTCAATGTTTTGCGACTGGATTTCACTCGCAAAACAATTATACATATAACAAATCAACTTTCAGGAAGGGACACCCTAAACACGCACATTATAGCCATTTGTTATGCGTTCTAAACTACTTTTGGTATTTGGTAAGCTGTTACCAAATAGCAAAAATGGGTTGAGTACATTTGAAAGAATGCTTGTAGTCACACACCCTGTGATTCTGTTAATTGCAGTTTTTACCCTGCAAAAAGGCTGTTTTCTGAGGCCCCAGATCTTCACGCCTATAAGAAGTATTTCAGGATTGACTGAAGACTCAAGGTCTAAGACCTTCACGAAGCAGCAGGTGTCCCTGGAGGAGTGTTTTGACTCCCTTCTTGCCCTTTGTAGGTGGTGTTCTGTGTGTGACATATGGATTGGCAGTGGGTGTCGGCATCTCCTTCTTCCAGTATGCCGACATTGGCTCCGGGAGAAACATCTTCATCGTGGGATTCACCATGTTCATGGCCCTGCTGGTGCCACGTTGGCTGACCAGCGCACCGGACTTCCTGTCCACAGGTTAGTAACAGGTAATAATTCTTAAAATGAGGTTCAGAAGGTAACTAGGAAGAGGTGATTGGCACAGAACATTGAGTGCTATTGAGTCAAATAAATCTATGATGTACATCTATGTCCACACTAGCAGAGTCTGTCTGATGTGGATGTTGTGCATGGTGGGGACTGGGGTTGGAAGTAGTACGCGGTGCTGTGCCACCATCATCTCTCATGCATGGAAAGGTTCAGTTGGGGGGTTCGGATCTGAAAACACACAGCTGCAGCCCCAGGGTGGTATTAACTGACATTCTTGTATGATGTTGATAAACGCTGCTACAGCTGTAGTATGGCATTAACTGAGAATCTTGTATGATGCTGGGAACACTGCTACAGCCACAGTGTGGCATTAACCCGGGAGCTGGCAAACACTGCTACAGTCACAGTGTGGCATTAACTTAGGAACTGGCAAACACTGCTACAGCCGCAGTGTGGTATCAACCAAGGAGCTGGAAGGAGCTGGCAAACACTGCTACAGCCACAGTGTGGCATTAACTCAGGAACTGACAAACACTGCTACAGTCACAGTGTGGCATTAACCCAGGAGCTGGCAAACACTGCTACAGTCACAGTGTGGCATTAACTCAGGAACTGGCAAACACTGCTACAGCCACATGTGTGGCATTAACTCAGAGGCTGGCAAACACTGCTACAGCCGCAGTGTGGTATCAACCGAGGAGCGGGAGGGAGCTAGCAAACACTGCTACAGCCACAGTGTGGCATTAACTGAGGACCTGGGGGGAGCTGGCAAACACTGCTACAGCCACAGTGTGGTATTAAGAGAGGAGCTGGCAAACACTGCTACAGCCACAGTGTGGCATTAACGGAAGAGGTAGCAAACAGTGCTACAGCCACAGTGTGATATTAACCAGGAAGCGGAAGGGAGCTGGCAAACACTGCTACAGCCATAGTGTGGCATTAACCCAGGAGCTGGAGGGTGCTGGCAAACAGTGGTACAGCCACAGTGTGGTATTAACTCAGGAGCTGGAGAGAAATGGCAAACACAGCTACAGCCACAGTGAGGCATTAACTCAGGAGCTGGAGGGAACTGGCAAACACTGCTACAGCCAGAGGGTGGTATTAACCGAAGAGGTACAGGGAGCTGGCAAGCACTGCTGCAGCCACAGTGTGGCCTTAACTGAGGAGCTGGAGGGAGCTGGCAAACACTGCTACAGCCACAGTGTCGCATTAACGGAAGAGCTGGCAAACACTGTTACAGCCACAGTGTGGTATTAACCGAGGCACTGGAGGGAGCTGGCAAACACTGCTAGAGCCAGAGGGTAGCATTAACCGAGAAGCTGGTGGGAGCTGGCAAACACTGCTACAGCCAGAGGGTGGAATTAACCGAGGATCAGGAGGGAGCTGTCAAATATTGCTACAGACACAGTGTGGTATTAACTGAGGAGCTGGCGGGAGCTGGCAAACACTGCTACAGCCACTGTGTGGCATCAACCCGGGAGCTGGAGGGAGCTGGCAAACACTGCTACAGCCACAGTGTGGTATTAACAGAGGAGCTGGAAAAGACAACTATAGCCACAGAGTGGCATTAACCCGGGAGTTGGAGGGAGCTGGCAAACACTGCGACAGCCGGAGGGTGGTATAAACCGAAGAGCTGCAGTGAGCTGGCAAGCATTGCTACAGCCACAGTGTGGCATTAACTGAGGAGCTGGAGGGAGCTGGCAAACACTGCTACAGCCACAGTGTGGCATTAACAGAAGAGCTGTCAAACACTGCTACAGCCACAGAGTGGTATTAACCGAGGCGCATGGAGGGAGCTGGCAAAACTTCTAGAGCCAGAGGGTTGCATTAACCGAGAAGCTGGTGGAAGCTGGCAAACACTGCTACAGCCAGAGGGTGGCATTAACCGAGAAACTGTCGGGAGCTGGCATACACTGCTACAGCCACAGTGTTGCATTAACTGAGGAGCTGGAGGGAGCTGGCAAACACTGCTACAGCCAGAGGGTGGCATTAACCAAGAAGCTGGTGGGAGCTGGCAAACTCTGCTACAGCCACAGTGTGGCATTAACCTGGTAGTTGGAGGGAGCTGGCAAACACTGCTACAGCCAGAGGGTGGTATTAACCGAAGAGCTGCAGGGAGCTGGCAAACACTGCTACAGCCACAGTGTGGTATTAACCGAGGAGCTGGAGGGAGCTGGCAAACAATGCTACAGCAGGAGGGTCGCATTAACCGAGAATCTGGCGAAAGCTGGCAAACACTGCTACAGCCACAGTGTGGCAGTAACCCAGGAGCAGGAAGGAGCTGGAAAACACTACTACAGCCACAGTGTGGTATTAACCGAGGAGCTGGAGGGAGCTGGCAAACACTGCTACTGCCACAGTGTGGCATTAACTAAGGAGCTGGAGGGAGCTGGAAACACTGCTACAGCCACAGTGTGGTATTAACAGATGAGCTAGAGGGATATGGCAAACGCTGCTACAGCCAGAGGGTGGCATTAACCAAGAAGCTGGTAGGAGCTGGCAAACACTGCTACAGCCACAGTGTGGCAGTAACCCAGGAGCAGGAGGGAGCTGGCAAACACTGCTAGAGCCAGAGTGTAGCATTAACCGAGAAGCTGGTGGAAGCTGGAAAACACTGCTACAGCCACAGTGTGGCATTAACCCGGGAGTTGGAGGGAGTTGGCAAATACTGCCACAGCTGCAGTGTGGTATTAATCGAGGAGCTGGAGGGAGCTGGCAAACACTGCTACAGCCACAGTGTGGCATTAACTGAGGAGCTGAAAGGAGCTAAAAACACTGCTACAGCCACAGTGTGGCATTAACCGAAGAGATGGATGGAGCTGGCAAACACTACTACAGCCAGAGGGTGGTATTAACCGAAGAGCTGCAGGGAGCTGGCAAACACTGCTACAGCCACAGTGTGGTATTAACCGAGGAGCTGGAGGGAGCTGGCAAACAATGCTACAGCAGGAGGGTCGCATTAACCGAGAATCTGGCGAAAGCTGGCAAACACTGCTACAGCCACAGTGTGGCAGTAACCCAGGAGCAGGAAGGAGCTGGAAAACACTACTACAGCCACAGTGTGGTATTAACCGAGGAGCTGGAGGGAGCTGGCAAACACTGCTACTGCCAGAGGGTGGTATTAACCGAAGAGCTGCAGGGAGCTGGCAAACACTGCTACAGCCACAGTGTGGTATTAACCGAGGAGCTGGAGGGAGCTGGCAAACAATGCTACAGCAGGAGGGTCGCATTAACCGAGAATCTGGCGAAAGCTGGCAAACACTGCTACAGCCACAGTGTGGCAGTAACCCAGGAGCAGGAAGGAGCTGGAAAACACTACTACAGCCACAGTGTGGTATTAACCGAGGAGCTGGAGGGAGCTGGCAAACACTGCTACTGCCACAGTGTGGCATTAACTAAGGAGCTGGAGGGAGCTGGAAACACTGCTACAGCCACAGTGTGGTATTAACAGATGAGCTAGAGGGATATGGCAAACGCTGCTACAGCCAGAGGGTGGCATTAACCAAGAAGCTGGTGGGAGCTGGCAAACACTGCTACAGCCACAGTGTGGCAGTAACCCAGGAGCAGGAGGGAGCTGGCAAACACTGCTAGAGCCAGAGTGTAGCATTAACCGAGAAGCTGGTGGAAGCTGGAAAACACTGCTACAGCCACAGTGTGGCATTAACCCGGGAGTTGGAGGGAGTTGGCAAATACTGCCACAGCTGCAGTGTGGTATTAATCGAGGAGCTGGAGGGAGCTGGCAAACACTGCTACAGCCACAGTGTGGCATTAACTGAGGAGCTGAAAGGAGCTAAAAACACTGCTACAGCCACAGTGTGGCATTAACCGAAGAGATGGATGGAGCTGGCAAACACTACTACAGCCACAGAGTGGCATTAACCGAGGAGCTGGATGGAGCTGGCAAGCACTGCTACAGCCACAGTGTGGCATTAACTCAATAGCTGGCAAACACTGCTACAGCCAGTGTGGCATTAACCGAGGAGATGGATGGAGCTGGCAAACACTACTACAGCCTCAAAGTGGTATTAACCGAGAAGCTGGCAGGGGCTGGCAAACACAGCTACAGCCGGAGGGTGGCATTAACTGAGGAGCTGGACGGAGCTGGCAAACACTACTACAGCCACAGAGTGGCATTAACCGAGGAGCTGGATGGGGCTGGCAAGCACTGCTACAGCCACAGTGTGGCATTAACCCGGGAGCTGGCAAGCACTGCTACAACCACAGTGTGGCATTAACCCGGGAGCTGGAGGGAGCTGGCAAACAATGCTACAGCCACAGTGTAGCATTAACTGAGGAGCTAGAGGGAGCTGGAAACACTGCTACAGCCACAGTGTGGCATTAACCGAGGAGCTAGAGGGAGCTAGCAAGCACTGCTACAGCCACAGTGTGGCATTAACCCGGGAGCTGGAGAGAGCTGGCAAACACTGCTACAGCCACAGTGTGGCATTAACCGAGGAGCTGGAAGGAGTTGGCAAACACTGCTACAGCCACAGTGTGGCATTAACCGAGGAGCTGGAAGGAGCTGGCAAACACTGCTACAGCCTCAGTGTGGCATTAACTCAGGAGCTTGAGGGAGCTGGCTAGCACTGCTACAGCCACAGTGTGGCATTAACTCAGAAGCTGGAAGGAGCTGGCAAACACTGCTACAGCCTCAGTGTGGCATTAGCTCAGGAGCTGGAGGGAGCTGGCAAACACTGCTACAGCCTCAGTGTGGCATTAACCCGGGAGCTGGAGAGAGCTGGCAAACACTGCTACAGCCACAGTGTGGCATTAACGGAGGAGCTGGAAGGAACTGGCAAACACTGCCACAGCCACAGTGTGGCATTAACCGAGGAGCTGGAAGGAGCTGGCAAACACTGCTACAGCCTCAGTGTGACATTAACTCAGGAGCTGGAGGGAGCTGGCTTGCACTGCTACAGCCACAGTGTGGCATTAACTCAGGAGCTGGAAGGAGCTGGCAAACACTGCTACAGCCTCAGTGTGGCATTAACTCAGGAGCTGGAGGGAGCTGGCAAACACTGCTACAGCCTCAGTGTGGCATTAACCCGGGAATTGGAGGGAGCTGGCAAACACTGCTACAGCCTCAGTGTGGCATTAACCCGGGAATTGGAGGGAGCTGGCAAACACTGCTACAGCCTCAGTGTGGCATTAACCCGGGAATTGGAGGGAGCTGGCAAACACTGCTACAGCCACAGTGTGGCATTAACCAGGGAGTTGGAGGGAGCTGGCAAGCACTGCTACAGCCTCAGTGTGGCATTAACCAGGGAGTTGGAGGGAGCTGGCAAACACTGATACAACCACAGTGTGGCATTAACTGAGGAACTTTATGCACCCTCGGCACAGCCCCTTCCTTCAGGACAATGCGATGTTCGAATTTCCCACCCCAGCTTTTGGGGAAAAAAATTAAGATATTCGTTCTTTCATTTTTCTACATCCGGTTGTGTCGTCAGCATCACTTGATCAGGATGTTTGGCGTCCAATACAATTCCCAAAGCCCGCTGTTCTCTCCATCCCAAGGAAGTTTTACTCCTCTTGACAACATACACCTTTCCACATGCACTTCTTATACTTCCCACAAACAAGAAAGCAGACGGTCACGCTGATCACAGCACCATTCTGCCCCACAGTAGCCCTCCGCAGAAAAAATGCTCTCGGCGGTGGTCTCTTCGGGGTGTCACACATAGTGCAGCATCCAGCGGCATATGCCTCCCCTCAGCAGCACCCCAATGCAAAAACGCTCCCTGCGGTGGTCTCTTCTGGGTGTCCCACACATCATAGTATCCAGCAGCATTTGGTTCCCCTCAGCAGTGTCCAACTGCAACAAGCATTGGCGTAGCCAATAGGTCTCGCCTTTGGGACCTTATAAGTGTTTAGCCATGCAACAGTTGATGTTGTTGCACCAAGGATATTGTGCTGGATAACTAAACAATTATAAGGTCCTAAACGCGAGACCTATTGGCTATGGCAATGCTTGTTTTTTCTATTTCCGTCTATTACGTACCCCCTTCCGTAAACACTGCGCACCATGTTTTCCTGAAGTGCATCAGTTGAGCTTCATCGAAAAGTTGCGTCTGCAGTGACTGATCAATACAACCTTCTCTATATTAGTATTCTATATACCCACATGGCTAAACATGTTAACATCAAACAGGCTTGGGAAAAATACATCAGGGCCAAATGTAAGATTGAGTTCTTCTGTATGTTTGATATACAAAGAGTAAAACATGCAGTAGCATATAGATGCCTGTATAGCAGTGGCAGGGCCCCTTCCTTATACTCTAAAGAGAACTGAAATATTCCACAGAAGGAAACACGCTCTGAACATGGAGAAGACCCGCGTCCCAACACGGCGCAATAAACACGTTAGATGCACGAGCCGCTCTCGCTATTTTACAACACTTGTGGCTACCAGCTAGACTTTAGGCTACAGCACAGAAAACTCCCAAGTCCATTCTTTAGAGGGTGGTCTGGAACATGTTAAACAGCACTCCCTCTTTAGAAGATTCACGTTTAATGGGTTAGAAGGGCATGCCAGGGTGCCTTGCATGCAGGCCGACTGGTGCGGAGACACGTTATATGCATTAACGCATCACAAAAGTGCTCCATGACCCAAGATTACAGTCGAACGGTAACTCTGCAGAAGGACCCCTTGAGAAACTCGAGAACAGCACAGAAAAGCCCAAAGACCTCAGTATGTTAAGCACTCATATCAAGAATCATTAAAGAAGTCAATCTGCTAGTTTCCTGGGCCTTTCTCGAACATTAAGCGAGTAGTAAACCGCTGATGATGAGATGTTTCAATGCGATGACCTGCGCAATGAAACACGCACACAGACACACCTCTGAATAAACACTGCTAAGTTACATTCTGCTGGTGCAATGGCAGACAGTAGTACGAGAAGAAGTCACAGTACAAAAATATCCGCCAAGTCACTGTGGCTGAAGAGGCCAGGTTCGCAATGCGTGTTTGTGTCCCTGCATTGAGCACGGCAAGGGCACAGCGTTAGAAGATGGGATTAACTAGTGTTGCGGTCAGTATGGACTGAACACTGTCACTGAGTGGTGGATTGTTACTCCTACGGTTTCACACCGCGGAGCACGTTCCTACATGCAGAGTAGTTACTAGAAGCGGCTGCCGCCGGTGTATTCCATAAAGGAGGCGTAATCAGTACGAAAAAAAAGCACGACTCCGGGCAAGTTACCTGGAGTAACGGGAACGATTGTCAAATGACAAAAGACAAGAGGAACTTAGGACTGAAATGAGTGGGAATGGTAGGGGTGTGATTATTAGTAGCAGTGGGTATTTAAGTTAGAACTAAGTGTGTCCAAAGTGAGGACAAAGCAGGGTTACCGGGAGGATTGAGACTTGAGATTTCTAGCTGCTAGATACGTACCTTAATGCAGCGTAGTTGCGTTTATAAGGGGCTACAACCAGTGTGTGGCATAACGTAAAGGCTCTGGGATTTAAAAGTACTAGCCACACATGGGGTGCTAAGCATGATAGTTGAGAGACTAAAATCAGAGGAGCGGGTGAGGTGACCCAATTCTAAGTGAAGTGTGAGGCCCGAAGTTTAAAACGGCATGGGCATAGCGACTAATGCGCTTTCTAACCACTAGATGTTCATCCACGTACAGGATAACTTATTAAAAGTAGCTGTACCAAATGTACGGATAAACCTATATGGATGAGGTAAGGCTGGAAAATCAGACATACAAAAAGGACTGACGCTGAAAGACATTAGTTTCCCAGGGCAGAAAGTTCAAGTGAGGTTGGGCTGAAAGTACGCCAGCAGTTCCAGGACTCTCCCACCGGCTGACACGCACCAAATACACCAACTGCTGAAACAAAAGGTTGGTTATTTCGATAAAGTTAGAGTAAGCTAGCACTTTAACTGGTCACGTACCTGCAAAACAAGCAGTTCGGGGTTGAATGCCAGGGTGAGTAGCAACTGCATGCGCTCGCTGTCCTTGAGGTTGCGGAGCAGGAAGCTGCCCGAGTCCTTGGTTTCGGCGTACCTGAGCACCAGGCGGTCGAGCAGATGCTGAGAGGGGCAATGCACCAGGTCAGACCAACCTTCCAAAGCCTGCGGGGTCAACAGTCGCACATCGCCGTTAAGCCAAGCAAACTCGGTGCGGGTCATGGCCTAGATCAGATGGCATCGCGTACGGCCACCAGTGGCGTGAACGTACACACTTTTTCAAGAAACATTTATAAAGTGAATGCTCGAGTATATATTTGGTTGTGTTCAGTTTTCCACTTTCCAGGAGTAAAAATTGTATTTCTTCGTGTATATAATCTTGAAATATGCATGTGAAATAGTACACATCAACATTTGTGTATAAATTATGTAACGTGTAGGCACGCGCAGCCACATTATTTAGTATGCTAAAAAGGAAAACAGCGCCTGCTGTGAAGGACAAGTAACCTGATACTGGAATGCAGCCTGCCATGCAGCTGGCACACTACGTGCCACTGATGACTGCGCTTGCTCCCAAGATACATAGGCTGTAGGAAGGGACATTTAAAGATAAGGCGGGACATACCCGAGCCTTTGGCCATTTGCGTGCTTTCTTTTGTGGAAGCTTTACGCAATGGCCAATCAACTGCATGGCCGTGAAAAAAACAACAACACGAGGAAAAGCTCTGGGAGTTGGAAGTCCTTACAATAAGCCACCCATAGAGCAGCGCATGCGCGCTGTGCTAGGCTCGATCTAAAAAGGCGCTCGGCGGCAGTCCCTTCAGAGCGTCGCACACACTGCAGTGTCCAGAGGCAACACTGTGCAAACACCCATAGAGCTCCCTGTACAGTTATTATAATTCACAGGACTTCTTGGCATTGGGGCCATACCCCATGCAAGTAGAGACCACCCCTTTCCAGCACACACAAACACACAATGCTTATCGGAGAAGGGGCATCACAAGCTTCTGTGGTCTGGGACCCCACAAAGCAGGAACCAAAGTGTGTTCCTTCAGCTGAGGAGCACGTCTCTTCTCCTGCCTGGTCCTGGAATGGGTCCTCGGATGAAGGAGGTGTTTAGATGGAGGGTAGCATCTTCATGACATGATTTCATGTCGTCTTCACAGAAGACTGCCTGGAGTCACTTTAGGAGTGAGTGAGTGAGTGAGTTTCCTGTGTGAGAGGAGGTTGAAAGCTCACCCTGTGAGATGGAGTGACTGTTTCTGCGATGAACAATGTGCGATCTGATTCGTTGATCTAGTCTGTGTTGAAGTGAGTGATGGCTTTGCATTTGTCAGATGCCTGTGGGAGGAGAGGAGGACCTGATGGAATGGTTCACGGAGAGGGCTTCGCTGGATGTGCTTTGATGGATGTGCACCTGGTCACATCACTCCCCTGTCACATTCCACCTTTCAAATCCCTGCTCTTCTGCTGCTCCTTAGAAAATAGACACCCTGGGTGCAGGTGCAAAGAAGAAATGTGAAATCTGAACTGTGAAAATAAACGCACCAGTATATAGCATAAACTGCCTGCCTAAGCGATTTAATGTACATCGCACTTGCAAGAAGCTGCCCTTCAGAGTGAGTATGGTTACGCAGATACCAGAGTTCTTGTGATAAACGCCAACAGAGCTATAAGTAAGCATACTGCCATAAAAGCAGTCTTATCAGACAATGGCTGAATATTTTTTAGGAAAAATAGCTCAAAAGCAAGAAATAAAAAAACCAGCACTCCCTTGTGCTGTTTAAACAGCAGGGTACCTCTGCTGTGACCTGCATTTCATGTTATTGACTGTCTCTGGTTGATGGCATTATGACATCACAACTGAACTGTAACAACTTATTACACTCGAGTAGCAGCTAAGTCAAGGTTCAAGTTTACATGAAAGTTGAAAACTAAACTTGAGTAGTTGAGTGATTATCTTATTTCAGGTGACTGACTACTGAGTGACATCTAGACAGTAATGTGAACATTAGAGACAGCTTTTTCTAGAGTTATTAGACATCGATGTATTGCTAGGTAATAAAGTAACCCACCGCTCTGATATTCATCAGGGACAACAACGACCCCCAAGGGCGCGGGAATCGGGGTGGATCAGACAGAGAATAGAACGGAGATACAAAGGACGTGACGTGTGTTACCTTTCATCTGTTCAAGGGGGATAAAAGGCAGAAGTCACATTTATAAGAATAAAAGAAGAGCTGTGTATGGGGGCCCCTCAGCCCACAAAAGACTTGCTGAGGGGATTGTCAACCATAATAAAAGATTTTGAAAAAAGTGTAGACCGGTGATGTGAGGGGTGAAAGTGTGAGATTTAATTTAACATAAATATGCATTTGTACAGCGCATGTCCACTGCTTGGGGCTGAGCAACAGATATTTACCGTTCCCAAACACAGTAATACTTATTTCAGTGACGTCAGCAGAGTGGACTCAGCTGAGTGCACTCAACGTGATGCAAACCTTGTGGTGAAAGTCGATCTCTGGAGTGGATGACTTAGCTCACTGAGCCTCCAGGACCGAGGACTCAGTCATTTAAATGTATGTTACCAGTGTTGTGAAGAGGAGTGGGAAGGCCTTCCTTGAGGTGCGTGGAGCCAGGTATGTGGGAAGTAGTGAGATGCCATGAAGTGTATGTAGACAGTGATGGGGGTGAGATACAATGAAGTGTATGTGAACAGTGATGGGAGTGAGATGCCATGAAGTGTATGTGATCAGTGATGGGTTGGAGCGAGATGCCATGAAGTGTATGTGAACAGTGATGGGGGAGTGAGATGCCATGAAGTGCATGTGAACAGAGATGGGGCAGAGTGAGATGCCATGAAGTGTATGTGATCAGTGAAGGGATGTATGTGATGCCATGAATTGTATGTGATCAGTGATGGGGTGGAGTGAGATGCCAAGAAATATACATGTCCATTGATGGGTTGGAGTGAGATGCCATGATGTCCACTGATGGGTTGGAGTGAGATGCCATGAAGTGCATGTGAGCAGAGTGAGATGCCATGAAGTGTATGTGATCAGTGAAGGGATGTATGTGATGCCATGAATTGTATGTGATCAGTGATGGGGTGGAGTGAGATACCAAGAAATATACATGTCCATTCGATGGGTTGGAGTGAGATGCCATGAAGTGCATGTGAACAGAGATGGGGCGGCGTGAGATGCCATGATTTGTATGTGATCAATGATGGGGCGGAGTGAGATGCCATGAAGTGCATGTGATCAGTGAAGGGGCGGAGTGAGATGCAATGAAGTGTGTGAGTCAAGTGATGAGAAACAAAAGAGCTAGCTACTACTAAAGTCTACGAGGCGTGTGCTGGGGCTGCGATGGTGCTGTAGGACTTTAGTTGTACTGTTGTCACCACATCACCTTTGTTAAGTTGCTGTGCCTTAGATACTTGTACACCTGCAACTACATCATTTACTCATACAATGTTCTTTTCTCTAGGTTCTGGCTCTCTGGATCTTCTCCTTCTGTCACTGCTGATGTCTCCTGTACTCCTAGGTGCTGTGTTCTCTTTCTTCCTAGATAACACTGTCTCAGGTGAGAAGAAGCCTTCATGGCATTAGCCACTTTGTGCTCCCACAAGCCATACCATGAGATCCAACCAAAGCGGCCCATTCTAGGAGCTGTCCTTTGAGCCATCTCCATGCTGCAGTGTGATCCGAATCCAGATTGATGGTCAAGCAGGAGATGGTTAGCATAAATGCAATCTGTGAGTTGAACATGGACTGCTTTTTGAATTATCTTGCCATTGACGGCTAGATGAGTGTTGATCCAGGAGTTGGAGAGGTCATCAGAGTCTAGAGTAGGTTTCTTTGGGAGTGGGAGTACCTGTCCTAACTTTAGATATTCTAGAGGTTTTGACAATGGCGAGCAGAGGTATAGGAACTTCCCCAGGGAGAGATTTCATGATGGACATTGGCAAGACATCATATTTATAGGAAGTGGTTTTGATGGCATCGAGCATGCCAGAGTATGTTGGTGAGATTGGTGAGACACAGGGCTTTGAAGAAAGATCATTGTGAAATTGTATAAGAAGGGGTGGGAGGGGGCATGGCTGGGAGCGTCACGATGGCAGTCACACTTTAGAAGTGCTACGGAACCCTCCGTCATCCGCTCGCTAATCCACCTCTATCAGAGAGCGAGCAGCCCGTAATTCTGCTGTTGGAACTGCCTTTAAGTATGACTGTAGGACCTGGGGTCTCCAGGCCATATGGGGCGGTAACGTGACACGAGCGGTCGGGCCACCAAAGGTCTGTGTGTAAAGCAACCATACAACACGCACCTCACATGGGACAAGGAACACACACAATAAGTGACGCCACACGGTAGGAGTTAAGTAAATACTCAAGTTTATCCAAGCAGATCACGTTAGATGCTGTTCATGAGGTAGCAGTACATTTCATAAGCTGGTAATACCATAAATGACATTCATAACATATCAGTACTGCCTGAGGTACAACTACCCTTCACCTAGAGGTACACGCGCGCTTCACTTTCCTGTAGCGCCTTAGGGGGGTGATTATGGCGATATGCACGCTAACTGGTGACGACCTCAGAACGGGGCATCTAGCACAGAGAGCTACTCGTAATAGATGTCATTTAGCATTTCATTATGGAACATGAATAACAGCGCGCTACTCGTAATCAATAGCACGTAGCACTTCAACATGAGCGTGAATAACAGCGCGCTACTCGTAATCAATAGCACGTAGTACTTCAATATGGAACATGAATAACAGAGCGCTACTCGTAATCACTAACACGTAGCACTTCAATATGGCACATGAATAACAGAGCGCTACTCGTAATCACTAGCATGTAGCACTTCAATATGGCACATGAATAACAGAGCGCTACTCGTAATCACTAGCCTGTAGCACTTCAATATGGCACATGAATAACAGAGCGCTACTCGTAATTACTGACATTTAGCACTTCAATCCGGCACAGGAGTAACAGAGCGCTACTCGTAATTATTGACATTGAGCATGTGGAAATGTGGATTTTCCTGATCAGTTATGTCCCCTATCTTGGACCCCAACGGTTCTATATGCATGTTACAAGTACATGTATGTTCCCTCCAGTTCCAGTTTCTAAGACGCAAACATATGTGTGTCTACCGTCAACATGTTCTCTGTCAGATCCGCCATCAATGGGCTGGATATTCGATTCCTAAGTATAAAAGGCCACCGACTTTATATGGCTAAGTTACTTCATCTTTACAGTTCAGGCGAGTAGGCCCGATTCTGTCCTCAAAGCCTTTCCCTGCTCTCTGTCTCTGACAGCTTCAGCTTGAGCTCGCATCTGTATCCATGAACTTTGTCCTACTCCCTGTGCAGCTAACGGTGCCTGCCTCGGCTAGTTTTCGCCTGTCTGCCAAGAAGTTGTATTTCACCTTCGAATTATCTATTTTGCTCTTCAGCCGATGCATTCCTGTCCAGTGATTTAGGTAAACATTTCCTTTAGCTCACAAGCAAAGGACTCAGCCTTTCCGTCCTCCTGCAAGTGATTCATAGCCCTGTTGCCATGGAAAGTTTTCTGCCCCTCGCATCTCATATAGACACTTAGACGCTTGTACACGCACACAGTCAGTATAGAATAGATTCTGTCCGAGAGTCTCTTCCTTGTGGATAACATAGTTCTTTAAACATAGGATGTTGGATATGATTTGGGATTAGGATGACTTGACCCCAGACTTCTCGTCTCCACATGTAGAGCTAAATGTCAAGTCCCCTTCACCCCCTAGTTGCACGTCAATTACACGTCATGCTGCCGCGCGCGCATCTATGCCAAGTATTATCTTATAGATCCACCTATGTCTGATAATTCTAACCAATCATGTTTCTTTTATTCCTTATTACGCCTAGTTTCGATTATGTCACTGTCACGTCATTTTTCTTATCAAATGTTACGCCTTCTACATTCGTTTCATTGTAATGTACTTATTATAAAAATACATGTCTGTTAATAAATTATTGTACTTCACTTCCTGAACCTTCGTGGTGACGGAACCTGAGGGCCGCGACTCGAGTCGGCCATTTTGAATGGAATAAAGCCCATTAGAAACCTCTTATACCACGGATTCTGCCTCTCGTTATTTTGAGCTATTTTACTTTAATTTAAGATTCCGCATGAAATTCAGTCCGGTAATATTTATTTTATTTACCACATAATGGCGCCCGAACAGGGACACTTTCTCATCTCACGCGCCGGCGGTGCGTTGCAGGCCCGGTCTCCTGCCGCAGCTGGACGGACCATAAACGCGTACCAGCAGGATTTCCTGTAAGCTCCCTCCGGTCAAGCGGGGGCGACTGAGGCTGCGATCAACCCAGACGAGGCGGTGAGAAGTGCGAAGTATCCCGACCAGAGCCTAGCTGAGAGAGCAAGATCCGAGGTATACAGAGGCCCACCAGGTTTTCCGAAATTCCGACGTCCAGAGGGTCCGATGTCCGCAGTTATCGAGTCCTGTCCATTCTCTGAGGCCTTCCGTTTCAAGGAGCTACTCGGTGAGTACCATCGCCGGGGAGGCGTGTTGACGCGCACATAGGTTGTGCCGGTCAAGACGGATTTGGGTACACAAATCCGGTCTGCACTGTTTAGCAGTGTATATGTACTGTTTAGCAGTATATCAAGTATTCCGAAGTATTCAGTTATTGTCAAGAATTCAGCGTGGTGATTAGTTAGGCAGACTGTCATCATTGTCGATCATTGTTATAATGTTTAATGTTTAATGTTTAAAGTATTCAGAAAATGTCTTGCATATTGTGGTATGAATGACTGTTCATTGTTCACTGTTCATTATTGTGTTTCTCGTATTAAGCAAGTTCAAGAGTAAGTATCAGGTCAGTTGTCAATATGCCGCTCTTCTCGAAGTTAAGACAGATTACTACCAGAAAAGGGGTGCTTGAAGAAGCAGTTCCTATTCCTCCTAGAGACACTCCAGGACATTTCATGTACCATAAACATGGCTTAGATGCCATATTGTTTCTTGATCTATGGGCAGATTATACCAAAGGATTACCGGAAAGTCAAAGGTGGCCCATAGCGGGAACCTGGGATGCAGAGTGCATCATGAAAGTGGAGGAAGAGTTATGGAAAAGAAAGGTCAGACAGTCACAGAAAGACGCTGTTGAGTTATGGCGTAAAGAATCTCATAGACGAACAGAAAAAGCACGTAGACAAGAAGAGAGGAGTAAAGAAAGTTCAAATAAAGTTCAAGAAAATCTATTAATTGAGGAAGGTATCCGAGTGAAATCAGAACAAGTAAATAGACAAAGAAATGCTCTTATGAATGGTATGTATCCCCTTCTAGCCGAAGGACTACCTAAGGCTGTTACGGAGGTGCCAAAGGACTTGCCACCCCCATTATTTCCAATTAAGGTACATCCAAAGGGGCATCCCAGAACCGCAGAAGATGTTTTTCTTTCCTCATATCTAGACGATGCAGCCCCCGAGTATGCTAACGCCACACCACATAGAACGTCTGGCGGAGGGGTTCAACGTCAGGATCAGGTATCTGTCCCCGTGCAACAGCAAGTCCCGACGCAAGCTTCGGCAAGCACATCTGTTTCCGCATCTGTCTCCGCAGTCGACTCTACAGGGGTATCGACGCCCATAGTTGCTGTATCACGTTCGACGAACCCTTTCACACCCGACGCCCCAGATGGGGCCACGGGAGGTGCTAGCAGTATTTTTACACCACCTAGAATAAATAAACTTGTTTTTCAAGAGTCAGCACATTCACGTACACCTAAGTTCGTAAATGAACGTACGCTTAAGGAACTTCTTGTAAATTGTAGATATGACCCGGTGGTTGGTAAAGAGGACGAAATGGTCCTGGCATCATTACGTATCAGACGAGCCGCAGAGTATTTAGCAAGGTTACCAGGGATTGCTACGCATCTAGATAACATATATCATTTTGTTCAAACAGGACGAGATCCAGGATGTATTAACAGAGCTATGGAATTCCAGAAGGTAGAGATACAAGGGGAACTGTTACGTTTCCTCATAAACTGTGTGATCAGAAATCAAGATCGTCCGGGGGTAGACCGGAATGCAATGCTTATTCTTACAAGATGGAGTCAGAATATATCAGAAGGGAGACACGATAAGCAAAATTGTATAATAGCCATGTGCCGAAAAATACGTAAAGAAATAGAGCGTATTCATGAAGAGAGATTGGGAACAGACGAGTTTGAGCAAGATGAAGTGTCCGAATCAGGGGACTCTGCAAGACAGTCAGAGACCATAGCCTATGTAGGCAGAGGAAGATCTTGTGAAAATACTAGATGTTTTTCTGATCCAATACACTCTGTATGTCCAAATAATAGCAGAACGTATCCGACGCCTGTAATAAATCTGAAATCTCCTGAACATTCGTTTCAAGCCGCAGATAAAATACTACGAGAACGAAGGGGTTATCACCTCCTCGATTCCATGGATGAGCAAGAATTAGCCAGATCAGCCGTTCACTGGATTGTTAGTCCTGAAAAATACGGTGATGAGACCGTAGCACACACGTTTCTCAACCTCAGTACAGATGAACAACGTTTAGCTGGAATCTATATGATTCAGCAACTCCTCATATTATATAAGAGCCAACATGCTGACCCTGGTCCTTTACCTGATATATTAACGGAACTACTTACGTACAGATGGAGAGGTTCTAGTAACAAGCTAATTAAAGAGATATTAGTGTCACGTAAGCAGTACGTCCTTTTTGTAAATCCAGATTCTCTCTCCCTGCCCCCCAGAGAAAGAGCACCGTACTACATGGATAGACAAAATCCTTTACGGGAAGTGCACCCAATAAAAGGCGAAGACAATGAGTTTCACCGTGTATTTGTTTACACACCCATATCAAAAATGGAATTATTAGAAATGAAGAAAGTAGTACCTAGTCATGACAAAGACCCAGCGGGTTTCCACCGAGAAATTAAAGACATGTTACTGATGGGAGAGTACACCTTTCCTGATATTATGACGATTTTAAAAGTGCTTTTGCCTGCTGGCATATATGAAAAACTGAAAGAAAAAGAGTGGGAAGTGGGAGACCAAAAGATAGACTGGACAGCATTAGAAAAGGAAGAAAGGGGCCGAGCCGCAGGTTCAGGGCTCGGAGATAAAGTTAAACTATTACCAGGTTTACTAGTACAGGTACTGCCACGTTTATTAACTACAAAAAAGGAAGATTGGGGTGCAATCACAGCCTGTAAACAAAAGCAAGATGAAGACACAAGCGATTATTATGCTCGATTTGAAAAATGTTTTGGTATAAATAGTGGTATAAAAGCAAGTAGTGACTCATATCCACATTTATTTGTGACAAAATTAGTGGAAAATGCATTGCCTCCAGTGAAGAATAGAATATTGAAATTCGAGAGTACCTGGCAAAGTAACACTCCGTCGCAAATGCTACAAATGTTACAGTATCATCACAATAGAATTAGGGATGAACAAGAACACGAGCATAGACGCATGAAGGATACAAAAATGAAAATGCTAGTTTCTCAGACAGTACCAGCAGATGGTCACAAAAAGGGTGTGACACATTCTGGTGATTCTGCAGTTCCTGTAAAAGGAACCTGCAATTACTGTAAACAACTAGGCCATTATGTACATGATTGTCAAGTCCTGAAACGAAATATAGCTACAGGTATTGCAAAAGAGAGACCACGATTAGTTAGACAAGATCAGAATGAAAAAGGAGCTATGCAGCATGGACAGTCCGTGCCAGTTCAGCAACAGTCTATGCCAGCCTCACAGCAACCCATACAGTTTGTGCCAGCTGCACCACCGTTGCCTGCTACTGCCACACAAACCACAACACAACAAATGTATCAGACTGCACAGTATGAATACCCTGAGTATCAGCGTTACACATGAACCAGCCTAGAGAGGGAAGTTGACTTACCGCTTATCGAGATTCCGGTAGATCAAGAAGGACCTTATGTACATAGTGAATTATTAGGTCAAGATAGAAAATTCTTACTCGATACAGGGGCAAGTCGAACAACCATAAAACGTAGTGAAGTTCCAGGGGCACCCCTCTCAGGCTCTCAAAATGTTTCCCTTGGTTTTTCAGGAAAACCTATTGTTAATGAAGTATCACAGCCTCTACCACTTACGATAGGACCTTTGACACGAATTACAGATTTATTGCTTACTAAATCATGCCCAGAAAATTTGTTAGGAATTAAAACTCTGAAAGCACTAGGAGCCATAATATGTTGTTCTCCGGAAGGAGTAAGGTTGTTTTTGCGTGATTTTAAAGGTCACTATGTGTCTAGAGACATGGATCCCCGACTACAGATTTTACCAGCACATCTATGGGCACAAGGCCCTACGGATGTTGGCTGCATGAACATTACACCCTATCGAGTTACATTGAAAGCAGGAGTGGTACTACCACGAATGCGACAATACAAGTTACCGCATGATGCTGTAGTGGCTTTGTTGAAAATCATTGATGAACTAATTGCCCAGGGAGTAGTTGTAGAAACAGACTCCAATGTATGTAATTCACCGATAATTCCGATTCTTAAACGAACTGATCCTACTGCTCCGCCAGTATACCGATTGGTTATTGATTTGCGTGAACTAAACAAGTGTATTGTACCACAATTCCCTGTGGTCCCTGATATATCATCATTGTTGACAGCAATTGATTCCGAAGCAACATTCTTTACTGTAATTGATCTCAAGAATGCCTTTTTCAGCGTCCCAATAGATCCGGAAAGCCAATACTTGTTCGGATTCAGTTTAAATGGGCGCAGCTTTAAATTCTCACGCGCTCCCCAAGGATTTACAGAAAGCCCCAGCATCTACAGCCAAGCACTGAAACGAGAACTTGACAGTATACACATGCCAGTCAATACTGCACTGCTTCAATATGTCGATGATCTGCTGATCACCGCGAGAAGCGAGCCAGAATGTGAAAAAGCTTCTCTGACAGTTTTACATTTCCTAGCCGACAAGGGGCACAAGGTGTCCCCTTCTAAGCTGCAATTCTGTGTTCAGCGAGTTATTTATCTTGGTCACTCGCTGTCCAAGGAGGGAAGGCAGCTTACACCAGATCGTATCCAGTTAATTGCTAACATGTCAATACCCCAGACACAGAAGGAGGTGCGGGCTTTCATAGGCCTCACTTCATATTGTAGGCAGTGGATCCCTCAGTACGCATTTCTAGCAAAACCACTCATTCAGTTAACCACACAGGAGGCAGCCACATCGACTGTTCTCCCTTGGACTCAGGAACATACACAAGCTTTTGAAAGCCTAAAGGAAGCTTTATGTCAAGCACCTGTTTTAGCAACACCATGTTATAGCAAACCTTTTACACTCTTTGTTACAGAACGCGAAGGTACTGCCTTGTCAGTACTCACTCAGGATCAAGCAGGATCACGCAAGCCATGTGCTTATTTTTCCAGTACATTAGATCCCGTAGCTCAGGCTTTGCCTGCATGCCTGAAATCAGTGGCAGCGACAGCTTTAGCAATCAGACAAAGCGATGCCATAGTATTAGGACACCCATTGACAGTTCAAGTACCACATGCAGTAGAGGTTCTTGTGAACCGAACACAAACGCAACACTTGACCATAGCAAGACTTACCGGTTATGAACTGACATTGTTTCAACCACACATAGAGATCCGACGGTGTAATACATTGAATCCTGCTACACTATTACCTGTAATTGGAACAGACCCACTAGCTCATGATTGTGTTGAAATCATTGAAATAAAGACGAAACCTAGACAAGACTTGACAGACGTTCCATTGTTAGATCCAGACCTGACGTTGTATGTAGACGGATCATGCATGAGAGCAAGTACAGGAGATTTAGTGGCCGCGTATGCAGTCACAACAGACACTGAAGTTATTGAGACACATTGTATAGATATTCTGTCAGCCCAAGCAGCAGAACTTATTGCTCTAACGCAAGCCTGTATTCAAGCCACAAATAAGAAAGTTAATGTATACACTGACTCACGTTATGCATTCGGAGTTGTACACGACTTCGGTGTGCTGTGGCGAGAGAGAGGTTATCTAACGTCCCATGGTGCCCATATTCAGCACGGACCCCTCATTCATGCCTTGTTAGACGCAATACATCTACCCACTGCTATATCGATTATGAAATGTAAAGCACACACGAAGGTTACTGATACCATTTCTCAAGGCAATGATTTAGCTGACAGAACAGCTAAACAGACTGCTCAGAATCGCACATTAGACATGACAAAGCCAATAGTTCAGACACCAACACAGTGTATGACAATTAAGGATCCCACACTTGACGTAATTGACATACAGACACATGCCACAGCAGAAGAAATAAAGAAATGGACTGAACTAGGAGGGATCCAGACAGATCAAGGATGGATGACGAAGGAGAAATCTGTATGGTTTCTCCCCGATTCCATGGTTCAAGCCATTATAGCTACAGTTCACAGTCCAGCACATTTAGGAGAGAAGGCTATGCTAGACAGCATTCAGCACATTTGGTTCAACAAACATTTACGAGCAGCAGCTAAACAAAAAGTTCGTACCTGTATGATATGTTGTCAGTTTAATCCAGGAAAGAGTGTTCCCGTAGAGCAGGGTGGATTTCAGCCTCCTGACCATCCTTTTGAAGTCCTCCAGATGGATTATATTCAGATGGAACGTTGTCGAGGATTCAAATATGTCCTCGTAGTTGTCTGCGCTCTCTCCCGTTGGACAGAGGCGTATCCCGTATCAGATTACACTGCCTCGACTACTGCCAAGCAGCTAGTTCGAGAATTCTTCCCACGGTACGGTTTACCACGTGTTGTATATTCAGATAACGGTCAGCCTTTTTCATCCGAATTAATGAAACATGTCTCACTCCTGTTGGGATATCAGTGGAAATTCCACTGTGTCCGACACCCCGAAGCAGCAGGTCTCGTAGAAAGACATAACCAGACACTGAAAATCAGACTGTCCAAAATATGTAGAGAGAAAGGTGTCGACTGGATAGTAGCATTACCAGTTGCACTCTTTTACATGAGAATGGTAGCACACTCTAGAACAGGGCTATCCCCGTATGAGGTGATCTTTGGTAGACCGCCGAATATGTGGGGGACGCCTATACCACGTAAAATAACTGATGTTGACTGTAATATGCTGACAGATTACCTGGCTTCCTTGATGTCTGCACTACAATCTTCTCGTTCACAGGTAGCTGCAGCCTTTCCCGACAACACTGAGGCGAAACCCCATGACGTTGTTCCGGGTAATCTTGTCTTTGTGAGAAATTTCGACAGGAAGAGTCAATTGGAGCCCCGGTGGAAAGCACCCAAGTTGGTCCTGTTGACCACAAGAACAGCCGTGAAGATCGAGGGACGAAAAGGGTGGATTCATTCCAGTCACGTAAAAAAATTTCATGGACTTCCTCCTGACACAGACAGTACTGCCCGTGTGTCTTCCCCCATAGACTCAAAGCTACCTTTGGCTGAGGCCAGTAGCACCGAACTCTATAAACAGAAACTCAGGTCCAGATCTAAACTGTCGGACGATTTGATTGTTTAAGTCCTCTCCAAGGTGAAGCGGTTGAATCTGTCCCGACATGTACCCCTTAGGTCTGAATCATGTAGAGTCCAGAATCATAATGAAACGACATGCTTATTGTAAATTACTGCGTAACCACTGTATTGTGACATTATTAATTTTGTTTTTATTGAGTTTTTTAATAGTTACTGCAAGTATATTGTTGCATATGTATTATCCTGTTTCTAAACGTGTTTTCAATATAACTGATGAACATTCTTTTAGTGACCTACCGCCACATGAATTATCCTATAGACTTGCGCTGCGCAATAACACATTCATTAGTATGTTACATCATTCCCATCAGACTAGTAATGCGACCAATTGTTGGGTGTGTGGCCGACTCCCTCCCTATCAGAATAACAAAGGAGTTCTGCCTTTCTTTCCACATCCGTTCACACACAATGGCTCCTGTGGAGCATGGTTTAGTTTATTAAATTCCATAGACCCAGACACAGCAGTTTATCAACAACATTGGATATGGGGAAATCTGAATCTAGTTTTATTCAAAGTCTGTCACCCTAATAAGGAGGGTCACCTCAGTAGAACAGGAACTGATCTAGAAAATGAAGTGTATAAATTAGGTAATTTTACACCTAATCTTATGATTTTGAATGTCAAATCCGAAGTTGAACTAATTCTGCCCACTATGTCAGTATTTCCAGTTAAGGGTGAATTATGTGTTAGAAAAGTTGGTTCCAAACACATGGGCCATAGCCAATGCGTTACTACAGTAGAATATAGTGATCAAGGTAAATCTTCATTTAGAGCTTCTCGCCATTCCTACTTCATATGTGGTCAGACTGCATATATGCGTCTGCCTCTAGATTGGGATGGTACCTGTTACATAGCATTCCTTTTGCCACCTGTTTTCCTAGCTCCCCCTGATTATTATCGAAATGTTCATTTAGTACACAATAGAGAGCAAAGAGATCTCCCAGTTGTCGATTATACTGAGACATCATGGGACAAGTATGTAGATTTCAATAAAGGTATCTTTCCCTATATAGGTACTATATCAAATAGTAAGCTGATACGCAGACTTACCAAGACTCTTGAAGCTGTAGTAAACGAGACTATAGCCGCCCTAGGCAATCTGACAGAGGAACAATCAGTGATGAGAATTGTTGTTCTCCAGAATCGTCTTGTCCTTGACGTCATCCTGGCCGATAGGGGCGGAGCTTGCAGGGTCATCGGATCCAGCTGCTGCATATTCATACCAGAAAATTCGCCATCTGTATATAAAGCTATAACACGCCTTCATAAGATTGTAAGCCAGATACACGAGAATCCAGGCACTTGGACGTGGTCCGGGTGGTTTTGGAGTGTGATATCAGCCTGGGGATGGAGAGTTCTATCCTTCCTAGGTATTGGCCTTCTTATGCTCTTCAGTTGTTGTCTATGCCTACAATGTGGACCAGCGATTTGTGGTCTGTGTGCCACATCGTGTATCCCACATCAAGGTTTTCGCTCAAGATCCCGGAAGAAGAAAGAAGAAGAAATGATGCTCCATGAGCAAATCAATGGAATGATGAAGATTGATGTCTCGTGAAGGGCAAGAAGGGGACAAGGAGGGAATGTGGAAATGTGGATTTTCCTGATCAGTTATGTCCCCTATCTTGGACCCCAACGGTTCTATATGCATGTTACAAGTACATGTATGTTCCCTCCAGTTCCAGTTTCTAAGACGCAAACATATGTGTGTCTACCGTCAACATGTTCTCTGTCAGATCCGCCATCAATGGGCTGGATATTCGATTCCTAAGTATAAAAGGCCACCGACTTTATATGGCTAAGTTACTTCATCTTTACAGTTCAGGCGAGTAGGCCCGATTCTGTCCTCAAAGCCTTTCCCTGCTCTCTGTCTCTGACAGCTTCAGCTTGAGCTCGCATCTGTATCCATGAACTTTGTCCTACTCCCTGTGCAGCTAACGGTGCCTGCCTCGGCTAGTTTTCGCCTGTCTGCCAAGAAGTTGTATTTCACCTTCGAATTATCTATTTTGCTCTTCAGCCGATGCATTCCTGTCCAGTGATTTAGGTAAACATTTCCTTTAGCTCACAAGCAAAGGACTCAGCCTTTCCGTCCTCCTGCAAGTGATTCATAGCCCTGTTGCCATGGAAAGTTTTCTGCCCCTCGCATCTCATATAGACACTTAGACGCTTGTACACGCACACAGTCAGTATAGAATAGATTCTGTCCGAGAGTCTCTTCCTTGTGGATAACATAGTTCTTTAAACATAGGATGTTGGATATGATTTGGGATTAGGATGACTTGACCCCAGACTTCTCGTCTCCACATGTAGAGCTAAATGTCAAGTCCCCTTCACCCCCTAGTTGCACGTCAATTACACGTCATGCTGCCGCGCGCGCATCTATGCCAAGTATTATCTTATAGATCCACCTATGTCTGATAATTCTAACCAATCATGTTTCTTTTATTCCTTATTACGCCTAGTTTCGATTATGTCACTGTCACGTCATTTTTCTTATCAAATGTTACGCCTTCTACATTCGTTTCATTGTAATGTACTTATTATAAAAATACATGTCTGTTAATAAATTATTGTACTTCACTTCCTGAACCTTCGTGGTGACGGAACCTGAGGGCCGCGACTCGAGTCGGCCATTTTGAATGGAATAAAGCCCATTAGAAACCTCTTATACCACGGATTCTGCCTCTCGTTATTTTGAGCTATTTTACTTTAATTTAAGATTCCGCATGAAATTCAGTCCGGTAATATTTATTTTATTTACCACAAGCACTTCGATCCGGCACAGGAGTAACAGAGCGCTACTCGTAATTATTGACATTGAGCACTTCAATCTGGCACAGGAGTAACAGAGCGCTACTCGTAATTACGGGCACTGAGTACTTCCATACGGGGTAGGACAGTCAATGCGCCTCACGGAGCTTTTAGCGGGGAGCGCCCGGGACGGGAGGAGCGAGTCTCTCGGCTCCGGTGCAGTTCGTAGGGCACCGCGCTTCAGAGCAGTCACGGGGGCACAAGGAGAGGATCCCTCGGCGGGGTCTCTCCGTCGCGATGGCAGGGGGGAACTCCCACGGAGAGGGGACCCGGGCTGAGGGTGCGGTGCGGTTCCCAACCAGTAGGGGGCGCACCAGGGGCAATCCCAGCCTCCGGGCTTAGCTCGTTCTCGGCGTCAGACGGCGTCCGCTCCAGCGACGATGGGGAAACTCGGCCCCATCGCGCACCTTCTCACACAGCTGCGACGGCAGCGGCGGGGCCCTGGGCTTCTCACGGGCCTCGCGACTCTGCAGGGCACTTCTTCAGGCCTCCGGGCCGCGGCGGTGAGCGCGCTGGCTTCCACGTCACAGGGGGGTGCTCAAGTTAAGGATGGGGGTTCCGCGCTCAGCGGAGTACGCTGCCGGGGGTCCCAGGCCAGGTCAGGGAGCGCAGGGGTCACAGCGCTAATACCTGGTCGATCCCCAGTGGCTCTTCAATCTGCTTTGCATACGGCTTCAGGGGTCAGTCTGGACACGCAGTCTCAGTGCTTGGCATATAAGTTTTAGAGTTCAACCTGGACACGCAGTCTCAGTGCTTGGCATATAAGTTTGAGAGTTCAATCTGGACACGCAGTCTCAGTGCTTGGCATATAAGTCTCTGTTCTCAGATGTTAGATGAAGTCTTGTTGGCGCAGATGTATCTGGCGCCCTTAAAGGGGTTCTGTTACAGGGGTGGTAGGGATGGAGAAGGCGACTAGGTCCTTCCTAGTCAGGCTGGGCAGAGGTTCTCTGGGTCCTCCTACTGCTGGGCAAGATCAGTGGGTTTCACAGGGTCCCTCACTCACTTAAGAGGCAGCACCTAAATCCTGTCACTCTCAGAGGCATAAGTCCCTGGCTAGGCCCTACCGCCTACGCTCCTGGTGGATTCTTCCAGCTCTGCTTCACCCCACTGGCCAACTCACCACAAAAAGTTCCCTCCCTCACTTAAGTAGCCCTAGGTCAGGTGACCTCTGGCCAAGGCGGCAAAAGAAAAACCACACCTCCCTTCTAGAAGGTTCCAGCACATTCCAGGAGCTTCCCCACTCTACCTATGGGACAAAAAGGCGGGCTGGAGTCGCAACATTGTTGTGGGGTTCCAGCCAGCTCCTGGCAGCTAGGGTGCTACTATGAAAGACCACTCTGCAGTAGCAGGGGCCTGTGGCAGCCATCTTGGGAGAAGGGAGCACCTGCACCTTAACACTGATTGGCAATGAAAAGGCGCCCGGAGACCTAGTCCAGCATAAAAATGAGGGTGGAAAAAATGAGGCACGATACAAAAATAGAAGGGGAGACCACCCTAGGGCTGACAGGTCCAACATGCGTCCCCCCCAGCCGAAAGAGGGGAGAGCTACCCAACCTCTAAGGAGTTCTCATCACTAAGGCGGAAAAACCTGGAGAGACCGTCAACATTGGCGTGGTCAACTCCGGGCCGATGTTCCACCCGAAAGTCCATCCCTTGTAGGGAAATGGACCACCTCAACAACTTGGGGTTTTCGCCTGTCATCTGCATGAGCCAGCGAAGGGGCCGGTGGTCGGTCTGAATAAGGAAGTGAGTTCCAAGGAGGTATGGCCTCAACTTCTTCAGGGCCCAGACCACCGCGAAGGCTTCTCTCTCAATGGTGCTCCATCGCCGTTCCCGAGGGAGGAGTCTTCTGGATATGAAGGCCACTGGTTGATCTTGGCCCTCGGCATTGAGTTGTGAGAGCACCGCACCTATGCCGTGCTCTAAGGCATCTGTCTGTACAATAAATTCCTTGCTGAAATCTGGTGTTGCTAGTACTGGAGCGGTACACATCGCATGTTTCAGCGTGTCAAAGGCTTCTTGGCATGCAGCTGTCCATATGACCTTGCGAGGTTGCTTCTTTGAGGTCAATTCCGTCAAGGGGGCTACGATGGTACCATATCCCTTGACGAACCGGCGGTAATACCCAGTGAGGCCGAGGAAAGCTCGGACCTCTGTTTGGGTCTTGGGGGCTCCCAAGCCAAGATGGTCTCTATTTTGGCCTGGAGGGGTTGCACCTTACCTCCGCCCACCAGGTGTCCCAGGTACACGACAGATCCCTGTCCAATCTGGCACTTGCTGGCTTTAATTGTTAAGCCAGCGCGTTGCAGCGCCTCCAATACCTCCTGGAGGTGTTGCAGATGGTCCTCCCAGGTGCCACTGAAGACAGCTATGTCATCCAGGTAGGCCGCTGAGAAGGACTCCAGGCCAGATGGTACCTGATTCACTAACCGCTGGAATGTGGCCAAAGGGCATCACTCGAAACTGGTAGTGGCCCTCGGGGGTGGAGAACGCTGTCTTCTCCCGTGCTCCATCGGCCATGGCAATCTGCCAATATCCGGATGTCAGATCAATGGTGCTGAGGTACCGGGCTGCTCCCAGCCGGTCCACCAGCTCGTCTGCACGTGGGATGGGGTGAGCATCTGTCTTCGTGACAGAGTTCAACCCCCGGTAGTCCACACAGAACCGAAGCTCCGGTGTCGTACCCGGTGGGGCCGCTTTCGGCACCAACACCACTGGACTAGCCCACGGGCTGCTGGAAGGTTCTATCACCCCCAGCTCCAGCATCTTTGCCACCTCACGCTGGATGCTATCCTTCACTCGGTCAGAGAGCCGGTAAGACTTGTTCTTCACCGGGGGGCTGTTCCCTGTGTCCACATCATGGGTACACACATGAGTGATTCCAGGCGTGAGGGAGAACAACGAGGCGAACTGTCCCAGGACATGGCGACAGTCCCTCTGTTGTTCTGGGGTCAAGGATGGGGAGAGGACTACACCTTCGACCGAACCATCCTTCTCTTGTACCGCTAGAAGGTCAGGAAGAGCCTCACTCTCTTCCTCTTCGCTCCCATCCGTCACCATAAGGAAAGCAAGCTCTGATCGCTCATGGTGCGGCTTCAGGCGGTTGACGTGGAGCACCCTGAGGGGCTGACGGGGGGTTTTCACATCTACAACGTACGTGGTCTGGCCTCGCCGCTCCACAATGTCGAACGGGCCAGTCCACCGGTCCTGGAGGGCACAAAGCTCCCCAGGTTCTATAACCCACACCTTCTGTCCAACGTCTAACTCGACCGTCCGAGCGTTGCGTTCATACCACTCCTTCATCACGGTCTGGCTAGCCTCCAGGTTCTCTGTGGCTGCCTTCCACAGCTTGGCCATCTGGCTGCGGAACGCCAGCATGTAGCTGACAATGTCACGGGGAAGCTTCTGTGAAGTCTTCTCCGACCCCTCTGTCACTAAACTGAGGGGACCCCTAACGGGATGGCCATAGAGCAATTCAAACGGGCTGAACCCGACTCCCTTCTGCGGTACCTCCCGGTAGGAGAATAACAAGCAGGGGAGGAGGACGTCCCATTTACGCCTCAAGCCCTCTGGTAGGCTTCGGATCATCCCCTTCAATGTCTTATTGAAGCGCTCTACAAGTCCGTTAGTCTGGGGATGGTAAGGAGTGGAGAACCGGTAGGTCACCCCACACTCCTTCCACATGGCCTGCATGTAGGCCGACATAAAATTGGTGCCCCTGTCCGACACCACGACCTTGGGGAATCCCACTCGGGTAAAAATCCCCAACAGTGCCCGCGCCACCACCGGTGCAGTGATGGTCCTCAGAGGAATAGCCTCTGGGTACCTTGTGGCGTGGTCCACCAAAACCAAGATGAACCGGTGTCCCGCTGCGGTCGGAGGGTCCAATGGCCCAACAATATCGATACCGACCCTCTCAAAAGGGGTCTCGACCACGGGGAGCGGTTCCAACGGGACCTTCAACTTAGTCCCCGTCTTGCCACTAGCCTGACAAGACTTGCAGGTCTTGCAAAAGGTGTCTGATGCAATCCTCATCCTGGGCCAATAAAAATGGGGGACCAACCGTGCAAAGGTTTTGTCCTGACCCAGGTGTCCGGCTAAGGGTATCTCGTGCGCTAACTCCAGCAGAAAGGCCCGGTAACATTGGGGGACCACTATGGCCCTCGAAGATCCATGTACCGGCACCCTGGGCTCACTGTATTGGAGACCATCCTCCCAATACACGTGATAACCTCCCAGTTCCTGACTGGCCACTTGGGCTTCGGCCTGCCGCCACATGCCTTCAAGCGTGGGGCACGCCCTTTGTGCCTGACAAAATTCTTCCCGGGTAGGCCCTCCTTCCACATGCCAGTCAGCAAGGGTCGGCAAGTCCTCCACAGGAGCGACATCTACCTCCGCGGACTCCGGGGGCACCTCTGCGGCCTCCCCATCCATCTCACGGGGCATGTCCTCTACCCCCTCCTTCTTTCCATGTTTGGCTTTGGGTTGGGCCATGATTCCAGGCTCCAACCCAGGGTGAGTTCCATGCCGGGCAGCCATGGACCGCGTGCTTACGCAAGTCCACCCTGGTAATCCCAGCATCTCGGTGTGAGCGTGAAACTCGACATCTTTCCACTTGGTGTGCTCCAGGTCGTTCCCTAGCAAACACCCCACAGGCAAGGCAGGGCTCACAGCAACTCTCAGTAGGCCTTTGACTCCTCCCCACTCAAATGGAACACGAGCCACTGGATAGTGACTCATACTGCCGTCAGCCAATACGGCCGGATGGAACTCCTCGGGGACTACTTGGTCTGGGGACACCAGCCGCCGCACGACAGTGGTCATGCTGGCCCGTGTCCCTCAGAGCTTCCACCTCCTCCCCATTAATTCTCACCCTCTGCTGATATTTAGCAGTGTTCGGGGGCAGGGACACTACGGGGACACACCTCTCTATCCCCGAGTGAAACCAGCGTCAGGCCTGTCCACTCCCCTTCCCTATCTAAGGGCAGCTCCACCCCAAGCTCTATACTACTCACCCCGGGACTTTTCCCGCCCGTTGGGGCTGGTGGTCACTTGCGACACTTGGGATCTCCCCTGTAGTGTCCAATCTCCCCACACTCGTAGCACCGCACAATCCTAGGCTGCTGACTCCTGTCAGGGTAAGTGGGTCTTGTGGAATTGGACGGGGGTGGGGTTCCTACTCCCTTCCCAAACTTATTTTGGGGACCTTTCGAGAACTCCACCTTTTTATCTCCCCCCTCTTTCTTCTGGGGGAAACCCTGTCCGCCTTTCGAGCCATCTCCCCGGGGCCCTTGTGAGACACCCGGGTGCTCACCCAAATATCTGCCTCCTCCGCAAGCTCACGGGGATCCATCAACTTGCGGTCCACCAGATGTTGGCGCAGCTCCGGAAAGCTCTTATCCAAGAGTTGCTCCTTTAAAAAAAGATCGTACAACCCTTGGTAGTCCTGCACCTCGCTGCCACGCACCCAACCATCTAGTGCCTTCCTCGCATAATCAAAAAAATCTACCCATGTCTGTGTGGACAGCTTATGGCTGCCACAAAACTTTTGCCTGTACCTCTCGGGGTTGAGACCAAACTTTTTTAACAAGGCCTCTTTCATGGGGGCATACCTTACCTGATCCGCCTTGGCCAAATATAGCAGGGTGTCCCTAACATTGGGAGGGATATACCGGTATAAACCACCTCCCCAATTACTCTCGGGTACCCCATGGGCCGTCAAGGCTACCTTGTATGCCTCCAACCATTTCATGATGTCGTCCCCCACTGTGTAATTGGCAATTACCTCTTTAGGTAGGTAGAACTTTGACTCTTGAGGTTCCTTAGGTATGCTGCCACCATTGTCCTTATTGGACGCGTTCAATTGGAGGGCGCGTAACTCCAGCTCTTTTAGCTGAAGCTCGTGCGCCAGCCTCTTCTCCTCCATTGCCCATTTCTTGTTCTCTCTTTCCCTTTCTCTTTCATGTTCTAATTTCGCTAGCTCCCATTTTAGTTGCCTCTCTTCCCTCCTGTCCTCGTACTCCTCTGGGGACGCGCTCCTTCTAGACCCTGTCCTACTACTGGCCCCAGAACGTCTTCCTGGGGGCACATTTTCCGACATATCTACATTTAAGATGTCTAGTACTTCCTGGGCGCTCTCCTCCTGAGGTGCATCTGGCGCCTCCTGTCCCTCATCCCCTCTCCCTTCTGGGTGGGCTTCTACCCATGCCCTAATGGCGGTGCGGAGTTCCGGTCCTTTGGCCCTCCGTACCCCAGGCACCCCCATCCCCTGCCCGAACTCCCTTAGTTGCTTCACTGAGTACCCCTCGAGGTCAGCTAACCGGAAATCCATTCTGGCAGGTGGGGACCTAGACACTAGGGAGAAAAATTCCTAGGGGATAGGCAACAGTTCTCAGCTAACCAGGCTTCTTGTACTCTCAACCTGGACAGTGGAAATAACAATGCAGCAATCAATGGTTTTCAAGCTCTGGAACAAATAGGCGTTTAATTGTGACGCCCTTCGCCTCACAGAAGGGTGCTGTATGGTCACAGGTCCTAAGGATCCCACCGCTCGCCAACAAATGTAGGACCTGGGGTCTCCAGGCCCTATGGGGCGGTAACGTGACACGAGCGGTCGGGCCACCAAAGGTCTGTGTGTAAAGAACAAGTTACTAACCTTCGGTAACGATGTATCTGTAAGAAACATTAGTTAGTTAGATTCCTCACCTTAGAATATCCCCAGGCGTCAGACTGGATCCGGAAGATTTTTCGTCAGCAATACCCCTTGCGCGTCGCTAGGCGTCGTCTGCGGCTCCGCGTCCGTCGTCGGCGTCGTGCGCCGGGATGACGTCGTCGGAGTACTTAGACGCCGCCCTCGCGCGCTGACGTCAGTTCTTGTACATAGCCTTCCGCGCCAGGAACGCAGAGCCATGCAAAGACCGACACTGGTGCCAAAAATAAAATCTAGGGGCCTGAAAGGATAACCTTAACCCTAGATGTCAGTTCGCAGAACGGGGAGGATGGGTGGGTCGGTGAGGAATCTAACTAACTAATGTTTCTTACAGATACATCGTTACCGAAGGTTAGTAACTTGTTCATCTGAAAGAAACACGTTAGTTAGATTCCTCACCTTAGAATAGATACCCAAGCAATACCATCCCCGGTGGTGGGTCTGCGAACCAAGATCACACCAGAAAGTCCTGGAGGACAGAACGGCCAAAGAAGCCATCCCTCCGGACTTGGCTGTCAAGGCAATAATGCCTGGCAAACGTGTGTAGCGAAGCCCACGTCGCCGCCTGACAGATGTCCTGCAAAGGGACTCCCCGTCCCAAGGCAGTAGTAGCCGCCGTGGCCCGAGTAGAATGGGCGCGCAGCCCAACAGGAGGGTCCTTTTTAGCCAAGGAATAGCAGATTTTTATACACAAAACGACCCACCGAGAGATGGTTCGTTTGTGCACAGCTTTCCCCTTCTTAGCGCCCACGTACCCAACAAAAAGCTGGTCGTCCACCCGGAACTGTTTTGTGCGGTCCAGATAAAAGGAGAGCGCACGTTTTGGGTCCAGACGGTGGAGCCTCTCTTCCTCTTTGGAAGGATGCGGAGGCGGAAAGAAGGTGGGCAAGGTGACAGACTGCCCAAGGTGAAATGGAGTCACCACTTTAGGAAGAAAGGAGGGACGAGGCCGAAGGACAACCTTGTCCGGATGAACAGATAGAAAAGGAGGCTTTGAAGATAAAGCCTGGAGCTCACTCACCCGTCTAGCCGAGGTGATGGCTACCAGAAAAGCAGTCTTTAGAGTTAGAAGACGAAGAGGGCAATTGTGAAGAGGCTCGAAGGGAGCGCACATCAGGAATGTCAAAACCAGATTCAAGTCCCACTGAGGCATTACAAAAGGGACAGGAGGGAACGTGTGTGTAATGCCTTTGAGAAAGCGTGACACTACAGGGGACTTGAAAAGAGAAGGCTGATCAGGAAGCCGCAAGAAGGCGGAGAGGGCAGCAAGATAACCTTTCAGGGTGCCCAGGGCAGAGCCCTGCCGGGCCAGAGAAAGAAGGAAGAGGAGAACCTCAGAAAGAGGGGCGGAAAGGGGATCCACAGCCTTTGCTGTGCACCATGCCACAAATTTGTTCCACCGGCAGGCGTATACCGACTTTGTGGAGGGACGCCTGGCTGCCAGAATGATATCACAGACTTCAGGAGGCAAGTCAAATGGCATCAACTGCCGCCGCTCAATCTCCACGCATGGAGGTGGAGGCTGGACAGGTTCGGGTGGAGGACCGTCCCCTGCTGCTGCGACAGAAGATCCTCCCGAAGGGGCAGACGTATCGGGGGATCGGTCAACAGACTGAGTAGCTCGGGATACCAGTATCTTCGTGCCCAATCCGGAGCCACCAAGATGACTTGGGCCCGGTCGCGCCTGATCTTCTTCAGCACTCTGGGCAGAAGTGGTATAGGCGGAAAGGCGTACAACAGACCGCAACTCCACTCGTGACGAAAAGCGTCGCCGAGCGAGTGCCGCCTTGGAAATTCCAACGCGCAGAACTGCTGACATTGCGCGTTCTCTTCGGTGGCGAATAGATCTAACCAAGGCTCTCCCCACTGCTGAAAGAGGCCTTGCACCACTTCGGAGTTCAGACGCCATTCGTGATCCATCATGCACCGGCGGCTGAGTTCGTCTGCTCTGGCGTTCAGAGAGCCCGCCAGATGTTGAACCACCAGGGTGACGCCCTGGTGTTCCAGCCATGTCCAGAGGCGCAGAGCCTCCTGACAAAGGGTCCACGACCCCACCCCGCCCTGTTTGTTGCAGTACCACATGGCGGTGGTGTTGTCCGTGAACACCTGCACGACACTTCCCCTGACAGAGGGAAGGAAGGCTTTCAGTGCAAGCCGGATCGCTCTCAACTCCAACAGGTTGATGTGGAGACGAGACTCCGCCGGAGACCAGAGGCCTCTGATCTCCGCCTCTCCCATATGGCCACCCCATCCCAGGAGGGACGCATCCGTCACTACGACATGCTCCGGTTGGGGAAGGGAGAGGCTCTTGCCCTTGACCCACTCGCGGTCCGTGAGCCACCACTGCAACTGCTGTGCAGTACCCTCCGAGATCAAGACATGGTCGGACAGGTTGCCGTGATGCTGGGCCCACTGAAACTTCAGGTCCCACTGCAGAGCCCGCATGCGCCGCCTGGCGTGATGCACTAGTAGGATGCAGGAGGCCATCAGCCCCAGAAGCCGCAACACTAGCCTGACCGAAACCCGGGATAGAGGCCGAAAGATGGGAATCAGGGCCTGTATATCCCGGACCCGCTGTTCCGGAGGATGGACCCGGAACTGCGCCGAATCGAGAACCGCTCCGATGAAGAGGAGCTTCTGAGAGGGACTCAAGTGTGACTTCGGCACGTTGATGGAAAACCCCAGCAAATGCAGGAGATCCGCCGTAGTCTGGAGGTGGGAGACGACTGCCTGGGGCGAGCCCGCCTTCAACAACCAGTCGTCGAGATAGGGGAAGACTGGGACCCCTGATCTGCGCAGATGAGCTGCGACCACCGCCATCACTTTCGTGAACACCCGAGGGGCACTGGTGAGGCCGAAGGGGAGCACGGTAAACTGAAAGTGCTCTTGGCCCACCGTGAACCGCAGGTAACGCCGGTGGGCCGGCAGGACGGGGATATGGAAATATGCGTCCTGCAAGTCCAACGCTACCATCCAGTCTCCAGGGTCTAGGGCAGCTAAAACCTGAGCCAACGTTAGCATCTTGAACCTTTCCTTTCGGAGGAAGGCATTGACGTTCCGGAGGTCCAAGATAGGGCGCAGGCCCCCCTTGCCCTTCTTGGGAACCAGAAAGTAGTGGGAATAACAACCAAGACCTACTTCTGGACCCGGAACGCGCTCGACGGCCCCCTTGGCCAAGAGAGCCGAAACTTCCTCGCGGAGAAGATCCAAATGATCCCCCGAGATACGGTGGTGCTGTGGTGGCATGGCTGGAGGGGTCGTCTCGAAGGGGAGGGAGTAGCCCCTTCGGACGATTTGCAGCACCCACCTGTCCGATGTTATGGACCGCCAGTGGAGCAGGTGATGGCGAACTCTGCCGCCCACTGGCGTGGTATGGGCCTGAAAGCTCGGACTAGGAAGGCTTTGAGGCGGATGCTGCCGGGGTGGATGTGGGCTGACCACGTCGTCCTCCATTTCCGCCACGGCGGAAGCCACGTCCGCGACCGCGCGCAGGTTGGTTCTGCGGCTGGTGGCTTTGCGGACGTGAGGAGGCGCCCCTTCCTTGGCCACGAAAGGGGCGAAAAGCGGAGGTGTGCGCCCGCGGAGCCGAGAGGCCCAAGGACTTGGCCGTAGCCCGGGAGTCCTTAAAACGGTTCAGCGCACTGTCCGCCTTCTCACCAAACAGGCGAGTGCCATCAAAGGGCATGTCCATGAGGGTGTTCTGGACATCCCCGGAAAATGACGTGGACCGCATCCAGGCGTGGCGGCGGAGCGCCACCGTGGTGGAAATCGCCCGACCTAGCGAGTCCGTGGTGTCAAGCCCACATCTTATGGCGTGCCGTGCTGCATCCCTCCCATCGGCCAAAGCCTGGGTAAGACGCGTCCGGACCTCCTCCGGACACAGGGGCAGCACGTCCTCCACCGTATCCCACAGGGAATGGGAATAACGGTCCAAGAGACAGGCGGTATTTAAGGACCGCAGGCCCAAACTAAGGGACGAGAACAGTTTCTTGCCAAACTGCTCGAGTCTCTTGGAATCCCGGTCCGGCGGAGCGGTCGGGAAGGAGGACTGGGAAGTAGAGGCCTGGATAACCAGACTCTCGGGGGTGGGGTGTTGGGACAGGAAACTGGGGTCGCCCGGAGCAGGGCGGTGGCGCCTGGCAACGTTCCTATCCACAGGAGGAACTGTGGAGGGCTTGGACCAGGTGCCCTGCAGAACGTCAGTGAGGGCCTCGTTGAACGGCAGCAGAGGCTCAGTGGAGCTTGCTGAGGTTTGAAGCACCTCAGTGAGGATGTTGGTCCTCACAGCCACGGCAGGCAACTCGAGCCCAAGGGCCTCAGCCGCCTTGCGCAGCACCACAGAAAATGCTGCACCCTCCTCCGAAGCCACGGTCGGAGGAGAAGTGAATCCAGCGTCTGGCGAGGTGTCCAGTCCGCTGGCCTCCCCCAGTTCATCTGCCCAGTCCTGAGAAAGCTGTGACTGAACAGCCAGAGGGTCCTCGAACCCCTCCCAGTCGCCCCCTTCTTCCGATTCCTGATAAACAGGAGGAATGATCGGAACCGGACTGTAGAGATGGTAGGTCTCAAGCGGCGTCGGATGCGGCGTCGGCGGACGCCGTGCCGGCGTCGGGTCCGGATGAGGGCTAAACCGGGGCGTCGGCGTCACAGGCGTCGGCGTCGGTGGCGCCGGTGACGGCGTCGGTGGTTCAGGCGTCGGCGCCGGTGGAGGAGTGACAAGGTCAACCGGCGTCGACTGGGGCCCAGGCAAGGGCCCCGCGGGGACCTGCGGCGTCGAGACCGGAGTCGTCGACGGCGCCGGGGCCGGAGCCGCCGGCACGCGAGGTCGCCCAGTCGAGTCCGCGGGGCCCGAAGGCGCGCCAGCGGGCGTCGACGGCGGGGCCAGGCTCCTCATGGCCGAGAGGAAGGCACTGATCTCCGCCGGCGCCGCGTCAGCCCCAGGGACCGGAAGGTATGGGGGCGGACGCGGCACCTGCGGCTCCGCCGGAGCCGCGGGGGTGGAACCACTTGGACCCTCGGCCGAGTCGCGCGACCGGCGAGGGGAGTCCGAAGAGCGATGTCGCCGCTTCGACTTCTTAGAGTGTTTAGACTTACCCGACGACTTGGAGCCCGACGAGCGATGGTGGCGTCGGCTAGGGCTCCGCGAGCGATCCTTGGACCTCCTCCTGGACCGGGATCGCGCACGACGCGGAGCCGAGTGGCGAAGCTCCAGAAGCTTGCGGGACCGCTCCCGCCTAGCCTTCGAAGTCAGGGCCTGACAGTCGTTGCACGACTCCGCGTCGTGGTCGAGGCCTAAGCAGTAGAGGCACCGGCGGTGGTGATCGGTCACCGACATCAGTCGATGACAATCTTCACAAGCCTTGAACCCAGGCATCCTACCGGCACCAGATGTCGACAGACAAGGATCAAAAATGATCAAAAAGATTTAGTCAAAAAAGACTAAAAGGGGTAGCTCTCCCGGATCTGCGCTTACTGGCGCGGAAAAAAGAAGAACTGACGTCAGCGCGCGAGGGCGGCGTCTAAGTACTCCGACGACGTCATCCCGGCGCACGACGCCGACGACGGACGCGGAGCCGCAGACGACGCCTAGCGACGCGCAAGGGGTATTGCTGACGAAAAATCTTCCGGATCCAGTCTGACGCCTGGGGATATTCTAAGGTGAGGAATCTAACTAACGTGTTTCTTTCAGATGCAACCATACAACACGCACCTCACATGGGACAAGGAACACACACAATAAGTGACGCCACACGGTAGGAGTTAAGTAAATACTCAAGTTTATCCAAGCAGATCACGTTAGATGCAGTTCATGAGGTAGCAGTACATTTCATAAGCTGGTAATACCATAAATGACATTCATAACATATCAGTACTGCCTGAGGTACAACTACCCTTCACCTAGAGGTACACGCGCGCTTCACTTTCCTGTAGCGCCTTAGGGGGATGATTATGGCGCTATGCGCGCTGACTGGTGACGACCTCAGAACAGGGCATCTAGCACAGAGAGCTACTCGTAATAGATGTCATTTAGCATTTCATTATGGAACTCGTAATCAATAGCACGTAGCACTTCAACATGGGCGTGAATAACAGCGCGCTACTCGTAATCAATAGCACGTAGTACTTCAATATGGAACATGAATAACAGAGCGCTACTCGTAATCACTAACACGTAGCACTTCAATATGGCACATGAATAACAGAGCGCTACTCGTAATCACTAGCATGTAGCACTTCAATATGGCACATGAATAACAGAGCGCTACTCGTAATCACTAGCATGTAGCACTTCAATATGGAACATGAATAACAGAGCGCTACTCGTAATCACTAGCCTGTAGCACTTCAATATGGCACATGAATAACAGAGCGCTACTCGTAATTACTGACATTTAGCACTTCAATCCGGCACAGGAGTAACAGAGCGCTACTCGTAATTATTGACATTGAGCACTTCGATCCGGCACAGGAGTAACAGAGCGCTACTCGTAATTACGGGCACTGAGTACTTCCATGCGGGGTAGGACAGTCAATGCGCCTCACGGAGCTTTTAGCGGGGAGCGTCCGGGACGGGAGGAGCGAGTCTCTCGGCTCCGGTGCAGTTCGTAGGGCACCGCGCTTCAGAGCAGTCACGGGGGCACAAGGAGAGGATCCCTCGGCGGGGTCTCTCCGTCGCGATGGCAGGGGGGAACTCCCACGGAGAGGGGACCCGGGCTGAGGGTGCGGTGCGGTTCCCAACCAGTAGGGGGCGCACCAGGGGCAATCCCAGCCTCCGGGCTTACCTCGTTCTCGGCGTCAGACGGCGTCCGCTCCAGCGACGATGGGGAAACTCGGCCCCAGGCCTCGCGCACCTTCTCACACAGCTGCGACGGCAGCGGCGGGGCCCCGGGCTTCTCACGGGCCTCGCGACTCTGCAGGGCACTTCTTCCGACCTCCGGGCCGCGGCAGTGAGCGCGCTGGCTTCCACGTCACAGGGGGGTGCTCAAGTTAAGGATGGGGGTTCCGTGCTCAGCGGAGCACGCTGCCGAGGGTCCCAGGCCAGGTCAGGGAGCGCAGGGGTCACAGCGCTAATACCTGGTCGATCCCCGGTAGCTCTTCAATCTGCTTTGCATACGG
This sequence comes from Triturus cristatus, assembly GCF_964204655.1. Classification (NCBI taxonomy): domain Eukaryota; kingdom Metazoa; phylum Chordata; class Amphibia; order Caudata; family Salamandridae; genus Triturus; species Triturus cristatus. Next base: position 1,181,721,192 of record NC_140584.1, on the reverse strand, counting down.
CTTCAGGGGTCAGTCTGGACACGCAGTCTCAGTGCTTGGCATATAAGTTTTAGAGTTCAATCTGGACACGCAGTCTCAGTGCTAGGCATATAAGTTTGAGAGTTCAATCTGGACACGCAGTCTCAGTGCTTGGCATATAAGTCTATGTTCTCAGATGTTAGATGAAGTCTTGTTGGCGCAGATGTATCTGGCGCCCTTAAAGGGGTTCTGTTACAGGGGGGGTAGGGATGGAGAAGGCGACTAGGTCCTTCCTAGTCAGGCTGGGCAGAGGTTCTCTGGGTCCTCCTACTGCTGGGCAAGATCAGTGGGTTTCACAGGGTCCCTCACTCACTTAAGAGGCAGCACCTAAATCCTGTCACTCTCAGAGGCATAAGTCCCTGGCTAGGCCCTACCGCCTACACTCCTGGTGGATTCTTCCAGCTCTGCTTCACCCCACTGGCCAACTCACCACAAAATGCTCCCTCCCTCACTTAAGTAGCCCTAGGTCAGGTGACCTCTGGCCAAGGCGGCAAAAGAAAAACTACACCTCCCTTCTAGAAGGTTCCAGCACATTCCAGGAGCTTCCCCACTCTACCTATGGGACAAAAAGGCGGGCTGGAGTCGCAATATTGTTGTGGGGTTCCAGCCAGCTCCTGGCAGCTAGGGTGCTACTATGAAAGACCACTCTGCAGTAGCAGGGGCCTGTGGCAGCCATCTTGGAGAAGGGAGCACCTGCACCTTAACACTGATTGGCAATGAAAAGGCGCCCGGAGACCTAGTCCAGCATAAAAATGAGGGTGGAAAAAATGAGGCACGATACAAAAATAGAAGGGGAGACCACCCTAGGGCTGACAGGTCCAACAATGACCAGCGCCGGAGCGCAGATTTCCTGCTCCTTGGGCCTCGAACTCAGCCTTGCCGCGATCCTCCAGGCAGAACTGGCCCAAGATGGCGGCACCTGCTGGCGCAGAGACCTGGCTCCAGTCGGCGGTGCACTGAGACCCTGCCGCCTCATCTGCCGCTGAGCGAAAACTGGCCACCGTGGCCGAGACTCACGGCAGAGGGCTGCTGATGCACCTACGGCAGCCATCAACACCGAGATGAGAGGCGCTGGGGCCGTCCTTGGCTAGGCCCGGTGCCCGGCCGTCAATTCGGACGGCGGGGAGACTGGGGTTCCCTCCCTCCCCCTCCCCCTCCTCCCGGTGTCCGGGCCTCAACACTGCCCGTGGGACTGCGCCCTTTGCCCTGCGAGTGAAGCGAGGTCCTCGCTTGGAGACTGCCCCGGGGCCCACACCCATCTCTTCTCCTGGGCCTAGTGGGCGGCCTGCCACGGTGGCAGAGCGGATCCGGCTGTCGATGGCGGGGAGCCGCTCAACTGTGTCTCTGCTCCCCCTGCCTCCCCGTAGCTGTGTCACACTCTGCTTGCCGTGCTCGGCCTCAGTGAACCCCGCGCCCTCCGGCCTAGGTGGAAGTAGGCCCTCGCACTGAGGATCCTTTCAATGTACCCGCAGGCGAGTCCATCTACTGGCTTAGGCCTTGGTCTGGCTGGCAAAGCTGCGGGGTGGCGCTGGTGGGGCATCGGCTGACATTTCGGTCAGCGGGGACTTGCCGCCCCCCCTTATCTCTTCACATTGCCGTGAATACAGAGACGCTCCTGGGCCTTAGGGACCTTTCCATCATCCCTACTTTCCGCTTTGTTGTTGACTGTCTCACCTGGCTGTGGTTGGGGACAGAGGGAGCTGGCTGCTGCTCAGGGCAGCGGGAGAGCGGCTTGCTTGAACTGGGTCCCCTTGCCCTTCTGCCTTGCCGGGCCCCTGGAAATCGGGTGACATTTGCGCCTCAGAAGCAGCCAACGGGCACACTGATCCTTCTGGGTGGCCCTCCCGCCGGCGCCAGGCCGCCATCATCATAGCCCTTCGGTGGTGTGTATGCTCTGGTGGAGGGCCCCTAGGGGAGCTTGGACGTGTCGGAGTGGACCGGCTGTCTTTCGAGCAGTATGGGGTTCCCACTCCTGGAGGCCCACCCCCTCCTCCCACCCTGTTAGTGTCTGCGCGCCCCCCAGGGGGCTCCTCTGTTGTGGGCTGAGGCTGGCGGTGGTTACGTCCAGGGACCCCTGCCCTTCTGGCTGGCGGCGGCCCTCCCTCTCGCCCGCTCCTGAGAGCTGACGCCCGAAGAGTACGCTCAGATTCTGGTCCTGACCCAGATACATCCTTGGTCCTTGAGCTCCTCCTGGTAAGGTGGTGTGAAGCCGTAGCACGATCTGGGTCCGGGCCGACTGGTCCCCTCTCCCAATCCGCACCCTCTCAACGGGACCTGCTGCAGACGCCTGGGAGATCGACCGCGGTAACTGGGTTGGTGGGACCTATTGGAGCCATCCCTGAGTTGAGGACCAGAGCGCGTACCTACTGCTTGCGGAACCCCGCCATCATCTGGAGCGGCGGGACAGGGGCCCCTTGGCTGCTGATCCGATCACTCCCTGTTTTCCGCCTTGGCCATGTCGGACGTGGCTGGGGTCCTGGCTCCTCCTGCTGGACGAGACTATGGGGAGACCGGGGACCGAAACCTCCCGCCAGGCAGACCAAGATGGACCAATACGCAACCACCGACACCGGGGCAATGGGGGGGACCCACGGACAAAGATGCCCCCCCCACTACGGATCTCACCACTATCCTCCAAGCCATTCGCACCTCCCAATCCTCGGTGGAGGTCAAGATTGAAGAAGTCCGGGTTGACATGACTCTAATCCGTCAAGACCTTTGTAACACCATGGCCCGGATCAAAGGAACGGAGTCCCGCATCTCCACAGTGGAGAATGATGTCCAACAGCTTAAAAGCCAGGTCAGCCGACTTAAAACTCAAACCCAAGAATTACACAGACTGGCTGAGGACGCCGAGAACAGATCGAGATGGAACAACCTCCGCCTGGTTGTGTTTCCAGAGGACTCTGAGCAGGGCAAAACACCTGACTTCATTGAACGCTGGCTGCGCTCGGGGATGCCTGAGGGCTCCCTCTCCGCGTGGTTTGCAATTGAGCGGGCCCACCGATCTCTTGCCCCCAAGCCACTACCGGCCAATAATAGTGCGCATTCTTAATTTCAGGGACTGAGACTCCATCCTGATTGAAGCAGGCTAGCAGCAACATCTCAAGTATCAAGGTCAGGTGATCATGATCTCCTCCGACTATACCCGGGAGGTCCAGGGACAAGGACGCTCCTTCCGAGAAGTCAAGCAAAAGCTCCGTGCCTTGAACATCCAATAGAGGCTTCTCTTACCGGCCCGCCTCCGAGTGGTGTTCCAAAACAGGACCCTCTTCTTCCAATCCCCTGAGGAAGCCTGGACGTGGCTGATGGAGGAGCGTTCTCTGCGACTCAATCTCTGGAGCCAGTCCCCCAATAGCCCCACAGAGGATGCCCGAAGGGACCTACCTTAACCCCAACCTAAGCGCAGTCGCTCAGATTCACCGTTGTGCCCCAGTCAGCGTTCAGCGTCCGGGGCACCCCCAAGTGACTGCCTAACTGCGCGCAGTTTTAGCTCCCCACACCTCTTGGACCCGGGAGGAACTCTGCCCCGCTCATCTCCACCTGACCTAACTGATACTGATTTCTCCCAGAGTCCGGCGCTCCTCAAGGTCTTCCCTGAGCCCGCAATAAACCGCTGGCCGTGATCAGCTCTGCGGCCCAAGGAACAGTACTCAAGCTTGCCGCCGCTTATCTCTCTTGATGGACACTGCCACAGAACATCCTGATATGAGGAGGGGTCCTCTATGAATCCCCATTCCCAAGCGTTTCAGTTTGGTTCTTTTTCCAGTTCTTCTCTGTTTGGGTCGACAGATGCTTTCGTTCCCGAAGTATAGGTAGGGGGTAGGTTAGGGAAAAGGGACCGTCGTTCCAGTTTTCTGTTGACACATCTTGTTCATTACGCCAGCATCTCTGACTGGCAGCATGGCAAGCGCATGCACAGCTAACACTACAACTGTGCACTTACTAACTCACACAGGCGCAGCATTCCTCCGGCGCCTGCCGCCCATTACGCGAGTCTCACCGTACACTTGTATCCCCCATGACTGGCAATCATAGTGGGAGCGGAACGCTTCACATAATGTCCTGGAATGTTAATAGACTGTTAGACAAAGTCAAGCAAACAGCAGTGCTGAAATACGCACAAAGCCACGCAGTTGACATACTGATGTTCCAAGAAACCCACCTTGTAGGCCACAACTGCCCCTCCCTGGTGAGGTAAGGCTATGGCGGGGTCTGGCATTCCGGCTTTCATCGAGGGGCGTAGCCATCCTTGTGCGCCGCGCCCTCCCATTTGTACTACGCAAGACCACTACTGACCCTTCAGGTAGCTTTGTGGCCTTGGAAGGGACCATAGGAGACCGGGCCCTGAACTTGCTGTCCCTGTACTTCCCGCCATCATTGATGGCCTCCACCCTTAAGCGTATTGCAGATCTGGTTGCCGCCTTGCCCCTGGGAATGACCATCGTTGGGGGGGATTTCAATGCAGTCATGAACCCTGACCTTGACCCTGCTGGACCCCCCTCGGCCATCAGAATCACCCACGCTAATCTTTTGACGAACTGGGCAGCCGCTTTAGGGTTATGTGGCGCCTGGAGACTTTGGCATCCAATGACCTGACAGTACACGAACACCTCGGCATCCCACCACACGCACGCATGATTGACTATATTTTCATGCCGGCCATTGACTGTCGAGTAATTAAAGACATCACCATCCTCCCCAGAGGCATTTCCGACCATTCACCCTTAATTCATCCTTAATGATGGAGACAGGCGACCTCCCAGGATCTTTGCGCCCGATCTGGAGGCTAAACGCCTGGTTTCTCCAGGATAAAGATTTTAGGGAATCGATGGGCGACAACCTCCAACTCTACTTCGCCACCAACCATGGCTCGGTCTCCTCACCTGGTACCCTGTGAAAGCTGGTAAGGTCACCATTCATGGCTTCGCTAAGGGCCAGCTCAATTTCCAATGCATTGTGCAAGACGCCTGGCTTATGCTACTGGTAGATCAAGCCACCCTCATCGAGGGCCAGCCGCCTGAGGGGAGATCCGTGGCCCGAATTAGAAGATTGGCATTTCTGAGAGATGAGATTCAGCAGACTTCCTTGGAGGCCGCCAAGCTGTAGTGGAGGTCCTCTGTGGCGAGAGCCTATGGATGTAGAGACAAAAACGGGGAGCTCCCCCATCGCCTGGCCACGTACCCATTGGCCAACTGCATTATACCGGAGGTAACAGCCCCGGATGGCTCCACCCACCACTCCCCGGGGAAGGTAGCTCAGTGCTTTGCCACCTACTACGCCGCCCTCTACTCTGCTCAACCTCCCAATCTTTCGCTCCCGGAGCTGCTTCATCAGGAGCAGATCTCTCTCCTGCGGCTTAGCGAACACGAGGCGGAAGTGCTGGACCTCCCGATTAATGAAGCCATATCTCACATGGTGTAATAGCTACAGTGGTGATGTCATGGCAACTTGAATGTTCTATTAGCTCCTGGGTGATGGAATGTTTGTGCTTGAAGCATAGATTCATTCCCTGGAAGCTGTTGTTGTGATGAGCAGTAATAAATACGTCTTCCTCTACAAATCGGTTGTGATTGTGGTCACTTCAATTGGCGACGCGTTTTGGGATTTACTGCTCATCCTTAGTTCGTACCCACGTGTGTGTGGAGTTGTGCCGTTTTTTAATAATTTTTTTTGGCCGGTGAATTCTATTGGAAGAAAAACCGTTTGCAGCTTTGGATCAAAGACTTCTGTTTTGTGCCATGTTTGCTCGTACAACCGATGGGACATTCCGTCTCGGTTACGGGCATATCTGAGGTCAATTTCACTACTTGCTTGACAACGGAACGTTGTTATTGCCAGCAACGTGTGGGCATAAAGAGAGGTGTTGGCCTGCTGATTGTGTCATGAGCGGGTGCATGGGCATCTATCCACGACCCTGAACTCGACCCTGTGGAGGTGCTTTGCCGATCTAGTGTCTCCTGGAGAGTCATCGGGGAGTGTATGCACGGACGAAGTGCATCAACGGTGATTGTTTTTTTCGAGTGAACAGCGCTGAAGGGGTCCGACAGTCAGTGGAGCGGAAGTCTGATGGTCAACGGATCCATTTTTTCTAAGTTTCGAGTCGGAGGTGTTGGCCACATTTTTGTTGTGTCAGTTACGTCTATTGCCATTTGAAACTTGCTCGCGTACTCACTGCCTTTATTGAGTCGCGCGGAGCCCATCACCAGGATTCCATGGTGTTCGCGTCCTTCGTGCCTTCTTTCACGCAGAGCAGCAGGAGCGCGCCTTGAGCCACACGGCATAGGTCTCTGTGCGCATTGACGTCAACGCAAGATACGCCCAAATCCTATTGGTCATCACGCATCAAAAGGGTACAGTGTCTGTTTTCTCCACAGTATCAAGAACGCCATGAAAGTGATCAAGCTTTTGGCATGAACAGTGGACAAGTCATCGGCGTTTGACTGTTAGTTGTGCTCAAGGTACTATTTCATGCTGTGTAACTTTTAAAGCACAACCAACGGATCAAAAAAAAAAATTTCTTGCTTTAATTGTTGTTATTCCACTGGTACTTTAGCGCCATCTTGTGGATGGTTGTTTAAGCAAAGGTTTCTGGTTCATTTTAAGCTGCAGCACATAATTGATTATAGCACATATGGTCAAATACAAAGTACAAATTCAGGCACCATTTTTGTAAACGAAAAATCGGTACATACATAAGATTTAAAGTAACGTAAAATATTATATTACAACATAAATGTCATTTTAATGGTCAGGGAAAAAGGGGAAAACTTACAGTGCTAGTGAAAATTTTGTGGAACTTTTTGGTTATTGGTTGGCTAGTTATTTCAGCCATTTTTTTTATCATGCAGAATGTACAAGCACCTTCTCCTTTTCTACAGCTTCCAGGGGACCCACCAGTAGAGTGGAAGGTATGGTACAGGGCATTCACGAAGTACTTAGGAGCCATTGGGGGTCTCAGATTCAGTGCTGAACGTAAAAGATTTATTCCTGAACATAATTTGGGTTTTGAGGACCAAGCCGTACTTGAACATTTACCTTTGCCAGAGCTAGCAGAGGGGTTTGAACCACTTAATGATTTTGATCAAGCAATTCAAATGTTGGAAAAACAATTTGATGTGGAAAAGAGTTTAGTAGTAGCTAGGCATAAGTTTTTCACGAGGGAACAACAAACCTCGCAGAGCATTGTGTCATACGTCGCTTCTCTACGTATTTTGGCATCTGACTGTGAGTTCGGGGTTTTTCGTGTCTCAACTCATAACAGATCAAATTGTAGTACGGTGTAGAGACAAAAAAGTTCAACAAAAGTTATTAACTTTGAAAAACCCATCTCTTGAAGAAACAATTTCCATTGTTAAAAGCATTGAATTATCGCAATCGTCGTCCAATGAGCTGAGATCAGATAAAGCAACTGTTGGTGTTGTAAATGAAGGCAAAAATAGTGCAGATAAGAATAGCATATCTGGAAAAAACAGTAGTGAAAAAAATAGCAATGAGGTTAAAGGGAAGTCACAGGTTGTAAAACAAGATAAGAAACAATTTTATTTACAGAAGAAGAATATGTGTTCAAAGTGTGGCTATTCTGCACATTTTCCCAATTCACGAGTTTGTCCTGCTCGTAATGCTTTGTGTAGAAACTATGGCAAACAAGGTCATTTTGCAAAAGTGTGTAATTCCAGAAGGAACATCAATGTTGTGTGGGAAGAGAGCGACAATCTAGGAAGCAACACAGAAGTTGTGAGTTCCATGAGAGATCTCATGTTAGTAGTAAAGGATGATTGTGAGGAGTGTGCAGACCCGATAGTAGATATAGTAGTGGATGGTAAAGTTTTAAAATTGCTCGTTGATTCGGGAGCACACATGACGATGATCACGGAAGAGTTGTTTGAATCTGTATGGGGTGACAGGCATTTGGAACCTCCAGATAGAAGTCCCGTGTCCTATGAAGGAAGAAAGATTCAACTAAAAGGTTTCTTTGAAAGCACTTTAATGTTCAAAGAAAAAACTATCACAGGAAAAATGTATGTGGCTATCAAAGGACTAAATATCTTGGGGTGGTACCACCAAGCGTTGTTTGAAATGACTCTTAGGCCAGGCACTAAGGAACCGGTATGAATTGTGAATGAGTCAATAGGTGGTAATGAATATTCCAGCTGGGGAAGCAGATTTCCCAAAGTTTTTTGTGAATCACTAGGGTTAATCAAGGGTTTTAAACATCTCATCAAGGTAAAAGATGGAGCCATTCCTTGCAAACACAAACTGCGCAATGTACCTTTGAGTGTTCGAGATGACTTAGCAAAAGAGTTGGAAAGGATGTGTGAGACAGGAGTGATCGAGCCGGTTGAGTCATCCCTTTGGTTAAGTCCCTTGGTCGTCGCACGGAAAAAAAATGGGAACCTCAGAGTCTGCATTGACTTACGCAGTCTCAATAAGAATATCTGGGTGGATTCACACCCACTACCCCGTATTGATGACATAGTGTCAAAGTTTCAAGGTTTCAAATGGTTTTCAAAGATAGATTTGTCTTCAGCATACCATCAGGTGGAGTTGGATGTGTCATCTAAACACTTGACTGCTTTTGTTTCTCCATCTGGAACTTTCCAATTTAAACGGATGCCTTTCGGGTTAGCCTCCGCTGCTTCTGTTTTCCAGCGTGTCATGGAAAAAGTTCTGATGGGTGTGCAGAATACAGTTGTTTTTCAGGATGACATTCTGGTAGCTGGTGTTTGCAGGTCATCACACGATAAGAGCTTAACTGAGGTGTTAAACAGATTACAAGAAAAGGGTATTGTAGGGAATTTAATCAAATGTGTTTTTGGAGTGCAGTCCATTGAGTATCTCGGGCATTGTATTTCAGGCAAAGGCATTCTTCCTAGAGTTGGATTGATTGAAGCCATTGTTAAGGTTCCGTCCCCCAGATCCAAGGAACAGGTTTCATCTTTTCTTGGCATGTGTGAATTTTATGCCAAATTCATTTCTAACTTTTCAGCTAAGACCGCCCATCTTCGGGAGCTTATGAAGAGGGGAACTGTGTTTCTTTGGGACCAGGAATGTCAAAATGACTTTGACAAAATCAAGAATGAATTGAACGATTGTAACATTTTAACTCCATATGACCCTGCTTTAGAATCCATTGTGTCAGTGGATGCTAGTTTGGATGGTCTGAGTGGCATGTTGACTCAAATGAAAGGTGGGTCGGAACACACGGTTGGATTCATCTCTAGATCATTGCGTCCCAGTGAGAAAAACTATTCTGTGATCGAAAGGGAACTTCTTGCTTGTTGTTGGGCAGTTGAAAGGTTTAAAGGTTTTCTCTGGGGTAGATGTTTTAAGCTTATGACTGATCATAAACCTCTCATTCCCATTCTTAATGGTGTTCTTGTAAAAGATCACACGCCCAGGATTGCTAGGTTGAGCTCTAAGCTTCTTCAATATAACTTTATTGTTGAACATATTCCTGGGGGAAAAAATATTAGACCAGATTTTCTTTCCAGATTGCCGTTGCCGGTGGTGCAAGAAGAATGTGTTGCTGAAGAGGATGAGGAATGCTTAATTGCAAGTATTGATGTTTGTAAAGAGGGGTGTTTCAAGGAGGATGAATGGTTTGATGCGTTAAAAGCAGATTCTGTTCTTAAGGAGGTTAAAAGGTGTATCATTCAGGGTTGGCCAAAGGAGAAACATTTAGACTCTGAATTACAACCTTTTGCTAAAGTGGCTGATGAACTTTCTTTAGAGGAAGGTGAAATGATTTTGCGTGGCGACAAATTCGTACTTCCAGTGAGTTTGAGAGATCGCATAATTAAGGCAGGGCACGAAGGTCATTTGGGGCAGACTTGTACCAAGCGCAGAGTTCGTTCCATTTATTGGTGGCCTTCAATGGATCGGCATATAGAGAGTATGGTTGAGAATTGTTATACATGTTGTTCCAGTGACAAAGTAATCAAGACGGTTATTCCTCCCAAAGTAAGAGTTGAGTTACCTTCAGGGCCTTGGATGAAACTGGCTTTAGATTTCATTGGTCCGTTCAATGTCTTATCTAACAAGTATAAATTCGCTTTGGTGGTTGCGGATTATTACAGTAAGTGGTGGGAAGTGTGTTTTATGACTGAGCCTAATACGACAAAAGTTATCAAGTTTTTGGAAAGCCTTTTTGCAAGGGAAGGTTTTCCTAAAGAATTAGTGTCAGACAATGGAGTGCAATTTGTCTCCAAAGAAATGTCTTGTTTTTTAAGTCAATCTGGTATCCTTCATAAGCGTGTAGCTCTCTATCACCCACAGGGAAATGGTTTCATTGAGCGCATGAATCGTATTTTGGTTGATTGTGTGCAATGGGCTGTTTCTGGGGGAGCTGTTCAGAGTATGTTGTGGGCACATCGGACTACACCGGGTATTGAGTTTGGGAAAAGTCCATTTGAATTACTGAGAGGGAGAATTGCCACGTTTAACATGTGTCCAGCTTGGATGAGGCAGTGGGGACTTTTGTCCAGTTCAGGTTTGTCATCTTCTTTTGAGAAATTTGTGCCTTCACAGGTATGCCATAAAAATTATGTTGAGGAAAATACTTCTTATCCTTCTGGAGAGAGTTCTCTTAAAGAGGAGTGGTCTCACAATATCAAAGAAGGGGATTGGGTTAAGATAAAGATCCCGCACAATGTACCCAAAGGTCTGTCTAAATTCAGTCAACCTGTGTGTGTAGATTTGGTCTCGCGGCATGCTGTGAGAGTCAAGGGAAAAAATTGGTGGAATGTGTCTAGGGTTTATAGAATCCCTGATAAGGTTGCACTTCGAATGGGTTTAAGGGATAATTCTGTATCTTGTTTCGATAATTCTTCCCCAGAGGATGGGAAGTTTGGGTTGAATGGAAAAAGTCGGTCCTGTAATGGGTCATCCCAAGAAAGGTCTCCAGAGGGATCTTCCGTATCGATCAGGAGGAGTACGCGCAAAAGAATTGTTCCCAAACGTATGGATTTGTAAAATGTTACAGTATTTGTAGATTTTATCAAGCTAGTTTTTGTATTTTAAGTGATTTTATTTGTTATTCATTTTTCTTTGTATGAAATTTATTAATTTTGTTTTGCTGTTTTTTCTTTATTGTTTTGCTATATTGTTTATGCAAAGAAGGGAGATATTGTAATAGCTACTGTGGTGATGTCATGGCACCTTGAATCTTCTATTAGCTCCTGGGTGATGGAATGTTTGTGCTTGAAGCATAGATTCATTCCCTGGAAGCTGTTGTTGTGATGAGCAGTAATAAATACGTCTTCCTCCACAAATCGGTTGTGATTGTGGTCACTTCACATGGCCTCCGGTAAGACCCTGGGGCCAGACGGACTTTCGCAGGAGTTTTATGCGGCCTACCGAGGCATGCTAGTGCCTTACCTTCTGGAGGTGTACGCCGAGGCGACGGACAGGGGCTCGTTCCGTGCGGAAACCGATATTGCCACCAACGTGGTGATTCCCAAGTCTTAGCCCACCCAAAGCAGTGCTCCGAGTACCGCCCCATCTCTCTCATTAACTCGGAACTCATAGTATTTGCCTCTGTCTGAGCCAAGTGCATACGACGAAATTTGGCCAAGCTGGTCTACCCCGATCAGTGAGGCTTCATGCCCTCTCGGGGCACCAGACACTGTCTCAAGCGCCTCCACCTCGCTCTGGAGAATCGCCAGCGATTGACTCCATACTTGTCACTCCTTTTCGTTGACTTCGAGAAAGCTTTTGATTCAGTGGACTGGTGATATCTTGAGGAGGTGTTGACGGAGATGGGATTTAGGAAATATTTCTGCAACCTGGTAAAGACACTATACAGCAAGCCGCGGACCCGGGTGCTGGTCAATGGCGCACAGTCACAGCCCTTCTCCATCAGGAGAGGCACGAGGCAGGGATGCCCCCTCTTGCCCCTCCTCTTTGCATTGGCAATGGAGCCCTTCGCTTGCCTCATACGGTCAGACGCGGAAATTATGGGGTGGAAATGGCCTGGGCTGGGGAGGACAAAATTGCCCTTCACGCAGATGACGTTCTGCTCTTTCTGGCGGAGCCAGCGCAGTCTGGAACCCGGTGCCTTCGTGCATTGAGTCTCCGGCCTCCGACTGAACTCAGCTAAGTCTGTTCTGGTCCCCCTCCATCTTTCGAGGGAGTGCTTCGACTGACTGACCACGATACCTCTTCGGAGGCAGTCCTTCAAGTACCTCAGGATATGGGTTGGCCTCCTCCCTGACCTTGCCTGGTCGCTCAACGTAACCCCGCTAATGAAAAAGGACAGAGCTGACCTCCTCAGATGGCAATCGCTACCGTTGAACCCTATGGGCAGAACAGCCTTATTTAAAAGCTCATCTCCACCTGACCTAACTGATACTGATTTCTCCCAGAGTCCGGCGCTCCTCAAGGTCTTCCCTGAGCCCGCAATGAACCGCTGGCCGTGATCAGCTCTGCGGCCCAAGGAACAGTACTCAAGCTTGCCGCCGCTTATCTCTCTTGATGGACACTGCCACAGAACATCCTGATATGAGGAGGGGTCCTCTATGAATCCCCATTCCCAAGCGTTTCAGTTTGGTTCTTTTTCCAGTTCTTCTCTGTTTGGGTCGATAGATGCTTTCGTTCCCGAAGTATAGGTAGGGGGTAGGTTAGGGAAAAGGGACCGTCGTTCCAGTTTTCTGTTGACACATCTTGTTCATTACGCCAGCATCTCTGGCAGCATGGCAAGCGCATGCACAGCTAACACTACAACTGTGCACTTACTAACTCACACAGGCGCAGCATTCCTCCGGCGCCTGCCGCCCATTCCACGAGTCTCACCGTACACTTGTATCCCCCATGACTGGCAATCATAGTGGGAGGGGAACGCTTCACATAATGTCCTGGAATGTTAATAGACTGTTAGACAAAGTCAAGCAAACAGCAGTGCTGAAATACGCACAAAGCCACGCAGTTGATATACTGATGTTCCAAGAAACCCACCTTGTAGGCCACAACTGCCCCTCCCTGGCGAGGTAAGGCTATGGCGGGGTCTGGCATTCCGGCTTTCATTGAGGGGCGTAGCCATCCTTGTGCGCCGCGCCCTCCCATTTGTACTACGCAAGACCACTACTGACCCTTCAGGTAGCTTTGTGGCCTTGGAAGGGACCATAGGAGACCGGGCCCTGAACTTGCTGTCCCTGTACTCCCCGCCATCATTGATGGCCTCCACCCTTAAGCGTATTGCAGATCTGGTTGCCGCCTTGCCCCTGGGAATGACCATCGTTGGGGGGGATTTCAACGCAGTCATGAACCCTGCCCTTGACCCCGCTGGACCCCCCTCGGCCATCAGAATCACCCACGCTAATCTTTTGACGAACTGGGCAGCCGCTTTAGGGTTATGTGGCGCCTGGAGACTTTGGCATCCAATGACCTGACAGTACACAAACACCTCGGCATCCCACCACACGCACGCATGATTGACTATATTTTCATGCCGGCCATTGATTGTCGAGTAATTAAAGACATCACCATCCTCCCCAGAGGCATTTCCGACCATTCACCCTTAATTCATCCTTAATGATGGAGACTGGCGACCTCCCAGGATCTTTGCGCCCGATCTGGAGGCTAAACGCCTGGTTTCTCCAGGATAAAGATTTTAGGGAATCGATGGGCGACAAGCTCCAACTCTACTTCGCCACCAACCATGGCTCGGTCTCCTCACCTGGTACCCTGTGAAAGCTGGTAAGGTCACCATTCGTGGCTTCGCTAAGGGCCAGCTCAATTTCCAATGCATTGTGCAAGACGCCTGGCTTATGCTACTGGAGGACCAAGCCACCCTCATCGAGGGCCAGCCGCCTGAGGGGAGATCCGTGGCCCGAATTAGATGATTGGCATTTCTGAGAGATGAGATTCAGCAGACTTCCTTGGAAGCCGCCAAGCTGTAGTGGAGGTCCTCTGTGGCGAGAGCCTATGGATGTAGAGACAAAAACGGGGAGCTACCCCATCGCCTGGCCACGTACCCATTGGCCAACTGCATTATACCGGAGGTAACAGCCCCGGATGGCTCCACCCACCACTCCCCGGGGAAGGTAGCTCAGTGCTTTGCCACCTACTACGCTGCCCTCTACTCTGCTCAACCTCCCAATCTTTCGCTCCCGGAGCTGCTTCATCAGGAGCAGATCTCTCTCCTGCGGCTTAGCGAACACGAGGCGGAGGCGCTGGACCTCCCGATTAATGAAGCCATATCTCACATGGCCTCCGTCAAGACCCTGGGGCCAGACGGACTCCCGCAGGAGTTTTATGCGGCCTACCGAGACAGGCTAGTGCCTCACCTTCTGGAGGTGTACGCCGAGGCGACGGACAGGGGCTCGTTCCGTGCGGAAACCGATATTGCCACCATTGTGGTGATTCCCAAGTCTCAGCCCACCCGAAGCAGTGCTCCGAGTACCGCCCCATCTCTCTCATTAACTCGGAACTCATAGTATTTGCCTCTGTCTGAGCCAACCGCATACGACGAAATTTGGCCAAGCTGGTCTACCCCGATCAGTGAGGCTTCATGCCCTCTCGGGGCACCAGACACTGTCTCAAGCGCCTCCACCTCGCTGTGGAGAATCGCCAGCGATTGACTCCATACTTGTCACTCCTTTTCGTTGACTTCGAGAAAGCTTTTGATTCAGTGGACTGGTGATATCTTGAGGAGGTGTTGATGGAGATGGGATTTAGGAAATACTTCTGCAACCTGGTAAAGACTCTATACAGCAAGCCGCGGACCCGGGTGCTGGTCAATGGCGCACAGTCACAGCCCTTCTCCATCAGAAGAGGCACGAGGCAGGGATGCCCCCTCTTGCCCCTCCTCTTTGCATTGGCAATGGAGCCCTTCGCTTGCCTCATACGGTCAGACGCGGAAATTATGGGGTGGAAGTGGCCTGGGCTGGGGAGGACAAAATTGCCCTTCACGCAGATGACGTTCTGCTCTTTCTGGCGGAGCCAGCGCAGTCTGGAACCCGGTGCCTTCGTGCATTGAGTCTCCGGCCTCCGACTGAACTCAGCTAAGTCTGTTCTGGTCCCCCTCCATCTTTCGAGGGAGTGCTTCGACTGACAGACCACGATACCTCTTCGGAGGCAGTCCTTCAAGTACCTCAGGATATGGGTTGGCCTCCTCCCTGACCTTGCCTGGTCGCTCAACGTAACCCCGCTAATGAAAAAGGACAGAGCTGACCTCCTCAGATGGCAAGCGCTGCCGTTGAACCCTATGGGCAGAACAGCCTTATTTAAAATGATGATCTTACACAGGTTCTTATATGGACTTCAGAATGTACCCTTGTTCTTCTCACGGACGTGGTTCAGAGAGATGCAGTCTAGCTACCAAGTTCCTCTGGGGAGGTCGGAGGCCCTGGTTGGCCCTCACCCAGTGCTGGATCCCGGCCTTCGATGGCGATCTGGGGATGACAAACCTGTACCTTTATTACTTGGCAACCCGGCTCCTCACTATACATGACTGGTTTAACTGTGGCTGGTCCGACCCAGCATACAGACTGGAACTACATGTCCCGGGCCTGTCTTGCATCCATGGGATGCTGTACAGGAGCACCATCCCCAGAACCCTGCCCACAGTCATGCGAGGGTGCTTCTGGCCTGGCGGGCCTCTTTGCGCCACACCTGCTGGTCAGGCAAACTGACTCAATATACCCCACTTTGGCAGGGCACCTGGCTCCAGGAGCTCGCTAATTTATCTGGCTTCAGAGCGTGGGATCTAATCGGGATCTCGCAGCTGGGAGACGTATGGGGACTGTCTGCGCAATTTCCAAGACCTGCAAACCCGGTATTACCTGCATCCCTCACAGTTTTATCGTTACTTGCAGTTGCACCATGCTCTCCACTCCAACATCTCAGAAGGCACCTACTTACCTGAATACAGCCCGCCTGAAGCCCAAATCATGACTGGAAACCTGGGGAAAGGGGGGATTTCCTGCCTCTATCGCGCCCTCACGAAGCACACTCCCACCGCACTGCACCACCTCAGAGACCGCTGGGAGGGATGGCTCGGGACATTGGAAGACGACGATTGGAGAGACGTGCTAATGTCACCTAAAACAATCACAGCTTCGGCCAGGCTCCGTTTAGTCCAAGTATACTACCTCCACACTGCCTACCTTACACAGCAGCGCCTCCACCACGCAGGGCTCAGGTCCGACGTGTCATGCCCCAGCTGTAGTCAACCACAAGCTGATTTTTACCACAAGGTATGGCTTTGTTCAGTAGTCACACGCTTTTGGGAATCAGTGGTCGGAGATCTCACTGAGGTCCTGGGCTGGGAGGTTCCTCTTAACCCACTGAATGTACTCTTGGGGGTCACTGAGGGGCTGGATGGATCTCGGGCTGACAAACTCTTTCTAAACACAGCCATGATGGTGGCCAAGAGGGACATTGCAGAGAGCTGGCTGAACCCGACGGCACCCACCATGGCATGATGGCGCAGGGGCGTGGACTGGTGCGTGGCACAGGAAAAGCCCTTGTACGAAGCCAGGGGATGCCCAAAGAAATACCACAAAATGTGGGGCAAATGGGTGGGGGTGATGGAGGATTGAAACTTCCTGGGGTGGTCCGGGCCACGGTGGACGTTACTCTGTTCCCTTTTATGCTTATGAATATCCAGGACGTATTTGCTTTCATAACATCATCATGTCTCTGATGTGCACTGATGCTTCTACTTGCTGCTGGTCTTCTGTTTTTGTTTTTCTTTGTGCTCGCTTTTTCACTAAAATCAATAAATTTGGTTATCAAAAAAAAAGGGGGGGGGGGGAGTAGGGGTAGAAGCAGGCTTGGTACAGCCAATGTGTTTTGTGTGTGTGTAGGGAGGGGAGCGGGCTTGGTGCAACCAGTGTGTTGTGTGTGAGTAGGGGGAGAGGCATGCTTGGTGCAGTGAATGTGCTGTGTGGGTGTAGGGGGAGAAGCAGGCTTGGTGCTGCCAGTGTGTTCTGTGTGTGTGGGGGGGGGAGAAGCGGGCTTGGTGCAACCAGGGTGCTGTGTGTGTAGGGGGAGAAGCAGGCTTGGTGCAACTACTGTGTTGTGTGGGGGTAGAGGGACAAGCAGGCTTGGTGTAATCAGTGTGTTGTGTGGGTGTAGGAGGGGAAGCAGTCTAGGTGTAACCAATGTGTTATGTGGGAGTAGGGGGAGGACCAACATTGATGCAGCCAATGTGTTGTGTGGGAGTAGGGGGAGAACCAACATTGGTGCAGCCAATGTGTTGTGTGGGTGCAGGGGTAGAAGCAGGCTGTGTGCAGCCAATGTGCTGTGTGGGTGTAGGGGAGAAGCAGGTGTGGTGTGATCAATGTGTTGTGTTGGAGTAGGGGAGAAGCAGGCTTCGTGTAATCAATGTGTTGTGTTGTGGGTGCAGGAGAAGAAGCAGGCTTAGGGCAGCCAATGTGTTGTGTGGGTGTAGGGGGAGGAGCAGGCTTGGTGCAGCCAATGCGCTGTGTGGGTGTAGGGGGAGAAGCAGGCTTGGGGCAGCCAATGTGTTGTGTGGGTGCAGGGGGAGAAGCAGGCTTGGTGTAATCAATGTGTTGTGTGGGTGCAGGGGAGAAGCAGGCATGGTGTAATCAATGTGATGTGTGGGAGTAGGGGAGAAGTAGGCTTGGTGTAATCAATGTGTTGTGTGGGAGTAGGGGAAGAAGCAAGCTTGGGGCAGCCAATGTATTGTGTAGGGGGAGGAGCAGGCTTGGTGCAGCCAATGCGCTGTGTGGGTGTAGGGGGAGAAGCAGGCTTGGTGTAATCAATGTGTTGTGTGGGTGCAGGGGGAGAAGCAGGCTAGGGGCAGCGGGCAGCCAATGTGTTGTGTTGGTGTAGGGGGAGAAGCAGGCTTGGTGTAATCAAATGTGTTGTGTGGGTGTAGGGGGACAATCAGGTTTTGTGCAGCAATGTGCTGTGTGGGAGTAGGGGGAGAAGTAGGCTTGGTGTAATCAATGTATTGTGTGGGTGTACGGGGAGGAGCAGGCTTGGTGTAATCAATGTGTTGTGTGGGTGTAGGAGGAGAAGCGGGCTGAGTGCAGCCAATGTGTTGTGTGGGTGTAGGGGGAGAAGCAGGCTTGGTGCAGCCAATGTGTTGTGTGGGTGTAGGATATAAATAAAGCAAATACAGATGTCCATGGTGGTCTCTGTTTTCATGATTGTCCTCATCTTTCTCATTCTCATCAATACTGGATGTTTAATACTGCAATGCCATCTCACTAATTTCATCAAACTAACCTCACACACTTCAGTACCAAACATTCTATGTGATAATGACAAACACAACATCAGCCAAGTCTTGCTTAACCCTTTCTTGCTTACTTTATGCAGTAGTATGGAATATAATTCGTCTCTTTATCATTGACCTCATGCATTCTTATGGAACCTCGATCATGCCTGATCACGGCCCATACACACTTCAGTGAAGTTTCACTCATCTCGTTTTCACTAGTCTCTTACACTTTAATGGAGAGGAGAGAGGGAGAGGATGTGGTGCAGTGGTCAGAGCTGCCGATTCGGGACCTGGGGATCCGTGTTACAAGTCTCGGTGTCAGTGCAAGATCCTGTGATTATGGGCAATTCACCTAAATTTCCCGTGCCCATGGACAACGCCTGGAAACCCTCATGGCTGATAAGCTATGTTATATAAATAAACTAACAAACAAACTTGGACTCTCACTAATTTCTTATCACTGGCCTTACACACTTCAGTGAAGTTTCACTCATCTCCTTATCACTGACCTCTTACACTTTGACTGTGTCTCACTAAACTTATCACTGGCCTCTTACACTTTTATGGAGTCGCACTAATATCTTATTACTGGCCTCTTACACTTTTATGGAGTCGCACTAATATCTTATTACTGGCCTCCTACACTTTGACTGTGTCTCACTAAACTCTTATCACTGGCCGCTTACACTTTTATTGAGTCTCACTCATATCTTATCACTGGCCTCTTACACCTTCAAGGAGTCTCACTCATCTCTTATCACTGGCCTCTTAAACTTTGACTGTGTCTCACTAAACTCTTATCACTGGCCTCTTACACTTTTATTGAGTCTCACTCATATCTTATCACTGGCCTCTTACTCTTTTATGGAGTCTCACTAATATCTTATCACTGGCCTCTTACACCTTCAAGGAGTCTCACTCATCTCTTATCACTAGCCTCTTACACTTTGATGTAGTCTCATTTATATCTTATCACTGGTCTCTTACACTTTGACGGAGTCACCTTCATATCTTATCACTGACCTCTTACACTTGGAGTCTCACTAATATCTTCTCTCCTGCCTCTTACACATTTATGAAGTCTCACTCATCTCTTATTACTGGCCTCTTGCACATTTATGGAGTCTCACTCATCTCTTATCACTGCCCTCTTACACCATGAGAGTCTCACTCATCTCTTATAACGTCCCTCTTATACTTTGATGCAGTCCCACTCATCCCTAATCACTGGCCTCTTACACTTTTATGAGTCTCACTCATCTCTTACCACTGGCCTAAAATACTTTTGTGGAGTCTCGCTCATCTCTTATTACTGGTCTTTTGCACATTTATGGAGTCTCACTCATCTTTTTTCACTGGCCTCTTTCACATTCATGGAGTCTCACTCATCTCTTATCACTGGCCTCTTACACTTTGACGGAGTCTCACTCATCTCTTATCACTGGCCTCTTACACTTTGACGGAGTCTCACTCATCTCTTATCACTGGCCTCAAACACTTTTAGGGAGTCTCACTCATCTCTTATCAATGGCCTCTTGCACATTTATTGAGTCTCACTCATCTTTTATCACTGTCTTCTTAAACTTTGATGGAGTCCCACTCATCTCTTACCACTGGCCTCAAACACTTTTAAGGTGTCTACCTCATCCCTCATCACTGGCCTCTTACACTTTGATAAAGTCTCATTCATCTCTGTATCACTGACCTCTTACACTTTGACGGAGCCTCACTCATCTCTTATCACTGGCCTCAAAAACTTTTATAGTCTCACTCATCTCTTATTAATGGCCTCTTGCTCATTTATTGAGTCTCACTCATCTTTTATCACTGTTCTCTTAAACTTTGATGGAGTCTCACTCATCTCTTATCACTTACCTCTTACACTTGTATGAAGCCTCACTGAACTCTTATCACTGGCCTCTTACTCTTTTAAGGAGTCTCACTCATCCCTCGTCACTGGCCCCTTACAATTTAAGGAGCTTCACTCATGTCCTATCACTGGCCTCTTACACTTTTATGGAGTCTCACTAATATCCTTATCACTGGCCTCTTACAAGTTTATACAGTCCCACTCAACTCTTATCACTGGCCTCTTAGACGTTTATGCAGTCCTACTCAACTCTTATCACTGGCCTCTTACACTTTGATAAAGTCTCACTCATCCCCTTTTCACCGGCCACTTACACTTTGAAGGAGTCTCACTCATCTGTTATGACTGGCCTCTTACACTTTTATGGAGTCTCACTCATCCTTTATCACTGGTGACATCCAATACAATAGGGGTGTAATCATTTTGTTATTACTGGCCTCACGATCTTCAGTGACATCTCACTTATCTGATATAACTAACCTTGAACACTTGTGAAGTCTCACTCATCCCCTCATCACTGGCATCTTACACTATCATAGAGTCTCATTCAATGCTTACTACGGAACGCATACAATGCACTGAAGTCCGGCTCATCCTCTTATGACTGGACTCTTACACTATTATACAGTCTCACTCATCCCCTCATCTCTGGCATCTTACACTATCATGGAGTCTCATTCATTCCTTCCTACGGAACTCATACACTGCACTGACGTCCCGCTCATCCCCTTATGACTGGACTCTTACACTATTATAGTCTCACTCATCCCCTCATCACTGGCATCTTACACTATCATGGAGTCTCATTCATTGCTTACTACGGAACCCATACACTGCACTGACGTCCCGCTCATCCCCTTATGACTGGACTCTTACACTATTATAGTCTCACTCATCCCCTCATCACTGGCATCTTACACTATCATGGAGTCTCATTCATTGCTTACTACGGAACGCATACACTGCACTGAAGTCCCGCTCATCCCCTTATGACTGGACTCTTACACTATTATACAGTCTCACTCATTCCCTCATCACTGGCATCTTACACTATCATGGAGTCTCATTCATTCCTTACTACGGACCCCATACACTGCACTGACGTCCCACTCATCCCCCTATGACTGGATTCTTACACTATTATACAGTCTCACTCATCCCCGCATCACTGGCATCTTACACTATCATGGAGTCTCATTCATTCCTTACTACGGACCCCATACACTGCACTGACATCCCGCTCATCCCCTTATGACTGGACTCTTACACTATTATACCGTCTCACTCATCCCCTCATCACTGGCATCTTACATTATCATGGAGTCTCATTCATTCCTTACTACGGACTCCATACACTGCACTGACGTCCCGCTCATCCCCTTATGACTGGACTCTTACACTATTATACAGTCTCACTCATCCCTTCATCACTGGCATCTTACACTATCATGGAGTCTCATTCATTGCTTACTACGGAACGCATACACTGCACTGACGTCCCGCTCATCTCCTTATGACTGGACTCTTACACTATTATACAGTCTCACTCATCCCCTCATCTCTGGCATTTTACACTGTCATGGAGTCTCATTCATTGCTTACTACGGAACTTATCCACTGCACTGAAGTTCCGCTCATCCCCTTATGACTGGACTCTTACACTATTATACAGTCTCACTCATCCCCTCATCACTGGCATCTTACACTATCATGGAGTCTCATTCATTGCTTACTACGGACCCCACGTCCCACTCATCCCCTTATGACTGGACTCTTACACTATTACAGAGTCTCGCTCATCCCCTCATCACTGGCATCTTACACTATCATGGAGTCTCATTCATTGCTTACTACGGACCCCACGTCCCACTCATCCCCTTATGACTGGACTCTTACACTTTTACAGAGTCTCGCTCATCCCCTCATCACTGGCATCTTACACTATCATGGAGTCTCATTCATTGCTTACTACGGACCCCACGTCCCACTCATCCCCTTATGACTGGACTCTTACACTATTACAGAGTCTCGCTCATCCCCTCATCACTGGCATCTTACACTATCATGGAGTCTCATTCATTGCTTACTACGGAACGCATCCACTGCACTGAAGTTCCGCTCATCCCCTTATGACTGGACTCTTACACTATTACAGAGTCTCGCTCATCCCCTCATCACTGGCATCTTACACTATCATGGAGTCTCATTCATTGCTTACTACGGACCCCAAGTCCCACTCATCCCCTTATGACTGGACTCTTACACTATTATACAGTCTCACTCTTCCCCTCATCACTGGCATCTTACACTATCATGGAGTCTCATTCATTCCTTACTACGGACCCCATACACTGCACTGAAGTCCCGCTCATCCCCTTATGACTGGACTCTTACACTATTATACAGTATCACTCATTCCCTCATCTCTGGCATCCTACTCTATCACGGAGTCTCATTCATTCCTTACTATGGAACTCATACACTGCACTGACGTCCCGCTCATCCCCTTATGACTGGACTCTTACACTATTATACAGTCTCACTCATCCCCTCATCACTGGCATCTTACACTATCATGGAGTCTCATTCATTGCTTACTACGAAACGCATACACTGCACTGAAGTCCCGCTCATCCCCTTATGACTGAACTCTTACACTATTATACAGTCTCACTCATCCCCTCATCACTGGCATCTTACACTATCATGGAGTCTCATTCATTCCTTACTACTGACCCCATACACTGCACTGACGTCCCGCTCATCCCCTTATGACTGGACTCTTACACTATTATACAGTCTCACTCATCCTCTCATCACTGGTATCTTACACTATCATGGAGTCTCATTCATTGCTTACTACGGAACGCATACACTGCACTGACGTCCCGCTCATCCCCTTATGACTGGACTCTTACACTATTATACAGTCTCACTCGTCCCCTCATCACTGGTATCTTACACTATTATACAGTCTCACTCATCCCCTCATCACTGGCGTCTTACACTATCATGGAGTCTCATTCATTCCTTACTACGGACCCCATACACTGCACTGACGTCCCGCTCATACCCTTATGACTGGACTCTTACACTATTATACAGTCTCACTCATCCCCTCATCACTGGCATCTTACACTATCATGGAGTCTCATTCATTGCTTACTACGGAACGCATACACTGCACTGACGTCCCGCTCATCCCCTTATGACTGGACTCTTACACTATTATACAGTCTCACTTATCCCCTCATCTCTGGCATCTTACACTATCATGGAGTCTCATTCAATCTTTACTACTGACCCCATACACTGCACTGAAGTCCCGCTCATCCCCTTATGACTGGACTCTTACACTATTATACAGTCTCACTCATCCCCTCATCGCTGGCATCTTACACTATCATGGAGTCTCATTCATTGCTTACTACGGAACGCATACACTGCACTGACGTCCCGCTCATCCCCTTATGACTGGACTCTTACACTATTATACAGTCTCACTCATCCCCTCATCTCTGGCATCTTACACTATCATGGAGTCTCATTCATTCCTTACTACTGACCCCATACACTGCACTGAAGTCTCACTCATCCCCTCATCACTGGCATCTTACACTATCATGGAGTCTCATTCATTGCTTACTACGGAATGCATACACTGCACTGACGTCCCGCTCATCCCCTTATGACTGGACTCTTACACTATTATACAGTCTCACTCATCCCCTCATCACTGGCATCTTACACTATCATGGAGTCTCATCCATTCCTTACTACGGACCCCATACACTGAAGTCCCGCTCATCCCCTTATGACTGGACTCTTACACTATTATACAGTCTCACTCATCCCCTCATCACTGGCATCTTGCACTATCATGGAGTCTCATTCATTCCTTACTACGGACCCCATACACTGCACTGAAGTCCCGCTCATCCCCTTATGACTGGACTCTTACACTATTATACAGTCTCACTCATCCTCCCATCACTGGTATCTTACACTATCATGGAGTCTCATTCATTCCTTACTACGGACCCCATACACTGCACTGACGTCCCGCTCATCCCCTTATGACTGGACTCTTACACTATAATACAGTCTCACTCATCCCCTCATCTCTGGCATCTTACACTATCATGGAGTCTCATTCATTGCTTACTACAGAACGCATACACTGCACTGACGTCCCGCTCATCCCCTTATGACTGGACTCTTACACTATTATACAGTCTCACTCATCCCCTCATCACTGGCATCTTACACTATCATGGAGTCTCATTCATTGCTTACTACGGAACGCATACACTGCCCTCACGTCCCGCTCATCCCCTTATGACTGGACTCTTACACTATTATACAGTCTCACTCATCCCCTCATCTCTGGCATCTTACACTATCATGGAGTCTCATTCATTCCTTACTACTGACCCCATACACTGCACTGAAGTCCCGCTCATCCCCCTATGACTGGACTCTTACACTATTATACAGTCTCACTCATCCCCTCATCACTGGCATCTTACACTATCATGGAGTCTCATTCATTGCTTACTACAGAACGCATACACTGCACTGACGTCCCGCTCATCCCCTTATGACTGGACTCTTACACTATTATACAGTCTCACTCATCCCCTCATCACTGGCATCTTACACTATCATGGAGTCTTATTCATTGCTTACTACGGAACGCATACACTGCCCTCACGTCCCGATCATCCCCTTATGACTGGACTCTTACACTATTATACAGTCTCACTCATCCCCTCATCTCTGGCATCTTACACTATCATGGAGTCTCATTCATTCCTTACTACTGACCCCATACACTGCACTGAAGTCCCGCTCATCCCCCTATGACTGGACTCTTACACTATTATACACTCTCACTCATCCCCTCATCACTGGCATCTTACAATATCATGGAGTCTCATTCATTGCTTACTACGGACCCCACGTCCCACTCATCCCCTTATGACTGGACTCTTACACTTTTACAGAGTCTCGCTCATCCCCTCATCACTGGCATCTTACACTATCATGGAGTCTCATTCATTCCTTACTATGGACCCCATACACTGCACTGACGTCCTGCTCATCCCCTTATGACTGGACTCTTACACTATTATACAGTCTCACTCATCCCCTCATCACTGGCATCTTACACTATCATGGAGTCTCATTCATTGCTTACTACGGACCCCACGTCCCACTCATCCCCTTATGACTGGACTCTTACACTATTATACAGTCTCACTTGTTTCTAATCACTGGCCACAGACACTATTATTGAGGTTCAATCATCACCTTTGTACTGGCCTACCACTCTTCAGTGTTTTCGGGCTCATCCCTTTATGGATGGCTTCTAACACTCTTATAGTCTCACTCGTTGCTTATCACTGACCTCATTCACCTCAGTAAAGTCTCATTTATCCCCTTCTTAATGGCCTCTTACACTGTTATGTATTCTCACTCATCCTCTGATAACTGACCTCATACACTTCAGTGAGGTCTCACTCGTTCCCTTACCACTGGCTTACTGCACTGTTATATAGTCTCACTCATCCCCTTATCACCAGCCTCATACACTTCAGTGAGGTCTCACTCACCCCTTGTCAGTGATCTCGTGCACTGTTATATAGTCTCACTCATCCCCCTGTTACCATCATAGTACACTTCAGTGGGATCTCACTCACCCCTTGTCACTGGCCTTGTGCACTGTTATCAAGTCTCACTCATATCCCTGTTACTGGAAGAGTACACTTTAGTGAGGTCTCACTCGCCTCTTGCACTGGCCTCATGCACTATTATTTAGTCTCACTCATCTCCTTGTTACTGGCATCGTAAACTTTGGTGAGGTCTCACCCCTTGTCACTGACCTCGTGCACTGTTATACAGTCTCACACATCTCCCTGTTACCGGCATAGTACACTTCAGTGAGGTCTCACTCTCCCCTCGTGACTGGCCTCGTGCGCTGTTATCTAGTCTCACACATCTCCCTGTTAATGGCATAGTACACTAAATCAGTGAGCTCTCACTTACCCCATGTCACTCGCCTTGTGCACTGTTATCCAGTCTCACTCAACTCCCTGTTACCGGCACAGTACACTTCAGTGAGGTCTCACTCACCCCTTGTCACTGGCCTCGTGTGCTGTTATACAGTCTCACTCATCTCCCTGTTACTGGCATAGTACACTTCAGTGAGGTCTCACTCGCCCCTCGTCACTGGCCTCGTGCACTGTTATCCAGTGTCACTCATCTCTCTGTTACAAGCATAGAACACTTCAGTGAGGTCTCACTCACCCCTTGTCACTGGCCCTGTGCACTTTTATACAGTCTCACTCATCTGCCTGTTACCATCATAGTACACTTTGGTGAGGTCTCACCCCTTGTCAATGACCTTGTGCACTGTTATACAGTCTCACTCGTCTCCCTGTTACCAGCATAGTACACATCAGTGAGGTCTCACTCGCCCTTTGTCACTGGACTCGTGCACTGTTACCCCGACTCACTCATCTCCCTGTTACTGGCATGGTACACTTCTGTGAGGTCTGACTCGCTCCTCGTGCCTGTCCTTGTGCACTGTTATCCAGTCTCATTCAACTGCCTGTTACTGACATGGTCCACTTCAGTGAGGTCTCACTCACCCCTTGTCACTGACCTCTTGCACTGTTATCCCGTCTCACTCAACTGCCTGTTACTGGAAGAGTACACTTCTGTGAGATCTCACTCACCCTTTGTCACTGGACTCGTGCACTGTTTTCCAGTCTCACTCAACTGCCTGTTACTGACATGGTCCACTTCAGTGAAGTCTCACTCACCCCTTGTCACTGACCTCTTGCACTGTTATCCCGTCTCACTCAACTGCCTGTTACTGGAAGAGTACACTTCTGTGAGATCTCACTCACCCTTTGTCACTGGACTCGTGCACTGTTTTCCAGTCTCACTCAACTGCCGGTTACTGACATGGTCCACTTCAGTGAGGTCTCACTCACCCCTTGTCACTGACCTCTTGCACTGTTATCCCGTCTCACTCAACTGCCTGTTACTGGAAGAGTACACTTCTGTGAGATCTCACTCACCCTTTTTCACTGGACTCGTGCACTGTTTTCCAGTCTCACTCAACTGCCTGTTACTGACATGGTCCACTTCAGTGAGGTCTCACTCACCCCTTGTCACTGGCCTTGTGCACTGTTATCCCGTCTCACTCAACTACCTGTTACTGACGTGGTACACTTCAGAGGGGTTTCCCTCCCCCTATCACGAGCCTCACACACTCCTGCACAGGCTCATTGCTTCCCTGGCACTGATCTCCGGCCATATCATATAAATTCTAACACATGTTGAGGTATAAATGTCCTCTTACAACCAGTGAGGTATGAATTTAGCAAATGTCATTTCACTTTTTGCCAAATCTCCATTGCATTTGCATCAATGCTTGGGTATTTGGAGTCACAGAAGGTACTTTCTTTGTGCTTTAGAAGACACAAAGATGTGATGCAGTAACTCACACCAAAATTGAATTAAACAAGTTTAAGAGACCCTGTTATTCTTTGTGTATTAAATCTTTTCATATAAAAACAGCATCACTATCTTAAATGTTATGATGGTAAATCTGCGGGAAGATGAAGGGCGTGAAACTCTTGACAGAGCATTCAATTTCTTTGAGAGTCTCTTTTCTCACACACTCCTCACTCAGCATGTCTCATGTTTGCATTTCAGGCACTATGGAGGAGCGGGGGCTGCTGCCCGAACTGTCCCTTTGGAAGCCAGACTCCGACAAGGACTCGGTCCAGGCCCGCAAGAGGGAAACCCTGCGCGTGTACGGCCTCTCACGGACCCTCAGAAGGTGGCTCGGCCTTTCCCGCCTAAATGCTACCTTCCTGTGTAGAACTTTCTGCCTTCCGGACATTGAGGTGGACCCCGGGGAGGAGGAGAAGGTGGCCTCCTCGGAAGAAGGTGTCATTCTCTTAGAAAAACCACCCAGTGTGGAGACTGAGGCAGTCGTAGGACTTTACCCAAGTGATGCCAGACGAGACATCCAATCCGAGTGCTAACAGTCCCCGGCTGCCAGACGAGACATCCAAACCGAGTGCTAACTATCACCATCTCCATCACAGAGGGGACTCCGCTCTCCGTGGGATCTCTGTCGTGGCAGCTGGAGGCACGCAGGCTGTGTAGACCTGAAGTCAAGGTTGGGGTTTCACCAGTCCCTATACTTGGGACTTCTGGCCCTTCTTCCATGTTCCCATTGCCGCAAGAGGCAGTCATTGTCCACAGAAACTGTACAGTTCTACGTAGAAACTCGGAACTCCTTCAATCTATTCCTTCATATGACCTCTGACCCTTCAGCATATGTGTCATTATGTTTCAAGGATCTTGGCAGCTTGGCTTGCACCAACGGACAGCCATCACTAACCTCACCCGGTGTGTAGCCTGTGTACCTGAATAAATAGCCCAATGGGCGTGGACTGAACATCTTGTTGAGTAAAAGGTGGAGTTTGTGTCCGTTTGTTTGTACACCATCTCTGTGCCCAGCATAGGCAAGGGGACATAAAGAGAGCTCTTGTGGAGGAACCTGCCCGGGTCTAGAGGCCTCATCTTCAATCTGGTCTTCGCTTTCGAAGCCGAACGTAGAGTACTGAACCTGGGGCTGAAGTTCTTGTCAGGAACTGTGTACAGCACCTAAGCCCAGATCTGCAGTTGTGTCTAACTCTAGATCTCAGGCCCGGAGACCTGCATGAAGCTCTGGTGGCCGAATCTGAGAACTAGAAACCGCGATAGGAGATCAGTGGGGGAGGAGTAGGATTTTGTGCACTGAGAAATCAGGCCTGGTTCCAAAGATCATGTGAGGTGACGCCCATGTTTAAGAGTAGGAAGGATTGTTGCCAGAACCGATTGGTCATTGTGGCTCTTATTCACCATTAGTTTCTTTGGATCCGATTCACAAAGAGCTTCTACACTTGTGACGGGGGCTCCCCAGTCGTGGTGAAGGGTCCGTAGTCATGGAGGGGGGCCACACTCGTGGCGTAGGCTTCATAGTCATGGCAGGGGGCCACACTTGTGGCGGGACCTCTGCATTGCAGCTTCTGATTGCTGGGGTCCCGCCATGAGTGTGGGCCCCTCGCAGCCCCTCCCCATGAATACGGGGCCTCCATCAAGAGTGCGGAGACTCTTTGTGAATCGGACCCCATGAGTGTAAGAATGGTAATCAGCATTACAGAGTAGATATTTTCAAGGTGACTTCTATTTGCTTGATTCAGACAGCTCTACACATCATTAGATGTCCAATTTGGCAGATGAGGGACAGCTGCCACAACGCAGTGGATGTCCCGTCTGCCCTATTTAGACGTCATTGACATAAAAACTCTCTCAATAGGGTACACAGGACATCCGCGCCGTTTTGTCCTGCATGTACCGATTCTGCCAAAACTCTAAATCCACACCTAGGTCTATTCCTCTTTTTCTCTCAGTCTGTTCCTAACTCTGCCTCTCTCTTCTTCATTCCTTCCCTCAACCCCTTTCATTCTCTCTCCAGATCTCAGTAGCTTTACCTATCATGGGACATAAAGGGCATCTCAGGATCCACAGGATCCCATGTCGCTGGTGATCTCAGAGTGACTAGCCCATGGGTTATAGTATGTGTGCCCCTCACCCTTCAGCTTGCCCTCTTGCAGCTTGCAGCCTGCATCTCAAGGAATTACGCATTCCTGTGCCCCACATGCCAGAGAGTATTCCACCCAGGGATCTTTTTCTGAGTATAAATGAATGAATGAAGTCAAGTGAATCGCTTACCTTTGTGTCACCCTGTACTTCTGGCTCTGCGTGTCCTGTAAATGGAGTCGCCTCTTCCACACTGAGCCGTAAGTCAGCTCATCACAAATAGCACAAAGTTGGCATTGTTGTTGGCAGCCTCTGTAGTTCTTTCGAATTAGAAGCCTCAGTCTTGTTAAAACCACGCTATAGGCAATTCTAAAACCCAAAGGGTTTACTTTTCACAAATGGTGTTCCTTATCTACAACCCTACAAAGAACAAAAAAACATATTTCTTACTTTAAACCAACCTGATAAAGCAGATTTCCCAATAGAAAGTTACTCACTGCTCATCACCAAAATGAACTTATGAAAGAATTGATCTCAAACTTTGGGTATCCATCCATAACTGTAAAAGAGACAGGCAAGGGATGACAGCATCAGTAGACAGCCCTAATTCCAAATCCAAGAGTGCCAGAGCCTCAGTCAGTGAAGGTCGCCAAAGAGAACTTGGAAGCAGACCTGTGAGGACTGCAATTGTGGATGCGAACTCTCATCAGATCAGCCCACATTAGACCTTCAGGGTTTCCACAGCCTGGAATCATGAGCAGCGGTTAATGCCAGGACTTGAAAGCTAGACTGCTATTTATTTATTTATTTATTTTGGGACCCCCATTTATATCATATCAAGTTACTATTTGAAACAATGTTGCAGGAGTTGGATGTCAAACAAGAACTTGTTCAACAACTTCCTCATGAGTAAGTTGATGGGATATTTCTGGATCGATAGTCCTTATGTTGTCTAGGTAATTTGATATTCATGCATGTGATGGGATTATTATAAATTAGTATACTAAATAAAGACAAAGAAGTAAATATTTAAATAAAATAAGATGATCCAGATGACATCTATTTCTCTTACATTGAGATGTTTTGCTTTCAAGTGTTGTGTTGAACAAACATTAGTTCTTACAAATTCATCCATTCAAATCATGAATCAGTCCTAAACATCAGTGAAGTTTTCCAAAATCCTACCCGCTTTCCAGCTATTAGCACGAAATGATTGATTATTTGAGATTTCTCGTCAGAAACATTCCTTTAATTAGTCTCTTACGATAGCTGAACTAAACTCTTCACGTAAGTCTGTGAGAACTCTGCAGTTTTCTGTTTCAATATTTTTTGTTGATATTTGCCAAGATAACAATACAAGGCGGGCACACAACCTATCTTGCTTTCTGGATAGCAGAAGAATCATGTTTCAACAATAGCCAAATTAATTCTTCCCCTCCCCCAACTGGACTCCTATTCCCTGCCTCGAGAATGTCAGTATAATGCTGTTCAGTTAGGGAGCTAGGTGGGTACACGATTGGGAGGAGCCAAGTCCACCTCGTACTGTGATGTTGTCTTTTCCCTCTGTCAACCTGAGGTTCCTTCACCCATCTTGTCTGTTGGGATGGTCCAGAGTGCCCATTGTGTTCATGGGCATGTGAGCGATTTGAAATCATTTGCTTGGAAGCTTAGTAACAAGGTCCAATATTCTCCAAAGATCTTTTCAATACCCTTGATATTGTATAAGACCTTCGCCGTTCTCAGCACCTACCAAATCCATGATACCAGTCTATGCCTGTTGGTGGTCACGCTTTACCTCATTTGCCCAACAGTGTCTGTATTGCCACCAAAGGCAGCAACAAGCCCAGGGTACTGTATTCTTTTCTTGACCTCAAGGGTATCCACCCAATAACGTCCCATGAACTGACGTCAGGACTCCAATCTGAGATATGTCGCTCAGAACCTCTTTCCAGAATCTATTGAATTTAGTGTGCCACAGAATGTGGCACAGAGTGCCCCTTTTTCCACATCCTCTCTAGGATGCCGAAAACCTCCCCGTGTGCTATGTAGCTTCTCAGGGTACACTGCCACTGTAGCAGTATTTTCAGGCTAGCTTCTGCTCCATCAGTGGTAGTTGCACCTCTAGTGAAAATACAGAGAATAATAAATCAGTCCTCAGGCACACAGGTCCATTCTGAGGACCACTTGGCACCAATCTGGAGACCCCCAGTCTCTTGTAGAGTTTTGAGACCAGGAGTTGGTCTAAGCCTGTCAATTCTAAGAGTTTCTCAAATATGGTCACTTCAATCATTACCTCACCCTGTATCACTGGTGCAAGGCCCAGTGCCATATCTGGGTGTATGGAAATATTTCATTCAATCCATATTCCTTCTTGATTTGTTCAAAGGTCTTTATGATCCTTTTGCTGAAGAGGTCTCCTGGTTTCCTGCATCTATTCAGTTCCCACTGTTGGAATGTTTTCCTGTCTACTCCATACTGGAAATCTAAATATTCTGAATGTAAGGGTAAAAGAGGATGGGTAACTCGACAAACCCCCCTTCGCTCTTATCTTATCCAGCACTTTCAGTGTCACACCTATAACCCATGGTTCTAGTACTGTTTGTTATGTCTTGCAGTCTTATCCATGGAAACCACCAATGTATCCTGTCCACCAACATGTGGTCCAATAAGAAGAACTCTTTGCTCCGTTTCTTCTCTTGACCAGTCCTCCCTGTACCTCAACTAGGCCGCCATGTAGTAGGCAGTGAAATCTGGCCCTCCCGGCCTTCATTTCTAGAGAGTTAATAGTGTTGTTGCACCCCCGTTCTCAGCCTTCTTCCTCCCATGTGAAGGTGATGCAGTTTCTGGAGTTTGTCCAACATGCTCCCGAGTAGGTGAATTGGTTGAGCATAAAGGAGGAAGAGCGACCTTCTCAAGAACATCCTAACAAATGCTATGTGTTGTACAAGTAACAAGTGAAGGTTGTGCCACCTCTGCGGGTTCCTTAGGATAAATACAAAGTATGTAGTTTGCTGCGTACAAACCTTGTGCCCTGGGGGGCAAATTGACCTCCAGGCATTTTGTGGAGCTCCAGCTCCATGTAATGGGTGACTCCTATTGTAACTGGGGGCTGCAATTCCTTTTAGTGTACAGAGATGACCGCTGGGCTGGGAGTCATACCTAAGTCTAAAGGATGGTAGTCTGTCAGGATGGTGGAGGTAATAATGTTCTCTTCCACTTTGAAGGACGGAGTGCCATCCATCAATTTCCAAATCAGGCTCCAGCCCACTGGACATATTTATTTCCTAACATCTCCCTGAACTCCTCTAGCTGTAATGACAGGGCAAGGAAGGATGTGACTAGGTCGTTATGTGAGGTCAAGATATAGTTTGCAAACATGGTGAGTTTAAACATGTCAGGCCCCAGTTGTGTTACTCGTATTGCCACCTTAGCTGAGATCCTCTGGGCCAGAGTCACTATGTGTGGCATGAAGAGCAGAGGGTACATTCCTGCCTAGTTGTTAACCATCAACTTATAACAAGTGTTCACATGAAACTCATTTTTGAAAACTATGTGCTATTGTCACAGAAAAATTATGTGCAGATTTAATCAAAGAAAAAATCTGCGATGAAACAGAACACATCTGTCATAAATGAATTAAAGAACAACTTCTATAGCCCAATTATTGCTGTCGTAGAACTCAATTCAGCCATATTGAGTTACTTACTTCCATTATAATACAAACAATTAATTGAGATGGCCACAAATGGACTCACCATAAATAATGAGGTCTGTGCATACTACCGATCGGTTGTATGTGTACTTCTTTTTGCACCTCTTGGTTGAGTGTCGATCCGACAGGATAATTCAATTTACACAGCGAACTCCCAGTCGGAGAATCATTGGGATTCTGCAGTGTTTTCTCTCATACTCGCTCCTTGTAATAGAAAAGGCGTCTGTGCTCCTTCACGTCGGAAGTGACCTTCACTTCCAGCAGCGTGCAAACACTAGACCAGCTAGGAACCGTTCGCCTCGTGCATGCGCTATTGATGGAGAGATTCTAAACTCCGGTGTCTGCATCAGCCCTGGCACGACTGTGCTATGTTTGCCTAAAGGGGAGGGGAAGAGGTAATCTGGAGGACACAATTCTTGTTTCGGGAATTCCTTTTTTTTGTCCTCATATCACCTTATCTGTAAAATCAGGCCACTTCTATAATTACTTTCCAGCCCTCAGCCTGCTGCATACTTTCGACGGCCCTCGCCGCACCAGTCAAGACCAGATACCTGGTTTCTGGATGCACCCAGGTGTAATCCTACGACCAATCATTAAATTGTTTTCATAACCCTCATACCACTCCATCTTTGGAAAGCTACCCCACCGGGTCTACAGTCAATATCTATTCGGCAGTAACATCTTACAGCTTGAAGCCAATCCACCGCTCTAGGAGGTAACGGATTCGTCCAATGCTTATAGAGCTCCCTCCAAGCCAAAAGCATCAGATAAAACAACCGAGCCTGCTGCGATCTACGCTGAAGTTGGCTGAGAGAGATTTCCACTCCCAATAAAACCAGTGTTACACTTAACATTATATTCATCTCAAAGATGTAGTTGAACACATCCTGCCAATAAGCCTTTATGTCTGGGCACGTAAAAAAAACATGTTGTTCATCAGATCTTAGGCGGCCACACCTACAACATCTGGGGGTAGGCATGTACAAACTATGCTATCTTTTGAGGGGTCCAATATAATCTGTTGATACTGAAGAAGTGGTTACGCTTAAGATTGGCTGGCTTTACCACTGAATAGAGTGGTTTTAGGGAGATTTGCCATACAGTTTGAAGCGCAGTCTCCTGAATGACTCCTTCCCAAACACAGTGTGGCGCCTTCAATTTCCAATCCACAGCATCATGCAACTTCCAGTATTACAGTGACCTCCTTATCCTTGGGAGACCCGTCCCGCAAGTCTAACTCATATTCCCACGCACCCCCTAACTCCTGTGAGATGGGAGCAAACCAAGAAGACAAGTGATGATATTTAAATCTGGAGAGGGAACTCCTGATAATAATAAAGGAATATGGTCGATTTTAGCGCTACTGTATATATATATATTCATATATATATATGTGTGTGTGTGTGTGTGTGTGTATAAATATATATATTTTGCTAAAATCAATAGACATAACACATAACAATAAAACATACAAAGTAATGTGTATAAAACCAAAGGCACTTAACCCTTTCCGTGCTCATGACGGAACCACTCCGTCATGAGCCACGGGTGCGCTGTGCTCATGACGGAGTGGTTCTGTCATGCTGCGGCCGTTGGCGGCCGATCCGCCCACGCGGTGCTAAATCCCCGCCTGTGCGGGCGATTAGCACAATGGGCGGAGACGTGACGGAACCACTCCGTCATGAGCACAGCTCACCCGTGACTCGTGACGGAGTGGTTCCATCACGAGCACAGCGCCACCGCAACTGCCCCCAAACCCCCCCAGCGCCGCGGCGGAATTCCTGCCGCGGCGAAGGGGTTAAGAAAGTGACTTTTTAGGAATATCTATGTTTACATAGTGTTTCTAGATGCCAATCAACCTTACATTTAATCATGATGAAAGGAGGAAATGAAATTATTCAATTAAGTGCATGCTTTTAAAGCATCAACGAACACTGTCCATAAAGAATACCATATTTGAGGACACTTGACATAGCAGGTCTTTGGGTGAACACATGTACTCTTTTATATACAGTTACTACATATTTTTTTTACTAAATCAGAACAGCACCACTCTTCTTTGCAAACATATTTTTTTTAAAGTTCATATTGTTCCCGTTTAGTCAAGTATAATACAAGAGAGGTCACTTGATCCAATTGATGATTTATAATTTCTTTTTATTTTCCAAACAGTTCTTCAGCCAACGCGTTTCGTCCTATTCTGCTAGGACTTCTTCAGGGCTGAAATTTACAAAGAAACACCACATAAACAACCTATCTTGTTTCGAAGATTTGTAACAACTAGTTTTAAAATTAAAAAACATTTATATACATAACATATTTACTGTGAATATACGTACAAAGACAAGACCAAGCCACAGACTCATAAAAAACAATTTTCCACTATTAGCTTAAACTACAACATCAAACATAAGATGTATATCATGTCTAAAGGCATTAATATAGTTCACCAACTCCAAGGTAAACTATATAAGACTCAGTTAAAAGAAACAATGATAATAGGATTCCTCTTTTCTTATAAATGTCAAAACATGATTTAAGTTAATCATGTACAAATTTGAGGTCTTACTATGACCCTTAAAATATTTATAGCTTAGTTGTAATACAAAGAGGTAAAAAAAAACCTTATAGTGAAAAAGGTAAAAATATATACAGGGAAGATAAAGAAAATCCCAGAATTAACCCTCACCACGTGACAAGTGGAAAGAAAGACTCATCATGAACCCAAAGAAGAAGAAAAGCGAAGAGGAGGCCAGAATCATCCAATTTCACCAAAGATGTGTTTATAAAATGTATCCACGTATCTTCCTTATAGACCCCTATGTTAAACAGGTCAATAGATTACATACCAAATTAATGATCTGTGTAACGATACAGTCTCACGTAGAAAATAGTCTCCAATAAGCTGGTCATTCTGAAATGCAACAATCCGGTAGACAAAATCAAATAACAACTCTATGAAGCACATCATGAGACCTGAGGAGATAATAATAGAAAGAACTCCCAAATGGCCTACCTCAGCTGTTCTGCTTGTCCTTATGTTAAAAAATAAACCATGAAGGCACTATCAGATTGGCATGGGTGGTTATTCTTCCAGTCCCAAATCCAGGAAGTAAGTCCGATATAATAGCCGGACACAAACAAAAGCAGGTCAGAAACCGTATCAAAGCAGTCTTTGAACGAACATGTAGGTCGGTATTCCCAACCCCACAGAGAATCCTACAAGAGAAAATACCTACATACAGCATAACCACATGGCCATCAAATGACAGTCTGTAATGTTGTCATGTAAACATAGGTAAAAGGACCCCACCCAGATTAGCTAGTTAAGAATTACTAAGTGACGTGATTTCAGTATCAATAGTAGATATTCTGAACGTGAAGTGGGCAACCATATAATCTATCGCTTGCACGTAATAATGTACGTCCCAAAAATACAACACTACAGCCATGTAAGGAAACAGCAAAAAATTCCTAGCAGGGAGTCATATCAATACAACCAAATATTATGTAACCGCCGAACGCGTAGCCAACGCAATAACGCTCCCCATCAGAGCTAATAGCAATTCCAAAAAAAACAATATCAGCGAAAGAGCATTAACAGTAAATTAGCCGTAGCCACAATCCGTAAGCATATAAAGCCCTGCAACGTAGGTTCTTCGGCGTGACTCACCTATATACGAACTCCCCGCAATAGCGCCCAGTATTCCCGAAAAGCAGTAGCGGCACAGATCCATACCACGCTGCCATTTAAATGTAAGGTTGCAAAATGTGTGTACGCAATGACGTCATTGAAGCCCCATGTCACCAGGAGGCTATCGTGACCAAATTCAGGCGCCATCTTTGAGTGGTATCTCGTTACATTAAAATACTAGTAGTATGCATATCATGGTCGATTTTATTTAAAAGAGAAGAATTTAAAAATTATATATTACGAAAAAAGTACCTGTATTATTGTGTAAACTTGAAAGAGAGCGACCATATTACAATTTGTGATATAAATTTATATTACAAGAAATATACTCAAATAATATTTCGAACGCGGGGGCTAACTCGCTAAGTGTACCCATACTTTAATATATTCATCATAATTCCAATGTAATAGCAAGAAACGGCGTACCTCGAGAACGCCTGTCAGACACAATCCAACGCAAAAAACAGAATCTAGTCCGTTAACCATGTTAATATCCCAATGGCCATATTGTATATCTTAACTGTAGTGATATAGTTAATCATATTAGTTATACTGGTCATGTCACTATAGATCCGCATGTATTAAGTTCCTCATAATCAAGTAATGTGAACAAAACTGCTATAACAGTTAGCAAATTACGGCTGACCAAAAAATTGTTATCCTCACAAAAGGCGAGGATATAAATCGCCCCGACCCTTGTTATCAACAGTATTTAAAGTCCACTACAAAAATAATCGCTTAGTACATATTCCCATAGAACTGAGTTTAAAGGACCGCAATTGGAACAAAAACAGAACTACACACAATTGTCCATAATGTGAAGACATACAGAGAAAGAAGAAAAAAGAAAGCTAGAAAGATATAGCAGTATAATACATATCAATCTAGTCAGTTGTGGCAGTCATATACTCCATAGGAAGAGCCCTTCCATGAGTACCTCCTACAATCCTATTTGAATTGTTTAATTATTTTCTAGGAACACTGCATTATTGATGATGTTTCAATTAAGGATATTACAATAAATAGAACATCAACATTTCAAAAAATACATATATACCAAAGCCGAAGGATAGTACCATAGGGGAAACCCTTTATATTATGGTATTATGAATGGTAATGCATCTCATCATCAGTTTGGTGCCCCATTTTGATACATCTCAATCGGCAAATCCATTTTGCTTCACCACGTCTCAAAGCCAATTCACGGTTGCCACCTCGTGCCGGCATCGTGACGTGGTCAATACCATGGAACCACACTTTACAATGACCATCATGATGCTCCCCATGTGATACGTCATCGGATATCTTAAATCATTATGTTTCAGTGAACGTATGTGTTCTTGGATACGTATTTTGAGTGGCCTCACAGCACTGCCAACGTAGATTTTATTACTCTCGCAGCCCAATATGTATATAACATATTTTGTGTTGCAATTTATGAAGTGGTTGATGGTGTATTCCCTATTAGTATTATAAGAAAAACTCTTCATTTTGTCCTTAGCTAAGGCACATACACTGCACATGTAATATTTGTAAAAACCACACGGGCTGTTGGTAACCATGAGCTAATGGTGGTTCTCTTCAGATAACTAGGGCATAACATATTTCTCAACGTTTTACCCCTACGAAAGACGACTCTGGGATTTATGGTTAAATGATCTCTGAGGCTAGGTAAGGCATACAAAAGTCCCCAATGCTTTTTTAGGATAGTAAATATTTTTCTGCTGTTATTAGTATATTGTGTGATTAGCGCCAAATGGGAGTTAGATTCCTTTGTAGATTGTACATTAGGTCTCTTGAGCAACACATTGGCTCTTGGTGTATTACGAATCCTAGTGTCAACTTTTATGAGAATCCTCTCATTATATCCCCTTATTCTAAACCTATTTTTAACCTCCTTGATGTTCTTTTCAAAGCCACCCTCAGTGCTGCAGTTGCAGCGAACCCGTACCATCTCGCCAAATGGGATGTTTCTGATCACCGAATTGGGATGTGCGCTTGTCGCATGCAAAATGTTATTACAAGATGTCGGTTTGCGAAAAATAGTGCTGTGAATGCAACCATTCTCCACATAAAATTATACATCGAGAAATTCAATCTCGATATTGCTGTGTTGCATAGTTAAATGGACATTATACGGGTTGTCATTCAAAAATGTATGAAATTCAACCAATTGATTCTCAGAGCCCTTCCAGAGTAGTATAATATCATCAATATACCTCCCCCAGAACACAATCATATCTGTCCAGGGGAGGCATATTTGCCCCAGGCATGCTCCCTCTCCCTCCAGCCCATAAAAAGGCAGGCGTACGAGGGAGCAAACCTGGAGCCCATCGCAGTGCCCTGAAGCTGATGGTACCATGTACCATTATGCAAGAAATAATTCTTAGAGAGGATGATATCAATCATGTCCATAAGCATCATATTGTGTTTCATATGATCAGCTGTTCTTGTTTTCAAAAAGGACTGTATTGCCATATTGCCAAATTGCTTATGAATACAGGTATAGAGACTAGTAACGTCCATCGTAACAAACATGGGATCATTAGACCAAGTGAAACCCTCAAATTTCTGGAGGATATCCCTGGTATCCTGTATATAGGATGGCAAGTTGTTCACAAAAGGTTGGAGAAATCCATATCCATATTGTGACAATCGCTCTATAGTAAGTAAGTAAGTAATAGTTTATTAGCATAGTTAATTAAAACCATTGCAATTCATCCTTAAAAAAA
This sequence comes from Triturus cristatus, assembly GCF_964204655.1. Classification (NCBI taxonomy): domain Eukaryota; kingdom Metazoa; phylum Chordata; class Amphibia; order Caudata; family Salamandridae; genus Triturus; species Triturus cristatus. The sequence goes on along the minus strand of NC_140584.1, from coordinate 1,181,681,364 downwards.
CACAAATATGCACACAATACATTATTCATCATTTAAGTAAAATTACATTCACATAAAATCTATATTTATAGTTCCTTTCAAAGATTCATGGGATTTGCTATGTTAATAAAGTTAAAAAAATAGTAAACATATTGTTCTAAGTGTCCTCTGTATTTTTTGGAAAGGGATCAAATTCCAGTATTCACTCTTCGTCCACCTTCCTTAATTTGATACTTTATAAACTGCCAGTAAAAGATTCTGCTTTTTTAGTAATATCTAAAAACATGACAGTGGTTCAATTTTCTGCATCTTTGTTTCTACCTCCTTCAAGAACTTCACCAGGCTACAGTTCAACTGTGGGTCGCTAGGTGTAAAGCAGGCAAGAACTGCCTGTCTTCGTGAGCGTATTCCATGCTGGTTGAAGTGGTGTTTCAATAGTCGTTTCCTTTCCACCAACAATTTCTCGCAGGAGCACAACAAATGTTCCATGTCTTCAGACGCCATGCCACATAAACGACAGAGGGGATCCCCATTGACCCTCAGCCACTGCGGAAAATGGCGTGTGCATGGTAACACACCCAGTCTGTATTTAAAGAACTTCAATTTTATATAACGTGAGTACCCGAGATCAAGATAACTCTGGTGGCCTTGTTTGGAGTAGGAGTTTAGTATAATCCACCCATGAGACCTCTTTGCAACACACGCTTTATCTTCAATCCATGAATGGCGTTTTATTGAGCTCTTTACTAATTTTTTGATCGTAGAATGATTAGTAGGGGTGTTCCACAGCTCCTGTAACCCTAGATTCACTAGGCTATTTTTCAAATATTTGGCGGCTGGCGATGTCGGGTTCCGTTCTAATTCTAACCATAAATAGCTATTTAGGGTTCCTTTATTTGCCTTACGAACTTTATCCCAAGTCATTATGTATGCACCTTGTCTTGCCAGAAACTGCTTCTGGCCTCCAAATTGCAGCCTAAATTGGGCCGGAGAGGTTTGTTTTGGCAGGCTGAATATGGTTCTATATGCCGCTGCCACTGTTCTATCTAGAGTTGCCGCATCCCTTCCTCTCTGTACTTCACTCCCATAAGTAATTGTGGGCAGCAGTTTAGCTCTGATAACTTGTGCCAGGGGCAAGAGAGAGGGACTAGTGAGCTTGCCATTTAATTTTTTTAATGAAATAGATATCGCAATGCCTTTTCCTCTAATACTTGCTTTCTGGGCGGTAAATCGGCCGCTATGGTCGATTTTGACTCCCAGGTACTTATACACTGTTGTGTCTTCGATACGGTTGTTATTCCAGAACCAGCCATAATTGGCATTCCTTTTTTTGTTGATTGACATAGTTTGTGTCTTCTGTAGATTTATCGTCAATTGGTTATCATCTGAGTATAGCCGAGTTGCATCTACAAGATTTTGCAGCCCTATTTTTGTTTGACTGATTAACACTATGTCATCCGCATATAGTAATGATGGTAGTATTTGACCTCCTAGCTTCGGTGCATGGGAGTTACAGTTATTTAAAATCGGAATTAAATCACCTAAAAACAGATTAAAAAGGGTTGGGGCCAAGACACATCCCTGTTTTAGGCCCTTATTAGTTGGGATACGTCTGGACAGATGAGATCCATCACCCAGCTTCACCTGTATCCATGTGTCACTATGCAGGTTAATTAATAGATCTAACAAGGGCCTCGGGATCCCCCACTTGTTCAGTTTGGACCACAGGAGATTCCGATTGATGTGATCAAAAGCTGCCTTATAGTCGATAAAGCACAGATGGATTGGCATTTTAGTATTTTTGGCTTTATCAATTAACAGGCCCATTGTCAAGATATTCGTTGTTGTCCCAACAGTTTTAGCAAAACCTGTTTGATTTACAGGGATTAGGGAATCTTCTGTGGCCCAGGCCTGTAGTTCTTCCAAGAGGATCCCGGCAAAGTACTTGGCCTCATTACCCATTAAGGCAATCAGTCTGTAGTTGCTTGGTCGTGATTTATCCCCTGATTTAAATATAGGAGAAATAATTGAGCCCTTCCAGGAAGCAGGTAATATATTAAACTGAATTATTTCATTGAATAGTGGCTCTAGTGCTCCAGCCCATTCCCTATCACTCTGTTTGTAAAGGTTGGGAGGAATACCGTTCGGGCCTGGTGCCCCTTCCCTTCTTCCCTTTTTGATTTGTCGTGTGATTATCTTTTGTAGATTTGTCTCTCTTGTAATCATAGTTGTATTGCCACATTCTTGTTTATGAGTAATTTCACACAATGTTGTTAAATTGTTGCCCCCATTTCCTGTCTCAAAGTCGGAGGCATTTTGTTGTGTAAAATGATCTTTAAGATACTTTGACCATGCAGCTTCGCTAATATTAGAGGATACTCCATCGTGCACAGGATTTAAAAAAGAATTAACTGATTTCCAGAATTTCACCCCATCGTTCTGTTTTATGTCAGCCTGTAGTTTTACCCGTAAGCTATCCTCCATTTCTTTATTTGCTTCCCACTTTGTTTATTTCAAAGAAGCCTTCAATTTCCGCAGGCAGTCATATTTCACCATATCTCTTGGAGAGTGCCTAAGTCAGAGGTCTTCAAACTTTTGGGTGCCGAGACCCCCCTGTCAACATTTTCAGTCGTAAGGACCCCCTTCTGACAAAAATGTCTAAACCTGTAGGCGGGGCTTCTGGAATTACGAGGCAGATGAGGACCAAATTACGTGACAGGCTTGACTAAATTGTGTGGGAAGAAAATTTAAATAATGTTATGTGATGCCGCGTTATATTGGGATAGAATTGCTTCTTTATTTTGACATTTTTTGCACACAGTAACACTGAGGAAAGATTTCACCCCATCAGTACCAGTTTAAAACCAAAATACAGCAATTAACATCAGAAAGATGTCGAGTCAACCTTTGTGATGGGCCTTCCACTCCGCAGGAATACGTGCTGCCACATTAGAAGCTCACCTGGCCCTGGCCGGAAGCAGCAGGGGTCCCTTAAAACCCTGGCGGTCTTGTGCAGAGTTAAGCAATTTACCCATGCCGCTTTCCACTCACCCCTCCCTTCCATCCCTCTCTCCTCTCCCAATCCCAGATCCCTCTCTCACTTTGCAGGCCATTTTCTTTCACCCCTTTTTACAACTTCTGAACTCTCCCCATTCAACTTCTCACTTCACCCTTAATCACCTCTTGCCATTCTGTCTTTTCACTGCCCTCATCTCTAACAGTTTCTTGCATTTATCTCATGGCCTCTCTGGCCCGTCACCTCCCGTGCCCATCTGCACTTCTCATTCACCTCAAGTCTCTCCATTCAAATTGTTGTCTATTTGTCTCTTACACCTCTCCAGTCCCCCCATTCATCTTTCACATCTCTCCTTTGTTTTTTCACACCTTCTTGAACCAATGTCCCTCTCCCCTGCTACCTCAGCACCAGTTCTTAATTTGAGCAGGTGGTTTCCGGTGCTCCGCACTGGCACCTAATTGTGCACACTGGCACTATGACCGTCTGCCACATGGTGGCTCTGTCAGTGTAATTTAGAGATGAGCAGAACAGCTGTTTATTAATTCAATATACATTAAAAACGATAAACTCCTGACATCCATGCCATTCTTATAGCTTTGGGGGCTTGAAATAGTCACAGTTGTACAGTGTTATGGTTGGTAGTTGCATAGGTATTGTCATTGGCCGCACAGGCAAGGCAATGGGTGGGTGGTTAAAGTTACAGTGGCCTACTGGTGAGGTCCCTGACACATGTTTTATTACAAATTAATCACTGCTCAGCACCCACCCCAGTACTCCCTCTCTTCCCCTATCACTGCTGTCCCTCACCCCTGTAGCATCAAATTACTTTTAAGGTCACAGATCATCTCTCAGCTATCTTCTCTCACAGTTTGACAGTAGCCCTCCTCTGTGCCCTCAACTTTCCCTCACACTCACTTCTAGCGTGTCCGCACTTCCCTTCAGCACTTCACATTTCTCCTCACTCCTGACCTCTTCAATCAAATTCTCTCACTCCCTTGCTGTACTTTCTCATCCTCTCATCTCTCCTCACCGAGCACACGGGTTGGACCCGTATGCTCCTCTTGGCCTGTGCCACTCTGCTTATTGTTCCTTAATTCAGGAAGGTATGAATTGTCTGTCTTGCTGTTTTGGTGCAGGCCACACAGTTATGGAAAGTGCACCCTCCTTTGCTTCGATCCACCAAGAATCTATTATCCTTTAGGAAGATATAAAAACCTGGCTCTCTGCTCTGTAGGTCACCCCATTTGGCTGGTTCTCCTTCCCCTTCTGTATGTTTCTCATTTGCCTTCAGGCAGCAGATGGCTATTAGCCCCAGCACAACTTTTGGTAACAGTAGCGCACTACAAATGTAAATAATAATAGTAATAGGCAGAAGCATGGGAGCCACTAGACCCAACCTTCGCGGGGGCCTACACTCCCAGGCAGGGCTGGCCATAGCACTGGTCACACACGGCGCAACAGTCTTTTTTGGTGCCCCAACCCCCGTTTCCTCCTTCTCCATAAATTCCCTCACTACCACTCACCAGCAAAGCACCTCATCTCTCTGTAGCACCTTTCTGACAAACAGTTGTTTTTTATAGTGCTACTCATTGTTTACTCACACTCAGTTCTGTGATCTGTATAGTACATGTTCTTTGTAGCAGGCACATTAACCCACTGCACTGTGTGGATGAGAAGAGTGCCCATGTGAGTGCACGGTGAGCAATGCAACAGTGTGAGAGTAGGGAAAGAGGAGTGACTGCAGGGTGAGTGAGGTGACCATATGAATTTTGGTGCGGATGTAAGTGCGGAGTGGGACGAATTAATGCATGGTTAATGATGGGCTTGTTTGAGCGAGTTGCAAATTGAGCAGTGAGGGGGCAGGTGAATGAGGTGTCACATGAGTGCAGATGAGTGGTGTGACTGCAGGCTGAGATACAGGGTGAACAACGCAAGTGCGTTGTGATTGCAGAGTGATCACTGTGAGTGCAGGGTGAGAGGGTGAATGGTGTGAGTGCATGGTGATCAGTGTGAGTGTATTGTGATCGCTCCGAGTGCAGGGTGAGCGTGAAAGTGAAGTGCGAGAATGAGAAGTGAGTTCTCTGAATGCAGGGTGCATTCCCAGACACTTGAAGTAACTCAGCATATTATTGACGGCAGCGTAGGGTTTAAAGATATAAGTTAAACTATTGCTATTATGACATTAATCAGGGATCGAGGGTGGAGGAAATAAAAAATATACTGATCCTGCAACACACTTCCAGTCCTATGGTTAGGGTTGCCTGCTCGTTATTTTGATGTCCCAGATGGTACAAAAATAAGCAGTCACCTAAAGCTGTATATTTCAGCACTTATCTGTGCATACCTCGAACAGCAAATATAAATAGAAAGCACTTTTAATTGTGTTCTAGGGCTGCCTCAATGATCCATGACTGATAATTAAAGGGAACAAAGACAGAAAAGTCACATTACGAATGAATGCATATGAGTTTATTTACAATCCCATTTAGTGTCAAGAGGAGGCCTTTGCAGGCTCTTTAAACATCAAATGGCTGGTATTTTCCTTCTTGCAACCCTATTTTTTATTCAGTGGCGGCTCCCCCATTGGGGCGTGGGGGCGTCACCTCACTGCTTTCTCGCAGTGCGAGAACGCAGAAACATAAATGGTAATAACTACCACCATTTATGTTTCTGCTTCTCGCACTGCGAGAAAGCAGAAGTGCCTGTTTGGGGGTGGGCGGTCCTGCTCGAGGGCAGGGGGGGAGTGGCTTGCCCACTGTTGTGCGTATTTACTGTTTGGTCGGCCCTGGGGCCGACCAACCAGTCAGTATGCACAACAGTGGGCAAGGCACTGCCTGCCTGCTTCGAGCAGGACCGCCCACTCTCTCTTTTTTAGGTCTCGGCTGCGAAAGGCTGCGCTTGCGCAGTCTCGCTCCGAGATTTAATGAGTTTGAGTGACTTTGAGAAGAGGGGCTTGCACCCGCCCCTCTTCTCTCCTGTTCTCCATTGGCTGGCCTCTTAAATGCTGGCCAGCCACTGGAGAAGAGGTCCAGTCACTCCGTTGAAGCCCCGTCCTTTTCGGATCGGGGGGCGTGTTTTTTGCGAGAAGTCTCAGGGAGGAGACAACAGCAAAACACGCCCCCAAATCCGAAAAGGACGTGGCGTTTCTCCGAGGCATTTTCTGCTGTGCCTCGGAGAAAGGCGGTGGTGTCCCGGCGTTGCTCCCTCACCTGATCTCCTGGGCAAGGATTTTATAGTGCGGCCTTTGTAGTGTCAAGGCTGCTGTGCTAGCGCTTATTAGGGGTATTATCTTGGCGGTACACCGGCAGGCTCCTATATTTTTCATGTGAATAGCGCTGCTTCTGGTGTGCAGTTTTATAGAACGAAGACTCGGCCTGGGGCATCGGAACGTTTTAAACGAGCACTGGTTACATTACACAAGATCGGGTGTTATTTATTTTATTTCTAAGCCCAGCGAGATTGAGTGAGTTGTCCAGAATCCCAGGATGCAAAGCTGACGCCGGGACTCGAACCTGGTTTCCTAGACCCGTAGTCACCTGTTTTGGCAGGAACGCCAGATCTCTCATTGTTTACTCGGCACTGCCAGACCCTTTGGCGTAGGTTGCTGTCCTGTTTGGCACTGACTGGCCAGGTACAAGCTGGAGTCCTGCCGGGCGCCGTTTACCGTTTTAATTGCTTGGGGAGTTGGTCACTCCCAGCAGATACACCGATCCGCACGCGGTACGGATCCGGTAACCCTTGACTGGTAACGCCCCGCAATGAAATGCCGCGTGTGTTTCACAACTCCACATTACGTTGAGGGATGCTTCCTTATCTGAAACCCGAGACTGCCCCGCGACAACCTCCACTCTCAAGATGGCACCCGCTGCCGGCCAGTATAACTCCGCCCTGTATGCAACCTTAGACTAGGAAACGAGAGCAGAGCTGGGAATGGAAACCGAAAGTGCTCCGGGGCTGAGCGGGTGCCTGGGCTTCTCGCTGCCTCACTCGATGCAGGCGGGCACAGGCCGGCATTCGGCCTAAGAAGTCACCCGGGCCAACCATGGCCACTTAATGATTCCATCGGCACAAAACCTCTAAGCCCCGGACCTCCAGCGACCCGCGGAAGCCGTGGCCTATCACCAGCCTCCCGCCGACCCACCCGGCCATGGTCTATGGCTGACATCCGGTTTGGGGAACCGGGAACCGAGCGCAGATTTGCATTGGCCCGGACACGCCCCGACTCGGAAGCAGAGAGGGGCACCGGGGCTTGGATTCCAGCTCCCCGAGGCCGCCTCCATGACTTTCATGACGCCGCCACACACTGTAAGAGCTCAACAGGTAACTGGCGCATGGGCGGGAAGTAAACTACGAATGCAGAGGGTACAAAATGTATCCTAAAACCAATTCTTGTTTTGGTTGCTGGGTCGCCCATCCTAACCCAGAGAACCCTCGTCATGCTTGTAGCTTAAGTTATAAGCTTAATCCTCCACCCTGTCCACCTCACCACCAGTATCCACCCACAGTTCACAGCAGTGCTTCTTAACTTATCTGTGGATCCCCACTTCACTATTGGAAGTCCGGGACTCCAGCCACACCAGTTTCTACGAATTGATCCTCAAATACACTAAACTACACAAGTATCCATCAAGCAAATACACAAGCTATTAACTGCTTTCTATAATTCACACTAAAAATGACACAAAACGAAATTGTATTTATTGCACACCTTGCCCTACACTACACCCATTCTTATCAACCCGCTCACCCCCAATCACCTATACCCTTCCACCAACCACCCCACCTGCCGTGACCGCGCCCACTCTGGCAGAGTGTGAACATATCACCCCTTTGAATCGAAAGGGGACCCAGCTCTCCCTGTCTTTTGTAGTATTTGTTTATAAATGTTTATACATTTTATTAGTGTTTGCGTAACATATGTCAACCAGAAAAAGTGGCCCATAAGGGGGCTCCATGCACTCATCTGAAAGGAGGTCTCTTTATCTTAAGCTGGCCCTGCACTCCACAGATACATCCACCCACCAGCCGCCTTGCTTCCTTCGGAGGGAGGCAGGCAGGCCCGGCAGCGCCCTCCTCATCCCCCCTCCTCTGAGGCCACAGGCCTGTTGCACCCACACGAAAGAGGCGTGAGATACCCGGCACCAGACACCATGAACATTCTCCAGAAGCTCTCCGCGCTGGGGAGGCAGATGAAACGACACCCCGGGGTGAGTGCGGCCTATCACCCTGTGCCCCTTGCTCCAGGCTTGGTCTCATGACCAGCTGGCCCTGTAAGGTAGCTGTAAGTTAGCTCAGTGGGTTCACTTACTTGCTGACGAGATTGGTCTGTAAAGGGTCGATCCCGGGTGGTACTGCTCAGCCTTTCATCCCCACCTATCCCATAAAGTAAGCCACCTACCCCATAAAGTAAGCAAACAGTTTGCTGGGTGATTATATTCCTGTTAACTGCGGAAAGCAGACCAGTGGGTCTGCGTGCCTGCTGCGCAGATCAGTGCCATCAGAGATTTGAGTCCTTCGGAAACAAACAAATAAATACCATGACCAGGAGCTTTCGCAGTCAAATCTGCAACCAATCGCAGGAAGACAATTTAGTGCGTAGCATGAACTCTTGAAATGGTCATTCATGACATTAAAAAATATGAACCACCTGTCATTTGTAGCGCATTCAGCCAAAGCACCCTATATAGAAAATATGTATATCGGCAGTGATCACTGGCGTTATTTCACCTTCTTCCCAGACCACTTTCTCCCTCTCCCCTATTTTGCTTTAATATGTCATATACAAATTTGTCCTCGATTCACACAAAAAACATTCTGTCCGCCCAATGTTACTACATCCAAAGGACGTTCCTCTGAAGCTTAATTTTGAGAAACGTGCTTATTCTATTTTTAAAAATGCAGGCACCACGCATCATCTCTTCTTTGTCAAGTATGGTATTAAAGGTAATTACTTTAATTTAAAAAAAAAAGTAAATAAATTGATTTGTTTTACCGGAACATTAAAAAGCGGAAGCCCCATTGCTATCTCTTTGAAAAAGTTGCTTTTAGCTCTTTGAGACGTGAAAACGCTATAAATAGCAATTTCCACTGTGCGTATCATATTATATGGTAGTATATTATATTACCTCAAAATGTTGTTCTCATTTTGTTCATCTCAAGTGGCTCTGTGTGTGGGTGCAAATGCAATAGGTCTCGCATTTGAGAGTGATTAAGCTATTGACATTGTAAATAACAATGCCAATAGCTCTAACTTTACCAATGCCGAGACCATTGCATTGTAAATGCTTGTCTCTATGTATGCTGCTGCATGCAGCAGCATACATAGAGAAAATGACCTGTGTGGGGTGCGCTCTGCTGCGCCTCACCAATAATAACGCTGCCATTGCAGCGTTGTGATTGGCGGAGGTGAGGGAGGGAGGTTGCCTTTCCTTGATGTCGATGACGAGGGCTGCAGGAGTCGGGACAGAACCTGAGGTGGCTGAAGGTAAGTTTTATTTTATATATTTTTTTCATTTAACCCTCAATTCAATGACATCTGATGCAATGGCCAGTCCTCTACAACAGCTGACTTCATGGTTTGCATATTATGTAAGAAGGCTTGCTGCATGTGGTAACTGTTCCTGGTGTACACAGGTTTGCAGTTAAGCCACTTCTTTCCAGAACTTCTAAATACGCCAGCTGGGGGGACCTGTAACATGGACCTCATTTAACCTCTCCCGCCTCCCCCCCTCGACGACCCTATTTCCACCCCCGTCCCCCACCCGCCCGTCATGATGGACGCGGCCCGCGACTGATAGAAGTGCGCCTTATATTCTTAGTGTTTTTTCACTGTCCTGGGCCTCGCTTATGGAATGCCTGCCACGCCACCCAATTGCGTGAAAGTGTGGGTGCCTGCTCGTGCATGTGCTAGAAACAAGCCAGAGGCTGCCCGCATCTCATTTACAAGGCACAAATGCTAACTGCGGCAGCCTTTGCAAGTGCAGCAATAGCGAAAACCGTCAATCACCCGCTGTCTATCTCCGACCCTTTGTCCGTCCTGCAAGTGGAAATATGTCAACAGGAGCGCAAGAGAATACTAACACGCACACATTCAACCCATGGCACAAACAGAATCGACCACAGCTCCTGCTCCTCGCTGTGTTTCAGAGGAGAAGGCTGTGGTGTGGTTACTTGTTGTCTGTAAAATGTCACATCGCTGAAGGTGTGTGTTACATTTGCGGGATGATAAATGACAACAATTATGCCGACTTGTAAAAGTTCCCTCACTGTAGAAACGGCAGGTGATGTGTGCCGGCGCATCATTGCTGCGATCCCAAACGTGGATATTTAAGTCCACATTTCACAAAACATTCTCTTTATTTAGGTATTCATATATCTGGCAAATCAAACAGCACGCCGTGCACATTAAAATTTTACAAGCTAAATATGTTATAGGCGCATAACCGTGCAGTTCCATTTTGGAGAGGCTCGTCATAGAGCTAACCTGCAGAAAATAGTCCACCCCAACAAAAACCGAAATAGATACAGAAGTGCACGTGCCAATGTTATCAATGAGTCCTATGAGGTGGGATATTTGAAGGTTTCACAAAATAAATGACAGTGGAAGCAGAGAGATGCATTTCAAGCTGGTGAAATCTCAAAATCTATGGACTCTTGGAGTAACAAAAGAGGAATCCTGTTTTTCAGTGTGGGACAAACACCATGTGGGCGAGAACTCTGGTGTCTGCTGCTGTCTTGGACCATGGCATCATGTTGTTAACTTAGTATGTTTTGTAAATTTGACGCCTTACCACTTTTAAATGTCACCAGGCACCACTGTTTATATTTCTTTTCATGAAATGCATTCTAACACAATACTGCAGTAAATTATAAAATACAAATGTAAGGAAAAGGCAGAGTTGGGACCCAGGGCGTACTAGAACTAGAAAAAAAAAACTAAGCCTCAGTAACCAGTTTACTAAAGGTATGTAAACATGCAAATGGTCTTTAACGACCTGTGAAAAACTCAGGCGTGCCGGGCTTTGCTGGAGATAAGACTACAGACACAGCTCAGCGGAGCCCACAGCAGCTCGAGCTGAGACACACTACGGGGGAGGAGGGGGGCTGAATCCCTTGTTGTCCGATGGGCCTGAGCAGAAGTGTGACCGGGAATGCGCGACCCCCTTTCCATCACTTCACGGCCCCCCTGGGGGTCGCGCCCCACACTTTGAAGACCCCTGGCCTAAGTTGACGCATTATTTGGTAGATACATTTCTTTATACGTTTTATCTTCACTTGGTGTTCCTTTGTAAGCAAGGTCATGTTTTTGTCTATCCGTCCTAATTCAAGTTTCGGTGTTGTGGAATAGCCTGCCATTATTTTTGTTAAACACTCCCATTTCTCAACTTCGCTTGCCCCGATTCTTCCCTTAAAATGCAGTTTCGCCGTATTATGCAAGCTACCCTCATTGGCTGCCGAATATTTGATCCGGTATGAACTGAATTAATAGGGACCAAAGACTGCTCAAATTTGGGCTTGCAAATGTTCAATGTGATTTCCTGGGGGCAATGATCACCATCAGTTTTTTGCCCTATTTTGAAGGAGGTCACATGGTGAAAGAGAGATAGTGACATAAACGTATAATCCAGGATTTTACTAAACCTTGATGAGTGAAACGTGCATGCTGGTGGAGTGTCTTCAACGAGTCTTCCGTTTAGTACTCTAATACTATAAGACTCGAGATTCTCTAGTACATGCTTATCTAATTTAGTGTATTTTGATGTTTCTGAAAGCGCTTGGTGTGGTATGTTCCAGGCTGTATCTTGAAGGTGATTTTCGTCATCTGTTGTGTTCCCCATCAAATTAAGGTTAAAGTCGCCAGTAAGCACGACATCCATGTTTGATATTTTAATTGTAATTTCCTCTAGGTGACTACATAGTTCTTTTATTACTTTTACTTTCCTTATTGGATGAACGTAGGCATTAATTAAGATTAAATTTGCGCCCCTCATGCCTTGTTCCGAAATGAGAAGATTTAACGTCAGCAGGTTGGGACTGGGCGGTCCAAGTTCCTTGATCCCTTGGACACTTGCCGCTGAAACATAAGTCACAAGGCCACCTTGGAGATGGCCATGTTTTGCGGCTCTCACCGCGCTTTTGAAGAACCGTAGAAAACCAAGCAGATGCGGTGGTTCTTCTTGCCAGGTCTCTTGAAAGGTCATAATATCAAAAGATCTTACATAGCTGACAAATTCTTGAATGTTCATTTTAGATGCAAGGCCATTGACATTCCATGAGCATATTCTGTAGTTCTTCTGTCCGCTCAATATAGGAAATTCGATAGTTGGTCATTTTGCTCGATTGTTAATTGTTCTGGCAATCCATCTCAGATCCGGTGGACCCGTTGATGTGGCATCTGAGGAATGTCCTGTGAATTCCAGGTCCTCCCTATTTCTTCCTCCAGTGTTCTCTATTGCACCTCGGAGTACTGACCTTCCAGATCTATTACCGCAGTTCTGTGCTCCTTCTCTTCCTGTGGGGATTAATAGATCGGGGTAATTTGGTTTAATATAAGGGGCAATTGAAATTCCCCAGTTTTAAAAAATTTGGCTCTCGGCCAGTATGTTCTGTGCAACTGAAGGAGTAGTCCATGTTGCCTTTGTTTTTTCCGCCTTCGAGCCTGCTACTGCAATAAATTCGATGGAAGCTAGATCCAAAGTAGTCACGCTAGCCGGAGATGGAACATGCGATAAAAGACGTAAGATGTTCCCTCTGTTCAAAATGTCATGGCTTCCTTTCGAGATATAGTCCGGCATGAGCCATACAATATTTGCTGATGTATTTCTAATGTCTTCCAGCTTCCTTTTGTTTATGTTTTTGGGAATTCCTCCATGTCCTAACCCGATTTCTTGCGTTTCTCTAGGTAGTACTTGATATATGGAAGATTCCACTCCAATGCTCACTTCGTCGTATATTTTCTGTTGTCCTCCTATGGTTGTTATTTGGTTCCAGTCCCTTTGTCTAGGTACGGATGGTTCAGATCCCCCGCCACTTGTGCGTTCCTTGGTGTGAATTCTTGGAGTTGCTCTTGTTTGTGTAGGTATAGATGTTTGTCTACTTAATGCCGGTATGTTCACATCTAGCTCTTCCATAGCACTCCCCATTATTTTGGTTAGAGGGTGCTGAGCACTTTCGCTCCCAGGCATTACTCCACTGTTTTCATTAGATTTCATTGCAGAGTTGCTGATCAGACCGCCTTGCTTGCTTTGGACTGGATTTTGTTGTTTATTTATTTTTTCCATGCTTGATGGGGGGGGTCTATTTATTACTTCTTGGTGTGGAACTTCTCTTCCTTCCCTCTTATCAGTCTTATTAATAATCTCTCCTTCTACGTCGTCTTGATGTTAATTAGTCCACCTTGATTGGACAGTGGCGATGACCCAAAGAGGTGATTGAATCCCACTCTATCCAGTTTTATTTTTTGATTCCTGCCTTTGCGTTTGTTTGCCCTCCTTTGCTTTGTATTTATATGATTGTCAGCCCTCTCAGTTTGTTGATCTACAGGCAGTTCATTATCCGCTGTTCTGGTCTCTTTGGCATCTCCTGTCCGATTCTTGTGGATCTGTTTCTCCGATACCACAGTATAGACGTTTTCCATAATTGCGGGACGTGCTATGTTTTTTATTTTGTCTGTTTTATCTTTTTTATTAGTCGTACGGCTTTCTTGAAGATGCTTATCTGTTACCCCGGCTGTTGGTCCATTACACCAGTGGCTCTCTTTTCCTTGTGATAGTGGTTTTATTAATGTACATAGGTCGCTCAAAATTGATGGAAGTGTGGCCAACTTGTCAATTATTGGGCCGCATCCACAGCCCTGGGACTTAATTTGTGCTTGATCCTGTTTGTTTTGTAGTAATGTATTTAATGTGCCCAACTTCCCATCAATCGCAACCACAAAGACCGCCAGTGTGTCTAAAAGCGTCAGTTGGGTGTCCATCTTATCTGACTGGTAGTGGTTCAAGACGTCCTTGGAGAGGATATATAGCACCACAGTTTCAACAATGGTGGCCCCCCTCTCCGTGGGGTTTCCCTTCACAACACTTTCCACAACCAAGTGCATATCCAATGCAAATGCAGGATTTTACCAACCAGCCTTTTTTAGGGTTAGGCAGAGGCCGAACCAGAGGCAGAAGAAGAAACCAACGAACACAAGTTCATTGGAACTTAACAACTCCGGTTGCCCCACAGGTGAACACCCGCAGCAGATCCAAACAGAACCAACCCCAACCGGGGCAGAACCCGGAAGAAATCTGATAGTCAACCTCAGCCAGAGGGTTCTCACTCCAGATGAACAATCAGTTCTCAATAAGGGTCTAGGTTTCGTTGCTACATCTTGTGGTAACGATTTCCAAATACAATGCGAACTTGCGAAATTCTTTCGCAAGATTCGCCTACACCATTTTTTCAAAGACAAAGACATGTCAACACCCACTACAGATACTATTAACACCGGCCTCAGGACACGATCCACATTCAATCCTCCAGTGCATCAAATTCCACCACAAGTATTGACCTTTGAAATGAAAGAACAAGAAGACATTTCGAATCTCTGCGCAAACAAAGTGCAGAGTTACAGTAATCTCCCTAGGCGTGAATCAATCGCTCTCCGCTCTCTCATTGAAGATAGAGCAATAACCATCAAGCCTGCTGACAAAGGGGGAGCAACAGTCATAATGGATACCCAGAGCTACCGAGAAGAATGCCTCAGGCAACTTGACAACGACAGATTCTATCGTCGCTTAAAAGAGGATCCATCTGGAAGGATTGGCAAAACCATCAGTAGGCTGGTAGAAGAAGGACTTACCGAAGATTGGATAACCTCACAAGAAAGCGCCTACCTGCAGACTACTCATCCGGTAATGCCATATTTTTATACATTACCAAAAATTCACAAGACCCAAAGACCTCCCCCTGGAAGACCAATTATATCAGGTATTGGCTCTATGTTAGAACCTCTGTCTACGTTTGTAGATTTCTTTTTGAGACCACTGGTGAAGGATATGCCGACCTATCTTCAAGACACCAAAGATGTGCTTCGCCTCCTTCCCACAGTAGATTTCGATTCAGAACAAGATTTTCTTGTTTCTTTTGATGTAGAATCTCTTTATACATCTATTCCACAAGACGAAACATTGGATACCATTACTTCCATCCTTAATGCTGCGAACTTAGATTCCATCACGCCAGTCCATTTTATCATGGCATTAGCACAGCTTGCAATGAAAGAGAATTTCTTCATGTATGAAGACAGGATCTATCTCCAAGTCTCGGGTACGAGCATGGGAAGTGTTTTCGCGCCGAGTCTGGCGAACCTGTACGTACATAGGTTCGAACAAGAACACGTTCTCAATGAGACTAACCCCTTCCATCAGTCTATTCGACTATGGAAGAGGTATATTGACGATATTTTGGTAGTGTGGAGAGGGAGTTTAGAATCGGCTACATCTTTTCAAGAATGGCTGAACACCCGCAATGCTTTCTTGAGGTTCACTCTAGAAGCAAACAAGACCAGAATTTCCTTCTTGGATCTGTCTATTTTTGTGACACCTAATGGCCTAGCCAGCGAACTTTATCATAAACCCATGGCCTGCAATTCTCTTTTAAGATATGATTCCCAACACCCTAAATCTTTAAGAGATAATTTACCGTTCGGACAATTCTTACGTCTCCGACGGAATTGTTCGTCTGTTGATCTATACAAACAACATGCTAGTGATCTTTCAAACCAGTTATCAGTGAAATTATACCCTAAAAAACTGATAAAAAATGCATGTAAGCGTGCATTGAACAACCATAGAGATGCACTACTCGAACCTCAACCTACAAAACCACCCCTGGAGCGCCTCACTTTTGTTCACACCTTTAGCACACTCTCTAATGGCATCCAGAAGAGCATTCGAAAAAATTGGAGGATCTTGAACACTTGGAACCAAAAAATCCCCATGCCTCTTTTTGCATTCAAACGGGGTCAGAATCTCCGTGACAAATTGGTCAACACCCGCCCAAAAGAACGAGAAGTATCTACACAAGGTACTCTGTGGAACCTACCAGCCATCCAAGGTCACTATCCCTGTGGGGGGTGTGCTGTTTGTCCACAAACTAGACATTCTAGATCAATCGAGATAGGTACGACTAGACCTTGGTTACAGAAATCATTTACTAACTGCAACAGTGAGAACCTCATTTATCTTCTGAAGTGCCCATGTCAATACCAGTATGTAGGCATGACAACCCGCAAAGTCAAAATAAGAATGCAGGAACACAAAAGCACATTTAGATGTAGTAAGACCAACACCAAGTTGACCCGACATTTTGTTGAAAAAAACCACAAAGCAGAAGATTTTATTTGGACGGTTTTAGAAAAACCTTTCATACCATCACACATTGCGGACAAAACCCACTTTTTGTTCAACAAAGAACAGCGTTGGTATTTAAACTGCGTAGTGACCAGACCGGACTCAACGACTCGATACCATGGACCACTTTATCATAGTCCATTGGGGAACAGTTAGTACAATAACGCCTAGTATTAGAATTTCTTCCTAGTACTTCAAATTCCTCTCTAGCACCTGTACTGTGAAGTTTATAGGGAGGAATATTACAGGATTATATGTATCCTCTGACATCTTGCAATTGTGTGTCTTTTTGTGAATACATCGTATCCTATATATAATGACAAATGGCAAGTTGGTCAGAACCGTTTAGATGGTATGTCTACATCCTGTTGGTGTACTGTGTGTCAATTATCAGTGCAAACTTTTATCACGAATATTTCTGATATGTGGCTATAAGGGCCACAGGACATACACTGACATTTATTTGGTTGAGGAATCACAAACGTACTGGTGAACTTTAATGAACTTTATTGTTCATAGTGATGCTAGCACTAACTTCGCTTAAACTACCACTTCCTGCGAAGATAAGGTCATTCTGTAGTTCTTACATTTGGCTTTGATTGGCAACGCGTTTCTCGTCACGCGCACACGTAAATACACCACCTGATCGGCACCTCGGTACCTCCCACAAACACAGGGGAGCCCGAGGCACCGACGAATAGGTGAGTTTCTCCAAACTTTACCGTTTTTCTTTGTTTCTTTGTGTCTAATTTGTATTAGATAGCCTGCTTTAACATCAGCGCTGTTCACCTCCAGGGCAGCACAATACTCGACACTCGTTTTCTGTCCTGAGCATACGAGGTCTTAAGTTTTTCACCCAGTACGTGAGCAGCCACAACATTTGCCGCATGACGCTAAATATACTTAACTTGATAGCGTTATTTTCCCCCTGTAATGACTGTCAAAACCACTACAAGCACCATTGCCCACATTAGACCGGGCTTTTGCATACACTTTTGTTTGTCACCCATGTTACAAATTTATCGACAGATACTGCTGCATCTGCTGGGGCTCCAGCTCAGTATCTAGCGAACACGACATTGAGGTGGCCATTCACTCTTTACCATTTACTTTCTATACAACCGTGTTGTAATCTCAATGGCGAGGTTAAACAGTTTATTTCCCCCCCCCCCCTCCCTTGTTTTACTTGTTTCACTGTTTGGTAGACAGTATGTTGAGAAATGAACAAAATTAGGTTTTTAATATATGTTAGAAGGAATAATGAGTATCTTCCGCACTAACATTGATCCACTCTCTTACAATTATAGAGCGGGGTCTCCCATCCCTGAGTTAGTGACCGGGTGAGGTGAGGTCTGTATCTAGAAAGGTACAGGTGAGTGCACGTGATTAATAGTTCACTATTAAAGTGCGCCAATGATTATTGGCTTGGATATATAAGTACCGCACCACATGATGCGTTGCTGAGACTTGTAAGTAACTTACCTATTCCCCCAAATGTATATAATCCTGATTTCTCTATGTATCCATCTGTTCCAGGAGTGAAGATCACCCTGACCTTTTTGAGATCTCATCATCTAAGGTTGTACATTTGACAATCTTTTGAATTTTAAATCACAAGATCACTGATGCAGTAGCACACTTTGTCATATAGGTCCTGAAGAAAGCCGGACACTGTTCCATCTAGGCTGAAACTAGTTGACCCACTGTGAAGCAACTTATTTGTTTGATGTTGCTTTAGCACGTTTTTAAGAGGATTGGTACAGAGATAGTGATTAAAGGCTGTTTCTCTCTCTTCCAACTCCTTTTTATTCTCACTATCCTGCACTGCACTAATACCATTTCCACCAAGCAAGAGAAAACATACTATCTTTCAAGACTACACTTACCAGTTACCTCTGGTTTTTCTCCTTCTGGGACTACACTTTGTTGGATCAGTTGCAATCTTTCTGCCACATGATTCTCCTCAAGGCTTTGAGGAATAGTGGCTAAGATTGAAGGATGACCAGATGATGACACTGGCCTCTCTTGGCAGTTGATGGAAATCCTGACAACTCTCTGTGTTTCCTGCCTAATGTTCCAATGTAGGTTCAATCTGTAGTTGTATAGTTCTTCTTCTCTTGACATACTTGGGGTGGTGTTGTCTCTTACAAGCCTTTCTCCTTTAGACCATCAGTTCCTATTTGTTTGTTGATTATAAGTATTGGGGATTGGAACTAGATTAGGTCGATAAACTTTCCCTCAGACCCTTTTGTCTCCTTCCCGGAGCGGTGTATGAAGTGCAATGCTTCTACCAATAGTTGGACTGTTTTTAGCAAACTCTGCCATACTGTGTCCTGGGTTGCATTTTTTTGTGTTTCCTCCTTGCTAGCTGAATTTATTGTTTCATCTCGAGTTTCAATTGTCTTTCCTCCCTCATATGGATCCTGTTTGTATTCACATATTTTATCATTTGTTTTGGAGTTTGGCCCGCTCCCGCATTCCTCTATGGTGTAAGCAGCCAAGAGACCTTCCCATTCCTCCGTACCAAGGTCTGAAGCAGTTTCTATCTCCTCCAATTTCCCAGCTGAGATTAGTCCCACCGTGCCAAGGTCTGATGCGATTTCTATTTTTTCTACTGTCCTAGCTGAGTTGGGTCCCTCCTTTCAAGGTATGCAACCATTTCTATTTCTTCGAGTTTATTAGCTGTATATGATCCCAAGGTTCGATCTTTGGTTCCACCCTCTCCAATAGGTGACTCTAGCTGGGAGTTTGATATTACGTCAATTGGAGTTGGGGTGCTTGTTTTTTCCTGGGTTTCCCCCTTCCATTCTTGGTTAGGCTTGGTACACCTCAGCAAGGGTTTTTCCCGCGGGCTTTTTTGGCTGTACATTTTTGGTGTCATAACTATTGCGCAGTTGCCAAATCTGTTTTTATTTTTTCCTAGTCCATTAACACTTATCCAATCCGAGCTATTATCCTGACTTCTTTTTTGAGCATCATCAGCCCTTTTATTTGCTTCATATTGCCTGTGTATTTGGACGACCTCGACTTCTCCTGTTTGTATATTGTTTATATTTTCAAAGATCATCCCTGTTTTGTTGGATTGCGGGGTTGAAGTTATTTGTAAAGGGCTTATAACTATTCTGCTATTGTCTCTTTTTTGGTCTGGACTTTCCCCTTTATGAGTTGAGGTCCACTCTTTTATTGTTAGTGATGATTGTTTTGTTTGAAAAGGCTGGAGAGGCGATTGAAGTCCTGGCACCTCTTTTGTATTTGATAGTAGGGCGTCCCCCGCGTTTTTTAGGAAGCTAAATTTTGTAAAGATTTTCGG
Organism: Triturus cristatus; assembly: GCF_964204655.1. Classification (NCBI taxonomy): domain Eukaryota; kingdom Metazoa; phylum Chordata; class Amphibia; order Caudata; family Salamandridae; genus Triturus; species Triturus cristatus. The sequence continues at coordinate 1,181,661,665 of NC_140584.1, read as the reverse complement.
CTGTTTTGAGAACTGCCTTATTATAGTTTTGTTGCTACTTTCCAGATTTGGTAGTTGCCCACTCTTGTCTGGTACAGAGGAGTTTCTGTCTGCTGGTTTCTCTATTTCAATGAGAGTACTGTTTTTCAAGTTTACTTGGCCAGTTTCTTGTGATGTTTCATCCCTTATAGCCTCCAACATATTTGGTTTTCTTTTACGGTTTTTTAACTCACGTTTAGCTGTTATATTGCCACGGGTGCGACCTGACCTCATAGCGCCTGTTTTTTTTAATTTTTTATTTTTTATTTATTTAGAAAGTTTTATAGAGCGCGAACAAGATCCTTGCGGATATCAGAGCGCTTTACATAACAGCTGGATGTAAGTAGAACAATACAAAATATGCAGGTAAACAATCAAATAAAAGCATAGTTGGTGCACATAAAGTAGGAGGATTAAAGCATGGTGCTGTCTATTATAACAGGAAACAAGAGAACTCAGGTCTGAGGAGATAGAGCTCATGTAAATTTAGCCATGAGAAACGCTTTGACTTCTTTTTTGAAAGAGGCGGAGGAGGCGTTCCGTCTGGTTGCGGGGGGCAGAGCGTTCCAAATTCTGGGCGCCATCCCCGAGAAGGATCGATTATAAGTTTTCTTTTTGTTGAACCTTTGGGGTTTCAGTAAAAGGTTTTCAGCACTCCTGGAGGACCTTAAACCCCCAGAGATAGTCAGTTTCTGTGCGAGGTAGCTGGGAGAGCTATGGTGTAAGGCTTTATGGGTCATGCACGCCACTTTTAGGTGGATTCTAGCTTCAAAAGGAAGCCAATTCAGGGATTTTAAGTCCAGGGAAATGTGTGCAGTTCTTTTCGAGCCGGTGATGAGTCTAGCTGCAGCATTGATCGACGCTCTTAAGGGTGCTGTTGCAGCTTTTGGGAGGCCACACAGGGAGACACTTCCGTAGTCAACACAAGGGATAACTAGCGCTTGTACTGCTAACTTGAGGTCCTCGACTGGCAGGAAGGGTTTCAGTTTCCTTAGGGTACTTATTTGGAAGTTAGCTCTCTTAGTAGCGTTACTGATGTGTTTTTGCATCATGAGGTTGTTGTCGAGAGTGCTCCCCAAGGATTTTGCTGAGTCCACGATAGTTGGTTGTACGTTGAACGCGGTGAGCTGTTTGATCAAGTCATGCATTAAAGGGATCTTGGCCGGTGGTGCTATGAGGAGGAATTCTGTTTTTAATGCGTTCAGTTTGAGATGGTTTTCTGATAACCAAGACTGGGTGATCATGAGTGTGGAGTTGAGCAAATTAATGTCTTCGATGGAATTGATCTTAAGGTATAGTTGTGTGTCGTCCGCATACATATGAAATTGCACATTGGATGTTTGCAGGATTTCAGTGAGAGGTTCCATGAACAAGTAGAATAGGGATGGTGAAAGTGCGGACCCTTGCGGCACCCCCAGAGATACAGGAGAGGGATTGGAGAGCGCGTTGTTAACCTTGAATTTTTGTGTACGGTTATGCAGGAAGGATGCAAACCATTCTAGCACTGTGCCAGACATACCCATCCTATGCTCCAGTAGATCTAATAGTTTCTGGTGTTTGACAGTATCAAAGGCTGATGAGAGGTCTAGTAGGATGAGTAAGCACGCACCATTCTGGTCAAGGATTTGTAGCGCGTCATCAAGAATGTGTGTCATGGCCGATTCAGTGCTGTGACCCGCTCTGAAGCCTGATTGGTGTTTATTTAGTAGGTTAAAGTGATCTATGTGATTGGTCAGTTGTTGGAGAACACATTTTTCCAACAATTTGGCCAAGGTGGGGATATTGGTAATGGGGCGGTAGTTGTTAAGGTCGATAGGGTCAGCAGAGAGTTTCTTTAGGATAGGTGAGACTTGGCCTACTTTGAGGGGGTCCGGGATGCAGCCTTGTTGGAGTGAGCTGTTAATGATTTTGGTCCAGAGTGGAAGAAGCCAAGGGGAGAGGGCTTTGACTGCATTGGCCGGGAGAGGGTCAGTGAAGTGATTGGCCGGTTTCAGGTTGTTGAGAATCTTGCCTAGGGTGTCTTCAGTGTACGTCTCAAAGGAAGACCAGGCTGCCACGTTTTTAAGGCAGGCCTTGGGGGGGGAATGACCTGTGATGGGTGTAGGTAGGGGGGTGGTTACCGTATGAGGGGCAGTGTGTAGTGCTCTGTCATTAAGGAGATCCTTTATGATGTTGTCAGTCTTCCGATTGAAGAAGGTGGAGAATTCTTGACAATTAGGATGTGGGCGAGCTAGGTCTCGAGCCCGTTGGGGAGCTTCCTTGGATTGATTTTTGACCAGTTCGAAGAGTTTTTTTGGCCGGTTCTTAGCTTGGTCTAATTGGTGGCTGAAGAAGTAGGCTTTAGTGCGCTTAATTTTTTTGTAGTATGCATTTCTCTTTTTCCTAAGGAGATTGAGGTGGAGAGCTGATGGGACTTCTCTCCAAATGCGTTTAGCGGACCTGAGGGCTCGTCTGTCCTCATTAAGTAGAAGCGTTGAACCAGGGCTTGGAATCTTTAATGGGAGCTCTCTTAAGTTGCAGGGGGGCTGCCTCGTTAATTATCGAGGTCATGGCGTTGAGATAGTGATTTGTGAGAACATGGACGTCTGAGGTGTTTACAGGGGGCTGGAGCAGGTTATAACTGGAGGCGGGTAGTGAGTTGGGGTTGATTTTTTTCAAGTCTCTTTTCCAGATCTTAGGTTTTGTGGGTTGCGATGAGTTGAGTTTAAAGGTTTCTTTGATGTGAAAGGCAATAATGTGATGGTCCGACCAGTCGCATGGTTGGATCGAATCCACCTGGATGACGCCAGCTTTGGAGATAATGAGATCGAGGGTTGATCCTTTGTTGTGTGTAGGACTACTACAAGATTGGATGAGGGCTAGATCATCCAGGAAGTTTTTGAAGCTGTTGACCCCTGAGTCATTAATGTCATTCCAATGGAGATTGAAGTCACCTAGGAATATTTGGGAGTTTTGACGCCCGTTGTTAGCGGAGATCAACTCCATGAGGTGTTCGATGAAGAGGAGGTTGTCGCCTGGGGGATGGTAGATGATGTGAAGTGAGCATACCGGTTTGCCCTTGCAGCAGATGTTTAGGCATAAGTATTCACCGGATGGGAAAAAGGGCGAAATGGCTCTGTTTATGGTGATGCTGCTGCGATGTATACAAGCTATGCCACCCCCTATCTTGTCCGATCTATCAAGTCTAATGATGTCGTTCTTTCCGTTCCACACAGAAAATAAAAGTTTGATGGTTTATGACACGATCAGAGATTGGGTGCCACAAGTTACACCCGACCTAGTTAGAGAAGCGATGGCCACCAGCAGCTGCGGGTTAGAATGCTCACAGAGCTTAAGCACTCACATCTTACGTGGATTTCCAGTGTCTCAGCACCGCACTGCACTGCACTGCTCCTCTTGCAGCTCCTCTTACGATTCACGTCGCTTGCAGAGCTCACAACTCTCACAACGAGCACCACTCCTCCACAGCCCTCCTCCACAGCCCTCTGAACGGGACGGGAGCAGCAGGAACAGCGGGCCGAAGAGGGCTGAAGCGCCGGTAGCGGCGAGCCGAGAGCCGGGAACAGTCAAGCAAGTAAACAGATAAAACAGGTCTATGGCTTCTTACAGCGTTTCCTCCTCGCTGACTACTGTCGACTGTTGTAGGATGGAGCTATCCAAGCAGGGGCAAGCAAGAGGCAAAGCAGGCTCCGAGGTTATTAGATTAAAGGTCTATGGACATGAGTCCGTAGTTAGTTCTGAACTTCAAGACTCTAGGTATGGCTCCTCAACCCTCCAGTTCACGGGGCAGGGACTGGAGTTAGTCAATTACAATGGCTTCATTTTATAGAATTTAGCAAAGATAAAAAGCAAGGGCCGGAGGGCTGGCAGCTAATAGGTACAAACAAACTAGACAGGGTCGGGGCAGGGGCTGGGGGTCTGAGGCAAAGAGTAAACGGTGATCAAACAACGATCGGGCACCAGCACCAGCAAGGCCAGTGACACAGCTCACACTGCTTCAATCTCGGGAGCGGTTGTAAAAGCTACCACCTCACCTCGATCCCACTTTGCACCGCCAGTTTTTCTCTGTTCTGCCGCCGTCTGCCACCCCCCTGGTTGAGGCCCAAGTCCAGGTCCAATCCGACTCGACTGCCTCTGTCACTGCAATCTGCTGGGAGCACCAGCTGCGAGAATGGCCGGTCCTCTGCTGGTGAAAATGAAGGATAGTGCAGGGAAGGCAAGCCTAGCCGGGCGTCGGTCAGCGCGATACCGGCATTGGAATTGAGGTAGAATTGAGGTTGAAAGAAGTGAGGAGCAGCGCGTCTCACTCTCTCACGCACTCACTTGCTTGGACTGCAGCTGTCTCGGACAGCAGTCGGTAAAACCAGGAACGGATCGCTCTATAGGTGAATCTATACCCGAAATGATGGGCCTTCCGGGCGGGAACATACCTCCCTTATGGATTTTGGGGAGGATGTATATGCAAGGGGCAACTTTACTTGACTGAACGGGAACAATATGAACTTTTAAAAATATATATTTGCAAAGAAGAGTGGTGCTGTTCTGATTTAGTAAAAAGTTGTTTGTTTCCTGTTTAAGGTAGCACCCCTGGACAGAGGGTGTTTTCAGAACTTGAACACATTTTCAGATATTTGCTTCAAATACTATTGGTTCTACCATCCAGAATGGTGCTGCATTAGTGCTTTTTACCCAACTGTCCTTTTTTCGTGTTAATTTCTTTCTTTGGGATTTAGCGGCACATTTGGAGCAAGAGTTAATTGCTGGGAATAGAGAAGAAAAAAACATATTGTGGTTACGAGTTGAAATGTCTAAGTTTAATGACAAAAGAGAAGAGGTGGCCTTAGGCCTATTCTCAAATATCCAAATAAGTGGCTCAGCCACATCTGAGGCTCGGGCAGGAGAAGGTCTTAAGGCAAAATTCCAGAAATTGGAGAGATTAAAAAAACAAGATATGTCTTGCTGGTGGGACAGTATTACCCTTCAGAAATATATAGATAAGGGAAAAATACCAAGAGGTTTAAGAATACTTATATTCCCTACATTTGAAGACCTTGATGAGGACTCATTAAAAGATTGGGAGGAGAACCTTCATGGTGCCTCCAACACCATGATGCGTATCCTCATTAGACACGCGGATAAAAGGTGATCAAACTTAGAGAGGATATAGTTAATTTAGAAAGAGAAATCGAATGCTCTGAACTCAAAGGAGTGATTGCAAAAAATTATTAAATTTATGACAGGATCATTGAAAATCATCAAATATATTTGAGGGATAAGAAACTAAGAAAGATTAAGAGATGACAATGATTATAAAGAAGGAAGAATCTATACATTCGCTAAAAAATTTGACAATATCAAGTCAGTGGGTGAAGGAAAAAGATCTAGAGAGGATACTACTGAATCAATTTCTATAAGTAGCAGTTCCATTTCCTCAATTGACAGTAATCGATCCGAAAATGAGGGTGTGCCCTCAGCAACATCTCCAAAACGATCTAATTTTTTATTGGAAATGGAAAGAGTGAGGTTGGGCAACAGAATAACAAAACAAGATCAAAAATAAGGAGGGGAGGAAAAAGGTGGAAAGAAAAAAGACAGAAAGAAAGAAACTTCTGCAGGAATGACAACGCGATCCAAGACTACATAGTAGGTAGTATAGACAATACTACTTCTAAGGAATTGACGATTGTTAATTTATCCTGTCGTACTTTATCTGAAGTGGAAAATATTGTGTTACAAAAAGATTTGGGTTTTTGCCCATCACAGTGGGGTGATCCTGTTTATGTTATGATTGATTTGTTTAAATTCACTCACCTTTTGAAATTAAAGGATTTTTTCTTTTCACATCAATCGGATAAAAGTTCCATTGCTATACCTGCACCAAATGTTTCACATACTGTTTCTGATCTACAGGATTTACAAATGGTTCTTGCTATCCCTGATAACACACAATTCTCCTTACAGGAGCTTAGAGAGGATCTTAACATCACTGAGGACACTCAAATTAATAGTGGGCTCAAAGTACGATCAAAATTCATACCGAGCAATACACAAGTTAATATAGATCTTTTCAGGGACAGGGTTACAAGGGACCTCTACTCAATAATGGATAATCCGAGTAAATATGGGAAGCATAAACAGAACTTATTAAAATCTGAAAGGATTGCGCTTCATAAACTAATGAGGACGATTCCATCGTCATCAGGGAAGCGGATAAGGGGGGCAATGTGGTGATCATGAACTTCACTGATTATATGGGTGAAATTGATGGACAGCTTGCAGACCCTATTTGCTATGAACGGGTAGTCACCAATCCCATTCCATCCTTGCTATACACATCAACACAAGGCTACTTGATTGGCGTGAAAATGGTCTTTCATCTGAAGAAGAGTATAGCTACCTTACAGTTAGCTACCCCGTTGCCCCTTGCATATACATCCTCCCCAAAATCCATAAGGGAGGTATGTTCCTGCCCGGAAGGCCCATCATTTCGGGTATAGATTCACCTACAGAGCGATTGTCACAATATGTAGATGGATTTCTCCAACCTTTTGTTAACAACTTGCCATCCTTTATACAGGATACCAGGGATATCCTCCAGAAATTTGAGGGTTTCACTTGGTCTAATGATCTCATGTTTGTTACGATGGACGTTACTAGTCTCTATACCTGTATTTATAAGCAATTTGGCAATACAGTCCTTTTTGAAAACAAGAACAGCTGATCATATGGAACACAATATGATGCTTATGGACATGATTGATATCATCCTCTCAAATAATTATTTCTTGCATAATGGTACATGGTACCATCAGCTTCAGGGCACTGCAATGGGCTCCAGGTTTGCTCCCTCGTACGCCTGCCTTTTTATGGGCTGGTGGGAGAGGGAGCATGCCTGGGGCAAATATGCCTCCCCCTGGACAGATATGATTGTGTTCTGGGGGAGGTATATTGATGATATTATACTACTCTGGAAGGGCTCTGAGAATCAATTGGTTGAATTTCCTACATTTTTGAATGACAACCCGTATAATGTCCATTTAACTATGCAACACAGCAATATTGAGATTGAATTTCTCGATGTAAAATTTTATGTGGAGAATGGTTGCATTCACAGCACTATTTTTCGCAAACCGACATCTTGTAATAACATCTTCCATGCGACAAGCGCACATCCCAATTCGGTGATCAGAAACATCCCATTTGGCGAGATGGTACGGGTTCGCCGCAACTGCAGCACTGAGAGTGGCTTTGAAAAGAACATCAAGGAGGTTAAAAATAGGTTTAGAATAAGGGGATATAATGAGAGGATTCTCATAAAAGCTGACACTAGGATTCGTAATACACCAAAAGCCAATGTGTTGCTCAAGAGACCTAATGTACAATCTACAAAGGAACCTAACTCCCATTTGGCGCTAATCACACAATATACTAATAACAGCAGCATAATATTTACTATCCTAAAAAAGCATTGGGGACTTTTGTATGCCATACCTAGCCTCAGAGATCATTTAACCATAAATCCCAGAATCGTCTTTTGTAGGGGTAAAACGTTGAGAAATATGTTATGCCCTAGCTATCTGAAGAGAACCACCACTAGCTCATGGTTACCAACGGCCCGTGTGGTTTTTACAAATGTCACATGTGCAGTGTATGTGCCTTAGCTAAGGACAAAATGAAGAGTTTTTCTTATAATACTAATAGGGAATACACCATCAACCACTTCATAAATTGCAACACAAAATATGTTATATACATATTGGGCTGCGAGTGTAATAAAATCTACGTTGGCAGCACTGTGAGGCCACTCAAAATACGTATCCAAGAACACATACGTGCACTGAAACATAATGATTTAAGATATCCGATGACGTATCACATGGGGGAGCATCATGATGGTCATTGTAAAGTGTGGTTCCATGGTATTGACCACGTCACGATGCCGGCACGAGGTGGCAACCGTGAATTGGCTTTGAGACGTGGTGAACAAAATGGATTTGTCGATAATGCAGTGTTCCTAAAAAACTATTAAACAATTCAAATAGGATTGTAGGAAATACTCATGGAAGTGCTCTTCCTATGGAGTATATGACTGCCACAACTGACTAGATTGATATGTATTATACTGCTATATCTTCCTATCTTTCTTTTTTCTTCTTTCTCTGTATGTCTTCACATTATGGACTATTATGTGTAGTTCTGTTTTTGTTTCAATTGCGGTCCTTTAAACTCAGTTCTATGGGAATATGTACTAAGCAATTATTTTTGTAGTGGACTTTAAATACTGTTGATAACAAGGGTCGGGGCAATTTATATCCTCGCCTTTTGTGATGATAACAATTTTTTGGTCAGCCGTAATTTGCTAACTGTTATAGCAGTTTTGTTCACGTTACTTGATTATGAGGAACTTAATACATGCAGATCTATAGCGACATGACCAGTATAACTAATATGATTAACTATATCACTACAGTTAAGATATATAATATGGCCATTGGGATATAAACATGGTTAACGGACTAGATTGTGTTTTTTGCGTTGGATTGTGTCTGACAGGCGTTCTCGAGGTACGCTGTTTCTTGCTATTACATTGGAATTATGATGAATATATTTAAGTATGGGTACACTTAGCGAGTTTGCCCCCGCGTTCGAAATATTATTTGAGTATATTTCTCGTAATATAAATTTATATCACAAATTGTAATATGGTCGCTCTCTTTCAAGTTTACACAATAATACAGGTACTTTTTTCGTAATATATAATTTTTGACTTCTTCTCTTTTAAATAAAATCGACCGTGATATGGATACTACTAGTATTGTAATGTAACGAGATACCACTCAAAGATGGCGCCTGAATTTGGTCACGATAGCCTCTTGGTGACATGGGGCTTCGATGACGTCATTGCGTACACACGTTTTGCAACCTTACATTTAAATGGCAGCGCGGTATGGATCTGTGCCGCTACTGCTTTTCGGGAATACTGGGCGCTATTGCGGGGAGTTCGTATATAGGTGAGTCACGCCGAAGAACCTACGTTGCAGGGCTTTATATGCTTACGGATTGTGGCTACGGCTAATTTACTGTTAATGCTCTTTCGCTGATATTGTTTTTTTTGGATTGCTATTAGCTCTGATGGGGAGCGTTATTGCGTTGGCTACACGTTCGGCGGTTACGTAATATTTGGTTGTATTGATATGACTCCCTTTTAGGAATTTTTTGCTCTTTCCTTACATGGCTGTAGTGCTGTATTTTTGAGACATACATTATTACGTGCAAGCGATAGATTATATGGTTGCCCGCTACACGTTCAGAATATCGACTATTGATACTGAAATCACGTCACTTAGTAATTCTTAACTAGCTAATCTGGGTGGGGTCCTTTTACCTATGTTTACATGACAACATTACAGACTGTCATTTTTTGGCTCGATAATTATGTGGTCATGTGGTTATGCCGTATGTATGTATTTTCTCTTGTAGGATTCTCTGTGGGGTTGGGAATACCGACCTACATGTTCGTTCAAAGACTGCTTTGATACGGTTTCTGACCTGCTTTTGTTCGTGTCCGGCTACCACCCATGCCAATCTGATAGTGCCTTCATGGTTTATTTATAACATAAGGACAAGCAGAACAGCTGAGGTAGGCCATTTGGGAGTTCTTTCTATTATTATCTCCTCAGGTCTCATGATGTGCTTCATAGAGTTGTTATTTGATTTTGTCTACCGGATTGTTGCATTTCAGAATGACCAGCTTATTGGAGACTATTTTCTACGTGAGACTGTATCGTTACACAGATCATTAATTTGGTATGTAATCTATTGACCTGTTTAACATAGGGGTCTATAAGGAAGATACGTGGATACATTTTATAAACACATCTTTGGTGAAATTGGATGATTCTGGCCTCCTCTTCGCTTTTCTTCTTCTTTGGGTTCATGATGAGTCTTTCTTTCCCCTTGTAATGTGGTGAGGGTTAATTCTGGGATTTTCTTTATCTTCCCTGTATATATTTTTACCTTTTTCACTATAAGGGTTTTTTTTACCTCTTTTTATTACAACTAAGCTATAGATATTTTAAGGGTCATATAAGACCTCAAATTTGTGCATGATTAACTTAAATCATGTTTTGACATTTATAAGAAAAGAGGAATCCTATGATTATTGTTTCTTTTAATTGAGTCTTATATAGTTTACCTTGGAGTTGGTGAACTATATTAATGCCTTTAGACATGATATACATCTTATGTTTGATGTTGTAGTTTGAGCTTATAGTGGAAAATTGTTTTTTATGAGTCTGTGGCTTGGTCTTGTCTTTGTACGTATATTCACAGTAATTATGTTATGTATAAAAATGTTTTTTAATTTTGAAACTAGATGTTACAAATCTTCGAAACAAGATAGGTTGTTTATGTGGTGCGTCTTTGTAAATTTCAGCCCTGAAGAAGTCCTAGCAGAATAGGACGAAACGCGTTGGCTGAAGAACTGTTTGGAAAATAAAAATAAATTATAAATCATCAATTGGATCAAGTGACCTCTCTTGTATTATACTTGACTGAACGGGAACAATATGAACTTTAAAAAAAATATATTTGAAAAGGAGAATGGTGCTGTTCTGATTTAGTAAAAAGTTGTTTGTTTCCTGTTAAAGGTAGCACCCATGGACAGACGGTATTTTCAGAACTTGCACACATTTTCAGATATTTGCTTCAAATACTATTGGTTCTACCATCCAGAATGGTGCTGCATTAGTGCTTTTTACCCAACTGTCCTTTTTTCGTGTCAGTTACTACATATTGTTAGTCCCATGATGTATCATATGGGGATTTAAATTGTCACAGTAGTGCACACTATAGTAGAGATCTTTTGTGGAGAGAAGAAGGTTCTATATTGGGAATATGGAATGGTGATTAGTTTTTGAAGGTGACAAACTGATGCCATTTCTCCATCGGATGTAAAGATAACTTATCAGCATCACACTAACTGCGCTTTCACAAATGGTATTTATTGTCCGTGCAATTTGATATATATCGGACAAACATCACAACTGATTAAGGCTAGAATCGGACAACATGGAAGCCGCATACGCTGTCAAATTAAAGTAGCCCCCCCTAGTTCAACATTACATAGAGAAAGAACTTAAAGCCAATGACCGGAGGTGGCAGATCATCGAGAAGGCTATCCCATCGCCAGGTGGTGGAGATGTTTCATTTTTCTAAGGTTGAATGCAAATGGATCAACAGATGTAATTCTATCAGAAAGGGACTGAATACGATGGAGGAATGGCCTAAGTTTGTTACCTCAACAAACTAATCACCGCTCCTTATTCACGATATAGAACCCTCTTCTTTCCAAAAAAGATCTCCACTATATTGTGCCTACTGTGACAATTTAAATCCCCATATGATACATCATGAGACTAACAATATGTAGTAACTGAATATAAGAGTACATGTGTTAACCCCCAAAAAATGCTATATCAAGTGTTCCCAGATATGTTATTGTTTATGGATAGTGTCCGTTGATGCTTTAAAGCATGCACGTAACTGTATAATTTCATTCTTACCTTTATCATGATTACATGTGTTGGACCCGGCCTCGTGGCATGGTCCTGACTTCCCTGGGGTTGGGCCCGTTCCCCGCCCTGGCCTCCACGGGCTACCCGTTCGAGCCGCACGAGGTCACCTACACCTCGGGGCCCCACCATTTTGTTGCCTGCCACGTGACCCTGCACACCAGCCCGCATGACCCCGCTCAACCCGGCCTCGGCCCCAGCAAGGCCCAGACATTGAGGCACCAAGAACTGGCCAGGGGGATCACGAGAACACTTCATCGCCCCTGGCGGAGGGCGGTATCGATGGGACCCCCAACCGTCCCCCCACACTGAGGTGCGATCGACCTCCATCTCTCCTGGGCCGGGCGCCTCTCCTGCTGGGCGTCTGGCCGCTCCCAACCCGGCCTCTCCGCCCCCCGGGCACAAGGGTCCGGACATCAAAGGGCCCTAGGCCTATATCTGGGGCGACCCCGCAACAGACCGGCAGTTGTATCCCGGAGTCGAGAGTCCTGCTGATCGAATCGCGGACGAACCTACGGAGAAGAACTCTTGCTTGAAACCACCACGAGCCCTGCAGACTGCGTCGCGGCTCCTTCTTGCTGAATCCTTGAAGCCCCCCGGAACATTGGGGCCCTGCTGACGCTGTCGCGGCCCAACCTCGCTGAAACCTCCCTCGGAGCCCTGCTGACGACGTCGCGGCTCGAGCTGAGCAGAAACCATCTTGAGAGTCCCGCTGACCTGGTCGCGGCTCTCCACGATCTGAACGCCAGAGCCCTGCTGACGCCGTCGCGGCTCGACCCCTCCGAGACCCGGAGGTCCTCCAGCTTGAGGATAAGAACTGGGCCCCAGGTACCCTCGTACCAAGCCCCGGCCAAAGACTGTCCCGCTACCCCTTCCCTTTTAAAGAGACACTGAGACTTCTGGATCCCTGGATCCCTTTGGTGTAAATATTGATCTCGTAACCTTTTAAGTGCTGATAAAGAATTGCTCGTCTTGAGACAACCTCCTTGAGTCCGGTGTGGTGGTGTTACTGTGCTAGTACAAGATAGGAGAAGGATCTCCCCGGAGGCTTCTCAGCAGCGCTCGGCTACTTCGTACAGTGTGGGGGCCCCTCTGGGTGGTCTCTCCGACTCCCCAAGGTCCGCCTTCCAACATTTGGTGGCCAGCGACGGGATCCGAGCCGAACGCAGTACGTACAAGCCAGTAACCCACTAGCTACCCATCCAGACAAACGGAAGTCATGAGCACCCAAGAGAACAACGCGACCACGGAGTTCCAGCCCGAACGGTTGGAGGAATACACGCACAAAGAATTGAAACAGTTCTGCAAGGACAAGGGCATTGCAACCACCGGCCTAGGTACCAAAGAGGAGATGCAGAGAGCCCTGAGGACCTGGCTAGAGGCCGGGGCAGGCCCCTCCCAGGACGAAGATCCCCTGCCCCTGACTGTGGCCACATCAACCGCACCGACTCCGGCAACCGGAGGAAGAAACAGCCTGGAAACCGGCCTCTCCGAAGAGGAGATACGAGAACGGGAGAAGGTCTGGAACCACGAACTAGAGCTCGCACGACTGCGGCTGGACGGCGAACTCCAGCTAGCGGAAAAGAAACTGGCCCTAGAGCAACTACGGCTACAAGAGGAAATAGAAGAGAAGAGACGGCATCGAGAGTTGGAAGAAAAGAGACTAACCCTTGAGCACGAGCGAAGTCTCAAAGAGCTCGAGCTCAAGGCAAAGAAAGGGGGGACCGACACCCCCAGTAATAGAGACCCCCTACCGCCTGCCGAAGCCAAGGTACACATCCCTAAAGATGTCGTCAAGGAGTACTATAAAAATGACGACATCCAACAATGGTTCAAAGCATACGAGGTGGCCATGACCTCCCATCGGGTGCCCCGAAAGGACTGGGGTGCCGGCCTGTGGGGTCGGTTCCTTAGTGAGGGTCGAGACACACTGCTCCAGCTGCCAGAAGAGGTGATGACCTCCTACGACCACATGAAGGAGGCCCTGCTCACCCGCTACGGGCTAACCGCGGAAATGTACCGCCAGCGGTTCAGAGACTGCAAGAAGATCCCTGGTACCACCTGGGTAGAATATGTGGATTTTTCAGCCGGGCCCTAGAAGGGTGGATCAAGGGTAGCAAGGTCACCACCTACGGGCAGCTGGTCGACCTCATTATTTGGGAACATCTCTCCAACAACTGCTTCGTGGAGCTAAGGCAACACCTCCTCGACAGCAAGATGACCGACCCCCGAAAACACGCCGTCGAGGCTGATCGATGGGTCAACACTCGAGTCCCACGGAACTCGATGGGGGAGTACCAGAGGAACCCCACCGGACCTCCCCGCCAACGCGGTGGAGGGGGAGGGCCGAACCGGAACCGGGACCCCCCCGCCGGGGCCCCCCGGAGCCCACCTCGGGGGCCACCTCAGCAACACCTCTCCCCGAACCTAGCCCGAAGAGGGGCGACCCCAGCCAGAACCGGACCACGGCCCCCAGTAACCTGCTACGGCTGTCAACAAACCGGACACTATGCCAGCGATCCGGTCTGCCCCCTGAACCGAAGAAGCGGGGCCGGTGGGCCCCCGCCCCGACAGCTGGCGGCCGCCGCCCTGGGGGAAGGAGAGGAAGAGGAAGAACCCCTCGACCGAGGAACCACCGAGTGGGAGCCGGCGGCCATGTCCCTGGTCTGCCTGGGCAGCTGAGAAATGGTGCCCCGCACACCCATCCCAAGCAACACCCAGAAATACCAGCAGCAGGTCACCATCAATGGACGACGTGCCGAAGCCCTTCGCGACACCGGCGCCAGTGTCACCGCTGTCCGCTGCCACCTGGTAACCCCCGAACAAATCCTACCCAATGTGCTGTGCCCCGTCCGGACGGCCGACAACAGCGAAAGCCTGTGCCAGATGGCCCTGGTCCCCTTCGAGTGGGGAGGGGTGACGGGCCTACTAAAAGTGACTGTCCGCGACGACGCACCAGTGGACTGCCTCCTGGGGAACGACCTAGAGAGTTCCCCCTGGGCTCAAGTGGAGCGACGAGAGCACCTCCAAATGCTGGGACTATCGGAATGGGCCTGCGCCATCACCCGGTCCATGGCCGCCCAGGCCCCCTGCTCGTCTCTGGCCCCCGGTTCCGCCCAGCCCGCGGGGCTCGCACCACCCCCTGCCTGCAGCGAGGGGGAGGCGGACACCGACCCTGGACCTACGGAACCCTCCCCCGAAGAGATCGCTTCCATCGGCATCCTCCCAGAACTTGCACAATGGCGCCACGAAGGGGGCCCCACCCGAGAGCAGTTCCAACAAGAACAGCTGTCCTGTCCCTCTCTCGAAGGGGTCCGACAACAGGCGTCCACACAAGCCAACGGTGACAAGACCGGCACCCACTGGGTCTACTGGGCCGAGGGCCTATTGTACAGTGAACAGAAAGTGGCAGAGCTCGGGGCCAGCCGTGTGTTGGTGGTCCCCCTCCGCTTCCGAGAGTTCCTTCTCAACCTGGCACATGACGTGCCCCTCGCCGGACACCTAGGGCAGGACAAAACTTACAGCCGTCTGGTGACCCACTTCTACTGGCCCGGATGCGGAGAGATGTGGACAACCACTGCCGGTCCTGCCAGACCTGCCAAGCCAGCGGGAAGACAGGGGGTCGGGTCAAGGCCCCCCTCCAGCCCTTTCCAGCCGTCAGCACCCCGTTCGAACGGGTCGGGATCGACATTGTGGGGCCCCTGGACCCCCGGACCGCCCTGGGCCACCGCTTCATCCTGGTCCTCGTGGACCACGCCACCAGGTACCCGGAGGCTGTCCCGCTGAGAACTGTCACGGCCCCTGTGGTGGGCCGGGCCTTAATGGGAATCTTCTCAAGAGTGGGATTTCCCCGCGAAGTGGTGAGCGACCGGGGCACAAACTTCATCTCCAGGTACATGCGGTCCCTGTGGCAGCAGTGTGGGGTCACGTACAAATTCACCACCCCCTATCACCCTCAGGGGAACGGACTGGTCGAGCGCTTTAACAGAACCCTAAAGGGGATGATTCAGGGCCTGGAAGAGCCCCTCCGGCGGAGGTGGGATGTCCTACTGCCATGCCTCCTGTTCGCCTATCGGGAGGTCCCGCAGAAGTCCCTGGGGTTCAGCCCGTTTGAACTGTTGTATGGGCATCCGGTCCGCGGACCCCTCAGCCTGGTCAAGGAGGGCTGGGAGACGAAGCTCCAAGGCGCCCCTCCTGACGTCTACCGATACCTCCTGACCCTACGAAACCAGACCCGCAAGTTCCGAGCCATGGCCGAAGCCAACCTCGAGGCCAGCCAGGAGGACATGAAGCGGTGGTACGATCGGAACACCTCTACAATCGAGTTCGAGCCAGGCCAGCGAGTCTGGGTCATGGTCCCTGTTGAGCCCTGCGCCCTCCAGGACAAGTGGACCGGGCCCTTCAAGGTGGTGGAGAAGAAGAGCCCCGTCACCTACCTAGTCGACCTAGAGTCCCCCCGGAACCCCCTCCGGGTTCTACACGCTAACCGGCTCAAACCCCACTTTGCCCGGACCGAACTGAGCCTACTGCTGGCGACCGACGAGGGGGGCGAGGACGACTCCGAGCCCCTACCCGACCTCTTGCAGAACGACGTCCACGACGGATCCATCGAGGGTGTCCAACTCGCCTCCTCCCTGGCCCCGGAACAGCGTAACGACTGTCAACAACTGCTGCAGGACTACGCAGCCCTCTTCTCCCTCACCCCGGGGGTGACCCACTGGTGCGTCCACAACGTTGACATCGGGGATAGTCCCCCCGTGCGACACCGAGCCTACAGGGTACCCGACCGAGTACGGGCATGCATCCAGGCCGAAGTAGCAAAGATGTTGGCCCTCGGGGTCATTGAGCCCTCCGACAGCCCGTGGGCCAGCCCTGTCGTCCTGGTACCGAAGGCCGCAGCCCCAGGCCATCCCCCGGAGTTACGATTTTGTGTAGACTACCGAGCCCTGAATGCTGTGACCAAGACGGACGCCCATCCTATACCCCGGGCCGACGAACTCATCGACCGCTTGGGGTCCGCCCACTACCTGAGCACGCTGGACCTCACCGCCGGGTACTGGCAGATCCAGCTCACCCCCGGCGCCCGAGAGAGATCCGCCTTTTCTACCCCTGATGGGCATTACCACTTTCGGGTGATGCCCTTCGGCATGAAGAACGCCCCGGCCACCTTTCAGAGGCTCGTAAACAAGGTTCTGGCCGGGCTCGAGGCCTTCAGCGCGGCCTATTTGGATGACATTGCCGTGTACAGCAACCACTGGGCGGAGCACCTGGTTCACCTCAAAGCAGTCCTGGCCGTCCTCCAAAGGGCCGGGCTCACGATCAAGGCCAGCAAATGCCAGATCGGCCAAGGATCGGTGACCTACCTGGGCCATCAGGTGGGAAGCGGTCAGGTGGCCCCCCTCCAGCCAAAAATTGATGCTATCCAGGCATGGGAACCCCCCACTACCCAGACCGCTGTACGGGCCTTCCTGGGCCTCACCGGATACTACCGGCGGTTCATCCGGGACTATGGGAGCATTTTTGGGCCTCTCACGGAGCTCACCTCAAAGAAACAGCCCAAGAAAGTGCACTGGACTCCCCGCTGCCAATCAGCTTTCGAGACTCTCAAGGCAGCGATGTGCACTGCCCCTGTGCTCCAGGCCCCTGACTACAGTAAAGAGTTTATCGTGCAGACAGACGCCTCCGAATATGGGATCGGGCCGTCCTGTCTCAGGTTGACGAGAAGGGACTCGACCGACCAGTGGCCTTCATCAGCCGACGGCTGCTGCCCCGGGAGCAACGATGGAGCACCATCGAGCGCGAAGCCTTCGCAGTAGTGTGGGCCCTTAAGAAGCTCCGGCCCTATCTCTTCGGTACCCACTTTCGGGTCCAGACCGTCCACCGGCCCTTGCGGTGGTTAATGCAAATGAGAGGCGAGAATCCCAAACTGCTGCGGTGGTCCATTGCCCTGCAAGGGATGGACTTTTCTGTTGAGCACCGGCCCGGCCATGACCACGCCAACGCTGACGGACTATCCCGCTTCTTCCGCCTTGACGAGGAGAATCCCCAAGGAGATGGGTGACTCTCCCTGCCTTCGGCTGGGGGAACGCCTGTTGGACCCGGCCTCGTGGCGTGGTCCTGACTTCCCTGGGGTTGGGCCCGTTCCCCACCCTGGCCTCCACGGGCTACCCGTTCGAGCCGCACGCGGTCACCTACACCTCGGGGCCCCACCATTTTGTTGCCTGCCACGTGACCCTGCACACCAGCCCGCATGACCCCGCTCAACCCGGCCTCGGCCCCAGCAAGGCCCAGACATTGAGGCACCAAGAACTGGCCAGGGGGGATCACGAGAACACTTCATCGCCCCTGGCGGAGGGCGGTATCGATGGGACCCTCAACCGTCCCCCCACACTGAGGTGCGATCGGCCTCCATCTCTCCTGGGCCGGGCGCCTCTCCTGCTGGGCGTCTGGCCGCTCCCAACCCGGCCTCTCCGCCCCCCGGGCACAAGGGTCCGGACATCAAAGGGCCCTAGGCCTATATCTGGGGCGACCCCGCAACAGACCGGCAGTTGTATCCCGGAGTCGAGAGTCCTGCTGATCGAATCGCGGACGAACCTACGGAGAAGAACTCTTGCTTGAAACCACCACGAGCCCTGCAGACTGCGTCGCGGCTCCTTCTTGCTGAAACCTTGAAGCCCCCCGGAACATCGGGGCCCTGCTGACGCTGTCGCGGCCCAACCTCGCTGAAACCTCCCTCGGAGCCCTGCTGACGACGTCGCGGCTCGAGCTGAGCAGAAACCATCTTGAGAGTCCCGCTGACCTGGTCGCGGCTCTCCACGAACTGAACGCCAGAGCCCTGCTGACGCCGTCGCGGCTCGACCCCTCCGAGACCCGGAGGTCCTCCAGCTTGAGGATAAGAACTGGGCCCCAGGTACCCTCGTACCAAGCCCCGGCCAAAGACTGTCCCGCTACCCCTTCCCTTTTAAAGAGACACTGAGACTTGTGGATCCCTGGATCCCTTTGGTGTAAATATTGATCTTGTAACCTTTTAAGTGCTGATAAAGAATTGCTCGTCTTGAGACAACCTCCTTGAGTCCGGTGTGGTGGTGTTACTGTGCTAGTACAAGATAGGAGAAGGATCTCCCCGGAGGCTTCTCAGCAGCGCTCGGCTACTTCGTACAGTGTGGGGGCCCCTCTGGGTGGTCTCTCCGACTCCCCAAGGTCCGCCTTCCAACAACATGTAAGGTTAATTGTAATCTAGAGACACTATGTAAACTTAGATGTTTCTAAGAAGTCACTTTCTTAAGTGTCCTCGGTTATTTTGTATGTGTTATTGTTATGTGTTGTTTACGTCTATTGATGTTTCTAAAAAAATATAAATATAGTGCAATTCCTGCTTTTTTGCTTATACTACTTTTGAATGCAATATGATTAGAATCCAGATACCGCAGTGCTAAAATAGACCATATTCCTTCATTATTATCAGGAATTCCTGAAATAAGAATTATGCCCTCCAGATTACCTCATCCCCTATAACAGGGGTACTCACAAACTTTCTGTCGGGGGCCAAAATTACAGTGTGGTTAGTGGCCGAGGGCCGCACTGGTAGGGGTGGAGTCAGTAGGGGCGGGATCAGTAGGGGGCGGAGCTAGAGTAAAAAAAAAAACCTTTCAAAACATCTGTCTCTCTCTCTGTCTCCCTCCCTCCCTCTCTGTCCCCCTCCCCCTCTCTTCCTCTCCTTCCCTCTCCGTCTCCCTCCGTCCTCCGTCTCCCTCCCTCTCCCTCTGTTCTCCGTCTCACTCCCTCTCCCTCTGTCCTCCGTCTCCCTCCCTCCTCCGTCTCCCTCCCTCCTCCTTCTCCCTCCCTCCCTCTCTCTCTCCCTCCCTCTCTCCCTCTCCTTCCCTCTCAGTCTCTCTCCGTCTCCCTCCGTCCTCTGTCCCCCTCCCTCCCTCTCTGTCTCCCTCCCTCTCTGTCTCCCTCCCTCCCTGTCTCCCTCCCTCCATGTCTCCCTCCCTCTCTCTCCCCCTCTCTCTCTCCCTCTCTCACCCTCTCTCTCCCTCCTCCGTCTCCCTCCCTCCCCCGTCTTCCTCCCTCCCTCTCTCTCTCTCCCTCTCTGTCTCCCTCCCTCTCTGTCTCCCTCCCTCCCTCCCTCCCTGTCTCCCTCCCTCCCTGTCTCCCTCCCTCTCTCTCCCCCTCTCTCTCTCCCTCTCTCTCCCCCTCTCTCCCTCCTCCGTCGCCCTCCCTCCTCCGTCTCCCTCCCTCCCTCCACCGTCTCCCTCCCTCCTCCTCTCTCTCCCTCCCTCTCTCCCTCTCCTTCCCTCTCCGTCTCTCTCAGTCTCCCTCCGTCCTCCGTCTCCCTCCGTCCCCCTCCCTCTCCCTCTGTCCTCCGTCTCCCTCCCTCCTCCGTCTCCCTCTCCCCTCCGTCTCCCTCCCTCCCTCTCTCTCTCCCCCCCTCCCTCTCTCTCCCTCCCTCTCTGAAAAAAAATCGGAGAATGGGGCCTTGAATCGGTTACGGTCATGTATGGGCGTTGGAGGTGTGCTGCTGCAGAATCCGACATTTGAAACGCAAAATGCACGTTTTTTTCCCTTACCTTTCAGAAGCATTGAGCGCAGTGGCAGGCAGAGAGAGGGTGATGCAAGTGTTGTGCACTGGCCTGGCAAGTTGCTGGCGAAGCATTCAATCTACCCCCCCGTGTGGCAGCCCGGCGGGCTGAAACAGGTTCCAGGTACACACACAGCCGCCCCCGAGTACTTCACAGGTCTTTAAAAGACCATTCGCTTGTTGATGAGGCTTTGTTTTGCTTTTTCACACTTTCTAGAGCCCCTGCATCGCCACTCTGATTATTGCTGGAAGAATTAGCACTCTACACAATACAAGCCCTGTCAGCTGAAACCCCCTCGAAGAATCGGGTTTTTGCTTGCAGGAATCGGGAGGCGGGAGACTAGCCTTGATATCGGTAGTCTCCCGCCTGAATGGGGAGGGTTGGCATGTCTGGGTACGATGTCTGCAAGGACCGCGGGCCGCCAAGAAAGGCTTGCCGGGCCGCTGGCGGCCCGCGGGCCGTACTATGAGTATCCCTGTCCTATACGTATCACAGTAATGCCTGGGATGATGCAGAAGCACCGGCGTTTAGAATCTCTCTATCGATAGAGCTTGCACGATGAAAACCGTTCCTAGCTGGTCTAGTGTTTGCACACTGCTGGAAGTAACGTTCACTTCAACGTGAATGAGTTCATATGCCTTTTCTAACTTAAGGCATGAGTAAAGGAAAAAACACTACTGAATACCAGCAATTCTCTGACTGGGAGATTGCCGTATAAATTGAATTATCCTGTTGGATCGATGCTTAACCAAAAGGCACAACAAGATGTACACAGAGAACCGATTGGTAGTACACACAGACCTCATTATTTATGGTGATCCAGCAAAAAAGATAAATTTACATATTCTCCTTATGTCGCAGATTCTTATTCACGAGGATCATTCATACATACATTCATTGGTGGGGCCCATAACACCAACACGCTTCTCATAAATACAAAATTCACTCGAATCTGTACACAGGAGAAAAGGCCGCTGGACAAGTGGGTACCTTATTACCTATCAGGACTAACTTCTTACTACTTTATGTACACATTTTATACAATTTCCAGAATCCTGACTTTATCATCAAGGCACTCCACTATTTGGTCGATGGACCAACTAGTTGGACTGGTTGATGGTGAATTGGAACCAGCTAAAACACAATTAAAGCCTAGGAAAACATTTGATATTTTCAGTAATTAATTTAAGAACCACAGACTCGTTTCTTATTATTTCAATTTTGTTTATCTAAACATTTATCAAACTTTAAAATAAAATCTTGCAGTTACTGACTACAGTTCATTAATTTGATTTAGATTTATTAAAGAGAAAGTAAACATTAAAAAATACTCTTAGATATAGATTTTAGAAAAATGCAGTAAATCATTTACCCATAGATAGATGACGATAGCTTCAGATCAAATAGGGAGTTATGTGCATTCTCAAGTGAAGACTCCCTCGAAAAGGCAGTCTGACCCCCGTCAAAGGATCAAACCGTCAATCAAAATACAGGATGCAGAGTAATAAAGTTGAGAAATTCAGCAAAGTCCATACATCAATCCGAAGCATGGATCAATTCGACACTCAGACTGTCGACATTGAATACATTTTAGAATTTATGAAAAAGGAACATCCACCCAACAAAACTCTTTCTCAAAGAAAATTAACCTAAAAATAAATGCAACCGCAACTCCAACTCCAGCGCAACCACCCACTGTCACTCCTCAATAATGACTGATGAGGGGATCTTTATACCCTTTTCCCCCTTACTTCATACAAGATATGGCAACTTTAGGGGCAGACCAAATGTTCTGATTGGACAGTTCGGGGTTAGTGATAGTTCATTGTACTTTTCCCAGAGCAAACTGGTTTTCCATGGTGACTTGGCATAAAGGGGTCATAATTTGAAAGTTTTTTCCTGTTTCTCAGGCAAGGAACGGCAAATGTATCTCTTCAAGGTAAAAGGGTCCTATTGACAGGTTCATCCCTTGTCTTCTCCCGAGTCCCCATTCCATCATCTTCTGGCTTGTGGTCAAATCCTAACACATTGGCCTTGGCAGGGAACACGATATCAGGAGTTCAGGTCACCACATGATCTCAAGAGCCGTTTGGGCATGCGCAGAGATTATCACGCGCACATTGCGGCATCTGCTTTAGAGAACGCCATCTTGGGTACTGCGGCTTAGTAGGCCCGAATGTTAACTTAAGCAAAAATAGATGTAACAGCAATTAAAAAGAAATGAAAGTTCTAATGTTCAAACCCACACTAATCCCATTAAATATTAGTATTTTCCTAGCTGCAGCAACATTTAAAGCGAAAATACTTACCACAGAAATACATGGTTGCCCTCTATCCTTGGATAAGCATGTTATCCCCCAGTCTGCATAGCCCTATATCTGTCTCCATTTTGTTTAACCTACATATATCACTATCCATAGAGGTATACCCTTCTAATGTGTTGCATTTTTGTAGTCCCTGGTTATTACAGTCCTGATGAGACCCTCACATTACTAGCAGGGCTGAAACCTCATCAACACCAACTAAAGGACAGTCTCGAGACGGAAGAACCAGAGAATACTCTGGTCGCTTTTTTTTCTGTTTTGTAATGAGCATTTAGACGTCCTTGGGTATACCAATAACTTGTTTTTATAAAGTCACGTTTAGGTCACCTTTCTTTACATGTTTGGTTATAGTTCCTTCACTTGGGGCTTTTTATCACGTATTTCTCATCACTAATCACTGAAACAATACGCGCAGAGATACATATGTTTGTTGCATTTTTTGTATTATAATGAAAATAAATAACTCAGTTCAGTTGAATTGAGTTCTATGACAGCAATAATCGGGCTATAGAAGTTGTTCTTTAATTCATTTACAACAGATGTGTTCTGTTTCATCGCTAATTTGTTCTTTGATTAAATCTACACAGAATTTTTCGGTGACAATAACAAATTGTTTTCAGAAATTAGTTGCATGTGAATACTTGTTATTAATTGATACTTAACACCGAGTTACCATGGATATATGGGTTGTTTTTGTTTTTCTGGAAAAAAAATGTTGTTAACTAAAACTGCTGGAGTCCGTGATACATATCCAGCACACATCGTGTTTCTGAAACTTCAGCATCAAGAAAGAGAAGCATCCACCCCCTCTTGAGAATATAGGTCACCTCAATTAGATCTGGCACTTGTGTGGCATTGTCACTGATCCTGTGACTGTTCACAAAGTCACAAAACAAAAGGGCGGGGGGGACAGGGAGCTGAATAAAGGTCCAGCGACTTGTGCTCCTGAACGTAACACTTATATCCCACAAGAGTCACTGTTCCTATGAAGGAGAGGTAGAGAGGGAAACTGTAGTCGTTCTAATACTATGATTGCTGGGGACGGTGTGTCCTGATCTTGGTACCCTCACTCACCCCGAAGGATGTCATGCTTCATCATTGGGCAATGCTCCTCCAAGGGCCCGCACTGCAATGCCCTACAGGTCCCCCGAAGGGTCACTATACTGGAGACCTTTTCAAGATAAAGCCGTAAGGGTGCGTGGAGGTATGAGTGACAGTGGTGTCCTAACGTGAAGCTTAAAAGATGACTGGAGGGGTAGCTAGTAAGTTTATAGAACAGAGTCCCTCTGCCATCGATAAAAAACAAAAGGTTGTGCTGCTTTGAAGGAGATAATGGCCCTCTGTAGCTAAACATACAGCATACCCCTAATGGGCATGTTTGGAGGTGGACATATTTTGCACAATTCAATGGTCTCAGGAGGAGATCCCGTGTGCTTCTTCAGGACCAGGGAAAGTGCAGTGAGTGAGAGAAAAGGTTAGTGGCCAGTAATAATTAATCTAGTGCCACTAAGATGAGGAAGTAGTATTCTAAATAAAACAGGAAAGGTTCCCCATGGGATGCGGCTGTGGGTATCCTCGAGATAGTTTCTCGTAGGTTAGAGAGACCTGTTCACCTAACCGACCTCACGCCGTCTCCGTAGACACAAAGTCAGACTGGTCTAGATGGACCAACTGGGGCAGCATATCCTCTAATCTGGCTGCTAAAACATTAGCAAATATTTTTAAGGCCGTGTTCAGGAGCGAGATGGGGAAGTAAGACCCACATTTCTCTCTGTCCTTCACGGGTTTAACCAGAATTGTAATATTTGCATCGGCCATGGAGGGGGTTACTCTTGCGTGCATGGTGAAGGATTAATTCGTCCATATTAGCCTGCCCAACCTACTCTTTAGGTTTCTTAGAATAAAAATGTCTTAGCTGTGTTGTTGATATATAATTTTGCATAAGTTAGCATTTGTAGCACAATTTTATGTTTGGCCGCCATTTTGACTCGTGATCTAAACTAATTCTCTCTCTGCCTCTTAGAGAAGCAGCTTTGGTAATTCTCGTGTCCTTCAAGGTTGAGCCTTGCAATACTAATGAATACACTGTTCTTATTAGCGCATACCTTTCCCACTAGATAGAGGCCTGCTCCCACTAGTCCAGCGATGGGCACAGTCAGAACGACCTTGGCATAGAGATAGTGTGTGCCCGGTCTCAGGATCGAAACTTATCCTTCTGTACCTCCTTTGTGTAGCTGCCTCCATCTGGAAATTTCCAGTCTGCGTGCCTTCCTTGGTTCTGAACCATACATATTGTATCACCATGTTTTCTGATGTCAGTCCTCTCTGCAGCACCCCTAGCGACTGGGCAGACGGGACTCCGCTTGATTGTATCTGAATAAACATATAATTGGTTTGTATTCTCTACTGTCTGACCGACTCTTCATTAGTATGGAAGGCTGGGAGGTGCTCGCAAGTGACCCGGGAGGCCCTAATCGGGTCACTTCCTTTATTTGGCACAGCCACAGGGACTCCATCGGGTGACCCATCCCCTTCCACGGACGGGTGGGGAGGTCGGGGCCATCGTCGGGTCGGACAGACGGATCAGGGATCCCTGTACGAGGAGCATTGTTTGCTCGCAGCTGCCCCTTCTGACCCGCCAGACGGTGCCTCGCCCAGCGGGCATTACGACTGGGGTCCTTAAATCTGACCGTTTGGTCTGAAGAGTCGGCTGTGGAGAATACATTTTTTGGCCTGTGTGCGCCAGGGGAGTTTGTTCTGGTTCTTTGTGGATGTGATACCATTTTGGTTTGTATTTGGTGCGGTCTGAGGACCGATTTTGGTATGAGGTATTTGTGAACACTTCCCCAGGTAACATAACAAATTTGGCCCACTTTTGAAAATTCCTGGGTCTAGTAAGTTCTTGGTTTCTTGTTGTCGTTGTTGCTCTGCAGATGCTCCATTGGAAGAAAGTCAGCCAGCGCCTCCAGAAAGCACACCGAATTTTGATATGTATGTGAAGCATCGCCTTGGCCCTATTAGGTTTACTACGCTATGGCACAAAAATAAGAGGGACAATGCCAGGTTGCAGTGGCCGTTGACGGGCACTTTTGAAGAACAAAAAATTGGGTTTTTACAAGGAAAAGTTGTTTGCGAAAAGACGTAGCCACTCTATGTTTGATTCTCTCTGAACATGGCAAAAGGAGGCTAAACAGAGGCGAATGAAAGCAGAGAAGGAGGCGAGAAAGATGAGAATGCAAACAGTGACTCAGAAGGCTGTATGTAGCACATGATAGAGAGAAACAAGAGATAGGAATTGAACATGAAGATAGGAGATTTTGATTGAATATTAATAAATCTTCTGTAGCCCGAGAAGAAAATGATACTTTTGTTGAAGAATTGTTAGATACTCGACTCCCACCCCCATATGCCCTGCAGAGGATATATCCCGCTTTCCCTTACAGGCTCAGCTGCCCGGTTCTTCTGTCTCTGTTGTTTCTGCTTCTGTTACTGTTGATCAGACTGCCTTGGCCACGGCACCTCCTGTCCTTTCTTTGTCCTCGCCGTCTGTGGCAACTATGACTGTTATTACTCCTGCAACACCTATTGGTCCGGCGTCTCTTTCGCCAGCTCTTACAACTACGACACAGCCAGCAGCGACGTTAGTGCCTACTTCCTCTGTGATCACTCCCACTGTGTTCTTACATTCCCCAACATTAGAGTAGTGGGACACCAGTACATGGATTTGAAGATAGAGACTGGACGAAATTTAAGGAATGTATGGTGCGGACGTTAGTCATATCTGATATGGGAGATGCAGAGAAACAGGTAGTGGCTAATCAGGCTGGGCAGTGGGCTCGAAACACCATCTATGGTGAAAGATGTGTGGAGTGTGATGGAAGATTTTGAGCCTTTTGTACAACAGCATGCCCTTAAGCATATGTCGGCTACTTTGATCGGTCTTTGGGAGCATTGCTTCAAAGATACAGCACCGCAGATTCTATATGATATTAAGGATCATGTATATGTTACTGATATAGCGCTTGGTCAAGTTTTTGGTAATGTTGCGAAGGTGGTTGCTTATCGGGGTAGACTGCTTGAGAAGAGTCCCACCCAGTTGTCTCAGTTTCTGATGCAGGAGGTTTTTCCGATCTTTCACCCTGAAATACCAGAGCTAAGGGATCACCACAATGTTGTTACTAGACATGGGGCAGTGGCGCGTTTCCAAGAACAATGGGTTTATACTCTGTGGAAGAGGAGTGAGGTTTTGTCCCTTAAGACTCAGTTACCTGACCATAGAAAGAATCCAACTGATTATTATCAAGAGTTGACTGAAGCTGCCTCTTCTACAGTGATGACACTTGCTGATATTGAAATGTTCTTTGGCTTATTAGTTCTGGTTGATATTTGGAGACAAGTACACACACAGGATCAAGCTGTGGAATTGGGCGGTACCTGGGATCAAATTAAAGTATGGAATCAGGAACGGAAGCCAGGTGATAAGCGTAGAGCGAAGATACTTGCTTTGCCCGGCCATATCATCACATACATGTATTCTCTTATACCACCGAGAAAAGTTGATTGGGACAAGTTATCAGCTTGACGCCAAATGAAAGATGAGAGTGTGTCTGATTTTTTCACTTGGTTTGAAGGTGTGTTTCTAGACTATAGTGGAAAGGTGGTGTTCGATTGTTTGTTAATAGATTTGTTTCCAATTTACTTCCTGAGACTGCGACCAGATTACAGGCTTCCGAGAGTACCTGGTCCACCTCTCCCCCTTCTGTTATTTTGAATATGGAACAGTATTACGAACACAGGAAAATGAGGATAAGGAGAGGACAGAGAAGAAGCACAAGGATTTGAAGACAAAGGTGTTGTTGCAGCAGGCTTCTAGGGGGAATGGTAGAGGACGTGGTGGTGGTTCAGCCCAACAGCTTCCGCACACTAGCAGGACTACAAATACCACGCCTTTAGGGCCTAATCAGTGTACGTATTGCAAAGAGGAGGGATACTGGCGTAGCAAGTGTCCGCTGCTTTTGCAGAAGCTGGTGGTCCAGAGAGGACGAGGTTCTCGTGGACGAGGTCGTGGAGCTGGTGGTCAAGACAGGGCTCCGAATGCTGTGGGTCCGCAGGGTCGTACTGACCAGAATTACTTTGATGACCCTCGGGGAGGGCAGGATTATCATGATGATTATGACACGGATGAGGTGGCAGAGATGTCTTGCAGCTAGGGCAGCCAAGGACAGAGTGAGGGACCAGTTCCGATACCTGTAGGTCAACGCGGTCCGTACGTTAGTGCGGATGTGCATGGTTCGGCTAAGGAGTTTTTGGTGGATACAGGTGCAACAAACAGTTCTATTTCTCATTCCTTGGCCCCTGGGGCGGCTCTGTCTGGCCATAATAATGTTTAGGTAGGTTTTTCTGGTGTACCGGTTGTGAGCCCCATTTCAAAACCCCTTGCGCGTTGACTTTTGGTCCTTTCACTGTGGATTCGCCATTCTTGTTGACATCTAATTGTGGAGAACATTTTATGGGTTTGGACTTGTCGAAGAAATTGCATGCTACGATTTACTGCCCTGCAGCGGGTGTTTACATGACAATGGGTCCGGATGTAGTGCGCACTACACAGTGCCTGTCCAAAGATGTGCCTCTTCCTGCGGAGTTTAAAGATGTACCACCCACTCTTTGGGTGACAGGTTACACAGATGTGGGGCTGTTACAGATACCACCAGTTTTGGTCCAAGTTAAAGACAATGCTATTTTACCTCGCATCCCTCAGTATAAAATACCGCAGGCAGGAGAACGGGTTATGTTGAAAATTGTACAAGACTTGATTGCGAAAGGAGTGGTTGAGGAGAAGACTGCTAATGTTTGTAATAGCCCTATTTGCAAACGGACACCTTTGGGTTACTCTGATGATCATGCAGATGTTTATCGCTTTGTGATTGACTTGCAGGAGGTTAATAAAATAGTGATTCCCCAGTTTCCAGTGGTCCTTGACATTACAATTTATTTGACAATGATTCCTTCTTCTGCTACATTTCTGTCATTGACTTGAAAAACACGTTTTTCAGTATTCCCATTCATCCTGACAGCAGGTATCTGTTCGGGTTCACCCTAACTGGTAGAAGCTTTAGATTTTGTCATGCTCCTCAAGGCTATACAGAGAGTCCGAGTATCTATAGTCAGGCATTGAAAGGTCAGCTGAACTCCTTGTCGCTCCCTACAGGTAATGTATTGCTTCAGTATGTCGATGACTTGCTCATCGCCTCGGATACAGAGAAAGGTTGCAGAGACAGTACGGTAAAATTGTTGTTACATTTAGCTCAACATAGCCATAAAGTACCCCTTTCAAAATGTTGGTATTGTCGACAGGAGGTCACCTACTTAGGTCACCTACTGTCGAAGGATGGTAGGAGATTGACCCCTGAGCGCATCCATACCATTGTTAAAATGCCCATTCCTCAAACTCAAAAAGATATGCGTGCTTTTATTGGCATTACTTCCTACTGTCGCCAATGGATTCCAAATTATTCCCTATTAACCAAGCCCCTGCTCAATTTGACTACTAAAGATGTGCATGAATGCTTGCCTTGGACGCCTGAATGTGAGCAGTCATTCGAGCAATTGAAAACTGCGCTTTGTTTGGCTCCAGTGTTTGGCACACCTAACTATAGCAAGCCATTTGTATTATATGTCAATGAGACGGCTAGTTGTGCGTTTTGTGTATTAACACAAAAATTCGGAGATAAGCAACTGCCGTGTGCTTATTTCTCTGCTGTGCTTGACCCTGTTGCAAGAGCCCTTCTGAGCTGTCTAGGAGCGGTTGAGGCTGTCTCAATAAGGCAATCGGCTGGACTCGTACTTGAAACTGACCTCACAGTTACGGTACCCAATGCTGTGGATACTCTTTTGAATAAGACAAAGACACAGCACCTCACAGGTGCACATCTGACGGGTTATGAGCTAACACTGTTTGCTAAGCATATCATAATCAAACGATGTGCCACTCTAAACCCAGCCACGTTACTACCCCTTCCTTCTGAGAATGAGATTGACATACATGATTGTATTGTCCGGACAGAAGAAGAGATGGGTAGACTTGACTGATGTATCCTTATCTGACCCTCAAGGGGAACTATAGGTCGATGGCTCTTGTTTTAAATTATCAGATGGCACCACCACTGCAGCATACGCTATTACTACATTGCGAACGGTAGTTGACACGTCACAAGTTCCTTATCAGTCCGCCCAAGCAGCTGAGTTAGTCGCCCTTATTCAAGCTTGTGAATTGAGAGAAGGATTGGTTGTTAATATTTAAACTGACAGCCAGTACGCCTTTGTAGTCGCCCATAATTTCAGGCGACTCTGGGGAGAAAGAGGGTTCCTTACTTCCCATGGGGCAAAGATTCAGCATGGTCATCTTATCTATAGGCTTTTGTCTGCTTTGCCACTCCCTAAGAAATTGGAAATAGTCAAGTGTAGTGCCCATAAGAAAGTTACTGACGATGTGGGTAAAAGGATCGCTTTTGCAAATCAGACAGCTAAGGAAACAGCCCGGACTAGGATGAAAAGAATGTTCGTAGCAGGTCCTGCTAGATGGGTGCCCGAGGTCACCATGTTTGAGGATACGCTTGAGAATGTGAAGGAGATCCAAAGTGAGGCCACAGTGGATAAATTAGTAGTGTGGCAAGAAAGTACATCACGATTGAATGACGAGGGATGTTGAATTGACAAGTCAGGAAAGCACAGATGGACGTTGCCAGATGCATATGTTCTTCCTGTAGTCACAATGGCCCATAGCCCAGCCCAAATCAGTGCTAAGGGTATTTGCAAGTTGTTAGACCCTGTATGGCAGAATGACATCTCCAAAACTGCTACACATTTAGTGAAGTATTATATGGTGCGCATGATACACAATCCTGGAAAGGGTACCCCTACACCACCTGGTAATTTTGCACCACCTACCTTCCCTTTTGAGGTTCTTCAGCTGGAGTATATTGAACTGGACAGGGACAATAACTTGAAGTACGTGTTAGTGGTTATCTGTGCATTCAGTAAATGGGTTGAGGCTTACCCCACTAAAGACAATACAGCCATTGCGGCTGCAAAGGTACTCCTGAAGGAGTTCTTTCCTCGCTTCGGCTTGACCCGCTTGATCTGGAGTGATCACGGAACTTATTTCAATGCCAAGGTTATCCAGTTAGTTTGTGACGGTTTGCACATAAAATAGAAATTCCATGATGCAAACCACCTGCAATCAGCAGGTTTGGTTGAGAAGTACAATGGTACTTTCAAACTGAAGTTGGCAAAGATTCAGGACACAACAGGGTTACAGTGGCCAGATGCTTTACTATTAGCTCTTTTGTCGACAAGAACAGCACATTCTAGAACAGGATTGTCACCTTATGAGGTCGTGTTCGGACGCCCGCCAAATGTCTGGGGCGTCCCATGCCCTTGCAAATTCTCTGATATTGAGTATCCATTGTTGACAGACTACCTGTTCCAATTAACTGAAAATTTGCGTTCTATTCACCAACAGGTCCGGGACACTCTGCCAGACATACAAGAGTGGCCCGGACATGACATTCAGCCTGGTGATTGGATTTTGGTTCGAAATTTTCAGCGGAGGAAGAGTTTGGAGCCACGCTGGAAGGGACCTGAGCTGGCCCTTCTAGCCACCAGAACAGCAGTCAAGGGCACTGGCCCAAAGTATGGATTCACGGCACTCATTGTAAACAAGTGCCTCTACTGTTGTCCTATGACCAATGGGTCGCTGATGGTGTTGTGAACACTGAGTTTGAGAAGGCACCTCAGTTCATTCCATTCAGCGATACAAAACTAACGTGGACCCAAACGGATGCAGAGAATGATGATGCACTAAATGCAGCGGTTCCTCCCGAAATCCGTGCCATTAAACCACCCATTCCAAATCAGTTTCTCCATGATTCAAATCTATAAAATGATTGGTCATCTTAGTAGACCTTCTGTTACAGCGTATAGTGCTTTTGTGTTCAAGAATCCTTATCTTCACTTTCCGCGTAGTCATGCCCACATAGCGCAAACCACATGGGCATGTGATTATATATATCAGTTTCTCACTGTTAAAATTAGTGTGTTTAGATAGTTTCCATGGTCGGTCCGTCCCAATATCTATCTCTGTGGTGTGTCTAGTTTGTGGGCACACCGCGCACGAGCCACAAGGGAAATGTCCCTGTACAGGAGGTAATCTCCATAGAGGAGTCTGAAGACCTGTTTTCTTCAACTTAGGTCTTGTGTGCACAACTTGGTCTTTAATGTTAGAGCTTCTTTTGAAAGTAAAAAGGGGCGATGGTATTGGAGAAGCTCCAATATTCAGAATATTCCAGTATTTAAGAATACTTTTCTTAATATCATTGGAATAACCACTGAAGGTATTAACACATGTGGGTCTCTTTTCCTCTTCTTTAGGAGCAGTAAGCTCAATCAATGCCTGCCTGTTGTTATTGGCCGCTCTTTTTTTTGAGTTACGAATCACTTTAGTTGGATAGTTCCTTTCTTTCAACTGAAGAGCTAGTTCTCTAGAATGCTCCTCATATTTGAGAAGAGACGTACAGTTGCGTCGAATGCGTAAAAATTGCCCAAAAGGCAAGTTTTCGCGAAGAGCTTTAGGATGAATGCTCTGAAATGAGAGTAAAGAATTCCGTGCTGTAGGTTTGCCGTAAAGTTCAGTGCCCAGGCCATTACCGTCTGGAAAAATGCGCACATCTAAGAAAGGCAGGCTCACCTTAGAAAATTCAAAAGTGAATTATAGAAACTGATTTCTCGTGTTCAACCATTGATGAAATAATATAATAGACTCAGGAGGACCCCTCCAGACCACAAAGATGTCGTCAATATAACGCTTCCATACCTGGATGTGTTGTACAAAGGGATTATTCTCATGTAATATCTCTGTTTGTTCGAAATTATGAACATAGAGATTGGCCAGGCTGGGAACGAAAACGCTGCTCATGAAAGTACCAGACACTTGGAGAAACATATCTTCTTCAAATTTAAAGAAGTTCTCCTTCATTGCCAGAGTAGCACAGGCCATGATAAAATGTGTTGGTGTGACACTATCCAAGGTCGCATTATTGAGTAGTCTCTCAGTCGTAGATAAAGTCTCTTCTAGTGGTATACATGTCAATAAAGATTCAACATCGAACGAGACCAAATAGTCCTGATCAATGTCAAAAGGAGTAAATAGACGTAAAAGGTCCTTTGTATCTTGTACATAAGTGGGCATGCTACGCACTAGGGGTCTCAGGAAGAAATCGACAAAAGTCGATAAAGGCTCTAAAAAAGAGCCAATCCCAGAAATAATGGGCTCCCTGGTGGTGGTAGCTGCTCCTTATGAATTTTAGGAAGAACATAGAAATAAGGAATAGTAGGATGGGAGGTAACCAAAAAGGAAGCCTCATGATCAGTAACCCAACCTTTTTCTTTGGCTTCATCTGTCATTCACTTGATAGTCAGAGTCTATTATATTATTTCATAAATGGTTGAACACGAGAAATCAGTTTCTAAAATTCACTTTTGAATTTTCTAAGGTGAGCCTGCCTTTTTTAGATGTGCACATTTTTCCAGACGGTAATGGCCTGGGCACTGAACTTTACCGTAAACCTACAGCGCGGAATTCTTTACTCTCATTTCAGAGCTTTCATCCTAAAGCTCTTCACGAAAACTTGCCTTTTGGGCAATTTTTACGCATTCGACGTAACTGTACAACTCTTCTCAAATATAAGGAGCATTCTAAACAACCAGCTCTTCAGTTGAAAGAAAGGAACTATCCAACTAAAGTGATTCGTAACACAAAAAAAAGAGCGGCCAATAACAACAGGCAGGCATTGATTAAGCTTACTGCTCCTAAAGAAGAGGAAAAAAGACTCATGTGTTAATACCTTCAGTGGTTATTCCAATGATATTATGAAAAGTATTCTTAAACACTGAAATATTCTGAATATTGGAGCTTCTCCAATACCATCGCCCCTTTTTGCTTTCAAAAGAAGCTCTAACATTAAAGACCAAGTTGTGCATACAAGACCTAAATTGAAGAAAACAGGTCTTCAGACTCCTCTATGGGGATTAACTCCTGTACAGGGACATTTCCCTTGTGGCTCGTGCGCGGTGTGCCCACAAACTAGACACACCACAGAGATAGATATTGGGACGGACCGACCATGGAAACTATCTAAACACACTCATTTTAACAGTGAGACAGTGAGAAACTGATATACATGATCACATGCCCATGTGGTTTGCGCTACGTGGGCATGACTACGCGGAAAGTGAAGATAAGGATTCTTGAGCACAAAAGCACTATACGCTGTAACAGAAGGTCTACTAAGATGACCAATCATTTTATAGATTTGAATCATGGAGAAACTGATTTGGTATGGGTGGTTTTAGAGCAACCGTTTATTCCATCGCACATTGCTGCTATCTCTAAGTTTTTACTTAATCATGAACAGCGTTGGGTGTTCAAGCTCCACACAGATACCAGGGGACTGAATGATGATATCCCCTGGTCATCACTGTGATTGGACTCATGCAAAGATTTAACAACAGTGGCTTATCGATGTTGTCCTGTCAGTTTTGCCACCACAAACAGAGGCCCATGCTTGCCTGATACTTCAACAATTATTTCTCTAGATTAGTCTATAAGTACAAGTATGCTTTAACTGAACATTAACATCGTGGCTTGCTATACAGTGCTTCATATCACTTAGGGTTAACCATCATGAATCTAATAAGTTTGAGGACAGGTGACATTTTCATTTATGTCGATCTGACTGCATGTCATATATCAATATACACATATTTTTGGACATGTCCCTGAGCTGATTAAGTGACTTCTCTATTTGATATTGTTTTTGGTCTATTTAAACATATTTGGGTGTAGTAAGGATAGGTTACCTGTTGGTACAATCACTGTCCGCTATAGCTTGTACTACATTTTCACTAGAGAGATATTTCCTCTTCGTGTTATTGCGCTCTAATTTTGCATTTTCGAACATTTGTTGACCTTGCCTTTTAATCCCAGTCCTGCTTTCACTGAGGTACTTACAACAGGACTTTTAACATAAGCATTGCCAGCATGGGTATCACGCTGATCAGTGAGAGGGAGCTGCGCAGGCGCGCTAAATCCGTCCCCCCGCTAATCAGGAGAACCTCAGTCCACTATGGGTCCTTCGCCGGGTCTGTGGACGAAGAGCGGAGGGTTTTAAATTTCAATGGCGCCTTCCGGTCGGTGCCTCCGGTCACAGCCTCAGTCTGCGACGGGGTACCGACGGATAGGTGAGTACATGTTACCCCCGTCTCTGTGTGCCCTTTTGTCTTTAATATACGTATTGAGATAGCGATTTTGAGGGGGCAATTGAGATGATGTGTTTCCGGTATTTTTATCGGCGCCTGTATTAATTAATTTTTTAAGGCGTATACATAGGATTTCGAGAGAGATTCTTTGAATTTGGCTACATTCTGTCTAGTAGCACTCAATCACAAGTGTGTCAATACCCAATATCTGATGGGGGCCAATTTTGGATGGGTGATTATGAACATTCAATAACAACCAAAAGTAACCAGGGTCAAAATGCAGGAGCCGAATATTGCAAAGAACAACGCCTAAATTGAGAAGGAAAAAGCACAATTGTGAGCAATGACATTGATATTGAATCCCATCAGCCACTACGAATAGCGCATATCATCATCTAGGATTCAGCCATACACACAACTCTTGTGCCAGAGAAACGTATGGTGTATGAGACCAAGGGAAAGCAATGAAATTCACAACCCCTGGTATAGTATGATGTCGCTAACGTATAGTTAAGAGTGGTAGATGGTATTGAAGCAGTGCATGAAAAACAAAATAGGTGAGTGCAGATGTTAAAAATTCAAAAAAGACCTTGCACGCTTCTCCCATGAAAAGGTATACCCCTATACCAAAGAAGGGTATACATTCCCTGAATTCAACAGGAAGGGCAAACGCACTGGCTCAAATTCTTCTTCTTCAGGCTCAGATATATATTCCAGTGATTCTGAGACATCATCACTAGACATTCAACAGGGTCGAGGCATATCAACACCTTTCAGAAGGAACCGTAGACGTGGCAGATTCGGTCCCTCTCAACATTCAGGACCTTGGTGGCCACCGGCCCCATGGCAATATCCATTTCCACATTACCCACATCCTATGCCACAATTTCAACCTCAGCCTCAGTTTTTCGACCAGACTTTTTTAGGACAAAGTCGTGGAAGAAACCGAGACAGGAGGAAAGGCCGAGCACAGGTACATTGGGAACAAGACCCTCCTCCTCCTCCGAACACCAGGAGCAGAACAGGTCTAGCACAACCAAGCACCAGCACCAACCAGATAACCTAGTGGTCAATTTGAGTGCACGTCCTCTTAATGAAGATGAACTTTTAGTTCTCAATCGAGGACTTGGATTTGTACCAACAAACACAGGAGATCCTTTTGCCATCAGATGTGAATTGGCATGGTTCTTCAGGAAAATCCGATTACATTTCTTCTTCAAAAATAGAACTGCAGACCCAGTAGAGTCACCAGTGAACAACACTGGTTTGAAGCAACCATCGAGTTTTAATCCTCCTCTACATCAGATACCAGATCAAATTCTTCCGTTTGAGAAAGCCGTCTTAGAAGACATTAATAGTCTAGGAGACCGCTATTTTAAATCTTACCAGAACTTACCTTCAAGAGAGAAGAAAGCTCTCTCCACTCTAGCAAATGACACTACCATCACAATAAAACCCGCCGACAAAGGCGGAGCCATTGTTATTCAAGACACAATAGCTTACCGTGAAGAATGTTTATGACAACTTAACAACACCACTGCTTATCGTCTTCTCCCTTTTGATCCAACTATGAGAATAACTAATGAAATCCAACAACTAGTAGAAGAGGCTAAAGCGGAAGGCTGGATTACCTCTAATGAAGCAGATTTTCTGACTACGAAATATCCTATTGTGCCCTATTTCTACACCTTGCCGAAAATTCACAAGGTACAAAGACCTCCACCAGGTCGCCCTATTATATCAGGAATAGGCTCCCTGCTGGAACCACTGTCTACCTCTGTTGACTTTTTCTTGAAACCTCTAGTAAGAAAAATGCCAACCTATCTTCAAGACACTAAGGATGTCTTGAGATTGTTATCAGTAACAACATTTGATGTAGATCAAGATCTCCTTGTGTCTTTTGATATTGAATCACTTTATACAGCCATCCCACAATTGGAGACACTTGAGGTCATACGTGAATTACTGGAAACTACTCCTCAAAATCCAGAAATTATCACACCTATACCTTTCATCATGGAATGTGCAAGATTGGCAATGACCGAAAAAGATTTCAAGTTCGAAGACAAGATGTACCTCCAAGTCTCAGGAACTTCGATGGGGAGTATTTTTGCCCCTTCCTTAGCCAATCTGTATGTTCATGTGTTTGAACAAAATCACGTACTCAATGCTGACAACCCATTCCGTGATCAAATTAGAGTGTGGAAACGCTATATTGATGACATTTTTGTCATCTTTAGAGGCACCACCCTAGAGGTCTCAGAATTCTATGACTGGTTGAATAACCAAAACTCATTCCTGAAGTTTACCATAGAATACAGCAAAGAGAAATTACCTTTTTTGGATATATGTGTATATCCCATAAATGGTGGGTTAGGCTGCGAGCTGTACAAAAAACCTATGGCCAGAAACTCATTGCTCACTTATCAAAGTTACCATCCCAGAGCATTACGAGAGAACTTGCCGGTAGGACAGTTTCTGCGGCTCCGGAGAAACTGTTCGGATACGGAAAGTTTTCGCAAACATGCCCAGAATCTCTCGGTCCAGTTGCAACAGCGTCAATATCCTTCACACTTAGTGAAGAAGGCAATGAAGAGAGCACTGAACAACAATCGAGATGCCTTGTTGGAGCCTCCTATAATTAAACCACCCTTGTCGAGGCTTACATTTGTACACACTTTTTGTACCCAGACGAACAAGATTCAAAGAAGCATACGCAGACACTGGTCGATTTTAAACATCGGCTAAGTTACCCTTCCCAGGCCCCTTTTTTCTTATAAAAGAGGCACTAATTTACGAGATACCCTTGTGCACACCAGACCTAAAACCATCCCATCTGTCAGAACTAACACATTATGGGATCTACCGAAGGTGCAAGGACATTTTCCCTGTGGTACATGCACTGCTTGTCTACAGACCGCACCAACTAAAGAGATTGATATTGGGACACAGAAACCCTGGGCTATAACAAAACATACCAATTGTAACTCTGAACGAGTCATATATCTCATCACTTGCCCCTGTTCATTGAGGTATGTCGGGATGACGACACGCAAAATAAAGCTTCGCATCAATGAACACAAAAGTACCATCCGGTGCAAGAAACAGGCAACGAAATTGACTCAACATTTCCTCACTTTCCAGCATAAAGCAGAGGAGCTCCAATGGACGGTGTTAGAACAGCCGTTCATTCCGCCACATGTCAGCGACATTGCCCGCTTCCTTTTTAAAAAAGAACAGAAATGGATTTATTTACTCCATAGCGACACACAAGGGTTAAATGACGATATACCGTGGACTAGTCTTTGAACTCATGGGGTCTATATATCCACCATGGTTACTTGATTCAAACTATATTGCAGTCTTTTAAACCTGCTGGGAGTAGAATGGATTGAGCCATACCATGGTTTGACCTCCCCTTCAGGTTATGACTAGACTGCCTTACATTTATGAGCCGCATTTCACACTATTTTTTGAACGAGTGACAATTAGCTAATTTTTATTTTAGCCCCGGCTGAATCATTACACGGCTTTACCATTTGAATATGTCATGATATTGAGCCCTATCGCTTTTTAAAGAGACATCTATGTATGCGATACGAGACTCTTGAATTTCAGATGTTCAAACATTTTTGTGCCAGACTTCAAGTACCAGAAGTCTTTGCTGCCGCTGACGCTCGCGTCATTGAGACGCGCGTCTATTTACACGCGCTAGAAACATGCGTCGGTGGCTCCCCGTCCAGCTCAACACAGACGGAGGTACCGACGGATAGGTAAGCGCACACAAGTTGTTGTTTGTGCCTCTGCATTTACATGTACTCTCTACCGAGTAAGACGCAATTAGCACAGCCTTACAGTGAGTTAACATTAGCGTCTTCACACTAGTCTCGTAATGTCCATACTCGTGTTAAAGCGAGTCCCAAAGCTGTTTCCGATCCTGGTCTTTGTCCACATTATGCGGCGCCTCTGTCGTTGTATTTATCTGCATTTCCAATCGAGTAAGACGCTATCAGCACAATCTTACAGCTAGTAATCTAGACAAATACTAGCGTTGCCGCTTTGGTCTCGTTATGTCCTGGTTTCCATACACATATTGCGGTGTCTCTGTTTCTGCCTTAGCTGTACTCTCAATCGAGTAAGACGCAAGTAGCGCAGTCTTATAGCTATTAATCTAGACAAACACGAGCGCTACGATACTTTGTCTCGTTAGGTCCACACTTGAGACAAACTTTGTAAATCAAGTCACATGATTGTTTTCTGTCATGTTTCTATCGTAAGAATAAGTGCGTAGTGATTTTAATATTAACAGCAACTCTTGCTTGGCATACACATTGTCATACCCGTTTATTCTGATACAGAGCGGGGCCTCTTTCATCTGAGCGGATGCCAGGTGGGGTGAGGCGAGACCCCGTACATTGAGGGGTAAGCATTTTACCAATCTAGTTCTCATGTTGGTGATATAAATTTCGAAATTTCTACTAATTTGTTATAGTTTGTGTTCGATTTATCTAAATCTCAGTCAGCTTAATAAATAAAGAGAGCCGCCTAAACGCCAATAATGTTTTTCATTAATGTTGAGAAAAAGCCTGTGAACAACATTGATATTTTCCATTATAAGTCTTTTCATTGATAATTTCTTTTATTTTAGGATTTGAATAACACTCCACGTATATTCGGGAGTGTCCCAGTACCTCCATTAAAGTAGGTCGTGTTTTTCTCTTTCTTTTTGGATTATTACACCAATTAGCAGTAGCTTGTTTAGATCTGGTCCTGACGAAAGCCTGATTGGCACCCAATCGTAAGGCTGAAACATGTAGACCAACCTTAGGACAATAGCAGTTATTATTTCAAAATGCTTCCTGCACTGTTTTTAGTTACACCACTCGGTCAGTTATGAATAAATTAATTGTACTGACCCAGTAGTCGTTTTTAACATCTGCACTCACCTATTTTGTTTTTCATGCACTGCTTCAATACCATCTACCACTCTTAACTATACGTTAGCGACATCATACTATACCAGGGGTTGTGAATTTCATTGCTTTCCCTTGGTCTCATACACCATACGTTTCTCTGGCACAAGAGTTGTGTGTATGGCTGAATCCTAGATGATGATATGCGCTATTCGTAGTGGCTGATGGGATTCAATATCAATGTCATTGCTCACAATTGTGCTTTTTCCTTCTCAATTTAGGCGTTGTTCTTTGCAATATTCGGCTCCTGCATTTTGACCCTGGTTACTTTTGGTTGTTATTGCATGTAAGGTTAAGGGATTGGTAACCACTGGGTCGGTAAATAAATTTCTCTTTGACCCTCCTTTTAAAATTTATTGTTGGAATATGATTATGAACATTACCTGCCAAGATACTGCAGTAACATAAAGATATGACGAGACTGGAATGTTTATCCTATTTGCATACATGATGTAAAGCATTTATCTTCAAACAAGGTACATGCACTAGTATATAGTAGCATTTTTAATTAAATTTCTGGTTTACATTTTTGTTTTACTCTTGACTTGTGAGCAGTTAGTGTTCTCCTTTGTCTTTTTGTAGTAACCTGTGTGTTGAAATGGTCATATGACACACAGTTTTATACTTCTTTCTTGTAGAGCGGACCCCTTTCCCTGAGCTGTTGCCAGGTTGAGGTGAGGCTCTCAATATCCAACAAATTGGGTGAGTTAATTTCTACCTATTTGATTTGGCTGGAGCAAGGGACTATTGAACGATGCCCTTGTAATGTATTTTTCTTCTGTGAGTCTCGTTTGCTTACTATGGGATTTTGACTTTACGAAATGCATAATTTTAGTTTTTTATGTATTTCCAGTATCACTGATGGATACAATGGATGATGGTTCAGTATCACGCTAATTTTGTGTTACATTGCACTTTTATGATTTTTTCACTCCAGCAGCAGCTTTGTATTCTGTTATGGTCCTGACGAAAGCCCAGATACTGTTTGATCGGAAGGGCTGAAACATGTTGACCGTTTGTGTACAACCAGCAGTCTAATTTCCATACTGCTGTTGCACTGCTTTTTATTCCTGCCAGTGGGAACAAATTAATAAAGCTAGTTCTATTTGTAGCTCACTAGGTAGTTTAAATCACTTTCATTATCATTTGCGCTGCAGTTTTTTGTCATTTTATCTCACTTATCACGGGACTTTAGCATCCCTGGAAGTAGAAGCTTCATCTCTAAAACATCCCTGAGCTCCTCCCTCACACTGAGGGGGTTGTGGCCCTCGGTGGAACTAGGTTTTTCCTCCGAGAGGAGATTCCCCAATGATGAAGCATGTTACCTTTGGTGAGTGAGGGTAATCGTCCTAAAGGGATTTCTCTCCTTCATTGACAGTCAATATACCCTCTTACAGTTCGTTATTCTAGACACACTTTGTTAGTTTAGACCCAGAGAGGTTTTGTGTTATGGTGCACTACCATTTCCAACTCTCTACTCTGGTTATGACACCTGCTGATCCATGCACTGTGGTAGAGAATGTACGTTTTCATCATGGGCTTACTCCCAGTGGATCAGTAGGGCAAGGGACCTTTGGTACTGTTAGACCTGGCACCTTGGCGTGAGTTTCCCTTCCACTTTTTGATGGTGTGCCTCGATTGTTTTGCTGGTGTTGTCCGCTCAGGGCACTGCGCCACGGCTAATCCGTGCCGCAGTGCAAGTGCTCCCTAGGTAAAGTGTACCTGTAATTGATGTCCATGATTGGTTTATTGGATTCACTGTCAGTCCCCAGTAGAGTGCACCAGGGGTGCCAGGGCTTGTGAATGCCAATGCTGCTGGTGGGCTTGCAGCGCTGGTTGCGCCACCCACAGAAAGCGGCCTTGAAAAATGTGTCTAGGGTCTGCCACCGCAGACCCTGTGCGCGGTCCGGGACCGTCGCGCTGACTGCGCAAGTACCCCCACTTGCCAGTCCCTAAACCTTCCCTTACCTACATATTAGCCACCCCTCTGGTAGGCCCAAGGGCAGGGTGCATTGTAGGCATAAGGTAGGACATGCCCTGATGTGTGTGGCATGTCTTAGTAGTGAATTACAGCCCTTTTCGTTTTTCACTATTGAAGGCTACCTGCTCTCCATAGGCCAGAATGGGCTGCTGGAGTCACTACACGCTGTGACCCCAGTGGACTCAGAGAGCATGGTAGAATGTCAAGTTTAGTATGCCTGAACTCAGAATAATAAAATACTTCTTGTAGTCAAGTTTATTTTAATATCCTGGGTTTGTAAATACTACTTTTAGAAAGTTAGTATTTACTGGCCTGACCATCTCAGTCCGCCTCTGCAGTGTGTATGTGTTCTGCCTGGCAACAGTAAGGAGCAGGGTTGGGGAATCCCCAGAGACAGGTTGGCTGCCAGGTGGTGGGTAGAGAGATGACACCAGGATGGGTGGGAGGAGTACACCTTGACTCTTGAATAGACCTGTGCTCTGCCCCCACAAAGCCGGCGCCGCCCCCTGTGGAGAGGCTGATGTCTCTGCCCTGCTGCTGAAAGGAAAGAGCAGAGTCACCATAACAAAGTGCTCCAGAACTGGACTGAGCCAGGCCTAGGCCCCCTGGCGCTAAAGAACAAAAGAATCATGGTATAAAAGTAGGAGCCTGGCTCCTAAGAAATCAGAATCCTGTTTTACCACAAAGAACCTCTGCCCGACTAGAAGGAGAAGAAGACGCTGGAGGAGCTGGCCTGCTGCTTACCTTGCTGAGAAAGGAGAGGACGAGACTTACTGAAAAGACTTTGCTGCTTTGTGCTTTAAACATTCTCCAAGGGCTTGATCTGAGCTTGACCCCTGAACTGAACCCCAGGACCAGTGGGTTCTCTGTGCTTTTGCTCGTCCTCCGATTCGAGCCGTGTGTGCATCCCGCTGGAAAGAGACTGTGCCCCTCATCGCCCCTCCTAGGGCCGTGACACTCAGGAGCTTGCCTGCCTTTACCCCGTGAGAGCCCCACTCCGTCCGGAGCCGCTCTCTGTCCCCGGGCCAGGCTGCCTGCACCCCTGTCACCGCCTGCCACTGGAGCGCGCTGAACGCGCTATCACCCCTCCGGCCGGAAACCGTCCGACGACTGTGATCTACGCCGGGTCATCCAGCTGCACTGACCGTGCCCTGTGACCCCGCCTCGCTATCCCCGGACATCTCAGGCCGCGCCGCCCCCGCTGTGGAGACCCCCCCTGCACCACCGTGCGGAGGGTCGCTGGCCGCGCCTGCCTACCTGCCCACACCCGCTGATCGAGGACCCAAGACCACTTCCCAAGCTGAGAGTCGCACCGACCTGTGCCGACTCTCCACGTCACGAAAGAAGTTCCAGTATCGGGCTCGGGGCCCGCAACGCCTTATTTCCCCGTTCGCAGGAGCCGATCTCTGTGAGTACTGGAACCACAAGTAACATTTGCCTGCTTTACAACCTGGTGGCATAGCGAAAACGTTATTGGTCTTGTGATAAGTCTGCTGAGATATATATACCTATTTTTACATAAAGAAGCGTATTTTTATACATATCCAAGGCTGGTGTCCGTTTCTGGGGGGATTGATGTATTTACTGTGTGTGTGATTGTAAGTGCTTAACCAACAACGCCTGAGGAATCGCCTTGGCTGCTCACGCCACGCACCTAGAGGGTGAGCAAGGGTCATTCACGAGGGGTTATCCTGTGCCCTGACGTAGAGGAGAGGGTTCCTGCTTGACATAAGGGCAACCTTGCGCCAACCAGAGACCCCCAAGTCTAACATTGTTGGCAGCGGGTGGGATTTCGGATTTGCACTTGTAATTTACGTACAGTGAATTATTAATCACCAGATAGTGAGAGCAGACCAAATAACGCAGCCACAGGTTTTCATTTGTTGAACTTTGTTGAGACATCTGCCGTTACTGCAACCATGCCTAGCTCACTCTCCGCTGGGAGAGCACTCTCTGTGATTTCTGGAATAGATGAGGTGGATTGGGAGAGACTGGAAGGCTACACGATGGAGCAATTGAAAGGCTACAGTGTAAAATTCAGAGTCCCCCATGCTGGATTCAAGAGGAAGCCCCAGTACACCAAGGCGTTGAGAGCCTGGAAGGAGTCACGAGACCCACGGAATGCGGGGGACATCGTTCCACCCGACAACCTTGAGGAGCCCAGCAGAGTCCGGTCGCCAGAGGAGCTGGCAGACAGGGCAGCAGACAGGGCGCATGCAATGGAGATGGCAAAGTTGGCAGGACAAATGGAAATGGAAAAGCAAAAGTTGGCCCTGGAGGCACAACAACGCCAAATGGATCATGATATCAGATTGAAGGAGTTGGAGCTGAAGGCGAAAAGTTTGGACACCGCTCCTTCTGGTGGCAGCACTCCACCGGTGCAGGTAGAGTCCAAGGTGTACATCCCCAAAGATGTAGTAAAGGAGTATTTTAGAAAGGATGACATAGGGCAGTGGTTTAGAGCCTACGAGGTGGCCATGTCTTCACACCGGGTCCCTGAGAAAGACTGGGGAGCAGGGTTGTGGGGAAGGTTCCTTGCTGAAGGGCGTGACACACTGTTAGATTTACCCTTAGATCTCCAAGCCTCATACCCCCATATGAAGGAAGCTTTAATGACCAGGTATGGGTTAACTCCTGAGCTATATACACAGCGGTTCAGGGAGACTAAGAAGATCCCTGAGAGTACGTATGTG
Organism: Triturus cristatus; assembly: GCF_964204655.1. Lineage (NCBI taxonomy): Eukaryota > Metazoa > Chordata > Amphibia > Caudata > Salamandridae > Triturus > Triturus cristatus. The sequence goes on along the minus strand of NC_140584.1, from coordinate 1,181,617,206 downwards.
GAGTATGTAACCTTTTTCTGCAGAGCACTGGATGGTTGGGTGAAGGGTAGCAAAGTGAATGATTATCAAGGGCTGCTTGATTTAATTGCATGGGAGCACTTGTCCAGTCAATGTTTTCCTGAGCTACGCCAGCACCTGATTGATAGCAAGCTGTCCAACCCGAGGAAGCTTGCTGAGGAGGCGGACCGCTGGCTCAGCACCAGGGTCCACAAGGGTCAAGTGGGAGACTCCGCCAAAGGTGGGCAGGGTCCCCAGCAGAAGAGTGGGGGGGACAGGGGTAAACAGAAGGGGTTCCAAAAAGGCCCCCAAAGTAATTCCCAAGGGAACCAGCAGAAGGGTTCTCAGCCTCCCCCACCCCCGCAGCAGAACGGGGCCCCGACAGGTAGACCTGTTCCAAAGGGGCCCTTCAATTGTTATAGGTGTGGTGACCCGGGTCACATTGCCTCTGATCCTAAGTGTCGCCTGTTTGGTAAGACCGCACCCACTGGTGCTCCACCCCGGCAAGTAGCTAGTGTTAACTTTGGGGAGGAGGTAGCAGTCCAGGAGGGTGGGGGTCCCGGGCAGATGACCCTAGTCTCGCTAGGAGACAGTGAGATGGTCCCCGAAACTTACTTGCCCTCTAACACTAAGAAATATGGGCAAGTAGTGACCATCAATGGAAAGAAGGTTGAGGCTCTTAGAGATACAGGAGCCAGCGTGACCTCGGTGAGGCAACACCTGGTGTCTCAAGAGCAGATTGTACCCAATGCCTACTGTAGGGTTGTCAATGCTGACAACATAGAGAGTCGTTGTCCAATGGCTCAAGTTCCCTTTGAGTGGGGGGAGGTCTCTGTTACTCTACAAGTCGCTGTGAGAACTGACATGCCTGTAGACTGTCTGCTAGGGAACGACCTGGAGAGCTCCCCTTGGGAAAAGGTGGAGAAGACCACGCATCTGAGGATGGTGGGTCTACCCGACTGGGCGTGCGTGACCACCCGGTCCATGGCAGCCAGTAGGGGTGTTGAGAGGGTCCTGGAGCCTGAGGGAAAGGTCCAGGAACCGGCCTTAGGGAGAAGGCGCAGGAGGCGCGGGAAGCCGGCCCCCGAAGTTCCCACGGCCCAGGAGGAAGCAGACCCGGAGGGGGATGCTCTGGAGCCTACCGGGGAACAGATTGCCGAACTGGGAGACCTGCCTGAGCTGACCCATTGGCAGCAAGAAGGAGGTCCCTCCAGGGAGGAATTCTGCAGGGAGCAGAAAGAATGCCCTTCTCTCGTGGGTATGCGGCAGCAGGCTGCAGACCAGGCCAATGGTGTTCAGGCCAAAACACACTACGTGTACTGGGAGAGTGACCTCCTGTATTCCGAGCCTAAGGCTGCTGAACCTGGGTCAGCCCGTGTGCTGGTGGTACCCCAGAAGTTCAGAACCTTCCTACTGGGGCTGGCTCATGATGTGCCTTTAGCAGGACATTTGGGGATGGACAAGACCTATGACAGGCTTGTCACCCACTTTTACTGGCCCCAAATGCACAAGAATTCAGATTCCTACTGCAGAACCTGTCAGACTTGCCAGGCAAGTGGTAAGAGCGGAGGGAAGCACAAGGCTCCTCTGCAACCTTTCCCTGTGGTCGGTACGCCATTCCAACGAGTGGGTATTGATATTGTGGGGCCTCTGGACCCCAAGACAGCCCTGGGCAACAGGTTCATCCTGGTCTTGGTGGACCATGCCACCCGGTACCCTGAAGCCATCCCTCTGAGGACAGTGACGGCCCCCGTGGTGGGACGAGCACTGATGGGAATTTTCTCCCGAGTGGGATTCCCTCTAGAGGTGGTGAGCGACAGGGGGACCAATTTCATATCCACATATATGAAATCCCTGTGGAAGGAGTGTGGGGTAACGTACAAGTTCACCACTCCTTACCACCCCCAAGGAAATGGGTTGGTTGAGAGATTCAACCGAACCCTCAAAGGCATAATCATGGGCCTGGACGGTCCAATGAGGCGTAAGTGGGACGTCCTCTTGCCATGCCTGCTCTTCGCTTACCGAGAGGTGCCACAGAAGTCTCTAGGATTCAGCCCCTTTGAGCTTCTGTATGGTCACCCGGTAAGAGGACCTCTGAGTTTGGTAAAGGAAGGCTGGGAGCAATCTCCCAGGAAACCTCCCCAGAATGTATATAGTTACATGCTGGCCTTCCGAAACCAGACTCGGCGTTTCAGGCAACTTGCTGAGGCAAATCTGGAAGCCAGCCAGGAAGAGATGAAGCCGTGGTACGACCGGAATGCCACTCTGGTAGAGCTTCAACCTGGACAAAAGGTGTGGGTCTTGGCCCCAGTGGAGCCTTGTGCACTTCAGGATAAGTGGACAGGTCCATTTGAGGTTGTGGAGCGCAAAAGTCCTATCACCTACTTGGTGGACATGCAGTCTCCCAGGAACCCTTTGAGGGTCCTACATGTTAACCGCCTTAAGCCCCACTTAGAGAGGACCGAAGTGGGCATGCTGCTGGCCACTGATGATGGAATAGAAGAGGAGACCGAGCCTCTTCCTGACCTCTTAGTGGCCTCTGAGAAAGATGGGTCAGTGGATGGAGTTAACCTCTCACCCACCCTGACGCCCGAACAACAGGAAGATTGCCGCCACTTGCTGGGGCAGTTTCCCGATAGATTCTCCCTGGTTCCTGGTGTCACAGATTGGTGCGTCCATGATGTGGACACAGGAGACAGCTTACCTGTGAAGCACAAGGCTTACAGGGTAACTGACAGGGTCAGAGCTTGCATTAAGGAGGAGGTCTCCAAAATGCTTGCGCTAGGGGTGGTTGAGTCCTCCAGCAGTCCTTGGTCCAGCCCCGTGGTCTTGGTCCCCAAAGCTGCTGCGCCGGGAGCCACACCTGAACTCCGGTTCTGTGTGGACTACAGAGGACTCAATTCAGTAACGAAGACTGACGCGCACCCCATCCCCAGAGCTGATGAGCTCATTGATCGGCTGGGGGCTGCCCGGTTCCTCAGCACGTTTGATTTAACGTCTGGGTACTGGCAGATCGCCTTGACCGATGGGGCCAAAGAGAGGTCAGCATTCTCTACACCAGATGGGCACTTCCAGTTCCGAGTCATGCCATTTGGGATGAAGAATGCCCCTGCCACCTTTCAGAGGTTGGTCAACCAGGTACTGGTTGGGCTGGATGCGTTCAGTGCCGCCTACCTGGATGACATCGCAGTGTTCAGTGCCACCTGGCCCGAACACCTGCACCACCTCTGGGAAGTGTTGATGGCTCTGCGCCGAGCAGGCCTCACGATCAAGGCAAGCAAGTGCCAGATCGGGCAGGGTTCCGTGGTGTACTTGGGACACCAAGTGGGGAGTGGCAAGGTGGCACCCTTGCAACCCAAAATTGAGACCATCCTGGCTTGGGAACCCCCCAAGACGCAGACCGCAGTGAGGGCCTTCCTGGGGCTCACTGGGTACTACAGGAGGTTTGTCAAGGGCTATGGAACGATTGTTGCCCCCTTGACAGAGCTGACTTCCAAGAAGCAGCCCCGGAACGTGATTTGGACTGACACCTGTCAGAAAGCTTTCGACACCCTGAAGACTGCCATGTGCACGGCGCCCGTGCTCTTGGCCCCTGACTTCTCCAAGGAATTCCTAGTGCAGACAGACGCTTCAGAGCATGGTGTAGGGGCTGTTCTCTCACAGATGACTGAGGAGGGCTGGGACCAACCCGTAGCCTTCATCAGTAGGAGGTTACTTCCACGGGAAAGTAGGTGGAGTGCAATTGAGCGAGAAGCATTTGCTGTGGTCTGGGCGCTGAAGAAGCTAAGACCCTACTTGTTTGGGTCTCACTTCCGGGTTCAGACGGACCACAGGCCCCTCAGATGGTTGATGCAAATGAGGGGTGAGAACCCGAAGCTGTTGAGGTGGTCCATCTCCCTACAGGGTATGGACTTTACGGTGGAACACCGTCCTGGTACAGATCACGCCAACGCTGACGGTCTGTCCAGGTATTTCCGCCTTAGTGACGAGGAACCCCCTGGGCAAGGGTAGTTCTCCCCACATTTCAGCTGGAGGGGACACGTGTTAGACCTGGCACCTTGGCGTGAGTTTCCCTTCCACTTTTTGATGGTGTGCCTCGATTGTTTTGCTGGTGTTGTCCGCTCAGGGCACTGCGCCACGGCTAATCCGTGCCGCAGTGCAAGTGCTCCCTAGGTAAAGTGTACCTGTAATTGATGTCCATGATTGGTTTATTGGATTCACTGTCAGTCCCCAGTAGAGTGCACCAGGGGTGCCAGGGCTTGTGAATGCCAATGCTGCTGGTGGGCTTGCAGCGCTGGTTGCGCCACCCACAGAAAGCGGCCTTGAAAAATGTGTCTAGGGTCTGCCACCGCAGACCCTGTGCGCGGTCCGGGACCGTCGCGCTGACTGCGCAAGTACCCCCACTTGCCAGTCCCTAAACCTTCCCTTACCTACATATTAGCCACCCCTCTGGTAGGCCCAAGGGCAGGGTGCATTGTAGGCATAAGGTAGGACATGCCCTGATGTGTGTGGCATGTCTTAGTAGTGAATTACAGCCCTTTTCGTTTTTCACTATTGAAGGCTACCTGCTCTCCATAGGCCAGAATGGGCTGCTGGAGTCACTACACGCTGTGACCCCAGTGGACTCAGAGAGCATGGTAGAATGTCAAGTTTAGTATGCCTGAACTCAGAATAATAAAATACTTCTTGTAGTCAAGTTTATTTTAATATCCTGGGTTTGTAAATACTACTTTTAGAAAGTTAGTATTTACTGACCTGACCATCTCAGTCCGCCTCTGCAGTGTGTATGTGTTCTGCCTGGCAACAGTAAGGAGCAGGGTTGGGGAATCCCCAGAGACAGGTTGGCTGCCAGGTGGTGGGTAGAGAGATGACACCAGGATGGGTGGGAGGAGTACACCTTGACTCTTGAATAGACCTGTGCTCTGCCCCCACAAAGCCGGCGCCGCCCCCTGTGGAGCGGCTGATGTCTCTGCCCTGCTGCTGAAAGGAAAGAGCAGAGTCACCATAACAAAGTGCTCCAGAACTGGACTGAGCCAGGCCTAGGCCCCCTGGCGCTAAAGAACAAAAGAATCATGGTATAAAAGTAGGAGCCTGGCTCCTAAGAAATCAGAATCCTGTTTTACCACAAAGAACCTCTGCCCGACTAGAAGGAGAAGAAGACGCTGGAGGAGCTGGCCTGCTGCTTACCTTTCTGAGAAAGGAGAGGAAGAGACTTACTGAAAAGACTTTGCTGCTTTGTGCTTTAAACATTCTCCAAGGGCTTGATCTGAGCTTGCCCCCTGAACTGAACCCCAGGACCAGTGGGTTCTCTGTGCTTTTGCTCGTCCTCCGATTCGAGCCGTGTGTGCATCCCGCTGGAAAGAGACTGTGCCCCTCATCGCCCCTCCTAGGGCCGTGACACTCAGGAGCTTGCCTGCCTTTACCCCGTGAGAGCCCCACTCCGTCCGGAGCCGCTCTCTGTCCCCGGGCCAGGCTGCCTGCACCCCTGTCACCGCCTGCCACTGGAGCGCGCTGAACGCGCTGAACGCGCTATCACCCCTCCGGCCGGAAACCGTCCGACGACTGTGATCTACGCCGGGTCATCCAGCTGCACTGACCGTGCCCTGTGACCCCGCCTCGCTATCCCCGGACATCTCAGGCCGCGCCGCCCCCGCTGTGGAGACCCCCCCTGCACCACCGTGCGGAGGGTCGCTGGCCGCGCCTGCCTACCTGCCCACACCCGCTGATCGAGGACCCAAGACCACTTCCCAAGCTGAGAGTCGCACCGACCTGTGCCGACTCTCCACGTCACGAAAGAAGTTCCAGTATCGGGCTCGGGGCCCGCAACGCCTTATTTCCCCGTTCGCAGGAGCCGATCTCTGTGAGTACTGGAACCACAAGTAACATTTGCCTGCTTTACAACCTGGTGGCATAGCGAAAACGTTATTGGTCTTGTGATAAGTCTGCTGAGATATATATACCTATTTTTACATAAAGAAGCGTATTTTTATACATATCCAAGGCTGGTGTCCGTTTCTGGGGGGATTGATGTATTTACTGTGTGTGTGATTGTAAGTGCTTAACCAACAACGCCTGAGGAATCGCCTTGGCTGCTCACGCCACGCACCTAGAGGGTGAGCAAGGGTCATTCACGAGGGGTTATCCTGTGCCCTGACGTAGAGGAGAGGGTTCCTGCTTGACATAAGGGCAACCTTGCGCCAACCAGAGACCCCCAAGTCTAACAGGTACATTGTCCCAAAACTCCTCTATGAGCACATATGAACAAGTATAGAACGAAACATGGCTTTGAATGGAAATGGCTGATTTCCAAAGGTTCAACATCTCTGAGTATTTTCAATCTTTCCAAGATCGTAATGTTACTAAGGACACACCGATGCCAGTGTCCGTGGTCAACACAACAGCTAGTTTCTGTGTACAGGGGACTGGAGAGGTACAGGTGGGGGAAAGTAAATGCAATAACACCTAGAGACTGAGAACGATTAATAGTCCGCCTTTGATCCTACCCCCGAATGTCTATTTTGTCTGTGGATCCCAAGCACATGTCTGGCTTCCGAGAGGATGGTCAGGCAGATGTTACCTCTCTTTCCTCCTTACCCCTGTATATATTGCCCCATCCAATTATCATAAAGATCATCAGCTGCTGAGGCGTGGCCAACTGCCGAGAGGAATGGCCGCTTCTTGAGGCGGCTCTGTCCTATCGTGCCTGTCAGAGTATATATCCGTTGCCATATTATCCGGCAACTAGTATACCTATACACCGGAGCATGTAGGAACACGCTGGGGAGTGACGGAGCTTGGTCCCGGCTAGGTCCGACCGGTGGCTCCGGAGATCGGGCCACTGATGCACATCGCTAGGGGGTAGACTGCTAGCCTCGGAGCCCGGACTTCGCTGAGCTGCTGCCCAAAACTCCGATCGGGCAGATCCACGCAGACTTTGCCTCCCCGTGGTGTTACATCAGACAGTTAACTCACCAGGGACCCGGAATAATGATCGCGGCTGGGGGCCGAAAGTGATGGGGCTCTGTGGCGGTGAGTGCTCGGAGATCCCTCGAGCCGCTTGCCTGTTTCCGGCCGCTGGGGAGCACTGGCGTTGATCATCAGTGCCGGCAGGGGTGAGCCGCGCACTGCCCTGCGCTACTGGAGACTGAATCCGGCCGCCGCCTGCTGTGGCTTGAGGCTGGGCTAGGATTTCGGTTGGCTCACTGCGTGCGGACCCGCTCTCGGCATCTCCCGTCTTCGGTGGAAGGACGTGGCTTGTCAGAGGCGCGTCCTTTCTCTGCACCTGCTGATCCCTGGGCTTCACATAAAGCTCCCTTGGCCAGCCTCAGCCCGGCTCGGTCACTGTTGGTGTCAGGTTCCGCCTTCCAGAATCCTCGGGACTGTGCTGATGCTCAAAAGGGGTCCACCTCTCAACTGCCCCAAGTCCAAAATAAAAATACACGCGGACTAGTGGGATAGTTAAGCGAGGAAAGGAAAGGGTAGGAACAGCAGGGAGGGAGACCTAAGAAACAAAGTAAATGCTCAGTCTTTGGTGCAATGATATAATGAAACAGGAGAACGCTCTACGAGGATATCGTAAGGAATCTGTTATAACACTCTACCTGTAAAGGAATTTAAAGGAGAGTTCTACCAGAAGAGAGGAGAGGGTGATTGCTGACTTCCAACATGAAACGCTGCACAGAGGAGAAAACATTCATCAGTATATACACATGTCCCCCACAGTTCTCTCTGTTATAGGAATAACATGTCTTTACACCACCTACCCTGGTCATGCGTGGAATAGCCCCAAAAGCAATATAGGAACCTCCAAACGCCCTCTAAATCTCTCTCTCTCCTAGGAAATGGTATACAAGAACAGACCATACATGAATAAAACCAGAACTGATGTGCATGAAACCTTCTGCACTTAGAAGTCACAAGATGCTCCACTGGAGGAGTTCAGTAATCATAAGGCCGTATAATATGAGCATAGGTGAGCTAAACTGAGGAAAACAAGGTTCGGAAATCCTTAAATGCAGAGAGTCAAAAACGAATGTTACCATATATTCCAGGAATTAATAGCCAAAAGAAACAGGTTCACTCCCTGCATGAGAATACAGAAGCCTCTGATCTCGCCAACAGGGAATGAATCATAGAGGAGTGAGACGATGTTGCTTCACAAGCGTCACACTGCCTTGGAATTGCTGACTGACAGTAAAGGAGCAAGGAGCAAGTCCTGCTATGACCCAGCCGGTCCGGAGGGGACCAGTGTAATACTGCCCGCAAAGCTTCTCTGCATGAAAACAGCCGAAAATGCGGTTTTCTACAACAGAGAAACAAGAGCCCAGAAAACTCTGAAAATGCCGCTTTCCAGTGCGTGAGAACACAGTACAAGGAAGCAAGAATACGAACAAGGTGCGGGGGGGGGCACCCTTACCGCCTTGGGATTTATCCGGTCTAGGACGTTTACCACAGCCGCAGGACTTCAGGAATAATCAGCAGTGTCTGGAGTGTTTGGTTTTCCGATATCCGGTTTCAAGCAACGTCGGAGTCACGTGGAGCGTGCTCCCGCTAAGGACACTGGGAAGTGTAGTTTCTTAGAGGGACTTCCTGGTTTTCCTCGATATCGCGTAGTCAGTGTCTTACCGGACTACGGATCCTGACAGTTGGGATACATCGTGGAAGTGGCGGCCATACCTGGGGAGCGGCGGCTGTGAAGACTCTCCCCAAGGGACTAGAGTGAGACGCGGTGAAGGTGGTGGCCTTTTTGAGCTTTGTAGAAACTGTGGTGGAGTACTGCGGGGGGTGTTGAGCCCTGCTGATTCTATGGACCGGTGGGACACCCGGCTAATTAGAAACATTGCCTGGATTGATCTGTGCTCTGGCGAAGGGAATAGCACAACACACAAAAGAGGTAGGGTAAGACTTCTGTCGTTTCCGTAAGTTGGACGTTATACACCAGGGGAACACACTGTACTTGTAAAAACTGCCCTCACCCACAATAAATTGTGGCATGCTTCATCATAGGGCTGCTACTGACGTCTCTGCGCAGACCAACGCTAGAGACGGAGCAATAGGGAGGGGTAAACAATACAACAATGATAAAGACATACACAGATAAGGAAGGATCCTGAATTAAGTGCAGAAACTAATAATATTAAAACTAACTGAGGGATATCTGTATAACAATTTTATTCCTGGATTCCCTCGTCAGAACTAAAAAAAGGAGATATACGAGTGATGGTGGTGTGAGTTAATTATGTACTCTCCAACCCCCGTCTGCATAGAGGTCAACATGTTTCAGCTGGTTATAGCGTCTTTATCCAGCTTTCATCAGGACTAAATGGATCCCTATGCTCTTATCCTAGTTACCCCTTGTACACTCCCCAGTTGGGGTTCTTACTCACTGGAGAATTGTTTTAGTTGGTAACTTTACTCTTCAACGAGTTTATTTCATAAGGCGCTTGAACAGGCAGAGGAGAAGAGGGCGACCCCCTGTAGTCACACATTCGTCAAGGGTGGTGCGCTGCTCGAAACACGTCGGTCTCTCTCAGTGTCGCGTAAAAGGGAATAGCACCCTGCCCCTGGGGAAACGCTGCCTGATCTAATACCGGTGCCCGTCCCATTGCGTTCTCTGGACAGCGGTGCCGCACCGAGCCCCGGCTGACGTGGCGCGGGTGGCGAATTCAACAAACCCCCGCCTGTGCATGACGGCCTTACTCTTCCTACCCGGAAGTTCACGCTGACAGAACCGGCTACACCATGGCAGGGGGTCGCAGTTCCAAAGCGGCAGTCAAATTTAACACATTTGCGCGAAGGGGGACCTACGATAAAGGATAAGTCACAGCCTGGTGAGAAGAAGGAAGAACTGACGCTGCAGGATATTCTTAAAGCCATTATGACTGTGCGCACATCATTGGAATCGCGCATTGACTCTGTGTCCTCGGAAGTATCTCTTATCCGGGCGGATATGCGCTTGATGAACTCGCGCTTGAAGGATGTGGAGATCAAAACGAGCTCCCTGGTTGACGACACCTCTGAACTGCAGCAGTATGGCTGACATGCAGACTCACACCACAAAGTTAGAGGCGCAGTTGGACGACTACAAAGGGCACTCCAGGCGCAACAACGTCCGTATTTTGGGGGTGCTGGAACAGGCGGAGGGGCCATCGGCTGACCTGTTCGTGGAGTATTTGATAGCCACCCACCTCAAGCCAAAGGGACTCTCCAACTTCTTCTTCGTTGAGTGGGCACATCGGGTGCCGCGACCTCTGCTAGCTAGGATCTTCAACTTCCGGGACAGAGATGCCATCATGCAAAGTGCCTGATCGATGCCACCAGTGGAATACCAAAACAGCCGTATAACCTTCTTCCCAGACTTCACTCTTAAGGTGCAGCAACAACGACCCAGCTTCCTGGATGTGAAAAAGGCGCTTCGCGAGAAGGACTTGAAGTACGCCATACTCTTCCCTGCCAAACTGCAGGTGGAATCGGAGGGGAGGGCCTGGTTTTTCACCACCCCCGAGGAGGCTTGGGACTGGCTGGACGGATGGCACATGGCAGGCCGGAAAAACAACCATTCCCGGGGGGGGCAAGAATGGAGGGGGGCACCGGAGAAGACACCCCGACTCTGGAACAGGAGGAGGAGAAGAGAGGGACCGGATAATTGGTCTGTAGCTTCATTTCTTAGGGGTGGCAAACTTATTCACTAACAGAGGGTTGGGTTGGGGGTCTCTCCTAAGTGTAACAGACTCGGCAACTGAACTGTGACCTGCTTTCTTTGGGGACTTTGTCGGAGCGGATTTCCTGGGTCTTTCCGTGATTCCCTGATCCTTTGGTACCGGTCACAAAGCCTTTCAAGGGGTTTGTCTGCTGCTCCTGAACTATCTTAGTTTGTAAAGTATGACTATTTATTGCTTAATTTTCTGTGACGGGTGCCTGGCTCGGCTACACGGTCCTACAGGTTTTTGAAGGGTGGGTGATAGGTACTCTGCTAGTTTGGGTGGCCGAGAGGTTTTGACACCGCCAGGCAGGGAGGGGGGTTTCGGGGAATGATTTTCAGGTTTCTGGGGAGGTGGGAGGGGGAATTGTTTTAGTTTGTATTGTAATTTTGTTGTTGTTCAGGCATGGCATATTTGACCGGTCTCAGGGAGTGGCGGATGATGGCTCCGTATTTTCGGTGTACTCATTGGTGAGAAGATTAGGGGGTGCCCGAATGTCTCTCCCCAGGGGCCTTTCTGTGTGGTCTTCTCCGGAACTACATATACTTCTAAGATGGAGTAATGGGCACGACGACTAGGCAGGAGCTTAAGTTACTGTTCTGGAACGTCACCGGGTTGGGTGACAAGATCAAGAGAGGTGTGGTTGAACAAATGTTACTTACCTGTAAACTGTGGTTCTCCAGTATTGGTGTCTTTCATAGATTCACATGCTTGAATATTCCCCGTCGTCGAAGTGGGAGTCCCACGGTATATATAAAAAGCAATAAGTATTATGTATATATACGTATACACATACCTAACCACATAAGAGTATATACATACCCAAATAAACATCTATATATAGTTCAAATAACATATCAAGTTAAAAATACCATAGGATAGCATTGAGACATAGGAAAGCATTGAGAAAAAGAATCACTTTGCTAACATATCACTGTCACTTTATAGTCCAAACTCCAGCCAATCAGGCGCTAGCACCCTCTAGAACCTTCTCCTCAGAGGCTCAGGCCCTCAGATTTTCGAGCACGAGAGTGACCATAGAGCCGAAAGAGGAGAAGAGAGCCTCTGAGGGGAGGAGGGTGGGTCGCATGTGAATCTATGAAAGACACCAATACTGGAGAACCACAGTTTACAGGTAAGTAACATTTGTTCTTCTCCAGTATTTGGGGTGTCTTTCATAGATTCACATGCTTGAATAGCATAGTAAGCAGTAAACAGTATTCGGCTGACCAAGCCGTATTGATATTGCATGTAATACAAACAATGTATTTAAAACGCAATAATAATAATACCCCAGGAGGAGGGAAGTAGCAGAGGCTCACCTTATTTAAACAGATTTCGTAGAACTGCCTGTCCCACAGCCGTGTCTGCTTCGTTAATGGATTCCAGACAGTAGTGCTTCGTAAACGTGTGCCTGCTGGACCACGTAGCTGCCCGGCATATTTGATGGATGGGCACACCAGCGAACAGGGCAGTGGAAGATGACATAGCCCTCGTTGAATGGGCTCTCACTCCCGAAGACAGAGGCTTACCAGCCTTTTGATGGCAAAAAGAGATTGCTGATGAAACCCAACGGGCAATAGTAGGTTTGGTGACAGACTGTCCTTTGCAAGCACGCCCGTAGGCCACAAACAACTGGTCAGATTTGCGAAAGGATTGAGTCCTGCTAATGTAGAATTTTAGACATCTCTTCAAGTCCAGAGAATGTAAGCTTTGCTCCGCCGGGGTTTGTGGATGCGGGAAAAAAGTCTTTAAGAGCACTGGTTCGTTAAGATGGAAATCGGATGGCACTTTAGGTATAAAAACCGGATTAGTGCGGAGGATGACACAATCCGATCTGAATTGAAGGAACGGAGGCTTTATTGTAAAAGCGTGAATGTCACTGACTCTGCGGGAAGAGGTCAGAGCAAGGAGGAGGGCCACTTTCCAAGTTAAAAATTTGACATCCGCTGAGTGGATAGGTTCGAAGGGCGCCTTCATAAGCTGAGCCAGCACGATGTTCAGGCGCCACGTGGGTGGAGGACGCCGAATGGGCGGGAACATGCGGAAGAGACCCTTGAAAAATTGTTGTATGACTCTGGATGAATAGAGAGAGGACGAGCCATCTTGTCGGTAGCGAGATATTGCCGCTAGAAATACCTTTAAGGTAGAGTGTGATAATCCAGACTGCGCTAGTTGTAGGAAGAACGGCAGAATGTGTTCTGGAGGAGCGTGCACAGGATGAATGTGGGCGGAAGCACACCAATGACAAAATCGCTTCCATTTGAGCTTATACGTTTTCACTGTGGATGGAGCTCTTGCCTTAGCTAACACCTCCCTGCAGGCTGGAGGAATGTTCAAATGAGCAAATTCAAGGTGCTCAGGTTCCAAGCCGACAAGCTGAGAGATCTGGGATTCGGATGGCATATCCGACCATCGTTCATTGTGAGCAGATCCGGCTTCAGGTGGAGAAGGATGGGCTCGCGTTGGGATAGGAGAAGCAACTCCGAAAACCATGCCTGCCGAGGCCACCGTGGAGCTATTAGAAGTACATGGCACGGTTGTTGTCTCATCTTCCGCAGCACTCGTGGAATCAACGGAATCGGCGGAAAAGCGTACGCAAATATCCCGTACCAATTGATCGAAAGGGCATTTCCGCACGACCCTTCGTGGGGAAACCAGCTTGCGTAGGACTGGCATTTTGCATTCTGCGGGGTTGCGAAGAGGTCGATTGTCGGGTGACCCCAAAGGTCGAAGACGAATTCCAGCGTCGGTTGATGTAACTCCCACTCGTGGGTAGATGATGCTGACCGACTGAGTGCATCCGCCAGAGTATTGGAAATGCCGGGCAGATGAATTGCTTGTATCGTCATCTGATGGAGTATGGCCCAACTCCAAATCCTCTGCGCCAGACGGGAGAGCAGTGGAGATCTCGTCCCGCCCTGTTTGTTCAGGTAGTGCATGCACGTGGTGTTGTCCGTCTGAATGAGGACTGACTTCCCTTGGAACTGCAGGCGGAAGGATTTCAACGCCAAGAAAATGGCCATCAGTTCCAGTCTGTTGATGTGCCAGCAACGCTGAGCCGCTGACCATAGGCCCTTGACGGATAGATCTTGAAAATGTGCGCCCCAACCCTCCATGGATGCGTCCGTGGTAAGGACGAGTTCTGGGGTTGACGACAGAAAGGATGTTCCTGCTGCGATGTTGGCAGGACAAGTCCACCAATGCAGCGCTTGAGCCATGCGGGGTGACACCACGACCTGATCGTTGAAGGAACCGGAAACCTGGCGCCACTGCTTGTCTAACTCCTCTTGGATGATGCGACTTTTTAGTCTGCAGAGAGGGATCAAAGCGATGCAGGAGGACGCCATTCCCAGAAAGGATTTTAATATGCGGACTGAAACTGACTGCTTTGCTGCGATGGAGCTCGCAAGCTGTTGAATCCGTTCCTGACGTTCTGCTGAAGCGAAGGCCATGGTTGTGCTCGTATTGATACAAGCGCCGAGAAAAGTCTTGCACGTAGTCGGCGTGAGTTGAGATTTTTGCACATTGATCGACAACCCCAGGGACTGAAACAGATCGAGACAGCGCTGGGTATCGAGGGCCGCCTGGTGAGAGGATTGAGCTTTGATGAGGCAATCGTCCAGGTAGGGGTATATCTGAATACCCTCTTGTCGTAAGTGAGCCACCACCGGGGCTAGGAATTTTGTAAAGACCCGCGGGGCTGAGCAGAGTCCGAAGGGTAGGACTTTGAATTGGTAGTCCCTGTGGCCCACTCGAAACCGTAGGTATTTCCTGTGGCGTGGTAGAATGGGCACATGGAAATATGCGTCCTGCAGATCGATCGTTGTCATGTAATCCTCCTGAGAAAAGAATTGGAGGATGTCCTTCAATGTGAGCATCCGAAAGGACTGAGTCTTGAGAAATTTGTTGAGCAATCTGAGATCGAGGATCGGACGCCATTCCCCTGATTTCTTTAGTATGAGGAAAAAACGGGAATAGAATCCCAACCCTCTTTGATATTTCGGAACCACTTCGATGGCACCCTTGTTTACCATTATTTGGATTTGTTTGAAAAGTTCTCTGAGATGGGCGGGTGGTGGCCCGGATGGCGGTGTGCGTGGAGGAACCTTCACAAACTCTAGGGCGTGGCCCCTTGAAATTATATCCAGGACCCAGCGGTCCGAAGTGATTAAGGACCAGGTTGAAAAGAACTGGGAGATTTTTCCTCCAACAAGAACTAGAGGACAACTGGGAAAAGGAAGTACTTTCCGTACAGAGTCACTGCTTCTTGGTTGAATTTCCTCTGTAATTCGACTTTCCTCTGTATGACTTGCTATTTTGCTGTCTGTAGGACTGCTGCGGTTGTGAATAGTACCGCTGTTGCCCCTGATTGTACGAGCGGTATTGGGACGAGGAGCCACGAAAGGATGATGATGAGGAGGTGCCGCGGCCGCGCGCACCTCGAAAGGGCTGCTTCTTAAACTGTAGAGTGCCGAGGGAACGAGCCGTATCCGTATCCTTTTTAATGGTTTGCAAGGCATCTTCTACATGCTGGCCGAATAATGACTCCCCGTCATATGGCATGTCCAAAATCTTAGCCTGGACCTCTTGCCGAAAAGAGGTTGACCGAAGCCAGCCCTGTCTTCTTAGGACGGCTGCTCCCGCCAATTGGCGAAAACCGGTGGATGCGATGTCAACAGAGCAGTCAATGATCTCGGATGACGCCCTTTCTCCCTCTTGCAGGATTTTCTGAGCTTCCGCTCTTGAATCCTCCGGTATAAGTTTGACCAATGCAGCCATGTCCGACCACATCTGTCTATCATAACGGCCGAGGATAGCCAAGGAATTCGCAGCCCGGACCGTTGTTGACGCCATGGTTGAAAACTTCTTGCCTATAGCATCCAGGCGACGGCCGTCGCGGTCCGGAGGCGCCGACATTGGAGATGATGGATTCTTGGAGCGGCGCTGTGCCGCTTGTGTGATCACTGAGTCCGGCTTAGGTTGAGACACCAAGCAGGCTGGGGAAGAATCCGGAGCTTTATATTTTTTCTCCAGGCGTGGGAGCACCGCCGGAATAGAATTAGGTGTCTTCATTAATTTTAGGCCTTCATTCCATATGAAGTCTATGATTGGCACAGCTCGTACTTGTTTCTGAGGTTGGGACTTGAAGTCATATAAGAAACAGTCCTCTTCCCTGACCACCATGGGAAGGTGAAAGCGTTGTGCTGCTCTCTCCATCAGCTGATGGAACCCTGTTATGTCGACAGGTGGCGAGTTGACTGGTGACCTTGGCGGTGATGCGGGCGAATTGATTTGGTAATCATCCCAGTCCGCCATAGTGTCGTCTTCTGGGAGCTCGCCCTCTTCCGTATCCGGATTGTCCATATTATCATCCTCTGCATTGAAAGGCAGTGCAGGTGTGGAGGGCGTGGGTATCGTTGGCAATATAGGAGGTGGAACCTCAGATGGCGCTTCACGTGGAGTATTTTGAGGGGATGCTGGAAAACGACGATTATAGTCCTCCAACATATATTGGAGGTTGGAAACAAGCTGCACAGGAAGCTGCATCATAGGAACCGGAGCAGAGGTATTTTGCTCTTCTTCCTGTTCATAAAATTCATCCTCCTCAGACTCTTGGCATTTTATATGGAGCTCCGAAGGACTATGAGCATCCCGAAAAAGAGACTGATCGCCTTCATCCGAATCGTCCTCATCCCCTGAGGGAAATAGTTGACGAGGTGGCCGTGGTCCAGGTGGTAACATCACTGGGTCTAGCATGGCCTTACGACGAAGCATTAAGGAGCTGTCCACAGACCCCGGTGCTGGTGTTGACATTGGCACCAATGGCATTGTCGCAAAATTTGACCCTACCGTCGTCGAGGCGACCGTCGACGAAGCAATCGTCGACGGAGCTGCCGTCGACGAGGTTGTTGCCGTCGACGGGACTGTCGTCGACGGGGTGGCTGTCGTCGACGGGGTGGCTGCCGTCGACGGAATGGCTGTCGTCGACGGAATGGCTGTCGTCGACGGTGTGGCTGTCGTCGACGAGGCTGTCGTCGACGAGGAAGATTTCCTCTTCTTCTTTTTACCCATCGTCGACGGAGTTGTGGACGTCGACGGAAGCGCCAGCTTCCCAGTCGTCGACGAAGAAGTGAGTGGTATCGTCGACGAGACAGTTCTAAGTGATACACATACTATCGTCGACGGAGAAGACGTCGACGAAGTCAGTGTCGTCGACGAAGGATATCTACTCGATACCGTCGTCACCGTCGTCGACGAGGCTGATGAAGTAGCCGATCTCGTCGACGGAGGGGCCGTCGACGGGCCCGTCGACGGTTTTGAAAGTTTCTGACTGGAAACATGTGCTGACGGAGTCACAGGCGCCTGAGAGCTACGTCTCGGGGGCGCAGACGTGGAGACAGAGACCTTGCCTGTAGACACTTCCTCAAGGTGAAGTCTCTTCTTTTTCAGAAAAGGAGATGGCAAGTCCTGGACACTTCCACGCTTTGAGGAGACTCCTGTTTTGACAGAGGCTACACTTTCCACCTCAGAAAGTGGGTTGTCTGTGTCCTTTAGTTTTTGAAGCCATATCAAAAGGCGACCTTCTCTATCTTTCAAAGTTTTGTGAGAGAAAGTTCTGCAGATCTTACAATTAGCCACCTTGTGATCAGGATACAGACAATAAATACATTTCTCATGGGGATCCTCAGAGAAAAGTCTTGACTTTCCGCAAGATGAACAAGGACGGAAAAGAGATTTCTTACTTGCAGACATGATGAGAGATAAAAAACCTCAAACCAGAAGAAGAACTGAGCAGAGCTCAGGGAGACTCCCTTCACACGACGTGCGGTAGAAAATCTGAGGGCCTGAGCCTCTGAGGAGAAGGTTCTAGAGGGTGCTAGCGCCTGATTGGCTGGAGTTTGGACTATAAAGTGACAGTGATATGTTAGCAAAGTGATTCTTTTTCTCAATGCTTTCCTATGTCTCAATGCTATCCTATGGTATTTTTAACTTGATATGTTATTTGAACTATATATAGATGTTTATTTGGGTATGTATATACTCTTATGTGGTTAGGTATGTGTATACGTATATATACATAATACTTATTGCTTTTTATATATACCGTGGGACTCCCACTTCGACGACGGGGAATATTCAAGCATGTGAATCTATGAAAGACACCCCAAATACTGGAGAACTCCAATTTCTAAAGCAACACTCTCCTGATATTGTTCTCCTACAAGAGACCCACCTGCTTGGTAATGCATGCAAGGCTTTGTCACGAAGGATTTCCAGCTAGCGACCCACTCGGCTTTTGGTTCTGGTTCCTGGGGTGTGGGCATATTAGTCCAGAAATCGTTCCCCCAACCGTTGATTTAGTCCGCACTGACACCCTGGGTAGATTCGTTGCCATCTCTGGGATCTGGGAGGGGCGTACACTCGATCTCATCTCGGTTTATATACCACCAGGTTTACACACTCAGGCCTTCATTGATCTTGGAGATCTCATTCTCGGCTTACCAGATGGACGTTTGTTGATCGGGGGCGATTTTAATTCCATTGTCTCTGACTCCCTCGATCGATGGCCCCAAAGGGACCTGCTGCCTTCCCGCAAGCGGATCTATAGATTTCTGGGTACGATGGGTCTCGTGGATGTTTGGAGGTACTTGCATCCCAGTGAGCTCCAATTCACTTATTTTTCGGGGTCTCATCATAGTATGTCTCGCATAGACTATGTGCTGACAATCGTGCACCAACTCCACACTGTCAAAGATATACAACAGCTGGCTAGGGGGATCTCTGACCATTCACCCGTTCGGTGTCGTTTGGAGGTGGGCGAGCCTACAGCTGGCCGGGTGGCGCCGATTAACTCCTGGTATCTCACGACTCCCTCTATCAGAGATAAGGTCTTGAGCGAGTCGGACCTTTATTTTCAGGAAAACGTGGGATCAGTTGACTTGTCAACTGTACTCTGGGAGGCCTACAAGGCTGTTATTCGGGGGATTGTCTTGGCCCAAATTGCTGGATAGCGTAGGAAGAGGGTAGCTGATATGGAGTGTTTGGAGGGAGAAATTCTGGACTTAGGAGACGCAGTCCGGATGCAGGACTCAGCTGAGGTGCACCAAAAGCTGCGCATTAAAATGAAGGAATTCTCCGAAATGGCTACAGAGGCCGCCAAGACACCTCACAGGGCCACACTCAGCAGAATCTACGATGTAGGCGATAAGGCAGGCAAGTTACTGGCCTGGTTAGATTGCAGAGACAGGGCACAGTGCGTTGTGGTCGAGATCGACACAGACTCACAATCCCGCCTTACTGCGCCGCAAGATATTGCAGACGCATTTGGCCCGTACTACCAGTCGCTTTACACATCCCACATGACACATACGGAGGAGGAGGCTTTCTCTCTACTGCGTGATATCTAGAGGCCATTCCTCACTGAGGAGGAGTGCTCCGATCTAGATCTCGATATTACAGTGGCAGAAGTTGAAAAAGCCACACACGACCTGCGCGGAGGAAAGGCATCGGGCCCTAACGGAATCCCTATAGAATTGTTTAAGCTCACAATGAGTACGACTGCGCCCTTTCTCACCGAAATGTACCGAGAAAGTAAGAAAGGGGGTATCCTTCTTGAGGACCAGAGACTGGCCAACACTGTCATCATTTATAAAGCGGGCAAACCAGCTAACAAATGTTCATCCTATCAGCCCATTTCATTGGTCAACTGCGAAGCGAAAATTCTGGCAAGGGTCCTTGTCAATCATTTGTTCCGGGTCCTAACCTGCCTGGTCCATACGGACCAAAAAGGGTTTATGCCTGCGAGAAACATCTCCCTCAACCTGCCCAGGCTCCACGGAGTGCTGTGCTGGGTGGACACAATCAAAGAAGATGCTGTCGTGGTATCCTTGGATGCTGCATCAGCATTTGACACCATTGAATGGCCCTACATTTTCGCTGCGCTCTCCGCAAATTGGGTTTTGGGTCAATCAACTGGGTGCGACTTTGTACCACCAACCACTTGCACAAGTGATTGACATCAATAGGAAATCCCCTGTTTTTCTTCTCTGCAGGGGCACCAGACAGGACTGCCCCTTGTCACCTCTTCTCTTTGCCCTGGCCGTGGAGCCTTTGGCGACGTGGGTCCGACAAGACCCCGCTATCAGGGGCCTTAGGTGCACATCAGGTTGGGAGAATCGCATTTCATTATATGTGAATGACATTTTACTCTATCTAGCCTCCCCGGCGGAATCCCTCAATGTGGTCCTGGACATATTCTGGATATTTGGCAGGTTCGCAGTATATACGATAAACTAGTATAAATCAGTGCTCTATGTACTTTATGGCAAACGGCCCTTGCTACATTGGGATTGCCAACTAGCAGAGGCTGCTGAAGGCTTCAAATACCTGGGGATCTGGGTTTCTAAAGATTCACCTAAATTTCACGACAAGATTCTCCTGCCACCGCTAGTGCGTCTTAAATCGGACGTCCAACACTGGAAGTCGCTCCCGTTGACTCTTTTGGGGCGGGCGGCCTTATTCAGGATGATGTCCCTTCCTAGACTCTTATATGCACTGCAGAATACCCCACTCCCCATAGCCGCCTCGTACTTTAAGGAAATCGACGGCGCGGTTAGGGACCTACTGTGGGAGGGCAAATCACCCCGTATCGCAACACACAAACTCATGTTAGGTTGGTTTGATGGGGGCGTCGGGCGTCGGATTTTAAGCGGTACTATTGGGCCTCGCACCTCGCAGCAATTAACCAATGCACATATAGACCGCACGATGACCCGGACTTTCGGATTGACAGGTGGCTCCTCCCGGGGGGCGGTTTCGAGGGTGCGTTATACGCACGATCCTTGAGGCCAGATTTAACATGCCCGACGGGGCACGCCGTGCATGTGTGGAGGGAGGCGAACAGGAGCTGGTAGGGTAAACTCAGACAAGCCACGCCACTTTGGCACTGTGACCGGTTGGGTTGACTGATCCGCTCTAAGAACTTCGATAAATGGGACCTCATACGCATTTCCAAGGTAGGGGATCAATGGAAATCAGTTGAGGTGGCTCCTTTTTCCTGACTGCAGCAAGAATACGAACTAGCCCAGTCCGAATACTTTCGATAACTTCAAATTAGGCATGCCCTGCTCGCAGTACTCCCGAGGAGTGGCACTCTCCCTGAGTCCTCCCCACTTGAGGACAGGATCCTAGACGGCGACCTACCCGAAAAAGCTATACCCCTTATTTATGAAAAGCTTATCAATAATATGGCGAGACAAATGGGATCATGATGTTGGCAGTCTAGACGATGAGGAGTGACAGGCGGCGGTGGCCTAACCTCGTGAGGTGCCATCTCCTCTCGGCTCCAACTGGTCCAGTTAAAGCTTCTCCATAGAGCCTACCTATCAGGGCCCTCGCTGGTTTGTATAGGTTACATTCAGGATAGTGGGTGTGCACGACACTGTGGGCAGGAGGGCACCTTCATTCACACTCTTTGGGAGTGCGTAGTGATCCAGGGATATTGGGAAAGAGTGGTGCGCCATGTGGAGGATGCGTTGGGGCAACAGATCCACTGTAACATTAAGTTGGCAGTGTTGAACATCTGAGACCCTACAGACTTGAACTCCAGGGAGCAATTATGGGTCTTATGGTTGCTAAGAGAAATATTGCACAGTTGTGGAGGGCTCAGAGCCCACCGAAGATAGTAGACTGGTCCAATGATATGGACTGGTGTATGGTGACGGAAAAATCTATTTACGAAGCCAGGGGGTGCCCTAACAAATAGCCGCAAATATGTGGGCAGTGGACCATATACAGGGGGGAGATTTGTGAACCCCTGAGAGTCGGGGAAGATATTACTGGTGGGGTTTGAAAATGTGCTTTGAATGTTGTCAACCTCATGCTGTGATGTATACACTCCGGGGAACCATTGCCCGAGTACCCATAAATTACTTTCTGCTTGTTATTGCATTACATATGTATCAGGCCTTCTTTTCAATAAAAAGAGTTTAAAAAAAAAAAAGCTGCAGTATAGGAGTACAAACTTGCCCCGAGTCAGAAGGGTTGTTGACACAGATCAGACAGATACCACCGCACAACAGTGTGAGGTTGCCATAAAAGGTCTTGTAGTGTAGTTCCTATATCCCTGATAGGCTCTGCGCATTGGAATAACATACACTATAGATGTGACATAGGACTAAGGTCAGTATGTCTCTATCGAATATATTAAACTTAATTACTTGAGTGTGCCAGCTAACTAAGGGGCCACTAGAAACTTCTCGAATATACAAGAAGGGATTAGTCTCTGACAACCGCATAAACATGACAACTTTGTTTCCTTTAGAATTGGAACAGTCTCAGAATCATGGAAACAATAGATAACAGTTTCACTTAGTCAATCGTGCATGCTTCGTTTCTACAGAGTTGCACAGAAATAGAGAGACGGGCGTTTCAATAAAAGGGTTTATTGATCAGTATTATTCCTCATGCAAGAGATATGAATTGCTACAATCGTAAGACAGACTACGAAGTACAATATATACGAGGTTAGCAGTAAGATAAAATAATACTGTAAGAGCTTGGTTTGTAGCTATGACATATATTAATCAAAATACATACATAAATAACATAAGCTAAAATGTGATACTCATCTGATGCTTCTAAATTGTTCTACCCCAGTGTACCTAACCTATGTGCAGTACGAGGTTTGAACTAGGTGTCATTTCTAATGTATAGCTAGCTATATTTTAGTTTAGCCAAGAGTTGCCAAAAGTTTCTCTAAGTTCTAGTCAGCGCCATACCTTAGAATGAGAGAGGTTGGAATCTCTTTTCTGGACTCAATAGTTTAACCCCCCAAAAGGGAAGTCAGAGAGCACCGGAGCTGGATTCTCTGCGAGGAGGATGGCAGCGTCAGGTCAGTACATAAGGCTGGAACTAGATCTCCTTCCTAACTTGCCGTGGCAAACCGCGTAGTCAGGGTTGGATCGAATCCTCCGGGAACCGCAATTTGCCAGGGCAAGTGCTGGTATATTTATACCTTGAAGGTGTCTAGGAATGCCAGTATTGACGTAAAAGTCGGGCAGAGGAACGTCATGAATGAACCCCTAAGGAATAGATGTTCATGCATGCTTAATGAGTCCTTGGAGAAATCGATATTCAAGCTGAGGGAAATTCCTAAAGGCTTAAGGGTCTGGTTTTCCAAGAATTCGTTGTGACGTGGATGGACGGATGTAGGTGGCCATGCCTTTATTTGGTTTGTGCGGACAATGTCTAAATAAGGGCCGGATTTCTACGTCCAAATAAGGGCAATGTGAATTGTACCTATATAAGCGCATAAATCGGGAAACCTATATACGGAATCTAAATCTGCACACAACACCCACTCCAGTTTCGTATGAACGACGTTACTAAATCCTAAACGTTCTAAACATATCTTAAAACAGAGTATCGCATGGGTTTGCTAAAATAAGCTAAAAACATATCTAAAACATATGTCCTAAAAATACATTACAAAACCATTGCTATGCATAAAGTGTTGTACATATTAAAGGCAATGTTCCATTCCAAGCATAGGATCACACTGGAATGCTAAATGAATGAACCAAAATATATATATGTGATGAAATGGCTCGTAAATACAGAAGAAAAAGGGTCCGAAACCATTTCATATCAGGTTACACAAGTCAAATTGTTATTCATGGCAAGGTGGCATACTGTCCCTGGAAGTGTTATCAAAGAATTCTGTTCTCTATGAATAGTTCTAAAATTCCGAGGACTGCTTGAAAAGGTGCTAACAGTACTGCACACAAGTTCTTAAATACATGTACAATACCGCTCGTATCAGACATGTTTAAGATACGACCTAACATTTCTGAGAAATGCACAGGGCAGTTTGAATACAAAAGGGTATGTATCTCTGCAGAAGACCTTGCGACTTGGAGATCATAGGTTTCTTTGGCAGAGGTCAAAGGCACAGTTTTTTGTAAAAGAATGGTTTTCATTATGCTCAACTCATATAAAAGTATCAACTCGTATAAAAGATATATTCAGTGAAGGCCATAAAGGCGACTCCCTGACTATGTCTATTTGGGGAAACAAGACTTGCATACAGCAAGTGACCCTGGATGTAACCGTTACTAGATATGGGATACCTGGTAGCATGCCACAGCAGCTGTGATCAGTCAACATAATGTAACTTCCATTTGAAAGTTGACCAAAGATTGGATTAATCACTGCTGCCGGTGAACCGTGCAGGTGGCAGGATAAGTTTGTAGTGGAACCGTCAAAGGCCCCATGTAAGTTAACCCTGACAAAGGAGAGAACCGCTTAGTGCGTGTTCACAGTTTTCACCACTAAGAAACACTTCACGTCCCCCACTCCAACATTTGTGTGTGTAACGTAAATCCCAGGATGTCTTGATGTATTCTTTACCCAACCTTTCATATTTGCCTGCTGGTATATTTTTTAGGCAATACTGAAACTGGAAAGTCGTAACAGGCAGAGTAACCTTACCATGTATGATCCACTAAGTAGCTGTTTTTTCAGCCACTGTGAATGGTAATTTCTCCAGATTTTCAATGCTCAGCGCCGTATAGTCTGCTCCCCTTTGTGCCAGTTTGATCTGTCTATCAGTGAGATTGAATTCTGCAAACAGTGACTTAGTATTGATTAAACGCCAACGCACATAGCCAGAACGCAGGTTTTGAAGCATCCCGCCTAATAGCATGATAGAACGTAGCTGTGACTGACCATGTTGCAAAATGACCAAGTCTTGTTCCATGATGTCTATGACAGAGGATACAATGCTGTCCAAAGAATATATCCTGGACGACAGAGTTGTTAACCCATTGTCTACTACAGAGAGAGATTTTTCTAAATTAATACGATCAATTTCTCGTACTTGTTCTTCAGTCTCTGCTTGGGTGACCTTCCATGCTTCATTATAAGCAGCGTAGATACCGGCATATGTGAAACGTTTTTGATGCGGTTTTCTTGGCCCTAGCAAGAATTCCCTAAGGTCTGCGCCTTCTTGAAGTAAAGTTAAGTGTTGTTTTACATCCTCTAGTGTAGCTTTCTGTAGCCAATCAAGGCAAAGTTTCCCTACACTGTAAGTTGTTACTACCCCCAGATGCTGTCTTTGGACATAACGTGGGTCTGGCCTATGAAAGGTAAAACCTTGTGTTTTGTTCAGGAATCTATCTTGACAGTTGTTTTTGTCTAAGGGCCAGAGCAACCTTTTTTTCCATTCAGGATCTGATCTGTTATTTTTCAAAATAGTATGTACGTCGACCTCCCCCTGTGTACTGCTTTCACTTGTAGGTGACGGAATGTTCATGTCTTTTATCTTGGCTAATCCAAAGCATGATGTTTTTTGGACAGTGTAGTTCAAAAACATAATTTGCTCAGGGATGGTACAGGCTCTAAACAAAGCTTCTATTCCCTGTACTTGCCAATCTTTAGTACCCCAGACAGTTTTTGTCTCAATGTTGTCTTTCCAAAAGTCGTATCCCTGTCTAGACAGTTAGGTAATAAAGGTTGTAGAATAAATCTGTTTGGTATTCGTTAACATAGTTTTCATTCCTGTCTTGTTGACATTCTTAAAGTAAAATGTCTCTGCATTCGAGATAATAAACCCTGAAAAATATGGAAATTTCATTGCAAATGTTTTCGAGCTACCCTGTGGTGGCGTAGGACAATGCTCCCATTCGTTATACATAAATACATTTCTAGGTGTTGCAGATTTATGCAAGAAATGATGACCATAGTGGTTATAACAATACAGTTGTTCATAGTCTGATGAACCTTGTAAATATTCATTATTAGTGAATGCAGTTGACATCTCTAGACATCATATTATTAACAGTCTCGAAGTCCCAATCATCAGAAAAGGTACTGGAGGTAATAAAGTCACTTAATGAAATTTTAAATAAATGTGGAATTTTCCAAAGCTCCGATGGGCCAAAAATGTAATTTTCGGTTTTGTCACAAACTATACCATCAGGTATAGGAATCGCTGTGATGTTCACTGCTGACAAGTCTCTTGCTTCACGATGGGATGGTTTGTGTGACTGGAGAAGTAAGTTCACTCTTTTACTTACTGTGTCCATTTGAATATATCTTCCATTAATCAGCATACCCAGAGTTATTACCAGAGCTAACCAAAGTAGAAAGAAGAATATTCCCAAAACAATCCATACTTCAATCCATGGTGAAACCAGATAAGTTTTTTCCAGGAGATGAAAAAAGTCTGTTGCTTGTTCTTTGAAATTTCTTTGAACTGGCGTTGTTTCGGGCTCGCTGGGATCCTCAGAAAACGTATCAAAGTTCATGAAATAGCTAGAAGCAGTTCTGTCAATGGTTGGAATTGCATCCGTTTTTGATGAAATTGCTGGAACCAGTTGATCACTTGTTACTTCGTTGTAAACAGGTGTAACTGGACGAACTGTTATTTGGGTCTCAAGAGGTACAAGATCCATAGCATTGTTGCTTAGTCCTCTATTTCTCACTGTTGAATCTTCAAAGGTGATGAGTCTCTCAGTTTGAACCTCTTGGATTGTAGCTAGAGGAGTGCGTCTGCTACATTGGCGGAGTCCACTTGGCCTACTGTTCAGTATCGGCCACATAGTGTGGTTTGATCAGGTCGATGGACACAAATCTTTTCTCTTTTTTACCAGCAAGGGGCGGCAAAAGTACTGTTCTTGATCCGTGGATTGCTAGGACAGGTACTGGTTGTCTGTATAAAGGCCCAAATTCCTTCTTATCCGCAATCTTTTCTCTGACTAGATCCCCAAGCTTTGGGATCCAGACAGGCCTTGCTGGGACGGCCGGATTTTTCTCAGTGGTGGTTGGCTTCAGGACCACGTTGCTTTGTTGCATTCTTAGTTTATTTAAGTCCTGTAAAACAGCCTAACGATCTTTGATATCAAATTTTTTGTTTTCCACCACTATGCCTTTCATATCTAAGTCCGGAACCAACATTCTAGTCCCAAACAGGATCTCATATGGAGTGACACCCCTAGAGAACTTCTTGGCAAATTGTTTAATGAGCGTTGGCCCCCCATAAAGATGTTTGACCCACCCATCACCCGAACCTAATACCCTAGCTGTTACAGACTGCTTTAAGTGCCGTTTTTTTCTTTCCACAACAGAATTTCCCTCAGGATGGAATGGAGAAGAATACCGCAATGCTATGCAGACTGGCCATGGCTTCTTAAGCCCGAGAACTAAACGCAGGAACCTGGTCAGAATGTAGTGTGATTATTGCGTATGTGCTGATAAAGACTTGCCAATCTTTTATTACAGTTCGAGCGTAAGCAGAGCGCTGAGGCCACATCCATAGGAACCTAGACTTAGTGTTTCTGGGATTGCATTCATCCATGAGGACGCATGTATATCGTTAGTCTGATGCTATCTAACAATGGTGTCTGAACTGGGCTGGCTACATTGTAGTCAGGTGTCTGGTGGTGTTCTGTACTGCGATCTCTATTGCATGCTATAGTTATTAATGAAGATGTGAATGTGAGAATTCATCCCTGGCCACGAGTACATTTCATCTAACTCTAAAATTTTCTTTGAGATCCCCTGATGTATCAGACCCTCTCCCAGATGTGCTTTGTAAATCAAAGCTGCTCTACGTTCCCTGTTTGGAATTACTCTATCCCCCACTCCAGGGATTCGAGCAAACGGAACACCATTCGCATCAATTATATATGAGTATTTGAGTGGAAACTTTTTAGGTAATACCGTACCGCTGCCTTTGCTTAATGCATTTACAGTCAGCATTATTTTGCTATCTATTTTCGTTTTTGAACGAGTGATTGCAGCTACGGAAGCCGTTTGCACAGCCCCTATCGCTGCTTCATCAGCCAATGAATTCACTTCAATGTGAAAGCCATCACGTTGGTGACTCAGCGTGTGTATCACGTGAGCGTTTCGCAACTGAACTACTTGTTCCCAAAGCAATTTGTGCTTGATTGTGCCACCTTTTACATCTTTGAAACCATTCTGAATCCAATTCTGTAAATATTCATTGTAAGATTGAACACAGTAAAAAGAATCGCACATAGTCACAGCCTTCGTGCTCTTCGCCCTAAATCTGCTGATACCTGCACTCATTCTATGTATGTTGACAGCCTAACTAGAGCCTGTAGTCACTGCCCTTTTAAATTCACCACCTCATCTGAGGGTAAGATGGACTCACCCTCTCTTACTTGCGGCCTCCTCAACTGCCGCTCTCTCAAGAAACACAGACTAGAGATTCACGACCTCTTGATTGACAATCAGGTCGATATTATGTTTCTCACTGAAACCTGGCTGGACGACGACGCTTCTCCTGAACTCCTCGAAGCTCTGCCAGTCGGGTATTCTATTAACCACATTGATAGGAACTCTGGTAGGGGTGGCGGCGTGGCTATAATTTTTAAACATGATATTCAATGTACACTTGAGCCTATTTCCATCACTGACTGTGAGGCCGGTCTATTTACTATCACGACAGATAGCAGGTGTATCATTAAAGGTCTCCTGGCATACAGGCCCCCAGGGTATTCATCCCGGTTTGTCTCAAGTTTGATTGAATACCTCACCCTACCCGCTCTCCGTTATAGCAAGCTCATTGTGCTAGGCGATCTCAATCTACACCTCGAGGATGCCGGCTGTACAATGGCACAAACCTTGCGCCAGGACCTAGCGACACTTCAACTCCAACTTAGTGTCACGGGCCCTACCCATCAGAAGGGCCACTTGCTTGACCCTATCTTTACCAACTGGGAGGAGGTGGTAGTCAGCACTCCCCTCCCTATGATCTGGACGGACCACTTTTTAGTCCCTTTCATGCTTCGGACCCCCACTCCGAAGGTGAAAGAACACTTATTGGAGGGGATAACATGTCGGAAGTGGGCTGGCTTTTCCCCAGTCAAGTTCAAGAGTGCCCTCCTAAGAGGGGGCCCGCCCGAGGCTATGGACGCTGATAGTGCTTGTCTTGAACTGGACGGGATGATAAAGGAAGCCCTTAATATAACTGCTCCATGGACATGTAAAACTCCAACCAGATTAAAAAAATCTGCCCCTTGGTTCAATAATACTCTTAGAGTTGCCAAAACAGAGTGTAAACGCCTAGAAAGATTATGGAGGATGAACTTCTCTACGCAAGGGAAAAATGTTTATAAAACTACGCTGAAAGCCTATCATAGGCTTATCAGGAAAACCAAGGCTGAATACTACCAAGAAAGTATCAGGTCTGCTGAAAATTCCACAAGAGAATTATTTAGGGTCTATAGAGAGATCTCCTCTTTAGACTCAAGAGCAGTGCCTGTTGTAGGGTCAACCGAACGCTGCAACCAAATAGCGGAATTCTTCTCCGAGAAGGTAACTAATATCTACTCTTCTTTTCCTGATGTGGCTCTGGCTGACCAAGATAGATGGGTTACTTCTCGCCACACTATTGTTGCACAGGAGGTAAAGCTTGAGAACTTCTCAATTCCCTCCCCGGAAACTCTGATAAAAATCTGCAGGAGCGTTAAATCAGGGTCTCCCAAAGACCAGGCCTCCCCAAGAAAACTCGAGGGATGCTTAGAAACTCTGGAACCCTTTATCAGATACCTCCTGGAGATCTCATTTAATACCAGCACGGTCCCTCGCCGCTGGAAGGAGGCAGTCGTTTTCCCCCTCCCCAAAAAACCGCACCTGGGCCTTGATCGCCTTGAGAATCTACGACCCATTTCTCTGCTCCCCTACTTTGCCAAGATTGCAGAGAAAGTGGTCAACCAGCAGCTCACGACGTACATTGAGAATTCCCACCTCCTCCATCCCACCCAGTCGGGCTTCCGCTCATGCCACTCGACAGAATCCGCCCTTCTTCTGGCCACTGAGACCATCCGGCAATATGTGGACGCAGGCCAAACTGTCGCCCTAATCCTGCTCGACCTCAGTGCGGCCTTTGATACTGTGGCCCACAAGATTCTGGCCGATCGTCTGAAGAAGGGAGGTGTGTCTGGGAAGGCCTTGGACTGGCTCATCTCTTTCTTAAACAACCGTAGCTTCCAGGTGAAGCAGGGGAAATTCTATTCCAAAGTGATGGCACTGCAGCAGGGAGTCCCCCAGGGCTCAATTTTAAGCCCCACCCTCTTTAATCTTTACGTGGCTCCCTTGGCCGAGATTGCTGAAGGTTTTGGGATTGGAGTGGTGTCTTATGCCGATGACACCCAGTTGGTGGTGTCCTTGACTCAAGACCAACAAACAGCAGCGCCCAACTTGGTGGCGTGCCTCCAGGAACTTGCGGCCTGGATGGATATTAACTGCTTAAAGCTCAATGGCAACAAGACGGAGGTGCTGATAGTGGGGAAAGCCCCCTCTGTCTGGTCATCTGCGTGGTGGCCGCAAGATTTGGGACCCACTCCCATACCTTGTGCCCAAGCTAAAAACCTTGGGGTCTGGATTGACACCCACCTCTCGTTTGATTACCACACTAGGCGGGTGGCTGGCACTTGTTACAGAATACTAAAAAATCTCAGGAAAACCCTTGATATATTGCCCACTGCAGCCAGGAAGACCATGGTCCATGCACTTGTGACTTCCCGCCTTGACTATGGCAACGTCCTCCTTCTGGGGACCACAGAAAGGTGCACTCAGAGACTTCAATGCGTCCAGAACGCAGCGGCCCGTCTAGTCCTGAAGCGTCCCAGGAGAGCTCCCTCTAAACCGACTCTAGCCTCTCTTCATTGGCTCCCTATCCGGGAACGAGCTCGTTTTAAGGCATTATGTGTATGCCACCGCATTTTGCAGGGGACCGCTCCTACCTACCTGCGTAACCTTCTCACTCCCTACATTCCCACCCGCCGCCTCAGATCTGAGGGACTGGGCCTACTATGTGTCCCTATGATAAAAAGAGCCAGAATGGGGGGCCGGTCTTTCCGGCTCTTGGCGGCTCAAGCCTGGAATAAACTACCAGTGTGCCTCCGATTAGAACCAGCGGAAGGTATTTTTAGGAAGAAGCTAAAGACTCTCCTCTTCCCCCACAAATAGACCGAGTTCTGCTTTTGCTGCCCCACCGCAGCGCGGGGACACACTGTTCCTAGTGTAACCAGGCGCTTTACAAGACCCGTTAACATAACATAACATAACATAACTAACAGTGTGGTGAATTTGCGATCTGTATTTTCAAGTGCCATCTTAAATGATTGTAGTTCAGCTCGCTGAGCTGTACAATCTCCTAGCGAGTGGGATTTTGTGACCATTGGTCTGAATTTGCCATCTCGCATGCAACCTTTATCGATAGCACATGATGCACTGTAAGCTTGTTTACTCCCCGTAGCAGGCTGTGCAGATCCGTCAGTATAAAATATAAATTTGTTCTGGTCAAGAGGGAGAATTTCAGTAGGCAGAGAACATTCGTGTTCATATTGCAGGAATGCTTGTGTTTTTAAAAATAGGTCAAAAACGTATTCACCATCAGTTGCAGCAAGAGAATTAACCCATTGTATCCATCTTGGATGTAAAGCTTTTGCATTTGGAATGCTAGCTTTTGTCTCTGCCTTCAGGGCTGGTACAGGAGTCACTATCATGATGCGTTTCCCCTGTGGTAGGGCTCTTTCTTTTGCTACAGCAGTTTGAACTGATGTCAGAATTTTTTCTGTAGAAGTGAATTTCATTTCTGCTTGTGTATACAAGTGGGATTTGTATGCAATTGGTACTTTTTCACCTTCGTTAAAAGTGAAGTAGGTGAATCCGCATTGACCCGGAATTATTCAGATCACTAAGTTGCGACGTTTACGCATGTTTGCAAGTATTTTGTTGCTAACATGTCTGTTTGAAGTGAACACAAAATTTATGTGTGTTTTTGTGTCCAATGTGTGATTTTAAAATCATGTTTGATTAATTCGCAGAGAGGTTTAAGCCTTTCTGCGTAATTTAAAATGTAAGTTCTTCCAAAAGTCAGGAAACCTAGAATCGACTGTAAATTTTTCAGTGTTTTTGGCGGTTGGAGCAGCGCACACTTTTCTAAAAAGTTGTCTGCCAGGCTTTTGCCTTCACTTGATAGTTCATATCCTAGAAACAGGACGTTGAGGTGGGCAATTCTTGACTTTTTAAAGTTGAATTTGTAACCCTCTGAGGCGAAGCCCAATATTATGGTGCTCACCCTGTTCAAGTGCCTATCCAGGTCATCGTCTGTCAGATATATATCATCGATATATGACAATGCCTCGTCATCATAAGTTTGGAGTAACTCTGTTACTCTTGCTGAGAATAACCCCGGGCTGTTTTTGAATCCCTGGGGCAGTCAACAAAATTGACGCTGGGTCCCCATTATTGAGAAAGCGGTCAAATATCTGCTTTCTGGTGCAATATTTTCACAAAAGAAACCATTTGAAATGTCTAATGTGGTTTTATATTTCTTACTCACATTTTTGTTCATTAATGCTGTACTTTGTGCATTTTGCACTGCAAATGTTTTGCAACAAGAATTTAAGTGTCTGTAATCCAAAACTAGACGATACGTGATGTCTGGTTTGGAGACAGGAAACAAAGGATTGTTCTTGATGAGGTGCATGTTTCAATCACCCCCTGATATTCAAGTTGATCTAAAATCTCCCTTACCTGTTTTTTAGCTTCTTACTTAACTGGGTACTGCCTTTGTGCAGTCGGTTGATTTTTTAACTTGATTTTATGGTGAGGTAAGTCCTCATCCCATCCTAAGATTTTTTTACAGTGCTGGGGCTTGGGCTACTGCCCATTTCCTGGCTAATGTATATTTTAAATGAACTGGAATATGGTTGGAGAAGGCAGGCATAATGATGTCCTCGCCATGTTGGCACTCCCTGACAAACTCTGGTGACCAGTCCTGTTCTGCTAGAAGTATATCATAACCCTTTGAAAGATGCCCCCGAAAGAGTGCTTTCACTTTTCTTGGTATGACTCCCTCCATCCGGAGTGTTATTTCATATAACCTATGTGGAAAACTAACCCTGGTGTCTACAGTCTCAACTTGTATGTCTTCATTCAAGTCCACTGTCTCCTGAAGCCCCTCAAGTTCTAGCGAGCTATTGTAACTTCTGCTGCACTGTCCAGCATGGTCTGGGCCCATTCTCAGTTCTTGAGTTGGGTTTTCAGTATCCTCGGCATGTCTGATCTTCAGACCTGCTACCTTTTTCTTGGAGAATTGAGGTTTTGCTTTATTTTTCTGAACGTGTTGATCGTCTTTGGACTTCACGCATTCTTCCTTGTTTTCTGACCGTCCTCTTCTTTCGGATGTCTGTGACGATATCTAAAAGGTACGAGAGGGACGTGTATCATTATCTTGATATCTGTCAGGTTTTCTCAAATTATCCCTATTCCTGAGGTTGTACCTCCTTTCAGAGGGCTCCTTCTGTGGAGGAGACCTGCCTCGGGAATGAGAACGCCTCTCTTTGGAATTCTGTTTGCTATTTTCCCACTTCTTTTTAGAAGAGGTGGGAGTGTTTTTAGGAAATACCTTATCAGGACTTTCAGACAGTTGTGGTTTAACTGTATATTTCTATTAACTTTCGTATGTTATTAAGT
Organism: Triturus cristatus; assembly: GCF_964204655.1. Taxonomy (NCBI): domain Eukaryota; kingdom Metazoa; phylum Chordata; class Amphibia; order Caudata; family Salamandridae; genus Triturus; species Triturus cristatus. The sequence goes on along the minus strand of NC_140584.1, from coordinate 1,181,583,991 downwards.
AATTCCTTGTCCGACATTGATTCAATGTCAGGGTCAGGTATATAGTCGGCTAAAATCGGCCATGTTGTTCCTGGTCTACCTAGTAGACCGAGCCTGGTAATGTGATTGTAATGTTTTAGGGCGCCTTTAAACCAGAGCTAATGCTCCTGGTATGTGAGTGGAATTTCAATATCCTTGAAAGGAATATATTCCTCAGGTGGTTCATCTTCTTTGTAGAAGTGAAACAAGTGTGCTACTGGATTTGATTCTGGGAATACTATCCATGAATAGAATACCTCTGTCTGGTGAGATTCATGTGCCTCTATCACAAAAACTGCACTACCACCTCTTGGTGTCAGACCATGTTTCATAAGTTTTAGAGTGAAGGGTCTCCTTAAATTTGGTGGGATGTGTATAACACCCGCTTCGGTTTCATTAAAACCTGTACCGTCAGCCGCAGCTGTACCGTTTTCAACGATAACATCACCGTGGTCGGACATTATTTAATGAAAGTTTGCAGAGCACAATATTTTGGAACACTGTATCCTTCAACGTTGAACAAAACCAAACAGCTAATATATATGACTTTCGTCCTATCCAGCTATGATGGATATTATCCCTACCCACTCCAGACGTCTTATGGAGTATTATGAGTAGAGGTCTCTGAGAAAAGCACGACTGAGTTACTTCAGTATCTAGCGTTAAATTAGTGCCTTACCAAACCGTTGGGCGCCATGTAGTGTAGTTCCTATATCCCTGATAGGCTCTGCGCATTGGAATAACATTCACTATAGATTTGACATAGGACTAAGATCAGTATGTCTCTATCGAGTATATTAAACTTAATTACTTGTGTGTGCCAGCTAACTTAGCGGTCACTAGAAACTTCTTGAATATACAAGAAGGGATTAGTCTCTGACAACTGCATAAACATGACAACTTTGTTTCCTTTTAGAATCGGAACAGTCTCAGAATCGTGGAAACAATAGATAACAGTTTCATTCAGTCAATCGTGCATGCTTCATTTCTACAGAGTTGCACAGAAATAGAGAGACGGGCGTTTCAATAAAAGGGTTTACTGAACAGTCTTATTTCTCTTGCAAGAGATATGAATTGCTACAATCGTAAGATAGACTGTGAAGTACAATATGTACGAGGTTAGCAGTAAGATAAAATAATACTGCAATAGCATGGTTTGTATCTATGACATTTATTAATCAAAATACATACATAAATAACATACGCTAAAATGTGATACTCATCTGATGCTTCTAAATTGTTCTACCCCAGTGTACCTAAGTGCAGTACGAGGTTTGAAGTAGTTGCCATTTCTAAAGTATAGCTAGCTATATTTTAGTTGAGCCAAGTGTTGCCAAAAGTTTCTCTAAGTTCTAGTCAGCTCCATACCTTAGAATGAGAGAAGTTGGAATCTCTTTTCTGGACTCGATAGTCTAACCCCCGCAAGGGAAGTCAGAGAGCACTGGAGCTTGATTCTCTGCGAGGGTTGGATCGAATCCTCCGGGAACCGCAATTTGCCAGGGCAAGTGCTGGTATATTTATACCTTGAAGGTGTCTAGGAATGCCAGTACTGACGTAAAAGTCAGGCAGAGGAACGTCATGAATGAACCCCTAAGGAATAGATGCTCATGCATACTTAATGAGTTCTTGGAGAAATCAATATTCAAGCTGAGGGAAATTCCTAAAGGTTTAAGGGTCTGGTTTTCCAAGAATTCGTTGTGACGTGGATGGACGGATGTAGGGGGCCATGCCTGTATTTGGTTTGTACGGACAATGTCTAAATAAGGGCCGGATTTCTATGTCCAATATAAGGGCAATTTGAATTGTACCTATATAAGGGCATAAATCGGGAAACCTATATACAGAATCTAAATCTGCACACAACATAGGGTGGCAGTGTTTCCTAAGTGAGGGGCTGGGTAAATTTACTTTTGAGAGGCACACTCTGAAAATGAGTGGCCATCAAACTGATTAGGAAGGAAGTGACAACTTTTTGTTTTTTTGTTTTTATTCATTTCACACATGTGAGCAACAATACAATTTCAATCATATCTTCAACTGTATCAGTCCGTTCTTGCATAACAAACAATCTCAACCATTTCAAACTACACTACTGCCCTTCTCTCTCTCCGTCTCACCCTTACTTCCCGATGAGAGCATCCCTAAAGGAGCACCATCCATCTCAGTTTTTGATGACAATATTCAGAGCCAAAATGCAGGTTTCATTTGTCTGCCCAGCCCCTGGATTCATCATTTAGAAGACAAGCCTTAGCTATACGCAACCCATTGGTGTTTTCTCTGACCCTCTCCGAATTATACATTACTATGCCAGTGCCCCTTCCCCCCCTGGAACCCTCTTCCCATCTTCTCAACTAATAATTATCCTTGATCTCAGTGCACACCCCAGATGGAGTCATGGTGGCCTGGCGTTAGGGGGCTCTTCATCTCATCCCAAACCCATCTTCTGGATGTCTTTTCATCAATAGGTCTTCTTCAGTGGCCCACACCACCATATCTTTAACTCAACAGTCCATCCTCGGTGGTCCAACTGCGACCCAGTGTGTAGCAGTTCTTTGCTTAGCTAGGACCATGTCTAACACTATACATTTTCTGTCCCTCTTTCCTATTTTCAGTATGAGCTCAAGCAAACAGTGTATAATCGTAGGGAGCACTGTGAGGCCTGTTCAGTGTATATGCTTAGTCAAGATGGCCTCCCAAAGGCCCTGTACAATCCTACAGCTTCAAGGGACATGTATAAAAGCAGCGTCCTCTTCCAGAGACCTAGAGCATCTAAAAGAACACCTGGGGTACATTTTACACAGTTTTGTGCACATCCTAGGGTCAGATAGACCTTATGAACATAGTTCTATTGAATAAGCGTCAATAGCGCATTGCTCGACACCTCCTTGACTCCTATGTTTACCTTTTCCTATTTCGCATCTGTAATGGGTCCAGCGGTGCTCGCATGCCACCTATCTCGCACCTTTAATCTTATTAGGGGTCTGTCCAAGTACAATGCTCTATATATAGTAGATATCCACAGTTGGCTAATATGTATAATTCTCCCACAGTTTGTGAGGGCATAGGCACCTAGCCAGATCTCCCTAGCCATCCGTGCAATCTTAGCATACAGTAGGAAGCGGCCTGACCCAATCCCACAGGTGTCTTGAGCAGCAGCACCCTTCCGGGTGTAGGTCAGTGTTAGACCTGACACACTTGAGGTAGGGTTTCCCTGAACTTTTTGCTTTTTCCACATGGGTTTGGCTGATTCTCTTTTAGTGTCTTTAGGGCTCTTGTCACTTTCCCTCTGGAAATGCAGTGTGCAAGTGCGCACACCCTTCCTACACGTAGGAAGGGGTGCTTACATTATGTTTTTAAACATGTCACAAGCCTGCCATGTCAGGCCTAAGTGGATGCACTTACACCTATGATGTTTTTAAACATGTGTCAAGCTTACCGTTACAGGTCTCTGGGTGCGCAATTGCACAAGCAAGGTGAAAGGTAGGGCAGGTACACCTGAGTGTTCCCTGCCCACTGTATTTTCACTACCTATGAGGTTTGCTCTTCCAAAGATTAGCATGAGAGAATGGTTAAAATAACTTCAAGTTGCAATCGTGGCTTATAGTGGAGCGGCCTCATAAAGTTTCCTAACATTGGATTCACAATGGCAAACCCTCTCCTGTTGTGAGGAGGGATGTATCATTAATAGCTTAGAAAGGCTAGTTCTAGAAAGTGAGAATTTCTCTGTGTGTCTTTTACTTTGACTCTAGTCCACACTAGAGGATGGGGGTGCACATCTTTACATTCTTCATATACAGCTATAAACATTGGGCATGCAACTGGAACGACAATCCTCTGCCATTTGAGGGCCTGACTGGATACATTGAAAGAAGAGATTTTGGCAATTGGCCTCTGGGAGCCAGAGAATGGCCCCACTAAAGATTAAGATCTGCATTCCACTGCCCAATGGCAGACAGAACTGAAATTTAGGGAGGACATCTGTGATTCAAAAGGAAATCCTCTGAACCACCCCAACTTTAAAGGCACACTACAGTATAACAACTGGTGCCTTACTTCAGCAGGGAAGAGACGTGTGGGGACGAGGGACAGGAGACACTGGAACTGCGTGGTGCACACTGCCAGAGGAATCTGTTGTTCACAAGAAGGATTACTGACATGGGAAGGGACCATGCACCCTTCCTGAATAGTGGCTCGCCTGGACTGCCTACCTGCTGCTGTGTGGCACCCTGAAGTGTGCTCTCCAAGGGCTTGTTGGCTTGCCCCCTGTTCTTTGGTGGAGGTCTCAGGGGCATAAAAGACCTCCCGCGAGGGACCACATCATCTACCTATGACACCTGGCACCGAATTACAGATGTGCACGCTTTACACTTCCGCGGGGCACTTTGGTATTATAGAAGGGGACGCAGATGCTTGTGCATCCCCTTCTATAATACCAATAGCAACAAACGGTGGCGCATTTAAAGCACCAGCGCTATCAACAGAGGGTGGTCCCTCATTTGCATAGGGGCGTGCCTTATGCAAATGAGGGAATTCCTTTGACTCAGCGGCCGCAACATATTACAGACGTGGGTGCAGAGTCAAAGAAGCCCTCAGGAGGAGCACTGACAGTACGCCATTTAAAAAGTGGCGCATTGTCAGAGCGCCTCCTGACAGCAGGCCTCTGCAGGGGGTAAAGGGGGTCCCATAGACCCCCCCAGACATCCCTTTGCAGACGGGTGCAGTCACTGACTGCATCCGCCTGCAAGGGGATCTCTAAACCCCTTTGAAAGTGCAGGCGGGTGCCGTCTGCACTGTGAAAACACGAAGCGGCTTCTCCGTTTTTTCACATGAATGCGCTGCCCCCAGGGCATAATGTGGCCCATTACCACTGTTTGTTCCCTTCCACGCCTTTTTAAAGGTGCGCCGGGCGCAAACAGTGATAAGGTGTAATATGGCCCCTGGAGAGCAGTGCTCTCTTAAGTGCCCACATAATTTGCTGGATTCCCACTGGCAGCGTGGTGAGAGCGTGAAACTAAGTATTGTGCCTGGAGACCAGATTGTCTGGTGCGGAACCCAAAAAGCATTTCCCGCATCTCAGGAGTGTGGCTCCTGTATCACGAGGCCTCGATATGCATAAGCGTCTTGTTGGTGGTGAGAAAATTCCCCGGTTGCGGAACCGCGTATGGCCCTATTCATCGATCATGCCGCATCTCTCTCATGTAACATGCCGACTGCATGCTCATTGCCTGCAGTGTCTGATTCACAGGTTGTGACCCTCGGAGGTGGGGGGCGTACCCATAGCAGTGCCTCATTCTACCTCATATGACATCACTTAACTTGTGCCTGTGTGTATGACCAGAATTGTCTGGTGATTCTCAATTCAATGCACACCAGATGTTGTGCCCCATTTCCAGGGAGGCATGGAATTTGCAACTCTTCGTTATGTGTGACTGAAATTGTCTGGTGCAAATTAGCTCAATGTGCACTAGACTTTGTGCCTCATTTCCAGGGAGGTATGTAATTGATATCTCTTCATTGTGTGTGACCAGAATTGTCTGGTGCGACTCAGCTCAATGCACATCAGACGTTGTGCCTGATTTCTAGAGAGGTGCTGAGTTTGCGACTCTGCATTGTGCGTGACCAGAACCATCTGGTGCAACTAGTACCCACGCACACCAGACGTTGTGCCTCATTTCCAGGTAGGAGCGGATTCATGTTCCGGAGGGCCCGGATTGCCTGGGCCCTACTTTGATCGACGTGCGTCCTACGGGATATTTCTTTCTTCCAAGAGGCTATCCTGCTTCCTCCCCCATTAATCGATAGTTCCTCTTGTGCCCCCAGTGCAGCGGACCAACTGCCATCTCCTCACCTGGCCCGACGACCATGTGTTGCCAGGTGGTATTGCCTGGATCAAACCTGGGTGGTGAGAGTAATTGACAGGTCTAAAGAGCGCTTCTGAGAGCGAACAGAAGTGGGTCCCCCCCTGAGCTTTGCAGAACTGGGCTGGTGCCTAAAGGCACAGTGTGGAATCCGTTGATTGAACTTCCTGAGTAGTGGCCATACCTCCATTTGAAATTAAATGAAATGAAGAACTTATATAGCACTACTTATACCCGGAGGTGTCTAGGCGCTTAATCAGCTTACAGATGGCTACAGTGGGGGCACCCTAAAATAGCCAGGTTTTCAATCCCTTACTACATTTAAACAAATTGGGTTCTTTTTTTCTTAGAGATACAGGACGGGAATTCTAGAGCTTAGTGGTAGTGTAGCCAAAGCTTTTTCCTCCCCATTTTACTTTATGTGCCTTGGGGATGATCAAATTACCATTGTCTGACAATCTAAGCGGTCTGGCTGGAATGTAAGATTTGAGAATTTGTGACAGTTACCACGGACCAAGGCCATGTCTAGATTTAAAAGCAATGCATAAAGCTTTAAATTGAATGTGTTTGCAGATGGGCAGCCAATGTTGGTCCGTGAGAGCCCTGGAGACCGAATCATAGCGAGAAAGCCCAAACAGGACTCTCGCCGCAGCATTTTAAGTCATCTGAAGTTTGTGGATGCTGCGCTTGTCGCACTGGTAAATAAGGCGTTACAGTAGTCCAGCCTGGATGCAATTAATGCTGTGACCACTGTTTTCCTTCGATCAAAAGTAACAAACGGAAGTACTTTTTAAATAATTTTGAGGATAAAAAAGCATGCCGATGTGGTGTGATTGATCTGAGTTTCAAATGACAGCTTAGTGTCGAAGAAAACCCCGAGATTTTTCCCTTCATTAGAGGGTGTCGGAAGAGGGCCCATGTGATTGGGCTACCAGCTGTCTGACCAAGTTAGGGATGGATTTCCAAAGAGCATAACTTCCGTTTTTGATGAATTAAGTTTTAAACCATTATCTTGCATCCAATTTCCTATGTGGCCCATACATTCTTGGAAACGAGACGCAGCACGACTGCCACCTAATTAACCATTACCTAGCCACACCTTTTTCCCCGGGGTCCTGAAGTGTGACTCAAGCTGCGATCGGCCACCAGATCGTCGCCAATGAAAGGTGCCATGTTGCAAGGATCACAGGATCCAAAGATCCATATAAGTAGGCTTTACTTCCACCTTCATTCAATACTGCCAGCAGAGAAGCCAGGTAGAAACTACTGCCCACGTTTAAAGGAATACATTTCACCCCTACTTTCCACATTCCCTCTAACCTTCAACATTCCACCCAATAGACACCAGTAAGACCCAACAGTAGAGTTGATAGTGCTTATCCCTAAGCCTGATAGAGACCGCTTGGAACTGGAGGCCTTCACTCGCTGTCCATGCTAAACATAGACACGAAGATACTCAGTAAAGTGCTTGCGAACAGAATAAACAAAGTGATCCCTGAGATGGTACATGAGGACCAGTGTGGATTTATTCTTGTAGAAACAAAGTATGTAACTTTGCAGGCTGTCGCATGTGTTACATGCGCTGCAGCTGGAGGGAGAGTATGGCTTGGCATCGTTGGACATTGAACAAGCCTACGATACTGTGAATTGGGCCTACATGTGGGAATGTGGGAAGTGTTACAACATATGTGTTTAGCAAGGGAATACATAAAGTGGATTAAACTATTGTATACTAGACCACTGGCAAGAGTACATAGGGGACGAGGTTGCACACTTTGAACTGGAGAAGGGAATGCAACGGGGTGTACCCTTTCCCCTTTAATGTTTTTACACTGGCTACCGAGCCTTCAGCTTATAAGTTGAGGGCAGTCCTACCGGGGTGGGTAATTTAAGTGGGGGCAAACACATATGCGGTATGGGTGAGGGATGGCATCGAGTTGGATGATGGACTGGCAGGAGGCAGTCTCCTCACCAAGAGTAGTAGCAATCCTGGCCAGGCTCCAGCTAGTTCAACTCAAGATTCTCCATAGAGTATTCGTCACAGGGCTTAAGCTGGTGTGCATGGGGAAGGCCGACAATGGAGACTGTAGGCGACGATGCGGTCAGGAATGCACATTCTTACACATCATATGGGAGTGCGAGCGCATACAACCATATTGGCGCAGGATTCACAAGGAATTAAGCGAAGTGCTCGCAACTGTCATACACCGGAGGCACGTAGATGCTTCCTAAACATATGGGAACCCACTGATTTGAACAGCTACCACACGCAATGGGTCATGTTAGGTCTCACGCTGGCAAAAAGGAACATTGCACAATTGTTGGGAGCGGCACAGCCACCCAAAGTAGAAGCCTGGAAGGAGGACCTAGATTGGTGCATGTATCGAGAAAGGACTGTATTTATAGCCCGAGGATGCCCCCAAAAATGGTCCAAAATATGGGGCACCTGGAACTTTTATCGAGGGCATATCTGCACTCCCCCACTTAGTATTGACCCCGACGATCCCCCTACCCCATAGTGTGTGCTCACAAAGCTCAAGCTTCTAGACTATTCATTGTTACTTCCACTGATTGTACTGTATCTAATTCCTCTGCATTGTCTATCATATGTCGATGAATGTTTAATAAAAAGAATAATATATTAAAAAAAACACATATCTGGTGTTTTTTGACAAAAGCGGAAGAATGGGAAAAATTACACAATGTAAAAATAAGAAAGTCCACGGTGAAACCGGTAGGACATGGTGGAAAGCCATTGAAGTGTTGGGGGATTTGATGCAAGATTGCATTTTAAAGGGAATAAGGCAGAATGTATGGTGTATGTGGCAGCAGAAGGTTCAAATTTCCTGGGTTGGTTGGATCAGAGTAATCTGAGTATCATTTTCCCGACCGATCATCGCGCGGCACCTTAACTATAAGGACTGAGATACCATACTGCAGCAGGCCAGATTGAAGGAGAACCTCACGTTTGCCTCCAAACACATTGTGATTTTCCCAGATTACACCAGGATGGTGCAGCAGCGCAGGCAGTCATTCGTCGAGGCAAAGGCGCGTCTTGGGGCCTTAAGATCCAGTATTCTCTGCTGTTTCCGGCTGACCTGAGAGTGGTCTGCCAGTCGCGGACGCATTTCTTCGAGACACCTGAGGAGGTTTTCTGCTGGACTGACGAGACTGTGAAACCCAAATCCCACACTCCTCCTAGATTGGACTCTGACTGTTCATCCGGGGATCGTGGGTGAGACTCCCTGGAGCCGGCTAAAAAGCAGCGCCACCGCTCGCTCTCTAAAAAGCATTTCAAGACTCGTGGCAAGTCCCGCCGGCGACTAACAGAAGACCAACCAGAACCTACAGCATCCTGACTGATACCCTGCCGTGACCTACTTGATGACTGAACATTCTGGATGTCGATGATATTTGGGCTACAATGCTCATGCTTACCTCTGCCATAAGACATTAATATGCGCAGGGGATAGTTACAGGGGATCCATTGGCTACATGTTGTACTACCCCCCGTTGGGGGTCGGGCGCACAGTATGCCGCGATAGATACTTCAATGTTTATGAGGTATTGGGGTGAGGGGAGGATTTGTGGGAGGTTCAAGGGGAAGTTTTTGAAGTTCGTACCTTTAGTTAGTGTGTTTTCCAATCAACACGCGTGCAGTCCCAGGCAGGTCAATCACATCTACTGCGCACATGTCTCTGTGGGGTTCCTATGCCAGACGCATCGCCTAGCCCAGTGACCGGGAACTCCGGGTCATTAGCTGAAACATTTGTGTCCTCCTAGATAAAATCAAACAGGGTGCTGTGCTATGACAGGCAAAACGCTATAGAGCCAATGAACTACTACTACAAGAGACCCACTTACTGGGCACGAATACACCGTGCCTGGCGGGATTTGGGTTTGCGCAGACTTTTCACATGGGTTCACCAGGGGGGTCCGGGGTGTAGCGATTCTTATTCATCGCAGCGTTCCCTTTGTCCACAGTAAGTCATGGCCCGACCCTTGGGGTTGATACATAGTAATCTCCGGAACATTATATGGGGAACCTATTGTCTTTGGCAGCGTATACACTCCCGCCCCCTTGGCATGGAAACGTGTAGAGCGATTGACAACACTTTGGACTGAGATCCCGCTGGGGTTGATGGTGGTGGGAAGCGACTGGAACAACGTGCTATGCCTGACACGGGACAGGTGGCATGGTGGGGGGCAACCGCCGGTGACTCAAAAATCCAAACTGATGCCCATGATTCAGGGGATGGGATGGACAGATTCCTGGAGGGCGCTGCACCCCACTGAACACGAATACACATACTTCTCTGGCATACATGAGTCCTTTTCCCGTATAGATTATCTCTTTCTATCAGAAGTCCATATCCATGGATTAAAGCCCGCCGAGATACTGCCACAGGACCTCTCGGACCATTCAGCTGGTCTTAGGCCCGAAGCGCTCTCCACTGCGTTGGTGGCTCTAGCCTTGGCTCCTGCAGGACAAGCAATATCGGTTGCACATCCACACCTCCATCACAGATTATTATTCACATAATGCCGGGACAGTTTCATTCCCTATAACTCTATGGGAGGCTATGAAGCCCACGCTTAGATGGATAGATATTGCCTTTTGCGGGGCAAGACGTAGACAGCGTTGGGAGAGATTATTACAGGCCGAGGCCAGACTGGTGATCTGGAGCGTAGAAATAGGGGGACTTCAGGGGAGGGGGGGCACTGCGCGCAGACAGCTGCTTGCAAACATGTGCCAGTGAGCTACTGGATGAGGCTAGACTCTACAGGCTCCCAATGCGCAGCCGGATATATCAGTGAGGTGACAAATAGAGCACCCTACTGCACCGCCTGTGACAACAGTTGATGCGCCCCCATGTCCTCCCGACTATACAGGGGCCGGAAGGGGAGACTCTCACAGACCCGTTGCACTTAGCAGCTAGTTTCGCCACCTACTTCCGAACCTTATATGCCCACAGGAAACCCTGTCTACAGATACCAATTGTAAGTTCATTGATGATCTCCCCCCAGGGACTCTCTCTAAAACGGCGCGGGTGGTCTTAGACGCCCCACTGTCGATCGAGGAGTGGCAAATGGCTTTCCATGCGAATTCCTTAAACACAATCAGTCCCTGCTGATGGAGCTTTACCTTGCGGCTCTTAATGCAGCAGTTGAGGACGGCGGTCTTCCACGAGACTGGAGACGTGGAAATAGTATTGTTCTACAAACCAAACCGCCAGAACTTCACTCGTCATATTGCCCGATTTCGTTCCTTAATGTGGAGGCTAAGCTCTTGGCTAAGGTGATCGCAAACCGCTTGGCTCCACATATTACAGATCTTATACACCCTGTCCAGGAGCGCCTTATGCCCAGCCGCGCTACACGGCATAACATACGTCATGCGCACAAGGCAATTGCTGCTGTAGACAAACTTGGGGAGTCAGCGGCACTACTCCTCGCCAACATGGATAAGGCCTTTGATTCACTTAGTTGGGTATACCTCTTTGCTCAGCATAGTTGTTTAAACATTCGCCCCGCCTGTTAACCCTCATATACCTCCTATATACTGATATTACAGCATCAGTTCGGGTCGCAAATTCCATTTCTGGCTGTTTTACAATAGGGCGGGGTACCCGTCAGGGATGTTCCCTCTCCCCATACCTATTTGGATTGGTTATGGAGCCGTTGGCTGCGTGGGTGAGGATGGACCCCCAGATTCATGGTTTGAATGGTCGTGGGAGGTTTCAGACCGCATAGCGCTCTATGCGGATGATGTACTGTTTTTCCTTACCCGACCTGATAGGAACAGCACCCGACTCCTCAGGATTATGCAGATCTTTGGGTAAAGTTCTGGCCTTTACATGAATCGAAGCAAATCGTATTTGAGGCCCCTGCGTGAGAGGGTTGGAGGAGCATCTGGATGCATGGTCTCGAGAGGTAACGTTAGTCCCCAATGGTTTTAAATACTTGGGGGTGTTTCTAACTGCATCTTAATCTATTTCCTGGGACAGAAATTTGGTTCCCTTGTGGGTGCAGACAGGAGACCAGGTTCGTATGTGGTCCTACCTACCTCTTTCCCTATTTGACAGATGTGCCATATTTAAAATGATAAAACTCACAAAAAAGATACCGGATGGTCTAGATCAGTAGTTTAGGAAACTGAATGTGGTATGTGGGGAGACCGACAATTAATTTTGTAAAGACGAGAACCCTCACTCACCCCGAAGGATGACATCATCATTGGGTTCCCTCTTCCACACTGTGCCCGTAAGGTACACAGTGTGGGCTACAACTCTCCCGCAGGAGAGGAGCGTGAGGTGTTTTATTCTACCAATGTTCAGGGGAGTGAGGGGCAGAGTGCAAAAAGTGAATTAAAACTAACTCCTGTTAGACAAATTATTATTTTAATGTGGTCCCCAGTGGTTAGGATTAAAAATGGCAATAATGAGGGGGCGTGGCTTGCAGCCGATGAAGATGGCCGCACTCTAGTGCGGCTCCGGAGCCCGGCGCCCGATCCCGCACCATTCCTGCAATAATCCTGGCCTAAAACCGGCAAAAATTGAACGGCACCATCCCCTGAACACCCGGAGCTCCGGACGGGCGAGGAGGGCGCCGGGAGGTGTGCATCTGGCCCGGGGGCTGCCTTGAGGCGGGCGCCGGGCATGAGTGCAGAGGCAGCGCCGGGGCCTCGAGTGGCGGCCTCCCGATCCTGGAAAGTCTGAGGGGGCGTGGCCAAGGGCTCGCGGCGTCGGCGGTCGAGCGCCGAGCACGGAGCCCCCGGGGCAGCAGTAGCAGCGAGGCCCGGAGCCCTGGAGACGAGTCTCCCCTGTCGCCCTCTACATTCTGCGCTTCTGGTGGCGGAGACACCGGCGTGGCGCGACGCCGCATCTGAGGTGGAGGAGGGGCAATGGCGGCGCGAGCAAAGTAGAGGAGGCATTGGCACACAGCATACGTGAAGGCTGCCTGAGGCGCTGGGAGCCGGCAGCAGCGAGGAGGAGGCGCCGCTCCATCAGTGAAACCCCCGGGGGGGGGGGGGGGTCCTCGGCATCCCCTGGAGCCCCGTGTGGCCTTACGGCAGGCGACGCGTGAACGCCGGAGGATTAGCGCAGAAGGCACCGGCGGAGTGTGGTGGGCAGCATTTAACCCGGTAAGGTGCCAGCGCGTGGTTGGAGGCCTGCATAGTGGCTTGACTGGCGGGGGGCAGCGGCGGGACCCCGGGGCAACGGACAGGCAGCGAGTCGGTGACTCCGTGGCTGGCGGCGGCGCCTGCCGGACCCCCGCTGATTTCCCGGTCCCTCCCCAACTCTCCTGTGGACACAGCCCGAGGGGCGCGGAGTCCGCCTGCGCCGGCCATCATGGGAGGAAAAGGCCACCGTGGGGGAGCACAGGCCAGGCTTGAGAAGTATGCATTCCAGAAGGACCGGACTGCCTCCCCCCCCCTGAAAAGACTAAAGAGATCACCCTGGCAGATGTCATGGCCACGCTGACCCAGATGCAGGTCTTCATAGGCACGATCTCCACAGACGTAACGCTGCTGAGAGCCGACGTCGCAAAAATTAATACGAGACTGTCCGAGGTCGAAACGACTACGGCGACCCTCACAAACGAAGCGGCCGAGAGTAAGAAACGGATACAGTCTCTGGAACTGGTACAAAAGCAGCTGTTGGTCAAGCTTGATGACCAGGAGGGCAGGTCCAGGAGGAATAACGTGCGCGTCGTGGGTGTGCCGGAGAGCGAACGGGGACCGGCACTGGACCTCTTCGTTGAAAAACTTATCACGGAACAGCTGCAGCCATGTGGGCTCTCAAAATTTTTCTCAGGGGAGAGGGCGCACCGGGTGCCTGGGGGGAGGCCGAGACCCGGGGCCCCCCCGCGCCCGATCCTGGCCCGCATTTTCAACTTCCGAGACAGGGACGCTATCCTCCAGGCGGCGCGTGCCGCCCCCCCGCTGAGGGTGGACAACTGCACAGTTACCCTCTATCCGGACTACACCACGACAGTGATGCGGCAACGCCGAGACTTCCTCGCGGTCAAGGCGGAGCTGCGCGCTCGAGAACTTAAATACGCAATGCTTTATCCAGCGAAACTACGGGTGGAGGCCGAGGGGCGCACTTGGTTCTTTGCCACGCCGACGGAGGCCACGGAGTGGTTGGAGGGATGGCGCCCGGCGAGAACGGCAGGCCGAGCGGGACGCACCCCTCGAAGCCATTCTGCCTCCCCTGAGAATCTGGAAGAAACTGGGTCAGGAGGGGGTGACGGCACGCTGCGGAGCTGAGGCCGCGATGGAGCGAACGAACTTCGGCGACGGGGAAGTGTCAGGTGCCAGATGGGTTCGGGCGATCACAGGAGACTCGGACATTGCAGGGGCGCTGTTGTCTTTGAACTTTGCTGTCTTCTGACAACCGGTTACTTGAATGGACAAGCACATGGTGCGGGGATCGGACGAGGGACAGTGAGCAGCTCCTCCCCCATACGCAAGTAGCAAGTTATGGGATTTAAGCACTCTGCTAAGTTGGGGTGGCGGGTAGTTTTAAATCCGCTGGGCAGGGAGGCAGGGAGGAGGGTGGGGGGACGGGGGCACCTTGGAAAAGTTGGTTTGTGTTCTGTTCTAGGTTTAGCAACTACTCATTGGCGAACTTTGCAACCTCGGCCTGTTATAGACCAAAGGAGGAGTGCACGGCAGCGAACACTTTCAAACACATAGCGATACCCGGGAGGCCACCGCTAGCTCCACTGAGGGACATGGCAACAACGCAGCCCCTCGTTCAGTGTTCTGTCATGGAATGTGAACGGATTGGGAGATAAGATTAAACGAGGGCTGGTCCTACAGTATCTCAAGCGCAGGGGGCCGGCGGTGGCACTCTTGCAGGAAACACATCTAGTAGGCACGACCACGAAAGCACTGGACAGATGGGGATTCAAGATGGCGATACATTCTGAGTTCACGTCTGGGTCCCGAGGGGTGGGCATATTAGTTAACAAGCGCTTCCCCCGATCATGGTTGACTCCCGTAGAGAGGAGCAGGGCCGCTTCGCGGCGCTGACCTGCCAATGGGAAGGGAAGTTGTATAATTTGGTGACTGTATACATCCCCCCGACACTCCACCAAGATACTTTCGGGGCACTGGGTGAATTCCTGCTGTCGTTGCCGCAAGGGGAGCTCATCATGGGTGGGGACTTTAATGCAACTATGGACCTGCTACTGGACAGGTCATCATTCAGAGACCACGGTAGCGCCACCCCCAAACTGCGTGAATTCACGGAGGCACTCGGCCTCATAGACACCTGGAGAACGCACTATCCGGAGGAGAGGCAATTCACATTTCACTCGGGGGCCCACAACACTCTTTCCCGCATAGACTACATTTTCACATCACCCACGGGGTTGAGGGGAATGACGGAAGTCTCTCACCTGCCCAGGGGCATTTCGGACCACTCGCCGGTAGTCATTACATTTGCAACCTTCGCCCCACGTAAACGCAGGATATTCCCAATTCACCCGGGTTACCTCAAAATCCCTAAAATTAGTAAAGGCCTTCAGGCGACGACCAAACAGTATTTTGCTGAAAACAAGGACTCGGCGGTAAGCCCGACGACGTTGTGGGAGGCGTACAAAACAGTCCTTCGCGGACAGGCAATCTCAATGGTTACAGACCATAAGAGAACCCAACAGCTAGCGGTGCTTAGGCTTGAGCAGGGGGTTAATGAGGCAGAGACCGACCACGCCACGCATACTGATGACACTACGCATAGAGTCCACATGGCACAGCAGGAATATAAGTCCTATCTTTGGGAGGCCGCACGAGTCAAACAGGTGGCAACACAGCATAAGATTTATGAGCTGGGGGACAAGGCAGGTAAACTGCTGGCCTGGCTTGAGAAGGGGGAGCGGGCGGCGCGTTGGGTGGCGCGGATCAGGCTGGATTCGGGAGACTTTACGTCGGAGCCACGGCAAATCGCGGAGGCCCTAGCGGCTCACTACAAAAAGATCTATACACCGGAGGCCTCATCTACTGTGGCGGATAACGAGGCCTTCCTTTGGGACATCGCGATGCCAAGGTTGGCCCCGTCTGGGGTGGATGCCCTGGAGGCGGACCTGACGGCTGAAGAGCTCACATTCGCAATACTAGCTCTCCGCGCTGGGAAGGCGATGGGGCCAAATGGTATCCCGGTGGAATTCTATAAGAAAAACACTACTCACGTAGTCCCGCACCTATTGGCCATGTACAAAGACAGCTTATCGACAGGAATCCTGCCCCAAGACCAGAGAGTGGCTACCATAGTGGCAATTCCGAAGCCTAACAAACCCGCGCATGACTGCGCTTCCTATCGCCCAATCTCTTTGCTTAACGCTGAGGCAAAGATTCTGGCAAAGGTGCTGGCGACAAGGCTGCAGCCCTACCTTTCGACTCTGATACACCCGGATCAGTCGGGATTTATGCCTCACCGAAATACCGCCCTGAATATACGGCGGCTCCACGGGATTCTCGCGCGCCGCTCCTCGATAGAGGAGGATGCGGCCATCCTCTCATTGGACGCGCGGATGGCGTTCGACCGGGTGGAGTGGCCATTCCTCTTCGCCGTTCTTCGCCACATGGGACTCGGTCCCAAGATGTGCGCCTGGATCCAGCTTTTGTATACCGAACCATTGGCACAGGTGGTAGTCAACGGGCATATCACAGACCCCTTCCCGTTGGGGCGGGGGACGCGACGGGCCTGCCCTCTTTCCCCGCTCCTCTTTGCTCTGTCTCTGGAGCCGCTTGCGGCCTGGGGGCGGCAGGACCCGGTGATCCGGGGACTAAGATGGACTATGGGGTGGGAGGACCGCATCTCCCTCTATGCTGACGACGTCCTGCTGTACCTAGCCTCGCCGGCGCGCTCGATCACTTGTCTCCTGGACATCTGTGCGTCGTACGGGAGGGTGTCCGGCAATGAGACAAACTGGGAGAAGTCAATTGTATATATGCTCCGAGGCTCCCCGCCTCGGCTCCCGAGGGGATGTAAGGTCCGGGTGGTGGAGGACGGGTTCAAATACTTAGGAATCTATGTGACCGCTGATAGGGAAAGATTTGTTGCTGAAAATCTGGCGAAGCCCCTGCATAGGTTTCGCAGCGACGTCAAGCACTGGTGTTCCTTGCCCTTGACACTGCTGGGGAGGGCCGCCCTCTTCAAAATGATGGCTCTCCCTAGATTCTTATACATACTTCAAAATACTCCCTTCCCGGTTGCGCCTACGTATTTCGCCGCCATCAACGCGGAGGTCACCAGCCTATTGTGGGAAGATAAAGCGCCGCGGATAGCACTCCATAAGCTCATCAGAGGGTGATACGACGGAGGTATAGCCCTCCCTGACATAAGACAGTATTATTGGGCATCGCAACTTATGGTGATAAATCAGTGGCTTCATGTGCCTGGGGATGACCCGGCGTATCGTATGGATCGGCAGCTGCTGGGGGTCGGGGGGGTCATGGGAGCGCTCTACAACCACAAGAGGGGCCACTGCCCCTCGGGTCCCACGGCACATACTCTCCAGATATGGTTTGCGGCGCAGCGGGCTCTGGGCTGGGCCGGAAAGGTAACCCAGGCCACACCTTTATGGGAGGCGAAACAGTTGGGGGTGCTGCGCACCACCAAGGGGTTCCACCAGTGGGATCTAATTGGCATCTCCAGGGTTGGTGACCTTTGGAAGAAGGGAGTGTTGGTCACATTTGCCCAATTACAAGCTGATTACGACTTGGCCGACACCGAACGTTTCAGGTACTTACAAATCCGTCACGCACTCCAAGCGGCGGTCCCGCCCGGGACCCGGCTTCCAGAGTCGTCGCCATTGGAAGACCGGCTCCTCACGGAACATCTGACGCAAAGAGCGACGTCCCTAACATACCGGAAGCTGATAAACAATCGGCCAGACCCATTTGTGGCCCTTAAGAGTAGATGGGAGACTGAGCTGGGGGACTTTGACGAAGCGGAATGGCAGGCGGCGCTTTCCTCCCCTAAGGAGGTGGGCATATCGTCCAAACTGCGGCTGGTCCAACTAAACATTTTGCACCGCACGTACTACACCCGCACACTCTTATTTAAACTTAAACGAGCTGACTCCCCCCTATGTCTCAGGCAGTGTGGTATGGAGGGAACCCTTTTTCACACCCTCTGGGAATGCCCTGTCATAACTCTGTACTGGAAGGGAATAAAGCGCACACTCTCCCAAGTGACCAAAGTTCCGACGCTCCCTGAGCCGCGGAGGTGTCTCCTCAACGTCTGGGAACCGACAGATCTCAATAGAGTGGCACAACTCTGGGTGACACTGGGACTCATGTTGGCGAAACGCATTATAGCCCAGGGATGGGGATCTAGGCAAACACCGACCCTCGCTCAATAGTCCCGGGATATGGACTCCACAATGATTGTCGAAAAAACTGTATATATACATAGAGGATGCCTCAGAAAATGGACCCAGGTGTGGGGTGGGTGGAATGCCTATAGAGGAAATATATGTGAACCCCCACGTGATACTTCAGACTCCGAACTAAGTGACCACGACTAGACGAACTATCGCTTGCTGGCAGAATGAGGTGGACACTATTATGTGATACCGGAGGGGCACCAGTGTTTTTTGAGAATGCCCTGAAAGCCTCGTTGCACTCTCGATGGGTTGGTATACTGCTGAACTTGATGCCAATGTATGTTGCTTTATGTTTGAAAAAACTCAATAAAAATATTTACAAAAAAAAAAAATGGCAACAATGAAAAAGGGTGTATGGATATTCCCCTTTTATGTGTTGGTCAACATGTTTCTGCTCAGTGACCATAAGGTTCGTAGTATTCTTCAGGACTTATTAAACTCTGCCACAATGTGCAATATTTAAAGAAATGAAAAAAAGGCCATACTTCAGTACATAGCATCCAAAAGGTGTCACCGACTTCTGTCTGGTCCACCAGCAATTGGGTACCTACTGTGTACCTCCTCCTACACCAGGTCTTATGACACCAGGTCTCTACAAAGATCCTGTCTCCGTCCCATGTCATAAGCCGAATGACATGGGACGGAGACAGGATCTTTGTAGAGACCTGGTGGTAAACAGAGCTAGCACTGAGGCGACTCTGATCACAACCAATGAGAAACGTGGAGGCAAATCTCGCCAATGGAGAGAAATGTTTTACAGGCTCTGATTGGCTGGAAGTCCGGGCCTGCATTCTAGGCTAGATATAAGTGGTTGAGTTTAGAAAGCTTGTAGACCTACACTTTCCGTTTGTGAACTCAGTTAGGAAATTATAATGGTTTTTTTCCTTTGGTGTGCAGTTTACCTATTTTGTTTAAAAACGTTTCTCCACATCAGCGAAAAGTGCCCGAGGGTAGTCTAATGGGTAAACTCCTTTTCTCCCAGAAAATCAGAGTCCAGGGCGCAGCGGACACACAAGAGCACTGCAGAAACACAAGAACGTCATACAGGACAGTCGACACATCTTACTTTCAAAGAACGAAATACATCTGATATTTGTGTATTCCCACTGAGCCAGCGTACAGCAGTTCTTTACTGCACACCTCCCCTCTGATGGGTGGGCTGTGCCTTAGGAGTCTGCAAGGCTTCTGAAGCTCGTGGAGCACTTTACGAATGGCACAAGAAAGAACTTAGTTGAAAAAATACAATACTGGTGCGAGAAAAAATGAAAGTAGTTGAGACAGTATGAAAGATTTGTTGATGTAATATAGAGAATAATGGATTATTCAAGGGCCGAAAGGAACGCACTGCGTCAGTCTTCAAGTGCCACCGTCACTGCTTAGTCATTAGCTAACCAAGGCTGCCAAGGGAAACCTAGATGTCTGCCTTGCGATTGTTTGCAGCGTGCCCAGTGAGTTTCCATATTGACTACAGCCCCAATCCCGTCTTGCTTACACTGTAAACACAGAGGATGCAAGAAGCAATGACTCGCAAAAGTGCACGTGACACACATTTTCACATGCAGGGCAAATTCCAGGTCGACCTGTGGGATCACAACTAAAAAGAAAGTACGTTTTTACAGGTCTATTTAAGACTATGTCAATTCGTATAACAGTTAAATGTGAACACAAAAAATAATCTGATGCACGGTTTCGAACTGTAATCTGGCACTAGAGTGGAGTGTTCTTTGTCGGTCGTTAATCTACATTAATGGGTCATGACTGATGGCGGCGATTGTGTTTATAGCCGCAACATCTGCATACCCTTTCCATTTCCAGTGGCAGTCAGGATAATGCCTTTTATTTCGTTAAAAAAAAAAATTCTTCACCTACAGCTTCATTCAACTTTTGGTTTGAACTGCTTCAGCCACTTTTCTCAAATTACAGGAGTACCAGGTTTGGAAAAAAAGTTACCCAGCAGATGGGCACACCTAGCTTCGAAACTAACAAGTTTCTCATCCAATTAATAAATTTTCTCCATTCAATATATGTAATGAATCCAGAAACCATGTTTCTTTATCATCATTTTTAATGAGTAATCTTTATTCTGAATGCTTCATTTTACATGTTGTGACTTAAATTGAAACTACTTCTTAACCCAATGCATTTTGGGTCAGGCATGACCCTTCATCAGGGGTCTCTGAAAACAAAATGAAAACCATAACAGTTCAGTCCAAGCCATTCATATCAAAACTAATGGTAATCACGAATGCTAATTCTCCCAAGTGCTTTAAAACTGGATACTGAAGAGTAGAAATGCTAGTGGTCTAAACACTGCTTAGTGTGAAGACTGCAGATAAAAACAGAGTGCAACCGTTATTCAGTGTACCGGTGATTCTAAACAACTAACTCTTCGTGAATGTTCTTTAATTTGTGACATGCTTTACCGCACAAAAAGAAAACGAGAACCCCAATTGCAGTACCTTCATGTACTCGAAACACATGCTTCGCATATTCATGCCGTATAGAAAATTATTTCAAGAAATAGAAATCTCACGTGAAGACGGAAACTGTGAAATAACTGCTAATCTAATAGTGCTCGTAACGGCGTGACTCATGCAAATATCTCAAAAATTATACTCCGCTTACCCTATGCGATGAAAAATAATCAGTGTTCCCGATTACAATCACAACCGTTACCTCCGTGTGGAACAAGCTGGTTAGTACTGATCCAGCGAAAGGCCAGGATAACTTTTCACACATCAACATATCATTCACACTGGGCCCATATACACATTCAGATTTCCTGACTGTTTCGCTGGGGGTCAAGTTTTGTTTTCTTTGATCTAAATTAGTCAATGCCTAACTAATCTTCACAGATCAACACTCTTCCTTTGGTCAATGGACCATTAGTTGAGTAGTTGATGGTAATATTAACAAATGTATTAATTTATCTTATAACTTTTCAATAAAATAATCACAGACTCCAAGTAAGATTCAATAGATTTCATCTAATAATTCAATCAAAATGAACGCTCAGTTATACAGATTCACAGTGCAAACTCCATCAACTTTCATGGGAGAGAAAATTCATTTGACAAATAGCATTCAAATAAACAAATACACTCAACAATCCCAACGCATTGGGAGTGATAGATAAAGAGACAAAAGACACAATAACTCATAGTTTCAAAGAATCTGCAAAATTTAAGATAAAAAATAATTACCTAGGTGAAAACGGAAAACCCAACCCCTGGCCAAAAGGAATGGTGGAGGTCGCCTGATTTAAGAGTCAGGAGACAAAGACTATAGGAAAGGTGCAGGATAGGATTATACTTACTACATTTTTCTGGGACCTGACGCACCGGAGCACATCCCTCTCTTACACTCTCTTCCTCCTCAATATTTTTCCGCAAATCTTCAGCATTGAATCTTCTCAGTCTGTTCTTCCTAGTAGCAGTTCTCGCCCACTCCTCACTCAGCATCAACGTCTCTTCTTAGCAGCTCTCTATCTTAATGTTAAGTCCCTCAAGTATACGCTTTAATTTTGCATGTCCCACCATCAAAGGTTGCAAATGTCTGTGAACCTTGAACTGTGATTGGGCCGGGGCAGGGGAGTTGTCATCACCGCATGCGGTCATCCCAAAATTCTTAACTAATTCTTTGTTTAGTGAACCCTTCCCACTTAATGTATTCAATTTTCAGGACACTTCCTTTCACATGCCTTTCACAAAAAAGATAGATACAATTTTTATATAATTTCTTCAGTTGAGGAGCTGTTCCCAAGCACACTTCCTTGGTCCTTGGCAGTCGGTCAATGTTCCGGTCAGCAGGTCATTTCCCAGATCTTAGTGCGCAGACTCAATTTGTGTTACGTTTCACCCCCCATCTTTCTTTTGGCTTAGCTCATCATGCCCAAATGTTCACTATTGACGAAAGAATCATAAACAGATGTTAATTTATCAAATATGTTATTATCACTGTTTACCTCCCCTTTCTACTCTATCCCAAGTTATTTTCTTCTTTGTTAAGCAAAGCATTAGTAGCGAAAAACTGCTTTTAAAATCCAGGCGATCATATGCCGGGCATGCGGTACTTCAAGACCTACAGTTAGCAACTCCTCACGCATGCATGAGACTTTTCTTCTTCACATGGGTTAACCACGTGGTTATTTAGGCAGGGCTGTTTCGCACATGCGCAAGGGGATTTTCGGTTTCAAGCAGGATTTCAGTTATGTAGCACATTATTCTGTGTTATTTAAGCAAACAGAAAGCCTTTGCCCCCGTGTATAAATATTGTGTGTATGTTAGTTTTCTTTCAAGTCTCTATTCCTACTTGTTAGTACTTGTTAACAAGAGGTTGATTCGAGCAAGTTTCTTTTCTTTGAATCCTTGCTCCATCAGTACCACGGTGTGAGTTGCATTATAGACGGCCCGATGCTTGAGAGTGAAGACGTTCTTAAAGTGAAAGCTAACCCTTTACGAGCTGTGTGAAACACTCGGGAGTGAAATAAAGTTGCAAGATAAATAAAAAAGCCTAACTGAACTTATACACAGACGGACATTGATAAAATGCCCACCCCATATTCTGTATAACACTGAAAGCATGACTTTCAAAACAATTCCAAAGATGTTTCTTGCTATAGCGTCCCTCAAAATCGAACTCAGATACACTACCACATGCTATAAGAACACAATAAACTACACAAATCTGTCCCCTAAAGAAAACATGAAAATTCCAATCGGTCATTCACCCCATATGGCTGCATTGTATGACGTTGTTTGATCCAATGAAACTCAGATCTTGCCTGTTGTTTCTGTTGATCCACATCCACTCTGGTTTTTAACAACTCCAAAATGATGAAAAGTAATTGAGCCACATTTTGTCCTGCTTGTTGCCAGTGCACTGCCAAAGTGGACTTAGCGTTTTGAGTTCTGATATTACTTTGGTGTTCGGAAATCCACATTTTTACCTTACGTGCAGTTCTACACACGTAGAGTTTTCCACACGGGCATTTCAGAGCATAAAAAACATTTACTGTGTCACACGTGCTAGAATGCTGAAATGTTATAACTGATCCTTTAGTGGGGTGTATAAATTGATTCCCAATGATTACATTGTTGCACTGTACACAATTTGCACATCTTGGCATTCCTTTGTATGTTATTATCTCAGTTTTTTTCTTGCTTGTCAGTAGTTCGTTAATATTTTTTGATCGTTGTAATGTAAAAGTGGTGTGGCAATTGAATAGCTGTTGCAGATCAGGTTTTGTTTGAATCATGGCCCAATGTTTCATAATGATGGCTTTAATGTGTAGGGCTTTATTGGGATATTTCAATATGCATATGATGGACTTCTCTTTGATGGATTCTCTCTTCTTTAACAACATTTGTCTGTCTAATGCTGACACTTTTCTCAAACCCATGTTGTTGGGAAAAAAAGAAGTAAATTATTGGTATTTGTTTATCAAGTCAAAGACACCAAAACACAGTCCCCTTTGTTCCCACTTAAGTCTAGTGCCAAAAAAAGAGATCAATTGCCACTTCAGATGACTATTAACAAATTACATTTTGGCATTCTTTCCAGTGCAATAGTAGGTGGTTGGGGAGCAAGTATTTTCCCTTCCGACTGCATTTCTACTTTGTGAAGAAGTCTTAGCACTGGCAAGTACAGCTCAATTCACATGTTGCAATAGGTGTTCTAAGCAGCAGAAGGTCTGTGAGAACGTGGTAAGGGAGTAGGAGTAGTTGGCACGAAACAAAAGGGAGATTTTGAGCCAGTGTACTGGTTAATGAATGAGAATGGGCCTCTGATGTGGTGTGGAAATGAAATGGAGAATTTGGTTACAAGGATTAGGTGAAGTGGAATTGAGCGGTTGTTTAAAGAGTAGTGGAAAAGGGAGCATGTAGAGTAGCTGTGAAGAAAGAAGAGAGCCTGCTTATTTTTAGAAACTGGAAGCAAAATAGGTAAATCTAAAGGTAGGTGACTGATATAGAAAGAGTTCTGGAGCCGGCCTTTGGTAAAAGATTTGAAGCAAAGGGGAATGGCACTGCTGGTGACAGAGTGGATACCATCAGGCAAGCTTGAACCTGTGATGAGAAAATGGCAATGAAAGGAATTGAGCCTTCATTGTAAAATAGTGAAGCAAAAACGGAAGACTGCATTGTGAGAGAATACACAAAACGGAACATGTAGGCTGTTGTGGGAGAGCTGTGGGAAAGCATGGGGAGTCAAAGAAATAGAGGGTGACATTTAATGCTATACTGTAAGAGTTGAGAGAAGGAACTGATATGTTTGTGTCAGGTGAATGGGAACACTTAAGCCTATGGTGTGTGAGAACAAAGGTGTCACGTCTCACTGCAAAGGCGCCCGTGGAACACTGTAGAGCCGACTAGCAGCACGGAGCGCATACACAGATCCAGGAAGAACTACAATTCCCATGATTCCATGGGTATCCGACGTCTATAACGTCATTCCTTTCACGGAGGCATTGTGGTGATAAACGCTTCCGGGGAACTGGCTTGGTGCTGTTTACTGATGCAGTTGAGCTATGATCCCGTGACGAGAGGAGGTCCAGTAAGGGTGCTACGTGCACCAACTCTTCCATGTCCTTTTGGTTGCCTATTAGATTGCTCAGTCTGCTGTGGCCTGAATTCCCCTGAAGTCTGTTTTGTCTGCCTTGTTGCTCCGTTGGGTGAAGCATTCATTCCGGTTCTTGCGAGGTAACTGCAAGCAGCAACGGACATCCTGATATTTCTGAGGGCTTCTTGAAGGATGAAAACGTGGTGGGAACACCGTGAGGGTGTGGCTACGGCTGTCTTTTCTCCCCTGCCAACGCCCTCGTTTAATTGCAGCCCGCTGGAGTAAGGGGTTGCGGTTAATATAACTAACGGTACCTTGTGGTGTTCTCTCATGTTGGAGAGCTGGGAAGCAGCTCATGCAGAGAGAACACAAGGCTGGCTGACATTAGCTCTGTTAAATTACTAAGCAACGAGTATTGTGATCCAAAGACTCAGTAGAATATCTCGGTAATTTTGTGACATTATATACGAATATATGTAATTATTCCATACTGTCCTAAGTAAAGGGGTTACCTTGGAAGAAACGGAGCAGACGTTCTGTGTTTCCGTGAGAAGTGCGGAATCCCGCAACATTCCAAGAAGTATTGTTATTTGCGCATGGATTCTAGGTATTGCTTTTTCCTTTGGAGTGATCTAAATCTCTCTAAATCATCATTCTTTGAGCTGTGGTCAATTGTTTTGTTTCCTTGTGTTTTCACAACAGGGGTATTGAGCGCGCCGGAAGACAGCTCTTCCCCCCTGTTCCAGCTCACTCCTCAAAACCATTGGTAGGTGTTGTTTCTAGAGAGATAGGGTCGCGGTTGGAGAATTGTAGTAACAGGAAAGGTTACTAATTATGTTGTATCATCTTTAGATCATAGTGGAGCCTTGCAACACGCAAATTTGTCTAGTCTATGAGTCAAGAAGACATTTTTTCTTTTACAGTGATTATTTCACATACCAGTAGGATATTCTAAGGTATCATTGTATATGTGCATATTGCAATACTGTATTTTCAACGTTCTTGCTCTCGTTACAGGTCTCCTTCCCCGCTGTCCCCATCCTTCCCTTCCCCCACTTGATCACTCCATTGAGTCTGTTTACGCAATCAGACTGTGGGAGTATCAGGAGTTAGACCATATAGAGCAACATACGATCCTGAGGATTCAAGGCCACGACAGAGTAAACGGCCCATGTTTTATAATCCTCCCAGTCGCAAGTTGAGAATGGCTACCTTAGAGGACATTATAGCAGCCTTAGCCATAGTGAAGGCGGAGCTGGCAGCCTCTAGGGCAGAAACAGCTGTCCTACAAGATACCGTAGACAGAATACAAAGAAACCCGTTTAATGCGGGCACACCACATAAATCCCACACAGCACCCATGGTAGTGGAAGTACCTACACCCATTCCATTGGCCACGCCCGAAAGATTCCATGGGGAGAGCAGTAAGGTGCAGGTATTCCTTACACAGGTATTGCTACATTTTTCGTGTAAAGTCAAGGCATTCACCACCAACCATGCTAGAGTAGCTTTCATGATATCATATTTGGCAGGGGAGGCAGCTCAATGGGCAGTACCTCTAGTACAAAGGGATGATCCCTTATTATACGATTGGGACTCGTTCCTCAAGGAATTCGAAAAGACTTTCAATCGCAGATCGGCCACGCTTTCAGCAGATAGGGATCTGCTGGAATTGAGGCAAGGGAATCGGGATCTTATCACCTACCTAAATGAGTTCCGTAGACTGATTACTGAAACTGAATGGCTAGAGGCCAAACAAGCCGTCATTTTCCATCAAGGATTAAGGGAGGAAATGAAAGACGTGTTGGCCCAGATTGACCCACAACCAGTTACCTGCGAGGAATTGATAAGTCTGGTGCTAAGATTGGATCATCAGCTCAGTGAACAAAAGGGAAAGCACAAAAAAAGGGACAGAATCCCTACTCGTTTTGAGCAACCCCGCAATTCTGACCACCATCTAGCAACCAAACGTGAACCTATAGAGATCGTAACGGTTCGTTCAGATCTCACAGCTGAAGAAAGAGATTATTGTCGAAAGAAAAGCCTGTGCATCTACTGTGGTAGAAAAGGGCATTTTATTAAAGAATGCACCTTGAGACCGAAGTATCCACGAACGGAGTACAAAAAGGTACTGGCCGTTACCTCCGAGCCAGCTGCGGGAAACGGAAGAGCTTGAGGAAATAAGAAGGTAACTCTTCAAGCCCAACTTACATCCCTTCACTGGAAGGTGAAACCCTAGGTGGTAGACAACATTTCTTTTTGGACATATACCTATTGGTTAAGGAAAAATGGTGCAGAGTACAAACCATATTAGACTCTGGAGCAACAGGCTCTTTCATGGATCAAGAGCAGGCGCTGATCTTGGGAATCACGTTACAGGAAAAAGAAACACCGGAGGCTGTATTTGCAGTGGATGGAAGACATCAAGATGCAAGTACCATTCATTGCCAAACAAATACTCTGGAAGTCTTATATGGAACAGACCACCTGGAAAGACTAGTTTTCAACGTAATACAAGCACCGCAATACGGAGTGATTTTAGGATTACCCTGGCTGAGACTACACAACCCCCAGGTGGATTGGGTGGAGAAGACCCTTCAGTTTACCTCCAACTATTGCTTAAAACACTGTAATCAACCTAACATTAGCCCTGCTAAGGCTTTGGCTGTATACCATCACATCGCTACAGCGGCAAAACACATGGTGACGTTTCCAGACGACTACCAAGAATATGTAGAAGTATTCAACAAAACGAAGGCAGAGATTCTTCCACCGCATAGGCAGTACGATTGCCAGATAGACTTGGTACCAGGGGCAATCATACCCTCCGGGAGGGTGTATGCGTTAACAGAACCGGAGAACATTCACCTCCGTGCTTATTTGGACAAATATCTGGCATTAGGGTTTATACGCAATTCCAAGTCTCCTGCAGCTTCCCCTTTATTTTTCACCCCCAAGGCGAATGGGGAGTTACGCGCCTGTATCGACTTCAGATCATTGAACGCAATTAGGGTCAAGAATAGATACCCTTGAGGGCGTGGCTGGCAGGCACCGAAGATGGCCGCATGTAGATAGTGCTCCACAGCAGCGGTACATAATTTCCCCTTTATCCGCCAGAAAGATTTGCATTTAGCCCGAAATTGGGTGTGTCGGAGATGCACGGACGACTCCTGGAGCCCATCAGCCCCAAAGTCGAGGTGCGGCAGCCCCGTGGGGGCGAGTTTGTGACACGCGAGCCTTGGGACGGAGCAGACGAAGGAGCCCGCGGGTGCCGACGACCGCGGCGCTGGGTAAAAATTGGTGACGATCGTTCCCACCACGGAGGGAGAGGTCTCTCTTTGTCTCCTCCCGGCTGGGAGCTATAACTGTGCCAGGTTTCGCCCGTGTGGGCGTTCCACTCCACACACTGCTTTGGTCTCTGTGAGCCAGCCCGGGAGGGGGAAGACGCAGAAGACGGGCCGAATCAAAGATGGCCGCCCCCATGGACCCTCAGTGAGTTGGATCCCAGCAACGCAGGTCGAGGTGCTGCAGACCCCTGCACCCAAAGAAGAGTCAAGTGCGGCCCCATCAGGTGACTTACCCCCGCTGTTGAATCTCTCGGTGGAGACAAGTCTGTGAAGGCGGGGCCGCTCCGGGGCTGTGGCATCAAGTAAGCACGGTGAGTCAACCGTGGGCCCCTGTAATTGGCTTGCTGTATGACTGGCCCTCGGTGGAAAAGCAATCCAATAAGGTATTTATAGGGGAGCATTGTGTAGGTCGGTGTGTGTTGGCGGGGCCGCCTCAAAACCACGAGCACGTACCAACCAGGCACCGGCCCAACGCTGAGGTCCCTACATTGAGAGGGCTGAAAAACAAAGAATCGGACTCCTCAAGGCAGGAAGGCCTGGGGTATGTGATGCTTCCCCTAAGCCACCAACAGCTATAACCAGGACTGTGTCAGAGATAACAGGAGGACACCCCTCACACCCGAACCACAGTATACAGCAAAAGTGGGGCGACAACGCACTGTACCTCTGAGAAGATGTTGAACCCCAAGACGCCAAAGCACCAAACAAAGCTTGAAAAGTACTCACTTTCCAGGGCCGAGGTAATGGGGAAGAAGTCAGACACAATG
This sequence comes from Triturus cristatus, assembly GCF_964204655.1. NCBI lineage: Eukaryota > Metazoa > Chordata > Amphibia > Caudata > Salamandridae > Triturus > Triturus cristatus. Next base: position 1,181,555,044 of record NC_140584.1, on the reverse strand, counting down.
ACCAAACTGAACCCAACAGAGGGGGATGTTCCGACTCTCCAGGATGTAATGGAAGCAATACAAGGTGTACGCTCAGTGCTGAAGCCCAAGATCAACACAGTCACCACAGAGGTGACATTAATCCACGCAGACCTACGCAACTTAGGAGATCGTGTCAAAGCCACTGAAGACACGCTGAGAAGACCACCAACACACTTCAACGAGAAGTAAAAAACCTCCTCAAAACTACAGGCGAACTGGAAGCAAAGCTGGAGGATTATGAGGGGCGCTCCCGGAGAAACAATGTCCGAATTTTGGGAGTTCCCGAGAATGCGGAGGGCCTGGCCACCGATTTATTTGTGGAGGACTTGGTCCATAAGTATTTGCAGCCCGAGCCCTCTCCCGGTACTTCACGGTCGAGCGTGCCCACAGGGTGCTGGGAGGCCCACCAAAGCGGGGTCCACCCCCACGCCCTATCCTCGCAGGAATTTTCAACTTCAGGGACAGAGACATAATTCTCTAAACAGCCCGCTCAGCTTCTCCATTGAAATTTGAGAACTCAACAATATCCTTCTTTCCGGACTTCACGATGAAGGTTCAAATGATGCGTTGTTCCTTTCTCGAGGTCAAAAAGGCGCTCAGAGAAAAGGATCTAAAATATGCTATGCTCTTCCCAGCCAAACTCAGGGTATTGGCGGACGGAAAGTCATGGTTTTTTACATCTCCTGTGGAGACAAGGGAATGGCTGGAGGGCTGGAAAACTGTCGGAGCCCACAGAACTGACCGTCAGAAAAGTCTACAGGGTCAGGACCGGCGCCATGAAAATCGTCAACAAGACGCAGGTTTGGAGTCGTAGGAGAGGGGGAGCGGCACCGCTAAGTAACGGAGTGACTTACAGGTTTTGGTGACTGTAAAACAATTCATGAGGGGCCGATTTGCCTCGGCCTTGTGGGCCCTCATACTGCGAGTGAAAAATGTATAAATTTTGCGAACTCACTAAACGTTTTTAACAACCGGCACCACTATATGTTTACTATGATGTCTTGACTATGTGGTTTATCCAAAGCTGGTAACACAGGGGAAGGAATACGACAAGTTAGGGAACAGCTAGGCCGCGTTTCCCAACGTTGTGACTTGGGGTATGGGTACACAGGCACTCTGCAAGGTTGGGGGGTGGGCAGTTTCAAGTCCACAATGCAGGGAGGCAGAGAGCTCTGTTTATGGATAGAAGTTTCGAGTTATTTAAATTGTTCAAGGGGAAAGGTCAAACAGTATGTGTGTACAGTGTAGAGCAACGTTGCAGCAGTGCACGGGAAATGTATAATGCCGCTCATGGATTACAGTTAATGTGTTGGTTTAAAGTGTCGATACCACTGACCCAGGGGAGGTATGCTAATTTGGCCACCAGGTGCTGCACTCACGTTAGTCCCGACTGCAATCACTCACTCCCACTCCACCCAAACATATGGTAACTCTGGGGAGACCCCTGGAACGGGTCAGCTTAAACTACTCTCATGGAACGTAAATGGCTTGGGAGATAAAACTTAAAAAGAAATGGTCCTACAGTATCTGAAGCGGCAGGCCCCAGACGTGGTCCTGCTGCAAGAAACTCATATAAAGGGAAGCACTTATTGCGCACTTAATAGATGGGGTTACAAATTGTTGGCACACACAGGCTATGCCAGGGGATCAAGGGATGTGGGGGTTCTCCTGCGTACCTCATTCCCCTTTCAAATACAGACTATCATACACGACTCACTGGGTAGATTTGTCACGGTGTCCGGTTGTTGGGAAGGTAAACTGCTTAATGTAACGTCGCTTTACGTGCCACCCAGACTTCACTCACCGACTCTGGCCGATTACGGTACCCACTTGCTTAACCTATCCGAGGGCGACCTGTTGATGGGAGGAAATTGTAATGCCGCCCTCAACGAGGAACTGGACAGAAAGCCGCCCAGACAGGGAGAAGCCCCCGGAAAATTATTAGCTGACTTCTTGAGGGCCATGGGCTTTGTGGATATTTGGAGAACACAGAATCCCTCTACCCTACAATACACTTTTCTCTCAGGGGCCCACGGAAGTTTGTTCCGGATTGATTCTTTTTTATGTGGGGCCGATCAACTCCCCATGTTTGGAGAGGTTGCCCATCTGCTGTGGGGCATTTCCGATCACTCTCCCCTAGTGGCGTGTTACGGGGGTTCTCCCCGCCTTGCGACATGAGATGGCTCTTAGCCCATGGTACCTCAAGGTGCCTGCCATTAAGGAGAAGCTCATTCAGGAGACCACAGATTATTTCAAGAAAAACGAGGGATCGGTTGAGTCAGATATAGTGCTATGGGAGGCATATAAGACTGTGGTGAGGGGAGCGGGTGTGTCTGCGATCGCTGGACATAGGAAAGAAAAGAGACAGCGACTGTTGGAGATTGAGGCTGAGATCAGTCAACTGGAACATGATTTAATTGCAACCAATGCTCCAGAAGCTAAACATAGGCTACTTCTGAAGCAAAAGGAATACAAAGACATCTTCGACGATGCGGCTAGAGCCCATCACCGCACCACCCAACACCGCATATATGAAGTTGGTGACCAAGCCAGCAAGCTATTGGCCTGGCTAGATAGGCGGGAACGAGCCAACAGATGGGTCTCTGTGATTGAGGGCAAAGATGGCTCAAGGTTACAGAACAAGACCGAGATTGCTGAGTCATTTGCGGACCACTTCGAGCATATCTATGCATCTGTAGGGGCCTCCACGCATGAGGAAGCACAGGAGCTACTGGCTACCCTTAAGCTGCCGGTCCTCGAGGCCGAAGATCTAGACTCAGCATTCACCACTGAGGAAGTGGTCAAAGCAATCAGGGCGCTTCAGTCCGGGAAAGCCATGGGCCTGAGCGGCCTCCCAATAGAATTGTATAAAGTAAACGCGTCCACGATCGCCCCATATCTAATAAAAATGTACGACAAAAGTGTGTCTGTGGGCATTCTGCCCAAAACGCAGGGAATGGCCGATATCGTAGTTATACCCAAAGCAGGTAAACACTTAAATAGGTGCTGGTCATACCGACCCATTTCCCTCCTGGACCCGGAAGTCAAGATACTCGCTAAGATTTTGGCAACGTATATGTCTCCCCTACTGGGCAAACTGATCCATCCGGCTCAATCTGGCTTTATGCCCGGCAGAAACACTGCCCTTAACCTAAGGAGCCTTCATGGTGTTATGGGTAGGGCAGCGACGATCGAGGTAGACGCAGTGATAATGTCGCTGGATGCAAAGATGGCATTCGAGATGATTGAATGGCCTTTTTTATTTGCTGTACTTGAACGATTCGGGTTCGGCAAGAATTTTCTATCCTGGGTACGGCTACTTTACTTGGAACCCCTGGCCCAAATCATAGTGAATGTCGGGAGATTGAAAACGTCCACGTTGCAAAAGCGAACCAGGCAAGGCGGTCCACTTTCTCCCCTGATCTTTGCTCTCGCCCTCGAGCCCCTGGCAATTTGGATCAGGGGATAGCCCCTTATCAAAGATTTGAACTGGACGACAGAGTGGGAGGATAGAATCTTCCTCTATGCCGATGATATTTTACTTTATTTGGCCAGACCTTATCTTTCCATACATCATACACTACACATAAGTGGGACTTGATCGGACTCTCTACAGTCGGAGAGATGTGGGTAGGAGGGAAAGTGAAACCTTTTCACGACCTCCAAAGGGAAAAGGTCTGAATGCGAGGGAAACCTTTAGGTATCTTCAGGTCAGAAATGCACTACAGAGGGTGATACCCAGGGGCTCTGATCTACCTGTCTCCTCACCCCTGGAAGACAGACTGCTTGACGACTACCTTCCTGACAGGCCGATCTCCCTGACGTACAGGAAAATTCTTAACAACACCCCAGACGCAATGGGAAAAGTACGAGCCAAATGGGCAGAAGATGTGGGAGACATCAGTGATGAGGACTGGCAGGAGGCACTGGCGTCACCCCGAGAGGTAGCGATCCGGTCCCGATTTAAGTTATTCAATTCAAACTCCTGCATAGAGCATACTATACAAGTTCAGCATTGGTCAAAATGGGTGTTTTGGACTCCCCGACATGTCCCAGGGGCTGTGGGCAAACAGGCACATACATGCACCTGTGGTGGGAATGCCCACGTCTCCAGATATACTGGGGGAAGGTAACCTCGGCGTTACTTTTAATATATCAGAAAACAATGGAGGGCTCGCCCCGATGGTGCCTCCTTAATATACGGGATGCTACGGATCTCTCAAGAGCTGAAAGAACATGGATCATACTGGGGTGCATGATCGCCAAACGTAATATAGCTATGTCCTGGAAGGGAACTACCTGGCTCAAACTTAAAGATTGGGAGACAGATATGGACTGGTGCATGCAGGCGGGGCGGCGGTTTACGAGGGAAGAGGTTGCCCACAAAAATGGACCAGAATCTGGGGGGCCTGGAACAAAAGCCGTGGAATGCCATGTACTCCGTTCGGGGACACTTCTCGACAGGAAGGGGACCACCTAAATGAATGAATATGTATCAGACGGAGATTGTCATTAAATTTGTTGTAATGAAACTGGTCTCATGTAGCGTATTGATGGAAATTGTATTACTGCACTTGACCTGGATGAAGACAATGGTGTTGCACTGTACTTTGTATTTGTCATTCCTTGTTTGCCTAATAAAACAATTTACAACAAAAAAAAAAGAATAGACACCCTTTACCGCTGATCACCGTCTTGCTAGAACAGGTGAAAAAGGCCATGATATGCACCGTCCCTACTTGAAAGGGGCATACCACTTAATACAGATGCACAAAGGCGACGAGTTGAAGACAGCATTCAAGACACGCTATGGCCTATATGAATATCTCGTCATGCCTTTCGGCTTATGCAACGCACCGCTGCGTTCCAGTTTTTTCTCAATTACGTGTTAAGAGAGTATTTGGATCACTTTGTGGTGGTGTACATAGATGATATTCTGATCTATTCGCCCAACGTAGAAATTCACAAACAACATGTGCGCACTATACTGCAAACTCTCCAAAACCACCATCTATACTGTAAAATCAGCAATTGCGAGTTCAGCGTCACTACGGTAAAGTTCCTTGGATTTATGTTGACCCCTTGGGGGTAGGAAATGTCCAAAAGGAAGATAACAGCCGTGAAGGATTGGCCTACACCAGTGAACGTCAGGGACATTCAGTGTTTCCTAGTGTTCGCAAATTTCTATTGCCGATTTATTGGTCGCTTTTCGTATTTGGCAGCACCCCTCATGTGTTTGTTGCAGAAGAAGGTCATATTTCAATGGACGGAGGAGGCTCAAAGAGGGTTTGAGGAGTTTCGAGGCAGATGCGTCCGATTCCGCGGTGGGAGCGGTGCTGTCTCAGCGTCATCTTACGACAAGCCAATTACATCCGGTGGCATTCATGTAAAGAAAGCTCAACCCTGCCGAACGTAATTACACTATAGCTGTAAAGGAACTGCTAGCCATAAAAAACGCATTCCAGAAGTGGAGACACTTCCTTATGGGGGCCAAACACGTAGTTACGGTGTTTACTGACCACCGTAAGCTGCAATTCATGACAGCAGCAAGACATCTAACGCTCCGTCAATTGCGGTGGATATTATTCCTTGCGGAATACAATTTTCTAGTAACTTACCGACCAGGGAAGGAAAAGAAGAAAGCCGATGCCTTAACCCGTCAGTCTACTCCCCAACCTCCTGAAGTACTCCTAGAGAAGGCTATTATCGATCCTCAGAATATAATATGTAGTACGGTCACAGAAACCTTCCTTAGGAGTATTGCTCATAATGTTCTGACGAAAAAAATGGAAGACATGGTGGTTCTTGCAGAGTAACCTCGAGCAGCAACAGACATCCTGATATTGCTGAGGGCTTCTTGGTGGGTGAAAACGTGGTGGGAACACCGTGAGGGTGTGACTGCTGCCGTCTTTTCTTCCCTGCCAATGCCCTTGTGTAAATGCAGCCCACTGGAGTAAGCGGTTGTGGTTAATATAACTAACGGTACCTTGTGGTGTTCTCTCGTGTTGAAGAGCTGGGAAGCAGCTCGTGCAGAGTGAACACAAGGACGGATTTCCCTGGCATGACTTTAGCTTTGTTATCTTACTAAGCATGGAGTATTGCTATCCAAAGACTCGGTGGAATATCTCGGTTATTTTGTGACATGATATACAAATATATGTAATTATCCCTACGCATAAGGATACTCCTACCAAGGTTACATACTGTCCTAAGTAAAGGGGTTACCTTGGAAACGGAGCAGACGTTCTGTGTCTCCGTGAGAAGTGTGGAATCCCGCAACATTCAAAGAAGAATTGTTATTTGAGCATGGATTCTAGGTGTTGCTTTTTCCATTGGAGTGATCTACATCTCTCTACATCATCATTCTTTGAGCTGTGGTCAATTGTGTTGTTTCCTTGTGTTTTCACAACAGGGGTATTGAGCGTGCCGGAAGAAAGCTCTTCCCCCCTGTTCCAGCCCACTCCTCAAAACCATTGGTAGGTGTTGTTTCTAGAGAGATAGGGTCCCGGTTGGAGGACTGTAGTAATAGGAAAGGTCACTAATTATGTTGTCTATGAGTCAAGAAGACATTTTTTCTTTTACAGGTATTATTTCACATACAAGTAGGATATTCTAAGGTATCATTGTATATGTGCATATTGGAATACTGTATTCTCAACGTTCTTGCTCTCATTACAAGTCTCCTCCCCCGCAGTCCCCATCCTTCCCTTCCCCCACTTGATCACTCCATTGAGTCTGTTTACGTAATCAGACTGTGGGGGTATCAGGAGGCGGACCATATAGAGCAACATACGATCCTGAGGATTTGAGGCTACAGCAAAAGGAACCAATAGGTTCAGCACCCATAGACCAGCAGATCCATTTAGGAAACAGCTGGGACAAGTTGATCTCTTTACTGGACAAGTAGATTTCTGTTGCTTTTTGTCCCCTGGAAAAGTAGACTTTAAAAAAAAGAAAAAAAACCCACCTCCCTGGAGTGTGAAGCCCTGGCGTGTTGGTGGGGTGTGAACTATTTTAGGAAGTATCTTTAGGGTTTGGAGTTCACGTTACCAATGGACAACAAATCTTCGGTCAGTTTATTCTCCACTCGGGGAGCCTGTAAGGCATCCCCCAGGATAGCTAAATGACATTATAGGCTATGTTGGAATACATACCAGGGGTGAAAAATATGTTTGCGTACTGTTTGTCATGGTTGCCCATGGGGGTTAGTATGGAGGAGGACAAAGAAGATGTTTTTTGTGTGGTGTCATGTACGATGACGCATGTGAAGGAGTCTATAAAGGAAAAAGAATGAAAACAGGCACTCAATCAATCAATCAAGTAATTTGTAAAGCGCACTACATACCCGTGAGGGTATCAAGGCGCTGGGAGGGAGGGGGGGGTACTGCTGCTATTGGTCGAAGAGCCAGGTCTTGAGTTGTCTCCTGAAGGTCAGCAGGTCTTCGGTTTGTCGTAGGAAGAGAGGGAGGGTGTTCCAAGTCCTGGCAGCGCGGTGGGAGAAGGATCTGCCTCCGGAAGTTGTTCTACGGATGCGCGGGACCGTGGCCAGGGCATGGTCAGCAGAGCGGAGTTTCCTGTTGGGTGCGTAGAAGGAGAGTTGATTGTTGAGATAGGCTGGTCCGGTCTTGTGGAGGGCCTTGTGTGCGTGGATCAGGAGCTTGAAGCAGATTCTCCTGTCGACGGGGAGCCAGTGCAGGTTCCTCAGGTACGGGGTGATGTGGTCGCGGCGCGGGATGTCAAGGATCAGGCGTGCAGAGGCATTCTGGATTCTCTGCAGTCTGTTGATGAGTTTGGACGGTCCTCCGGCGTAGAGGGCGTTTCCGTAGTCGAGTCTGCTGCTGACTAGGGCCTGGGTGACTGTTTTCCTTGTGTTTGTCGGGATCCATCTGTAGATCTTGTGGAGCATGCGGAGGGTGTTGAAGCAGTTGGAGGAGACTGCGTTGACTTGTTTGGTCATGGTGAGTTTCGAGTCGAGGATGACTCCCAGGTTGCGTGCGTGGTCGGTGGGGGCCGGGGGGTCCCCAGTGATGTGGGCCACCAGGAGTCGCCCCATGCAGAGGGGTTGGGCCCGAGGATGAGGATCTCCATCTTGTCTGTAGGCAGTAAAATAGGATAAGGTGTTACAAGGATTGATTTCATGGTTGGGTAGAGGATGGCCAAGGGAAAAGGTAGATCATGCACTGAAGTTTGGAGTAATGCTAGAGACAACACTGAGGGGAGCTCAAATTGTGGACTGCAAGGAATGTGGAATGCAGGGGAGAAATGTACTCCTTTGAATGTGGGCAGTTGTTTCTATCTACCTGCCTGCCCTACTGGTTGTATTGGATGAAGCTGGAAGTAAAACTTACTTATATAGATCTTTGGGCTCCTGGGATTCTTGCAATGTGGTACCTTTTATCTACTATGATAGTTTCAGGCAATGCACCTTTCTCGAATGCTTCGACATATAATTTGAGCAACTTCTCCGCCAACTGCCCGGCTTTGAGGTGATAAAATGCAACTGTCAAACCCCTGGTGCTTTATTCTTGGACATGGCTTGTATTGCTGATACTCTTTCTTCCTTGGTGAGAGGTGCAGTAAGCAATTCTTTCTGATTTAATGTGACCTTTCTGAAGTTAAGTGCATTTAAATATAAATCCACACATTGGGGGTTGTCTGCTTGAGGCTGGGTATTTATCTCTTGCAGATGCAAGGCAAAAGCTTCATTTATACCTGCATGTGTTACGATGTCTCTCCAATGTTTGTCCTTTACCAGCTTTATAGGTGTGCGCTGTGTCTCTCTGTTAATCAGCCATGACAGTAGCCCACCTGACTTATCTCTTTCTCTGTGCAATCTCTGGTGATAGGTAACATGCTTGTGATGATCTAGTCTGCCAGGCAGCTCCAATTTCCTCCTTCAACTCAGTCCACTGAGTCATATTTTCAGAATGCAGGAGGAGATCCACGTCTACTTTCTCTAAGTTCTCTTCCAGGGAGGTTAGCTTTTTCTCACGTTGCATTTTGATACCATATGCTTTATCCTTTTATTGCCCTCCCATTTAGTGGTTTTATCACTTCAACTACCCCAATTCTATTCAGAGTATTGAAGAAGCCTATCCCTCTACCACTGAGAAAGAGATATGTCTGTCACAACATCCACTCATATTCACCATTTGGGACTCACTGGGGTATCCCCCACCCAGTTATATATAGCAAGTAGCAGAGAGTAGTCTGACACGTATCTTGCCAATTAAGCTTACCTCCCAATCTTTTAACTGTGTTGACACCGTACCAATATGCAATCTAGTCTACTCTGCCTCCGCAGCAGGGTGGAATTGGCAACCTTGACTAAATTCTCTGAGGTGGATGGATCATACTTCTGTAGATGGAAAATAGACTTGAAGTTTTGCAGGGAAGCAAGAATGGCACTGTTATTCAGACAGAGTCTGAGAATATTTGAGTTTATCTCAACCCTTTGTAAGTAATTTGGGCCATATTCATCTCCATAATTTTTTGCTTACTGTGCCACAATCAACATGCAAACCTGTGTCTCCTTTTCTACCTCTAATGTGCGCTAACTACTCAGACTGGGAGCGATCAAGTCCTTATTTGCTCCTTGATGAACCTGTTTTTACTTGATTCAGATTTCATGCATTTTATTAGTAGTACATGTCATGCATTTTCATTAGGAACAACAGATATGTGCTAAAGTTTACTAAAAAGATACAGTACAGAAATGCATAAGCTGAACGATTGGTCAATTAAGTATATAAGCTTATAATTCATAAAGAACTGCTGGCGGCTGGTGACATTTGAAAGTGGTAGGGCATAAGCATTGGGATGAGTGCTGTGCTGTGAGCATTCGAAGTAAGTGAGCCTGACCGTCATAAAGTGAGATTGGTGGAGTTCAACCGGGAAAAGGTTAAAAATAAAGTGGGGAAATGGTGCAATTTGAAAAGGCAAGAAGGTCTATAAAGCAATTGTGAAAATGCAGCCTTTAATATTCAACACTTAAAAATGCTCCATATCTTATTGAATTAAAATTGTTTAGTGCGACAAGCAAGGGTTTCAATGATCTTACCTGCACTGCACACAGGGTTGTATCTGCACTGCATTTGGTTGGTAAAGCTGAAAATCTTTATGCCATATTGATCATCTTATAAGCATAGGCACTGCAAATGTAAATGTAAATTGCTTTGATCAAAAATGGTAACATATGCAAGTACATATAAATTAAATGGTGAGAGCCTTTGTTCTCTTTATAAGAACATGTCTGACATTTTCTTCATGCCGATACAGTGTAGTTATCACATCAATAAAAACATTTAATATGATAATCAGGTAGCTGCCCTTCTCTGTAGCCAGAGATCTTCATAATTGACTTTGACATAACAATGATTAGTATCTCACAGATTGCTTTGGTTACAGAAATACCTTTAAAAATGAAATCTGCTAAGAAAATACAAGTTATTGTGATTTGTTGGATAATGACAATGAGACAGCAATACATAAACATAATTAGGGCAACCTACAAGGCACTTCATGTCTTAATCAGGGGATAAAGAAATATGATCATATTATCGCCATCATGCTGGAACTCCATTAAGTCCCCTGGCTGGTCCACTACATCTTCAAAACCTGCTGCATCATTTACATTCATGACCTCCAGCACAGCAGCACCCCTCATATCTAGGGGACAAGCTCACACCAGCTCTAGTGGCTCTCGCAATCCTGCAACCAGAACACCATCACTACAGACTACGAGGCATTACATTTTCTTTCTATGAACCAAGGCTCAGGGACAATCCTGTATCCATCAACATCACCACAACAGTACCTGTTGCAACGTAGGAAAGAATTGAAGACACACTTCTCTTAGGAACACCACATCACAATGCAGTAACAACTACTAACCAGCTACCAGTCCTGTCACTCGCTGATTGTATGCTTGCCTTTCTTTGACCAATACCAGAACTTATCTGCCTTTTTGACCAGATTCCCGCTATACAAAAAGTACATATATATATATACATGTTACAATCAGCATAGTACTCTCTGCAGTAATACAGCTTCCTAAATGCAATTTTGCTTAATTCAATATACCCACATGTTGACAGCACCACATGGTATAAATATGAGTGCAACTACATCAAAATTCTATAAATGTTAGGAATAACACATTGTTCACTTTTTGTAGACAAAATCAGCAAGTCTTGTCTTTCATAGCAGCAAACTTAACAATGACTGTCCTGCAAGCTCCTGAGGCGAAAAGCCGGGAGGTTTTTAAAAACTGCATTTTAAGCTTTGTTTGTGTAATAACTTTGTGCTTTTAACAAACATCTTGCTGCTATCACGTGCACTTTCCCAACGAGCCGACTGAGCGCTCACGAGGGATTCTGACACACCGGCGCTGGGTGAGGGGAAGACTGCGGCCACGCCCACCCCCCTTCAGGCCACACCCCCTCCGCCCCCCCAACATAAAAACATGTGCTTCCCCCGGAAGCGCAGCGGACAGGCGCAGCGGGCGCGCCGTTTGCGCGCCGAAGGCGCGCCTAAGGCAAGCCCGTCTGCGCCCGTCCGCGACCGGATCGCGTCCAGCGCCAGCCATGCTGCCTGTGTCCATTCACACAATCAAAGGATTGTCTGGTCCAGTGCGGAGCTACGGTCACTGAACGCTGCCACTCCCTGTCAGTCGCCTGAGCTCAATCTAACGACTCAGGATCTCCCGCCCCACTGCCCACGCTGCCAAAAGTCTCTTGGCATTGTCTCTCCCCAAATAGTATCACCTCTCAAAAAAGCAAGTAAACCATCTCGCAACACCTCCTCTACCCAACTTAGGATCGGTCTACTGAACTGCAGATCCCTTCCCAAGCATGCTGATGATTTATGCTTACTAATAGCGGACTCTAATTGGGACGCCTTGTGCCTTACGGAGACATGGCTCAATGAGGACAACATGGCATCCATTTCGCTAGCAATCCCGCCAGGCTTTAAACTGAGCTTCTCTAATAGAAAGGAAGGCCGAAGAGGTGGTGGAGTGGCTTTCATCTACAACGAGAAATACACATTGTTGTCCTCCACTCCTACTACATTCCCAGGCACAGAGGGGTTACACTTTTGCCTCCAAACTACCCCCCAACTGTCTCTTACAGGCCAAATTATCTACAGACCCCCGGACTGCCCGGCATCATCTTCGAGTGAGCTTATGGACTTTATAGTCCTAAACTCTCTAGCCCACCCGCATTATATCATAGCCGGTGATTTTAATCTTCACGCCGACAATCCTGATTGTCCACAGGCTACTCACCTCATCTCAACCCTGCAATCGGCCAATCTAACTCAAGCTATTGCAGGCCCCACGCATCGGGCGGGGCATATGCTGGACCTTTTCTTTTCCAACATATCGAACACAAAAGCTAATTCTCCGATACCACTGCTCTGGACGGATCACTACTTAATCACTATGTCCATCTCAATCTCCTCCCAGTCTCAGATCACAGGGAAACGCTCCTATGTGCGGAGAAAATGGGATAATTTAACAGCGGACACTCTATGCCCGGCACTTCGAGCAAACCCCCTACCCCTTACCTCGGATGTAAACTCCGATGCTGCATCACTGAACTCGTGGATTGGCAATGTAGTGGACTCTATCGCTCCGGCCAGAATCGCTACGTCGCGCAGAGAATCTCCCTCCGTGGTTCTCCCCTGAGCTGATGGCCGAAAAAAGTAAATGCAAAAAGCTGGAGCGCCTTTGGCGAGCAAATTATTGCGAATCAGCCAAAACCAGCTATAAAAAAGCCCTCCATGCCTTACATTTATCCATAAAAAAAGCCAAAAAAATCTTCTTTGCGACCTCCATCCAGCAGGCGGAACAATCAAGTAAAGAAGTTTTTAAGATTGTTAAATCTTTCTTCAAGCCCAGAGCCATCGAGACGGATATTATCCCATCCGCAAGACTCTGTGAAACCATCTCAGATTTCTTTGACACCAAAATATTAAAAGTGTATGATACTTTTACGAACCCCGAGCCGACATCTATGGATGAGCTGGGAGTTTCTGAGCCACCCGCTTCCTCCTTAATTCAATTTCAGCCCATCACCCTCTCTGAGGCATTGAAAGAAATAAAAAAATGTAAATCTGGGGCACCTGATGATCCATGCCCACCTAAACTGTGGAAATTAATGTCTGACGCAATCGCAGTTCCCCTCTTACACATATGGAACACGTCCATTACAACAGGCATGTTCCCGGATTGCTGGAAACAGGCCACTCTTCTCCCGCTGAAAAAAAAATCCCAAGGCGCGCCGGATGATCTGAGCAATCTCCGACCCATCTCCCTTTTAGCAGCCCCTGGTAAAATGCTCGAAAAACTGATACAACGGCAGCTTAACAGCTTTATTGAAGAAAGCGGTGCCCTACATGAAACTCAGTCTGGCTTTAGGGCCGGCTTTAGCACTGAGACGGCCCTCATTGAGGTTGCCGAGTCAATCAGGTGGTCTTTAGATTCAGGGGCATCAGCTATGCTGGTGCTCCTGGATCTATCCGCTGCTTTTGATACGGTAGATCATAGCAGACTGTTGATTCGACTTAAGGACATCGGCCTTGGAGACAAAGTTCTTAACTGGCTACACTCCTACCTCACAGATCGGTCCCAGAAAGTGGCTCTGGGCCCCTTCTCTTCTGAACCTAAAGGCCTCTGGTGTGGTGTCCCACAGGGGTCGGCACTCGGCCCTCTGCTGTTCAATGTCTATCTGGCCCCGCTTTTCACCTTGATTGCTAAATGGGGGGTCAAGGCAATATCATACGCGGATGACACTCAATTGGTCTTCCCCTATACAGACACGTCAGAGGCAGCTTTTAGTAAAATCAGGGGCTGTCTTCGAGACGTGGCCAAATGGATGAACACTAATAAACTCAAAATGAATGCGAGCAAAACAGAGGTGTTATTCTTTGGAAATCTCAAACACCCCCCCCCGGACTTGTGGTGGCCAACGGAAATGGGCCCTGCCCCATCTCCCGGAACCCATGCAAAAAATCTAGGAGTAAGATGGGATGAGAATTTGTCCTTCTTGCCGCATATACAACAGCTTACCGCTGGCTGCCTGCACAAACTCAGAAATTTGCGAAAATTTCTGCCCCTGCTACCAGTCGAGTGTCGAAAATAGGGGTGGGCGGAATTTGCGGAATTGCGTTACGCAAATCTCCGCGAAACGGTAAAAAATCTCCGCGAACACGCAGAAATTCCGCGAACACGCGGAATTGCTTGTTCGCGATGCTTTTTTCCTGTTTGCAATTGCTGTTTGCGTGCTCGAGGAGAAATATCTCGCGAACATGCATTTTGAGAACGCGAACAAGCAAAAATTTCGCGAAATCGCGGAAAGCAGACTTTTGGGCAATTTCGCAATCTCCGCGGAACGCGAAATTACGCAAATTCCGCAAATTCCGCGAGCGGAACGGAATTTGCCGCCCAGGCCTAGTCGAAAAACGGTTGTTCACGCAACAATCACATCTCGACTTGACTATTCTAATGGCCTCTTTCTTGGTCTGCCCAAATATGCGGTGCAACGCTTACAGATCGTGCAGAATGCGGCTGCGAGATTGATAAAACGTGTCCCTTTCAGGCAGCATATCTCTCCGCATCTGCACGAGCTGCACTGGCTGCCAGTGGCAAGCAGAATTAAGTTCAAGGTGCTTACCTTGGCTTTCAGAGCACTAAAAGGCACGTGTCCCAACTATCTAAAACTTTAACTTCCCCGTTACCACCAAAAACGAGAGCTGCGCTTAAACTCCTTGCTCAAGCTAACTACTCCGCGTGTGAGGAAAGTTAGACTTGGAGGCAGGGCCTTCTCTGCCGGCACGGCTAAACTATGGAATACCTTGCCCCCTGCCATCCAATCTGCCACTACAGAAGCTAGCTTTAGGAAGCTCCTAAAAACTTGGCTCTTTATGCAATGATCTTGATCTTCCCCCTGACTACTCGCTCTTGGCTGTAGGACTCGCTAGCGCCGGGACACCTCACCTGAGGTAGCTGTTCGCGCTCTACAAGCATCTGTATTATTATTATTATTAACATTAAAGTCTGGATTCTCTTAACAAGGTATCTCTCTATAGAGAGCATTGTCAAAGCATTTAGTAGTTCCTCAACCACGGTGATCCTCAAGAATGTTTTAATTCTGTTCTAGGTTAAAAAACTTGTACCGACACTGCTGTTGTCATGGGAGTAGTTATGAGTATTTTTTAGCAAAGCGACTACGATGTTGTAGCAGCCCTATGATGAAGCATGCCACTATCTAGTGGGTGAGGGCAGTCTTTTTAAAAACCTCACGTTTTCCTAAGATCACATAAGAGACAGGTGATATCTTCTGCCCACCTGTGTGAAACCGTAGAATCTCTCCACCACTTTACTGTCATTGCCTATATGCTGAAAGATTAATAAAGTTTTAGTGACCACATCAGTGGTGTCACTGGTCTGAATGGCCACAAAGAAGTGGCCATTTCAATTGAAATCCATTAGTAATATATTTGTGTCAGACAGTGTGCCCCAAAATGCACCACCACCAGCTACATACTATTACAACACCCTTACCACTCTGATGCTGAATGGTTAAGGCTGTAGTCTTTGTGTACATTTGGATTTTTCAAAATCCCTATGATTTAAGTCTTGCAAGGTGCATCACTGATGGTAGCACCCCCACACTGAAAATTGCCCTAACACCACTGCAGCCTTCAATCATTGCAGACCAGATCGAAAAACCTTGACCCAATGTATGCCCACTTACTTCCATCTGGGTCTGATTGTGCTGATGGTAAGGACAACACTTTCCATCTGCACCCACAGGCCCAGAATGGAAGCTGCACATGTACTGTTCAGTTAAATGGGATATATACATTTTCATTGCAGACTGCACATTGCTTCACATCCTGTGAGAAAGTCATCCTTTTTGCCCTGATCAGCCCCATTTTTTATGCTTGGTATTGGTGGTACTAACTCTGACTGCGTCCTGGGCTCTGCTTGCCAGGCCCAGGGCCAGTGCTCTAATTATAAGGATATGCAAATTAGGTGTCAATTGGTACTGACAGTCTAGCTGTAAGTCCCTATTATATAACAGGGCATGTAGATTTAGAGGCCCAGTAGACGTAATGCACTTAAGTGTTCACTACTTTGTTACCTGTCATTTTAAAGGCAGCACTGCCTTTCAAGCTGCCTTTACATTAAATGTGTAGGCAAATTCGACTTTGGAATTAAAGGTACTTTCAAAGTCTCAAACTACCTTATTTTTGCATATAGGTCTCCCCTAGGTGCCCCAGGGGTAAGGTGCCTTGTAACTATAAGCAGGGATATTATAAAAGATGCTTTATAAGCCCTGGTGAGGGAAAATCGGCCAATTTTGCGTTTCCCCATTGTAGTGAATGAGTCCATAGGTTAACATTGTAATATTTTATTTAAGTATAAATATTGATAGGAGCCACGTGAAAAATATACTTCAAGGTATCAAATTAAAAGTTAAGATAAATCCAACAACTTGCCACTGTTAGATTTATAATAACTATGACAAAAAAGAAGCCTTTCAGCTGCTCTCTCCTGATTGGCCAGACTTTCCCAGGCTGAGCCGGAGCTGCTCTAATGAGATGTGAAAAGCCCTGCTAGGGAGACAATGGGTTTCCTGTGGGCGGAGAAGTACAAGCTTCAGAGCAGACAGCAGGAAAGGGGTGAGGGGTAGCCAAACGGGTCGTCAAAGGGAAAATGACACTTTAGAACAGCACAGGCTGACACCGCATCCTGCCACTCCAGCCACACAGGAGCCCTGTAATTAGATTAGGGAGAGGATTGGAAGGGGAGTGTTTATGAAAATTAGCCACACCAGTAGGTCGGGTTAGCCTGATACAGCTCCTCTGGGGAGACTTTCCAACAATGTTGCATCAAAATCGGCCTGCTGCAGGGGACCGCTCAACGTCGAGAGAAAATCCTCCAGAAAAGTTTCTGAATGTGAAGGTACAGTTTTGACGGGGGCCTCCCACTTACTGTATCCGACCAGGGTTCCATCTCAGGTCGGCCTCAAACTTTGACTTTGTTCCGGTCAAGCGCGACCAGATGTCCCAAAGTGGTGCCATATGTTTTTAAGCACTAGAAAGCGTTTACTCCTTTAAAATTCATGTCTATGGTTCCCTACATTGGATGTTTGTTGTTTTGGTGTCTATTTGTCCATAAAAATGTAATCTATTTTTATACATTGGAGTTGGATTTTTATTGTGTGTTGTGTCTTCCTTAATTTAATGTATTGGTGTTTTTAAATGCTTTACACACCTTTCTCCTAAGTTAGGCCTGCCTGCTCACTGCCAGCTACCAATTGTTGAGCAAGAGAATAATTTATTGAGACTATGACAGACCCTTTTATTATGTTTGTGGCCTTATTACTAGTAGTAAGTCACTACTTATCACTATTAATAATTCACTTTCAAACACATCCTTCCTGTGGCGTAGCAGCCAGCCACAGTGTACAGCACAAGCACAGCCAACACCTGGGGGTCAGAGAGGACAGGTTTAGCATTCCTTCAGCAGTTCCCAAAAACTATAGAACAACTTCTACAAATAGAATGGTAATTAAAGCTACTGTATACCAAATAGGTTTGCCCCAATTATGGGAGACCCCAGAGGAGAGTTGCCCAGTGGTGCGGAGAACTGAGCTGCTGGCCTCTCTGAGACAGCACAATTTAAGTCTGCTGCACTGCTCGTCAGCAATGGGTAGGTTGTCCACAGAATTTCTGCAGATAAAATTTGTGCCCACGAGGGAGGAATTTTTAGATTTAATTCAACCCCCAATGGCAAGAAAACTATATACACAATTAAGGCATGGCTGCCTTCCGATCGGGGCATTGACATGTAAATGGGCTGGACGAGAAGAGGGAATTTGCCCAGTATGTAACAAAAGCAAGGAAGATATAGTCCATGTTTTATTCTTCTGTCCTGCCTATAGTGCAATACGAAGATCTTGGTTGGCACCATTGTGTAGAAATCTGGGCCTAAAACAATGTGCTCAAGCTTGTAGGATTTTAAGATATGACACTTCACCTCCCATTGTGTTTTCTGTCTCTCGCTTTTTACACAGTATGTGGCGTAGAAGGTCTGCTCTGATTAATTGTCCTAAATAGTGATAAATTGTAATGCTTTGATAACATTTTGTTTAATAACTTTTTAATTAAGGTGTGCAATTATTTATGCATTTTATCTTGTATGTACTTATTTTATCTGTGCTTTTATGGTCTCCGACCGAAATAAAGTTATCAAAATGAAAAGAAAAAAAAAGAATGGTAATTGATGTAGCATAGGCAGTGGTTATGTCACAAGTTACTGCAGTTTCTAAAGCATAAAGCTTCACATGTTGCAGTAACACATGACACCCAATGCACTCTCTGCAGTTCATTCCTGTGGTACAACTAGTACAATTCAATTATTACATGGCACTGCAATTGTTTTGCAAGTAAGCAGCTACTTTAGCATGTTATACCTGTATAAACTTAAAAGCTATACAGATGATGCCTTCTACCACTGAGTGCTGTAGATCAAGCTGCACAGCACAGTTCTGTTCATCCCTGGCCTGGTCACAAGACTAGTGCTAGTTGCATCAGAGGCAAGGCTGGTATTTCCTTTCTCAAACTTTACACCACAACAGACTACATCTTGATGCTACAAGCCAAGTCATCTCTTACCAGGCCCCGGTGTTTCTGTCCTGACAAATGGTTTCGATTTATTGCTTGGCTTGCATTAGGAAGGGGCGGAAGTCCCTGCTTTCAGCAGTTTTCTTGGGCTGAATTCATTTGTCAGGACATAAACACAGAGCAGTACACAGCTCCCCTGCTGAAGGGAACAAACTACTACAGCAGTGATGTGGATTTTAGGGGGAGAGAATGAGGTACTGAATGCTTCTCGTTTACACAAGCAATTGCATATTTATTTTATGGACAGTAATGTAGTGTAGTTCCTATATCCCTGATAGGCTCTGCGCATTGGAATAACATACACTATAGATTTAACATAGGACTGAGGTCAGTATGTCTCTATCGAGTATATTAAACTTAATTACTTGTGTGTGCCAGCTAACTCAGAGGTCACTAGAAACTTCTCGAATATACAAGAAGGGATTAGTCTCTGACTACCGCATAAACATGACAACTTTGTTTCCCTTTAGAATCGGAACAGTCTCAGAATCGTGGAAACAATAGATAACAGTTTCACTCAGTCAATCGTGCATGCTTCGTTTCTACAGAGTTGCACAGAAATAGAAAGACAGGCGTTTCAATAAAAGGGTTTATTGAACAGTCTTATTTCTCATGCAAGAGATATGAATTGCTACAATCGTAAGACAGACTGCAATGTACAATATGTACGAGGTTAGCAGTAAGATAAAATAATATTGCAATAGCATTGTTTGTAGCTATGAAATATATTAATCAAAATACATTCATAAATAACATAATTCTAAAATGTGATACTCATTTGATGCTTCTAAATTGTTCTACCCCAGTGTACCTAACCTAAGTGCAGTACAAGGTTTGAAGTAGGTGCTGTTTCTAAAGTATAGCTAGCTATATTTTAGTTTAGGCAAGAGTTGCCAAAAGTTTCTCTAAGTTCTAGTCAGCTCCATACCTGAGAATGAGAGAGGTTGGAATCTCTTTTCTGGACTCAATAGTCTAACCCCCCGCAAGGGAAGTCAGAGAGCACCGGAGCTGGATTCTCTGCGAGGATGGCAGCGTCAGGTCAGTGCATCAGGCTGGAACTCGATCTCCTTCCGGACTTACCGTGGCAAACCGCGTAGTCTGGGTTGGATCAAATCCTCCGGGAACCGTAATTTGCCAGGGCAAGTGCTGGTATATTTATACCTTGAAGGTGTCTAGGAATGCCAGTATTGACGTAAAAGTCGGGCAGAGGAACGTCATGAATGAACCCCTAAGGAATAGATGTTCATGCATACTTAATGAGTTCTTGGAGAAAACAATATTCAAGCTGAGGGAAATTCCTAAAGGCTTATCGGTCTGGTTTTCCAAGAAATCGTTGTGACGTGGATGGACAGATGTAGGTGGCCATGCCTGAATTTGGTTTGTACGGGCAATGTCTAAATAAGGGCCGGATTTCTATGTCCAAATAAGGGCAATGTGAATTGTACCTATATAAGGGCATAAATCGGAAAACCTATATACGGAATCTAAATCTGCACACAACACCCACTCCAGTTTCGTTTGAACGACGTTACTAAATCCTAAACGTTCTAAACATATCTTAAAACAGAGTATCGCATGGGTTTGCTAAAATGAGCTAAAAACGTATCTAAAACATATGTTCTAAAAAGACATTACAAACCATTGCTATGCATAAAGTGTACATATTAAGGCAATGTTTCATTCTAAGCATAGGATCACATTGGAATGCTAAACGAATGAACCAAAATATATACATGTGATGAAATGGCTCGTAAATACAGAAGAAAAAGGGCCGAAACCATTTCATATCAGGTTACATAAGTCAAATTGTTATTCATGACAAGGTGGCATACTGTCCCTGGTATTGTTATCAAAGAATTCTGTTCTCTATGAATAGTTCTACTATAAGCAGATTACTGTGCCAGAAAATGCAAAAAATACAAATTTGGAAGAAAAAAAATTAATCATAGGAAAAAAAGTCAGTAGCATGTTTGAAAAAAAATGAAGGCCAAATTCAGAGTCTCTCCGGAACACTGTGTGCTTGAATCAAAAGTCAGTGTGTGGGGAAGGAGAAAACATAACATTTTCTAAACTTGTAGACAACAAGTCGTCTACCATTGTGGGTGAGAGTTGGAATACCTCGTGTAGAAGATCAACAGGACAGAGATGCGAACTATCGCCTTCAGCATTGGAAGCATCAGCAATGTCCGGATTGGATGTTACCTGCACGCCTGGTGTTTCCTCTCATACCTCAGCAGTAGCGTTTTACGTCTGTGAGATCTCAATGAATGCCGCCATCAGGATTGGTACCCGCTGGGGAAAACACATAGCATGGGCCGTTATCGGGTCCAGCAGAGTATCAATATCCATAGGCATGACTGACGGGAGTGTCAGACAAATGTCCAGCACGCATTCTTCACCGCATAGCAGGCAGAGTAGAACAGGTAAGATGCAATCTTGCCAGATTGGTCTGAATGACAGAAACCAAGTGGTGTTTAATTCTCGTAGACGAGGTAAACCCAGAATTTGGACGATGCGCTCACGACACTTCATCTCCAATAGAGTTCTTTCCATGGTGAACTGAGTGTCGATGGTGATTTGGCTTGCCATATCGTAGCAGTAGGAGAAAAACGAGTATACCTGCAACAAGTGCTAAAAGGAGCGGCAGTCCGCCAAACACAGAGTGCATGAAGTTTGGAAAACTTACGAGGACTGCTTAAAAAGGTGCTAACTGTCCCACACACACGTTCTTAAATACATGTACAATACCGCTCGTATCAGACATGTTTAAGATACGACCTAAAATTTCTGAGAAATGCACAGGGCAGTTTGTATACAAAAGGGTATGTATCTCCGCAGAAGTCCTTGCGACTTGGAGGTCATAGGTTTCTTTAGCAGAGGTCAAAGGCTCAGTTTTTTGTAAAAGAATGGCTTTCATTCTGCTTAGAGTATCAATTCGTATAGAAGAGATATTCAGTGAAGGCCATAAAGGCGACTCCCTGACTATGTCTATTTGTGGAAACAAGACTTGCATACAGCAAGTGACCCTGGATGTAACCGTTACTAGATATGGGATACCTGGCAACATGCCACAGCAGCTGTGATCATTCAACATAATGTAACTCCCATTAGAAAGTTGACCAAAGATTGGATTAATCACTGCTGCTGGTGAACCGTGCAGGTGGCAGGATAAGTTTGCAGTGGAACCGTCACAGGCCCGTGTAAGTTAATACCCTGACAAAGGAGAGAACCGCTTAGTGCGTGTTCACAGTTTTCACCACTAAGAAACACTTCACGTCCCCCACTCCAACATCTGTGTGTGTGTAAGGTAAATCCCAGCATGTCTTGATGTATTCTTTACCCAACCTTTCATATTTGCCTGCTGGTATATTTTTTAGGCAATACTGAAAATGGAAAGTCGAAACAGGCAGAGTAATCTTACCATGTATGATCCACTCAGTAGCTGGTTTTTCTGCCACTGTGAATGGTAATTTCTCCAGTTTTTCAATGCTCAGCACCGTATAGTCTGCTCCCCTTTGTGCCATTTTGATCTGTCTATCAGTGAGATTGAATTCTGCAAACAGTGACGTAGTATTGATTAAACGCCAAGGCACATAGCCAGAACGCAGGTTTTGAAGCATACAGCTTAATAGCATGATAGAACGTAGCAACATGACCAAGTCTTGTTCCATGATGTCTATGACAAAGGATACAATGCTGTCCAAAGAATATATCCTGGACGACAGAGTCGTTAACCCATTGTCTACTACACAGAGAGTTTTCTCTAAGTTAATACGATCAATTTCTCGTATTTGTTCTGCAGTCTCTGCTTGGGTGACCTTCCATGCTTCATTATAAGCAGCGTAGATACCGGCATATATGAAACGTTTTTGACGCAGTTTTCTTGGTCCTAGCAAGAGTTCCCTAAGGTCTGCGTCTTCTTGAAGTAAAGTTAAGTGTTGTTTTACATCCTCTCGTGTAGCTTTCTGTAGCCAATCAAGGCAAAGTTTCCCTACACTGTAAGTTGTTACTACCCCCGGATGCTGTCTTTGGACATAACGTGGGTCTGGCCTAAGAAAGGTAAAACCTTGTGTTTTGTTCAGGAATCTATCTTGACAGTTTTTTGTGTCTAAGGGCCAGAGCAACCATTTTTCCATTCAGGATCTGATCTGTTGTGATGCAAAATATTATGTACGTCGACCTCCCCCTGTGTAGTACTTTCCCTTGTAGGTGCAGGTATAGACGGAGTGTTCATGTCTTTTATCTTGGCTATTCCAAGGCATGATGTTTGTAGGACAGTGTCGTTCAAAAACATAATTTGCTCAGGGATGATACAGGCTCTAAACAAAGCTTCTATTCCCTGTACTTGCCAATGTTTAGTACCCCAGACAGCTTTTGTCTCAATGTTGTCTTTCTAAAAGTCGTAACCCTGTCTAGACAGGTGGGCAATAAAGGCTTCAGAATAAATCTGTTTGGTATTCGTTAACATAGTTTTCATTCCTGTCTTACTGACATTCTCAAAGTACAATGTCTCTGCTTTCGAGATATTAAACCCTGAAAAATATAGAAACTTCATTGCAAATGTTTTCGAGCTACCCTTTGGAGGCGTAGGACAATGTTCCCATTGATTATACAAAAATACATTTCTGGGTGTTGCAGATTTATGAAAGAAATGATGACCATAGTGGTTATAACAATACAGTTGTTCATAGTCTGATGAACCTTGTAAATATTCATTATTAATAAATGCAGTTGACATCTCTAGATCAGACATCATATTATTAACAGTCTTGAAGTCCCAATCATCAGAAAAGGTACTGGAGGTAATAAAGTCACATAATGAAATTTTAAATAAATGTGGAATCTTCAAAAGCTCCAACGGACCAAAAATGTCATATTTGGTTTTGTCCCAAACTATATCATCAGGTATAGAAATCGCTGTGATGTTCACTGCTGACAAGTCTCTTGCTTCACGATGGGATGATTTATGTGGTTGGAGAAGTAAGCTCACCTCTTTTACTTGCTGTGTCCATTTGAATATATCTTCCATTAATCAGCATACCCAGAGTGAATACCAGAGCTTACCAAAGTAGAAAGAAGAATGCTCCCAAAACATTCCATAGTTCAGTCCATGGTGAAACCAGATAAGTCCTTTTCAAGAGTTGAAAAAGTCTGTTGCTTGTTCTTTGAAAGTTCTTTGTACTAGCATCGCTTCAGGCTGGCTGGGATCCTCAGAAAACGTATCAAAGTTCATTAATTAGCCAGAAGCAGTTCTGTCAATGGTTGAGGTTGCATCAGGATTTGTTGAATTCACTGGATCCAGTTGATCACTTGTTTCTTCGTGGTAGACATGTGTATCAGGACGGACTGTTATTTGGGTCTCAAGAGGTACAATGTCCATAGCATTGTTGCTAAGTCCTACATTTCTTACTGTCGAATCTTCAAAGGTGATGAGTCTCTCAGTTTGAACCTCTTGGATTGTAGCTAGAGGAGTGCGTCTGCTACATTGGCGGAGTCCACTTGGCCTACTGTTCAGTATCGGCCACATAGTGTGGTTTGATCAGGTCGATGGACATAAATCTTTTCTCCTTTTATCCAGCAAGGGGCGGCAAAAGTACTGTTCTTGATCTGTGGATTGCTAGGACAGGTACTGGTTGTCTGTAAGAAGGCCCAAATTCCTTCTTGTCCGCGATCTTTTCTCTGACTAGATCCCCAAGCTTTGGGATCCAGACAGGCCTTGCTGGGACGGACAGATTTTTCTCAGTGGTGGTTGGCTTCAGGATCACATTGCTTTGTTGTGTTCTTAAATCATTTAAGTCCTGTAAAACAGCCAAACGATCTTTGATATCAAATTGTTTGTTTTCCACCACTGTGCCTTTCATATCGAAGTCCGGAACCAACATTCTAGTCCCAAACAGAAGCTCATATGGAGTGACACCCCCTAGAGAACTTCTTGGCAAGTGGTTAAGTACACACTGGACCCCATATAAATGTTTGACCCACCCATCACCGAACCTAATACCCTAACTGTTACAGACTGCTTTATGTCCCGGTTTTTTCTTTACACAACAGAATTTCACTCAGGATGAAACGAAGAAGAATACCGCAATGCTACACCCAGACTGGCCATGGCTTCTTTGTAAGCCCTAGAGCTAAACGCAGGACTCTGGTCAGAATGTAGTGAGCCTATTGCGTATGTGCCGATAAAGACTCGCAAATCTTTTATAACAGTTCGAGCGTTAGCCGAGCGCTGAAGCCACATCCATAGGAACCTAGAGCATGAATTCACTGCGACCATGATATATTTATAGTTACCATCCCTTTGTAAGGGACCGCAGTGGTCCAGGTAAACACAAGCCAATGGTTTACCTGAAATTAACAGGGGCGCCTGCGCAGGACGTTTCACAGTAGAGACTTTCATCTACTGGCATATCTCACAGTCCAAAACATAATTTCTAGTTTGTTTCCTAATGCTGGGCCACCAGTATCTTTGTTTTAATAATACAACTGTGGCTGAAACACCTGCATGGACAGAGGCGAGCCCTTCATGTGCTGCTAGGATTAGCCCTAGTCTATGTTCCATGTTTGGAATTACACTATCCCCCAATCCAGGGATTCGAGCAAACGGAACATTGTTCGCATCAATTATATATGAGTATTTGAGTGGAAACTTTTTAGGTAATGCCGCACCGCTGCCTTTGCTTGATGCATTGACAGCCAGCATTATTTTGCTGTCTATTTTCGTTTTTGAACGAGTGCTTACAGCTACGGAAGCCGTTTGCACAGCCCCTTTCGCGGATTCATCAGCCAATTAATTCCCTTCAACGTGAACGCCATCACGTTGGTGACTCAGCGTGTGTATCACATGAGTGTTTTGTAGTCCGTTTCACAACTGAACTACTTGTTCCCAAAGCAATTTGTGCTTGATTGAGCCACCTTTTGCATCTTTGAAACCATTTTGAATCCAATTCCGTAAATATTAATTGTAGGATTGAACACAGTAAAAAGAATCAGACACTATAAGTGTGGGGAATTTGCGATCTGTATTTTCAAGTGCCATCTTAAATGCTTGTAGTTTAGCTCGCTGAGCTGTACAATCCCCTAGAGATTGGGTTTCTTTGACCATTGGTCTGAATTTGCCATCTTGCATACGGCCTTTAACGATAGCACATGCTGCACTCTAAGCTTGTTTACTCCCCGTAGCGGGTTGTGCAGATCCGTCGGTATAAATTATAAATTTGTACTGGTCAAGAGGGAGAATTTCAGTAGTCAGAGGACATTCGTGTTCATATTGCAGGAATGCTTGTGTTTTTAAATATGGATCAAAAACCTATTCAACATCAGTTGCAGCAAGAGAATTAACACATTGTATCCATCTTGGATGTAAAGCTTTTGCATTTGGAATGCTAGCCTTTGTAACTGCCTCTAGGGCTGGTACAGGAGTTACGACCATAATGCGTTTCCAGTGTGCTAGGGCTCTTTCTTTTGCTACAGCGGTTTGAACTGCTGTTAGTGTTAGAATTTTTTCTGTAGTGAATTTCATTTCTGCTTGAGTATACAAGTGGGATTTGTATGCAATTGGTACTTTTTCACCTTAGTTAAAAGTTAAGTAAGTGAATCCGCATTGACCCGGAATTATTCGGATCACTAAGTTGCGTACGTTTACGCGTGTTTGCAAGTATTTCGTTGCTAACATGTCTGTTTGGAGTGAACGCAAAATTTCTGTGTGTTGTTGTGTCCAATGTGTGATTTTAAAATCAGGTTTAATTAATTCGTAGAGAGGTTTAACCCTTTCTGCGTAATTTAAAATGTAAGTTCTTCCAAAATTCAGGAAACCTAGAATTGACTGTAAATTGTTCAGCGTTTTTGGAGGTTGGAGCAGCGCACACTTTTCTAAAAAGTTGGCTGCCAGGCTTTTGCCTTCACTTGATAGTTCATATCCTAGAAACAGGACGTTGAGGTGGGCAATTCTTGACTTTTTAAAGTAGAATTTGTAACCCTCTGAGGCGAAGCCCAATATTATGGTGCTCACCCTGTTCAAGTGCCTATCCAGGTCATCGTCTGTCAGATAGATATCATCGACATATGACAATGCCTTGTCATCATAAGTTTGGAGTAACTCTATTGCTCTTGCTGAGAATAACCCCGGGCTGTTTTTGAATCCCTGGGGCAGTCGACAAAATTGACGCTGCGTCCCCATTATTGAGAAAGTGGTCAAATATCTGCTTTCTGGTGCAATATTTTCACAAAAGAAACCATTTGAAATGTCTAATGTGGTTTTATATTTCTTACGCACATTTTTGTTCATTAATGCTGTACTTTGTGCATTTTGCACTGCAAATGTTTTGCAACAAGAATTTAAGTGTCTGTAATCCAAAACTAGACGATATGTGATGTCTGGTTTGGAGACAGGAAACAAAGGATTGTTCTTGATGAGGTGCATGTTTCAATCACCCCCTGATATTCAAGTTGATCTAAAATCTCCCTGACCTGTTTTTTAGCTTCTTACTTAACTGGGTACTGGCTTTGTGCAGTCGGTTGATTTTTTAACTGGATTTTATGGTGAGGTGAGTCCTCATCCCATCTTTCATGATTTTTATACAGTGCTGGAGCTTGGGCTACTGCCCATTTCCTGGCTAATGTATATTTTAAATGAACTGGAATATGGTTGGAGAAGGCAGGCATAATGATGTTCTCGCCATGTGGGCACTCCCTGACAAACTCTGGTGGCCAGTCCTGTTCTGCTAGAAGTATATCATAACCCTTTGAAAAATGCTCCCAAAAGAGTCCTTTTACTTTTCTTGGTATGTCTCCCTCCATCCGGAGTGGTATTTCATATAACCTATGTGGAGAACTAACCCTGGTGTCTACAGTCTCAACTTGTATGTCTTTATTCAAGTCCACTGTCTCCAGAAGTCCCTTCAGGTTCTAGCGAGCTATTGTAACTTCTGCTGCACTGTCCAGCATGGTGTGGGCCCATTCTCCGTTCTTGAGTTGGGTTCTCAGTATTCTCGGCATGTTTGATCTTCAGACCTGCTACCTTTTACTTGGAGAATTGAGGTTTTGCTTTATTTTTCTTAACGTGTTGATCGTCGTAGTACTTCATGTGTTCTTCCTTGTTTTCTGACCGTCCTCTTCTTTCGGATGTCTGTGATGATATCTGAAAGGTACGAGAGGAAAGTGTTTCATTATCTAGATAACTGTGCGAGGTTTTCTCAAATTATACCTATTCCTGAAGTTGTACCTCCTTTCAGAGGGCTCCTTCTGTGGAGGAGACCTGCCTCGGGAATGAGAACGCTTCGCTTTGGAATTCTGTTTGCTATTTTTCCACTTCTTTTTAGAAGAGGTAGGAGTGTTTTTAGGAAAGACCTTATCAGGACTTTCAGACAGTTGTGGTTTTCCTGGTTTCCTTCCCAAACTGCCTAATTCTTCATAGGATTTTTCAATTATTCTGGCTAGTTCTTGTGGTTGTTCTGTTACATCAAATTCCCCTAATTTGTTGCGGATTGCCACTGATGCTGCTTCACCTTTAATATTAGATAATATTATTGTTGAGACCAGGTCGAAATTTTTAAGTAACTTCATACCTAAATTCAGAGCAGGCTCTGCCCCGTGTTCGTTTTGAATCTGTTTCAGGACGTCAGGTATTACCGCCATAGATGGAACACCATGTGTTTTTGTATAGATTGCAGCAAAGACTGTGCCCCAAGTAGTGCAGTCTTCTAGATGTGGTGTGATCCCCATTGGTAAACAGATTGTTAGAATTCTGTGTTTCTCATAAGGGCTAGTATTAGGAAATACTGCTTTGATTTGAGTAATTTTTTGAGCTATCCAGAATGGAATTTGTTCACGTTTTGTGGGCATTTTACTCATGACTGCATGTAAAGTCTGTGGAACATTTTTTTGTGCATTCCCCTGATGAGGGACTGGATTTTAAATTGTTAATGGTGGTTGGACTGTGAAAGTCCGCATGACATATTGAACCAATTGTCTATAAATTTTGATTAGCTCCTTGAGTTGAGCCGGTAGATCCACATCTGACATTTCTTCAATGTCAGGATGAGATGTGTAGCCGGCTAAAATCGGCCATGTTGCTCCTGGTCTACCTAGTGGACCAAGCCTGGTAATGTGATTGTAATGTTTTAGGGTGCCTTTAAAC
Source organism: Triturus cristatus (assembly GCF_964204655.1). Taxonomy (NCBI): domain Eukaryota; kingdom Metazoa; phylum Chordata; class Amphibia; order Caudata; family Salamandridae; genus Triturus; species Triturus cristatus. Next base: position 1,181,526,189 of record NC_140584.1, on the reverse strand, counting down.
CAGAGCTCATGCTCCTGGTATGTGAGTGGAATTTCAATATTCTCGAAAGGAATATATTGCTCTGGTGGTTCATCTTCTTTGTAGAAGTGAAACAAGTGTGTTACTGGATTTGATTCTGGGAATACTATCCATGAATAGAATACCTCTGGTGAGATTCATGTGCCTCTATCACTAAAACTGCTCTACCACCTCTTGGTGTTAGGCCATGTTTTATAAGTTTTAGAGTGATGGCTCTCCTTAAATTTTGATGGATGATTATACCATCCTCGTCGGTTTCTTGAAAACCTGTGCAATTAAAAGCTGCTGTGACTTGGTCGGCTACAGCCCCATCAGCATCAATGTTTGTGCCGTTTTCAGACATGTTGAAATGCAGAGCAGGTTTCAAGGGAACAAAGATAACGTGCACAATATTTTGGAACACTGTATCCTTTCAACGCTGAACAAAACCAAACAGCTAATACATAGGACTTTCGTCCTACTCCGCTATGGAGGATATTATCCCTATCCACTCTAGACGTCTTATGGAGTTTTATGAGTAGAGGGTCTCTGAGAAAAGCATGACTTAGCTCAGTATCTAGCGTTAAATTAGTGCCTTACCAAACCGTTGGGCGCCATGTAGTGTAGTTCCTATATCCCTGATAGGCTCTGCGCATTGGAATAACATACACTATAGATTTGACATAGGACTGAAGTCAGTATGTCTCTATCGAGTATTTTAAACTTCATTACTTGTGTGTGCCAGCTAACTCAGAGGTCACTAGAAACTTCTCGAATATACAAGAAGGGATTAGTCTCTGGCAACCGCATAAACATGACAACTTTGTTTCCCTTTTGAATCGGAACAGTCTCTGAATCGTAGAAACAATAGATAACAGTTTCACTCATTCAATCATGCATGCTTCGTTTCTACAGAGTTGCACAGAAATAGAGAGACGGGCGTTTCAATAAAAGGGTTTATTGAACAGTCTTATTTCTCATGCAAGAGATATGAATTGCTACAATCGTAAGACAGACTGCGATGTACAATATGTACAAGGTTTGCAGTAAGATAAAATAATACTGCAATAGCATGGTTTGGAGCTATGACATATATTAGTCAAAATACATACAAAAATAACATAATGCTAAAATGTGATACTCATCTGATGCTTCTAAATTGTTCTACCCCAGTGTACCTAACCTAAGTGCAGTACAAGGTTTGAAGTAGGTGCTGTTTCTAAAGTATAGCTAGCTATATTTTAGTTTAGCCAAGAGTTGCCAAAAGTTTCTTTAAGTTCTAGTCAGCTCCATACCTGAGAATGAGAGAGGTTGGAGTCTCTTTTCTGGACTCAATAGTCTAACCCCCCGCAAGGGAAGTCAGAGAGCACTGGAGCTGGATTCTCTGCGAGGAGGATGGCAGCGTCAGGTCAGTGCATCAGGCTGGAACTCAATCTACTTCTGAACTTGCCGTGGAAACCGCGTAGTCTGGGTTGGATCGAATCCTCCGGGAACCTCAATTTGCTAGGGCAAGTGCTGGTATATTTATACCTTGAAGGTGTCTAGGAATGCCAGTATTGACGTAAAAGTCGGGCAGAGGAATGTCATGAATGAGCCCCTCAGGAATAAATGTTCATGCATACTTAATGAGTTCTTGGAGAAATCAATATTCAAGCTGAGGGAAATTCCTAAAGGCTTAAGGGTCTGGTTTTCCAAGAAATCGTTGTGACGTGGATGGATGGATGTAGATGGCCATGCCTGTATTTGGTTTGTACGGACAATATCTAAATAAGGGCCGGATTTCTATGTCCAAATAAGGGCAATGTGAATTGTACCTATATAAGGGCATAAATCGGGAAACCTATATACGGAATCTAAATCTGCACACAACAGTAACACCAAACACCTGGTTATGTGCAGAAAAGAAACAAATCTATGTGCTGGCAGCAAGCTCTCTGAATAAATGAAAGCAGGACAAAAACATCCTCTCACCTTGGCATTTGAAAACAAAATGTTTTCGACAGGTCTCAGCTGAGTAAACCTCTTGGTGAAAGAGGTCCGCATGCCTCATCTGACTAGTGCTACACTGATGCATTACTACTGCATGAGTACATTTGAACTAGGCCTGGGCGGTGAACTCCGCTCCATTCGTCGAGTTTTCTGCACTTCGTCCTCCGAGGAGTGCAGAAAGCTCCGCTGCACAAGTTTTTTCTTTGCTCGCACTCGCCAACGGTAAGCTGGCGAGCACGAGCTGCTACTCTGGTAGAATTTCTTCTCAAGCAGCAGAAAGATTAACGCGAATGGCAGTTCACGCTGCACTCCGCGACTTGCAGAACTACGCAGAGTTTTTTTGTCACTTCATGGAGTTCTGCATAGCGGAACTCCGCGAACTACGTCCAGAACTATGAATACAGCGTCGTCAAGAAGCTTCAGTGATGTATGTTGCAGGATCACACAGACACAATCTACCATGGCTAAGCTAAGCACAAACAGAAAGCGCGATGCACCTTCCCTGCCAGACTCCAGCTTAGCACCCGCGCTGTCATATGGAGGACCACAAAATAACAGTTGCATAACAGAAATCTTTGTGCTGGTGCTGCCACAGCTGAGCCTCCCTTCAAGTCAGAGGTGAGCCTGGGCCCCAGTGCGCATCTCAATGAAGAGGCCAGATCCAGAATCATTCAGTCTGCTCGCTTGGTGAGATGAATAGAGCCCTTTTATTAGGGAGCCCGAGCAAATGCAATACATTGCAAACATTTAAATGCCAAGCAACCACTGAAGTTAGGATTATGTACCAACACTACCACACGTTGTTACTAACCTCCTCCTGACTCATCATGACTCGAGAGTCAGCAGTGTGCAAGCTCCACCGTCATTTTGTTGCTTGTGTGACACAGTAACAGGTGAGAATGGTATTAATTTTTTAAAACACAGACGCCATGTCGGTAAAACAGAAATCTGTCACAAACAACAAACACATTCCAAATCCACCATAGTTTAGTAAGTTAAGCTGTGCCTATTATGAGCACATCACCACTATATCTTACCAAATTTACCACAACATGACTGCGTTGGAAACAGAAATCTGTCACAAACAACAAACACAATTCAAATCCACCATAGTCAGTGAGTTAAGCAGTGCTTAATATAAGCACATCACCACTATATCTTACCAAATTTACCACAACATGACTGGGGTTCTTACTTAACTTATGTACGTACTACTGGCACTGCTACCACGTTTTTGTTACCCTCCGATTCCTCCTGAGTCCTGACTCATCATGACTCAAGACAGCAGGGCCTGCCTGGCCGTGCTGCCATTTTTCACTTGTGTAACGCAGTAAGTAAGAAGAAACGGTGTAGTTCATTAACCAAAAAGCTACATGTGGTGCACTATAAAACTATTAAGAAAATGTATTAAAGAGTCACAACTCACTAATTGTTAACTTTTGCTAACTCAACCACTTAAATTTCTTTGCATGCATGACTACATGATGGTTGCCAAGTCAATTTTGCTACCCTATTCCTTGAAGTACCGGCCCTGGTAGTTCTAGGAAATCTTTAAATTACCTTGACTAATTCATATACTATTAAAGTGACTGATTAAAGTTATTGAATATAAATCTGGAAAGTACCTTATGAGGGGACAGGTAAACAGTAAGCATGCTGTCTGTCATACTGCACTGCAGAAAAGGCACAGAGGCCATGTTGAGAGACATACAAAATCAAGGTGCTTTACGTGGTGGCTTCAGTTACAGCAGTAGTACTGATTGTTTTAATGCATGCGCAGAGGTGCACCTCGCTCATGATTGCCTTGATTTGCCTGTGACTCAGTATGAAACTGGCTTACCATCAGGGGCTTGACCTCCATGAACCCTGTATGTCATGTCAGAGTAGACATCAGCAACAGACTTTACCAAAAACAACAATTTTATGAATGAGACTGGTGTTTATTTAGAAGTCACTAGTCTCTCTTCGAAAAAGGTACAGTAAATACAAGGCCAGTTACCATACGCTTAATGCTTTCTGAAATTTTTACTTCATCTTGTTTTAACCAAACATTCCTAATTCATAGTCTTACTCATAACCTCATATTTTTTACAACGTGGAAGTGGTACTGGTACGTAGCGCAGTCTCCGACTGCCACCTCTGAATTCGGCTGTCAGGACTGGAGGAGTTTGGTTGGGAGCCACCACGCTGTCTCCTCCACCAGTTTCACTTGTGCAATGCCATTAGTGGAAGAGGCCAGAGGGAGGGAGCAGAGCATAGGGGAGAGAATCGCCAATCACTGCATAACTTCATAATAAAGCCATGCAGTGACTGGCCATGTGTTCCATAGACCGGAACCACCCCACCCCCGCGCTGCCTCATGTGCAGGACTACTCATCCAGAGACCTAACCGCGTGTCCTGGCTAATCCAGACACTCCTCCTTTGCAGAGATGAGCACAAGGATTGGATCGGCAGGTGAACAGAGTGCTCATTATGAGTCCAGGGGGCTGTGGCTGTGATTCCCATCCCCTCACTCACTATGCACAGGTGGTGAGACTGGTGGCATGTAGTGTGCATGTCAGACTGCCGCCCAACCTGACATGCGCACTTCGAAGCGTGAGTGTTCAAGTTCAGTGTTGATGACCAGGTGAGCCTGATTTGCATCACGTGAAATGTCAATTATATTTACGTTTCACTCTGCCTCCCCCCACACACATAATGATACTGAACTAAGCAACCCGGATTGCTAAAAGAAAAATTCACAGCCGCCACAGACGACATCCGCACCCTCCTCGACCAAGGCCACACCGCAGCCCTGGTCCTATTCGACCTGTCAGCAGCATTCGACACCGTCTCCACTCGCCGCCAGACTACATGACACGGGCATACAAGGAACCGCCCTCGACTGCATTCGCTCGTTCATCACCGGCAGATGCCAAAAAATTTGACTGCCACCCTTCCTCTCTGAACCCGCGGTAATCAACTGCGGATGAATACCCCATGGATCATCACTCAGCTCAACCCACTTCCACATCTACATGGCCCCTCTCGCCGCCATTGTCAGACAGCGCGGCCTCAGCATATTATTTTATGCCGACGACACCCAGCTCATCCTCTCCCTCGCCAAGGAGCCATCACTGTGGAAATTTAGCTTGCAAACTGAACATTATCTGCGCCATCTTGCCTCTCCCCAGCGCCACGCACAGCGAATGCACGGCAGCCATTTTAGGCACCCCACTCTCTCCCCGCTCATTCTCGATCACCAGCGCTTCCCCCTGGCGCTGCGAACATCCCCCCGCGCGCCGGCCACCCCCGCTCTCTCATACACGGGCCATAAACCCTCTCCTTCAGCGCGACCCTGCTACGGAACCACATCCGACCGACATCCCATACATGGTCATGCCGCACCTTTGATAACCCCCTTCCTCTGCGCCCCATTGTCCGAACTGGTCCCAGGCCATCACCTAGCCCTGCGGATGCAGTTTATTGCCCCTACTGTAAGGGAAACACCCCACATCAAAGGGATTACAGTGGATCAAAGCCCCTACCCCCTGAGACCCGGCCGGTCGCACACACCCCCGGGAATTGGCGGAATTCCCTGCTGCGCGATAGCCATCTCCCACTGCGGGTAGGGTGGGAACCTCTACTGTAACTATGTGTGGGATCGGATCTGAGCCGGGGCTTCAGGGGATGTTCTTTCATGCATCAAGAGAATCTCAAGAATGCACTATGTGTAATAAAGCAATAAACCGGTGTATAAGAGACCAGGTCTCAGAGATGCGGTTAGAGCACCTCGTGACGATACCTTGCTGTCTAATCTGATGTGTTCTGCTCCGACGGAATAAAACTTTGTTTCCTGCCTTCCAGTCTCCGGCGCCTGCCTCTTTCATTGGTAAATTATCGAGTGGTATGAGAGGCGATTACCGCCGGGCAAATACTTGAAAGGTTATCGACTGAAACTGCCGCTACCATTTAACAATTGGCGTCCCAAACGTGGGGCCCATCAGCGACACGTGGATCCAGTGGGAGAGGTCCCGACGACAGAGTGAACGACTGCAACGATCGGGAGAGCTCCTGCCCAATAGACCCTCGTCTGGCAGCCGATCATCCGAACTTCACTGGTTCCGAGCAGACCTCTCTCGAGTGATCTACGGTCCTGACTGGGAACCATCAGGAGTGCCGCGGCAAATACGGAGAGTAGAGGACGATCGGGCGCTGGAGGCGGAAGACGAGAAACTGTCCACGCGGTCCGGGTAAGGTCGTGATACACGACAAATTGCGAAATAATTGATTGATTGTCCGAAGCTTTTTGAATACTAGTATTGCTCATTGATTGTGCTCATTGATTGTTCTCTTTGAGATATTCGCTGTCTACAAACGGGGAGGAGTAGAAATACTCTCTCTCTCTCCCTTTGCAGATAGTGAAGGGTAGGTAACGCAGACTTTTGTCCCCGTTGAAACCCGTCGTGCCTATCTTTATCTCCCCACTGATTGATTGTCCGAACATTGATTGTTTTGAAGAATAGTGCTCTTTGAGATATTCTCTGTTTGCAAATAACGTAGAATAGAAATATTCTGTCTATTCTTTGCAAATAGTGAAGGGTAGGTAATGCTGACTTTTGTCCCCGTTGAAACCCGTCATGCCTATCTTTATCTCCCATTGATTGATTGATTGATTGATTGTCCGAACACTAGTTGTTCGATATTGGTTCTTTGGAGGTATTCTCTGCTTACAAATAACGAAGAATAGAGATATTCTGTCTAGTCTTTGCAAGCAGTGAAAAGATAGGTAGTGCTGACTTTTGTCCCCGTTGAAACCCGTCATGCCTATCTTCTCCCCACTGATTGGTAGTTGGTTCTGCCCGGACCGCTTATTAGAGGTGAACCATCCGGCTCCACTGGAGGGCACCCCTAATAAGGACATGTTCACTAAATATGGACTAGTCGCCGTAGCTTATACCAAGCTATGGCATAAATATACAAAGAAGGACCCCGAGAGTCAGTGGCCACTGATGGGATCCTTCGACGACCATAAGATAGAAGTGCTAGAAATAGCCCTGCGTAGCAATAAGACCACGCCTACTATGCTTGACAGTATTGGCATGTGGCGCAAAGAAGCAACGCAACGGAAATAGAGGGAAGAAGTAAAAGCAGAAAAGGAATTACGAAAGGCAGCTCACCTTGCCGCTAGAAAGTTAGAAGAAGAAATAAAGGAGAGAAGGGAAACTAAACTAAGACAGGAGCCCGAAACATCAGGACAGTACGCTGTTAGGACCCCTTCTTTGCTCTACCCTGAGTTGTCCTCCAAGCAGCGAACGAATGACGAATTACTGTTAGGTCCCCCGATCATTTACATGCCCCCTCCATATGCACCCTCCCAGTCAGTAGTGCAACACCCACAACCCCCGAACACGAGCGAAAGCAGTACAGGGGCCTCGGTCCTCACGGCCTCCGCGCCGGCCGAGCCTCCTGTGCTGAACACAACGTCGGCTATAACGTTAGACGACCCAGAGATGAGAAAGAAAGAGTCCACCAGAATGAATCGATTAACGAAGGATGAACGAGCAGGAATTGATAAGATAGTAGGGACACTGGTGGAGCGAAAGGAAAGTGAGGAGTATATAACAGACGTGTATGACTCGTATGCCGACAGCCGCAGACGACACTTTGTCGTACGGCTCTGTTATCACGCCCTGAATGCATATGAGGATAGATACCACGATAAAGGTCCCGAAGGCTTAGCGGCCCTATATAGGAAGGTAGACATCGGAGAAGAAAGAGAGGGCGACGTGACGAACCTCTTTACTCGTACACTCGAGGTCTACCGACACCTTAGAGAACATAGGCAGACCACCAAAGCAGAAACCCCCATAGCGACTAAGCCCCAGGAAGGAAGGGCTGAGGCCATGATGCCCATCAAAGAAGCTGCCCCCTACTGGGTCCCCCCACGAGGTCAGGGAACGCATGACGACATCAACCACCAAGATGCGAAGGGGAGGGTTGTATATAACTGGGTCTACCAGCCGTGGGACCGGCAAGATATTTTGACCTTTAGAAAAACTCTACCCGACTTGAGAAAGAACCCGACTGCCTTCTACACTGAACTGGGTACAGCCTTAGGTTCTACAATTATGACTTTAGCAGATATCGACTTGTTCTTTGGGCTATGTCTGCCGGCTGATGTGTGGAAACAAATCCGGAAAGTTGACCACGCTGAGCCGTTCGGATATACCTGGGTACAACTCGATACCATAGATAAGCAGCGAGAACCAGGACAGAAACCCCCAAAAGCCATATTAGAGCTCCCAGACAAGATTGTACTAAAACTGAAGACTCTAATCCCAGAAAGAAAGGTAGACTGGTCGATAGTAACGGCTTGCCGCCAGAAACCCCAGGAGGATGTGTCTGAATACTTCTCCCGATTCGAGACTGTGTTTTCCGATTACAGTGGCCAAGACATGACCACCGCAACCGGACATCACCTCTTTGTCCAGAATTATGTGAAGGGTCTGTCACAAGAAATTTCCCAGAAACTACAGACCAGCGAGAGTAGTTGGGCAGCCTCCAAACCCGCAGCAATTCTCCAGATGGCCCAATACTACGAAAATCAGAAAAACGAGAACGATAGGGCATCAGAGAAGAAGAAAAAGGAACTGAAGGAGAGGGTAATGATAGCGCAGTTGCAAGGGGTGACCATAGGAAGGGAACCCCCGAAAGAGAATTACCACCCAACCGCCCCTAGAAAGCTACCCCCTAGAGACCATACACCTGCACCCTACAACGGACGGAGAGACTTAGATGGGAACCAATGTGCGTTCTGTAGAGGGTTCGGACACTGGAAATCCCAGTGCCCGGTCCTTCTGGAACTAAACAAAAATAGGGATCCCAGAGACACAGCATATGACCCCAGAAACAGAGGACAGGGACGAGGGCACACGAACGACGCAACCAACGTCAGGCCAGGCAAACCAAACACCTTTGACCGCCCCCGACAAAACCAGTGTCAGCAGTCCGACTATGAAAGCACCCATGACTTCGCATAGGACCGCCAGGGGCAAGGGAGGGATCCAGTCGAACTCCGTGTTGACCAGCAAGGCCCTTACGTCACTGCTAAGGTCTTGGGCACAAAATCTCCGTTCCTGGTAGACACTGGGGCAACACGTAGTGCGTTATCCAAACGACTGATCCCTAGGGCACCCTTGTCTGGCTCACATGTAACCTCAATAGGCTTCGATGGAACGCCCTCCACTAACCCCTTATCAGCACCAATCTCCTTTGACTTAGAAGATAACACCACTGACACGACCTTTCTGCTCTCCTCCAACACCCCCGATGCTATTATGGGACTTGATTTGCTAAAACATTTTCGAGCTACCATCAGATGCTCCCCAGACGGAGTTCGAGTCATCCTACACGATAACCCAGATCTGTCCAGACCCTGTCACACACGGCGTATGCTCTCTATAACCGATGCTGACATGTCCCTACTCGACACATTACCTTCACATCTATGGGCTAAAACCGACTCAGATGTAGGGCGCATGGTGATTGACCCAGTACATATAACCGTCCGACCAGACGCAGTACTCCCAAAGCTTCCACAGTATCGGATATCACCCGAAGGCGAGAAGGCATTGGTGGAAATCATCGAGTCCCTAGTCGAGGCAGGAGTGGTAGAAGAAGTAGTCAGTAATGTTTGCAACAGCCCTATCCTACCCATTGTAAAGAAGCAAGGCGAGGGAGATGAGAAAGCCTACCGTTTCATTGTTGATTTACGAGAGGTTAACAAAGTAGTCGTACCCCAGTACCCCGTGGTCTCAGACATCACCACCATCCTCACCCTGATTCCATCCACTGCCACCACCTTTACTGTTATTGATCTCAAAAACGCATTCTTCTCCATCCCCATCCACCCAGACAGCTGTTACCTCTTCGGCTTCACCCTAAAAGCCCGTTCATACAGATTCTGTAGGGCACCCCAAGGCTACACTGAGAGTCCCAGCATTTATAGCCAAGCCCTCAAGAGACAGCTAGATGCAGTCCAACTACCCGATGGAGTGGTGTTGATACAGTACGTCGATGACATTCTTTTGGCGGCCGACACCACTCCACTTGCCGTCACAGCCACCATTCACCTCCTCCACTTCCTTGCGGAGAACGGTCACAAGGTCTCCAGAAAGAAATTGCAATTCTGCCAGCCCCAAGTAACGTATCTAGGCCACCTACTATCCAGGGACGGGAGGAAACTTACCCCTGACCGAATTCAGACCATCCTAGAAACCCCTGTTCCCAAAACTCAGAAGCAAGTGCGGTCCCTAGTAGGCCTCACCTCCTTTTGTCGACAGTGGTTGCCAAACTTCAGTCTCATCGTAAAACCTCTGCTTTCCCTGCTGGCTAAAGATGTCCCCTTCCCCCTCCCCTGGACACCCGAATGTCAATCCTCCTTCAAAGAATTAGGAGACGCCCTCTGTTCGGCCCCAGTCCTAGGAACCCCAGACTACACTAAACCTTTCTCCCTCTACACCCACGAAAGGGAGGGATGTGCGTTGTCTGTCCTAACCCAGTCCATAGGCCCTAAACAACGCCCTTGTGCCTACTTCTCTGCCACTCTTGACCCTGTAGCCAGAGCTTTGCCCGCATGCCTTCGAGCAGTAGCCGCCGCGGCTATCTCTATCCGGCAAAGCGAGGGGATCGTACTCTCAAACCCCCTCACGGTACTGGTACCCCATGCGGTTGACACCCTCCTGAACCAGACCAAGACTCAACACCTGACTAGCGCACGACTGACCGGTTACGAACTGACTCTGCTTGCCCCCCACATCACATTGAAACGATGCACCACTCTGAATCCAGCTACCCTACTACCTCTCCCTGACACTGATCCCAATGCGTCCCCTATACACGACTGTGTGACCCTCACCGACGAACAGACCAAGAGTAGGGTCGACCTCCGAGATACTGCCTTCCCGGACCCTGACGGAGAACTGTGGGTGGATGGCTCATGCATCAAGCTCCCCGATGGCACCACCTCAGCTGCCTATGCAGTCACCACAGCCCGAACAGTTGTTGAGACAGCCCGCATCACACAGCGATCCGCACAGGCGGCGGAACTAATCGCTCTCACACGAGCCTGCATCCTGGCAGCAGGGACAACCGCAAACATCTACACAGACAGTCAGTACGCCTTCGGGGTAGTTCACCACTTTGGGCTCTTATGGAAAGAGAGGGGATTCTTGACTTCTCATGGCACACCCATCCTGCATGGAGATCTAGTCTCTGCCCTGACCGAAGCGGTCCTCCTCCCCACACGGCTGGCTGTGATCAAATGTCAAGCACACAAGAAAGTGACAGACATTATAGGGCAGGGAAATGCACTAGCTGACATTACTGCCCGAACCACAGCCGAGAATAGGTCCACGACCCGTATGTACGTGACCAGGTCACAAGCTGAGAAGTGGAAGGATGCTGGGGAAACGATTAGGGACATCCAATTAGCCAGTACACCACACAAGTTAGCTGAATGGGCACGGGTGGGATTGAAGGACGATGATGGTTGCTGGCGGACTAAGGACTCGAACAAATGGTTGCTACCAGACTCATACTTGATCCCCATGCTGACCATGGCACACTCCCCCGCACATATAGGGTCTGCCCCCATGATCGAACTCGTCTCCAAAGTCTGGCACAACGACAAGATCCCAGACTCGGCCAAACGTCTGGTCCAACAATGCCTAGTATGCCTCCAACACAACCCTGGGAAAGGAACTGCTGTACCCCGGGGAGGGTTCGGGGTCCCCAATCACCCTTTTGAAGTCCTACAAATGGACTATGTCCAGTTAGAAAGGTGCCAAGGTTTGAAGTACGTACTTGTCGTTGTGTGTGCCTTCAGCAAGTGGGTGGAAGCCTACCCAACCCACGACAACACCGCTATGACTACTGCAAAAGTACTACTGAAGGAATTCTTCCCCCGATACGGCCTTTGTCGAATTTTGTGGAGCGACAACGGCCCCCACTTCGTAGCCGAAGTTATCCAACTCATCTTAAAGGGGTTGGGTGTAAAACAGAAATTCCATGCGGTCTTCCATCCCCAATCTGCAGGCCTGGTTGAGCGACACAATGCCACATTGAAGCTTAAGATAGCAAAAATAGTCGCCACCACAGGACTAAGATGGCCAGACGCTCTCCCACTAGCATTGCTATCAATGCGTTCCACCCCCACCAAACACCACTTAACCCCCTACGAGGTCGTCTTTGGGCGGCCCATGAACCTTTGGACTGCACCAAAACCAACATCCATCCACGACGTCCCGGACGTCCTCATGTCTGACTATTTGTATAACCTAACTAAGACGTTGTCTGTTATCCATCAGCAGGTGCTGCACGCCATTCCCGATGTTTCCAGGGGCCCGGGACACGACATCCAACCCGGTGACTTCGTCTTAGTGCGTAACTTCCAGCGCACCAAGAGTCTGGAGCCCCGGTGGACGGGCCCCCTGCAAGTCCTGATCACCACCCGAACAGCTCTTCGAGTGGAGGGGAAACGCAATTGGCTGCATGCACACCACTGCAAGAAGGTATCACCGACCCTGACAACCACGGACATCACCGCCCAAGAAGAACTTCGGGACAAAGACCGACCATCCCTGAGCCGCTGCCCAGATACAGAGACACTCGAGTTAGTAAGATATCCTGATCCCACCGTGCCATCCAAGGAAGGGTATAACTTGCTACGAAAGGAGAGAACTTCGGCTAAGCAGACCACAGGCTAAGTGGAAATCTCAGAGCGGTAGCCTAGTCACCTCAAAGGCCACCGGGAGAGAAACTAAGCGAAGTCTGTGGTTCTGCCCGCTACCGAGTCTCTTGAAGGTGATGGAAGCGCCCGACATGAAGATGATGGAAGCAACCGGACGTCCGAAGATCCACTACAAAAACCCAAAGACTGACCGAATGCACAACTTCAAGACTATCGCACTTTTCATTACCCTTCTCTTTTGCCTTCTCCTCGTGGTCACCTTCTGGATCATGGAGGAGGGCACACCCGCTCATAAGATATTGCTGACCACCGTTCAACCTACCACCACGAAAGAACACCATCTGATCTCACTTTCACCCCAACTCCGAGAAAGGCGTAAGGAGTTCTGGAATAACTCTTTTGTGCAGTTGCTCCACCAACACAATCTTGCTGCCAACGCCACCAATTGCTGGATCTGTGGATTGCTGCCACATGCCACTGGACACTCTATCCCTTTCATCCCTTCACCTTTTTCTGTCCATGGTTCCTGCCTCGCCTGGCTAATCCTCCTGCAAGAAAGCTACAAGGACAATGCCACTTCCGGCAGAACCATGTCACACTTCTACCATGGGTTCTGGCTGAACAAAACTGGAAAAACTTCTGCCCTCTTCTGCCCTCTGAGATCGAACACTTCCTTTCACATGGACATCCCTGCCAAAGAACGAGTTGAAATGCAGGTGTTCAACAACCCAGCCAGACCCACCTTCTCTTACCTCCGGAAACGGACGGCCGCCACCCTAACAGTGGCCCTGTCCGTCATCAACATCACTGGATTTGTGTGCATCGAAGGCCTGGGGACGCAGCTGGTGGGCCACAGCTCCTGCCTCATCACCCAAACATTGGACTCAGTTGACCCACCCTCCTTTGTTGCCTCCCCGAATATGTACTTCGTCTGTGGTACTAAGGCCTACACCTGGCTTCCGAAAGGTTGGGGAGGCACCTGCTACATCGCCTTTGTCCTTCCTCCGACATATGTGGCTCCAGCAAACCACCACCGACAGAAGCGGGCCAAAGACATTGTGCAAGCCGACTCCGCCGGGGCACAGTTCATGGACGCAGTGAAAGGCCTTGTTCCACTCTGGGGTCCAATGGCAAACAGCCGTGCCATCCGCCACTTAACCCAGGCAGTCGAGACGGCGATGAACATTACAGCTGGCGCCCTCGCCAACAACACCGCTGAGCTTCAGGCCGTCCGCCTGGTGGCTCTTCAGAACCGCCTCGTTCTAGATGTGGTTCTGGCTGATCGTGGAGGAGCATGCCGCATCATTGGGTCCAGCTGTTGTACCTACGTACCGGATAACTCACCCTCAGTCTACAAAGCAATTGAACACCTCCACAGACTGTCCACAGAGGTCCATCAAGAGCAAGAAGAATGGTCACTGGGGAGTTGGTTTTGGGACACTATTAAAGGTTGGGGATGGAGGCTGTTTTCATTTATCCTCATACCAATCGTGATACTATGTGGATGTTGCTTGGGGATTCAGTGTCTGCCACCTTTGTGTTCGCTTTTTATGAATTGCATCTGCCCTAAGACTTTGGACTTTGAAACAGAGCGAATGAAAGCTCTGAATGAGGTGGAAGTACGGGGTATTATGGGGATAGATCCAAACTAGGCAAGCTGGCGAGATATGTTAAAAGGGAGGACTGTGGAAATTTAGCTTGCAAACTGAACATTATCTGCGCCATCTTGCCTCTCCCCAGCGCCACGCACAGCGAATGCACGGCCGCCATTTTAGGCATCCCACTCTCTCCCCGCTCATTCTCGATCACCAGCGCTTCCCCCTGGCGCTGCGAACACCCCCCCGCGCGCCGGCCACCCCCGCTCTCTCATACACGGGCCATAAACCCTCTCCTTCAGCGCGACCCTGCTACGGAACCACATCCGACCGACATCCCATACATGGTCATGCCGCACCTTTGATAACCCCCTTCCTCTGCGCCCCATTGTCCGAACTGGTCCCAGGCCATCACCTAGCCCTGCGGATGCAGTTTATTGCCCCTACTGTAAGGGAAACACCCCACATCAAAGGGATTACAGTGGATCAAAGCCCCTACCCCCTGAGACCCGGCCGGTCGCACACACCCCCGGGAATTGGCGGAATTCCCTGCTGCGCGATAGCCATCTCCCACTGCGGGTAGGGTGGGAACCTCTACTGTAACTATGTGTGGGATCGGATCTGAGCCGGGGCTTCAGGGGATGTTCTTTCATGCATCAAGAGAATCTCAAGAATGCACTATGTGTAATAAAGCAATAAACCGGTGTATAAGAGACCAGGTCTCAGAGATGCGGGTAGAGCACCTCGTGACGATACCTTGCTGTCTGATCTGATGTGTTCTGCTCCGACGGAATAAAACTTTGTTTCCTGCCTTCCAGTCTCCGGCGCCTGCCTCTTTCATTGGTAAATTATCGAGTGGTATGAGAGGCGATTACCGCCGGGCAAATACTTGAAAGGTTATCGACTGAAACTGCCGCTACCATTTAACATCACCACCAGACTCAACTTCCAGGAAGGAATGCAGGACGTCACATCCTGGATGAGCAACAGCTACCTAAAACTCAAATCGGAGAAAACAGAAGTCCTCGTCCTCGGAACCACCCTGTAACATGGAACAACACCTGCTGCCCTCGGCAGTCCTCCAACCCCCACGGACCATGCCAGAAACCTCAGCATCGTCCTTGACTCTTCCCCCTCCATGAACCGACAGGTCAACGCCATCGCCCCCAGCTGCTTCAACACCCTAAGCATTCTCCGCAAGACCTTCAAATGGATCCCCCCGAGCCAAGAAAGCAGTCACACACGTACTAATAATAAACGGCAGACTGGACTATGGAAACGCCCTCTACGGCCGGCATCAACAAATCTCTGCTCCGCAAGCCAGACTTGTCCTCGGCATCCCTCGACACGAGCACATCAGCCAACACCTACGGAACCTCCACTGGATCCCTGTTGAGAAGAGAGTCACTTTCAAGATACTCTCCCATGCCTACAAATGCCTACAAATGCTTCCACAACACCGGACTCCAATACCTCAATGAGACAATCACTTTCCACGTGCCCAAAAGACACACCGATCTACCAACCGTGCCCTGGCAGAAACCCCTCGCATCCGCAGAGCTAGGACAGGGGGAAGAGCCTTCTCCTACATCGCAGCAAAGACCTGGAACAAGCTCCCGATCTACATCAGACACGCACACTCGCTGAACACCTTCAGAAAGGCCCTCAAGACCTGGCTCTTCAACTCAACGGAACTGCTGACAACCCCCCCCCCAGCGCCTTGAGATCCTCACGGGTGGGTAGTGCACTTACAATTTCCCTGATTGATTGATTGAATGCTGCAGGACCGCCCGGACGGGAAAAAAAATTACATTTATTTTTTATTTAATTCCTGGGCAGTGGGGCAAAATATGAGGTGGTCAATGCCCCAACGTCCTAATAGAGGGGCCTTCGCTGTAAAGAACAAAAAAAGTTCTACTGGAAATTCAGCATAGATTTGTCTTCTAACAAAGAGAAAAAAGTGAGCATGTAGAAACATCATCCATTTTAAGGAATTTAGACAAAGAGCTTCATACATTTACAACACAAATACACGGTTTACAATGTATGCACCAATGTGAGAAACAACCATGAAGAAACATTGTAGTAAAGAATTTATTCTAATATTCTCTAACCATTTTACTACATTCGACTCGGACATTCACAGAGTCAATTCAGGTGACGTAACTAGTTAAATAGTATGTTATTCGGTCTGAGACAGTTAGGTTTTCTTGGATTAGGTACATTGTGTTCAGTGAGGCCAGACCAGTCTAAGTCCATTCCTAGCAAAGTCTACAGTTCTTTTATTACAGCAAAATACTAACAGTGAAAATTATGTCACATACAAGTTAGAAGAAAATCAAAGTAGCCCTATGTTAATGTAAGGCTGGTTCTTATATGTGAAACACTACAATTTAGGAAAACACAGATCCCATACACTACAGAAAGAGACCACTCACATGTAATTAAGCCTTGGCCCTTCTCAATGAAGAACAATCCAGCCTGAACTACTAGGCTGCATCACCCGTGAAACTTAATGCGGTTGTCCTCTTCAGTGAGGAGCATCTGTGAATCTATGGCACATTAATCAGCTGGAATATAGTAGCTGAATAATGAATCCAAAATATTGTTTGACAATTAATCTGTGGTCAACTTATTGTGGCTGGAAAAATATTGTGGGACATAAATTCAAATGTAAGTTTATCATATTTCCATTAAAAAAAGTTAAAAAATATAGTATACTTATATATTCTGGTATTTAATGTAGCTGCCATTGAGATATAGGGCTCCCGGTTTATTTTTTTACATTTACTTCTGCATTTATCCATATTTATTTTTTGCTAAATCTATCGCCACTTATCCATATTGATTTTGGGTTTTGTGAATACATAAAGTTGAAACTAGTATTTTGGCACATTTATGTTCGATAAATGTGTATTCATGCCTGATAGGTTCCAATGATAAGAACACCCACAGATGATAAATCAGTGTACTTATATAAAAACATGAACGCGTTAGTATCAATGTTGTCCATATCTACAGCTGTTTAAGCCTTTTTACTAAAATGCCAATTTTTTTAAACCTGTTGCCGGTCAATCTGCACAGATTTTGGCCTGGTAGTCATGACTGACAGTATTTAGAATCTCTCAAAAAGAATCCAAATTCTGTTTATATCCACATTTTATAAATAAATACAGGCAGGAAAATAAACAGTTTTTTGTCTCTATAAAATCTGGAAAAGCAGAACACAGGGAGCCATTTTATATATTGTAACATTTCTGTTTTAAGTTTGATGTATTTTTAATGTTATTTCTAGTAATGTTTAAGTTTTCACTACTTTTATATTTGGTTTATGTGTTGTGTGGGAATTGATGATGGGTGGTGATTTATATTTCAATTTCTAAACTGCACTATATTTTGTTTATTTATTTAAATGTTTTTAAATGTTCCTAACTATTGAATATAATTGTTTCAATGTTCCCCTTTTAAAAATATTTATAGATATTTATAATTTACTATTTTAATGTATTCCTTGATATGTGGTGTATTGGGTGGATAGTGTTTAAAAGATATGTAATTTTTTTCATCTGAAGTTAATCATAACAAATTATAATTTCAGTTTTCAATATTTTGTTATTAAAAAAATACTCAAATCATGCAATGTATCATTGAGGTTCATTTTATTTTTGCATTCTTTTTCTTAAACAGCGAGTACTTTTTTGTGAAGTTGGGTAGTTAATATGTTATTATTTAAGTTAAATATATTTGAGGGTTTAAAGTATTATTTACAAGACTGGTCAAGAACTTGACTAGAATCGTATGTGCTGTAAGGAACATTATTTAAATGTCTAATAATGAATCATCTTTACCTGTTTTATTTTCTACCTTGGCTGCGGTTCAGGCTGTCCCCCTTATAACCGAGGCATCCGCCTGTTCCAACGGCCGTTTAAGTGTCGGCCCCGCCCCCGGGGCGGGCTCTAGGGGGCTCAAGTGTGCGCCTCCTCTGTGCCTTGAAGGGTGAGTGACAGATCACCGAGCCACCCAGAAGGCCATGCGGTTTTAGCCCCGCCTCTTGACGGCGGAGCTTGGGCGGGCTCCCGGGGCCCAAGAGTGCGCCTCTGCTTCAGGAAGGGAGAGCGACAGATTGCCCGGCCACCCAGAAGCAGCCTAAGCTGTTGGCCCCGCCTTCGGAAGGCGGACCTTGAGTCGGCACTCTCGACGTATCCTGAACAGTCTTCCGTGTTTGTAGGTAGGAACTGGCTCGCGCGGAACGTTTGAGGCGGCTTCTTGTTTACGGAGGACAGTGCGGTGACGGACCAGAGCAGGTGGGGCAGCCTTCACTGCGATATTCCCGATGCCTGGGGGGGCGTGGGGGTAGCGAACAGGACATGCGTGCCTAGGAGGGGCGATGGGGAACCTAGACACGGGTGGAAGTGTATGTTAACTGCGGAGACAGACAGGAGCAAACATTGAAAATGCAATAGGTCTTGCCTTTGATTAAGTTAAAGCCATTTGCTTTGTTATTGGTATTGTAAAGCAAAGCAAATGGCTTTAACTTAATGAAAGGCGATACCTATAATGCTTGTTTAAACGATGCCATGGGCTTAAACACACGTGTTGTTATAAGCCAAAACAGGCTTGGGGTGTATAGCACTGTGTTTGCCCATTCCTTAGTATCTTGGCGCTGCAAATGCATAGCCGATTTTGTCAATCGAGTGTTTTTGTGCGATTGTGTTTTATGGGGTTCAGGGCTGATTCTACAGAGTGTGCTCGTATTGTGCAACCTTCAGCTTAAGTCCTGTGACCAGAGTTCCTGTGGGTGGAGGCGATACCGCTCATATTATTGTGCCATAAAGGGAAGGAGTGACCAATTTCTTGCAAACAGGTACATGGTGCCCATGACAGACCGCCCAGTGAAGGTGAAGTGCAACGATAATCGTTTAACAAACGGACTACTGGCAGACGTAATCCTTAAGGGTGGGGGAGATAAAGACATAACCCCATAACATACATCAGCCGCCCCTCTTAAAGCGGCCATGTTGTTCTTTTTATTATGGACCGTCGAGAACTGGGTTTTTGTAAAACAAAAGAATGCATTATGGGTGTGGTCGCTGGTTTGCTTCGATGGGCAAATCTCAACGAACAGCTCTGCTTTGTAGCTGAAAAGCCCAGAAACCGCGTTTTTGCTAACCTGCAGCGAGGTGGCCACCTTGCCGCATACTTCAAGATTGCATAACTACATTATAATTAAGAGTGCTTTATATAAAAACAACAGATTGTATAGGTGCAGCAGTTTCCGCTTTTGTAGTGCTATAACAAGTGTTAACATCACCCACATCCGATGTATGTTGGGCAAGCTCAGTACATCCATGTGTACACATCTCACTAACAGCTTGTGCAGACATGGCTAATCACTCATCCAGTCCCCTAGAGTTTCTAACCATGGAAAACAGTTTCCTACTCACTCAACTGTGCTACTACCTTTCAGGCCTGTGGTGCATTTGTTGTAGAGTGATTAATGTAGTTTTGTCTCAACTCCATGAGAGGATGTGGTCTCCCGGCCAGCGCTGCCGACTGGAGATGGAAAACCAAGGTTCGAGCCTCGTGGTCCACTCCACACCCTGTGATTCTGGGCAAATTACTTAATCTACCCGTGCCTACATAAATAAATGTATTCTTGTATAACGTAACTGGTGCTCGTGTTAAGCGCACCAATACCTTCCGGTGGAGTTTGCGCTATACAAATCTGCATAAAGAAAAAGAGAGGTAGCAGTGGATTTGCCTGCTATCACTTACTGCTACATACCCTTAGAGGAGGTAGGCTACAGATAAACAAAGAAGATACAATGACTCTCTCCCAAGGGAGATCTAAGAAGATGGCCCCTGCCCTCAAATGAAGAGATACGTACTGCCAGTAACTCAATGCTGAACAAGAGGTATTACGTTTTGTATTTCACTTGAAGGTCAAAATAACAAATACATTTCACATTGCCACACGTGGAGCCTCACTCCGGAACAAATCTTCAAGATAGAGGGCCCCCCAACATAGGCAGTAGCCAGGGAACGTTACCAAGCTGAACGTGTTATTACAAAGTGGATGTCACCAAAATAAATATTTCGTACTAGAGACCCCAAAGCACTGCCTTGCACGAACTGGATTCGCTGGACCACTTAATCGGAGAGATATATATATATAGCGCAGGGCACACTGATCCCCAACCACAGAGAACACTTTATAAGTACTCCTTCCGAAAACTACCACAGCCCGAACACAACCCTGAACCGGCGCCCAAAGCGGGAGCAGGCAAGCTGAATCCCGAGGGAAGAAAGTACTTACCTCGATCTTCGAGTTGTACTCCAGGCCAGAATCGAAGGAATTCATTCCCACCGTGTGACTGAGTGGGTGGGGGGGGGGGGGGGGGGTTTGAGATCACAGCACTAGAACTGCTCCCGAGGGCCGGGGCAAAAAGAAGAAACGAGGAGGGCAGCAAAAAATGGGAGGAAATCAGAAGCTCAAGGTGAGCGGACTCCAAAGTGTTCTAAAGGTGTCGTGGGTTTGCTCCAATATCGCAGCAAGACCACGCTCGAGACCGGGAAGCGGCCGCGAAGAGAGAACTGCCTCCATGTCGTGACCCCAGGTAACTGTTTGTCTGTGACCGGGGGCTGCGCCTGGGACTGTGGTCGGCAGGAGTGCTACAGGCGGGGTGTGTCTTGCTGCCTGGGACTGTGCCGGCATTTATTAAAGAGGTCAGAACGCCCCGTACCGGCTCATTGAGACAGCTGCGTTATTGGAGCCCGTCTATTGTTGGCAAGTGTTCCCTTCACGCTTTGAGGACATATTGTGGCAGCGCTGACCACGGAGTCAGCCGATTGAGGCAACGTTCAGGAGCTCACAAGAGCTAAGGGGGTGATTATTGAGTACACTTCCTTCTTGAGGTAATCAGTGCGGCCCTCTCCTCTCTCTGTGTCCAACTTCCTGCTTGACTGATACAGGAAGAGGCGCTACAGGGACGGCTGCCTCGGGTGACGTGGTGCCTGTAGAAGCATTGATCTCTTGTCTTTATGGGGCCATGTGTCTCTAATTAGAAACACATGGCCCCATAAAGATAAGAAAGTGCTTTGCGACAGCAGCAAAGCAGGCGACCCAGTCCGAATCGTAGGCGAAAGGGCGTCAACAAAAAACCCTCATTTCCAATGGCAGGCCACCGTTTAGTATAAATGGTGATGCCAGCCAATGGAAATGAGGGGCGGGGCATCAAGCCCTCTTCTCAAACTCCTCGTTCTCAATAAATCTCGCAGAGCGTACAGCACATGTGCTGCAACGCTAGGCGAGACCTAAAAATTAGCCTTGGAGGCGAGGGGCTGGGCAGAGTGCAGAAAACTGAGTTGGGGAAGTAGAGAGAAAATCCATGTAATCATAATACAAGAATACATTGCTTCACATGTATTTTCGCGGTTTGTAAACTATTTGTTGATGACCATTTAAGTTAACGGAAGAATCGCTTCCTTTTGAGAGAGGATTTCAGTGTAATATAAACACTTACACTTACAAGCTTTTGAGAGTCTCCAAACTATCCAAACATAAACACACAATAACACCAGCTGACAGTGCTGCTATGCCAATATTGTAGTATGCTCTTTGCAGATGTCAGTTACCCATCCTGAAAACCTTGCCCATCCCATCAAAAATATAATCTCGCTTTCTATCAATGAGTTCATTCTCTAGACACCCTTTTGAGGGGGGGAGAATTGAATTGCTTTGAGATGTGTACTCTGATTGTTTCCAGGATTAAAAGGAGGGTCTACATTTTTTTTTGAAAGCTAGTTATGTTGATTTATAGAGCACACTAACCACCAGTGGGGGTATCCAAGTGTTTGAGTAGGTGTGTTGTTGTGTGGTCCCGAAGAGATAATCAAAGAGCCAGGTCTTCAGCTTCTTCCGGAGGGCGAGAAGCGAGGAGGAGGTTCTGATGTGTTGTGGTAGGTCGTTCCATTTTTTGGGCACAATGTAGGAGTATGAGCGACCTCTTTTTGTGAATGCTGAGAGTGTACGAGTAAAAGTGAGACTGAGCATAAGGGGTCTGACAAGCTCGTGAAAGTGTATGCCACTGTTCAGGTATGCTGGTCCAATGTTGTGAACGGCTTTGTAGGTGCCTGTCAGGAGTTTGAATTGGCTAAGTTTGTAAATGGGGAGCCAGTTAAGCTCTCAGAGGTGAGGGGAGATGAGTGAGGCGTAGGAGGTTGAGTATGAGTCTTGCAACTATATTCTGAATGGTCTGAAGTCTGTTTAGGAGCTGCTAGGAGATTCCAGTATAGATTGTGTTCTCATTGTTGAGACTACTTTTGATCAGTGCTTGCATGACTGTTCGCCTGGTGTTCTGTGACAGCCGCTTGAAGATCTTTCGTAGCATTTGTAGGATGTGAAAGCAGGCAGAGCTCACTGTGTTGAGGTAGTTGCCCATGATGATCCCTGGATTTCTGGTGTGGTCGGTGGGTGTTGGTGCTTTTACTGGTTCTGTCGGCTACCAAGTGGTAGCATTTCACTGACCAGTTACATTTTATTACGCTATTTAGTTCAACCAATGGATACACATATTTATTTAAGATTTAATATGATTTATTGACATTAAAGTACATTCACAAAGTGGAATTCGTTTTCAATGACGTAATGTCCCAGATACGTTCAAAAATGGAGGTACAAGCCATTTGTCTACAGGCCATGGAGTTTCTGTCATCAGCACTTCTTGCTTTTTCCACGAGCTGTTCAAACATGAATGGCAAAATATCCTAGTTTTCAAATGTTTTCTATATAATTATGGCTCTGCCATATTTGCCACATAATAAGTACATCATCTGCTGCATAATCTGACAATTTTAAGTAATAAATTGTTTGTAGCTCAAACAGATCAAAATTTACTGAAAAATGTGACTAGTGTTTATGCAAAGTAAACGGGCCTTTGCAAATGTTGACTTGCAAACACGACGCCCCCATCCAAAGTCAGCGCCCCGTGCGGTCACACCGCCCTAGATTCGGCCCTTCTCAAGTGTCCTGTGACCTCCGTGACAGAGTCACTGTTGCTTTAGGATGTGCTGCTCCATAGGCGTGCCCACAAGATTGGAGGTGAACTTCAGTATGAGGTAGAGGTCTTTTAGGAGTCTTTTGAATGTTATAAAGGAAGTGATAGTCCTGATACTGGCTGGAATGGAGTTCCAGATTTTTGGTGCGTTTTCTGCAAAAGATCGTGCAGCAGTTTTTTGTTTGCGTGTTTTCATGGGAATGAGTAGCATGGTGTTCGAGCTCCTGAGGTTTCTTGTCTGGCCGTCTTTCTTGAGTTTGGAAGCCAGGTATTCCAGTTTCCCTGTGTGCAAGGCTTTGTGTGTGAGGCAGGCAGTCCGAAAGCTGGCCCTCATTTCTACTGGGAGCCATCTTAGTTCTCTGAGTGCGAGTGATAGGTGGTCATATTTCTTAACTCCGGTGACCATTCTGGCAGCTGCACTGAGAGTTGTTTTGAGGGAGGCTAGGTGGGATCGAGCTGTACCGGTGAGGATTGCGTTACCGTAGTTGAGTCTGGAAAGCACCAGTGATTGGGTGGCTTGTTTGAGGTCCTTGGGCGGGATGAAGGCCTTGATTTTGTTGAGGAGCTTCAGATTGTGGAAGGCACTCTTCGCGGAGATCTTAATGTGATTGTTCATGTTCAGTTTCGAGTCTAGGGTGATTCCTAAAGATTTAGCCAGAGTGAGTTTACCATTGAGGGCATCTATTGCTTTTAGCCACTCTATGATTTGAGGATTTTCTTCTTTGTTGGAGATAAGGAGGAATTCCGTTTTGTCTTGATTGAGTTTAAGGTGGTTAGTTGATAGCCAGTGTTGAATTTCTCCAAGGTTGTTGTTGTTGAGTCTTAGAATGTCTTTAATGGAGGAGGTTTCCAGGTAGATCTGGGTGTCATCTGCGTATAGATGGAAGGGATTGTTGGCTTTTTTGAGTAGGGTGGTGAGGGGTTCCATGTATATGTTGAGCAGTTGAGGTGAGAGCACTGAGCCTTGGGGGACAGCTCTGCTGACTGGGTGTAGGTCGGACGTAAAGGTTTTGATTTTTACCCTTTGGGAGCGGTTGTGTAAGAAGGAGGAGAACCATTTTAGGACCATCCCGTCCGCACCTACTCTATCTTGGAGATCCTTGATGAGTAGATTGTGGTCAACCGTGTCAAAGGCTGCCGATAGGTCCAGGAGGATGAGTAGGCAGCTTTGGTCGGTGTCTAGGGACTTGTGGATGTCATCTACGATATTAAGGATCGCTGTTTCAGTGCTGCAGCCTTTTATGAAGCACAATTGGTGGGGATCTAGCAGGTTGATGTTGTCCATGTGTTGGGTCAGTTGATGGAGAACGCATTTTTCAAGGATTTTGGATAGAATGGGGAGATTGGAGACAGGTCTGAAGTTGTTCAGATCGTTGGAGTCTAGGCCTGTCTTTTTCAATAGAGGTGTGACTTGGCCGACTTTGAGGCAGTCTGGTATGACGCCGGTTTTCAAGGAGCTGTTTATGATTTCGCACCAGAGTGGGGCGAGGGAGAGTTTAAGCTTTTTGGTCCATTGGGAGGGAACCGGATCGAGAACGTGGGATGCGGGTTTGGAGGAAGAGATCGGTTTGAGAATCTCACCTTTGAGTACGGGGTCGAAGGATTTCCAGGATTCCGTGGGTAGCTTGTGTGTGTTGGTTTCGATTGTTGCGATTGGGTTTTTGCAGGAGGGATTGAGGTTGATGTCTAGTGATAACTCAATCTTGGTGACTTTTTCGTTGAAGAAGTTGACAAATTTGTCACACAGGTCTTTGGAGGCTTGGATTGGGGCTGCTGAGGTCTTGGAAGTTTGTTGCCTGATGATGTTAAATGGTTCCTTGGGTCTGTTTTTCGCGTTGTCCAGAGCGGTGCAGAAAAAGGTTGTTTTTTTTGTTGATGATGTGCTTTTTGTATTTCCATCGGGCTGCTTTGAGTTGATCGTGAAGGCTCATAGAGGGATTGATCATCCATAGACGCTCTGTGGCTCTAAGTTGCCTCCTTTCATCGTTAATGTCAGTGTTGAACCAGGATCTGGAAGGGATGCTCCTGGTTTTTTTTAGTTTCAGGGGGGCTAGTTGGTCTAGGATGGACGTCATAGTAGTGTTGTAGTGGGACGTTAGATCTGTTGCGGAGAGACCATCTGAGGAGATGGGCAGGAGCGTGTTTATCTTTTCTTCTAGGTCGCCCATGTTGATCTGAGTTAGGTTTCTCGTCCATGTGCGGGGGGGGTCTTGAATGTGGGGCTGGTACATAATCGGTTGCGTGATGTGGAATAGGATTAGGTGGTGATCTGACCAGTCCACCGGTAAGATATGATCTATTGTGATTGTGTCGTGTTGGTCGATGATGGCATCCAGGGTTGCTCCTTTGGTATGGGTTTCTTCTGAGCAGCGCTATGTGAGGTTGTTGCTCTGTAATAGCTCATTTAGGTTTTGAATTAGTGAGCTGTTTATTACGTTCCAGTGTAGGTTGAGGTCGCCTAGAATTAGGTTGCAAGTGTCTGAGTGAGCAGTGAGCAACCAGGTGTTCCGTGAACGTGGTGGTGTTGCCTGGGGGATCGATAGGAGGTGGCAGTGTAGTGCCTTGTTGTCGCTTGAGTTAATGTTGGCGGTTAGGCATTCAAATGTGTCATAGTTGAAGGTATCTATTTTTGTCACTGATATGTTTGTTGTTGTGAATGGTCGCTAAACCCCGCCTCTTTGATCTTTACGGTCTTTGTTAAGATTGTAAAGCCTGGGGGTACTAGAGTATTCATGATTGGAGGCGAGCAGTCGTTTAGCCAGGTCTCGGTGAGGAAGGCTATGTCTATGCTATGGGCTAGAATGGATTCTGCCATCTCTGTGGCATGTTTGCTGGCTAATCTGCAGTTTATGAGCATGCAGTTGGTAGGGGGTGTTTCTTTTTTTAGGTTTCTTAGGGTGGCCTTGGGGATGTTGGTGAGGGAGGTTGGGGGTCTAGGGAGATTTGGAGTGGCGTGGTCTCTTCTGAATCCGGTGATCATCTTGATCGTGGAATGAGGGATACCCGTAGAGGGGGTGCTGTACGAGGAGGCTAGCTCTGCAGCTTTGTCCGAAGACATAGCCTCCGTGGTTCTATTGGGTCACATAGTTCGACTCGAGCGGGGGATGGGGGCCAGCTGAGTGTGGTGGACAGGCCTTCGAGGTTAACCCACACTTGCCACCGCTAGAGTCCACTTGCTGGTGGTAAGACACTAGGGCTTCTGAGGGCTTGCAGAGCCTACTAAGGTCTAGCATGGGAATGTGCTATTCAGGAGAGTAGTTTGTTGGACTGGTCATTAAGGCTGAACCTAGTTCCCCAGTTCCAAATTTGGCAGCTCTGACCATATTGTCACATCCTCTCCCCCACTGAATACCATACTGCCCCATTGAGAGAAACTCACACCACCTTCAACTACAACCCAATTGTGCCTCACTATAAACACCTGGATGCCACTCAATTCAAATTACGTACTAGATCGGAGCAATATGCTGCCTAAAAAAAAAAAGCAGTAACAACATTCTGAAAAAAGCAAATACTCACATGGAATGAAAGATGAAGTAAAGCATGTGAAATATAAGCAGGAACAACATAGTTACCTTAACGCTTTTACACTCATTATTCAGGAATCAATGAGTGTTTTTGCCTGAAAAGTTAGGGACATGACTAGAGGGCCCAAAGGGATCCGTTTCACTGTCCATTGCTTATATTCTTACTAAACGTAAGCAGTATTGTTTAAAAAGTTCACATCCCTGAACACAGAGTGTAGGAAGGTGGATATCTGACTATGGTTACCCCCAACTTTTTGCCTAGTGTCTAGCTGGTTTTTCGACTTAGTGGGCCTGAGATCCTGCCATTCAGGATCTCAACCTGGCTGCTCTCTCTTTAAAATGGACTCCATGTACCCTAGGTACATACACAATTGAACTGGGTCACCCTATGAGCCCCTGTACCAGTGTACACTAGGTACCCAGGGCATTGGTGTATCTAAGGCCTACCAGGGGCTGAAGCATGTATTGTGCCACCCCTGGCCTGGCCTAACAATTTGACACAACTAGCTGATCACTCAGCTGGGGTAAGTTGATGTATCCACCTCTTACTTAGGTATAGTATACCTATATCTAACCTTAAATGGGACACATGTTAACCTATAAGACACTCCTATGGCAGGCCTTAACAATCCTGAAGGCAGAGTGCTTGGTTTCATGTGAGATGGTGCTCTGGCATGAGCTGAGCCTGTCTGCAGTGGTCGGAACAACTTCCTTCTACCGTTTCCAGATATCGCCATACCATATTCTCGTAAGTGCATTATGAATCTCGCGGTTAAATGCTATCTTTGGTTTGGCTTTATCAAAACATGTCGAGTAAGGTGTCATACGAATTGGAATACTAACCCCTCGCCAATTCTGGCGACGGGGTTAGCATTCCACCCTTCTAGAGGGACACGACCTGTACAGATCCTGAAACCCGGGTAAAATCAGACATAGCCTCAGCTCCACAAAATAGACGCTGCCACCACAGACACAAGTCTGCCCTCCTGCTGCTGGGAGTCCTTCCAGCTTGGGAGACGTGGACAAAGGGTTTCCTGCCAGGGGAGGTGCGAGCACCACCCCAGACAGGATTTTGTGTATTGGTCAGGTAGGGCTTGAATAGAATCAGACATGCCTGAGGCTCACAAGGAGCATCGGTGCATATGCCAGTTCAAACCGGTCCTGGGGCACACCAGCCCCAGACCTGGGGCGAGCTGGACAAAGGATTGGGGGTGTAACCACCCCCCTTCCTGGCCCCACCCTTAGGGAGGTACCTAGCAGGTAGTCCGGCCCCTAGCATCCGCTTAAAGGTAGGAGCTGTATCCTAAGACTTTAGACATCCTGGAATCAACTTAACACTAAGAAGAAGACGGGAACTTCGACGTTCTGCTGCACAGAAGACTGAAGGGAATCTCCCCTATGGTCAGGGAGTGACCAT
Organism: Triturus cristatus; assembly: GCF_964204655.1. Classification (NCBI taxonomy): domain Eukaryota; kingdom Metazoa; phylum Chordata; class Amphibia; order Caudata; family Salamandridae; genus Triturus; species Triturus cristatus. The sequence goes on along the minus strand of NC_140584.1, from coordinate 1,181,497,875 downwards.
CTTGCTAACGCAAGCACCAACCAGCGAATCGACGTCTGCTTTGCCGCCGCCTCCTGCCGGAGCCCGAGCCCAGAGACCGACAAGAACTGGACCTCCAGACCTTTCGCAGCCCGATCCACACTCCCTGCAAAGAAGGAACCCGTGGAGGCACCGAGACACGTGGAGCCAGCCATCTTGGAAGACACTCGACAAGCTGCAAGCGCGACAACAGAGGCTCCCTCCAAGTTGTGCTTTGGGTCCTGAGAAGCCCAACACCCGAGCAGCATCTGCACCAAAGGTGAGCCCTCCAGCATCTCCACGATCTGCGTGGGGCCCCTCTGCACTTTGCAACTCGCCGGGCCTGCCCGGTCCCTGGCCCATTGGCTAGTGGCCATTTTGGCGAACTATCTAGAAAACTACGACGCTGGTCTGGTTGCCCCAGACTGGCCCCTGCTGCCCTCCAAAGGAGCAGCCCCTCTGACCTTGCTGGTCAGAACCACCAGCTTTCTTCATTTCCTGCGACTCCTGCTTTTGCCAAGACTTGTTTGCTTCTTTTGAGTCGCCGACAGCGAGAGCCTGCGTGGGACAGCTCGTGAACCGACTCCTGGACGTCGTCTACCTTCAGGGACCACGTGGCTGCAGAGACAAGCTACACCTCTCCACCTGTTTGCACCCGACATCGCCTGGTACCTACCTGGTGCCACGCCGGTCACTGGCTAGTGACTGTGAACACTGTCCCCTCTGCTTACAGGTCTTCTACAACTCCGATCCACCGCATCTCTTCTGGACCGGCCGCCTGCAGCATCTTTGTCACCAGGCTCCATTAAACAGATAGACGAAACCCGACGCACTTCGAGACCTATGCACCCGCTTCCTGTGGGTGAGGTAAAGCTGGCACTCCGGTGCACAAGTGTAGAGTGACATCTCTAAGATCTGAAGTCTTGATTTCGTAGTTCAACCAGAAGACCCTTTTAGCAGTAACTTTTGAACTTTTACGCACCCATTGAAAACCTATGGGAGCCCGCGTGTAACTTTCCCCACTGCACACGCGACCCGTGGACCTCCTGGTCACTAACTGAAGTTAGCTCCTTGTAGGCCCAGCGATTCTAGAGGCCCTAGGCCTTTTCCCTTTCCTGTTCGTGGTACTTATACCACTATTTTAGTATATGGTTTGAGCGGCCACCAGGGCCTATCCATATAAAGTGCAACTTCTGTATATTGTGATACTTTCTTGTTTAACGATTTGTGCTCCTGTGCTCATAAAGAGTCTAGGGGATACTTTGAGTAATAAATACATATATATTTTGAATATATATGTGTGGTGTCCTTTCATTGGTATAAAGGGGGGTTACATATGGTAAAACAGCCTGCTTATCACGCTTTAACGAGTTTAGCCTCAAAGACTGCTTAGCCTACGCTACCACTAGGGCAGCTAGTCCGGAAAGGTTGACTTACAACCGCACCATAAGGGTTGCTTGGCATGGTACAAGGAGGTCACTTTAACTAGTGAACATCATATACCAGGCCAACTTCTCACACAGAGGCACAGTACACATTTTATAAACAAAAATAAGAAAGACAGCTAATGAAGATCGCATTGAAGGTGTTCTACTCCTACACATCAACTAGGTATTGCAGTACCTCCAGAAATGGTGCACTTCCTCACTTGGGAAGAATGCTGTTCAAAGATAGACAAGAAAACAAAAATAGTGCTTTATTGGCAAATTCTGTAAAGTGGTGCTAATGTGTTTGGGTGTGATTAAAACCAATTTGGCCACTTCGTGACCGGTCTGTCATGCTTAATTTAGTTATTTTTCCTATTTTGAACCTTTTTTGTCTTCCTGTCGAGAGGCTGCACTTTGGAATAGAAAAATTTCACAAAATGACGGCATTTCCAGTAAAAGTATTTTTCGCTTTTGGATCTATTTCACAAGGGAACAAATAAACAAAAGGAGGAAAAAGAATGTGCGAATCTTTACTTGAAGTCATGTTTTTCAGCAAGGGAGGAGGAGCGAGACAGAAAGAGAGGGAATAAGAGGTATAGGAAGACTACACGATGCCAGACTACACGACGCCGGCATACAAAGAACAGCCCTAAACTGGATCCGGCCATTCCTCACCAGAAGAAGCCAAAGGATCAGACTGCCGTCCTTCATCTCCGAGCCCACGGAAATCACTTGCGGAGTCCCACAGGGATCATTGCTGAGCCCGACCCGCTTCAACATCTACATGGCCCCCCTTGCCGCCATCGTCCGACAACATGGCCTTAACATGGTTTCCTACGCTAACGACACCCAGCTCATCCTCTCCCTCACCAAAGACCCCACCACCGCCAGACTCAAGTTCCAGAAAGGAATGCAGGAGGGCGCAGCCTGGATGACTGACAGCTGCCTTAAACTCAACGCCGAGAAGACAGAAGTCCTCGGAACCACCCCTTCAGTATGGGACAATACCTGTTGGCGGACAGCCCTCAGAAGACCGCCGACCTCCTTGTGTAAATATAGCACTTTCATAACATAAACGTAACTCGTCTCAACAATGAACATAAAATCACATGTCATACGTAAAGACAAGCTTATCATTTCTGCATCACATAGATTGTATATCAGTAGTCTGAGTTTGGGGGTGAGGGAGCAGGTCCTCTATCTTATTCGTCACTTGCAGCATCATAAGTCCAAATTCTAAGTGGCCTATCATCTTCCCCCTCCCTCCCCCCCCACCCCCAACCCTCTCGGCGGGTGTTCATCTGGACGGGGAATTTCAGTGCTCCAAGTAGTTCTTGCTATTATTCCAGTTCATCCATAAAATTAGGGTCAGTCCTGACTAGTTTTATCTGGCCACCCTCGGCTACATACCTTTCAGCTATGTCCTTGAGCCACATTTGCCCCATCTGGGCTCTAGTGCTGAGCCAGTGTATCACATACTGTTGTCTGGCCAACAGCAGGATGATATCTATAACCTTTTTTTTTTTTTTTTTTTTGTCAGGTGTTTCATGGTGGGCACTCCCATTCCCAGTAAGAAGAGTTGTGGGCTATTTTGTAGGTTAAGGCGTAGCTCATCTTGGTATATACCCACTATCCGTTACCAGTAATACTGGATTTTTCTTCATGTGCACATCAGGTGGTGGTATGTCACCCCATCCTGGTCGCATTTTGGGCACTGAAGTGTATTTCTGAGTTCATGGAGCATGGCTGAGGTTCTATATGTACGAAGAAGAAATTGAATTGTATAATGCTAAACCTGCTATTGCTGGATGCAGTTTTAGTGTGTTGCCTGCCATTGCTTATCCTGGAACTGCACATTGTAGTCCGTTCCCCTCTTCGGTCTGACGTGCAACACAGGCTTAACAGTTTATGACCGAATTGCCTGGTAGAGGCATGTTATTACCCTTGTGCCCCCATCTGTCTGTATAAGTAATGTCAATGTTGTTGAGATTCCCGGTTCAGTATCATGAGTGCCCCATATTTTTCGGTCAATCTGGAGAATTGCCAAGTAATGCATGAATTGTCCATCTCCCACTTGGAAGAAGTCATATGCTCAGGCCCATATGAGCATGCGTCAAGTGATATACAGGTTAACCACGTCACAGCAGCCCTCGTTTTCCAGTGTGTCAGTCTAGATGCTGGAACCCAGGGAGGTCCCAATGCGGCATGTCCCGGGAGTAAGGCAAGGCTCGCTCCAGTGTGCATCAAACAGATCCCAGACATGCAGTGCTAATCTCAAAATCCTTTTGTCTGTCAATTGTGTGCCTCTCTTTCTGTATAAGGTCTGTATGAGTTTGGACTGTGTTCTTGATTCTCTAAGTAGGGCCTTTTCGATGCCATTATTCATACCATACGAGTCTGCCATAGTTGTAGTTGCGAGGCCTAGTAATATGCTTCCAGGTCAGAGATCCAGAGCTCTCCCTGTTTGTCTATACACTGCAGTGTCTCAATTTTAACTCTTCTCCTTTTCTTTCCCCATTTTAGACAGATTAATGCCGATTTGAGCTTTATAAGTATGCCACAGTGGATCGAGAACAAACTAAACTGAAATAAGTACAAGCATCTGGGGAGCACCTACATTGTAGCTCTGTCTATTCTACCCAACATAGAGAGCGGTAGGGATATCCAATAGTCTATCTGTTTTGTATATATGCTAAAGGTTTGTCTGGTTCAGTACTATGTACGGATGATGGAAATTGACTCACACACTCCTCTATTTACGTGCTATCTATGACCAAAATGTATTCTTGTTGTTTTGGTGACTGCTATTAGGGTGCACCAAAGTAGCGCTGAGAAGCGTGTCTGAATGCGGAAAAATTGTCTCTCCCCCCCCCCCCAATCCCCTCTCCCGGGGTTGTGTCCCTTTAGAGCACTGCTGAATTCCAAATTGAAGTCGTTAATCCCTTTTCTCGTGGTTTGTAATTACCAACTGAACTCAATTATCATGGTTCACTCCATTTTGAATTACTTCATTCCAATACGCATTTATTCTTACAAATGTTGGGTTTCCCAATATAAATCATTTATCCATGACTACGTTCATGACAAATATCAATCAAATTGTTGTTTATCCGTGCCCCAGGTCTATCTGACAGGATTGCGCTTTATGTGGACGATGTTATGTTTTTTCTTACAGACCTAGACAGGACGGGGCCGCGCCTCTTGCGGATCATGCAGATCTTTGGCGAGACCTCGGGACTCTATATGAACCCCCGCAAATCTACACTGTGGGTTCTGGGAGACCGATCGTGAGTGGGTGATTGGGCAAATACGATCTAGCTGGCAGCTGGGGGGTCTGAAATATCTGGGGGTATTCCTTACAGACGTGCCAGCTATTGCCTGGGAGCGGAACCTGGCCCCGGTGTGGGAGCGAGTTTGTACAGACCTCAAATGTTGGGCGCATATGCCCTTGACATTGAATGACAGATCAGCAATTTTTAAGATGGTAGCGCTTCCGCGGCTGCTCTACCAACTGCAGAATCACCCATACCCAATCCCAGCTAGATGGTTTCGACAGGTGAACTCTGTGCTTAGACAGTTTCTGTGGGAGGGGGGCAGCGTCCGCGTGGCTCTGCGAACATGCTTCTTATCCACCTACTGTGGAGGACTTGCATCCTCAGATATCCTCTCATACTACCAGGCTTCACACCTACTTGTCCTCAATGACTGGTGGTATGGGGATAGAGGAGACCCAGCTTATGCCTTAGAGCGGCGACTCATGGGGTCCAACACGCTCCATACCATCTTGTACTCGGCGCAGCTACGGAGTGGAATGCCTTCGGCCACACGGGTGTTATTTGCAATATGGAAACAGGCGCTGCGTCGCATGGGTTGGTGGAATACCCTAACTAGGGAGAACCCCCTCTGGAAAAATGGGCGCCTGCCTGAGCTGGCAGCTTTACAAGGGTTTTGGGGATGGGATGATATAGATATCTCGACTCTGGGGGATGTGGTTAAAGGCACGACGTTCAAATCTTTTCGGGACCTACAGAGAGAATTCTGTATGCCTCAATCACAATTTTATAGATACCTCCAGCTTCGACATGCGCTGTCACCTAGCTTGGAGGGGTTGGCATCTCTCCCTGAGTTCAGTCCGTTGGAGGCGAAGTTCTTTATGGGGGACCTAGAGACCAAAAAAATTTCCAAGATTTACCAATCCCTGGTCACACACTGTTCTACCCCACTTCAGAAGCTGTGCGGGGACTGGGAGAAAGATGTGGGCACATAGGAGGAGGAAGACTGGAGGGAGGCCTTGGCCGCTCCGCGAGGGGCGGCTATAGCGATGCGCCTTCGCCTCATCCAATTTAAGTACTTATATAGGATCTATTTTACCCGGGCTCGACTCTATAGGGCGGGATTGGTCGCCTCCCCGGAGTGTCTTCGCTGCGGTCGGGAGGAAGGTACATTCATACACACAGTCTGGCAGTGCCTCTCCCTGGACCGATTTTGGAGGGGGTTGTTATCCTGTCTCTCAGAGGTTCTGGGATGGGAGCTCCCGCGGACGCCGCGGCTGGCTCTGCTTCATGTTATGGAAGGCATAGGAGGTAATATTTATAAAAGGCACCTCATGCAACTACACTGGCAAAGCGTGATATCGCCAGGGTGTGGAAAGCACCGCGGGCCCCATCGGTGGCCGCTTGGAAGAATGGGCTAGACATTTGCATGGGGCTGGAACATCCTGTAATTGTAGCTAGAGGATGTCCGCGTAAGCATTATAGAGTATGGAAAAAATGGGCAGATTACCGGGGGTTGTGGCTGGAACCACCAGTGACAGTAGCAGTACATTAATGGGGATGACCTCTGATGCACGAGGAGATGCGGTGATGCAGGGTGAGTGCGTGCTATCATGCTATGATTCAATTGTTGGGCATATCGGTAGTAGCTAGGGCTATGCGGATTTGGTGTGACTTGAGGGGGGTGAGTGAGGGAGGGGGTAGTTGGGGGTGGGGGGGTTTAGACGGATGAGTTTGCGTATTTTCATTATTTATTTGGTTGCCATTTATGAAAGTCAGTTGCTCCTGTGTACCTGTGGTTTGATGTGATAATTGTCTTTGATATGCAGAGCCCTGTGGTGTTTATGCAATTGACTAATAAAATTTGTTTAAAAAAAAAAAAAAAATGTTGTTTATCCCAATACGGTTCGTGCAGGTCTTAGCCCTTCATCAGGAGAATTATTCCTGAAAGGAAAAGTAGGACGAAATTGGAAATCGACCTCCGAGGCACTATAGAGCCTACCACCCTGTATTCATTGCTCAGTTCGTGCCCAGATATTAGTGTATTTATTTAGTGTCAATAAAGTTATTGTAGTTTTGACAGAGACCAACCATGTCAACGTGTTAGTGGAGGTGAATGATATAGTTGAGCTGTGTGCCCGTGACACTGACACAAACAATTAAACGCAACCCAGTATGTGCAAAATGGACACATGCACGTTTATGAATGCCCCCAATGGGATCGGTGTCCAGAAGCGTTTCTTGTGTCAATTGCTCTCGCGTTGATGATTAGACGCTGCCGGGTGTAAGCCACAACTGGTGCAACAATGTGCATATCATCGGTGAATGAAATTATTGGCATGCTGATGTGAGTTATAATCTCCGGTTCGTCGCGAACCCAAGTAGTGCAAATAACACTGTGTCAGCCAATTTCTATCATTCATACTTCCTATCTGATCAAAGCACCCAGTACAAATCATGTCCTATGACAACATTTCCAACCTAACGGATAAAAAGGCGAACACATTTGCATTCTCTGACAATGAAGCACAAAGAATTTATTCTTTAATTGGTGAAGTGGAAACAACTACCTCCAGCACTCGATTCAGAGCAACATCAAGCAACCGATGTACTTAAAGCAGGAGATAAGTCAACAGTTACATGCTAGTACCCTCATTAGATCCCATCAGGTACAATGGATGCCCAGGGCACTCAGACTTTCATTAAAACCATTGCGATGCAAAAACAACTCTGAAATTATAGATAGATGGAACAAAGTTTTGAACAAATGCTTGTGTGAATCTAATCCTTTTAATTGTAGAAGAACTGTCAAATGTTGGATGAACTGACCAGCGAAATTAACCAACTAAAAAGCGAACTCTCATTCAATATTAATGCTGACAATTGGTCCAAGAACTTAGCTGACATCAACAACCAGTTAACTAGACACACCGAGGAAATCAACAAGCGTAAAGTCAGGACGTTTAAATGTGATACTATTTACTATAAACTGGGTGTAGTGTATAATTAGGCTGAAGTCTGAGCCAAAAGAAGACTGATTAAACCAGCAGGCCAATTCAGCGGCTGTGCAACAAATACAAACAACATCTTGAACTCCTTTTTAGGGGTAGGCCCTTTAGCAAACCACGAACCAGGAGAGGAAAGGGCAGCAACAAACATCACTCCTAAGTCGCTGCAGCGGGGGCAGCAGATTGTGCTCGTAAAAGAGAGACGTGTCTTTGGAGACTCGAAGAAATCTATTGCCGCTTCTTTGATAGTAAAGCCTCTAGGCAGTGTCGGCATCACCGCACTAAGTACATAGATGACTGATTTAGACTAGTTAATCCCGTATCCGGCAAATATACCAAACACTATGAAGATGCGTAATATCCTATTCAGGGAGGCTGCCGGTGAAGCCAAGTACAATAGGATATCATCGGCATATAATGAAATGCGGTCCGCCCAGTCCTCTACCCACCTGAGCCCTCTGATAACTGGATCTTTCTGTAGCTACATCGCTAATGGTTTGAGTGTTAAGGCAAAGAGCAATGGGGAAAAGGGGCAGCCCTCCCTAGGGCCTCTGCTGAGTGTAAAAGTATGAGATTTCCTATTGTTGACCATTATTTGGGTGAGGGGTTCCATGTGCAAAAGGCGAACCCACCCTACAAAATCCGGCCCAAATCCCAGTTTCTTCAACACTGAAAACATATAGGGCCATTCGATTGTGTCGAACGCCATGGCGGCGTTCAGGGACACCACCACTGTATCTTCGTCGATCGTCTTGGCTCGGTCTAGCACTTTGTAGCGCTTCCGCAAATTGAGAGACGTATTTCTGGCTGGTATAAAGCACGATTGATCCAGGTGTACCAATTTTGTGATTACACGCAGCAAGTGAGTGGCAAGTATTTTTGCCAATATCTTGGCTCCGCATTAAGCAGCGATAATGGTCTATACGATGGACACATGTTCTTTGGTTTCCCTGCCTTGTGGATGACCACTATCTTTGCCAGCCTTTGATCAATGGGGAGCGAGCCTACTTTCTTACTTTCATGGAACATTTGAACTAAATGGGGTGCAATTTTACTCGGAGCAAGTTTATATAGCTCGATGGGCAATCCATTTGGACCCGTTGCTTTGCCCATTCTCAAGTCATGTATGGCCTTTTCTACCTCTGCCCCTATTAATTCTAGTTCCAAATCCTACCGTTCATAGTCAGTAAGTATTGGTAGCGAGATGTCCCTCATTAAGGGAGTATGCCTCTTCCTCTGTGTGTGGTGTCTGGGACGCATAGATGTTTTGATAATAATGACCAAATGCATCTGCGATACCCTGCGGTTTGGTGAGTCTCTCCCCAGATTTCACCACCAGTTCCGCTACGACTCTGCTTGCCTGCTCCCTCCGGTCTAGCCAAGCTAGTAATTTCCCGGCTTTGTCCCCTACTTCATAGATTCTACTAAGTGTTGCCCTATGTTGTGTCTTTGCTGTGTCTGTGGCCAAGGCGATGTACTCCTTTGTTTTTTAACTGTAAGACATGCTTGGTCTCATCTATGTTGTCTTCTGGTAGGTTTCTTTCCAGCTGTAGGATATGTTTCTAAACGCACTACTGCTGCCTGTTTCTCTTTCTTAGACCCTGTGATCTGAGCTATAGCTGTCCCTCGAATTACCTTGTACGCTTCCCGCAGAGTCAAGGCAGAATCCACCGAACCTTTGTTCTCCTGAAAATGGAGTTCTCTGTCACATATTATTCTCTCTTTTATCTGGGGCTCTTAAGATACCACGGGTTGATAGGGACCGTCCCACCTATTTTAGGTTCCCCCACCACCAATTGGCACCAGATGGGTGAATTTTCCACTATACCCCAGGCAAGGTGTTTTGCCTCTTTAATAATTACCATCTGATCCACCGGCATTACAATGTAGTGTATTCTAGACATGCTTCGATGAACACCCAAATGGAATGTATACTGCTGCTCTATTGGGTGGAGCATCCTCCATGTATCCACTAGGCTCATTGCCCCCCAAAAGTTATGGATTTGTGTATGGGCAGGTGGCAAATCTCTAGATCGGTGGGATCTAAGGAGTCAGAGACAATTGAGTTAAAGTTGCCCCGACCCGGAGGTACGTAGGTGGAAACCAGGTTTATCGTACTTCCCTCCCACGTCCCAGAGGTTGCCACAAATCTACCCAGATTATCTGTCCATGTGCCGTCAACCGTCATTTGTAGGGTTTTCCAAGTCATTAAATCCACGCCCCGTGATCCAGAGCCAAATGCAGTGTGTGCCACGAGTTTAAACCCCCATCTCAACAATGTGTGGCATGTATTTCCTAGTAAGTGTGTTTCTTGCAGCAAAATCACATCGGGTGAGTGCCGTTTTATGAATTGGGCAAACGCAAGGAGAGCACTATTCCCCTTTTTTCTTGTCCCCTAGCCCATTTACGTTCCATGACAGCAATTGAAGTCTTTGTGTAAATGCAGCCACCATATTTGCTCAAAATATTAATTCGCTTTCTCAAGTTGAATCCCCTGCGTGTATCAGCATTTTGCGCAACAACCATCAGCCCCTCAACCCTGCCGTCTGTCCGTGTGACCATGTCTGGTTCGCCCAGTGTGTTTTCCTCCGTTTTCCATCTAGCGTCAACCATGTCCAAACTATTCTTTAATAACACTAAACTTCCCTGCCCCCCTCTTCCCCCCCCCCCCCCCTTCCTGTCACTAGAGACGTCTCCTTGTTTTGTAGTGACGTGTCCATTGAGTGTTTTGTTGACTGGAGTCACACACCCCTTGTTGTAGTAAACTTCACCCTCCTCCCTGCATGGCGGTTTTGGAACCTCCCGCCACCCCAAACTACGCCCACCATTATCTGCAAAGAAGCAGGATGCGAGTTTGCAAACACACGTCTTTTCGTAAGTCGGATTACTGTCCCATTTTGAATCCTTGTATGTTTATTGATAACATTTCCTAAGCATGGTCTCAAACATGGATTTGCATGGCGGCTCACTGCCGACATATGTTTGCGTAATGTTTTTTTGCACTACTGGGGTTCACGAAGAACCAGAGATTGTAACTCACTTCATTCACTAAGGGTATTCGTATTGGTGTACCAGTTGTTGTTTACACCCGGCGGCATCTAATCATCGTGAGCGCAGTTGACACAAGAAACACTCCTAGCCACCAGTCCCATTGGGGGCATTTATAAATGTGCATGTGTCCATTTTGCACACACTTGGTTGCGTTTGTGTCAGCGTCACTGACACACAGCGCAACTATATCATTCACAGCCACTAACATACTGACAGAGTTGGTCTCTGTCAAAACTACCATAACTTTATTGACACTCTAAATAAATACACTAATATCCCGGCACGAACTGAGCAATGAATATACGGTGATAGGCTCTATAGCGCCTCAGGAGTTGATTTCTCATTTTGTCCTACTTTTCCTTTCAGAAATATATACCCTGATGAGGGGCTAAGACTATCCCAAAATGCACTGGGATAAACGACATTTCGATTGATATTTGTCATGAATGTAGTCAAGGATAATTGATTTTGCTTGGGAAACAAAACATTTGAAACAATAAATGTGTATTGGGATGAAGCAATTCAAAATGGAATGAACCATGATAATTGAGTTCAGTTGGTTATTACAAACCACAAGAAAAGGTATTACCGTCTTCAATTTGGAATTCAGCAGTGCGTTAAAGGGAGACCACCGCCTGGGGGAAGTGCAATTTCAACTCCATACCATTTGCTTCTGGTCATTAGTCACTTGAATCCTCAGATATCTAAAGGAGGAGAGTTCCCAGGTTATGTACAGTTTTAGGAGTTGATGCTCTGCTTAGTCCCCCATGGGCAATATCACAGATTTCTGTTGATGAATTTGTATACCTTACTGTCTGCCGAGCTCACCTAGTTCTCCAAGTAAAAGGTTCAGGGATACTTTAAGTTTAGTCAGTTATACCAATAAATCATTAGCATATAAGGACACTACATTTCTGCTGTCCCATGTGCGTATCACCCATTCGTTCAGGACGTCGCGCCATGCCGGGGGCTCAATAGCAAATGCAAACAGCAGTGGTGAAAGCAGCTGCCTCGGGCCAGTTCCCACTACTCCAAGATCGTGTCATTAGTGCAGACCCTCGCCAGTGGCCTAGTGTACTGCCCAAAGTTCATCAGTGTAAACATCTCAAATGGATAATGCCATGCAACTGTATCAGTGTCGGGGTCACACCACTGCCACTTCTTGATTCACGCTCTCTCCTGCTCAAAATACGCTAGCCAGGCATCTGATATTTAAAGCTGTTGATCTGCCCAGTATTAAACCATTCTGGTCTGATTGCACCCAGAACTCATAGCAATGGTTTAACAGTGGATAGATTTAGAGCAGTTATATTTTGTAGAAACGTTTACTTGGGAAGTAATACTCAGTTTTAGAAAACATTCTGATGATTTAGAGCGCTCTAATATAAATTCTAATTATAAACAATTAAGTGATGGCACCTTTCTTCCCTCACAGGTGCCTGATCTAATTAGGTGAGTGGTTAAATTGCGCACTGACACGTTCCGTTTGTGAGAGGAGAAAAAAGCAGCTGGTAATTCTACAACTGAACAAACAGTTCAGACTCCGGATGCGACAAGAGGGAGCTACGGAGACAGATAAAGATACTAGTGATATTGAAGTTATTATGAAACCCATGCGTGAAGCAGCACCTCTGTATGTTCCCCCAAAGGGAGTGGGAACGAATGATGATAAAGATTCAGATGATGCAACGGGATATTTTGTTTATAATTGGGTCTACACTCCTTGGACTAGAGCAGACGTTATGGCTCTTAAAGCTGCTTTACCCGAGCCACGGAAAAACCCAGCCGCTTTTTATGAAGAACTGGAAGGAGCTATTAGCTCCTGTACTATGACTCTGCCAGATATTGACATGTTTTTTGGACTTATTTTGCCCCCTGATATGTGGAGATCAATTTGGAAGGTAGATGATAATGTAGCCTATGGTGATACTTGGGTGCATTTAGAGCAAATAGATGTGGATAGAGTGCCTGTGCAGAAACCACAACAGGAGATATTAGATCTTCCCAAAGCTATTGTGATACAATTGAAAACTCTTATACCCCCTAAGAAAATGGATTGGACTACACTAGCGTCTTGTAAACAGAAAGCGGATGAGTCAGTTTCTGATTTCTTTACACGATTTGAAGAGACATTCCATGACTTTAGTGGGCAGTCATTGACAGATGACACGGGTAAGCATCTGTTCGTCAACATTTGGTGCTACCATGTTGCCAGAAATAGCTAGTTGCCTAAAGGCCAGCGAGAGTTCATGGACTATGTCTTCCCCAGCCTCCCTTTTGACTATGGCTCAGTATTATCAGCGTCAGGAATTGGAAGTAAAAGGCAAGGAAGATAAAAAGGTTATGGATCTAAAAATGAAAGTTATGTTGGCTCAAGTCTATGGTCCCCCATTTAGAGGTGGTGATAGAGGTGGACGTGCGATGTATCGCCCTGGTGTACTCCCTTTCCCTCGAGCAACTTTGTCTTCTGATCAGTGTGCTTATTGTAAAGAAATTGGACATTGGCTTGCTGTGTGCCCCCTTTTGCAAGGTCAGCAGTATCAGTGGGGTAGAGGAAGTATGAGAAGCTGCCCAGGGAACACAGGGAATAGGGCAGGGATGGATAATCGTACCAGAATTGAGGCAGTTGAACACGATCCAAATTCTTTTAATACCTTTGATAGACAAAACCAATACTGAATGTCTGATTATTTGGCTGATGGTCCTAAGGATTCTGAATATGCATTGGAATGCCTAGGATGGAGTAAGGAACCGGTTGAGGTCCCAGTAGATCAAAGGGGTCCCTATGTCGATGCAAACGTCTTGGGTTCTACCGATCAGTTTCTGGTTGATACAGGAGCTACTCGTCGTGCTCTATCTAAACTATTGATTCCTAGGGCTCCCCGGTCTGGCACAATGATAACATCAATAGGGTTCGATGGGACACCTACACTTAGCCCACTGTCACAGTCACAGCCACTTGCATTTAGTCTTGATAAATTCACTGCAACATGTCCATTTCTGCTTTCCCGTAACACGCGGATAACATTGCTGGTATCAATATGCTTAAACATTTTTGTGCTACAATACGTTGTTTCCCAGAGGGTGTGCATGTTATTTTAAACGACAACTATCTAATGGTTGAGAGGTCTTGTCTTATTAAAGAGGATATTGCTTTGGCATCGTTACCTAGTACCTTGTGGGCTACATCAGATACCGATGTGGGACAAATGGTTATCCCACCAGCACATATTCAAGTGAAAGAAGGTGTTTCTTTGCCTTGAGTGCCCCAATATAAAATATCTCTGGAAGGCGAAGAAGCATTGATACACATTGTTCAGGATTTGATTAAGGTGGGGGTTGTGGAAGAAGTCTCTTACAATACCTGTAATAGCTTATTCTTCCTATTTTGAAAAAAGACATGATTCTAAAATGTATAAATTCATCATTGACTTGCGAGAGGTTAACAAGATAGTAGTGCCCCAATATCCGGTAGTCTCTGACCTCACAACACTTCTTACTATGGTTCCTCCTACTGCAACTACATTCAGTCTGATCGATTTGAAGAATGCATTCTTCTCGATACCTATTCATCCTGACAGCCGTTATTTGTTCGGCTTCACTTTGAATAAACGATCATTCAGATTTTTTAGAGCTCTACAAGGGTATACAGAGAGTCCTAGCATTTATAGCCAGGCATTGAAAAGGCAGCTTGATTCTTTCCCTGTGCCAAAAGGGGTGGCTCTTATTCAATATGTCGATGACATCTTGTTGGCTGCCGATACCCCTGAACAGTGTGAAGAAGGAACACTGTTATTGCTATCATTCCTTGCCTCTCATCATCACAAAGTCTCTCGGAAGAAATTGCAAAATTGTAGACAGCAGGTTACCTATTTAGGTCACATCCTGTCTAAGGAGGGACGTGCACTCACACCAGATCGCATTCAAGCTGTTTAAGACACGCCTGTGCCTCGTACTCCGAAGGATGTTCGTGTACTGATTGGCCTTACTTCTTTATGTAGGCAGTGGATCCCTAGCTTTTCTCACATTGTTAAACCCTTGTTGGTCCTTTTGATTAAAGACACTCTGATGCCCCTCCCATTGACTACTGAATGCCAGAATGCTTTCCAACAGTTGCATCAAGCTCTTTGTTCTGCACCAAAATTTGGAACTCCAGACTACACTAAGGCTTTCATACTCTATGTACACGACAGGGACGGTTGTGCTCGCTCAGTTTTAAAACAGACACTGTGATAAGCAGCGTCCTTGTGCATATTTCTCAGCTGTCCTTGATCCAGTCGCCCGTGCACTGCCTGGGTGTTTTCGAGCTGTGGCGGCGACAGCTGTGTCCATACGTCAGAGTGAGGGAATAGTCTTGTCACATAGATTGCCTGTGCTAGTACCCCATTCAGTTGATGCTCTTTTAAATCAAACGAAAACACATTTGTCTTGTTCCTGCTTGACAGGCTATGAATTGACCCTTTTGGCCCCTCATATCTCACTGAAAAGATGTTTGACTTTGAGTCCTGCTACACTATTGCCATTTCCAGCTACTCCGCCCCAGTCACAAGAGTTACAGGATTGTATATCCCTTACTGAAGAACAAACAAAGGATCGTGTTGACCTACAAGATACGCCCCTTTTCGGTGTTGATGGGGAACTGTGGGTTGATGGGTCTTGCTTGAAGTTGCCTGATGGCACGACATCCGCTCCCTATGCAATCACAATACGTCAGGCAGTAGTTGAGACAGCTCGCATACCGCAGAAGTCAGCTCAAGCAGCCGAGTTGATAGCACTGACAAGAGCATGTGAGCTTAGTACAGATTTGTTTGTTAACATCTACACCGATAGCCGATATGCTTTTGGAGTGGCTCATGATTTTGGGCAACTCTGGAAGGAAAGAGGCTTTCTTACTTCACATGGGACGCAAATAGTACATGGGGATTGGTACACAATCTCCTTACTGCCTTGACATATCCTAAGAAAGTGGCAATTGTTAAGTGTGGCGCACACAAGAAAGTGACTGATAAAATAGGAAAAGGCAATGCCTTTGAGGATCACACAGCTCGTGAGACTACAATGCAGTGAAGTACTACATCTATGTATGTAGTTAAGTCACAAGCTGCGCGTTGGCATGGTGCCAGGCAAGAGGTACTGGGTATGCAACGATCTGCTTCTGTTGAGGAATTAGACCAGTGGTCTAAGGAAGGAACATTGGATGATGAGGGCTGTTGGAGGAATAAAGAAATGACAAAATGGAAGTTACCCACAGCCTATTTACATCCTATGATTCACATGGGCCAGGACATGTTGGAGCGTCCTCAATGGCAAAGCAACTTATGCAAGTTTGGGATCATCCAGATATTGCCGGCACAGCTAAAAAGATAGTCCAGTCTTGTCTGATTTGTCTCCAATATAATCCGGGAAAGGGAGCATGAACTCCAGCAGGAGGGTTTGCCTTACCTACTTAACCTTTTGAGGTCCTGCAAATGGATTACATACAGTTTGAGCATTGTAACAACCTAAAGTATGTCTTGGTAGTGGTTTGCGCCTTCAGTAAATGGGTGGAGGCATACGCTACGAAAGATAATACAGCTCCTACTACAGCAAAGGTGGTCCTAAAAGAGTTTTTCCCCAGATTCAGCATTTGTCGAGTTTTGTGGAGTGACAACTGACCCCGTTTCATTGGGCAAGTTGTTGATTACCTCATGAAAGGGTTAGGAATTAAATGGAAGTTCCATGCTGCTTTTCACCCCCAATCAGCAGGGCTAGTGGAACGTTACAATTCTACCTTCAAGCTAAAATTGGCCAAAATACTGTCTTCCACATCTTTGAAATGGCCTGATGCACTGCTATTAGCGTTGCTATCTATTGGATCGATACCACATACACGATCTGGCCTCACACCGTATGTGGTGGGTTTTGGAAGGCCAATGAATATTTGGGGGATTCCTAAGCATACCCTATACATGATGTACCCTATGTATTGATGAACGACTATTTGTCTCAGTTGACTGACAGTTTGTCTTCTATTTATCAACAGGCTTGGGAGACTCTTCCAGACAGGTCACAGGGTGAGGGCCATAATCGACGGTCTGGGGACTTTGTCCTAACGAAGTCCTTTCAGCAGACCAGCTCCTTGGAGCCTCGTTGGAGTGGCCCTGAGCAGGTGCTCTTGGCTACCAGGACTGCGGTTTGAGTGACCAACCGGAAGAACTGGGTCCACGCGACACATTGTCGGAAGGTGTTGCAGGACCTAGTGAGCCCAGCTGTGTTGGCAGATCATCGCGACATCCTGGACACAGAGAAAGGACAAGCCACGTCACCTGAAGGACCTGAGGAAGTCTTCCCGGACCACACAATCCCTGGTACATCTCGATATCGGCTGCGACCCCGGAAGAGAGACACTTTGTTGCTGAAAAAGACTGTTTGAGCCACTGTCCTGGGTAGTGAAAGACTGAGTTACAAAGGGGGGTACTCTTTTAGTGGCTACTCGTCTCAACCTCAGCGAAGAAACCAACGTCTGCCCAGGACCTTAGGGCGCCATCTGTTCTGCTGTTCAACGGCAAGATGAACATGCCTGCGGAGAAGAACTGAACTGCTGCAAAAGTTTGTGATCGGAAGAGTATGTTCATTATTGGACTCACTTTGATTTTAGTCATCATTGCTACAATAACATGGGTTGTAGAGGGAGTAGCTCCTGCTCGAAAACTGACTGGTACTACTCCTGTCCCCATTGAGCACCGATATTTTACTCTTCCCTATCATGAAAAGAAGCACCGAATGTCATATCTCAACAACACTTTCATACAAATGTTACATCACACCCATAATGCTACCAACATTACCAACTGTTGGGTGTGTGGAATGATGCCAGCTCATCAGACAAGCATTGGCATAGCCAATAGGTCTTGCTTTTGGGACCTTATAAGTAATTAGTTATGCAGCACAATATCCTTGGCGCAACAACATTAACTGCTGCATGGCTAAACACTTATAAGGTCCCAAAAGCAAGACCTATTGGCTATGCCAATGCTTCTCAGGCGCATCGGAGTGTGCATATTTTGTCCAAGATCATGAGAAGTCAATGTTCTCTGAACAGGGCTCATGCTTGGTACGGCATGCCAGCAGTATGCAATGTTTATATTTTTGGGGACTCCTGCAATCGGATAATGAATGTCCCGCCGCATGATCAATGAATGGCTAGGGCAATCAGCAGTGTCTAATTCAGAAACTCTTCAGAAAGTCTCTGGTTTCAGACTCTTCCTGACTTTTTCTTTCCTCCACTCTAACTAGTCCAGCCACAGTCTGCCACTCAGGTGCAGCAGGAAGAGCAACAAGAGTCTTAACAGATTTCTGGCAGCTATACCTCAAAGGGAAGGATACCAAACCACAGCCCATCAGCTAATAAAACCTGGCTAATTAAATGGAGTATGGGGGTACGTGACGCCTACACAAAGTGAGGGTGCACCCTATTAACCCTCTATAATACCTAATGCATTGTTATGTGCGTGGCTGTTTATAAATATTAAAAGTGAGTGTGCGGATGACACCCAGGTAAATTAGAGCCCACGCCATATTTCTTGGATATGTGTTGTTATATATATATATATATATTTTTGGGTCCTCACCCACAGGTACCACCTGTGGCTTGCCTTATCATTGGACCCACACCCGGATCACCTAATGTGACAGGGAGGGCTCTGCCTGTTTGTAAGCTGACCTCTTAGGAAGTATATGTAGGGAATTAGGTGTGTTAAAAAGGCCTATAGAACGTAACATTCTGTTTTACTGAGCTAGGTCTCTGGCAAGGCTAAAAACCGTGAGATGCCCAGAATCACAGGATATTGAGCCAACGCGAGGCTCTAACCTGGTTCCCCAGCTGCAAAGTCCGCAGCTCTGGCCGTAACACCCCATCCTAGGATGCCACCCATGACCTCAGAGCCATGCTCTGGATCTGGGTCTATTTACACAGAAGGCCCTCGGCGAACATGTGAGATTGTTGTGTTTAATGGGGCAAAATCAAGAACCTGCAGGGGCATTCAATGGCTTTGCTAGCAATCTAACAAAGGGCAGGGGGCATTTGTCAACATGAGACCTGTACAGGGCATGCTTTAAAGCCATGAAGGCATGTTCTGTGTCAACAAGTTCATGTGCAAGACTGTTTCAGCACACGAGTGATGTACAATGCATGTTCTGCATCAGTCAGGTCTTATATGTAGTGCTGTGATTCCAGGACGTCATGTATACAGGTGTGGTTTACTTAGTCATGACCTGCATCCATAAGGTCATTTACAGTGTGTTCTACTTCCATATAGTCCTGCACCAATGCATCCATGAGATCATGTCAAGGCATGTTTTGCACTAACAAAGTCATGTATAGGACAGGCTCTGTATCCGTGAAGTGATGTAAAAGGGTATTAATAAAGGCAAGCACAAGATACACTCTGCACCCATGAGCTCAAGTACCAGCCATGTTCTGGTTCAAAATGCTCGAGCAGGGTACATTTTCTTCACACAAGAGGTTCACACTGGGAGTGTGTTCTCCTTCCCCGGGCTCCGGTATACCGCTTGCTCCACGTCTGTGAGGTTTTGTATAGGGCTTTTTCTTCAGTCCAAGAAACTGTGTACAAAGTGTGTTAGGTATCCATGATGCCATGTGCAAGACCTGCTCTGCTGTAATGAGATCAGGAACACGCTGTGGTTACATATTCATGTGCCGGGCCTATTCTTCCTCCATGTGTTCGTGTGCAAGGCTTCTTCAGCCTCCATGATTTGAGTTTGTATACAAGGCTTGTTCAGCCTCCATGATTTGAGTTCATTTACAAGGCCTGTTCAGCCTCCATGAGTTCATGTACAAGGCATGTTCAGAAGCCATGATTTTAGTTCATTTACAAGGCATGTTCAGCCTCCATGAGTTCATGTACGAGGACTGTTCTGAATCCATGAGGTTGTGCAAAAAGCATGTTCTGCATCTTTGTGGCCGTGTGCTAGGCATACTTGGCATCCATGAGTTTGTTTACATGGGTGGTTTGGATCTTTATGTGCAAGGCATGTTTAAACTACATGAGTTAATTTATAAGGCATGTTCAGACGCCCTGACCTGAGTTTATTTACAAGGCATTTTCAGATGCATAATTTGAGTTCATGTACGAGGTATGTTTTGAATACATGAGGTTGTGCAAAAAGCGTGTTCTGCATCCTTGGGGTGATGTGCTAGGCAGGGTGTAGGATGTATCTTTGAGTTTATGGACAAGACATGTTCTGAATTTATGAGTTCATAGTGCATGTTCTGTAGCCATGAGGCCATAGACCGTACATGTTCTGCGTCCATGAGGTTGCACACACACACAGTGCATGTCCTGCATCCTTCAGGTCATAGACCGTGCCTGTTCTGCATCCGTGAGGTCATAGACAGTGCATGCTCTGCATCCGTGCGGTCATAGACTGCATGTTCTGCATCCGTGAGGTCATGTACATGGCATGCTCTGCATAAGTCTCTGGTAGAAGTCGTGTCCTGCATCACAGAGGTGACGTCAGTAGTAATGTGTTGTGCGCACATAGCGCCGAGGTGCACGCCACGCGTCCGTGCTGATCAGGTGCACGGTGTGTGTGGGGAAGAGGAGCTGTGCATCGCCGAGGCTGAGTGACACGTCTCTGCTGCTTGTCCACACGTCCTCCGGTGCAAAGCATGTCCCGTCTAGGACAAGGGGCACAGACAGGGCCTAGCAGCAAGCCGAGGGTCAGGGGCAAGGACCGCCCAGAACGCACAAACGTCCCGAGGAGAGCAGATCATCCCTTCTTTTGTGTTCAAACACCACCACCACTCGCCTCCCCGCTCTAGAAATCCATGGCTCTGTGGTCATGCTAGAAACCTGTTATAACATGGGACCACGAAGAGCGTGTGTGTTTGTGTGTGTGTATACACACACACACGCACGCGCGCACACACATTTATATTTTAGCAGACTGTGAATTAGACCTTAGTATAGCCAAGGTCTTTGGAGCCTCGATCACTTTCGTTGTCTTCACAGCACTCAGCTCAATTTCTCCTCCTATCTTTTCTGAAATAATGTATATTTCACACCTCACCTCGTTCCTCTTCAGAGCCAGCTTTTCACTCACCCCTGCACCTACTTCCTCGCATCACCTTCCCTTACCCACTCACTTGTAAGCACAGTATTTGCTTTAACTTTCGCTCTGTCCCTATATCGACAGCTGTGTGTCCTTCTCACACTTTTCAATATAACCACAATTACAATTGGCATACATGACCTTTGCTCTGTGCGCTCTGCAGAGAGGCCAAGGATTGTATGAGCATGTGTTACAAACCCCTGGGTGACCGAGTGCCAGGCACTGTGAAAAATTCGAACTGTCTTCTGCCTATGCTTTACTCCATCTCTTTCTCCCAACATTAGTAAAACAATGAACAGATACATGTTCTTTTCTGAGGAAAATATGCATTTTCATATTTGACCCTTTCCTTGTGGCTAAAGGGGCAAGGTTGGCAATTCGTGCAGAGCCTGGCATCTTCCATGGCATATATGCTTTGCATGAGGGCCAATTATTTCCTCGCACGTGAATGTTTTGCAGCATCTTAGAGAATTTGCACAAGTGCACGCAGCGAGTTCAACCATGCTCCGCCAATGTATGCATCGGTGTTTGTCCTCTCACTGAGCTCGTGCCAGAGGTTGTTGTGTCTGTGATATTTACCTTGGCAAACACCAACAATTATGAAAATACAAGCACACAAACCACCGCAGCAGTGCACTACTAGGGGCGATATTCTCTTCAACCGACTCGTCCGTCTCGTCATTAATTAATATTACTTGCCACTTCTCCCAAGCAATTCCTCGTGACATTGTTCGGTTCCCATTTTATTTATTTTTATATAAAGCCAGGATGCCTCAAACCTTATTTTCCACCCTTTGAAATAATTCCGGGAAAGCCTTTGTGAAGAAAAACTGGGGGGGCGGAGGGAGGAATATTTCAGACTAGCCCCGGGATCCGTGTCCCCTGCTAGTTGCATTTTTTTTTAAAAATGAAGAAAGAAGACAGTAGGGGATAATGAACACTCTCTTCATTAAGCTAAATTAGATTTGCTAAACAAACGTCACTTCCTCGTGAGTTCGCGTGGACTGTGGATATGACGGCGACGGAACCACTCGAATTTCACCTTCGACTTTATTGATCAGAGCAGACAAGCCTCGGGATTTCTCCCTCTTCAAATTAAGGAATTTGAAAAAATCACTCCGGGAGCAGCGTTCGGAGCAGTTCGAACCCATATGTCACCCCGGCGCCTACAATAATTATATTTGCATGCAGGGAGCGCTTCATAAATATGTCAGCAGGGTGAAAAATAGGCAGGCATTTCAAACTTTCTATTTAAAAAACATGAGTTATGGCCACAAAAATTGTGTTCCCGTTTAAGGGTGATAACGAAGTATTTGGTGTCTCGTACAGAAGCTCATCCATCATGCAGACAATAAACGCAGGTTTTTTGCCTGACGTTGGAAATTTATGGCTGCTCTTCTCTGCCCTAATAACTCAACCATTGTGTCAGCCCCTGACAGGCACCACGGAAAAAAAACAGCAGCGCGTAAACAATCAAAAAGCCCTTTTACATTTTTAGCCAAACTCTGATAAGCCAAATCCCCTGTTAATGTATATATTACATTATTATAGATCATTCGGCACTTTTTACAGCACTTCCAGCAGATCATGTGGCGCGCACTGCTGATGAACAGTGGCGTGAACTATGATATTCGGGAACCGAATACTGCATCACGCACGAGCCCGTCCAAGGCAGGGGTGCAAATGGAAGGTGTCAATATTTTAATTAGTGCACAACGTGCTGCGAGACAGAGGCAAGGCTGTAAGTGTTTGTGACGCTTTGACTCCGAGCGCACCCATGTTCTTTAAAGTTCGATTCAATTTGCCTGGTTTTAAATAATCATTTGATAATCTTAACGATCAAATCTTGCGGTGCTCGTGCATTGATCATTGTGGTAGCAGGGTGTGCGTGACCTGCACGCACACACTCCTATTGCACGTGTTTGCGTCCTTGCATTGCGCTGAGAAGTATCTGAGAGGTTTGTCTATCGCGATTATGGTGAGTTCGGCAACCGAGATGTCAAGAATGTAAATACCCGACTAACAGACCAAGAAATTAGTGAGTTAATGATGATTGATGTCCATGATATCTTCCATGCTCCTTCTAAATCATAGAGATGTCTTCAGCTAATGCTAAAAGGGCCGTCTGTGGAAATCGTAAATAATTGCTGTTAGCATAAGCTGAAGCCATCTTGTTTGCAGCATCCATTTTGTAAGCCTTGTGATTCTGCTGTCTTCACTGTTGCCTGATTTTCTATTCTGCTTGAGTCATCAACTTTAGTTAACTCCTTCTGTACTGAGCCAGAGCATTGTATGAGCTCAGAAAGGCCTGTCGCTGCTAGACTGCACCTGTTTGAGAATGTAACTGTCTATCATCTCCTACTGATGTAAGCAGTACTGTTTCCCCTCCCATTTTGCTGACTAAGTGATACTCAAATGCCCATGTTTGTCAGTATCTATTCCTGTGTAGGCCTGTACCTTCTATTTGTAACTACATGCTTACGCTGCAACAAACTGTGTATAAAAGGGCCCATGGTTTCTGTATTCCATGTACTACCTCATACAGTGCCTGAGGGTGTTTTATTGATGTAGTCCCACTCATGAGTGATAAATAAACTTATTTTGAATTCCAGCTTCAGTGCCAATCTCTTCTTTGTTAGTCTAAGGACCCGTTGACAAACTTAAGGGTGAACCCTGCACCGGTGTGCCCCTGAAAAGGCACATTTCCACAGAACCAGTACCCCCATTATTTTTTTAAGCGGGTAGCTAGGACTTTCCCCCAATATTTTGTTGTCAGTATTGAGCATAGACAGTAGGCAATATGATTTACAATTGAGTGGTCCCTCCTCTGCTTTGGCAGAAGGACGATCGTGGTGGTCTCCCTCATGGATTTAGGCAGCTTTTCGGTTTGTGATGCTTCATGGTATACCTGGAGCAGTTCATCTGTCACCGTATCAGTAAACACTTTTTGCTACCCCCTTCAGCTGTCTTTCTGGGCTTGGAATTTACGCTCTTTGATAGCCCCCGTAATTTCGTGTAGACTTATGGATTGCTTTTACTAGTAGTTTCTGTTCCTGCGTGAGTGTAAGCAGATGGGCTGCATACAATGTCGGTTTGAAGGAACACCCTTCTGTGGCAGGGGGAAGCATGTAAAGGTGTTTGTAGTGTGCTAAAAACATTTTATTAATTTATTCTTGAACGTGTCTGTTATGTCCCTGACTGCTATGGCTGCTGGTTATCTCTCTTGTGAGTAGCCAAACCAATAATTCACGTGCTTTATCTCCTTCCCTGTGCAATAATTGTCTAAATTCTGAGTGGTGTAGCTGCTCTTTTTCAAGATTATTGCCATCCTCAAGTCTTGTGTAGGTTGTAAAGCTGTCACAATACTATGCTGGTGTGTTTGATGCTCTTCAGGTTTTTTTTCCGGCTGTCGCTATTTGGCTATTTAGCTCCATTTTTCTCGAGTATAAGCCTTCCATAGTCATGCTTAGTATTACCACTTTCAGGGCGTCTCATTCTATCCCGCATGTTCCTGCAGTGTTTGAATTTTGTGTGAAAAAGAGGAAATATGTTGCAACACTATCTTGCAATATCACAGTATTTCAGTGTTGCATTCAATGGTGTGGATGTGCTATCAATGTCTGATTCGACGGTTACCCTTTACTTTGATTGTCTCTGAAGTTTTTAAGAAGTTTAATCTACATGGGTTTAAGAACTCTAGCATAAAGATTTATGCTTATGGAGGAAAGCAATTCGAGAATGAAGAGCAATTTGACGGCTTATTCAAGTTTGAGGAAAAGAAAGCTCAATGTGTAGTTTGTGGTGAAAGAGGGAGTCAAATTCCTTAGAATGGAAGGACTAGGGAAGCTGGATATATTTTTAGACCCCATTCATCCAGACAGTGTGATTACCAAGTCTAATGCAATATGTACGAGTGTTGCACCCAAAAAACAATGTGTGGAGAAATTTCCCAGTGTGTTTGCTGAATGGGAAAATTGAGAGGCTTGCAGCAAGGAATAGTATGAAAAACAGGGTCCATACTGTTTGCACACAAGGTGCAAAGAGTGCCATTATCTCTGAGACTGATTAGCGGGTAGAGTTGGATAAGTTGTGTGACTTGGATGTAACTGACACAATAGAAAGATCAGATGGGTGGACTCCGGTTGTTCTAGCACGCAAGGATGACCCCTTTTTATGCCTGTGTATTGACTTGCATGATCTGAATCAGCATTTATGGACTGGCAGAGAACTTCTTCCCCAGCATAAATGAAATATTAAGTACACTTGATATTACTTCATTGTTCGCCACACTTGCTATGTCCGCTTCATACGATTAAGTGGTTTTGAGCTAGAAATCTATACACCTTACCTTCTTTGAGGCTCCTGAAGGGTCTTTTCGCTTTAAGAACATGCCATTTGGTTTAGTATCGGCCAAAGACTCATAAAGGAGATGTTTAAGGATTGTGTGGGTTTTCGATGCTTCCAAAATTATTTACTTGTTTTTGGCAATAATTTGGAGCAACACAATGACAGCAGTGATGTCATAAATGATGTCATAGAACGTCACAAGTGATGTATGTGCAGTCATAGCAGTGGCGGGGACGCAAGTTATAGTTAGCACGGTTAACTCACACGGTAAATTCACCTATCTAGAACATTACTTTAACCTTTGTTTTTTCCAGTGAATTTCCACGTTTAAAAAAAACAAAAAAAAACTGATATTTTGATTCTTCCTAACTGTAACATCAGTTTACCTTTTTTTCCAGTGGAATATTTTAGTAAAAATGGTTTCTTTTATGGTAACATAATTCACAGTTTGCAAAATCTTAGTAAAATGTGTGTGAGCATTAAACAGATAAATATTCAATAGAAATTGTTTATCTGCTGAGTTATTTTATCTCTGATATCAAAACATGTCTCCAGTAATCTTTTTTTTTAGGTGTGTTTTATTTATTTTTTTAAGAGTTTTAAATAGCGCGAATTAGACTCGAGACATTGGGTATTAGAGCGCTTTACATGAACCCCAGTTTCGTTATAGATGGACACATTAATTTTTGTTAGGCACGGCGAGATTAAGTGATTAGCCCAGAATCACAGGATGTTGAGCGTTGTTGCCGAGACTCAAACCCGGTTCCCCAGCTTCGAGGACGACCACTCTAGCCGTAAGGCTACATCCTCCCGCAATGATGGGTGTGTATAGTAGGTTGTGTAGAGTGACTGGCCTCTTTACTGAGACCTCTCTCTGTAATCATGGGTGTGCATAGTAGGGTATGGAGAGACTGCCCTCTCCTTTTAGACCTCTCTCAGATGACAGGTGTGCATAGTAAGGTGTGGGGAGGGACTGCCCTCTGCTGAGACCTCTCTCTTTAATGATAGGTATGCATAGTAGGTTGGGGGAGGGACTGGGCTCTCCTTTCAGACCTCTCTCTCAGATGACCGGTATGTGTAGTAGGATGTGTGGAGGGACGGGCCTTTCTGCTGAGACCCCTCTCTGTAACGATGGGTGTGTGTAGTAGGGTGTGGAGAGAGACTGGCCTCTCCTTTCAGACATCTCTCTCAGATGATGGGTATGCGTAGTAGGGTGTTTGGATGAGCCTTAACTCTGCTCACAACTCTTCTCACACCAGTGAGCATAGTCTAATAAACACCATTTCCAGTAAGACTCCTACATACTGTAACAAGTGCGTATAGCAGAGTGTATTCAAACATCACCTACTCTCTTATTTTTCATGAACCAGCGACAGTCACGCTAGATCGTAACATTAAAAAAATATATTTAACCTTCTAATCAGCTCAGTACTTACCTTTCACACACTTTCTCTCAAAAACAAGGACCACAATATGCATTCCTACTAACAGAGTATACTGATGACTCATCTACTTTTTATTATTCACGATCCCATGAGGGTTCCCTTAGATCATTCAAAATATTTAAAAACAATATAAATGTATTATCTTGACAGTAGTTATCCCTTAGACACCTCCTCTCTAAATGTAGGGGGGAGCATGCCTTTCCTCTGCCCCTTATATAGCTTTTTACTTGATTTCCACAACACCTCCAATTATTCACAGTAAATGGTAATGGCAGCCTTTTTTCATTTCTAAAATTCCGCCAGCCAGCCTATGGGAGCGCTCACTCTTGCGAGACCCGTGGGAGCCTCTTGCTCCTGCGAGAGCCTGAAGGCTGACAAAATTGGCCACTCGACTAATCAAAGGCCTCCATCTTTTATTTTGCGTTCTTGCAGGACGCCCTCAGGACTCTTGCGAGCCCAACTGCTCAAATATACAATTATTGTTCACCCTTAATATCTCAAAATATGATTTACACCAAATCACAAAAAGAACAATCTTTGGACTAAGATATAGCTTCCTGACAAATTTGTTGTAATTCCGTTCAGTAGTTATTGCTATAACCTATCTTAAAGAAGTCTATAGAAAATGCATAGGGATATTACCTTTTGGGAGCCCCTTTTTCTCTCTGCGAGGCTGGATATATCTCCACAAAACTTTCCAGGTAGGAGCTGAGGCAGATTGCCTTTTGTTTCGAAAAGTTTTGTGAAGATTTGTCAGACGAGGTCAAAGTTACTAGTAAACCAAAAAACTCTCCCTTCTATGGAAAAGCAGACCAAACTATAACCGTCCGCTATAATGGTGAAAGGGGTACAGTTTGGGAGATAAGTGGTAAGGTAAAGTTTGGTGGGTGCTAGAGAGAGAACTAGCATGTTACAAGGCCACAGCAGAATAAGGGGCTTGACGAGAGGCATATAATGGACACTCTTTGGGAATACATTCAAAGTACTTTGACTTTTGTCTTTGAATCTCATACAGTTATGAAGACTTCTAACATCAGCGGTACATTGTTCAATTCTGTTTTTTCCTCATTTGCGTTTTTTATATTTTATTGCTTTCTTTTGCCATCATAAATTAATGACTGCAAGTAAAGATGGTGGAGAAAAATATAGAAGTAGATGAGCAAATCACCTTTGTCATCGGACAACCTGAGGTCTCTTTATTGGATGCATTACTAACGCCTGGCATGGCTTCTGGACTCAATAAACTGTACACAGGTGATTCGAGGCAACCTGAGACGGCACTCTGTGAGGTACATACACATGATCTGAAACGCATCTAGAAGCACTTCTCTCTGTACCTATTGAATTTATTGGACCTTAGAATTACAGTTTACCTGCTTAAAACACACTTTCCATACACACCCATAAATACAGCTACAACCTACTTTTGAGCATTAGGAATTCCAAAGGTGCAGTGTGTTGCAAGTTTAGGTTTGGTGTAGTTTACTTTCTTTTCCCAGACTTCTTCTCATAAAATGTTGATAAACTGCTGATTTGTTCCTTCTTTTTGATCTCTGTTGCTTTTTTGCAGCTAGACTGTTTCATAATATTCTCTTTATGTAAGGAATGGCATGGAAATATTATGGGGCAGGAAGGGTCTGGGGAACACATTACATCTCCATTTTGACAAGCTGTGCAGTTCTTCTGAATAAAAAGGGATGCCCACCAGAGAGGAAGTCTTCCTCAGGTTCTAGAAGGAGTTATGCCCAGAGTACAGTGGAGCCAGGATTTGAACTTGTGTGTAGCTCACTACGAATTCCGGATCACAAACCTGAATGTTGGACTTGGGTGCAAAGAAGCATTTGCTCAACAAACGATTGATCCTGGTGTTTATTGATAGTTTTGTTGTCCTCTTAGTTTTTTCTTGAATGTAGTCAATGCCATCTTTGTCTTCAGGCTGTTTTCCATGGTTTTAATCTCGACCAGAAGTTTGTCAGAAAGACTCTTCTGTCTGGATAATCAAGACTAGCCAGTCCCTTGTGCATTTCCATGCTATGAGCGACCAGCTATGTCTACATTCCTCATCGTTTTAGAAGATTTGTAGAGCATTTGACACTTTTAGCCCATTTTGGGCTATGTTGCACTGAAGGTACTCGGTCATGATTGTCCTATGAAGTTGTGTTTTTAACTGTGTCCATTTAAATTCTGTGAGCTCCCAGTTGCTAATATTTGTGTGGGTGAGGGATAGGGAGGTGTCTGCGATCAGGGGTGGTGCTGACAAAATAGACAATATCACGTCGTCATCAAAAGTGAGACCTTATGCCATCCCTAAAACTTTTAGGTGGCGGTAGACCGGTTCTTTGATACCTGGTTCTGAGTCTCTTTTCTTTTATGTATGTTTGCTTGCTGCTCCTGGGCTGTGGAAGCCCCTGTATACTTTTATCACAATGCAGAGAGCGAGAGACAATTAGACCATTTGCACTCTCCCAGCATCAACAGTTACACACAAAAAGCAACTGGAATGTTGCCTAAGGCCCTTACCTGTCTTGCTTTTCTGTTCTTTAGGATTTTCTGAAGACCAAATATTTTATGAGAGAGGTTAAGAGTAAACTTAAAGCATTGTGTTTAGTAAAATGCATGTTATTGATTTTTTTTTTAACCAGGTTATTTGCAGACCATAGCCCATACTCGATCTAGATCCTAAATATGTGGGGGCATCTCCCTTAATTAGAATAAGTGATGATAGTGTTATCAATGTGAAAAAGTAATCCCAACTTGCCCCCCTCCGGATAGACCAATAGTCTCAGGCATTGGATCCATCCTGGAGCCCCTGTTGAAATTCACAGATTACTTCCCATGACCCCTGGTGAACAAAATGCCCTCCTACATAAAAGACACATAAGATGTCATGTCGATGTTACAGGACCTCACCTTTGACCCCGAAATAGACCTCTTTGTCACCTTTGACATAGATGCCCTCTATATGAGTATACCCCAAGAGGTATCCCCTAGGCCCTACTCATTAAAACTGAGTGGAATTCAAGTACCCCAAAGAGCTTTGTTTTCGACTGTGCCCATATGGCGTTAACAAGGAATTATTTCTAATTTGAGGAGTATTTCTACCTACAGACACGCAGGACAACTGTGGGCAGCATATTTGCCCTAAGCATTGCCTGTCTGTATGTCCACAATTTTGAACAAAGGAATATATATACCAGCAAAATTCCCTTCACTAAAAGCATCCAACTGTGGAAAAGGTTTATACACCATGTACTTGTCATCTGGCGAGGTACAGAGACAAAGGCCCATGGGTTTATGGAATGGCTCAAAACAAGAGATACTTTCTTAAGGTTCACCATTACTGCAAGCAAGGAATCAATCACCTTCCTGGACCTCAAAATTTGGTCAGAAAACAACCAATTAAGAAATTAGGTTTTCTACAAACATACAGATGTAAACCATCGACTCCGATACAACAGTTTCCATCCGAAAGCCCTCGGGGACAACTTACCAGTTGGCCAATTTCTTAGACTCCGGAGAATCTACATGGAAAATTCCACCTATGACGACCACACAGCCTTACTTGACTTGAAGATAAACTATATCCAAAATACTTGATCAAAAGAGCTAGAAACAATCAGAAACTCTCTCTTGGAGACACATGAAAAACCTCAGAATGACGAACTAGTGTGTGTGTCACCACATACGAGACACATTCCAATGCAACGAAAAAGATAGTTTTATGACACTGGAAAACTTTAACATCAGCCTCAATTGAATTTTGAGACCAATGTTTGCGTTCATGAGAGAAAAAGCGCTTAAAGACTTACTGGTACATACGAAGCCCAAACAGAAGGAGAACTCAACACGTACACTCCAAGGCAGCGATGTGGAATCTACCCGAGGTGGTTGAGCACCATCCCTGCGGCCAGTGCAATCTCTGCCCACTTAGAAAAGCTACGAAAGACCTAGACCTGGGACTAGGCACCCCCAGGTCCTCAAGAAACTATCCAACTGCAACAACACTAATGTGGTACACATAATTATATGCAAATACGGCTTGAAGTATGTAGGCATGACCACAAGAAAAGTTCGATTGCGCATCAATGACCACAGAGGCAACTTCTGGTGTAAAAACAAAACAACAACAAAAAAAAACACGAAGATGATGCGTCACTTTCTGTCCAGAGGCCACACGCAGATTACTTTTCTTAGTTTATAGTTGAGAAACTGCCACCTTCAGCAAGTGAGAAACAACTACTAATGAACGAACAAAGATGGATTTACAGGCTATCCAGTACGACACAAGGACTGAATGAGGAAATACAATAGATGTGACTATCTTGAACAGAAGATGATCAAACCTATAACGATGGGTTCCTTATGGGAATATTAAGCAATCATAAGGAAAATAATAAAATTATAATCTTCCAATTAAATAACAATATATGCATATAAAACGTGTAAAATTAACTAACTTATTAATGCAAGACCCATACCAGCCGGAGCACTAGCGTTTAGAAAAACAGTGAAGATCTAACACACATTGACCCAAGAACCTTTCTATCCTCCACGAAAATACTTTGCCAAAAGCAACTTCTACGACAGAATGAAGGCAGTCACCACCTGCCTCCAGCTAACCTTTTTGTATGCTACTCTTTAGCATCATCTCTGGTCCTCTTTGAAGAGCAGGTATTAACAGGAAGGGTTGTAAGATAAATCTTGATGTATTGTGATTATGAATTTTACTGTGATGGCACAATGCACTTTAGAAAGCTTTATGCAATGCTGGAAAGCTTTATATGTAATACTAATAATGTTTCATTTTACGTTTTATACAAATGGTCTTATTTTGCTTTTTAGCTAAAATATTATGTATAACGTAGTTTGTATTTTATGCACTTTATATGCAATTGATATATAGCGAAATAAAGAGGAAAAAAAGGAGCACACCTCAGACGCAAACTATCTCTGCACTATAAATCCCTAAAAGCATCCTACCTGTCTATATTAGAAGGATTGTTTTCTGTATTAAGGGTAACAAATTGTATGATTAGAGTTTAATAAATGATTTTTGTGGTCATCTATTGAGATGACTATCAACATTCATTGGTGTTCTACTTAATGGAGGGGTGCACTGGGTGTGACCCACCAACCCACAGATCCCAACCCTTGTCTCAAATCAGTTTCTAGTGGACATACATGCGTGATTGTCATGTGTGATGAGGCAGAAAAAGTAAACCTCACCAAAGACTTTATGCTTGAGAATTCAGCACAGGGGCGCATGCTCCAGAGTGGTGCAGCG
Organism: Triturus cristatus; assembly: GCF_964204655.1. NCBI lineage: Eukaryota > Metazoa > Chordata > Amphibia > Caudata > Salamandridae > Triturus > Triturus cristatus. The sequence goes on along the minus strand of NC_140584.1, from coordinate 1,181,465,931 downwards.
GACAGTACCATCTCAACCAATAACAAAACAGATGCATTGTACAGATGTGTGAGGCTTCAACAGCACCTTGGGATTCATCATCCGCCTTCATCTGAATGTGGGTGCCGAAGTCCTTCGGATGCGAGGTGCGGTGATGGAGAAATAAATGCTTAAAAAAGGTGAATCGGCAACCAAAATAAATTTCAACAATGGTTTCAAAATGTGGTTAAGCAGCCTTAATGTTATTTACTTTTAAAAGATAAGGGCAGCCTGGCATCTTTTGGAAACACTCGGTATGTTTTCTTAAATAAGTATTGCTGGTTCTGAGCAACATTGTTTTATTTCCTAGATCTTTATCATTGGAGAGAGGTGTGAGGTTTTTTTCCCTTCCTCATTCTTTTCCCTTTTGTTATGTGTGTGCCTTTTGTATTTTGAGTAGTTGGTGTCCTTTAAAAGGAAATCTGTTCTAATTTAAATAATTTGGTGTACTATCGGCATATAAATATTATAGAAATAGAAAATACAACTTTATTTAAAAGTTTCAATGAAACTAGTTATCTTTATTTTCATTTACTTAAAAGCAACAGTCAGATTTTCATTGCTTTATTTACAAGAAAAAAAGTAATATTCCTAAAACAATCGTGAAGATGAAATTGTTCTACTGACCAGGCAAGTGACACTCTGAATGCATCAAAAGAACTCCGGACTAAAGGAACGTTTACACCATATGATCAATGAATCTGGTTAAGTTGTGTTATTTGCATAAGTGAACGTAGTAATAAGGTTCAGGTGCTATTGAAACAAATGACGGCTAAAAGTATTGTGCCGATTGGTATTTCAAAGCATAGATTTCCAGCTTTGCATGGAAACTGTGTGCGCATTTCATATGAAATGATTTGTTTTGAGCTGTTGTTTTGAGTCATTTTTAAAAAAATCTGATTCCACATGTGAGGGTGTGCCCAGTGCCTCCTGGCCTTGGTTGTGGGGGTGGCGGCTTGCTGTAACTGTATTCATCTGGCAATTCCTACCTCCTAACCCTGCATGTGTTCTATTTTTGCAGGACAGATGATGCAGGATCTGGATTCATGTCTTCTCCCAGAGCCCTGGAAGCCGGTCTCTTTCGGCAGCTCTCGCTTCATGGCCAAGGTCTGCTTCACAGATACTGGCTACGCTCTGCTCGTCTCTGACCTCAGCGGGGTGTGGTACGAGGAAGCAGATGCTCTGGTGGTCCAGGAACGATCCAAGGTGAGAAGAACGTTTATTGTATGTGCAGAAAGAATCCTGTATAGAATGCCCAGATACAAACCATAATCAGACTGGTATATGATGAGAATGTTTGATTTTGCAGCAGGTGTGCAATTTTTTCAATCTACGCCATGTTTGATCTGCAGTAATGCAGCCATCCTTGTATAATTACATGAAATAAGCACTCTTGATCCTGCCGTGGTTATGCACACGTTGCTGTGGAAGAAGGAATCTATGTATTTTATTTTCTGAAGGAGTAGGCCCATATATAACTTATATTTGTTTGTCCCTTTGCCCTGTGAAAGATTTAAGGCAACCTATAAAGATATGTTTAAGCTTCCCCTCCGTTTTAAACAAAACTAGGTCTCGGAGAGTCCACGCGTGAGGCTGTTGAGACCAAAGAGCAGACCTCCTTAAGGCATTGGTTCCCACATCTCCTTTTTAGGATCGGTGATCCAGGATCCACGGCCAGGTGTTAGGGAGTCCTCTATATCCAAAACTACTCTTAAGACTATGACCTCAAGTGGAGCACGCTTCTCATTTCATTTCACTAAATGTGTCTGCATCAACATTTCTGAAACATTCCCTAAATAAACCTCTGAATTGTTGTTCTAAAATACACTTTAAAGCATGACTATTTCTCTAATTGGACAAAGGCCATGGATGTGTATCAGCAACTGTTTCATTTCTAGCTTTAGGCTGAGGCAATGTGTGCCTGTTTATTGACTATGCAGCATAATATTTTGCCCCAAAATATTTTTTACCAGTGACCCCACGTAGTATCTTAGGCCGATGCGGGGTTAACAGCAAACCTAGGTTGAGAGTATGGATGTGAGTATCGGCAGCGTAAACCGATATAAACCTAATGAGATCTTCGTCTGAAAACTTCTGTACCCACAAGCATGTATACACACTGGAAGAAAATCTACTGAAAATATACATATTTATGGTATATGTGTATGTGGGATTAGCGTGTCTGGAGCCTTAGCCTTCCAGTGCCAGGGGTTGACTTAGTGATAGTTTAAGTTTGTGGATGGAAAGGCTAACCTTGTTTGTTGGCTGAAGAATGATTGCACCAAGGAGTTAGAAGGTTGAGAGACTCAATATAAGGACTGGGTGGTTTGGTGAGGCAAGCAGATTTGAACTGCCAGATCGAAGGTCATAGTGGGAAAGGGTGGTAGTTCATTGCCAATCTTTTAGGTAGCCTTACATACCGGTATTAGTAGATTATCGAGTGTCTGTTTTTTGCCGAGACTGCCGGCCAGGTGGCTTTAGCTGAGTGTGCCTGGGGTATTGTTCAGTCTTCAAGTGGTAACGTTCAGGATCTTGTCTAGTGAGAAAAATTAATAATGATTGTGACACACAAACAGGCTGTTGGAATAATCTAGTTTACTGTTGAATAGGAATGTTATCAGTCCTTTAGTGGGTGAAATAGAATTAATGGGCAGATCTTTTGTATATAGATTTCTTTGCACCTAGGTGTGATATAGGTGTTTCTGATAAAACTAATCTCATAGTGCAGCTAGAATCTTGTCTTATTAAGTTTAGGATTTGTAAAGCACACTGATGCCCAGACTGGGTGTGCTGGCTCTGGAAAAAACAGGAGGACTGACGTAAGGAAGCGGGATTACATTTTCAATTAAAAAGCCACAGTTGCAGATGTTTCTTCAACTGAATATATGAGGTGATGGGTCTCAGGTGAGCTGGGAATAAGTTCCAATGCTTGGCTGGCAGAAAGAAATAATGAATGATCTCCACCCTGGGAGAGGTGAAAATCTGGGATCTGAAGCTAATTGACATTTGAGGACCATAGGGTTTGTACTGGAAAGTAATGAACAATTCTTTTTGCATGATAAATAAAGGCCCAGAATAAAAGTGAGGTCTATGAACTGTGCGTCCAGTGTCAAAGAGTTCTTTTCCTGATTGGTAGCCATTGAAGGGAAGGCAAACGTTCATAGACAAGCTGTCTTTGACGCATGCCAAGAATGAGGCGGCAGCTGAATTGTGAACCACCTGCAGATGAGAGATAAAATATTGGCGAAGGCCTGTCCATACCATGCAGTTAGGAAAGGAGCAGTCTAATGCTTAATGCACTGTGGAATAGTTTGTTTTGTAAGGTGGTATTTAAATTGAAGAGCAATCAATCATGTACAGATAACCGAAGACTTTGCATCTCCTGAGCATGAAGCACATGAGGTAGCTTAAGGGACAAATGTTATTTTCTTTAACAAGGTTATTGTTTTCACAGATGCCAGCAAACAATTGTTGTGCTGCGCAGTGCCAGACTGTTGTGTTATTACCCGCTTTTGGAATCTTCTTGTTGAAAGACATCTATGTGTTCGGTAATGGAATGTATTTGTTTAAACTGAGTGTTTCTTCCTGCTGAACCTGAAGTACAGTTGTGGAGCACCAGGGCTGCAAAAAAGATTGCTTATCTTCACTTCTCCGTCCTGGCTTCTATACAAATTTGGCGACATAGATTGGATTTCTGCAGCCCTGTACTGAGGTGAACACAGGCTGGAACATGTTGGCTGGCATACTTCGCTTGGTGATTTATTTTGCAGAGTCTGGAATCTGTCTTGGCATTCTGTTAGTTTGTGGCAATCTTGTGCTGACGTTACCCAGATCTTCAATTTGATTGTTTTGTATTTGATGTCAGACCTCGAAAAAGCCTAAAAATGTTACTAGACCAGCAGGTTTAGTGACTTGAATAATCTACTCGACCTAATTATAATGCTCTTGACACATAAAGTGGTTTCAAATTGTGTGATCCTAGGCAAGTATTTTAATTCACTGAGACGCCATTTGCTTCTTTATCACATGGGATTACCTTCAAATATGCGAGTTCGTATTGTCTGCTGTACAGAAAACTCTTGTTTAGTTTAATAGTCTAAACCTCGGCTCCATATATAATACAAATCTAGCCACATTTATAGGATACACATGACCACTGACTTGCCTCAGTTAATTAACCGCATTGTCATCAGTGCAGGGGCAGGAATGTTTCTGAACTCGTGTTTAAAAACTGTCACTTTTAATAAATACATAACTAAAGCATAAAGTATCAGTGCACAGTCAGTTGCAATCAGCAGAGTTTACATTGAAATGCACACAAGCATGGTTTAAAAGCTATGTAGTGTACAATGTCTGAAATCGAATTTCTGTAAAGTGTTGATGTGTTTTGCTCCTATGTAAACTTTGTTTGCATCACACTTCTGAATTACAAAATTGAGTTATTTCATAATTCCTGATATATTTTAAAATAATTGTACTTTTTGTTTGCAAGCTGTTTAAATGTCATGTTAGAAACAAAACTAACAAATGTTCAGCCTTTTGTTTTACAATTGTCAGATAACTCACTTGACAAAAGGCACTAACTATAATAAGAGAAATGTAGGAGAGTGGCATCGACTGCATAGTTGCCCCCAACTTTTTGCTGATGTTTTGACTGTTTTATGACACTAGCCAGGCTGTGGCCCTGCTATCCAGGACCCCAGCCTATCTGCTTCTTCTCTAAACTGATGTGAGTACCCTAGGTACCTTCCAAATTGGATACTGAGGACACCCTATCAGCCCCTTGTAGATGGTACCCAGGGCATGGGTCCCTCACAGGCCTACCAGGGACTGCAGCACTTATTGTGCCACCCCTGGGACAGCCATACCAAATGACACCACCAGACCACTACTGTATTCTGGGTAAGGTGGTGCTTGCACTCCTTACAGGGATATAGGTATCCTGTATCCCACTTAACACAACACATATATCCTCATAGGTCACCCCTAAAGCAGGCCTTGCTAACCCTACAAGGCAGGGTGCTGAGATATGTGTGAGGAGGGACCCCTACCTGAGTAGGGCCCCTCTGCAACCTTCGTAAAATCATTGCTGGGTTGTTTGTAGTGTAGCCATACCATATACTCTTAACCGCATTATAAGGCTATCGCAATAGCGTGATAACGGCTACACAGAACCATATCGTGTTTGGTGTCAAACATGTAGGAATCATACCCCCAATTCAGCCATGGGACTGAGGCCATGATTCCCCCCTGCTATGTGGATTGGAACTGGGTGGGTGCACCATAAGGATGCCTTTCAGAGTTGCACGTAGGCTTCCCCAGTGCCTACATTCTGCATACACCGCCTGGAACCGGTTCAGGGGCATCCTGCCCCTCGCCCAGGCGGGAAACACACAAAGGGGAGAGGGTGTAGCCACCCTTTTCCCGCCTGACCTCTCATTGCTGGGCTCTGATCTGGACACTCCCCTAATCTTTGGATGAAGGTGAATACTGGGTCCCCAGAGCCTCAGATTATTCTTGAACTTCACAGTCTTGACCTTCGACTTGCTGCCGCACAGCTAAAGGAAGAAATCTCCCTTGGGGTAAAGGAGTTACCCCCCTGCTTGGCAGGCACCTGAAACACTGCAAGTGACCCGGTTGGAACCTCGCTGCTCCTTCGGACAACGACCACTCTTTCCTACCTTGAGGTGGGTTTCCAAGCATCCTAGAGGCCAGTGAGTGTGCACAGCAAAGCTCAGCACCGTGGACCCCGTGGGTGCCGAGATCCCCAATACCCCAGAACACCGGCCACCTCTTGCATAGCACACGACCCTGACCAGTAGCTAAGTTGTGCTTTGGCCCATTATTGAGCCAACCTCTCAGCATCACCGGTGCCAGAGATCGACGCCCTAGCCCGCTCCGGCGACCCGTGGGCGCATCTTTACGCACGCCAAATTGCTGCCTCCCGCGGTCCCTTGTCTCTCGACTTGTGGGCCCTAGCGGAGGTCAATCTTCGATTCCAAGAGTTCCCCTAGTTGCTCCAGGCCTGCTCTTCAGTCTCCTCGCTGGAGACCTCGCTCCGACCTCGTGGGTCTGCACCAGTAGCTGTTTTGTGTTTCTTGCGTGGGTTGCGGTTGCCAAGGCTTAGTGGATCCAATCTGGACACTAACACCGCAGCGACCCTCATCCTTCGTGGGACAGTCGCCCTCCAGAAGCTGGCCTTCCTTGACGCCTCCTGGACCCCGTTGCTGACGATCCAAGCTACACCTCTTCCACCTGGAAGCACCTGACATTGAAGGGCTCCTTCTCTTGAGCCCCCTGGTCACTGTGCCGTGACCCAGACTCTGTCCCCTCTGCTTTCAGGTCCTTCTCAACAAGATCTACATTTTCATTCTTCACGAAAACGACAACGCTTTTGGCTAGCAGCAGTTCTTCACGTTTTGCCATGGAAAATCAGCCCGCGACCCGACATCGAAAAAGACCTATGCACCCGGCTTCCCTGGAGCAGGTAACAGTGGTACCTCGGTACTCTCGTGGGTGTGGGCCCTTCAAACGCTTAACTCCTAAAGTATTGAACTTGAACTCCTGCTAGAAGTGTTTTTAAACTTGTAAATTTCAACCGCGACATTCTCCATAGGCTTTAATAGAGATCCCAACAGTAGCTTTAGCCACTGCACGTGTCTCCCGTGGGTCCCCTTCCTCACTACCTTGGGTGGTTTCACAAGGGGCCAGCGACCCTAAATGCCCTAGGCATTGTCTGTAGAATTGTCGTGGTTCTTATACCACTTTTTAGGTCTCGGCTAGCGAAGGCTGCGCTTGCGCAGTCTCGCTCGCGAGAGATAATGACTTGGAGTAGAGGGGCTTGAACCCGCCCCTCTTCTCCCCTGTTCTCCATTGGCTGGCCTCTTGAATGCTGGCCAGCCATTGGAGAAGAGGTCAGTCACTCCGAACAGGCCCCGTCCTTTTCGGATTCGGGGGCGTGTTTTTTTTCAACTTTTCTCATTATCTCCTCCAGCCAATGGCAAGAGGAGAGAAAAGCAAAACACGCCCTCGAATCCGGAAACGCCGCTGCCTTTCTCCGAGGCATTTCTGCTTCGCCTCGGAGAAAGGCAGTGGTGTGCTCGCCCTCTCCCCCTGCTCTCGGGCAATCCATGTGCTGCCACACGTCGGACCCTGCGTGCAACCCTGCTCACCTCTGGTGCGGTTCTAATTTATCTAATGTACACGGCAGGATTCGCGAAATGAACATCATTGCATCACTACGGTATTCTAAAAGGAGCGCCCTCGTGAATAATGCCCGTTTGCCCAATTAGTTGAGTTGCTGCTTCGTGGCACAAAGAGGACGCACATTATTGTTGTCTTGCCAACATGTGACAACTCCAATCAGGGAAATGTCTAGGACTGTGCACACCAGGAGAGGCTTCGACGCGCTGACTGAAATCTCTCATTATCCTCAAAAAAATTGAAGGCATTTGACGATAAAAAATAGGCACGTTCGCGATTTCCTCATAAATATTTTCTTGTTTTGAATATTGACGAGCCAGGTGTGGTGTGTCGAAGGTTTCTTTTGCAATATGAGATATTTAAACAGTAGAGGCGTGATCAGCTGATTAAAGTTTCTATCAAACTTTGAGCAAGCAAACAATTGTGCGTGTTCAAGGAGCGTGGACGCTGGAAGACCTGGCGAGGATTGCAGGACTGGAGCGAGGTGTCCTATTGTTTATGAGGCTGTAATGTGGCAACAGCCCGAGATCGGGATAGGTCACGTGTCTATCTCTGTGCTTTTGTGTCAATGCACGGTAGTCTGTAGGAGTGATTCCTTTTAGACGCATTCTAGGAGTATATTTTTTTATAAGAGTACCGTTTGTGGTATATGTGTTTCAGATTTCTAGCCGGGGCCATTGATATAAAGTGGATTTGCCGCATCAATCTTGTCGGCATTATATAGCAGAAGGCGGCACATTCTGTGTCAATATAATCTCGCTTTGTTGTCTTTGTGACAAACCGTAGTATTGTCTAGGCAGAAGTTTCACCTCATTGCTATACATTCGGCTTATAGTTTTGCCAATCAGCTACTAGGAGGTGACCAGTTAACCTTGTAAGTGGCATCTTGGGTTTCAGTAACTTTTAAATCGATTGAGATAGAAACCATGTTTATCGAAACTGCTGATTGTACAGCAGAATGTGAATTATGTCGCAGGTATGGCAAATCCATAATGATGTAGAGAACGCCGCATTTACATTACCGCATAATTACTACAACCCTGACAATGGCTGCTGATATCAAATGGAGTCTGTTTCGTTATATAGCAAAGTGGTGCCTGTTTTCCTAAACAGTGAAATGTCCCGCTCCCCTTTTAGTAAATGTGCAATTAATGTGCAGCGCCCAATGGCGGCATTTTGCAATATCTAAGCGCTAACAGTTTTGCCAGATAAGGAAACTAGGCACAGAAAATAAAGTGATCTGTCCAGCATCACATAATATATTGGGAAGGGGGGGGGGGGGGGGGGGGTAGGACGGTGCTCTTTCAGTCCTATCGTAATATGTGAATATTACATATTATTTGTAATTTATGTGCGACTTGACTAGTTTCAGCATCATGCCGATTGTGTGTAGCGGTCAATTCCTTCGCTGCTTCTAAGCACTGTTGTTATTACTACCCAGTGTCTTAGTACTCAGTATGTCGACCTTTGAAGGCCGAAAGGGTTGGTTTGACCCCGTGCGCCGCAACACCAGCTGTAATCAGTGACCCCTTAAGAGACATTGACAGATGGAAAGCTTCACCACAAAGGGCCTCCGCTTTTAAGATACTATAGCCGTCAGATCACACGCCTAGGGAACTAGCAGAGGGGGGGGGCATCTGTACTTTCTGCTGGTCTCTTGGGGCTCTGCGCATCAATCTGATGTGAACACACGACAGGCTGAAAAATACAATCTGAAACGGCGACGCACTGTATTTGAGCGCGCCTTTTTGTTGTCCTTCACAGCGCCGGGGCTAGAGAATGAGCAAGTGGCAGATGTATGAGGGGGGGGGGGCAGCATGGGGCGAGTGCAGATTGGGAGGGCCGGAGAAAGAACTCGGAGAGCAGCGTAACGAGATGGTGAGGGCATGGCCCCAGCGAAGCCCTGAAGTGGATACATATTTAAGTGCCATAGGGCAGGAATTTAGGGTGGGCCAGGTCCTGCCGGTGTCTAAAAAGTGGGTGCCCAGACGAGTCCCTATCGGGATCTCCGTTTTCGCTTCGCCCTCACCGACAAAAATAAATCTTAATTCTTCAGCAGTGCCTGCCTTAGATGTAACTTCAAAGAGACTCGTTTTAGTTGTTTCGGGCTCATAATTTCAGAACTGACGCCGTTTCAATATTCTATACAACAAAGCCATAGATGTTGCTTATTCGTCTTATGCAACTAACAACCATTGACAAAGCCAATAGTCCTGGCTTGTCCTGGCAAAATTCCGGTCCAGTGGCACATTATGCTGAACACAGATTTTCAGTTTACGTGTTTTAAGCTACGCCTTTAATTACATCGGCCACGCCCCTCTGAGAGGCCCCCCCCCCCCGTGTTTTCATCCCACTTAATGCCTGACAGCGGAGGCAACTTTATCGTGTTCCCCAAAAACATCGATTCTGCAGACCACCCGCGCCATTCAGCACCTCCCCCAACAAAAACACATTTTCCTTAGCACTCTGACGGCGCATACAGTGCTACTGAAAGAATAGTAATAATTAAACAGAATGCAAAGGAAGATAACATCTCCTTGTAAGCGTTCCCTCAAAATAGTCCAGTCTGTTAGATATGTAACGCGAAGGGCTACATGCAGGGTTTACTACACGTGTTACTTTACAAAACGAGCATTTACAATGCAACGGTCTCGGCATTGTTAAAGTTAGAGCTATTGGCATTGCTCATGACAATGCCGTTTCTTTAAATGTTTTAAAAACACAAACATAAACAAAAATAATGTCCTGAGCAATGCCAATAGCTCTAACTTTACCAATGCCGAGACCATTGCATTGTAAATGCTTGTTTGACCCATATATTCGTGCATCCGTGCTGACACTTTTTATTATTATGAAGTATTGAGACGTCCACACACACTGCTGAAGAGTAATGCTTTCATTTCCTGCTGCATGTTTTTTTTAACCCAGAATCAAAGCACACAGAGTGCCCTCCTCGATCCATTAGGCACAGTCTCACTTTGAGGTCTGAACACATAAAGTGCAGTGTGTGCTTCCTCGATGGGCTCTTTACCTCACCTTTGTTCATTCCTCTCTCTTTCTTCCTCTAGAGGTCACCTCTCTCTTTTCCTTCTTTGTCTTACCTCTCTCTTTCTTTCTCTAGATATCACCCTGTCTCACAGCTGCTCTCTCTGCCTCACAACTCTTTACTGCACCACCCTACCTCATTTCTCTCTTTTCTGTCTCCCTCATGATGTCATCCCTCTGCCCCACCTGTCTCTTACATTAAAGAGCATTTCCGTCTCCCTCATCAATTCACCACCGTGCCTTTCCACCTTTCCCCTATTTTCTCCTATTTTCCTCTTTTCCCTCTTCTGCATTACTCCTCCGTGCACCACTTTTTCTCTACCTCTACCTCTTTTTTCTTGTTCACTCCTCTTTCTCTCATTTATCTCCAACTCTTTCTGTTTCAACTCACCTTCTCTCCCTCGCCTCTCTGTCTCTACCTTTCTCTCTATGTGTCTCTCTCCTTCGCCTCTCTTTCTACCTCACAACTCTCTTCCGCCGTCTCTTGCTACTTCTGCCTCTACACTGCATCTCTTTTCGCTCTACACTTCGTCTCTCTTTCTACTTCCCACCGCTCTCTCTACATTTCTCTTGGGCTCACTATTCTCGTTATCAGCACTGCCTTTGCATGCCTCTTCTCATGTTCATCTTTGTCTACCTCACCACTGTTTCTCTACTTTGCACCACTTTCTCTCAACCTCACCTCTTTACCTACTGACCTTAGCCTTTTTCTGCCTCGACCTCGTGGTGAGTCCTCTCTTTCTTCCTTACCTCTCTATCTCACCCCTCGGTGCACCCTACCCCACTCCCTCTCTCTACATTTCCTTCTCCTTGTCTCTAGCCCGTTTTACTACTCTACGTCATCGTAAACCCACTCCTATTCCTCTATCCCTACCTACCTCTTTCTTCCTCTCTGTTTCTACATCTCTGTGTTTAGGTCTCGCCTGACCCAGCGCATGCGCTGGTCCGGCGAGACTTTTTGAGAGGGCTCCAAAAAGTGCTACCAGGCCAGCGTAGAGCTACAGTGCATGTGCGCGGGCGCGCAAGCTGCTCTTTACCGCGATTACTTTCACTTTGCGGCCTCACAGCCGCTTGGCATAGCCAATAGGTCTCGCTTTTGGGACCTTATAAGTATTTAGTTATGCAACTGTTGCATGGCTAAACACTTATAAGGTCCCAAAGGCGAGACCTATTGGCTATGCAAATGCTTGTTTGATATATGGTTTGGTCCCCTCCTGAGGCCCTATGATTCCAGTGCTATTTATTGTAACTATCAATGCTTGTTTGAATTGTATCTTCACCTCTAGCCTCATAAGAGACTAGTGGGGTTATTCCTAGAATAAATACATGTATTTTATATATATATATATACCTGTGTGGACTACTCTTTCATTTGGTCATTCAAGAGGTTATCTATGGTAAAACATTAAGCTTAACACTCCTTCAAGACTTAGCCTGAAGGCTGCTCTCCACAGCTACCACTAGGATAGCTTTCTTTAAAGGTTTTCTTTCAACCTATCACCTTAAGAGTCGTATTGGACTGGTGCAAGGTGTCCCCTATAACTAGTGGACAGCATATGCCAGGCCAACTTCTCACAAGAAAGAAAAGTAAAAAACATTTTCCAGGAACAGATAAGCATCAATTAGTAAAAAGACAAACTGACATTTGACCTCTGTCCTTGGACAGACAGCAAATGTGTCAAGACGAAAACAAGATTTAAGGGCCTCTTTATTGCTCATTCACTTTCTGAATGAACAGAACACCTGTCCCTTCTAGTTTGAATTAACTCGCCAGCAAGGTCAAGTAAATGCTAAAAATAGCTCGACCTTATAAAATCTCACTCGACATTGCGAGTGGATTTTTCGAGGCCTGAGATTTGCGATACTGGTGAATGAGAGAAATTCGGTACAACAGGAAATCGACATTGCATGTCCACTTGGAAGTGTGCATGGAAGGATCGTAGCATGAGTCCATCCACTCTGGAGGAGCACTTGTGTGTACACATCGTGCTTTTCTAAATCACCTTTTATGACCTCTTGTCTGACGATCCTACTATGTCAGTAAGACTGTGCGGGACTGAGTCCATGTACACTGTCAGGATATGTTGACCTTTGTCCTGGTTTGCTCACAGTGTGCCATCTGGACCTCTAAACCTTACAAGGTAACGGATGGTATGTGCAGCTTCAGAACATGACAACCCTGCATCCGTAAAAGAATTTGAGGAAACAGATTCTACCCTTTCATTAATGACTTGGGCAGGCCCAAAAGGAGACACAAGAAATATTCAAATTTGCATTTCAAGCATTTATTGAAGCAATGAGATTATTGTGTAAAATATGTGCACTGCAATGATTAACAGAAGGAAACAAAACAGAGTAATCGGCACTACGAGAATGGTAAAGAAAATAAACAGTTTAACCATTGTGCTGTTACATTGATTATATGAATACATATAATTAATTGCATCTATACTCCTACCTTGTGTTTCCTATTCTAATATGCATAGGGCTTGTGGATCTCCCAGAATGACCCAGAGTGGTCTAACTCCCCATTACCTGAGTGGTGTGTGTCATTGGGAAGCCTGCCGCTGCCATAGAGCAAACCACCATCCTTCTCAGGATTGTAACAGGATTCATCTGGGCTGGAATTCCGGCATGGGGCGACCTTGACAGTGCCAGCGAAATGTTCCTCTCTCTAAACAAAGGGCTGGTGGCTTTTTTATAATAATTTTCAATTATGTTCTCTATGTCCGAGTTCTAGTCTGGCTGGTATTGCATATTCTACTCTTGCAGAACTGTTGCCGAACTGTCCACAACAAACAACATTTTGCACAGTGAACTTAGTCCTGTTACAGAATGTTCAAGGCCCTTATAATTTGCCTACGAAGAATTGTAAATGTAAGCAAATGCAAGGATATTATGAAATACGGGTGCTCAAGCAAATGTTTGTCAAGTGTCATTGTCTAAAAAAGGTGTCAACAATCAACATGAACATGTAAAATGATGGTATTCAGTGCCCGGGGCCTATGTAACCACATGCCACCCACTCCTGGTTAGTAAGGTGACTAAAAAGCTTCATAAAACGTGTACTAAAACAAGTCAATAAAGCTAAAAAAAAAAGTCTTCAAAGGACAGTGCTCTTTAGTTTTAAAATTAGAATGAAAGCCAAAATGCATTAAAAAAAAAAAAACTACAGTAAAAAGCGCATAAAAGCAATTTTGTAAGTAAAACCTTGCCAAATTAAAATAAACATCTCCTCAAAAATGCCCAATCGTTTAAATACTCTGAGAAGCAGAGGAAACAACATTGTTGTTCCCAGCTGCTGCAGACTGTTTCTATTGGCACCCCTTTCACACGTTCCAATGCACAAACATGGTCAAATCTAGCCCCTTCAGCAGCCACTGAAGATGTGAAAGCCATTCGTGCATCCTCAGAGGATGACCAGGATCTGAAAATCCAAGTGCTTGGGCATCCCAGTAAGGCTCATGATATGTGTTTTGCAGCAGCGGCAATTGCACAGGGTAACTTAGCAGGTGAGTTTTCAACTGACCCACCAGCAGTTCTATGTCTATAGGTTTGACCAGTTGCATCCCAAGGCATATATCCAAGGCACGCTCAAAAGTGCACAGCAAATAGTGGAATGCAGTCTGCACACAATGTAACCAGATAGACGGAAAGGACAAGACAGTTACCATTAAGTTCCTGAATAATGGGTGCGCCAAAATACTGTATCATCCTTTCGCGACACAGTAGCACATTTGGCAGTGCTATCCCTATTTGGTGGCGTGATGGAACATCCATTGCGGAGCAAATAAAAATAAAGCTAGTATCCCAACAATGAGGAACAGGACAAGCAGTAAGCCACCAAAAATGCTTCCATGTATGCACTGTATGAAAGATGGAACCACTTCAAAGACAGCCTGGAAGGTACTAACAAAACTGGAGCCAATAGTTAAAAAAAAAAAAAAAGTGTACTTCTCCCGCAGTATTTGAGGTGTATAAAATGCAGTGCACAAGCTCCCCAAAATGGTATGGGAGATTAGTGCATAGGAACAACTGTTTTTAAGAGGAAGACCTTGCAACTTAAAAATCGAACATTTCCCATTCAGATGTTGAGGCCACTTCCTTCTGAAACAATATGGCTTTCAGTCTGCTTAAACCATCAAAGTTCACACTTGAAATTGAAGGCCCAAATATTGCTTCCCTAAATGTACGGGCAGGTGGAAAAAGCACTTGTGTACAGTAGTTAACGACCCAAGAAACAGTCACCACATAGGGTACTCACGGTTTCATCCTACAACAGCCTTGGTCGTTCAACATCAAATAACTACTATTCGAAAGCAATTTGAATGCCGGACGAATTACACCTGCTTGGGAATAAACTAGAAAAAGCCCAAAGTGTTCTCGCAGTCTGTACTTCTAAGAATAACCTCAGTACCTCCATTTCTACACTTGTAAGTGAAAGGCAGGACCCATGCCTCATGTACAGATCTTCCTCCAAGTGCTTCATATCTGCCTACTTGATAGTGTTGTAAACAGTTCTTAAAGGGAAAGCTTGAGATTGGCAGAGAAATAAACCTATGTATTATTCAATCAGCTGATGTGTGTCCCTGCTACAGTGAATATTAACTTCTCTAGCTGTTCAATGTGTAACATTGTATAGTTGGCGTCTTTTTGTGCCATGGTTTTCTGATCTTTTGTCAAATTATATGGCAAAAAATAGACCTGTAGCATTTAAATGCTTCCATGGAACGCGCCCATTGCACAAGTCTGTAAAGCCCAGTTCCAAAGCATGACAAATGTAAGTTGTGTTTGTCTATGTTGTAAAAGGGCCTTGTCACTCTCTATGGCGTCAATAGCAGATGACACAGTGTTACTTAGAGAAAATATTGGATAATATATTCATACTATTGTTCACTACTCTTAAGGAAACATTCATGACATCCATTATTATGTAATGACCACACTAACCAACCCTCTGGACTGGAATGCCAAGAATTGGGTGTACCATTCTGAAGCAGGTTGTTGAATGTTTCTTCCATGTAATTTGTGAATCGTTGCCAGTTCTCCAGACGTGCAAATTTGGGAATATTTGGTGTGTTTATAGCCTTTATCTTGGCTTAGCCGAGACAAGACTTTCGCTGCAGATTTGTTCAGGAAAATCATTTGTCTTGTTATAAGGCGTGCTCTAAACAAAGCCTCATTTGCCTGAATTTGCCAGTTTATAGTTTTCAAAACAGATTTTAAAACATTCTTTCCAAAAGTCATACCCTTGTATAGACAACTAGCAAATAAAGGCAGTTGAGTAAATTAGCTGTGTGTCAGTCAGCATATTTTTCTTTGCAGGGAAAGGGAGAAGCTTATAGTAGTAAGAGTCAGGATTTACGGGGTTGTGACCAGAAAAATATGTAAACTTCTGTGCTGATGTCTTGGTGCTACCATTGGGAGTGTTGGGCAGTGTTCCCATCGTGTGTAATCAAATACCACACAAGGAGTACTTGCTTTGTGTAAGAAATGGTGTGCATAATGGCGAAAAAACTGAAAATGTCATCATAGTTTGATGTACCACTATCTTCGCTTTCAAATACAGTAAAATACTCTAAATCCTCAAGCATTTGTTTTACTGTACGACTATCCCAATCTTTGGAGATGTTGCCAGGCGTGATGCCATCACTCAAAGAAATGTAAATACATAAGGAATGTGCAATGGTCTCTGTTGGTCAAAATATATCATAGGGTACCTTATTCCAAACAAATCTGTCAATTACTGCAACCGCTAAAATGTTCACAATGGACAGGTCGCTTTGCACTTTGTTTGATGATGAATGAGACTTCAATACTTAGTTTACCATTTCAACAGCAGAGCATTCTGGGAGATAGTGTCCATTCAGAAACAAAAAGAAGACTGCCACAAAACCAGTGAAAAGGAAAATCCATGAAATGTAAATCCAAATCTAAATCCAAGGAGGGACAAAGTATGTCTTTCCGAGCTAAATTATAAATGCACAAGTTCCCCACTGCGGAGTTGGGTCTGAAGAATCTGAAGAAAAGTCATCAATGTAGATAAAATAGCCTGATGCCGTTTGTGCAAACGTAGAGGGCTTGTTAAGCTGTGTAAAACTGGTCGTCAACTCAATTGGTGGTGTATAGTGAACAACTTTGTTGTTTGCTTGGGCTGTGAAAATCTGTGAATTCACACATGTTGATTGTGTTGTATTGGTAGTAGAGAACGGAATGTAATAAAAACTTTAGTGTCGGATGTCCCCTGCCGGGGAGAAGAAACTTTAGCGTTGGTTATAGCTTGTAGCGGGATTTCCTGGAAGATAGTGAGAGAAGACAGGCAACTACCCGGGAGCCCTCTTGGCCTACTATGTATAACCGGCCAGATGGTGTGGTTTGATGAGATCTATAGACCCAAATCTTTTGTGTTTGCTACCAGCAAAGGCCTGTAGAATTACAGTACTAGTACCGTCAACATCCAGGGCTGGCACAGGCGTAGGATGGCCCGAATACCTCCAAATCCTCAATCCTCTCCTGCAGTAGATCACCGATAACTGAATCCATCCAGGAGCTGCTGGTACTGCCTGCACTCTGCCAGTGGCCGACTGTTTCTGTAGCTCGTTGCTTTGCTAGCCTTGGAAGTCATTCAGTTCCTGTAAGACAGCCACTGATACCAAAAGGCATTTCTGCCGCCTCTGTACTAGGACTGTCCAGGTCTGTAACCCACATCTTAACCCCAAACAGGACTTCATAGGGAGTCCGACCACTCCAGGATCTTCTTGGCAGATTGTTAAAGGCTTTCTGTACCATCCATACAGGTGCTGAACCCAACTATGACCTGAACCTAATACCGTACTTGTTAGACTGCTTTTAGTCATGATTTTTCCTCTCCACTACTGCGATTCTCACGGAATGCTATGGCAAGGAATAGTGCACAGTTACACCCAATGATGCCATGGTGGCTTGGTGAGCCCTAGAGGCGAACGCTGGACCCTGGTCCGAATGGAATGCAGCTACTGAACATTTCCCTATAAAGACTTGAAATTTTTTATAACCGTTCGAGTGCCTGCTGGTCGCTTTGGCCATACCCATAGGAATCGAGAGCTGGAAACCACTGCTAACATGATGTATTTAAAAGAGGCAACAGAGTGTTTAGGGACCTACAGTAATCCAAATAAACACAAGCCAGAGGATTGTTTACGATGAAGAGAGGTGTCTGTGATAGGCTTCCTGTAGTGGAAACCTTTATTTGCTGACAAATGTCACATTTAAGGACACAGTCCTTTGTCTGTTTGTATAGTCCTGAGCACCAATACTGTTGCTGTAAAAATTAAATTGTAGCTGATACCCCTGCATGAGCAGATGCTAGACCCTCGTGCTGCTAGAACTAATTCTAACATGTGATCTGAATTTGAAATTACTCTATCCTCCACTCCAGGAAGATGAGCAAACTGAATGTTTTGTGCACTTAGCTGGTAGGAGTATTTTGCTTAAAGTCTTGGTAAGGGGGTGCCACAGCGCGAAGCTGTGACAGCCTTCATAATGTCACCATCTGTCCTCGTACTGGAACGAATTACTGCAGCTACGACAGCAGTTTGCACTGTTGCCTTGGCGGCTTCATCAGCTGAATTCCCTTCAATGTTTATTCCTACACGTTGGTGGCTCAGTGTGCAGGGCTCGAAACATCCACTCGCCCACTTGCATTGTTGAGCAACATTTAGTCAGGACAAGCTATTTTTAGGGACTATTAGCCCTTTCTATCAAGTTGAAAATCCTCTAACTTCAGGTAAGACAAACTGACTTTTGACCTCTATCTCTGAAAGTAGAGCAAATGTGACAAGATAACAAGATTTAAAGGCATCTTTATAGCTCACAAAGCAAAATAATATAAATGCAATTAAATCTTGTTATCTTGTCACATTTGCTGGCTTTCAGAGACAGAGGTCAAAAGTAAGCTTATCTTATTACATTTTTTTTTCTTTCTGTGACTTAAGTTAAAGGATTTTGTAAAGTGAACTGTGTGACAAATGAACTGTTAAATGAAAGGCTGTAAGAAGTTAGGCTTTTTTCTAACACAACACTGAAACAGCTAAGTGAATTGTTAAAAAATTTCAAATATATTTCACTAGGTATAAAGACCAATTTTTGGTAATTCTGTGTTGAAAAATATGTTCGAGGCATATGAGCTGCAGATTGTACACTTAGCATAGGTCGCCATCTGGTGTTGGGCCCGGATGTTTGCAGTTTGTTTTTCTTCTTGGACAGTCTTTGGAAGTCACGAGTTTGGCGACTCCTCCTTCGGTCCGTACTGCGCATGGGCTTCGGCTCCATCCTCAGATTGTTTTTTTCCGCCATCGGGCTCGGATGTGATACTTCGTGCTCCGGCTTCGAACTTCTACGGTTCCAGCCTCGACGGAAAATCCTCGATTCTTCGAGTTCCTTCATCTTCATCTCTCGAAGCGGCACTTTTCTCCATCCCGTACATCGACACCGGCCTTCGGGCCCTCCGCGACTCCGGTCCCAGCCGATGGAAAGGACTCCGTTCAAAAAGTGCCCAAAATGTGGGTCTAAATTTCCCCACACCGACCTCCATCAGGTGTGTAACCTTTGCCTCTCTCCGGAACACGAGGCTAGAGACTGCCCCGCCTGCAAGTCTTTTCGATCGAAGAAGACCATCCGAGATCGAAGAGCTCGACGCACCATGGCGCACTCATCCTCGGCAGCTCCACCGGACATCTTCGGAGACGACGCCAAAGCTTCGGGGCAAACACACACCGAGCAGGAGGAAGACGTCGTCAGCGCTTCCGAGGCCGACGACTCCGACGTGGAGGACGTTACACCAGCGCAGCGGGCCGTGAGTACTATGCCCCCTCCCACCCCCGCGCCGAAAACCAAAGAGACTCAGGTTACTCCCTCGCCTGCCGGCCTGGGCAAAACCAAAACCAAAACTTCGATCACCCCACCTTCGGGCCCGGTGTCGAAGCACCCAAAGTCTCATGGCAGCTCGGGATCGAGCCAGCCGACACCCGGTGCCGAAAAACAGCATCCGGCACCGAGGACTGCAAAATCCAGCTCGACTCCGAAACCACCGGTGCCGAAGCCTGGACACTCGGTGCCGACCAAACACAAACACAAATCTGTCGGCACCGACGCTCCGGCGCCGAAACATCATTCGACGCCGAAACACCCGGAGACCTCAAAAAAGCATGGCGCACACAGACCATCGAAACCCCCGGTTCCGAAATCACCGGTGCCGACAGACGACTCGACACCGTTGACTCTGTTTACACCAGACCCTTTACAAAAGACTTTGTCCAAAGATCCAAAGACTGGGCTTTTGACTTTAACTACCAAGAAAAGACGCCTTGATGCTCCGGCTCCTCCTCCTCCACCCAAAAGGAAGGACTCTGCTACTTCTCCCCTCAGAGTGCCCTCCCCACCACCGCCTCCCCTACCCACACCTCCTCCACCGCCTCCACCTCACAGGTCTCCGCCACCTTTACCTCACTACGATCCGGCCCCATCCCCAGATCCGGATGATGGGGATCCGGACAATTACCCGGCGGACGCCCCAATGGATCCCACTCCACCAGGGACCCCAGATCCATGGGAGGATTACAATAACCCTGATATACCCAATGTACCTCAGGACGACCTATACCCATCAAGGCCGTCTCCTCCAGAGGACTCCTTAGGGTTTCATCATTTAGTGCAGAGAGCAGCACACTACCATGGGGTGGACATGCACAGTGAACCAGTAGAAGAAGACTTCCTACTGGATACATTTGATATACAAGACAAATCTACTTCCATTTTACCCATGCTTAAGGGTGTCACCAAACACGCTACAGAGGTGTTCAAAGACCCTGTCAGAGCCAGAGTACTGAACCCTAGAATAGAGAAGAAGTACAAGGCGGCACCCACAGACCCTGCTTACATCAAGGGCCCTGCTCCCCTAGATTCCCTAGTTGTCTCCACAGCTAGAAAGCGGGCTAACTCCCAATCCTCAGGAGATGCCCCACCGCCAGACAAAGAATCTAAACTTCTGGACGCGTCTGGTAAACGCACCGCCTCCCAAGCTGCAAACATGTGGCGCATTGCAAACACACAAGCACTGCTTGCGCGATATGATAGAGCACACTATGACGAACTAGAGGCTCTTATGCAGCACCTTCCAGAAAAATACAAGCACAAGGCTCATGACCTCATACAGGAGGGTAAACTAATCACAAACGCCTCCATTAAGTGTGCCCTCGATGCAGCCGACACTGCTTCTAGGGCCATAAATACCAGTGTCCTGCTTCGTCGCCACGCCTGGCTCAGGATCTCAGGGTTCAAACCTGAAGTCCAGGCATCCATACTCAATCACCCCTTTGACCAGGAAACACTCTTTGGGCCAAAGGTAGACGAAGCGCTCGAAAAGATGAAGAAAGACACAGACACAGCAAAGTCTATGGGGGCACTCCAAACACAAGCCTCCAAACGTTCCTTTCGACGCTCGTCCTTTCGTGGCACAGGTAGAGGCTCCTCCACCGATAACGCCTCTACCTCCTACAAGTCCCCTCCTCAAAATACCTTTTCAAAGGGCAATCAGAGAGGTGGTTACAGGGGTAACAACAATAAGGGCAGGGGCAAAACCAACAACACCCGTTCTGCCACCCCCCCCGCACAATGACTCCCCTCCGCTCCCCCCAGACCATTCCACTCCGGTCGGGGGCAGACTACAAAACTTTATCCACGTATGGGAGTCCATAACATCGGACAAATGGGTGACCCAAATCATTCGGTCAGGGTACTGTCTAGAGCTAACATCTACCCCACCCAATATCCCACCAAGGCACCGTCCAATGTCTCAAGAACATTCCACACTGCTCAAACAAGAGGTACTTTCACTCCTGCAAAAACATGCTATAGAGCAGGTCCCCGTCAACCAACGAAATCTAGGGGTCTACTCTCTATATTTCTTAATACCAAAGAGAGACGAGACCCTCAGACCCATTCTGGACCTCCGGCCTCTAAATGCCTACATACACTCAGACCATTTTCACATGGTCACTCTACAACAAGTCCTCCCACTCCTCTGCCAGGGAGACTTTCTCACAACCTTGGATCTGAAAGACGCATACTTTCACATTCCAATACACCCCTCTCACAGGAAATACCTCAGGTTCGTGGTGGACGGGCAACATTACCAATTCACGGTTCTCCCCTTCGGGGTCACCACCGCACCACGGGTGTTTACCAAATGCCTAGCAGTAGTAGCAGCACACCTCAGACGTCAACATATTCACGTCTTCCCTTACCTAGACGACTGGCTGATAAAAGCCGCGTCCTACGACCAATGTGTGCAGCATACAAACAGCACCATCCAACTGCTCCACCAGCTAGGCTTCACGGTGAACTACCAAAAGTCCCACCTCATACCATCTCACACAAAGCAATACCTCGGGGCCACTATAGACACCTCCAAGGGTATTGCCTATCCAAACTCAGCCAGAATCACAAGCATTCAAGCCTTACGCAAAACATTCCTTCCTCAGCACTCTCTTCCAGCAAGAGTGTTTATGAAGCTCATAGGAATGATGGCGTCTTGCATTTTCATAGTGCCCCATGCAAGACTCCACATGCGTCCACTTCAAGAGTGCCTAGCACAACAGTGGAACCAGGCCCAGGGTCAGCTGACGGATCTGGTGTTGGTGGACGGCCGCACACATCACTCTCTGCAGTGGTGGAACACCACAAACCTTTCCAAAGGGCGGCCGTTCCTGGACCCGGTTCCTCAAGTGACTCTAACAGCGGACGCATCGCTCTCCGGCTGGGGAGCGCACCTTCTACACCTCACCATGCAAGGTCTATGGACGCCACAGCAAAAATCGCTCCACATCAACCATCTGGAGCTCTTGGCGATCTTTCTAGCCCTAAAATCTTTCCAAAAACAGATTTCGGGCAAAGCAGTCCTCATTCGCACAGACCATATGACTGCAATGTATTATATCCAAAAACAGGGGGGGGGACACACTCTCCCCAGCTCTCCCGCTTAGCCCAGAGCATATGGAGATGGGCAATTCCTCAAAACATCTTTCTCCTGGCACAGCACGTTCCAGGCGTACAAAACACCATGGCAGATCTGCTCAGCAGACAAACGCAACAAATACACGAATGGGAACTGCATCCACAAGTTCTTCACCCATTCTTCCAACAGTGGGGGCATCCTCAAATAGACCTCTTCGCCACCCACGAAAACAAAAAATGCCCAAGCTTCGCCGCCAGATACCCACACCCATTGTCCAAGGGCAATGCGATATGGATGAACTGGTCAGGCAGATTTGCATACGCCTTTCCACCTCTCCCACTAATTCCATTAGTGGTCAGGAAGCTACAACAGCACTCCCTCACTCTCATTCTGGTAGCTCCGACGTGGGCCAGGCAGCCGTGGTACACCACGCTACTACAACTGTCAGTGGTACCACATCAAAAACTGCATCTATCCCCATGCCTCCTAACCCAGAACCATGGAGAAATCAGGCACCCGGACCCAGCTCAGCTCAACCTGGCGATCTGGCTCCTGAAATCCTAGAATTCGGATACCTTAACCTTCCCCCTGATTGTATGAACATCATCATGGAAGCCAGACGTCCTACCACTAGAGCATGCTATGCCGCAAAGTGGAAAAGATTTGTAATTTACTGCCGTAACAATACAATCAACCCTCTAGATGCATCCATACAGCACATCATATGCTATCTGCTCCATCTTCACAGGTGTAACCTGGCATATTCATCCATACGCCTACACCTAGCAGCGATCGCTGCTTATCTACAAAACAGGCAGCATTTATCACTCTTCAGAGTGCCCGCTATTAAAGCCTTCATGGAAGGCCTTAAACGAGTAATTCCTCCCAGGGCACCACCTTCCCCTGTATGGAATCTAAATTTAGTTCTTACACGACTAATGGGTCCGCCCTTCGAACCAATGCACAAATGTGAGCTACAGTTTCTCACCTGGAAAACAGCTTTCCTTGTAGCTATCACTTCCCTTAGAAGGGTTGGTGAAATACAAGCGTTCACCATACAGGAACCCTACATACAAATGCATCACAGCAAGGTCATACTTCGCACAAATCCGAAGTTTCTGCCCAAAGTCATTTCCCCCTTCCACCTCAATCAATCAGTGGAATTACCTGTCTTCTTCTCGCAACCCCAATCTGTTGCAGAAAGGGCCTTACACACACTTGATGTAAAAAGGGCGTTACTATACTACATACAAAGAACGCAACCCTTCAGGAAGACTAAACAATTGTTCGTTTCCTTCTCTCCACCACATAAAGGCAACCCCATTTCAAAATCAGGGATAGCTAGGTGGATTGTAAAATGCATACAAATTTGCTATCAAAAGGCAAAGAGAACATTATCTGTTCCCCCTAAAGCCCACTCTACAAGAAAGTTAGGGGCTTCTATGGCTTTTCTAGGGAATATACCCTTAGATGACATCTGCAAGGCAGCCACATGGTCTACACCGCACACCTTCACAAAACACTACTGTGTAGATGTGCATTCCAAGCAGCAAGCTAGGGTGGGCCAGGCTGTACTAAAGACACTTTTTCAAACAGCTGCAACGGATACCGGTGGTCGCTGCTAAGGTTGGGTACTGCTATATAATCTATGCTAAGTGTACAATCTGCAGCTCATATGCCTCGAACGGAATATGCTACTTACCAGTATGCATCTGTTCTTGGCATGTAGAGCTGCAGAGTTGTACACGCCCACCCGCCTCCCCGGCTACCTGTATCCGTTCCAGTACATCTTATTTAGATACAACACATGGGTTTCTCACTGTTATTACTACGCTCCATCATTTCCCTGTTGGCGAAAAACAATCTGAGGTTGGAGCCGAAGCCCATGCGCAGTACGGACCGAAGGAGGAGTCACCAAACTCGTGACTTCCAAAGACTGTCCAAGAAGAAAAACAAACTGCAAACATCCGGGCCCAACACCAGATGGCGACCTATGCTAAGTGTACAACTCTGCAGCTCTACATGCCAAGAACAGATGCATACTGGTAAGTAGCATATTCCTTTTTCAAGAATCAAAACAAATTAGATCACTTTACTTGGTGATGTGCAAATTTTTAATATTTTTTATGAAACCCAATTTCTAAAAATTGTTTATGCACTGTTATCAGTAAAACTACATTTTAGTGGGAAGGTTTTGTGGCCATTTCAATGGAAAATATGCTATCTGTAAATGACAATGCACTTCCGCATCATGCTTTGGTAATATATTTATGAAAATTGTGTTTTTAAACATGAACTGGGAATTATTACTGCTCCTTACCAAATGACAATGTTGTTAGTGAACTAAGAGAAAAGCCAGTAATTATGTATACCCTCTATATGGGCTAGATTCTAGTTATACACGGAGCAAACATTTAGTCTACTAATTGTACAGCAGAAACAGTGAACTTGCATATTTGAAGGTGCTCTCTTACATGATAATAAAGAAAAGGGCGGCTCCATAAGACAAAATATTTGCCTAGGATCACACAATTTGATTACAGTTCACTTGTTGAGTACATTACAGTTCGGCTGAGTAGATTATTAAGGTTACAACATTTTTATGATTTTTCTAGCCCTGTTGTGTGAATGACATGTGCCCGCGGCAAACTCGCTTTAAGTTTTGTCACCTATCCAGGGAGCATTTTATGCTTGATGGAGTTCCCTTTAGAATGTCTAAATCCATTCTGGCTCCAATAGTATAGACACGATAATACAAATCACACACTAAGAGTGTGAGGAATTCAGATCAGTATTTTCAAGTGCCACAATTGAAGCTTTCAGTTCAGCCAGCTGTGCAGTGTAATCACCTAGACTCGGTGTGAATGTTTAAAAAGGTTGGAATTTTAATTCCTCATTTTGCACTTTACCTCTGTGCAAGCGGCAGAGTATTGGTATTTTGTTCCAAATTCAGGCTGTGCAGACCCATCAGTATAAATTTTAAAGCCATATCTATCTGAAGACATTATTTCACTGGACAGAGGGTATTCTTGTTCATATTGTAGGTATGCTTGTGTTTGTAGTGGTGAGTCAAAGACATACTCGACATCTGTTGCTGTTCAGTAAATTGGCCCACTGTGTCTATCTAGGATTTAAGGCTTTTGCATTGGAAACGCTGTCAATCGTGACTGCCTCTAAGGCTGGAATCAGGGTTACCACAATTATGCATTTTCTCTGACCCAATGATCTTTCTTTCATTACAGCTGTCTCTACAGCAGTCAGAAATGTTTCTGCTGGTGCAATACGCATTTCTGCATTTGAATATACATGTGATTTATATGCAATTGGTACAGTGTCACCCTCACTGAATGTGGTCCTGTGGTCCCCGCAACTACACGGATTACCAAGTTTGTTGTGTTTACGTGTGTGTAAGTGTTTTGCAACTTGCGTGCCCGCTTGTACTGAACTCAGGATTTGTGTGTGTTTTGGTGTCCAATATGTATGTGAGAAGTCTGGATGAATCGGTACATAAAATGGTTTAACCCACTGTGCATAATCTGGTATATATGTTATACCAAAGTTCAGAAAAGGAATTGTAGCCTTTTTATTGTGGTTGGTGGTTGTAAAACTGCACACCTCTCTAAGAAATGTGTTGCTAAGCTCTTGCTTTAATTTGACAACTCGTATCCCAAGATCAGGACACTGAGAGTGGCAATTTTGTAAAAGTTACGTTTGTAACCGATTCGAGCAAATCTCAGGATTATGCGATCTACTCTTTCAAAGTGTGTTGCTAAGTCATCTGTTAAGTATGTGTCATCGAAATAGGACAATGCTTTGTTGTCAAAAGCTTGTAACAATTCTGTTACACGGGCTGAGAACAACCCAGGGCCATTCTTAAATCCTTGTGTCAATCGTCAAAATTGTTTTTGAGAGCCTAGGGTGGTAAATCAAGTCAGATACCTGCTATCAGGCACTATGTTTGGCATAAAAAACCCGTTTGAGATGTCTAACATGATTTTATATTTCTTGTGCACTATGTTGCTTATTAGTGCAGCGCCACGCGCATTTTGAACTGCAAATGTGCGTCTAGCCCTGTTCAATTGTCTGTAGCCTAAGCGATTTGAATGATCTGGTTTCATTACTGGAAGCAAAGGATTGTTCATTGGTGAGGTGCAACTTTCTATTACTCTCTGGTGTTTACGGTATGTGAGTATTTCTCTAACCTGTTTGACTTCATGTTTAATTGAGTATTGTGGTTGCACTTGTGGCTGGACCTTATGGGTAGTATTGTATGGTAAGATGAATCCTCATCCCAACCTATGTGGTTGCGGTATAACGCTGGGGCTTGTGCAAGGGTCCACTCCTTGTATGTATGTATGTATGTATGTATGTATGTTTAAATGATTCTGGAACAATGTCGGAAAAGGCTGTTAATATTACGCTTTCTTCCCGTTTGACTTGTCTAACAAACTCAGGTGGGTAATCCTTTTCAGTCAAGAGAATGTCATAACCAGATGAAAAATTCTCCCAAAAGAGAATGTTAATAGTTTGAGGTATATCTCCCTTCTTTTGGAGGTGTTCTTCATAAAATAGACTTGAAACTTAAGACATTACGATGCTGGTCAGTCGGACCGACGTATCATGATGCTGGGCCGGCGGTCGGAAACTCTTTGTGGCCATGCTGCAGCCATGGTAAAGAGCTACAGCATTTGCTGACACCATGCAGTACCTCCTGCACAATGTCGTGCATGGGACACGGTGCATTGAGGTGAGTGGGGGCACTACATGTGTCCCCAGGGCCACTTTTCAGTGGCCTGCAATGGCAGGTGGCTCCGTTTGGGGCCCTCCTATCTCTTTCCGACAACCTTGCCGCCATGAAAAGGTGGTTAGAAAGTCATATTGTAATCCTGATGGCAGTGCCTGCCTTGGGATCGTCGCCATTCAGGGACGCTGCTCCGACTGCCGCCCCGTCGGGATGTATGATCCTGGCGGAGCCGGCAGTCTTGTGTCCAACAGCTTCGGGCCTGGCCGCCAGTATCAGAATACAGCAGTCGGACCACCACCAACGGCATATCGTCGGTATGACTGCCACTATTGTAATCAGGTCCTTAATCTCTGGTCTGGTGGTTCCACCAGTACGTAGTCATTGGCTGCTACTGCTGCCAGACACTCCATAAGATTCTGGCAAATTATTGTGACTTCTGCTGCGTTGTCTAGCAGAGTCCGAGCCCACTCCCCGTTCAGAAACTGAGTCCTCAATATGTGTGGCATGTTTAACTTTAATTCCATTATGTAATAAAGGGGTGACGTGAAAATCCCATGGACCTAGGTAAAGTTGGTACAGAAAACAATGGTCTTACCAGACATTCAAGATAGGTTAAATCAATTAACATTTCCGGGTTCAATTCCAATAAATCTAAAGTATATCTTGATAATCAACAATATTCCTACACTATTTACACATTGGTCGCTCCAATGAACATAACAATGTGCTCAGAAAGGGTGCTCATGCATGAATTGTTACAAAAGGAAAGAAAAGGGAAAGCCCCATAGCAAATACAGTATCTTTACAACAAGGCCTGTCTGGAAATCATATTACATAATAAAAGTATTCTTCCAGTAAACAGTAGTTATTGATTAAATCAACATTCCCTCGCTGTGGACAAGCCATCCAGTCAAGGCAGTACAATATGTCAATGTTTCGACCCGAGGGGATAGTGGGGGTCACTTCGAGCCTCTTGAGCGGGTCTTCATCAGTGCAAAATTGATGGATTAAAGAAGGAGAAACCTATAAAGAATAGGAATCTAAATTTCATTAAAACAGTATAAAAAAGAATTCGTGTGTGGAGTAGTAAGGACTCTTCCGTATTGTGTAAAAACTCACCTGATGAAAACCATCCTCCGGTGAACATGTTAAACTTTATCCCAGCCACCTTCTTCATTTTTAAAGTGAGGCTTTTGCTATGGAAGTTTGTTTCCTTGTTTATTATGAAGTCAGAAGAGTGTTGTGAGTCCTTGTTCAGTTTCATGTATTTCTCCAACTTGCACTCTGATCTTCCTCCTCTCTCCGGGCGTATTTTGTTCGATTCCTGAAAGGAACGAGAAGGATGTGTATCCTTATTCTGATACCTATTTAATTATTTCACGGTTACGCAAGTTGTAGTGCTTCTCAGAGGATTCCTGTTGCGGAGATCCACCTTACGGTTTAGTCTTCTTCATTTTTCTTATTCTCCCAGCATTTTTGGGAAAAGTATAGTGCTTGTTTCGAGTTATCCTTATCAGAATTACCTTTTAGTTGTGGTTTATTAGGTCTGGCTCGCAAATTATCTTGCACTATTGAGGAGTAGGTTTCTACAATAATTTTAGGTAGTTCACACTCTTGGTCTCCCGGAGAAACCTGTGCGAGGCGTTGGCTTATTGCCAATGCTGCTGCTTCCCCTTTTTATATTACTTAAGATCATTGAGGATACTGCAGACAATTTACAGAAAGAGGCCAAGGCAATTCACCTGGGAACATGCCGATGGACGTTGTGAAAGCTACTGAGCATACAGTGATATTGGGATCTGCATAAAAGGATGGTGACAAACCGCAAGATCCATAATCGGGAAGTTGAGACCCCATCTTTAAAACTGCACAGGTGTTGTCTGATACCTGTACATTAGAGGTTGTCATAGATCCAAACCATGCGAGTGACATTCAATAAATAAACCTACAATATGCGATTGTTAGACCTGGCACATTGGCGTGAGTCTCCCTTCCATTTTTCGCTGTGCCTCATGTATTTTTTGATGGTGTTAGTTGCTCAGGGCACTGTGCCACTGCTGTCCAGTGCCACAGTGCAAGTGCTCCCTATTGTAAATTGATGTATGATTTGTGATTCCATGATTGGTTGGTTTGGTTTACCTGTCAGACCCTAGTACAGTGCACCAGGAGTGCCCAGGGCTTGTAATCCAAATACTGCTGGTGGGCTTGCAGCACTGGTTGTGCCACCCACAGAAGCAGCCTGTAAACATGTGTCTACGGTCTGCCATTGCAGAGCCTGCGTGCAGTCTGGTACGGTCATGCTGACTGGGCAAGTGCACCCACTTGCCAGTCCCTAAACCTTCCCTTTTCTTCATATCAGACACCCCTATGGTAGGCCCAAGGGCAGCGTGCATTGAAAGGATAAGGTAGGACATGCCCTGGTGTGTGTTTGGCATGTTCTAATAGTGAATTACAGCCATTTTCGTTTTTCACTATTGCAAGGCTACCTTTTCTCCATAGGCCAGAATGGGCAGTTTGGTTATTACATCTTATAATCCTCACTGACTCAGGGAACATGGTAGAAATTCGAATTTAGTATGCCTGAACTCAGGATGATAAAATACATATTTTAGTGAAGTTGGTTTTAACATTCTGTGTTTGAAAATGCCACTTTTAGAAAGTAGGCATTTTCTTGTCTAACCATTCAAACCTGCCTCTGCTAGGCTGTGTGTATTCCTTTGTCTGGAGTTTGAGTGACGGCTGGGGAATTCCAGGAGACAGGGTGAGGTGTCCCAGTGGTGAATAGAGAGATCTGCATCCAGATGGGTGGGAAGAGTTGCACCTGGAATCTGAATAGGGCTGTGCCTGCCTTCCACAATGCTGGCTTCACCTCCTGGGGAGCGGCTGATGTCTCTGCCCTGCACAGTGAATGAAGAGAAGGAATCTTGTCAACAAAGTGCTCCAGAGCTATACTTGCCTTCCACAATGCTGGCTCCACCTCCTGTGGGCGTCTAATGTTTCTGCCCTGCACTGTGAAAGGAAAGGAGAAGTCTGGTAAACGAAGTGCTCAGGAACTGGTTTGGACTGGGCAAAGGCCCCTCTGACTTCAGAGAACAAAGGATTTCTGGGTATAAATATTGGGACCCTGATCCCAAGAATTTAGATCACTTTGGGAAAACAAGAACCACCTCTGCTGAGGGAGGAACCAGAAGAAGCTGAGGAGTAAACTAGCCCTGAACCTGGGGGATTGGCCTGCAGTGGTTGCCTTACTGCCAAAGGGAGGAGAAAGGAACTTTGTGTGAACTTGTGAAGGATCTCTAAGGGCTTGGAAAAGAGCTTGCCTCCTGCTGAAGTCTCAGGAACAACAGACTTCACCCCCCAGAGTTCTTTGGAAGTGCCTGCTGCTGTTGTTGGGCCTTCTGAGGGACTGCGTATCGCAAGGAGCTGGAAGCGCGACTCAAGAAAAAGCGTGCCGCCGTCGGAGCTGTTGTCGTCGCATCTCGTAAAGTGTGTCGCCGCTGCAGCATCGCATAGAGCGGAAGCATCTCGCATCATCCAGGAAGTGTCTCGCAACGCCGAAGAAGCATGCCGCTATCGCAGCCATTGTAGCTGAGGCATTGCACTGCATCAAGAGAAGAGTCTCGCATTGAGGAAGAAGCGTGTCGCCATCGCAGCCATCGTAGTTGTCGCATTGCACCGCATCAAGAAAAGCGCCTCGCATCCACGGAGAAGCGTGCCGCCGTCGAAGCTGCTGTCGTCGCATCGCGTAAAGGGGTGTCGCCGCTGCAACATTGCATCGAGCGGAAGCATCTCGCAAACGTCGGAGAAGAGTGTCGCTGTCAAGGCCGCTGTCGTCGCATCGCGTAAAGGGTGTCGCCGCTGCAGCTGACGCGTCGAGTCCTCTCGCAACATCAGAGAAGAGTACCGCATCTGGAAGATCTTCACGTCTTTATTTCTTTGCACCAAAAACTTAATCGCATCAACATCGTTGCAACACTTTCGTTGCCCTGCGTGTCGCATCTAAAAGGTACATTGACTTAAAGTGTCGCATTTAAGAACTTAAGAGAACTAAGCAAAATTCTACCATCTAAGTAACCGTATTGTGTGTTTTTGTCATTTAATGGTCTTGTGGTAAATTTATATAAAGAATACTTATTTTTAATCTAAAACCTGTGTGGTGTCCATCTGTAGTGTTGTCACTTGGTTACTGTATGTGTTCACAAATACTTTACACACTGCCAATGAGATAAGCCTGTCTGCTCGTGCCAAGCTACCAAGGGGGTGAGCAGGAGTTATTTTAGGAGTGTACCCCCTTACCCTGACTAGAGGAGAGGGTCCCTATTTGTCACAAGTGCATACCTGTGCCAACTAGACACCCCCAAGTCTAACATTGGTGGCCAGCGGTGAGGATTCTGGACTTGCATTTGTGACTCATGTACAGTGATTGGTGAACACTACTTAGTGAGTGCAGACCTTAACGCAACCAATACTTGTTGGTAGATTCTTTTTGGGACTTTCTATTTTTGAGTACTGCCAAGTTTAACCACCATGGAGAAAGCAGCATCCATAGTCTCTGTTGATAATGAATGGGAATGGGAAGAAGAGAAACTGGACAGCTACCCAGTAAAACAGCTAAAGTTATTTTGCAAAAAATGTAATGTTTGCACTACTGGATGCAAAAACAAACCAGAGTTCTACAAGGCGCTGAGGGCCTGGGTAGAAGCAAGGAATGCCACTGATGATGATCATGCAGAGGAGCAGCTGGAAGGGCCAGTGGGTCCAAGAGGAAGGAGAACCCCTTCCCCTGCTGGTAGCAGTGTTTCTGGTAAAAGTCTATCTCCAGAGGAGTTGGCAGATAGAAAAGAGTGTAGGATGCACGAATTGGAGCTGACCAAGCTCAAGTTAAGTGGGCAGTTAGAATTTGAAATGCAAAGTAGAAAGTTAGCCCTAGAAGAGAAAAAGCTACAGTATGAACATGAAAAGGTTTTGAGGGAGTTGGAGTTGAAAGCCCAGAGTTTATAAATTGCTCCCTCTGGTGGCAGCACACTGTCAATGCCTGTAGAATCTAGAGTTTATATCCCTAAAGATGTAGTGAAGGAATTTTTTTTAATGATGATATTGGGCAGTGGTTCAAGGCCTATGAAGTAGCCATGTCTTCCCACCGGGTCCCTGAGAAGGATTGGGGAGCGGGGTTGTGGGGACGGTTCCTTAGTGAGGGGCGGGACACACTGCTAGACTTGCCTTCTGATGCCTATAATTCCTATCCCCACATGAAAGATGCATTGATGTCTAGATATGGTTTGACCCCTGAGATGTACAGACAGAGGTTCAGGGGTTGCACAAAGATAGCCAACAGTACCTATGCTGAATATGTTACTTTTTTCTGCAGAGCATTGATGGTTGGGTGGAGGGTAGCAAAGTCAATGATTTTCAGGGACTGCTTGATTTGATTGCATTGGAGCACTTGTCAAGTAACTGTTTTCCTGAGCTACGCCAGCACCTGATTGATTGAAGGCTGACTAATCCTAGGAAGCTTGCTGAGGAGGCGGACCGCTGGGTCAGTACCAGGGTCCACAAGGGTCACGTGGGAGACTCAGCCAAGAGTGGGCAGGGTCCCCAGCAGAAGAGTGGGGGGGAACAAGGGTAAACGGAGGGAGTTCCATAAGAGGCCCCAAAGTAATCCCCAAGGGAACCATGGGAAAGGTTCTCAGCCTCCCCCCCCAGAAACCGTCAGGAGCCCCGACAGGTCCACCTGTTAAGAGGGCCCCCGAGATGCTACAAATGTAGAGAACTGGGTCATTTTGCCAATGATACCAAGTGTCGCCTTTTTGGAAAACCAGCACCCACTGGTGCAGCCCCCCGGCAGATGGCTAGTGTAGCCCTGGGTGAGGAGAGGGGTGCCCATGGTGGGTGGGGTCCCGCAGAGATGCCCCATGTCTCATTAGGAGACTGTGGGGTGGTCCCTAGGACCCAGCTGCCTGATAACACTAAAAAGTACAGGCAGTGGGTGACCATCAATGGCCATAGAGTGGAGGCTCTGAGAGACACAGGGGCCAGTGTGACAGCTGTCAAGTGTCACCTGGTGTCTCAAGAGCAGGTTGTCCCTGGAGCATTCTACCCCGTTGTTGCCGCTGACAACACAGAGTGTCACTGCAAGGTGGCTCAGGTTCCCTTCGAGTGGGGGGGGGGGGTTCTCTGGTACTCTACAGGTAGCTGTGAGGCCCGCCATGCCTGTTGACTGTTTGTTAGGGAATGACTTGGAGAGCTCACCTTGGGCGAAGGTGGAGCGGAATGCACATTTAGAAATAGTGGGTATGCCTGACTGGGCGTGTGTGACCACCCGGTCAATGGCAGCAAGTAAAGGTGCTCAAGAGGACCTGGAGCCTGAGAGGGAGGCCCAGGTACCTGCCAGCAAGAGGAGAGGCAGGGGGCGTGGGAAACCGGCCCCCGAAGTTCCCACGGTCCAGAAGGGAGCAGACCCTGAGGGGGATGCCCTGGAGCCTACAGGGGAACAGGTAGCCGAACTGGGGGGCCTGCCTGAGCTGACCCATTGGCAGCAAGAAGGAGGACCCTCCAGGGAGGAATTCTGCAAGGAGCAGAAAGAATGCCCTTCTCTTGTGGGTCTGCGGCAACAGGCTGCAGACCAGGCAGCAGGTGATCAGTCTGGATCACATTGGATCTACTGGGAGAATGACCTCCTGTATACAGAGCCTAAGGTTGCTGAGCCTGGGTCAGCTCGTGTGCTGGTGGTACCCCAGCGCTTCAGAGCCTTCCTGCTGGGGCTGGCTCATGATGTTCCATTGGCAGGACATTTGGGGCAGGACAAGACCTTTGAAAGGCTTGTCACCCATTTTTATTGGCCCCAAATGCGCAGGAGTTCTGACGCTCATTGCAGGACATGTCAGACTTGCCAGGCAAGTGGTAAGAGTGGGAGGAAGTGCAAGGCTCCTCTCCAGCCCTTCCCTGTAGTCAGCACCCCCTTTGAACGGGTGGGTATTGACATTGTGGGGCCACTGGACCCCAAGACAGCCATGGGCAACGGGTTCATCCTGGTCTTGGTGGACTATGCCACCCGGTACCTGGAAGACATACCTCTGAGGACAGTGACGGCCCCTGTGGTGGGACGAGCACGGATGGGAAATTTCTCCCGAGAGATTCCCTCGCAAGGTAGTGTCTGACCGGGGAACCGACTTCATTTCCAAGTATATGAAGTCCCTGTGGCAGGAGTGTAGTGTAACCTATAAGTTCACCACTCCTTACCACCCCCAAGGAAACGGGTTGGTTGAGAGATTCAACCGAACCCTTAAAGGCATGATAATGGGTCTTGAGGAACCTATGAGGCGTCAGTGGGACGTCCTCTTTCCATGCCTGCTCTTTGCTTACCGAGAGTTGCCAGAGAAATCTCTATGGTTTAGTCCCTTTGAGCTTCTCTATGGACACCCCGTACGAGGACCTCTAAGTCTGGTCAAAGAAGGCTGGGAGCAATCTCCCAGGAAACCTCCCCAGGGTGTATATAGTTACATGCTGGCCTTCAGGAACTAGACTAGGCGTTTCAGACAACTCGCTGAGGCGAATCTGGAAGCCAGCAGGAGGAGATGAAGCAGTGGTACGACCAGAATGCCACTCTGGTTGAGCTTCAGCCTGGACAATAGGTGTGGGTCATGGCCCCAGTAGAGCCCTGTGCGCTCCAGGATAAGTGGACCGGCCCCTTTGAGGTTGTGGAGCACAAGAGTCCGGTTACCTACTTGGTGGACTTGCGGTCTCCCAGGAACCCCTCGAGGGTCCTGCATGTGTACCGCCTAAAGCCCCACTTGGAGAGGACCCAAGTGGGCATGCTCTTGGCAACACATGCTGGGATGGAGGAGGAGACCGAGCCTCTTCCTGACCTCCTGTCAGCCCGACAGCAAGATGGGTCAGTGGATGGTGTCAACCTCTCTTCCACCCTGACCCCTGAGCAACAGGATGACTGCCACCAGTTGCTCGGGCAGTTTTCTGATCTGTTCTCCCTGGTTCCTGGTGTCACTAATTGGTGCGTCCAAGAGGTGGACACTGGGGACAGTACACCTGTGAGGCACAAGGCCTACAGAGTGACTGACAGGGTAAGGGCTTGCATCAAAGAGGAGGTCTCAAAGATGCTTGCGCTAGGGGTAATTGAGTCCTCTAGCAGTCCTTGGGCCAGCCCAGTGGTCTTGGTTCCAAAGGCT
Organism: Triturus cristatus; assembly: GCF_964204655.1. Taxonomy (NCBI): domain Eukaryota; kingdom Metazoa; phylum Chordata; class Amphibia; order Caudata; family Salamandridae; genus Triturus; species Triturus cristatus. The sequence continues at coordinate 1,181,430,746 of NC_140584.1, read as the reverse complement.
GCCGCGCTGGGTGCCACACCCGAACTCCGGTTCTGTGTGGACTACAGAGGGCTCAATGCAGTCACCAGGACTGATGCACACCCCATCCCCAGAGCTGATGAGCTCATAGATCGGCTAGGGGCTGCACGGTACCTCAGCATGTTTAACTTAACGTCTGGGTACTGGCAGATCGCCCTGACCGATGGGGCAAAGGAGAGGTCAGCATTCTCCACACCAGATGGGCACTACCAGTTCCGGGTTATGCCCTTTGGAATGAAGATTGCCCCTGCCACCTTTCAGAGGTTGGTCAACCAGGTGTTGGCTGGACTGGACTCGTTCAGTGCCGCCTACCTGGATGATATCGCAGTGTTCAGCGCCAGTTGGGAAGAACATCTGCGCCACCTCTGGGAAGTGTTGATGGCGCTGCGGAGGGCAGGCCTCACGATCATGGCGAGTAAGTGCCAGATCGGGCAGGGTTCCGTGGTATACTTGGGACACCAGGTAGGGAGCGGCCAGGTGGCGCCCCTACAGCCCAAGATTGAAACCATCCTGGCTTGGGAGCCGCCCAAACAGAGGTGAGAGCCTTCTTAGGACTCACGGGTTACTACAGGAGGTTTGTCAAGGGGTATGGCAACATTGTTGCACCCTTGACAGCGCTGACTTCCAGGAAGCAGCCAAGGAAAGGGATTTGGACTGACACCTGTCAGGAAGCTTTTGAGGCCTTAAAAACTGCTATATGCACAGCGCCCGTGCTCTTGGCACCTAACTTCTCCAAGGAGTTCATAGTGCAAACAGACGCTTCAGAGCATGGTGTGGGAGCTGTTCTATCACAGATGAATGAGGAGCGCCTAGATCAACCTGTAGCCTTCATCAGTAGGAGGTTACTTCCACGGGAACAGAGGTGGGGTGCTATTGAGCGTGAGGCTTTTGCTGTGGTCTGGGCACTGAAGCAGCTGAGACCCTACCTGTTTGGGAATCACTTCCGGATTCAGACAGACCACAGGCCCCCTCAGATAGTTGATGCAGATGAGGGGTGAGAACCCAAAGCTGTTAAGGTGGTCCATTTCCCTACAGGGGATGGATTTCACGGTGGAACATCGGCCCGGTACAGAACACGCCAATGCTGATGGTCTGTCCAGATTTTTCAGCCTTAGTGATGAGAACTCCCAGGAGGTAGGGTAGTTATCCCCACATTTCAGCTGGAGGGGACACGTGTTAGACCAGGCACATTGGCGTGAGTCTCCCTTCCATTTTTCGCTGTGCCTCATGTATTTTTCGATGGTGTTAGTTGCTCAGGGCACTGTGCCACTGCTGTCCAGTGCCACAGTGCAAGTGCTCCCTATTGTAAATTGATGTATGATTTGTGATTCCATGATTGGTTGGTTTGGTTTACCTGTCAGACCCTAGTACAGTGCACCAGGAGTGCCCAGGGCTTGTAATCCAAATACTGCTGGTGGGCTTGCAGCACTGGTTGTGCCACCCACAGAAGCAGCCTGTAAACATGTGTCTAAGGTCTGCCATTGCAGAGCCTGCGTGCAGTCTGGTACGGTCATGCTGACTAGGGAAGTGCACCCACTTGCCAGTCCCTAAACCTTCCCTTTTCTTCATATCGGATACCCCTATGGTAGGCCCAAGGGCAGGGTGCATTGTAAGGATAAGGTAGGACATGCCCTGGTGTGTGTGGCATGTTCTAATAGTGAATTAGAGCCATTTTCGTTTTTCACTATTGCAAGGCTACCTGTTCTCCATAGGCCAGAATGGGCAGTTTGGTTGATACATCTTATAATCCTCACTGACTCAGGGAACATGGTAGAAATTCGAATTTAGTATGCCTGAACTCAGGATGATAAAATACATCTTTTAGTGAAGTTGGTTGTAACATTCTGTGTTTGAAAATGCCACTTTTAGAAATTAGGCATTTTCTTGTCTAACCATTCAAACCTGCCTCTGCTAGGCTGTGTGTATTCCTTTGTCTGGAGTTTGAGTGACAGGGCTGGGGAATTCCAGGAGACAGGGTGAGATCTGCATCCAGATGGGTGGGAGGAGTTGCACCTGGGATATGAATAGGGCTGTCCTTGCCTTCCACAATGCTGGCTCCACCTCCTGGGGAGTGGCTGATGTCTCTGCCCTGCACAGTGAATGAAGAGAAGGAATCCAGTCAACAAAGTGCTCCAGAGCTGTACTTGCTTTCCGCAATGCTGGCTCCACCTCCTGTGGGGCGTCTAATGTTTCTGCCCTGCACTGTGAAAGGAAAGGAGAAGTCTGGTAAACAAAGTGCTCAGGAACTGGTTTGGACTAGGCAAAGGCCCCTCTGCCTTCAGAGGACAAAGGATTTCTGGGTATAAATATTGGGACCCTGATCCCAAGAATTTAGATCACTTTGGGAAAACAAGAAGAACCTCTGCTGAGGGAGTAACCAGAATAAGCTGAGGAGGAAACTATCCCTGAAATTGGGGGATTGGCCTGCAGTGGTTGCCTTACTGCCAAAGAGAGGAGAAAGGAACTTTGTGTGTACTTTTGCTCAACTTGTGAAGGATCTCCAAGGGCTTGGAAAAGAGCTTGCCTCCTGGTGTAGTCTCAGGAACAACAGACTTCACCCCCCAGCTCCCCAGAGTTCTTTGTAAGTGCCTGCTGCTGTTGTTGGGCCTTCTGAGGGACTGCGTGTCACAAGGAGCTGGAAGCGCGACTCAAGAAGGAGAAGCGTGCCGCCGTCGGAGCTGTGGTCGTCGCATCTCGTAAAGTGTGTCGCGCTGCAGCATCGCATCGAGCGGAAGCGTCTCGCATCATCCAGGAAGTGTCTCGCAACGCTGAAGAAGCGTGTCGCCATCGCAGCCATCGTAGCGGACGCATTGCACCGCATCAAGAGAAGAGTCTCGCATCGAGGAAGAAGCGTGTCGCCATCGCAACCATCGTAGTTGTCGCATTGCACCGCATCAAGAAAAGCGCCTCGCATCCACGGAGAAGCGTGCCGCCGTCGGAGCTGCTGTCGTTGCATCGGGTAAAGGGGTGTCGCCGCTGCAACATCGCATTGAGCGGAAGCGTCTCGCAAACGTTGGAGAAGAGTGTCGCTGCCAAGGCCGCTGTCGTCGCATCGCGTAAAGGGTGTAGCCGCTGCAGCTGACGCATCGAGTCGAGTCTTCTCGCAACATCGGAGAAGCGTACCACATCTGGAAGATCTTCACGTCTTTATTTCTTTGCACCCAAAACTTCATCGCATCAACATCGTTGCAACACTTTCGTTGCCCTGCGTGTCGCATCTAAAAGGTACATTGACTTAGTGTCGCATTTTAAGAACTTAAGAGAACTAAGCAAAATTCTACCATCTAAGTAACAGTATTGTGTGTTTTTGTCGTTTAATGGTCTTGTGGTAAATCTATATAAAGAATACTTCTTTTTAATATAAAACCTGTGTGTTGTCCATGTGTAGTGTTGTCATTCGGTTACTGTATGTGTTCACAAATGCTTTACACACTGCTTCTGAGATAAGCCTGTCTGCTCGTGCCAAGCTACCAAGGGGGTGAGCAGGGGTTATTTTAGGAGTGTACCCCCTTACCCTGGCTAGAGGAGAGGGTCCCTATTTGTCACAAGTGCATACCTGTGCCAACTAGAGACCCCCAAGTCTAACAGCGATTATGTAAAAAAAAGTTTTAGGACGAGTCCTGAAGGAGTCTTCATGATGAAACGCGGTGACTACATGTGAATTAAGGAAGAAAACATTCATTTTAAGAAGATAACTTTGCATGAATAAAGAGATTTCTACTAAAAAGAATTCATGGAGTCTGTAAATTATGTAAAATAATTGATTTGTATTGAACTGCGATGTACGCGGTGAAATTTTCTGTGCTGGAGCAGAGACTTATAAAATCATTGAGGATACTGTAGCAAAATTGCCCATTAATTTTATCCACAAATCTAGGGCACGGGCTGTCCCCTATCATTTTTAATATGTTTCAGTACCTCCGGCAAGGCAGCCATCGATGGTGTGCCATGCGCAGTGGTATAAATAGCAGAAAATACTGTCCGTATATGTTCTACCGGGCCAACCATCCCCAAAGGAAGGCACATTGTGAGAATTCTATGATTTTCTTGGGGTCCTGTATGGGGAAACATTTCAAGTTGGTTTGTTTTTTGTGCTGGTATGTTATGTTACTGTCCATTTATAAAGCGCACATTCACCAGATGGTATCTTGGTGTTAGGTAGTCAGTCAACTTCAACCTCCCTTACCTGTCTAAAAAGGAATGTTTTCAGGAGTTTCCTAAATGTAGCACGATCCAAGGAGGACTTCGGTCCAAAGGCAGGCTATTCCATACACGAGGGGCGATAACGGCAAACCTATGCCCTCCGATCCTTTTTTTTTTCCAGGGTGGAGTTGTCCAGAGGTGCAAGTTGCTGGATCTTAAAGCTCTGGTTGGGCAGTATTTAGTGATCCTAGACTTCACGAAAGCAGGGTAAGTCAGGTAGAGGGACTTACAAACCATGCAGCATGCTTTAAACATTGATCTCGGTACAACTGGCAGCCAATTAAGGTCCATCATTGCCTGGGAGATGCCATTATCTACCTTTTTATGCATGCCATCAATAACAGACATGATCACTGCTTCTGCAGATTGTGCTGGTCGAAATCCTGCTTGTGCTGGATCCAAGAAGCCTGACCCTTCAATGAATAGACCTAAATTACTGGCTATATGGGCCTCAAATAATTTAGCAAAGTAGGGTAAAAGTGAGATAGGCCATAAGTTTTTCATATATGTAGAATCAGAACCAACTTTCTTTATAAATGGAGCAATAATCGCTTTTTTAAAGGACCTAGGAACCACCTGCAAAGTACATTCTGCTTTCGAGTCCTTCCGGGGGCAGATGTCAGTTGGTGAACCAGACTTTACCTTTGTCAATTGGAATACTAGGTCCTCTTGCATTAAGTTGGGGAACCAGGCAGGCGTTTGACTATTCACCACGTCCGCGGCTAGATTATTAAGTGGTGGACAGGGAGGAATACTGTTGATAATGACCTCAATCTTATTTACAAAAAAAGGCATTCAGAGAATCGCACAAATCTTGTTGTGGGTAAAATCGGCAGAGTGATTCGGTCTGGGTTAGAACGATCAGATTTCGACTAACACACAGAAAACTTTTAGATTCTTAGTTCACTGGGTATCAACTGCACCTCCTGGGTAAGGCTATGCTTATATTATTTCAGTCATACCCCCATGTGTGTATATTTATTTCAAATATAACATACAACCACAAACATGTCCCAATACTCTTTCAAGGATGATATTGGCACACTAGTCATGAGAAATGTGAAGAAATGTGAAAAAATGTGAGGTGGGTCAGAAAGTGCCTCACGTAAGCAACCACCACAGAGCTGCTGGTAAGTACCCCCAATGTGTTCACTTTGTCATCATCAGCCCTTTCATGACAAAACATTTTAAGTGACCTAACTCAAATAAATGTGAGAATGAGAAAGGTGTAACAAAACATGGTGCTAACTACCATCTCTACGCCGTAATGTGTAACGAGTCACCTGAACTCCCCATTAAAATAGGTTGTGAACACCTATCATATGTATTTAATATTTGTCTAGTGTTCACAACTAGTTAAAAAACACAGCATGTTTAGACCATTTTAAGCCGAACGGCCAACATGTTTCATTGCCTTACCATTTTGTGGCAATTTCATCAGGGGTAGGGGATACAGCTCCACCTCAATAATACTGGACCTGCAGTGGTTAATAAAAACAGAGAGAAGGAAAGGTAATGTCAAAAATAAACGTTTTCAAAGAAGAACATATTGGGGTCTTGTCGGGCCTCCCCACATGTTAACAACCCTACCAGCAACTCACCAGGGAGGGCCTTCCCCCTCATACAACTTTTTTTTAATTTGTTTTCTTTAAACTCGTTATTGAACAACACAACAAAGAGCACAGCAATACAGGCTATTGATTGTATGCATACTGGTAAAGTTTAGATACAGATTGCTTTTAATGCAACACTCCAAAAATAAGTTATCGTCATGGCATCTTCCCCTCTATATTTGCTAAGTCTTGCAATCTCACATCACGGTGATGAAGCTCTACCATAGGAGACAAACATATTTCATCCCTGTGTATATTCCAGGCAGCCCACTTACGATCCCATTTTTTGGGGGCATCCCCTGTGTTTAAAAACCCCTTTCTCAGCTATCGTGGCCCTATCCATGTCGGCAACCCATCCTGTGAGTGAAGATGGTTCCCCAGCTCCCCACTTTTGTGTGATGTTTCGCTTTACGAGGGCCCATCCGAGTGAAACCCATGATTGCTCAGCTTGGGTTAGGTCCGTGGCTTCCCATATATTTAGTAGGCATAATTTCAGGGTGGCATTTAGTTTTTTCCCCCCTGCCTTCTCCATTTGCTCTGTGACTGATTTCCAGTACGTTTGCGCGACTGGACATTCTCACAGTATATGGAATAAAGTTCCCTCCTGGTGGCATTGTCTAAGGCAATAGGTGTCGGCACCCCTACCCATCTTGACTAGGACTCCCGCAGCCAGTTAGACGTGGTGTAGAGTTTGAAGTTGGACTAGCCTCAGTCTCATGGGGATGGCAATTTCCTTGGGGGAGGCTAGAGCATCTTGCCAATCATCGTCCTCTAACTCATCTAGGTGTGCCTCCCATTGCTGGCGTATTAGCAAGTCGGGCTGGTTATTGGTCAGTTTTTTGTATGTTAAGGATATGGCCTTCTTGGTCATGGGGTCTAGAGGGGATGCTTCAGGAAGTGAGCCTCCCTCTGGTATCGCTGCTTTAAGAGCATGGCTGATCTGTAGGTATCTGAATATTTTAGATTGTACAAGTTTTAGATTGTACAAGTTTTATATTCTTTCTGTAGATCTGCAAACGTGGCCAATGCTCTTGTGTTCCACATCTCCCCCACTGACGAGATACCTATCAGATCCCATTTATCGAACCTGGGGCAAGTGCTTAATCGACCCAACTGTTCAGGTTCCCAGAGTGGAGTCGCTTGTGTGATTTTTGTTATGCCATCTAAGTTTTTTATTGACCCAGTGCCAGACTTCAATTGTACGGGCTGTAGGCCCAGTGAGGCCTAGTCTTTTGGGATTTGTGTATAGTGCTCTGTGATAGCCACTAATCTGTGTAGAGGCTCGGGTCGACCCCAAAGCCGTGGGCGCAACGGTTGACTACCGTTAGTTGGGATGCCCAATAATATAACTCGAGGTCAGGTAGTGCTATCCCACTGTTAATTTCTGCATCGCGATGCGCGGCGATTGTCCGTCCCACAGCAGGGTATGCACGGCGCCATCTATATTTGAGAAGTAGGAATCTGGGACACTGTAGGGAGTGTTTTGCAGGGCGTATAGGAAGCGGGGTAAGGTTAACATTTTAAAGAGTGGCGTGACCCAGTGGGAGGGCTTCCAGTGTCTTACTTCGGTGCGCAGGTGCATCAGGGGGCCCCAGCAGATTGGTTTAGTAGAAGCACGTTGGATCTGTGGTTATGTACACTCCTAGGTAGTGGAAGCCCTCTGTATGTACACTCCTAGGTAGCGGAAGCCCTCCGTTGCCACGGAGCTGTCATATTCTTTTGGTGTGTGTGATCTGGGACCATGTAGTGGGAATAGCTGGGGCTTAGACCGGTTTATTGTGTACCCTGAGTGCTTGCTGAATATATGGAAGATGTGGAGGATGTGGTGAATGGTAGATGCAGAGGATGCCATATATAACAGTATATCGTCCGCATAGAGTGAAATTCTGTCCTCGTGATCCTCGGTCCATTTGAGTCCCTGTATCAGAGGGTCTCCCCTCACCCAGATCGCCAATGGTTCTAATACCAATGCAAAGATTAGGGGCGACAGGATGCACACATGCCAAGTTCCTCTACCCAGCTGAAACTGTCTTGTGTGTTGGTTAACCACAATTTGGACTGTCAAGCCAGTGTATTACAGTTTAATCCATTTTATGAAGTTGGGCCCGAAGCCCATTCTTTCGAGGACAGCAAACCTATAGGCCCATTCAATGGTGTCAAATGCCATTTTGGCATCAAGGGACAACAGGGCCACATCTTCCCTTATTGTGTCTGTCCTACCCAGAACCCAGTGCATTCGTCCTAAATCCAAGGCAGTGTTCTGGCCGGGCATGAAGCCTGACTGGTCTGGGTGTGTCAGACTTACCAGTGGGATGAGTCTGTTGGCCAATAGTTTTGCGAGTATTTTGGCCTCTGCCGTGAGGAGGGAAATGGGTCTATATGTATTGCAATCATTAGCTGGTTTGCCCTGCTTGTCTATTACTACAGTTGTGGCTAGTCGGATCTCAGCAGGCAGTAGACCTTTTTCGTAGCTTTCTAAATACATTTGGCAGAGGTAGGGCATCAACTTGGTGGCCGCCGACTTGAAAAACTCAATCGGGAGCCCATTGGGTCATAACTATGTCTCGGATAGCGCGTTGTATTTCTTCCACTGTGGGTTTGCCCTCGAGGAAGTCTCTCTCTTCAGGTGAGAGGCAGTTAACTCTTATAGTGGAGGAGAGGTCCCGTGCGGCAAATGGCATATTTGCCGCCACCGTGTAAACCAATTCGAAGTATGTAGTGAATGTTTCTGCTATATCGCAGGGATCGGTTATGTCTGTCCCCTCGAGCCCTTGTAGTTGGTGTACCCACCTTGATGCTTGCTCCCTCCTCTCTAACCAGGCAAATAGTTTGCCTGTTCTCTCCCCGTGTTCATAAATCTTATGGTATATTGACTTTTACATAGCCCTAGCCACCTCCGTAAGGAGCTGCCTATAATATAGTTTCTTGACTGCTTGTAATTGTTGAGCAGCGTCATCGGAGGACTGGGCCAGGGCTTTTTCCCCTATTAAGATCTCTTCTTCAAGTTGGTCTAAACGCTTCGTTAGTTCCTTTTTATGCCCTACTATCAGGGCCAGCGCTCTCCCCTTTGACTGCCCCGAGTGCCCCCATACAATCTGGGACGAAGTTAACGTACCAACATTTTCCTTAAAATATGAATCTGAGTCTTTTAAAAGTTCAGCCTTGATGTGTGGTATTTTTATTGCCCAATGGTTTATCGTCGCGGTTGTACGTCTAGGAAGGGGACCCACTGTCATTTTAATCAGCATGGGGGAGTGGTCTAAAATACCACGTGCCAGCAGCGGGCTTCACTAAAGTCGCACAAGTCCTCCGCATGTGTGAGCATGTAGTCAATACGGGATTGACTATTATGGGCCCCTGAGTGTAAGGTAAATTGTGTCGTCTTGGGATTAAGCTGACGCCAAATATCAACCAGGCCGAGGGCCGCAAAGAATTCACAGTGTAGACCCAGAGCCAGGACCCTACGTGGAAGTAGCTGGTCGATTAACCCGTCAACCATTAGATTAAAGTCCCTTCCTATCACTAGCATGCCAACGTGGAGGTCAAGGATAAATTTGCTGAGATCTTGCAAGGTGGGAGTGTTGCAGTGCTGGGGGATCATATATTGAGAGCACGTTTAGGGCTTTCCCCGCCCAGGAACCAGATGCCGCCACAAATCTACCCTGTTCATCCACCCATGTTTTGTTGACCATGTAGGGGCAGTCCTTCCGAAAGAGTATGCCGGTCCCGCGGGAACTGGAGGTAAACCCTGCATGTGTTATTAATTGGTAGCCCCATTTATTTAGAGCCTTGCAGGTATTGCCTATGAGGTGGGTTTCTTGCAAGAGAGCTATGTCAGGAGCATGCCTCTTTAGGTACTGGAGGACAATTCCTCGCTTCAGTTTGTCCCTGAGCCCGTTCACGTTCCATGTCATGAACTTCAGGGATCTACTCTAACCCATCAACGTGGATGTGTGTGAAAGCCATGTGTTGAGATAGTGGTATAGCCGTTACCCCGGGTTTGGTGATATTTCGTTTTACAGGACCTTGGATTGTTTACCTGTATGTCCGTTTTCAGTCCCACAGCAAAATGCAAACATGAGTGCAATACATCCCCTGCCTTCTGTTGCCCGGACCCTGACTATTCGGGAGTGAGAACCCAGTTCCAATACTGACCATCAAGATGCGTTTCGTTGCTGTGCTAAACTAAAACAAATAACTATACTACCCCCCAAAAAAACTCTCTCTACCACCACCCTGCATCCCTGCATAACAGAATCCAGTGACCCGCATCCCCAACTGTGCAGAGTGCCCGTCGCCCTCCCAACACTGTGATGAAGGAGTCGTAGGCTCACCCATCCCCTCCCACCCCCCTCCCTGACGATCATACATGATGCTACAGGAAATATTATGTACAGTTAGTATATACTCATTGCAGATCTGGACGACGATCACCAGTCTTTAGAGCAGTTTTTCCTCTTGTTTTCCAAGTGCGACAAGACTATGCTGACCACTGGCATATCAGCAGTTCCAAAATCACTTCCCAACCCAGCTCACCCCACCAAAGGTGAGGTGGTACAGTCTGTCCATCTGGAAGAATGTCCGCCACCCGATTCTTGGTTCAAGCTCTTGGGGTGAGTTCACGAACCCCCGCCACATGCTGATCTCTATCGTCCTGGGTGAGACCTTGTCGGCCCGGGTGTCCTCTTGTTGATGGTGACCTCAGCTAGGCCTACCAGTGCAAGGGGTTCGCCCTTCTCTGCACAGAGTCCTCAGACCAATAGGAAGAAGTTGGCACAGAAACTGGAATAGAAAATACAAAGTTTAATAAACCTCATGAGGTGGAACTACATTCACACAGCACCCTTCGGCGTTGAGTGAAGTAGCACACTGAACAGAAGAAGCATGGTCCTTTTATACCCACACAGGGGCTGAAAAAGGCGGTACAAGTACACATGAGAAGAGTTATGCACATAGATGGTCATACAGAAACTGCACAGTCAACAAGTAGGAGGAGTAATAAGTTGCTGACATCAGTTAGAAAAGCCTGACAGTTCTATACTAGGAACAGGTGCATTCTACTAGCTAGGCCCATTTGAGCATGTGCAAGACTATGGGAGAGGGAAACAGCAAATGGCCAGCACATAGCTAACTAAAATGGCTGCCAAGTACAAAATGGCTTTCAGCTCATGCAAAGAGATTAATGCAATCTTCAACACTCTGTCTTCCACTCTCCGCCATCTGTCAAGCCATTCCAGCACCTTGTCAGGGTGTGTGAAAAAACAGCTTTTGCCTTCCACCTCCACACGCAGTTTTGCTGGAAACAGTATGGCGTATTTGATGTCCATTTCCCTGAGGGTCTTCTTGACCTCCAGGAAAGAACGTCTTTGCTTATGGACCTTGACAGTGAAGTCATGGAGAAACGTCATCGTGCTATTTTCAAATTTGAGGGGACTGCAACTGCGGGTCATTTGAAGAATGTTGTCTCGGTCTCTAAAGTTAAACACCCTCGCCTATATAGGTCGGTGGTGCCCCCTGCTTGGGCCTTCCCCCTGGTATGCAGTGGGCTCGCTTTATCAAAAAATAATTGGAGAGGTTCTTTGGTTGCAGGTGTTTAGTTACAAGGTCCTCAACAAATAGGTTTATTGTTGGCCCTCAGCCCTCTCCGGTACCCCTAGAATGCAGATATTGTTACTCCTTGATCACCTTTCATAATCATTGAGTTGGGTTGTCGGAAGCTCGGTATGGTGCTGTAGTTCAGAGACTTGCTTTTTCAAGGCCAACGCATCCTTAACCAGGTCTTGGGTGACATCTTCCACCTTCTTTACCCAAGAGTCTATCTTTCTTAGATTTGCCCTGAGCAGGGATGTCTTTGGCGTCTGAGTCAATACGCCTCTCCAACGATGTGCAGACGCCGTTGATGGCCGCCAGGATGTCTTGAAGCGTGGGTGAGTCTTGCTTGATTTCTGCTCGGTGTCCTGCCCCATTCCCAGGCTTGGCTGGCCTCCCTTGTTTGTCGCAATTTTATGTGTGGGACCGCGGGCTATACGTGTTAGGGTACTCACTGCCACCTACCGTGGCAAATACCACATGGCCTGTTGGTTCCCCCTTCCCCCCAGTCAAGCCACGGCTCCCAAGAAGTAACCTTTAGGATATAGATGTCGGGACGGTGTGTCCGAATCAAGTCTGTAGTTTTCCCGGTCTGCGAGTTCGAGGCCCAGTTGCAAGGTGTGCCGGGGATGTAGGTGTTGGCTGTTGGTGCACTAAAATGGCAGTTAGCGTCTTGCTTTGACCCCCGATCTGACGCTCAATCTAGGGGCCGGACGCGAGAGGAAGGACCCGTCTCAGGGCCTTTCAGCGTTCATGACCAGCGCACTCCTGGACGTTTTTAGTTCAGTGTGGATCCCCTTGGTTTGGGCGATCACCACACGATGTTGCCCCCTCGCTTTCTCCACGCGGTTAACTTGTGTCCAGTGTAAAGTTAGGGATGTAGGATCGTGTCATGTGGACCGCAATGGCAGGCCTCTGTAGTCGTTGATCCCCCGAATCGTAGTTCCTGGTCGGGGAGTCTCTCAGGGCTTGTTCCGCGGGGACGTGGGATGCTTTTTATTCACCCCCCCCCTTGCACCTGTACCCGGGGTCAATGTGCATGAGGGCACCAAGCAGCGGTTTGAATTCTGTGGCCTTGCAATGTTTGGAGTCCAATTAGGACGTGTGTCACAGGCCAGGCCTAGTGTCGGCCATTGCGTTCCATGGGGAAAAACAGGCTTACTTGGAGGCGCCGCCGGGTAGGTCGCTCCGCTGATATTGCTTCGGCCACTGCCAGGATTAGTGGGGCGACTAGCATCTCAACAATCATCCTATAATTCTTTCTGTTTGCCGGAGGTCCAGTTTGGCAATTTTCAGGTCTTTTGAGAACCATTTATTGGCCCCATGGCACCTAAGTGCTCTAATTCTACAGAGGGGTGCATGATCATTACTGGCCACTGGCCAGCTCGTAATGTCCTGTGTAGAGGCGTCTATATCTTTCTTCGGAACAGGAAGAGAGGTACTTCAGTCCTCGCAGAAGACTGTGAGGTTAGCCCGAGCCCAATTCCTGGAACAGATAGTGGGGCCAATAGGGGACTACAAAGGAATTCACGTGCAGTCCAGAATGAACTCTCGTCACGTCTGGCTGGAACCTTACCCATAATTGCATTAATAGTTAATGGACTAATTCTGGGCGTAGCCAATTATGCTTTTGCAGCTTGAACAGCCGTTACTGGGATTGCTGTTATTGTTCACATAAGGAATTGTATTAGTAGTCTGTATAGTGTAACTGTATCTGTGTATAGTATTACAAGTACTGCTGTTGTGAGAACTCCTGGTTGTTGATATGGGGTATGGCCGGCTGGGACTGACTATGTTGCTCCCTCATTACTGAGGTGACCCAATCTGACATTTTCTAATATATATGGTAGGGCGCCTAGGACCCGGATCATGTGTTCCTGATATGTTAATGGAATTTCTAAATCTTCATGTGGTCTATAGTTGTTAAGTACTGCTGCTTCAGTATATGTGTGAAAATTCTCAGTGTTGGCATTTACTGCTAGGAATGTAACCCGTGAATAGAATACCTCTGTTCTGTACACTATGTGGGACTCCCCCACGAAGGTAACATCTGGTCCCGCTTGAGTAGTCCATGTTATGTTAACATTTGTGGTAAAGCATGTCTGCAATTAACTGGTAGAACTACCTGTCCTGGATTAGCCATTTAAATATGTGGGATTCAGAGAGGGTAGCTTTTGTGGGGTGTTTCTTTTAAATATTCAAGCTTGAATAACCTTCAGCTAAAAATAGGGGTTTCCGACTCTGCTGAGGAGGATTTTTCCTTAATACTATGGATGTCTCTGGTTGATTGGTGAGTAGGGCTTTGGGCACACGAAAGCAATTCTACTCGGGAGACGCATTAAATAAGTACCCAAGCTAGAACGTTGGTGGCGCCATGTTGTACGGTTCTTACTACGTCAGGAAGACTGTGCATTTGTGCAACATAAACATCAAAACTGTACTGGACGGAGTCCATGCACACCATCAGGATATGTTGACCTTCGTCTTGGCTAGCTCACAGTGCGCCATCAACCTCTAATCCTTACTAGTTGCCGGATGGTAGGTGCAACCTCAGAACATGATAATCCTGACTCCTAAGGAAATCTGGGCATGACTTGGGCATGCCCAAAGGGGGACAGGAGAAATACTCAAATTGGCATTTCAAATATTTATTGAAGCAATAAGATTATTGTGTAAAATACGTGAGCTGCATTGATTATTAGAAGGAACAAAACTGAGTAATCAGCATTACGAGAATGGTAAAGAAAATTAACAGTTCAACCATTGTGCTGTTACATTGATTATATGAATACATATAATTGTATCTATACTTCCACATAGCGGTTCCTATCCTAATGTGCATAGGGCTTGTGGATCATCTGGAGTGGTCAAACTCGCCATTACCTAAGGGTGTGTGTCATTGTGAAGCCCGCATCTGTCATAAAGGAGGCCACCGTTCTTCTCAGGATCGCAACAGAATTCAGCTTGGCTAAAATTACAGGAGGGGGCGACCTCAACACTGGCTGCAAAATGTTCCTCTCTTTAAACAAAGGGCTGGGAGTGTTTTTATAAAAATCTATACTCCTTCTCCCTCAATGCTGGAGTTCTAGTCTGGCTGGTATTGTTTATTCTACTCTTGCAGAGCTGTCACTGAACAGACAGCAACAAAATTTTGTGTAGTGAACTTAGTCCTGTTATAGAATTTACGGCCCTTATAATGGGCCTCATTAGGATGGCCGTCAGACTGCCACTGGCAGGCCGTCAGTGGCGGTCCGACCGACACCGAGCAGAGCGGTGCGACTGCCGCATTATGATGCAGTCGGTCGGACCGCATTGGTTAGAGGGGCTGACTGATGATTCCGACAGGCTCAAGGAGCCAGTCGGTGGTATCGTATTCCCTACAATAGGGGTGGTGCCTGCACGGGCACCGCCGTATGGATTACAATGTCACTTTCCGACAGCCTTTCCATGGCGGTCCGATCACCATGGAAAGGCTGTCAGAAAGGGAATTTGTGGGCCCCAAGCAGGCCCTCGTCCGCCATGGACTTTTGTTATGAGGCCCTGGAAGTACCTGTGGTGCACCCCCAAACATATATGCACCGTGTGCCAAGCACCACATTGGTGCCTGTATGTTTAAAAACATCCCTTTTTGTGCTGCAGCACAAACGACAACCGAGAAAAACATGATTCCGACTGTCTACACAGCGATTGCATCATAATTTTGCGGGTGCGACCGCAGACCACTTGTCATCGGGTGAGCGTCCGTCATCGCAATCTGGCCCAATATGGCTACGAAGAAGTGTAAATGTAAACAAAAGCCATTTCAGAAAATATTATCACATATGGGTGCACAAGGAAATGTGCGTCAAGAATCATTATCTAAAAAAGGTGTAAGCTTTAAATGTGAACATTTAAAATGGTGGTATTCAGTGCCCGGGGCCTATGTAATTACACGTCTCTACGCTAGTTGCTTTGCGTGACCCCAGCAAACAGCCATTTTTGTTGGCTGTTTCTTTGTCTCTAGGCAGTTTCTTCATCTCTTATCCTGTGGATGGTTCATCGTAACTGAATTGTTTTCAGAAATAGGAATTTAATGATTATTTTGCCACCACTGTTCTTGTATGAGGTATTGTATTGTCATTTTCCTTAGCCACATCTTGGAGTTACTGGTTGGAGACTAGTTTGGTGTGTATTGTTTACCATAATTCCATATCGTTTCTGCTATACAGCAGCATACTAAGACTAACATTTTAAAGTATTTTTCCCTATTTTCACTGTTCTTACCACAATGTGTGCTTCCCATATATCTTCGCTTTCTCCCCCCTGTGCCTTTTATGTCTGTACCTGCTGAGCCGCCATTTAAGTGGTTTGAGTGTAATGAATATTTTCATAATTATATAAGACAAAATATAGTGAACAAGATTATCTACATACATGATTATTGTCATATTTATAATGTAAATTAAAAAATATTGCGTCCAAAATATTGTAATGCAGAATGTCTGGGGGAGTCAGGGGATTCTGGGTAGGAGAACGTTGGGCGGTCCACACAAGCCATACCTCCCTTGACTCCCCAGGGTGTCTAGTTTTCAGAAATGTGTAGGTTTGGTAGGTTTCCGTAGATGGCCACAGAGCCGGTGCCAAAAACCCAGGGGCCCCCCCTTGCAAAACCAGGTCGTTTTTTGATGAGTAATTTTGATGTCTCCACAATACTTTTTGGTCCTTTGCCTGTTGCGGGTACTTGGCCCACACGCAGTGAGTTACCATTTTTATCAAGATAACTGGGGGAACACTGTTTGGTAGGAAATTTGTGTCAGCCCGGTGATCCCACAACTTTCCCACACAGGGGTTTGAGAAAAATCGGATTTTTTTTTTCCCAGCTAAATTTGAGGTTTGCATGGGATTCTAGGTAGGAAAACGGGGATCCACCAAGCCATACCTCCTTGGACTCCCCAGGGTGTCTAGTTTTCAGCAATGTGTGGGTTTGGGAAGTTTCCCTAGATGGCTGCCTACCCTGGGTCCGAAAAACCCAGGTGCGCCGCGCCCCCAACCACCCTCTGCAAAACCAGGTTGTTTTGTGATCGATAATTTTGATGTCTCCACAATACGTTTTTGGTCCTTCCCTGCCGCAGGCACTTGGCCCACCCACACAAGTGTAGCACCCTTTTTATTGGGAGAATTTGTGGAATGCGGGGTAGGTGGAAGTTTGTTGATCCACGCAGATTTCAGAACTTTCCATCCAGAAATATTAGGAAAATATGTCTTTAGAAAGTTTGAGGTTTGCAAGGGATTCTAGGTAACAGAACCTGGTGATAGCCACAAAAGTCACCCCATCCTGGATTCCCCTGGGTGTCTAGTTTTAAAAAATGTATAGGTTTGGTAGGTTTACCTAGGTCCCGGCAGAGCTAGAGATCACAATCCACAGCTAGGCACTTTGCAAAAAAAGGGTCAGTTTTCCCTGTAAAAATGTGGTGTGTCCACGTTGCATTTTGTCCCATTTCCTGTCGCAGGCACTAGGCCTACCCACACAAGTGAGGTACCTTTTTTTCGGGAGACTTTAGGAAGTGCAGGGTGGGTGGAATTTTGTGGATCCACGCAAATTCCAGATCTTTCCATCACAGAAATGTGAGGATTTTTTTTTGGGCCTAGCAGCGAAAGGGTTCAAATGAAATTATTGAAAATTAATTTAATTCCAATAACTTCCCAACCTTTTCCCCCACAAAACTAATAACTCTGTACTAACATGTAAATTACTAACACAAGTGTAAACATTTAAAGTAATAAAATAGCAGTTAAGCAATGTAAACAATTATTAATCAATTAAATGTATAATTTACAATAACGAATCAAACCTCAAAATTAAATTAATTATAACTTAACTTCCCGTCCAATTTTCCTACATAACCAACAACCTGCTACCAAAATAGAAACAGTAAAATGTACATGACAATTAACAAATTAAACTTAGACAATATAGCAACCAAACAATCGGACAATTTACATTGTTAATAGCTAGTTAAATATACAATACAAAGCTTCAGTAACATTAAAATTGCTTATAATTTGATTAACTTCCACCCTCTTCCCCCTCAAACCCCACAGCCCTGCTAATTAAAAAAACAAACATTTTTTTAAATTACAAACCAGATTTTATAAAATGAATAACAACCATACTAACAAAACTAGCACCTAAAATTGATATACTAATACATAATAAATGAATGGAAAATATTATGTTAAAGTGAACAATATTAAATACAAGTGTATTCTTTGAAATAATTATGTGCAAAAAAAACAGATATTCTTATTTTTGATATTTTGGTAGTCACAATATTTGTGACACAATATTCATGTCACATAATATTTTTGAATTGATATTTATCATTCACCTCAAGTCTATGACCCTAGGAAGGCAAGCCAGTATCTTATCAAATGAGAGAATCGCCTGCATGTTGTCTGCCACGAAACAACACTTAGACCAAAAGACTCGATAAAGGCAGCCAAAGGAGCCATATAAATATTAAACAGAGTTTGGCTCAAAGAGTAGTGCTGTGGCATTCCACAGTTTAAAGGTCTGCTACAGAAATAAAAAGGAGCAATCTAAACTAATATCTCTGTGACTTCCGAAAAATACTTTATCCATCCTAGTGCAGTGCTACAAACACCGACATCCGCTAATCGCTGTAAAATGATGGTGTGGTAAACAGTATTGAATGCTGCAGACAAATGCAACAGAAGTAGGACAGAGTTCTGGCTCTGTTCAAACACAATTTTGGTAGCTGTGTTAAGGGTTAAAATATCCACAAACAATAGGGGTTTGACCTATTCATCCACCCCATCTGGGCAACAACATATAAGAATCAACAAGACTAATGTGTGGGAATAAATAATCAATTTTATGTAGGAAAAACAGTAAATTAATCCCTACGTATAGGTACTTGGTCCCAAAGAAATTGCTTTTTCTATTTTAAACACTCACGAACCAACTCCAAGTGAATTTGCAGAAGGATTCTTTATCTTTTCTTAAAAAATACGTAAAAAGATAGACAATCATAACATCAAAATTTAGGGCTCCTTTCTACCCGTACATTCAAAAGTCGGTTGTAAAAAACAATCCGTAAGCAATTCATACAAGAGGTAGTCCAGTACACACAAAAGAGGATTTGCTATCCACCTCTGCAAAGTCCAAAAAGTGTGTATCCGGATGTCTTGCGTATCGCTTCAAATGGTTGGACGCCTCCAATTTATGAAGTCGATGCGTTTCGGCCCACTGAGTCAGGCCTCGTCAGGACATGAGTGAAAGGGAAAGGCAACTGCGTGCTGGGGCATTCGAGAACTTCTGGATGAAACGTCTATCATGGCGGGGACAGGCCTCTGGAACTACGCCGGATACGGCGTGCCCCAAATGAGCTTCTAATCACAGAATAGTGAGCGAATCACTCTCTGGAGGCAGAGGCTCATCTCAGGAAGGCTATGGGCGGTGAATAATGCTCTGCATTTCGGATCCCAGAAATCAAAGGATCACGTGGGGACTACGTGATACAGGAATAACCACTAGAACAGGCTTTTAGCTGTAGGTCAGTAGGCAAATCATTTTCCATAATGAATCATTTTCCGTAGGCGTAAGCTGTGGGAGGCTTCGGGCGGTGAACTGCACTCGCCGTTTCGGCGACAAGGAGTCACTGGTTCACGTGAAGATTCTTATGTGTTGAGGATTAAAGGCTACCTGGCTCTGGTTTAGGACTTTGTTCCATTTTAGGTACTCTCAGAGATTTGAGTTGATATGTTTCACATGCATTTATTCAACTGTATGCAGACGTGAAAGGGGCCTGACGTTGGCAAGTTTAGAAGGATCCACTGAGGGTTTCTTAAAAAGAGGAAACCACGTCGCCTGCTTCCAGGAACTAGCGACCACAGCTGTATTCAAAGAAATGTTGAATGACCTCTTAAGAACAGGAATGATACCATCTGGCACCATGGCGAAGATAGAAGGAGGGCAAAGAGCTCATGGGCAGTTCAATTTGTAGCTCGATTGAGCTTGCACAGACTCATCAAAAGTAATAGGTCTAAACTTGTGGAGGGAAAAGTCCACAGTAGTAATGAAGGTTGCCTTTGCTGACTACATAAGGACATACTCACTCGTGGTAATGAAGTCAGCCTGGATTCTTTTGATTTTGTCTTCAGAAAATCAGACCGCTTTTCACAGAGGTTAGGAGAAATTAAAATTTCCAAATTGCAAGCTTTGAGCTGAAGAAAAGATTTGGCAATGCTAAACATTTGGTGTGGCGCATTCTTTACCCGATTAATGTTTTTGAGCAGAAAAGGCAGACTGCGCAGCTTGATAGATCTGTGATAGCTCTTCAGAGCAGATCTATATGTAAGCTTGTGCTCACAGATCTACTTAAAGCACCATTTTCTTTCTGTTTACAGACCCTTTTTATTTTTTAAAGAATTCTTTTTATTGAACAATCGCTTGGTACACCATTTTAGTTGTTACATATACAGAAGTATAATACAGTTGATGATTTGAGAGGTCTGTTACATAGTTAGAGGCCACCCCATTTGGACTATTCCATCCCCTGTTACTCCCACCCGCACCCTGGTTCTATTCACTTTTACAATGCCCATTTCTGATTAGTACAGAACTGTGTCTATACTCCTCCCAGTGGGACCAGATTTTTTCTCATTTTTTGGGGCACCAGCTGCTTTTGTAAATAATCTTTTCGGCCTGCTGGTACCAGTCTATGTCTTGTTCCGAATCACTCCCCTTGGGTGGGACCGCTGCTCCCAATGCCTGTGCTATTTGTCTTTTCGCTACCCTTGAGGCCAGCATAAGCCAGTTTCCGAGGGACGTAGGCATGTCTCCTCTCCCGTTATCCCCAGTAGGTGCCTTTCTTGGTTCAGTGGGATCTGGAGACCCGTGGCCTCAGCCATAATCCTGGTCACTTACTCCCAATGACGTTGAATGTTGGGGCAGGCCCATACTGTTAGAAAAAAGGAACCTACCTAGCTACACCCTCTGGCGCACCAATCAGAGTCACAGTCACCCCATCTGTGTTGGAGTGTTCTTGCGGTGTACGACCTGTGTAAGATACGGAGTTGGAACAACCAAAAGCGCGCCCAAATAGCTACCTCTCTCCGCCCAATCATCCTCTTCCAGGAGCCCCAAGTCTGCATCCCACACCTCCCTCGGGTCTTTTGTGCATCTGGCAAATTTAAGTTTTCGGTATGTGTAAGAGATGGCCTTTTCCACCATCAGTCTAGGAGAAGCTTTTCCTCAAGGGGAGAGAACTCTGGTGTCTGTTCACCTTCTGGCAAATGCCATTGGAGGGCAAGCTATAGCTGTAAGTATCAGAAGCATTCGGTATCTGCCATTTGATACTCTGTCTTTAGATCGTCGAATTAGATCTTTGCTCCATCCCACCAGACATCACCCAGGTGATCAATTCCAATGAGGCTCCATTGTCATAAGACCTGCAGACTTCCCACCTCCCGTAGCCCATCCCAGTGCGGGGTCTGAGCCGTCAGTTTATTACCCTAGCCCAGCAATTTTGTTGCCTGTCGCCATGCTTGCACTAATGTCTGCATGTGGGCCGGGAGTTGTTTCTTGTGACTTTTTCGGTAGAGTGCCGCTGGAAAGCCTTCCGTCCCCATGGCGTGTTGGTCTATCCAATATGCTGGCTCGGTGGTGTTCATAAACACATAGTCATTGATATTTATCATTTGGGACACCAGGTAGTAGCACCTAATGTCTGGGCCTGCTAGTCCGCCCTCATACACGCTGCTTTGAATGCTGTCCGTGGGCTATCTCCCTCCTACAGCAAACCGTGGAGTTCTGAATCGATCTTCCGGAAGGCGTCATTCAGTATTTTGATGGGGGAGTTCTGGAGCACGTATTATAAAAGCTGGAGGTCCATCATCTTGAATAGGACGAGCCGACCCATTAAGGAGATCGGGGGCCGCCGCAGTGAGTAACATCCTCCCTCAATCTCCTTAGCTGCTGAACTAAATTGAGTGAGAACTCCCCCCTCCGATCATGTATTTGGACACCCAGGCTATTGTTACCAATGCCACGCAAGTGGATGTCAGGAGAGGGAGTTTGCCGGCCAGCGTAAACAGTAGGGACTTATCTAGTATCCCGAGTAGCTACTTAACTATCAGAAGATGTGTAGGAGTCAGTGGATAGTTTGCCAGTGCTTATGCATGTATATTAGAACATCCTTTGCTTATAGGTAGATAAGCTTCTCCCATCCCCCCACTCCTGTGATACAGTGATGTATGTATGTATAGATATGCTTCTATAGCGCATTGACTGTCACCCAACGGGCATCCTGGCGCTTAGACTTTTGATGGAAAACCTGCACGATGTTATCAAACCAACTGCACATTTTACGCCACCCCTGGGAAAAGGTGTGTTTTCAAGGCTTTTTTAAAAGAAGGAAGATCTCCCACCCTCTTCAAGGCCAGCGGTAAAGAGTTCCACAAAGTTGCTGCTGAAAACCTAAAAGACCGGCCTCCCAACCGAGTCCTCAGGATTGTAGGGACTACCACCAGACAGGCTGTAGCAGAGCGGAGAGATCTAGGCGGAGTGTACCACGAAAACATATTCTGCAGAAGGATGGGACCTTGTTCATGAAGGGCCCTAAAAACTAAGCAGAGAGCTTGTCAAGAATTCCTGTCATGCGAGGGGAGGAAAACGGTAACCAGCGAAAACGGACTACATCTCCCAGGATGCTTAGCGGTTGAGAGGTTATGTAAACAGGAGAGCTGTTACATAACTCAAGGAAACACGCCCTTTTGTAAACAGGAGAGCTGTTACATAACTCAAGGAAAACACGCCCTTATGTAAACAGGAGAGCTGTTACATAACTCAAGGAAAACACGCCCTATAAAGGGAGGAACCGGGAGGTACAACGCTGTCGGATATTGTGTTTACACCGACGTACCTGCTTAGTGAAGAGCAGTGTTCCGGAGTGGGGCTCCAGTAAGGCAAGAACGGAGGTAGGTCGAGTCGTTACTCCCTGGGCCGTGTCTTGCCCCATCATCACCTGTGAAGGACCCGGAAGCTCTACCGGATAACCATTGAGCTTCGCTTTTTGACTCGGCTGAGTCAAAGCGCAGTGGCGCTTTTGCTGGTTGGAGTCGTAACTCCCAGCCCGACCAGAGATACAGGGACTGCCAGCTGTAACGCACACCAGGAGGTGTTTGCCGCGTTACAGACTCGGAAGTCCACAGGATCGATCGAGCGGCTGCTCTCGGTTCAGTCTTCTTTGCTTGTGATTGGGGTATCGGTGACGCATCACCAGGAGGTGACTCCGCGTCCCGGTGCAGTCTGAGGAAGAGGTTGAGCGGCTGCTCCCTTCAGGTAGAGACCCCGGCTGGGTGTTTCCCTGACTCCTCGATTCTCCCCAACACTCTTCGTGCCCCTCACAGCCTACCGATTGGCATTGTCAGCCATTTCATTTCTGCCCTCTGTTGGCATACGCCGGGATCGGCGTATATGCAGAGGACGGTTAGGACCATCCGTGCTGTGGGCTGGTAACGTACTTAGCCTGGAGGATTCCAGTGACTATAACCTTTGTTTATTCCTTGTATTGTTTTTGCCTTCATTAAAATAACTAAACCTTCACAAGTGGTTGCGTTCTCATTATCGTGTCTGTTAAACGATCCTGAGACGTTCAGGGCGTTACAAAATATCCGACCTTAATAACACTAACTGTCTCCCGGTCGATAACAGACATGGCAACACTTGATGATGTGCTGGCTGCTTTAGCGACCGTGCAAATTGAATTGGCTGCCTCCAGGCAAGAAACAGCCGATGTAAAAGCCAGACTGGATGCTATCCAATTGGACCCGCTCACGCCCAGCACCTCCCTCACGAACCAGACCCCTGCGGTAGTAGTGGAAATGCCGGTAGCCGTCCCCTTGGCAACACCAGAGAGGTACAGTGGGGATCCTAACACAGTGCAGGTATTCCTCACACAAGTGGCGCTACATTTATCATGCAAACCAAGGGCGTTCCCCACGAGTCAGGCTCGTGTGGCTTTCCTTATATCCTATTTGGCTGGAAACGCGGCACAATGGGCCGTACCTCTGGTGAGCAGGGACGACCCCATCTTATGTGATTGGGGTGCTTTTCGCGAGGAATTCCTGAAAGTCTTCGACAGAAGGGCTGACTCGTACACGGCGGACCGTGAAATGCTTGAGTTGAGACAGGGATCCAACGACCTGGTGCAGTATCTCAACGCGTTCCGAAGGCTGGTTGCGGAAACCAAGTGGCCTGTTGCTAACAGACGGCACTCTTCCATCACGGGCTGTGCGATGAGCTCAAGGACGCCGTGGCTCATATTGACCCACAACCCAAGACATGTGAGGGCCTTATCAACCTGGTATTACGGCTGGAACATAGGCTAAGTGAAAGAAAGGGGGATCATGGGAGAAAAGGAAACTCCCTTCCATCCTATGTGACAGTGGGAAGTCCTGAAACTTCCACCGCATCCAAGGGAGAACCCATGGACATCGGCGCAATACGAGCGAGCCTCACAGCCACGGAGAAAGAGTCACGCCGTAAACAAGGATTGTGCCTATATTGTGGCAAAACAGGCCACTACGTACGTGAATGCCCTGCCAAACCGAAGACGTCCTGTTATCGGGCCAACCGGTCGGTAACAGCCGTGGTGGACGTACCGGCGGAAAACTAGAGGACTCCCAGACCAAAGAAGGGGCATCTCGGAGTCACTCATCCATCCCTTCACTTTCCAACTCTGTCACTAAGGGACAACGACACCTGTTTCTCACGGTGCACGTGGGAGTGCATGACCAGTGGATACCCGTTGTGGCCATGGTGGATTCAGGGGCCACTGGCATGTTTATGGACCACAACGAGGCATGCAGGCTAGGGCTAGTGCTTCTTCCCAAAGCTGTACCCGAAGACGTCTATGCTGTAGACGGAAGGCGATTGGTGACGGGGCCCATCGGGCAGCACACGGGGGTCCTTCCGATGAGATGTGGGAGGAACCATTTGGAACAAATCGATTTTAACATCATCCGAGCGCCCCAATATGGCGTCATATTGGGATTGCCGTGGCTACAGAAACACAACCCCTCTGTGGATTGGCCAACACATCGCATCGAACTGACGTCACCGTATTGCATCCTGCATTGTGGAATAAGAACGGAATCCCTTGACGCAGATGAGAGCGGGAGTCAGACGGTGGCTACAGCGGCAGAAAAAGATGTGGCTCTCCCCCAGGCTTATCACAGTTTTGAGGATGTATTTGATGAGGTGAAGGCGGAAGTGCTACCACCACATAGACAGTTTGACTGCCAGATCGACCTGGTGCCAGGGGCCAGCGTTCCCAGCGGCAGGCTGTATGCCCTGACGGAGACTGAAAACGTGCATCTCCGGGGGTAGCTGGATAAACTCCTCAAGCTAGGATTCATCCGCCCGTCCAAGTCTCCGGCCGCCTCGCCACTCTTCTTCATCCCGAAGGCTAATGGGGAGCTGAGAGCCTGTGTGGACTTTAGGGCATTGAATGCGATAACCGTAAAGAATCGGTACCCCTTGCCTCTCATCAGTGTACTTCTGGAACAGGTCAAGAAAGCTCGTATCTACACCAAGTTGGATTTGAAAGGGGCATACCATCTGGTGCGCATGAGGGACGGAGACGAGTGGAAGACCGCCTTTAAGACCAGGTTCGGCCTTTTTGAGTACCTCGTCATGCCGTTCGGTCTGTGCAACGCCCCGGCAACCTTTCAGTACTTTTTGAATGAGGTATTCAGAGAGGAGTTGGATATCTACGTGGTCGTGTATATCGACGACATCCTCATCTATTCGTCCAGTGTGGAGGAGCACGTACACCACGTCAAAGCTGTGCTCCAAAAGCTGAGGGAAAACATGCTGTTTTGTAAACTCAGCAAGTGTGACTTCCACGTCACATCCGTGGAATTCCTCGGAGTGATGCTGAGTCCAGAGGGACAGGAGATGGCAGAACGAAAGATCAAGGCGGTGAAAGAATGGCCGGTGCCCCAAAGCGTGAAGGACGTCCAAAGTTTCATTGGCTTCGCCAACTTTTACAGGTGGTTTATAGATGGATTTTCAGGATTGGTGGCCCCAATCACACAGCTACTGAGGAAGTCCAAGGAGTTTGTCTGGTCCCCTGAAGCGAACAAAGCCTTTGAGGCCCTGAAAAGCGCCTTTGGTAAGGCGCCGGTGTTGGCTCACCCCGATCCGGATCTCCCCTACGTGGTGGAAGCGGACGCATCGGATGTGGCGCTGGGGGCTATCTTGTCCCAACGCAACCACGACACAGGGGTGCTTCATCCCGTTGCGTACATGTCCCGCAAACTCAACGACGCCGAACGCAACTACCATATTGCGGAGAAGGAGCTTCTCGCAATCAAGGACGCCTTCACCGAATGGAGGCATTGGTTGATGGGGGCAAGACATGTGGTATCGGTGTACACGGACCATCGGAACCTACAGTTCATGACGGCCACAAGACACCTTTCTCCCAGACAGCTGCGGTGGATGATCTTCTTTGCGGGGTTCAACTTCCGCATCACATATCGGCCGGGGACGGAAAACCGGAAGGCGGACGCCCTGTCCCGTCAATCTGCAGTTAAGGAACCATTGCCTGCGACCGAGCATTCCATCATTTCCCCGAGGATGGTATTGGGGGTTATCCAACCGGATACTTTCCTGAGGGGAATAAAGAGAGGGATCAGGTCATTCGCATGGCGGAGGTGGCTCCTCAGTCACAGAGAATGGCAGCTGAAGGACGGGATCCCCCTGAAGGGCAGGTGCCTATTGATACCCACACCTAGGCTAAGGAAACAAGCATTCATCTGGTGCCATGACTCTCCATGCGCAGGTCATTTGGGCTTTGAAAAAACGGTGGCTAGCATGGGACGGCATTTCTGGTGGCCAACCATGAGAGTGGATGTCAGGAGGTGGGGACAGGAGTGTCCTACGTGTGCTACCATGAAGGCCGACCATGGCCGAACCCAAGGGCTCTTACATCCACTTCCGACCCCGGATAGACCATGGGATAGCATATCACTGGACTTCGTGGTGGGCCTACCGGTAGACCAGGGGATGACGGCAATACTGGTGGTGGTGGATTACTTGACGAAAATGGGGCACTTCATCCCCTGCAAGAGAGTCCCTACGGCCAGGGAATTGGCGTCACTACTCCTAAAGAATGTGGTACGACTGCATGGATTACCTGGGGTGATCGTGTCGGACCGGGGGTCGCAGTTTACTGCGCAATTCTGGAAGACTTGGTGCACTGCGCTGCATGTTAAGACCGCCCTGTCCACCAGCTACCACCCGCAAACGGACGGCCAAACCGAGCGCCTGAACCAAACGCTCAAACAGTATCTGCGATGTTTTGTGGACCAGGGCAGGGAAGAATGGGTCGACTTGCTATGGGTTGCAGAGATAGCCTATAACAACGCCACTCACAGCTCCACACAGTCATCTCCGTTCTATAGCAACTATGGCCAACATCCCAGGTTCTTGCCATTTCTACATCCGTTCAGAGAGGACAGGATTCCCGCCACAGCGGACAGGGTGGCACACATAAAAGACACGTTGATGCGCTCAAGGGCTGTCCTAATAGAGGCCAAGAGAAGATACAAGGCTGCGGCAGACAGGAAGAGAAGGCCCGGGCCACTGTACCGCACTGGAGACTACGTCTGGATATCCACAAGAAACATGAGGTTTCGAAAGAACAGTGTGTTCCATCCCAAGTACATGGGCCCCTATCGAATTACCAAGTGTATGGGTCCCGTGAACGTGAAGGTGTGCTTGCCCCAGTCATTGCGGATACACCCTGTCTTTCATGTATCATTGCTCAAACCAGCACCCTCCAAGCCGTCTGGGACACCTAGGCCGGTATGCGTGGAGTCGGAGGTGGAGTATGAAGTGTCGGGCATACGGGCGTCCAAATGGCGCAGGGGGAAGCTGTGGTACCTGGTTGCGTGGAAAGGCTATGGCCCGGAGGAGCAGTCATGGGAACCGGCTGAAGGGGTTCATGCTCCGCGCTTGGTCTCCTTGTTCCATCGGCGTTTTCCTGCCAGCGCTGGACCCGTGGGGAGCCGCTGAGAGGGAGGATGTACTGTCAAGAATTCCTGTCATGCGAGGGGAGGAAAACGGTAACCAGCGAAAACGGACTACATCTCCCAGGATGCTTAGCGGTTGAGAGGTTATGTAAACAGGAGAGCCGTTACATAACTCAAGGAAAACACGCCCTTATGTAAACAGGAGAGCTGTTACATAACTCAAGGAAAACACGCCCTATAAAGGGAGGAACCGGGAGGTACAACGCTGTCGGATATTGTGTTTACACCGACGTACCTGCTTAGTGAAGAGCAGTGTTCCGGAGTGGGGCTCCAGTAAGGCAAGAACGGAGGTAGGTCGAGTCGTTACTCCCTGGGCCGTGTCTTGCCCCATCATCACCTGTGAAGGACCCGGAAGCTCTACCGGATAACCATTGAGCTTCGCTTTTTGACTCGGCTGAGTCAAAGCGCAGTGGCGCTTTTGCTGGTTGGAGTCGTAACTCCCAGCCCGACCAGAGATACAGGGACTGCCAGCTGTAACGCACACCAGGAGGTGTTTGCCGCGTTACAGACTCGGAAGTCCACAGGATCGATCGAGCGGCTGCTCTCGGTTCAGTCTTCTTTGCTTGTGATTGGGGTATCGGTGACGCATCACCAGGAGGTGACTCCGCGTCCCGGTGCAGTCCGAGGAAGAGGTTGAGCGGCTGCTCCCTTCAGGTAGAGACCCCGGCTGGCTGTTTCCCTGACTCCTCGATTCTCCCCAACACTCTTCGTGCCCCTCACAGCCTACCGATTGGCATTGTCGGCCATTTCATTTCTGCCCTCTGTTGGCATACGCCGGGATCGGCGTATATGCAGAGGACGGTTAGGACCATCCGTGCTGTGGGCTGGTAACGTACTTAGCCTGGAGGATTCCAGTGACTATAACCTTTGTTTATTCCTTGTATTGTTTTTGCCTTCATTAAAATAACTAAACCTTCACAAGTGGTTGCGTTCTCATTATCGTGTCTGTTAAACGATCCTGAGACGTTCAGGGCGTTACAGAGCTTTAAATTCGATCCGCTGAGGGACTGGCAGCCAGTGAAGATCCCTGAGCGCACAGATAGAAGAATCAACACGCCGGCGTGACAGGGCCAGTTTAGCAGAAAAATTCTGCACACGCTGTAGTTTTCTCACAAGAGTCGCCGGAGCTCCCAGAAGTAGTGCATTACAGTAGTCAAGCCTACTCAAGATGGTACTCCGCACTACCTCTGGTCTGGCCTGTACTGGGAGTAGTGGTAAGATCTTCCTAAGTGTGCGGAGCAGGACCATACACGTTACTACTGTTTTATTAACGGATACATCCAATTGAAGATTGGAGCCAAAAAATACTCCCAAATTCCGCACACAGTCTGCCGATGCACTAGTACCCTGAAAGGAGGGGGGCAAAAAGTCCAATGGAAGGGGCCTAGGGGTGTGGTCTGTTGAGCAATGTAAAACCTCCGTTTTGGAACTGTTAAATTGTAGAGAGTTGTGGCATAACCAATCTGCCATAGAGATCATGCAACGATGGAAGACCTCTTGTGACACCGCCTCCTTACCCTCAAACGAGAAGATAAGTTGGGTGTCGTCCGCATAGTTGGTGACTGCGATGCCAAAGGATTTTATCAACTTGATCAGGGGACGGAGGTAAAGATTGAAAAGAATAGGACTGATGGCTGACCCCTGAGGCACGCCCTGCCCAACCCTTTTGATGGTAGATTTAAACGGTGGCAGGGCCACTACCTGGTGTCTGTTATCCAGATAAGACACCAAGGGCCAGACCAGTCACCCCCACTTCCTCCAGCCTCCTGATCAAGATCGTGTGGCTGACCGTATCGAACGCGGCCGACATGTTGAGCAGCACTAAACAAAGCTGCCCGTCCTTGGTCGGCCCGCGTCCTAAGGTCATCTAACACAGTCACCAGTGCTGACTCTGTCCCATGGGCTGGTCTAAATCCAAATTGGGCCACATCCAGGCATGCGTTGGTCTCCAGGTAGCTGGAAAGATGTTTTGTGGCCCATTTCTCCAAAATTTTGATTGGGAAAGGAAGAAGGGAAATGGGCCTGTAATTGGCAGGGCAAGAAGGATCCAAAGTTTCCCTCTTAAGAAGTGGAGACACCACTGCCAACTTCCAGCAATCCGGTACTCGTGCAGACCTGAGGGATTGACAGCAGATCGCAAATAATGGCGGAAAGAGTTCTTCTCGAAATAGCTTCCAAAATTTGTGAGGAAGTGGATCAAGGGGCGAGCCCGAGGAGACGCAGTTAGCCAACGCACTAAATTCCTCGAAAGATGGAACCGGGAAACTACTCAGGCATGCTAAACCAACCTCTCCCTCTATGACAGATGCCAAGGTAGGAGTGGGCAAGGACTGAGTGCCTGAGCTTGACGAAATGGCAAGATTGCTCAAAATAGTGGCAATCTTCTCCTCGAAGGCCTGTGCCAACGAATCACACAGAGATTGAGATACAGGGACCTTGTTTGCAACACAGGCAGGACGCGATAGGTCTTTAACAATTTTAAACCGTGCCTGAGATTTATTCACCGCCGATAGTAGAGTCCTCTAAAATTTTTAGCTTTAGCGCATCTAATCCGTGCTTTATAGGTTGCCAAAGTTCGCCTAAAGCAGGCTCTATCTGATTCCCGGAAGTGTTTTCTCCAGGCACGCTCCGCCCTCTTGCACTGAAGTTTAAATTGAAACAGTTCCTCTGAAAACCACGGCATAGCATGAGTGGACCTATCTCTAGTTTTACGCAATGGAGCTAATGAATCAAGTGAAGCCTCAATTCGGTGGCTAAGAGTTGCGTAACTCGCATCCACACTGTCTACCAAAAAAAAAACATCGGAAGTAAGGCGGGCAAGATGGACTGCTTCAAAAGCTTGGACCATTGTCTACTCACCCTAGTAGCACCTAGGCTACCTTTCTTCATGAAAGCTACGGGGAGTGAAAGAGTGAAGTGAACCAACGCATGGTCTGTCCAACATTGAGGTTGAATGTTCTGTATGGCTACTTTCCCTATATCTGCAAAAATCAGATCCAAAATATGACCTTTAGAGTGGGTTGGCAAGGTTACTAGCTGTTGCAGCTGTATATTATTACAAGCCTGCACCAGATCTTTAAAAGCGGAATCTGTAGGCCCATCTGGCCATAAATGGAAGTCTCCCAATACCAAGAGTCTAGTATGGGAGTTAGATAGGTCATGAATCAAATCAATGAGCACTGATACCTCTGATAAAGGACTAGCCAGGGGTCTATAACACAGCAGCCCTGTGTATAGAACACCTCCCTGACTATTTAGGGAAAAGCCCAATAGTCCGTAGCCTGGAATGGCCTTGATGTCGAGCTGGGAAAGATGTAAAGTCTCCCTAAAAATCAGGCCAACCCCACCTCCCCTGGCTCCCACCTGGGGTTTGTGATTGATTTTATAGCCTGGAGGACAGGCTAGACCCAGATCCACCATACTGTCTAAAGTAGTCCAAGTCTCTGTCATGAAGAGTATATCAATCTTCTCGGACTCTATAAGGAGCACAATTTTCTCATGTTGTTTACTAAGCGATCTTACATTTAGTAGCCCGCAAGACAGTGTTTTTGGAAACCTACTGGTGCTGTGTGACTTCTCCAAAGGCTGGATAGTAGTACTGGGATTTAGGCTTATGAGGTCATCTCGAGAATAGGTAAACTCACCCTGCGGTGAAGAGGCAGCATTTCCCGCACCCGTCGCGTCCCGGGCGCAAACGGGCTTATCTCTGGCGCACCTCCGTCGCGCTCCCGCTGCGCGCCGTCGCTGCGCGCTTGTGCCCCACGCATCTTAAATGGCCGTAAGCGCGGGAGTCTGCGTAGCCCACTAGGGCCACACCAAAGATGGCGCCCGAAAGTGTCAGGCCCTAATCTCCCCCCACCCAAGATGGCGGCCTTGAAATCGCCGCGACGCGGAAGGATGTAAAGCCTGGAGGTCCCCAATTCCCGCAAAATGCGGGGTGGCAAACGATTTAACGTGCGGTGTCAGAAGATAGGGGGAATAACAGCCCAGAAATGCAGCAGGTGAGACAGCAGCGCTAATCCAAATAAAAACGCGGCGCACCCATGCCACGAGTCGCTCAAGTGCCAGAGCGAATCTCATGGGGGGGGGGGGGGGCATCCTTGTTGAGTGCCCCAAGCAATATGAATGATCTGGACACCACTCCATTGACCCTGACTCTTGCCATCGGGTCCCGGTAGAGGAGTCTGACCCATTCGCTAAATCTTTCCCTGAAGGTCATTCTCCTCAAGATGGCAAACAGGTACGGCCACTTAATGCTGTTGAATGCCATACGCAAATCTAATGAGACCATTGCCCCTGCCTCAGATGGATGGGCTGCAGTCATTTGCATGACTCCATAAAGCCCCTGGAGGTTCAGCCGGGTGCTCCTCTGTGGCATAAAACCTGACTAGTCAGGATGGAAAACTGGGGAGATAATTGGGCGCAATCTGTTAGCTAACGCCTTGGCCAAGACTGGCTTCAACGGTCAACATGGAGATGGGCCTATATGAGCCACACTGTTCCAAAGGTTTATCTTTTTTTCTGGATAACGATTGTGAAGGCCAGCCTGATATCATCCGGCAGCTGCCCACATGCCTTTGTCCTTAGAAACATGTTAAGCGTCGGCTGTGCCACTTTATCTGCCATGCAAGAATACAGTTCTGTGGGCAGCCCGTTCGGGCTCGCTACCTTACCGTACTGCATGTCTCGGATTTCACTCCCTATCTCTTCTACCATCAGGTCTCTTTCTAGTTCTTTTCTGTCTTCCACTGGTAATTCCAGCAGGAAGATATCCCTGAGCAATTCCGCACAGTCCTTTCCCGATCTGTCATAAACTGTTTGATACAATGCCATGTAATACTCCGCAAGAGCCACTGCTATGTCCTTCCCAGTGGTGCATTGTGGTTTGCCTGGTATGCTCAGTTCCGCACCTATTGCAGGGAATACAATCCCATCGACTGGATCCTTGAGCCCGTCGGAATCATCGGTCAGTCCCTCTTGATCGATGCGGTCTGACCGACCGCATCATAATGCGGCAATCGGACCGCTCGGCTCGATGTCAGTAGGACCGCCACTGACGGCCTGTCGGTGGCAATCTGACCGCCATCTTAATGAGGCCGATTATAAGGGCCTTAAATTCTGTAACAGGACTACGTTCACTGCTGAAAAGTTTGTTGTTGTCTGTTCAGTGATAGCTGTGCAAGTTAGAATGAACAATACCAGCCAGACTAGAACTCCGGCATAGAGAGAATGAGTAAAGATTTTTATAAAAACACTCCTAGCCCTTTGTTTAAAGAGAGGAACATTTTGCAGCCACTGTCAAGGTGGCCCCATGCTGGAATTCTAGCCCAGCTGAATTCTGTTGCGATCCTGATAAGAACAGTGGCCTGTTCTGCGACAGAGGCAGGCTTCATAATGACACACACACTCGGGTAATGGCGAGTTTGACCACTCTAGGGCATTCCGGATGATCCACAAGCCCTATGCATATTAGGATAGGAACCGCTATGTGGGAGTATAGATGCAATTAAATGTATACATATAATCAATGTAACAGCACAATGGTTGAACTGTTAATTTTCTTTACCATTCTCGTAATGCTGATTTCTCAGCTTTGTTTCCTTCTAATAATTATTGCAGCCCACGTATTTTAGACAAGATTCTTATTGCTTCAATAAATGTTTGAAATGCCAATTTGAGTATTCCTCATGTCTTCCTTTGGGCATGCCCAAGTCTTTAACGAAATGGGATAATCTGTTTTCCAGATTTCCTTGGGGAGTCAGGGTTGTCATTTTCTGAGGTTGCACCTACCATCCGGCAACTAGTAAGGATTAGAGGTCCAAATGGCACACTGTGAGCTAGCCAGGATGAAGGTCAACATATCCTGATGGTGAGCATGGATATCAATCAGCACCCTTTTTCATGTTATCAATATTGATCACACCAACGAGTTTCCACCTGTGATCAATATTTTGTTCTTAAATGCAAAAGCACAAATTGGCCTTACTGTGTCATCACAAAACGTTTGATGTTGCATTCAAATTTCTTCGTAGATTTTTTATTATAAATCGTACCAGTGTGGCCTTTTTAAATTCTTTGCACACCCGCTATCACATTAAATATCCCTCCCGTAGCAGAACCGTTGAGGCCCTTTTAGGTTGGACACATTCTTTCACTGTTGCCCCATCACTGTATTCTAAATGTGCGGACATGCCCCCTTTTCCCCGACGCCGGCCTTTGCCCGAGTTGACAGCAGCTAGCTACTGTACCGCTAGCCATTAGGCGCGCGCATGCCGACCGGCGGGCTCTGTCATATAAAGATCCAGTTTTCTCGGGTGGCTCTCAATTGGATCATATCCACTCAGAAGACTTCTCTGATATCAAAGGTATGTGCAGATCTCCTTGGAGGCAATTGTCAGACTCCTTTGAGCACATTAAATAGTAATGTTCTTCTTCTCTTCTATCATTTTCAGAATTGAATTGGCTTGAATTAAATGTGATTTCAAGACAATTGGCAAACCTACTCCTCTGAGGCCTGGCTTTACTTACCGGTGTAACTACTCTCCAGTACTCTTTACCACCAAATTACTTGTCGATTTTACATTAGGCTGCTACCTCTGTCATAGCCAATTTGTAATTCGATTCCCATACACATTGATTTGCAGCCACACTCCCGATAGTATCCCCTTGGTACCTCCGCATTCCCCCCCCTTTTCCATTTGTGGAACAACATAGCTCCAATTATGATCCCCGTTCATCCGTGGTGTACAGTCACACACACCGAGGTTAGTTTTTCCCTCTAATCTGCGCTTTGTTTGATTCATGTCCTATATTGTGATCTTATTAATGGACGTGCCTTTTAATATTCCAGCACGCCCACGGATTGAATACTTGCAAACCTTTACTTGAACTGATTTATCGGTCCCTAGGAGCGGCTGGCCCCTGAACATGTGGCCCTTCACCAGTCTTTTACCGGTGGCCTCAATGTGAGTTTTATCACCTCCTAACTGTACCCTTCACAGACACCCGATCTGGGATCTGATTAGATCTCCCCCACCTTAATTGTTTTACAGGTTGCTCGTTGCCCTGTCCTGATGAAGATCCCTGTTTAAGGAATTGATTTACCTGTTTTGTTTTTGGGGTCAAAACGTCGACATATAAATCGCCTGTACCGGAGTTCCGATCCTCGTCTTAACTTTCTTTATATAATTTACGTATCTGAATAAGATGGTGGACATTAGTATTACAAGGAAATTCTGGACAGAATCCTCTTGTTTTGTAGGAATCTGTATATATTTGTTCTATGTATTTTGGCACTTACACCTTTGCCTTTTCAATGATTTCTTTCACGAGCACTCCCTTCAATCACTTTCTGACTTACCTTTGAGCAACTTTTTTGTATAATAAATAAATGCATAAATGTATATCAATTATCAAACTTCTGATAAAGGGTTATAAACTGTTTTGCATTTCTTCAGTGTCTGTGTTTGATGGTGTGGGTAACTTCTATAAGAATATAACCCGTTTGGTACCAATTGGTTCTGTACTGCTTTATACCAAGGTCCTATGGCTTTTTGGGTTTCCCCATTATTTAGTAATGGTTTTCTTCCTTTACTGGCATTCTTAATA
This sequence comes from Triturus cristatus, assembly GCF_964204655.1. Lineage (NCBI taxonomy): Eukaryota > Metazoa > Chordata > Amphibia > Caudata > Salamandridae > Triturus > Triturus cristatus. The sequence continues at coordinate 1,181,395,611 of NC_140584.1, read as the reverse complement.
ATCCGTGATGATGTGTTTGAACCAGGTACAAAACGGACTAAAAACAATATTTCTGAATATGGTATAACCATTGGGCTATGCACGGCATGGCCCTTCCAGCCCACATGGCTGAAAATAATTAATCCAAGGGTTTGTTATTCACTTGCACCACTAGTTTGACCCCTGAACACACTGTCTAAATGTGTTTTTGCCCACAAGTGCCTTAACGCCTCTTTCAGCCCCATAATTGTTCTCTGGCCCTCTTAATCTTCACTTCAATCCTTACTCTTCTGCATTGACACAGACCCCAAGTTGTGACTGCTGGCATTTGTACTGATAATTGTATAACAACTAGTGGCAACGTTTATAGTGCCACTCCCTTCACACCCTGGTTGCTCCAATCTCCAGGCATGGTTATGCCACTTGCTTAAAAAATCGTTAGCACTCTTTCTAATGCCTCCTTGTGCTCTGGTCACATTCTTGCTATAGAAATCTACACCATCCTGGAAATATGTCATGTTTATACTTCCTTTAAAAGCTGATGCTTGACCTCTTGAAACATGGCTGGTGCAGATGCCAGCCAGACTAAAGGGCATGCATTGAAATCTAAATGCATCTAACGTAGTTATGAAAGATGTCAAGTTTTTATAATCCTCAGATCAGTGGACGAGAAAATTGACGGCCCATCAGCATGGCCAGCATTCCTGGTTTGTTGCGTAACGCATGCCGATCAACCCATAAACCTCTATTGCAGAAACATGTGAAGTCTTCCATCGGTTTTTTGGCCAAAACCATCATAGGCAACCACTCTAATCCATCCTTTGATGCTTTCTTGTTGTAAAGCTGACCTAATTTGAGTTTTCATTTTTACCCTAATACCATTGGCGCCGGGCTCACCTTACACAACTTTGGTAAGGCTACTTCCTTTAATATTCATTTATGATCAAACACACTGTTTCCAACTTATTCTTGAACACGCTGGGAAACTTGTTCTTCCATTTGGCAAAAACACTACTACCCTCCTACCTGCCTTCTACGTTCAATCTGTATTGTTTCTCAGCATCCTGCCTATATATCTCTTGCATGCACAACACCTAGTCTGGGTGTTTGGGATCCAAACTGTTCCCTAAAGCTCTCTTTTGCGGCCACCTACTGTAACAAAATCCACTTGTACCTTTCGTGCTGTGTAGTGTGACGACAAATTATGGCTGCAATCTCATTATATTAGAGCTCTGATATAGCCTCTCTTATTATGCTAGTCTTCATACCATAGTGCGGTTTAAATACTAGCAATTCCCTTATTTTGCCACCTTTCCGCAGATCTACATACCAGGGCTGAAGGTAGTGGAAAGCAGTAGTTCCAGGGTTAGAATTTACCTTTTGAGTCTGTGCAAACCTACTAACTTGTATGTTTTTTAATTTTTTTTATTATTTTCATTGAACAAGCCTTGTGTTAATTACAGGATCACAAAGTCACGATTACATATTCACAATGTATCACCTTAGTCTATAGCATGGCCACAAATACACAAACTTGCATGTTTTGAGGGGTTTTAACAGCTCTTCTCTAATCGTTTCCCATACTGAGAACGGTTGAAAATGTATTTCTGGATATGGTAGATGTAAAACGTCTTCCAGCATTGGGGAAAAAGTGGTTGAAGGGAAAGTTAATTTGCAAATGCCCTACAGATTTTCGCACGAGCAAATCTACACATGCTTATTTGTTCATCCTAAAATTCCCTTCAGATATTTTCTAGGAGTAAGATTTCTTGGCCTACTTCTGTAAAATTCTTGAAAGCTGTAAATCTGCACTAATGGAAGGACACGTACCATGGGTGCACTGTTGAGACTTTCTTTAATAATTGGGCCCCTAATTAGGTCTAGCGTTAACCAAGACCTTTTGTGTTTATTAAAATTATTTCTTTGTCTCGGTCTATCGGCTGACTTCACTGTGAATGTCAGCATTCACAAGGAGAATATAGGCACAGAAAGTAGTTTTATTCAGTGCCAGAAACTACTGTGACCATGTGTGCTTTTTGCGACCAAAAAAGATTTTTGCTTTTTGCCAATGTTTGTTATAATGGTGAGAGCCCGACAGCTCCCACACCAATGTGTTTTTTTTTTAAATGCCAAAACAAGACACACGTTTATTGACTGACCACCAATTTAAGACCTACTGGCTTTGCCAATGCTTGAATATTTTTGTTTCCCGTAATCTTGATGAAACTGGTTACACTGATTTTCCAGTATGAATATTTTTTTGAAATACTAGTGTGCATCAACACATTTTACTAAATGATGCTACAAAGAGAGGATACCTATAATTCAGTAGTTTAGCTAAATGTTTTTTTCCTAGTTGCATTGTTTTGTGAACATTTTATTTTGAAATCAAAGAAGCATCAATCTTGCTTTTAAGCTTCTGCAAATATTTGCATCTAATCTCAGAGCATTCCGGGAACATTATACATAGCCTCATATTGCTAAACTTTAACATCATTTGTGCACATTTCGATAGTGCCATCACGGTCAGTAGTGCAGTCTGAGTTCACAGCATTTCCTTAGAGCTCTTACCCTAATAATAAAAGCTTTGCATTAATGAACCATGAATACAAGTCCAAGCAGCATTAACATATGGACACAAATATTACCTTAACTGCAGACCGTGCCCTTCTCTGATCCATAATGTGGGACTGTAAAGGGTTTGTGCTGCAGGGGTTGAGCCTACTTGTCTCAAGGACACGTGAAAACTTGTTGTCCTTGACCCCAAATAATGTCCTGAGCTCTTGTTATAGGGGAATTCCCCACCCTTGGTTGTCCACAGCCCCCACCCTCCATGTTTTGAGACGTTCAGAACATTCATTTCTGCCCATTTAGTGCAAACTGCTGTTTGCTCCTGGGAGGCATTTCACACCTATTCAAATCCCAATTACTGACTGGGAGAAGTTGGAGAGTCCATGCAAATTAGTTTTCTGGAACTTCAGGCAGGGAAACGATTGAATTTTTAAAATTATTTTTCATATATATTTATTAAAATCCAACTTCACCAATAATAGATAAGGCCACATCTCTAATATACAGGAAAATTATGAACAATGCACCCGACCCCCTCAGGGCTCTGCGAGAGGCGTGTAAAGCAGACATTGGGATGCTGGAGGACGATGACTGGGTGAAGGCGATTAAAAGCCTGAGGGAGGTGGCGATATGTGCACAATTTCTGCCTGATACCACTCCGTATTCTCTATAGGTCTTACTCCTCCAGACCACTCCTGCATAATTTGGGGTGCTGTAACACAAACCATTGTGCCAGGTGCTGTCAGGAAACTGGTTCCTTCTTCTATATCCTCTGAGGGTGCCCTTGCATTAAAAAATACTGGTTGGGGGTAACGCAAATTATGTCTGAAGTGATGGGCCAAGCAATACAGCTGGAGACTAGGTGGCATATATTGTGTGTGATGGGTGAGGAGACTTAGCCGAAATACCAAAAATTCTGGCTGATGGTTGCGGCTAAGGTAGCTAAGAGGAATATCGCCAAGTCCTGGGGGCGAGCCTCCCTCCGAGGGTGGGACAATGGAAATCCATCTTACGTTAGTGCTGCGCTGCAGAAATAGTGGTCTGAGAGTAGAGGTTGCATTGGAAGTGGGGAAAGGTTTGTGGTCAGTGGGTTGAGTATCGGGCCTTTGAGGGTTGTAGGGTCCAGAGCTGAAAAGGTAGGGTGCTGGGAGATTTTTTGTGATCCGATTATAATGTATGAAAGTTAATATCGACATGTAAGGCACCTCCGTTTATCTGGTGCCAGATGTGCTGGATGTAGGTGCTGCAATGCAATGTACTGTGCTTGATACCACACAGCCTATTGTTGTGACATTATGCTCTGCAACTGAGAAATGTTTAATAAACATAATTCTTTAAAAAATAATCCGACTTCACCTTAAATTTGATTGGCAATAACTCTTAAAAGTAGTTGTTTAGTTATTTTTCTAGCTAGTCCCATTCCTAGATACATTATTGGGAATAAAACTATTTACCCTGCTATAGTCGGGCTACACAGGGTCCTTTTTTACATCTTGTAGCATATAACAGGGACTTACCTATATGTTAAATATACCAATTAAGAATATACCACTTACTACTGGTTAATAGGGCAATGTACACAGAGTTCTAAAACCAGCAGAATATAGGGTCCAGCAAGAGGCAAAAACACGGGGGTGGCCAGACAGAAACATGGATATCCCAACCTGATACACGATCACACAGGTGTCCAACAGTCTGTTTGTTTGATGCATGATCACACAGTAGCCCTAGAATCTGTTGGTTTATATAGACTTTGAAAGAAATCGGATTATTAATTTGGGCAACTACCTACCTCAAGGAATAATAACAATCCTTATCCGGCTGAACCCTCCAAGTCACTAAATTGACCTGAGCTCAACCCCCTGGTAGCTATGCCGCAGAGCATAACTGGGTCTGTTGCTGGGCCATAGCCATACGGGGGGTGTAGGGTGGGAGGGACATTTGAGGGCCCTGCCATCCTATATTAATATTTGCCCCCCAAATGACTGAAGCGGCTGGCACAGTATTTACCTAATTGAAAAACAAAAGGTTGGCACAAAGTTGAGGTTGCAAGGTGCTGCAGCACACCCAAATAACCATCCTGCAGTTCAGAAGGTGAACGAACAATACAAATGCCTTTAGATTTTGTTTTTATCTTGGACATTCCTTTGTGTTCCAAGACCGGTTAAATGTCAGGCTATGTCTTCTGACAAATTGCTGATTATTCCTGTAACTGGAGATGCTGTTTACTTTTCTTTATTTGACTACAAAGTGAACTATGTGACAATCTGACATGGGTACAGGCAGGACCACTGAAATTATGCGGCACAGGAGGCCAAAATTATGCAGCAAGGTTGACCAAATTATTCAAGTCTACTTTCATGGCCTTGGCTGCCGAAATAGTTATTTTGATGACTAAATTATGTGGCAAGGAAACATAAATTATGCGACTTAATGCTGCACTTTTTGCGATAGTATTTATGTTTTTGTCATTTTTGCACAATAGAGCCATCTGGGTAAAGGTTTCACTTCATTGGTACCAGTACCACATCCACATACAGCAATAAGTAACTGAAAGGTGACCAGACAGCCTTTGCAAAGGACCTTCCACTGCGAGCAGCAGCATGTGTTGCAGCACGTTTAATAACTTTTGATTAGTTTGAGCTAGAAACAAATTATGCATACAATTGCTGCAGATAATGCATTATGTGGCAAGTGCAGCAAATTCATAATTATGCAAAATCCCAGTGGCCCTGAATAGAAGGAGTGCAAAAACAAAAACTATAGGATGCCAATTTGTTTCTAAAACAACATACATTTAAATGCCTGTAAATGAACTGTACCAATATTTCAACATATATCAGCAGTTAGGAAAGCACAAATATGTAATTCTGAAGTGTTTTGGAAAAAAAGATTTTAGAGGCTCAAAACAAATCTTGGTGATGCCCAAATTATACATATTTAATTGTACAGTGTTGCAGTATTTGTATTGCGCTTACTACCCCTATGATTGGCAGTGAAGCTCTTATCAACATGTGCAGCAAACACCATATAAGGGCATTGTCATTTGTTTGCAATCCTGTATGGGAAATGTTTCCAAGTCATGCGTAACTACCACACAGGTGTGGTTATCGTATGAGGAGATGCAGGGTGTAAGAGTGTAGTGGATGATGAAGTGTGAGAGACACAGACGTGCAGTTTTTGGTTTTTCAGTACATAAAAATCAGATGTTTGTTAAGCGCGACTACTCACCCGTAAGGATCTCCAGGTACTGGGGGTGGGGGTCGCAGTTTCCAGTCCATCAAGGAGGGTGTCTGTCGAAGAGCCAGGTTTTGAGGTTTCTTGCAAAGTTGGGGAGCGATGTTGTCTGTCTGTTGGTGAGCGGAAGGTCGTTCCAGGCTTTGGCCGCAAGGAAGGAGAAGGAGTGGCCTCCCGATCTGGTCTTTTTGGTGTGGGGGACAACTGCGTAGGAGAGCTGGGCTGATCGTAGGGTCCTTTGGGGTGCGTGGAGTTTGAGTCGGCTGTTTAGGTATGCTGGTCCGGTGTCGTGGAGGGCCTTCTGAGCGTGGGTTAGCATCTTGAAGGTGACTCTAGCTTCGATGGGGAGCCAGTGGAGTGTGAGCAGGTGCTGGGAGATGTGGCAGTGTCTTGGCAGGTTGAGGACCAGTCTTGCGGCGGCGTTTTGGATGTTCTGTAGCTTGCGGGTGAGGTTTTTGTTTATTTCGGCATAGAGTGCGTTGCCGTAGTCGACCAGGGCGTGAGTGACGCTCTTTCTGAGTTCGAGGGGGATCCATTTGAAGGGCTTACGTAGGAGGCGGAGGGTGTGGAAGCAGGAGGATGAGATGGAGTTGATCTAGCGGTCCATTTGAGCTCTGAGTCCAGGATGATTCCCAGGTTGCGTGTGTGGTCCATGGGGGTGGGCGGGCTTCCGAGGGCGGTGAGCCACAAGGTGTCGTTCCAGGCATCGGGGTTTGGGCCCATGATGAGTACTTCTGTTTTGTTGGTGTTTAGCTGTAGGCAGCTGTTTTTCATCCATTTGACGACAGCTTCCATGCCTTCTCGAAAGTTGTCTGGCGGTGTTGGGTTCATGGATAGGGAGAGGATGAGTTGGGTGTCATCTGCGTATGTCACAATGTTGAGTCAGTAGGTTCTGATGATGGAGGCGAGCGGAGTCATGTAGACGTTGAAGAGCGTAGGGCTGAGGGAGGACCCCTGGGGGACTCCACAGGTGGTAAGTGTAGGGTCCGAGAGGAAAGGGGGAGTCTGACCCGCTGTGTTCTGCCGGAGAGGAAGGAGCGGATCCAGTCGAGGGTCTTGTCTTGGATCCCTGTGTCGTGGAGTCTGCGTATTAGGGTGCGGTAAGAGATTGTGGTGGGGGGCAGGGGTCCGTAGGGACCCCGGAGTGGATTGACTTCATCGTCTTCAGTGTGTCTTCGGTGGTGAGGGCTGTCCAGTTGTTGCTCGCTGGCTTCAGGGTGTCGGGGTGGTTGGTGAGGGTTCAGTGTGTGTTGGTTGTCTTCGTCAAAGTTGTCATAGATGCTCTTGCTCTTGTGGTGGAAAAAGGTGCTGAGTTTGTCGCAGAGATCTTGTGAGGGAGGGATGCCGGTGGACTCGCTGGTGGGTTGGGCGAACTCCTTGATGATGTTGAAGAGTTCTTTGCTGTTGTGTGCATGAGTGGGGATTCTGTCTTCAATCGCTTTTTTCCTACTTTTTCTGATGAGTTGGTGGTGGGCGTTGGTGGCAGCTCTGAAGTTGTTGTGGGCTTCTGTGGATTTGGTGTTCCTCCAGGTCTTTTTGAGGCGGTGGCAAGTGCGTCTGGACTCTCGAAGTTCAGTGGTAAACCATCTAGCTTTCTTGGCGTGGGTGTTGTTGTTTTTCTTGAGGGGGGGGCTATGGTATTGGTGCTGTCGGAGATCCATCTGTGCAGGGTTCGGGTTGCGGTGTTGGGATCGTCATTTTCCACGATGCTTGGGGTGGATTTGCTGAGTGATGAGGTTAGCTGGTCATCGGTGATTCTGGGCCAGTTTGTTCGTGGGAGCAGGTGCTGGTGTCTGCGGATGGTGGGTGTTCTGAAGGTGAAGTGGGCGCATCGATGGTCAGTCCATGGGAGTTTGGTGGTGTGGCTGAAGGTGATGGAGTTTCCTGTTGTGAAGAGCGGGTCAAGGGGGATTCCTGCTGAGTGTGTGGGTTCGGTCACGATCTGGCGGAGTCCAATGTTGTGGAGGTTGTCCAGGAGGGATGTGGTGCTGGGGTCCAGTTGGTTGTTGAGGTCTCCCAATAGGGTGTAGTTGGTGGACACGATGGCATGCGGGGAGATGATGTCTGTGATGGAGTTGGCTAAAAGTCTGCGGGGTCCAGAGGGTCGGTAGATGAGGGTTCCTCGGAGGGTGGAGGTAGCGCTTGCCAGTATCTTGAAGTGAAGGTGTTCCATCAGGACTGTGGGCTCGTCGGGGAGTGTGCTCAGGCGGAGGGTGGATTTGTGGACCATGGCAATTCCTCCTCCCGGGCGGGTGGGGAGGTCCTTCCTGGAGATCTTGTATCCTTGGGGAATGGTGATGGAGATGTCCGGTCCCGAGGTGGTGTTGGTCCAGGTTTCGGTAAAGAATGCTATGCCCGGGGTGGTGCTGTTGAGGAGGTCCCAGATTTCTGTGGCGTGTTTGTGGAGGGATCAGATGTTGAGGAGGATGCATTGCAGGGTCTTCGGTTCAGTTGTGTTCTTGCAGGAGGGTTGCGCTGGGTCCGTGGTCTTGGCGGTGCTGCAGGTGTGCCGGCAGCGGTGACAGCTGAAGGGTCCGTGGGTGTTGGCTGGTGATACTAGCTTGCAGTTGTTGTTGCGGCCTGGGTTGAGAGCGTGGAGTGCCACTGGGCCGCAGCATTGGTGGTGCAGAGATCCGAGGTTCCTGACGCTGGTCGCAGTTGGGTCGCGGACGGACGCAGACGGGCTTGCCTTTGGCGCACCGGCGGCGCGCCCGCGCAGTGGCCGCCATTAAATAGGGTCGGGTAGGGCTGGACAGCTGAGAGGCGGGAGTGGGGAGGGGAGCTGGATTGGGCCGGTCGCACTGGTCGTGCTGGGGGGGGGGGAAGGGCCGCGGGGGCAGCAACGGTGGGGAAAAAGGAAAAAGGCAAAAAGAGAGAAAAGTGCAAATAAGGCGGCAAAAGTGCAAGTAAGAGTGGAGGAAAGACACAGGGGACACGGAAGGAGAATGAAAGGGGGAGATTAAGATGATGGTAAAAAACGAGTGAAAAACGGAGGAAAGACACAGAAGGAGAATGAAGGGGGAGCTTTAAATGAGGGGAAAACGACAGAAAACGGAGCAAAGACCCAGAAGGAGAGTGAAGGGGGGAGATAGAAGTGAGGGAAAAAACGAGTGAAAAAGGAGAGAAAAAGCAGAGCGAGAGAATGGAGACAGAGGTCCACTGGACCACCAGGGATGAGGCGCAGATGAAACCCGCGGGTGGAGGGCCTCTAACACCAACACTCGAGAGTGCAGGGGCTCGGGGGGAGGCCTCACTTAATGGTGGAGCTGCAAGGGAGGGAGAGCAATTTCACTGACATTGAGTCAGTGGTCTTGTACACTGACAGCTTTTAGCAGCTCTGCTGGTCCCATTATGCTATTTCTTACGATAAGAGTCTGCTTAGCTGGTTACTGCACTGGGTTGTCCAATCACAAATATTCTGTATAGATGTGGGCCTCAGCTAAGTGTCCTTGTGAAATGTAAAGAAGTGGTCATAGTGTATAGCTATGTGGGACCTGCTGGTCCTTTGATTGACCCGCAGTTTGTAACAGATTCCTTACCTGTTCATTTGCTGGTGGGTAGTTTATTGGCTGCACAGTAATGGTAATGGACAACTCTCACTGCATATATGTCTTATGTGAATGTAAGAGGTGTAAGTTCCAGTTGGCTTCCGACCTCTGAGGGTTATGGTATTAGTTTGGGACAGAAATGAGCTACTTACCCCGGTGGTGACCCATAGTCAGCCCTTCATACCTGATCTGCCTTTCAAAAGCAGTTTGCTGGTTGGTTTGTTCCCAATCTTTGGATTGTAAGGTGAAGATTAAGCTCGAGGGTGTGAATGTCTTTCCAGGATCTGTTGCTGGGATGTGTCGTGGTGTCGTTGTCTTGGAAATAGCCTTGTTGTCAACTCTCTTAAGTGTATCTGCTTCTGGTTGCTTCTACTTCTGGCCGGTAGTGAGTTCCAGAGAATTGCACTGAGAAAGCAGTGCCTCCAATGGATTTCTTTCAGTAAGGTGGTGTGATAAGTGGCGCTAGCCTGGAATGCAGTGTCCTGTTTTGTTTGTATTGTTGAATTTAGCTTTTAGGTCTAGCAGTCCTTTTCCTTGGAGGCTCTGTGGACAATGCAAAGAGCCTTGAACCCTGGCCTCCTTGCTATAGGTAATGCATGGAGTGATGGCAAGACTGGAGTCATGTGTTCTCTAGGGTGAAGGTGGAGAAGTCATCTTTCAGCAGCATTTTGGATGAATTGTATTTTTCATTTGATTACTTCGGGTGTGCCAAGGTGGCATAGTCACGCTTGGAGATTGCCAGTGCGTGAATGACTTGCAGTTTCTGTTGGTATTCTAGGTATGAGAGGAAGCTGCATAGTGTTTTCATTGTGTGGAGGCACTCTGTGTGACATTGACATGTGGTATCCAGTATAGGTCTGAATCCCTGGTTAACCCAAGGTTTCCGATTTCTCTTGATATCGTTGGAGGGGCTTGAAGTCCCTTCGGCCACATGGCAGTAGATTGGTGTTTTTTTCTGTTGTCTTCAGGTCATTCTCTATGCCTTTGAAGTATTTAGCTGTAGATGGTTATTCCTCCTGCGTGGCTTTATGGCCTGAAGGACCACAATCCACCACCACCAGCCACAGGTTGCACGAAGAAGCTGGAACAAGATCACAGCCGACCAACTCGCCGCATCCCTGAGCCAGCACCCTCCCGCCAGCTCAGCGAACCCCAGCCAGGCCGCCGACAACCTCACGAAGTGAATCAGCAACTGCGCGGACGAACTCGCCCCTCTGAGGACCCCGCCCAGCAGACCCGGCAGCAAGAAGGCCCCTTGGTTCACCGACGAACTCAAATGCTCCAAGAAGAACTGCCGAGCCCTCGAGAAAGCCTGGAGAAGAGACCCAACACCGGACAACATGACTACCCTCAAGCTCGCCACCCGAAAGCACCATCAACTGATCCACGCCACCAAGAAAACAGCATTCAAGGACCGCCTGGACAACAACGCACACAACAGCAAGGAACTCTTCAACATCGTGAAAGAGCTCTCCAACCCCAACGCCGGAAACAACGACATCACCCCATCGCAAAACCTCTGCAACTCCCTCGCCTCGTACTTCCACAACAAGATCGCTGACATACACAACAGCTTCAGCACACAAACAACGCCCCCCACGACCACACCAACGCCCCCCACCACCACCCTCAGCGCCTGGACACCGATCAACACCGAAGACACCATCCGCACGATGAACTCCATCCACTCCGGATCCCCAACCGACCCCTGCCCTCACCACGTCTTCAACAAGGCCGACGCTGTCATCGCACCCCACCTGCGGGACATCATCAACACCTCCTTCGACACCGCCACCTTCCCGGAGAGCTGGAAGCACGCCGATCTCAGCGCTCTACTAAAGAAACCAACAGCGGACCCCACCGAACTCAAGAACTACCGCCCCATCTCGCTCCTCCCGTTTCCAGCCAAAGTCATCGAGAAGACAGTCAACAAGCAGCTGGCCGCCTTCTTCGAGACGAACGGATCCCTCGACCCCTCACAGTCTGGCTTCCGGGCCAACCACAGCACCGAAACCGCCCTCATCGCTGCCACCGATGACATCCGAGCCCTGCTGGACAACGGAGAAACAGCGGCCCTCATCCTCCTAGACCTCTCCGCAGCATTCGACACTGTCTGCCACCGCACCCTAGTGCAGTGCCTCAACAACGCCGGAATCCAGGAGAAGGCACTGGATTGGATCATCTCCTTCCTCGTTGGAAGGACACAGAGAGTTCGCCTACCCCCGTTCAGATCTGCAGCAACAGAAGTCATCTGCGGCGTTCCCCAAGGCTCCTCGCTCAGCCCCACCCTCTTCAATGTCTACATGAGCCCCCTTGCGGCCATCGCACGCCAACACAACCTCAACATCATCTCCTACGCCGACGACACACAGCTGATCCTCTCCCTCACCAACGATCCCGCCACCGCCAGAGCCAACCTACACCAAGGGATGAAAGACGTAGCCGAATGGATGACGACCAGCCGCTTGAAACTGAACTCAGACAAGACGTAAGTCCTCATCCTTGGCTCCTCGCCCTCTGCCTGGGACAACTCCTGGTGGCCCCCCACCCTGGGCACCGCACCCAAACCGACAGACCACGCACGCAACCTGGGCTTCATCCTGGACTCCTACCTCTCCATGACCAGACAAGTCAACGCCGTCTCCTCGTCTTGTTTCAACATCCTGCGCATGCTACGTAAGATCTTCCGGTGGATCCCCACCGAGACCAGGAAGACGGTCACCCAGGCCCTCGTCACCAGCCGTCTGGACTACGGCAACACCCTCTACGCCGGAACCACCGCCAAGCTCCAGAAGAGACTCCAGCGGATCCAGAACGCCTCAGCGAGACTCATCCTCGACATCCCCAGACACAGCCACATCTCCAGACACCTGAGAGACCTGCACTGGCTCCCGGTCAACAAGAGAATTACCTTCCGGCTCCTCACCCATGCACACAAAGCCCTACACAACCAAGGCCCGAGTTACCTCAACAGCCGCCTCAACTTCTACGCTCCCAAACGCCATCTCCGATCGACCAGTCAAGCCCTCGCCGCCGTCCCCCGCATCCGAAGAGCGACAACAGGAGGAAGGTCCTTCTCCGACCTGGCCGCCAAGACCTGGAACTCCCTCCCTCCCGACCTACGCCTGACCCAAGACCACCTCTCCTTCAGGAAGAAGCTCAAGACCTGGCTGTTCGAGCAGTAGCGGACCCCCGTCCCCCCCAAGCGCCTTGAGACCCTCTGGGTGAGTAGTGCGCGCTATAAATGCCTTTGATTGATTGATTGAAGGCCGTCATCAAGTTTTAAATTGTAGATTTCTTCCCGACCATCCATTTTTAAAATGATTTGGTTGTCACCTGCATAGTTGTAACAGGTGAGGTTGGAAGATTTAATCAGGTTTGATAGGAGACTTTGGTAGATGCTGAAAAATAGGAGATATGATGGATCCCTGAAGGGATGCCGCAGCGTTGTGTGTGAGGAGCTGATGTGAAAGGTGGTCTCAACGCCCGTTCACAGTCGCTGCTGAGGGTTTGCCAAGAATTCAATGGGCCTTAGCGAATCTCCCTTCTCCCCTTTCACATATGGTATATATGGTATATATCAGAAATAACATGCACTCAGTACATCATATTAATCTCAAATATAGTTAATTTGTTCCATAATATAACACTGTCCATCAGAATGTCATTTGAATTTTAAATCTTTTAATCTTCTGGTTTCTAAAAGGTTTCTTATAATTCCAACGTACCACAATCCATTTAGTAAGTTCATAGACAGCCGCCACGTTTTCTCCCTTTGGTACTTTTTCAAGGTTCAGCTAAATTAGTCCCTATGCTGTTGTTTATTTTTACATTTTCAAACACGTCAGTACCTGCCAAATATTGCATGAGTACATGCACAGTGGAATTTCTTCCCCCTTTCCCAGTGGTCGTGGTCCTTGACAGCCTGCTATGTCACCATGAGCTGCTATGACCGGCTATCTATCTTTCAAAAAAAGATTAATATCTAGATAACCCTGCCAGGCTCCACATGCTGATGTTTCATCTCCTTGAACCAAATATTCTGTAAACTATAAACCCTGCACCCGAGTCTGAAAGAATTTGGAATATTATTACTTTATTGATCGACCAATAGCATGATCATAACCAGCATAAAATCACAAATACACACATTCTCACATGATACATTTAAGAACGTTTCTTAAAGTAATGTATTAAAACCTTACTGTAGATCAACTGTCAGTCATAAAAATTACATTTTTACTATTCTAAAAAATAGTGATACAAATATATGACACATGTATTAAAATCAGTCTGACCCCAGCACGTATTGCGACAAGGCTTTCGATCTCTGCCACCAGGCATATAACCGGTATCTAGGTTTTGGAATGACAATCCACTTTGTTCGGGTTGGACTGTTCCCATGAGGCACAGGGTCAGACTGATTTGCATATGGCCATGTCTGAACTGGGGTGGCAGAGTGGGCTAAAGAACGGTGATGGATTAAACCCAGATCAGTTGACTGGGGGCGAGTGCTTGCAATGTTCAACACTCCGTCCATCATTTCCTTTGGTTTTTGCTTTGTTCGCCATAAGTTGGCAGGGTATGCTCAGATGTGAGTCCCTTGCTCACTTTGCCACTGGATTCAAGCAAGCCTGGCTGAAGACGGCTGAAATGCCAGAAACCGGTCCTAGGAAGCTTGTTTTCGGTCCAGGGAAGACATGGCTTGGCAGTTCGGGCTGGACTGTTCCCATGAGGCACAGGGTCAGACTGATTTGCATATGGCCATGTCTGAACTGGGGTGGCAGAGTGGGCTAAAGAACGGTGATGGATTAAACCCAGATCAGTTGACTGGGGGTGAGTGCTTGCAATGTTCAACACTCCGTCCATCATTTCCTTTGGAATCCACTTTGTTGTGTCTAACCGGAATATACGTAGCGCTTCGGAGGGGTGTGAGAAGGAAAGCAGTCGTCAAGCTGGAATAATCCAAGTTTTCCTTATGCTTCCATACGCAGGGAACATGAAAATAAAATGCTCTATGGACTCTTGGGCAATCTGACAAGATGGGCACACGGGAGAGATTATTGCATTTGTCCAGCTATTTTTCCAGGCATTTAATTGAAGAGTCCCTAGCCTAAATTGAATATAAAGTGCTCGTGCCTGGGGTGGTTCAATTTCGTCCATATACATGTCGAAGTTAAAACAGCTTTTAACATTTAAAAATTGCAGGGTTAAAGTGCAAAAACAACAGTTGATGGACAGAATGTAGAACAATGTCATACATTCACCCCAGTACAGAGATCTGGGCCTAAATCCATCGTTTTTTTGCATATCATGCCATTCCAGTTTGAACCCAGCCATATGCAAATCAGTCTTGACCCTGTGACCCATGGGAACAGTTCAGCCCGAACTGCCAAGCCAGGTCCTCCCTGGACTGGAAACAAGCATCCAAGGACCGGTTTCGGTGTTTCACACCTCTTCAGCCAGGATACCTTGATTCCAGTGGCATGGAGAGCACGGGACCCACGTCTGGGCATACACTTCCCACACGGGGTGACAAATGCAAAAACAACAGTTGATGGACAGAATGCAGAACAATGTCATACATTCACCCCATTACAGAGATCTGGGCCTAAATCCATCGTTTGTTTGCTCACCATGCCATTCCAGTTTGGACCCAGCCATATGCAAATCAGTCTTGACCCTGTGCCTCATGGGAACAGTCCAGCCCGAACTGCCAAGCCAGGTCCTCCCTGGACTGGAACCAAGCATCCTAGGACCGGTTTCGGGGTTTCATCCCGCTTCAGCCAGGATAGCTTGATTCCAGTGGCATGGAGAGCACAGTATTGTTACAGAAGCAATTTATAAAATCCCAATATGTCTTCTTTAGCAGAGGGGTAATTCTTTTTATAATAGAACTAGGGGCCTCCCACAACTTACCCAAGCCCGACCTATACAACCACTTCCTGACCCTATTAAACCAGGGCAATTCGCCTTTCTGACTTTGGAGGGTTATTAATTCCTCTACTGCTTCTTTTACAGGGATCTCCGTATTATTAATCCAAATTCTATCCCAAAACATCAATGCTTTGAGAACGGCAAAATGTGAAATGGATTTGATCCCTTTATCGAGGCGTAGTGGTAATATTGGTGTGTTTATTGGAATACTGAGGATTGCCCTTAAAAATGTATTTTCCGCTACCTCTATCTGTTTTGTATTCTCCATGCCCCACAGTTCAGCTCCATATAGGGCTGCCCCTGGCCTTTGGGCCTGTGTATTTCAAGTGTGGGGGAGATTAGGCGAAAAGTTGAGCTCCTTACCTCCTTGCTATTTCAATTATAATTGATCTCTCTAGACATCTCCGCAGAACGTCGGCGAACATTTTCTGATTTTTATATATTGTAATTAATGTTCTATGTAGTGTGAATCTGCTTTTTTAAATGTATTGACTCATTTGAAGCTCTGCTTTATCTTTATCTAATTTATGGTCGTAGCAAATACAATTCTGTTTTGAGGCCCCATGCACTCGATGTACTAAATGCATAAAACTAGGTGAACATTTGGGGTAGTGTTTTCATAGGGAGAAGTGTGGAAATGCTGGATGGTAAGAATCTAATGGATCCTTACCGATTTATGGAATTTTCCTTCACAGAAATATAAGGACAAGCTGTGATTAATCCGAAGTTTGGTGTTTGCAGGGCATTCTGGGGAAGAAAAGGTATTGGGATCCATGCAGGCCAAGCCTCCCCAGACTACAGTATTTGGCTGGTTTTCTGAAATGTCATGGCCTAGCAGGCTTTTCCTGGGTGCTGACCGAGCCCTGGCATAAATACTGTAGCTGCCCATATTGCCAGAATGGGTCGATTTGCAAGGCAGAATCTTGATGTTTCCTTGTGTCTTGAGGGCTTGGGGAGCCTTTCCTTTCACAGGCAATAGCTGAATCACACAAATGAAGTACTATTGTTGGTGGGACAAGTTAAGGAACAGTGTTTGGTAGGACAGATGTGGATCCCCACAGACTCCATATGTGCAGCCTGCTTACACTTTTATTTTGCTGTGTAACATCAGGGCATGCTGCACAATACAGCAAAATAAAAAAATCACACTTGGGACTCATGGGAAGTATTTCCCTCTCATCCTGACTTTGATTTTGGAAAAGAAAATGTTTCTGGAGTTTCATTTTCTTTTCCAGTGCTATGGACGAATTGTTGAAGTCCAACGCACTGTGAAGGTAGGGTGGTGGAGGTCAACCGGTCTTTGTTTGCCATAAATCAGTTAAAACCCAGCAAATCCATGCAGCCTGAGGTTATATCCAATAAAAACTGATAACCAGCTGCAGGGATGTGATGACCACATTGCTCTAACTTCTTTGTTCCATGGCTGCAGGGAACTTCTACAGTTCTAGGAGGCCCACAGGATGGTTTGTGGAGAACAGCGAAAATCACAGTGGTCATAGAAAGGTGGCAGGTACTACTAATGGCCATGCACATCCATGAAAATGTTTAAGTTGCCATGCATGGGCTATGGAGCAGAAGGCTAGAAAGAGAATAAAACATATTGAGAAGCACAGAAAAGATAGAAGAGAAGATAGAAAAGATTCTAGAAGAGCAGAGAAGATTGAGAGAAAGGAGAGTAAATAAAGTCAAAAAGAGGGAGAGCAGGAGAGACGGGAATTGGAAGATAGATGTGGCAGCACACAGAAAGGGGTAGTGGGGGAAAAGGTTGTGAGAGGCAGTGGGGAGAGAGATTAGGAGTTGGGAAGAGAATAGAGAAAGTAAGAGAGCCTAAAGGAGCAAAATGAGCACTAGATACACATAGAGAAAAAGGTGAGTTGAAATTTTAAGTGGAATTGATAGTCTATCATGTTTTTGCCAATACATTTGGCCCAAAGTGATTTCAATGAACAATTGTGCTCTTTGTTTTCTAAAAGGTATCTTAATGTAAGATCACAAAATCACCTTACAAAGTGGCATTTAAAGTCCTTATAAGGTCTAACCATTGTTACTTGATCCACAGTGTTTTTTTGCAAATTACTTAGCATTCCCCCCCCCCCGTCCTCCCCCCTGTATTTGTTAATTCATACTCTTGGTGAGAAGTACTGACGCCTTCTATTTTAATGCATATCTGCCCTGTCTACATTTACTGGTATTGTTGCTCGACAGTACAACTTGCTTGCCGAGAAGTCCATGTTCTATTAAGGAGTTGATTCTGCTTTCTAATGAACATTTAAATATGGCAATCGCTTAACTGTTTCAAAACATGAAGCTTGACTTTTATCCGCACCTGTAATAACACAAAACAGTCCCACTACACATAATGCTTTCCCATTTCTAGTACATCTGGCAGACCGGCTATGCTTTCTGCGTTCACCACTCAAAGTGCATGCTTGTCCAAACAATGTTAGCCACATAGCGGGTGCCACCTTGATGATTAATACGAGGAGTCTACTGCATGTTAAAGAGTAGAGAATGTCCTTAATTCCAGACGTGGTGGACTCTGTAGCATCCAAATGAGGTACCATGCAAGCTGCAGCAACGAGAGATACTATCACAGAGCAGGATCATAGGTGCAAACTGTCTAACCACCAATCAAAGCCTTAAAGACTGCGCTGCTACATGCCCTTCTACGGCTCTCCTAACTGGAGATGGTACTAGTATCCCTGGCCAGGTCACAGGCCTCAAATAGACCCATCGCAGGCCTACACAATCGCCTATACTTTACCAAGCCTTGCTGTTTTGCTTGTGGATGTCTAGCAGTGGCCTCCTGTTGTACAGCACCTTTTGCACAACATGCCTGTAACTACGAGGGGTTTTCTCAGTGTTGGAGCCTACTTCAAGTCCATGCAGTTTTGACTGGTGTTGACCAAATCTAATTGAAATATCCATCTTTAGTCACAATCTTACAGTGAAATTCATTGTGGGGCCTTCCCAACCTCCCCGGTAAAATGACCTTTTCATTCTATTTCGTTTTCACCATTATTGCAGACTGAAAATGTTTAAAACACTGAGCTAATCCTGATGAATAAGCTCCAAGCTCTCTGTAAGGTTATTTTAAGTTAGTGGGATGATCTATTAAAACTTCTCTTACAAAGTTGGGTGGAGTTGGGAAGCTCCACACTTAACCTCTTCTGTGCCCATGACGAGATAGTCTCGTCATGGAGCACGGTCGCGCTGTGCCCATGACGAGACTATCTCGTCATGAACCCCACCCGCGTGTGCAACGCCCGGCACAGGAGGGGGAAAGGGCGAGGCACAGAAGGGGTTAATGAAGCAGATGAAGTTTCCTATGTTTACATGAGGTAAGGTTTATACTTTCGGGCCTTTCAGGTGTGAGGATTTCCTTATGCAATGTGTGCCATGTAGGACTTCTTCCAGCAAAACAATTGTGGTGTGTGGTGGCTGGACATCCTCCCCCTGACTTATGAGATGTGGGAGGGAGAGCTCCATACTGAGGCCAGCTATATTAAAGAAAGAAAAAAAAATTCACAAGCTTTGCTTTTTACAAACCCAACAGTTTAGAAAACGCACAAAGTTGCGAGTCAGCCTACTTTACAACTAACACCCCTCTGCTTTTGGATTGTGGAAAGTTGATTGAGTGTGCTTTACTGTGAAACTGGTCCTAGGATGTTTGTTTCCGGTCAAGGGAAGACCTGGCTTGGCAGTTCGGGCTGAACTGTTCCTATGAGGAACAGGGTCAAGACTAATTTGCATATGACTGGATCCAAACCGGAATGGCGTGGTGAGCAAAAGAATGATGAAGGGTGCAGCCCAGATCTGTGACTTGGGGTGAGTGTCTGAAAAGTTTCAGTGCTCCGTCCATCATCTTGTGTTTTCTTTGTTTGCTCTAAGTTGGCAGGGTATGCCCAGACGTGGGTCCCTTGCTTACTTTGCTCTTGTATTCAAACGTGCCTGGCTGATGAGGGGTGTTACCCCAAAGCCGGTTCCAGGATGCTTGTTTCCGGTCCAGGGAATACATGGCTTGGCAGTTCGGGCTGGACTGTTCCCATGATGCACAGGGTCAAGACTGATTTGCATGTAGCTGGGTCTGAACTGAGGTGGCGAAGTGAGCTAAAGAATGATGATGGATTCAACCCAGATCTTTAACTGGGCGTGAGTGTATGAAAAGTTTCAGCGCTCCTTCCATCATCTCCTTGTGTTTGCTTTGTTCGCCCTACGTTGGCAGGGTATGCCAAGACTTGGGTTCCTTGCTCACTTTGCCACTGGAGTCAAGCTAGCCTGGCTGATGAGGGGTGTTACCCCGAAACCGGTCCAAGGATGCTTGTTTCCGGTCCAAGGGAAGACCTGGCTTGTCAGTTCGGGCTGGACTGTTCCCATGAGGCACTGGACTGTTCCCATGAGGCACAGGGTCAAGACTGATTTGCATGTAGCTGGGTCTGAACTGAGGTGGCGAAGTGAGCTAAAGAATGATGATGGGTTCAGCCCCGATCTGTGACTGGGGGTGAGTGTCTGAAATGTTTCAGTGCTCCGTCCATCATCTCCTCGTGTTTGCTTTGCTTTACTGTTTACCTTAAAAAATCTATGCATTCCTTCACATGGAATCGTAGTGTGGACCCTGAATACCAAAACCAGCATACCGATGACGCAGAATATCGATGACCGAATATGCAATACAATATCGACCGGTAAAAAGATACACATTTTCTATACCTTACTCCACATGTAGGTACCTACACGATATGCATATATCTTCATGGTATGAAGATGTAGAGCAATAGTAAATCTACACTTCCTATATGCACTTACCTTAAATATTTTGTCCCACGAGATTCTGGGGATCGATATTTAATTATTAAGTATTTGTGAAAGAATGCACCCATAGAGTACAGCATTAATGTTTGATCATAGCTGCGGGCCATGCCCCCTGAAAATATACTTTTGGCCACGGGCTTGGTCTGTTGGCTGGTATGGCTCTTCCTGCTCCTTTTATTCCTTAAAACTTGTAAACTTTCCACTGAGTTGTTCAAAGTTCTCAATGTCTCCTCTCCTCTCTCTGCAGGAACTGAACAAGCGCCTCAAGGCCCCCGTCTCCTCCTTCCTGAAGCACTTATCGGAGCTGATGTACCCTCTACTAGACGGATCAGAGACCGAGTCCGCCTCCTTCACCTGTGAGCAGATGCCCAGCAAGCTCTCCATCCGTGTGAAAAGTGAGCTCTCTGGCCTGCCCTTCTACTGGGATTTCCGCTGCATTGAGGCCAGTGTTGCAATGGTAAGTCTGGCACATTGTGACCTCAGCTGCCCCTGAGACACTCTGTCCTGGTGTTTGAGACACTGACTGCCCCTGGTCGTAGAATGAAAGGTCGGTCTTTCAGCAAAGACAGTGATTTTCAGGAGCTGCAGCCTCCTTTTCCTCTTTCTTGAGATGGCCTAATTCTGTCTGGGATAGTGTGTCCCTTCCACGGCTGCCCGGCCCCCAAGGAGTCACCGACTGGTGCCCTGACCCACAGTAGGAAATTAGGAGGCCAGTCTGGTCCCGTTGGTCAGATGCACAGGAATATTAACTCTACTGGCTGCCAGTTCTTTAGGGAGCAGCTCTGCACACATGAAGGTGGGGGGGGGGGGGGGGGGTTGTTAAGTGGTCTTCAACTCTTAGTATACATTTGTTTATGAAGGAAAAGCCCAGGACATGCATTATATGCCTTGGTCCCATATGATTACCCTCAGGGGTGTAGCTTGGTCATTAATATTAGGGGGGTGAGTTTCAGATTTTTCAACAATATAATGTTAAAAAACCTACCACATGCAGGGCACATGAGGGGCTTAAGGGTCAGTGAAAATGGAGAGGAATGCGGGATTGGTAGGGGTACTAATGAAAAGAAATCACAATATTTTGTAAAATAATCAACATTTTTAAAACGTTCAGAACCGAGAGCTGGAGGGTGTGTATATGTTTCTAAGGTCTGTATGTAAAATGTCTTGGTGAATTCTGACAGACACCTCACCGAACCAAACTGAGAGCACCTGTACCCAACTATTATCCAGAAAATACATTTATTAGGGGGTTATAACCCCCCTCCCCCTCCAGCTATATCCCTGATGAGCCTACTTGTATATGGCACCCGGGGCGGGTGAGGTTGTGCTGTGGAAGTATGCATGTGTCTCATGCTGTGACTGGAGACTGGGATTATGGAGATATGGTCATTTACAGCAGCCCCCGCCGCCCGGTGAGTTTTGCAGCTTTACCGCCGACCTTTAAACTCCGTCTGTGCCCAGGATCCATTCTACCACTCTAGCTTCCGGATTGTAAAGAGAGAGCGAATGTTCGCTCACTGCTCACCCCTTACACAGGGAGTGCTACTGATTGATCATGTTTATAGACCTACTGAGTATGTACTGATCCAGAGGACGAAGCAGGAGGGTCTCTTTACTCCCATGTCAGACCCTTTCACTTGTACATACATGCCAACCCTCCCGATTCAGGTGGGAGACTTCCAATTTCAAGGCTAGTCTCCCACCTCCTGATTCCTGCATGCAAAAACCTGATTCAAAGTTTTGTGGAACTGCAAAAATATCAAATGTTGACATCTGTCAGGCACGCTCTAATCTCCACCTCCAAGAATACCCCTGACATCAAAGGTTAACGTTTTGTCCTTAATTCTTGGAGGGGAGATTAGAGAATTTGATAGGCTTAGACATTTTATTTTGACAAAAATGAAATGCTGATTATCTGTCACCGAGCATGCCAACAGACACGATCAGGCAGATTGCCTCTCCTTCAATGTAAGTCAGTGGGAAAATACATTCTCTCGACTATTTTTTATAAAATCTCCCACCTATCTGCTCTAAAAGGTTAGCATTTATGTTCGTCTGACCTCAAGCAGGGGCACTAGAGTGCAGTGACACAAACTGAGATCAGTCCCAGTTACACACTGTAGTGCAAGCACGCACTATTTTCTGCCTAGTAATCTGGTTCATTCCGATTGTTGCCACCCCTCAGTCCGTGAGCTTTCCTGAATTTCTTGTGTTTACTCCCTCCGTTTGTGTGCTTTCCTGCTTTTCCCACGTTTACTCCTTCAGTTTGCACGCTTTCCTGCTTTTCCCGTGTTTTCACCCTCACTTCACACGCTTTCCTGCTTTTCCCGTGTTTAGTCCCTTAGTTTGCGTGCTTTCCTGCTTTACCCGTGTTTACTCCCTCAGTTCGCGCGCTTTCCTGCTTTTCCCGTGTTTAGTCCCTTAGTTTGCGTGCTTTCCTGCTTTACCCATGTTTACTCCCTCAGTTTGCGCACTTTCCTGCTTTTCCCGTGTTTTCTCCTTTCACATGCTTTCCTGCTTTTCCCGTGTTTACTCCCTCAGTTTGCACGCTTTCCTGCTTTTCCCGTGTTTACGCTCTCACTTCACACTCTTTCCTGCTTTTCCCATGTATACTCCCTCAGTTCGCGCGCTATCCTGCTTTTCCAGTGTTTGAGCCCTGGAGCTGTTTTTCACCGCACACTTACAGCGCTTCCTCGGGAGCTCCAGATAGCGCTTGAAATAAATGCTCGAATTTTAGCAAGTTAACTTTCTTTTTTTTAATTTTTTTATTTCAAAGTATTTTATTAATTTTTACAGACCGGTTAATTAGCTTTTCCGTTACGAAGTACCAGCCAAACGTGGTTGGTGTTGCCGTAGCTACAGGTAATTGGTATACATGTTTGGCTGCACCCCTTTACATTGACTTGCTAGGAGATTAAGGACAGGGTGATAGAGAGAGAGAGAGAATAGAAAAGAAAGGGTGAAGATAGGTTATAAGAAGTGTTCTATAGTGATGAGCCTAGTCTGGGTTTGTAGCGTTTTGTTTTGTGGACAGCCGTCCCTCCCAAGTGGTGTTACGGAGGTTCATAGGAGTCCAGATATTCGTCAAGTGATTTCCACATCCCCCTAGTAGCTGGCCTCCAGGGTGAGTTTTGCAGTGCTGTGCTATCTGCGCCTCTGAGGTATGTTACCCCGTTGATCCAGCCTTTGTATGACGACTTAGCTGTATCCTTCCAGTTGGACAGGACTATTTTCACTGCCGCAGTCAGTAGGAGGTCTAGCAGATCCCTGTCATGCTGTGAAGCAAGTCCTGCGGTCATAAATGCGGTGGTGAGGGAAGAGAATTCTGGGTTTAGTGTGCATCCCAGCGCCTTTCTAATGAAACCAAAGATTTTTTCCGAAAACGTTTTGATTTTTGGGCAGTAGAAGATGAGATGTGCTAGGTCCCCCTTTTCGTTGCCGCAGTTCCAGCATAGGTCATTTTCCTCTGAGGCCTAGCGTGGCTAGTCAAGCCGGTGTTCAGTAAGTCTTGTGGAGTAGCCTAAATTTTGTTTGGGATAGTACTGGGGAGATTTTATTACGTGAGGGGGAGGCCCAAAGTAAAGCCAGCTCTTGCTCCCTTAGTGAGGTGTTGTCTTGTTTTACCCAGTAGTTAGATGTCTTATCGTTAAGTTTGGTGGAGCTTGGGCGTCAAAGTTTGTAAAGGTGCGATACGTGATGACCTATTTTGTTGATTTTCGCCATGTACTGGATAATTGATGGGTTGTGTTGTGATAGTTTGGCTTTTGTTAGTGCAGTTCTGATTTTTAGGAAATTGTAGAACTCGATGTCTGGTAGCTTATGTCTATCTTTTAGTGTGGTGAACGTGATGGGATGGCCCCCCTCCTCTAGCTGGGCCGGGTATGAGACTCCTTTCACCTTCCATGTGTCTATGGACTGGCATTTCCCTTTGTATTTGATCTTGCTGTTGACCCAAAGAGACTCCCATTTTGAGTTCCTTACACTGTTCTCCATTTTATTGTCTACGTTGAGTAGGGCAATTTTTGTGTTTTTGTATATTGGGCTGGAGACGTGTGTGTGTTTATTAGCAGTAGCAGTGGATTGAGGTTGTTTAGGATGGCTCGCTCGCTTAGTAGCCATACCGGCATGTACCCGTGAGGGGGTGACATCCAGTCGGCCCCCTGTTTTGCTAGGAAAGCGGTTTGGAAGGTTCTATAGTCTGCTAGGTTTAGCCCTCCCAGTTTTTTATCTAGCCTTAGTTTTTTGATACTTGTACGCGCTTTTTTGCCTCTAAATATGAATTTACTAATCAGGTTATCCATTTTGCGATGGAAGTCGTCAGTAAGAAGTGGTAGCATGCTCAGCAGGTAATTGATCATTGGGCTGATCATCATCTTGATCGTTTCTATTCTGCCCCACCAGGTTATAAATTTGGGAGACCAGGACTCCAAGAGTTTTTTTGTTTTTACTAACAACAGCTTCTCATTTTGGTCTAGTGTGGTCCTGAGGTTGTTGCCGAAGTGGATCCCTAGGTATTTGATGAATCCTGTTTGCCAGGCCAGGCCCAACCCCCCCCTAGAGAGTCCCTAGTGGTGTGGATGTTGAGGGGTTTACATTCTGATTTGTCCCTGTTGAGTTTACCCTGAGTGTCCTGAGTATAACTCTATGGTTTCTGTCCGGGCCTCAGTGGAGGTCTTAGGTTGCTCTGTCACAATGAGAATGTCCTCTGCGTCGGCGGCTAGTTTTATTTCCACGTCGTTGATATTGATCCCCTTTAGTTCTTTGTTAGTCTTGATGTCCCTGATCAGGGGTTCCAAGGCCAGCAGTAATAGTGAGGGTGACAGAGGGCAGCCATGTCTAGTTCCGCGTAGTAGGGTGAATGGTTCGGAGAGTGATCCATTAATGACTATGCGTGCTCTTGGGTCTCCGTACAGTGCCAGCACCTTCCGTATGTATGCTTCCCCAAGGTTGAATGTGTGCATGCATTGCTCCAGGAAGGCCCATGAAACTCTGAGTTAACTTTCACATCATTGCTCGCGACTTTAAAACTAGGTTAATTTTGACTATTTTTGAACATTAGAAAAGCGACTTAAACGCCCCGTTTTTAATGCGAAGACCCACGTGCAGAAGACTTTGCGAAGTACGGCCTGCATTCTTTCAAGCTATGAAAAGGTTTAATATTGCAGGGAGAATAATGTATCTTTCCCACCTCACCTGCTGCAGCAGCGTGCAGCAGTCTTCTAGGGAACGTGTGCAGTTGAAGTTTCGGTCACGTGAAGTTCTGTGTTTGGCCAGCAAGGGGCAGTGTCGCCTCACGCAGCAGGCAGGCTTGTTTGCGTTCATCGATCCCCGTATACGAATGTGCCCTGCGAAAAGCCAACAAATGTACCAGTCTCTAAGCGTTACGTTTTGGGTTACATTTTCTACTTTTCAGGAATACTCCGAGAATGTAAGCAGTGCTCTGAGATGCAGATTCCAGCGGCTCTCTCGTGCATACCCATGTACCCTAAGGCTCACCTATTTGAGTGTGTATGTGTTTTGTTGTGTTTGGCAGAGTGAGTGAATACATGAATATGTTAGTGGATAAATGAATGGATGGATGAGTGAAAGTATGAGCGTCTGAGTGACTATATGATGACTTATTGAGAACAGTCACAGAGAGGCTCTTTCCGTTATAAGCCAGACTTTTGCTGTTGGAGTTCTTGTTTCTTTTTCGCCTCCGCCTGTGAGCGTTTTCTATCGTTCCTTCTTGTGACCACATTATTCTTCTGTTCTACCTAAATGAAGCAGTAGATGGCAGCATTTCATCATTTTCTGTGATTTATTCCTGGCCACAAATGGCTTTCCATCACTTGAATACAGGTTTTGTTGAAGTTTCCTGGAGATAGGATCGCACTGAACAGGGAGTAAAAAAGGACGATATTTGATATCTTGATACCTTGCTGAAGCTCGCCTGCAGAAGAGGAGGGTCCAGAGCAGTGCTTTAAATGTGAAGAAAATAGCGCAGGTACTCATTTGAATGTGGCGAGTGGGCGGGGCTAGGGGCGGGGCTAAAGGCAAGACGTGAATTTTATATACTAGTTGCAGCACACACGAGAAATGTCTTTCTATAAACAAATCAGGTTAATTAATTATACAAAAAAAGTCAAACGGTGATATTTTAACATTTCCTTATGTCAGGAGCCAATCCATTAGACCCACTCAATTACAGGCCTATATCTTTGCTGCCATACTGCGCTAAACTTTTGGAATCTCATGTATGCGACAGCATCTCCACATTCCTCGAAAATTCGGAATATCTAGCACCTAATCAGGCCGGTTTCCGCCCTTGCCATTCTACTGAGGCGGTCATCCTCTCGGTGCAGAATACCCTGAGGCGGAATGCGGATGAAGGGATCCATCAAGCTCTGGTACTTTTAGATCTTTCTGCTGCCTTCGACACGGTCGACTATACCATCCTGGTCGACCGTGTCGAACAGGCAGGCCTCAGGGGCCCTGCGCTGAGCTGGATCCGTTCATTTATCACTGACCGAACTCAATCGGTCAGATTGGGCTCCTTCACAGCTCCCACCATACCCACCATCTGTGGAGTACCTCAAGGCTCCTCGTTGTCTCCCCTGCTTTTTAATTTGTATCTACGCCCTCTTTTGTACTCCCTCAGGCACGCTAAGGTCACCATTTTCAACTACGCCGATGATTTGCAGCTCATCTTTCCTCTGAACACCAAGGACTCTGTGGTAGAATTCCAAAACACCATGTCCCACATTTTGAGTTGGATGAGCTGCAATCACCTGAAACTTAACCCAGGCAAGACCGAACTGGTCTTGCCTGGACAGAGCACCCTCAGCTGGAACCCCAGTTTCTGGCCCTCCTGCATGGGTGCCCCCCCATCTAAATCATCCTCGGTTGAGAGCCTTGGCATTTTCATTAGTGAGGATCTCTCCCTGAAAAAACAAGTCGGAGCCGTTGTTTCCTCCAGTTTTTTTCAGCTGAAGAAAATAAAAAAAAATCGCCCGCTTCTTCTCCCAAGCTGCCCTCACTCAGATCGTCATCTCCCTGGTTTTGTCCAGATTGGACTTTTCCAACAGTCTTTACCTCGGGCTCCAAACTGGAGAGCTAAAACGCCTCCAGCTGGTTCAAAACCAGGCAGCCAGACTTCTCTTGAACATCCCTAGAAGGCAATCAGTCAGATCTGGCTTGAAACAGCTGCATTGGCTCCCGGTTGAGCAACGCGTGGCCTTCAAAGCTGGGTGTATCCTCTTCAAGTCTTTACACGACATTGGCCCCATTTTCATCAGAGACCTATTTAAAAAATACAGCCCCTCCCGCAACCTCTGGTCTGCTCATAAAGCCCTTCTGACTATCCCCTCGTATAAGAAGAAGCGTCTCGGAGGCAGCTGCTTTGACCATCTTGCAGCTGCCTTCTGGAACTCTCTCCCTCTTCATCTGAAACTTAGTGACAACATCCTCAGCTTCAGACACTCTCTGAAGACCTGGCTCTTCTCCCAGGCGCATCACTAAGCTGCCTTTTCTCCACCAACCGATGGCCACGCCTGTTCCTTCCTACAGCGCCATGAAGCCTCCGGGCGTACGAGCGCTTAACAAATATCATATAACATTAACATTAACAATATTTCTCTCACAAAAACACGCACACACAAGCAGGCAAACAGACACACATAAGCAGACATTCACACAAAAGAATCAGGTGGGATTAAAGCCCTTTTAACCTCCTATGGCTTTCTTCATTGTGCTCTCACTGGGCTGCCTCATTTCTTGCAACACAGCATGAGGGCGAACTCCCAGATATCATGCAAATGAGCCCACGCTGAATAGTTCAGCAGGGGCTCAGCTCAAAAATGATTTGGCCGAACAAAGAGACAGTCTACTACCACTAGTTGCCAATGTGCCTACCCTCCATGAGTACCGGCACTCTCCACGTCCGTAGAGAAGTGCCGGTACTCAGGGTGATAAAAATAAGAAGTGCCGGTACTTAGTACCGGTGAGTACCGGCCCATTTAAAGCACTGGTCCAGAGGGTGTCTGTATATTCAGTTCTCAGAGTGCAGAGAAGGACTGATCATTTCGAACAGAAGTGCCTACAAACCGGAAGCAGTGACGCGTCCTGGGGCGCACATGCGCACTTGTACTGTTCATTCTTTTGGAGTTTACGTCCCTGTGGGGACATGGGGTTTTGTATTCCAGGGGCCTACGACCCTCATGCTGTGTTTAATCAACAAACCGATTCAAACGATGCAACAGATCCTGCCCTCCTGTAGGCTCCAAGGCTGAGTCCTCTGTGCCATGTGTAAAGTTGCAGGTGTTTGGGGCAATACCACAAAGGACCACACAGTACACAGTTGTAGGAATAGTGAGTAGCTAGGTACTAACTCCCGCCCAGAGCCCTGTGCACTTTATTATCTCGCTCACGTGGTCTCGACCTCCGTCGAGCCTACTTTAACAATCGTTATTCTAGGGGTGTTTGCTACTTTACTTTCCTTCCCCCTATCGTGGCGAGAGGCGTGTGCTGTCCCATCGCCTCTCGCGATACTACATTCCTCCCCCACCAGCAAATAACAAAGAGATAACCATGAAACATCATCAACATTCACTTCCAGTCCTGACCGTTGGCTATCGGTCGAGTTTCAATACAATGAAACAGTCTTACTTGGGAGTTGGCACACACCGCTCTTCCAGGCTGCGATCCGACACCTGATCGCCGACTAGCCACTAGTCACATAGTCCTTGTAATTCTGGGAGAGCTTGGGGCAGGGCTGGAGGTGGTACCGGCCTTGACTGTTCCGCAGCTGCGAGTCTGACGGCTGATCAGCCGGACCGTGGGCCGATCCTCCACTCTGCTCTCCTTCCGATTCTTGGACTGATGGCGATGACGACTGTAGGTGGGGCGAGTGATCGGTGGGGCTTGATTGTCCCTGTTCAGCCCTTCGGCTCCTCGGGCTTGCAGGTCCTCTTTGGGGCACCTCGCCCTGATCGGAAGTGCCCGCTGGGGCGCACTCTTCGGCTGGAGGGACTTTTTTAAAGAATGACACATTTCGGGTGACCGTCTCAGAACCCCTCTGAGCGGTTACCATGGTACCCTTGATCGCAATGACAGTCCAAAGACTCCTTTCGAACGGCATCCGAAATTTTCCTCCGGGGTGTCGGTCTTGCACCAGGACCTGGTCGCCGGTGGCGATGGGGTTCTCTATGGCGCGCCTCCTCTGAGACGCCGCTTCGCTAGTCTTTGCTCGCCTGAGGTCCGATAGGTTCGGAGGGTTCCCAGTTTGTTCCCAAGTCGAGTGGTGGGGAATAGTGTCAGTGACGGTTCGGCCAAAGCACAGGCGGCTCGGCGATATACCTGTAGTGCAGTGAGGGGTGAGCCGGTACTCGCGAAGGAACTGATACACAGCCCGCTCTAGGTTGAGTCCCTCTGACATCGCGATTTGTATAGTTTTGTTCAAAGTCCGCATTAGGCGTTCTACTTCGCCGTTGGCCTGGGGCCACCGAGGCGTGATCTTGCGGTGCTTTATCCTATGGGATGTCAGGTACTACGCGATCTTCATGCTGGTGAACGGTGGTCCGTTGTCCGTCCTTAGGTCTCCAAACAGCCCGTGAGTGGCTATTACTTTTTCGAATTTGGGGATAACTTCCGCTGCGGACGTGGAGGAAATGAACTCTACCTCCGGGTACCTAGAGAAGTCATCGACAATCACCAGCATGTGTCGTCCGCCTGGAAGGCTGCCGAAGTCCGCGCTGACTCTCTCCCATGGGCTGCTGGGGCCTGCCTCAGTGACTACCTGTGCCGGTCTGCTTGGAAGACTCGTGGCGAGACATGCAGGGCAGTGCTGTATGAGTGACTCAATTTGGTGGTCGAGGCCTGGAAACCACACCTTGCTCCGAAGTCGGTTCTTGGACTTGACTATCCCTTGATGCGTGCAATGGGCCAGGAGTGCCACTTGTCTGGTGAGGCTCGCCGGTAGGACTAGCCGCGGGCCAAGCAGGAGACATCCTTCCGCGGACACGGACAGCTCGTGACGGACCTGGTGTAGCGACTTGAGTGTGGCCTGAGCCGTTGCCATGCGCATGGGTGATGGGTTTTGGAGCAGCTGCCAGTCCCCGGAGCCGACTGCTTGTATCGCCATTTGGAGGCAGTCGTCGTCCTGTGTGGCCGCTATTACTTCTTGCAGTGACATCGGGAGGGGTCGGGACCTCTCAACCACCATCCGTACGTAGTCTTCTGGGGGGGTGACTGGCCGGGCATGCCGTGACAAGAAGTCTGCAGGTTTCCGCGTGCCGGGACGGTATTCCACCTTCAGCTGGAACTCTTGCAGCTGCAGTATCCACTTCTCAATTCGTGGAGGGGGCCGGGATGATGATCCTTGAAACAGCGGAATCAGTGGCTTGTGGTCCGTTATGACCGTGAATGGGTGGCCGTATAGATAGATGTGGAAATGGCGGCACCCCCACAGAATAGCTATTGCCTCTCTTTCGATTTGTGAGTAGCACTGTTCAGTGAGTGTTAGAGTTCTACTCGCGTAGGCTACTGGCGCCCATTCCCTTGCAGCTCTGCCGTTGGGCCAACACGGCTCCTAGACCAGTGGGACTAGCGTCTACGACCAGTTGGGAGTCATGGTGCGGATCAAAATATACGAGGGTTGTGTCGGCTGACAGCGCAGCTTTGGTCTGCTGGAACGCTTGCTCCTGTGTCGGGCCCCAGGTCCAGTGGGCAGTGGTCTTGGTGAGCTCTCTCAGTGGGCCCGTCAGATCGGACAGGTTTTTGATGAACCAGCCACAATACGGGACCATTCCCAGAAAGCTGCGGACTCCGGTCACGGATGTGGGGGCTGATTCTTCCTGAACGTCCTTGAATTTGGCGGGATCCGGCCCGATCCCTCTGTCTGAAAATTGATAACCAAAGAAACGTATGTTCCTGCGTAGGAATTCGCACTTTTCCCTGTGGAGCGTTAGGCCGCGGTCTTTCAGGCGTGTGAATACTGCTTTGAGGTGAACGAGGTGTTCTTCTAGGGAGGGGGCGTGAACTAGGATATCGTCGCTCACGTTGAGCACCCCTTCTAGCCCTTGCAGGACAGTTTTGATTATATTTTGGAACACTTCGGCTGCGCTGGTGATCCCGAAGTTAAGGCGTTTGTAGCGCCACAGGCCGGCGTGAGTGGAGAAAGTCGCTATCGGACGCGAGTCTGGGTGGAGCGGGACCTGATGATACCCCGACCGGAGGTCCATCTTCGAGAACCATTTTGATCCTGCCAGCTCACCTATGATGTCATCCACCGTGGGCGTCAAGTGGCGTTCCCGTTTGATGGCGAGGTTCAGGATTCGCATGTCAATGCATATGCGGACGGCGTCCGGCTGCTTCGGTTTCTTCGCGACCACGATGGGGGACACCCAGGGGGTGGGGCCGGTCACCCGCTCAATGATCCCTGCAGCTTCCAACATGCGGAGCTCTGATTCCACTTTCGGCCGGAGGTGAAAGGCAATCCTCCTGTGCCTGAGGGCCACCGGGGCTACTGTCTTGTCCATATGTAGACAAACTGCTGGGCCTTTGAGGCACCCGATCCCGTCGAAGAGGGGTGCGAACTCTGCAATCAGCTTGTCCAGACCATGCGTTTGCACCGCAAAAGCGAACTGGATGAGACGCAGTTCTAGAGCCGTGCGACAGCCGAGGAGAAATCCTGACCCTTCCCTGGACACGTAGACCTTGGCCGACTGACAGAAGTCGTTGTGGGAGATATCTGCTTGGAACACTCTGCACATTCGGAGTGGGGTGTGGGTTCCAAACGCATATACCTAGACGTTGGTGTTGCGGAGCGCCGGCGGGTTGGGTAGCAGCCTGTAGGCACCGATGGCCATGAGGTTGATTGTGGCGCCGGTGTCGATGAGCGTCGTTACTGGATGCCCTTGCACGTTCACCGTGCACATGGGTGCGGCTTGCGGAGACGCCGAGAGGGCATGCAGCATGTGCACCACGTGCACCGTGGCGGCTTCATCATCGTCCATGTCGCCGCTCGACGAATCCCCAGGTGCAGACTCCAGTGCGCGCACTGGTCGAGCTGGGCCTTGCGACCGCCGTGTGGGTCTTGAGCGGCAGACTTTGGAAAAATGGTTGACTTTTCCACAGGCACTGCACGTCTTCCCTTGAGCTGGGCATGCGCCGTCATGCGGGAGTGGGCCTCCGCACCACCCACAGAGACTGGGTTTAGGACTCTGTCCGGGTCCTTGAGCTGATGGTCTTCCGGGTCTCGGTCTTGGGCCTCGTGGGTTGGGTTGAATAGCACAGACTGGTTCCTCTTTGATGGCCGCCGGAGCTTTCAGTTCCATATGGGCTGCCCTGGCCTTGGACAGTTCTTTGGAGCGTCCTAGGGTCAGTATGTCCTTCATTGGCATGTTGTGCTCTTCAAGGACGCGCTCACGCAGTTTTGAGGAAGCACACCCTTGGATGAATTGTGCTCGCACCTCATCGTCTTCATCAGGCAGGGTGCACGTGCTTGCGAACTCCTTGAGCCGGGCATAGAATACGTCGACCGACTCCTCCGGGAGCTGTTTCGCTTGGCGGAGCAGGAATCATTTGTAATCTGGGTTGGCATATGGCTCGAAGTGCGCCGCGATTGCATCCCGCAGCGTGGCTTAGGTCCTCGGGTGTCCGGCTTCATGGACGGTCTTTGCAATCTTATGGATGTCTGCGCCACCCAGGTGGAGGAGCATGGACTGCTGTCGTCGCTCTTTGATTTCTGCGGCTTCAAAGAATGTCTCCAGCCGTTCCACCCACTCCTTCCATCGCGCAGCTTGGGAGGGCGGCGGACCTGTGACGGCAAACGGCTCCAGGGGTGGGACGGTGGTCATGGCGGTGCCTTTGCGAGAGTCTCTTGGGGTGCAGACTAGCTAAGCTGTACCGCCTGTGAGGTACCAGAGCGCTGATGGCAGGAGAAAGGTGGCACGACCGCCCGGCGGCGGTAACAGCACTGGTAGCTGAGTGGCAGGCGGTGGCGGCTGGGGCCACAATGGGGCATGCACCCCACAGGTGGCTGGGTCTGTCCCACAGCCGGGGCACGCAGGCGTGGGGCGTGCAGCAGTTCTTGTGCCCACGAAGGGAGAGGATCCCGAGGTGAGGCTGCGTGGCACTGTGGGGGCCGGAGCTGCGTGTGGTTATGCTCCCCAGGTGAGCCTGGTAGTTCCTCTCCAGAACCTGAAGGTGGAGGTTGGGTATTGCTGTGAGAGAGACACTGCAAGCGCTCTTGCAGCGCGCGACGTGCTGGCAGGGTCACCACCAGGTGAGATCAGGTCGAATTGCAGTGGCGGGTGCGGTGCCGATAGCGGCCAGAGGGGGCAGCAGAGAGCACGCGAGCACTCACCGCGTCTTCAGGCGCTTCGCGGGGCACCGGCGTGTGCGTTTCGCCCTGTATGTCCTCCAGTCACCGTGGGCGGCCTCTGGTGAGGCAGCGGGGCCGCTGCGAGGCTCCGACAGCAGACAGGGTGTCAGGCTCCGGTCACGCGACGCGCGGTGTTTCAGCAGGAGGGGCCGCACGATCACCGGTGTAGTCAGCGTTAGCGCCCAGGCTGCACGGCAGGTAGGAGGTACACCACCTCGTCGCCAGTGTAAAGTTGCAGGTGTTTGGGGCAATACCACGAAGGACCACACAGTACACAGTTGTAGGAATAGTGGGTAGCTAGGAACTAACTCCCGCCCAGAGCCCTGGGCACTTTATTATCTCGCTCACGTGGTCTCGACCTCCGTCGAGCCTACTTTAACAACCGTTTTTCTAGGGGTGTTTGCTACTTGACTTTCCCCCTATCGTGGCGAGAGGCGTGGGCTGTCCCATCGCCTCTCGCGATACTACACCATGGAGGAGGGCACTCACTCAGTCACACTTCAGTACCCGCTGCCTGCTGTGGTGGGGGTGATTCTTGGATAAGCCCATTGTCCGTTGTCCCACAGATCGAAGAAGGAGGCCAGGAGGAGGGCGGGGAACATCTGGTCGCCTCCTCAGCTCTGGGTGATGCCCGGTGTTAGTGGTCGCTCATTCTCTGCTGCCTCCTCGGACGGGTCCTGGCGGAACGCTCCGGTTCTCTGGTTCGGATTCTGGGCCGTGGTCTGGCTGGACACTGCTGAGAGGGGAGATATTCTTTATTAAGTTTGAACCCTGGCCAGGATTCAAACACAACTCATGTACTCATTCCTTTCAGACTGAGGTAACAAGATGCCTGCTTTGGGCGCATGGACTACTGTAATGCCATATATACTGTAACATGATTTATACCGTGACGTGATTCATGCCGTAACATGGTATATACTGTAACATGATTTATATCGTGACGTGATTCATACTGTAACATGATTTATGTTTTAAGGTGTAATATGGTTTACACCGGTACATGGTTGAGACTGTAAAATGACTTGTACTGGTCAAGACGCTGATTCACAATTTACCAAAACTCCAAGACGCGCCTGCTAAGGTTTGACACTGCCAAAGGAGCCGTAAAAAGGACTCGACCAGTTTCTAGTGGATGCCAGACTTAAATTCAAGACAAACACCGTAATCAGTGAGGCCCCTGAAACAAAGGCCTTTAAACCGACAACACTGGGCCTGGTGACCCCCCCTCCCCACACCATGACCCTTCATTCCTCTTCCCAGCACCTGACCCCTCGGCGCCCATCCAACTGGCTGAAATATGGGACTGATCCTTAGGTGTATTCCACCTTTAACTGGGACACCCCGAGCCCCCGCGTCTCAGGAGAGGCCAAGCACCTCCAGTTTAGGGCACTTCTTCTTAGAACGGAAGTCTCCAAGAAAGCGTTGGCCGATGTCACTCTTTCGGGTTCCCCGTTTGAAGAATGTCGAGAGAGGGCCGCACTCTCTTCCGCCGGCCCACTGCGCGTTTGGACAAAAGTGCCAGGGAGAGAGTTGAAGATTACAACCCAACCCGGGATTCACAACATGTCTGAATAAATAATGTTGTGATGTGAACATTGCAAATGTAGAGATGGCGGTAAATGCCGAGAATCCCACACACAATGGGCATGGATGCTAAACAGACGTACCCAGCCAACGTGACCTGTCACTGTTGACTTGGAAAAGCTTGATTGATGTTGGTGATTTCTTGTAACCGGAAGATCCAGCGATCAGAATCCAGTGGATTCACTGCTCTGGAAGGATCCACGCCTTCCCCGGTCGACTCCATCAAGCAGCCCCACTGTCTGTGCCCGCGCGCTGTCTCAGGATGCCCTTCGGTGGTACCCCTGCTAACCTGGCTCAGGTGACATCGAGGAGTGACCGTTGACTGGCTCGAGAGCTGCTGGAGAAGAGGGGGAGGTCCGAGGCAACAGTAGGAAGACACCGCAGGGTTAGCAGTTGCAGAAATGGATTCCTTAAAGGTTTCTATTTTATTAAAACAATACTGCCAAAAATGCTCTTACAATGGCTGCACGCCTTGAATTAAGGAACACGTGTATTGCTTGGAAGAGCGATGTGCAAGAGTTTTTAATTTACCCTGGAAGGGATTATGAGCGATGCCAGAGAGCGCCCCACTGGAGTTTATTATTAATCCCTCCAGTGGCATTGCCCAGCATGGACTCTGTGTCCAGGAGTCTGAAGATGATCTCACAGATGAGCAGAGACGACCATCATCTAATGCAGTGATGAGCCATGGGTGCGGGGCGAGTATCCTCCTTACACGTTATCTTTGAAAGGCATGAGTGGCGCTTGTAGTTCTGATGAATGGCGAGGATGCTTGGACACAAAACATCCTCTGAAACATCTTAGAATAAATACCTTGGCAGCTTCGAATGGTGTGGTGACCAGCTTGTTGATCATTAAAGCTTATGTATCTGTGGCCTCTACACACTTGTAATCATAGCATCTCCATTCTAGATGTTCAGTTTCGCCTGCTCCACTGTGATTGGTGGACATACTTCATCAGGGTTCCTTTTAAAGGCGTTAGGGTAGAGTTGTAATAGTTGTACTGGTCACCCAGCAGGCCACACACCTTGTAAGCCGTGGGAAGTGAATGTATAGACCTGGTCCTACCTGTCCGAAACATTCTCTGTTCTAGCACTGCAGGTTCACTGAGTCTATGCTTGGAATAGGAGAGCGTCGGGTGGTAGATTATATAGTAAACTAGTCTGTTTTTTGAGGGGTTCACCAAAGGATGCTCCCAGATGATTATATCCGATCATAGCAGAATAAACCCCACACCGGGACATTCTAACTGGAATAGCAATGAAGCTAGCCGAGACCATGAGCAGCTCCCTTTGAAGTAAAGTCAACTGGTGACTAGAAATTTGTGAAACGTTTGTGGAAGTTTGCATCGTCATTGAAGGCATTCACTTGGTATTGTGCCATCCAACTCCATGGTGACTTACAAGGCCCTACATCTGTGTGGCCGAGGATTATGTGATGGTATATCCAGGCTGATTTCTGTAAAGAGCTCGAGCTTCCACCACATTTTTGCCTCAAAAAGAGAAGCTTCAAACACACAACTCCTGTATTACTTGCACTTCGATTGTGCTGACGTGAAGCCTGATAGGGGGCTTGGGTTCCAACTTCCCAAGGAAGCTCATTAACAGTCTCCAAAATCTAGTCCTCGAGGTGTGCATAAATCTGCGAATGTTTGACTCTGCCAAACCAGCCCCGAAGTCCTTCTTACTTAGTGTGCAAATAAGTGAATTGTAAGCAATCAGGTCTTTGAGTGTCAGAAAAGCCAGACAGTGGATGACTGAAGGGTATATTGTAAGATTATTTCCATAAATAGCTTGATCTTCAGCCAACTATTAGCCTTACAAATAGAAGTGTATAATTGGTTCTCTTTGATGCTTTACTGGCATCCTACAGGAACATGGTTGCCCATGTGAAGTTTTGTGCCAAATGGTAATTAATAGGACTCCTGCCTACTTCAAAAATAACTGAATTACAGTAAAAAGATTTGTACACAAATTGGTCGCACACTGCTCGTCACACCAGCAAGTTGCCCCAAAGGACTGTGGTAAATGAAGTGGCGACGGCGGGTACGCCTATGCCACGATGTGTAAAGAGAACAGTATGTGTTGCATTTAGCCATCCCTGGACACGTGTTTCGAGGTAGTTGCCTCTCGTCAGCAGGGAGTAGGACAGTGTAAAGGGGTGCCGTGTGGACTGCCAAAATGTAATTAAAAACAGGTCAAGTACCTCTCATGGCGCGCAGGTGCAGATCCAAGGCTCGTCAGCCCGTTAGCTCAAGGGAGCCGTAATAATTTGTACACAAATTGGTCGCACACTGCTCGTCACACCAGCAAGTTGCCCCAAAGGACTGTGGTAAATGAAGTGGCGACGGCGGGTACGCCTATGCCACGATGTGTAAAGAGAACAGTATGTGTTGCATTTAGCCATCCCTGGACACGTGTTTCGAGGTAGTTGCCTCTCGTCAGCAGGGAGTAGGACAGTGTAAAGGGGTGCCGTGTGGACTGCCAAAATGTAATTAAAAACAGGTCAAGTACCTCTCATGGCGCGCAGGTGCAGATCCAAGGCTCGTCAGCCC
Source organism: Triturus cristatus (assembly GCF_964204655.1). Taxonomy (NCBI): domain Eukaryota; kingdom Metazoa; phylum Chordata; class Amphibia; order Caudata; family Salamandridae; genus Triturus; species Triturus cristatus. The sequence goes on along the minus strand of NC_140584.1, from coordinate 1,181,358,023 downwards.
GTTAGCTCAAGGGAGCCGTAATAATTTGTACACAAATTGGTCGCACACTGCTCGTCACACCAGCAAGTTGCCCCAAAGGACTGTGGTAAATGAAGTGGCGACGGCGGGTACGCCTATGCCACGATGTGTAAAGAGAACAGTATGTGTTGCATTTAGCCATCCCTGGACACGTGTTTCGAGGTAGTTGCCTCTCGTCAGCAGGGAGTAGGACAGTGTAAAGGGGTGCCGTGTGGACTGCCAAAATGTAATTAAAAACAGGTCAAGTACCTCTCATGGCGCGCAGGTGCAGATCCAAGGCTCGTCAGCCCGTTAGCTCAAGGGAGCTGTAATAATTTGTACACAAATTGGTCGCACACTGCTCGTCACACCAGCAAGTTGCCCCAAAGGACTGTGGTAAATGAAGTGGCGACGGCGGGTACGCCTATGCCACGATGTGTAAAGAGAACAGTATGTGTTGCATTTAGCCATCCCTGGACACGTGTTTCGAGGTAGTTGCCTCTCGTCAGCAGGGAGTAGGACAGTGTAAAGGGGTGCCGTGTGGACTGCCAAAATGTAATTAAAAACAGGTCAAGTACCTCTCATGGCGCGCAGGTGCAGATCCAAGGCTCGTCAGCCCGTTAGCTCAAGGGAGCCGTAATAATTTGTACACAAATTGGTCGCACACTGCTCGTCACACCAGCAAGTTGCCCCAAAGGACTGTGGTAAATGAAGTGGCGACGGCGGGTACGCCTATGCCACGATGTGTAAAGAGAACAGTATGTGTTGCATTTAGCCATCCCTGGACACGTGTTTCGAGGTAGTTGCCTCTCGTCAGCAGGGAGTAGGACAGTGTAAAGGGGTGCCGTGTGGACTGCCAAAATGTAATTAAAAACAGGTCAAGTACCTCTCATGGCGCGCAGGTGCAGATCCAAGGCTCGTCCGCCCGTTAGCTCAAGGGAGCCGTAATAATTTGTACACAAATTGGTCGCACACTGCTCGTCACACCAGCAAGTTGCCCCAAAGGACTGTGGTAAATGAAGTGGCGACGGCGGGTACGCCTATGCCACGATGTGTAAAGAGAACAGTATGTGTTGCATTTAGCCATCCCTGGACACGTGTTTCGAGGTAGTTGCCTCTCGTCAGCAGGGAGTAGGACAGTGTAAAGGGGTGCCGTGTGGACTGCCAAAATGTAATTAAAAACAGGTCAAGTACCTCTCATGGCGCGCAGGTGCAGATCCAAGGCTCGTCAGCCCGTTAGCTCAAGGGAGCCGTAATAATTTGTACACAAATTGGTCGCACACTGCTCGTCACACCAGCAAGTTGCCCCAAAGGACTGTGGTAAATGAAGTGGCGACGGCGGGTACGCCTATGCCACGATGTGTAAAGAGAACAGTATGTGTTGCATTTAGCCATCCCTGGACACGTGTTTCGAGGTAGTTGCCTCTCGTCAGCAGGGAGTAGGACAGTGTAAAGGGGTGCCGTGTGGACTGCCAAAATGTAATTAAAAACAGGTCAAGTACCTCTCATGGCGCGCAGGTGCAGACGCAACACATACTGTTCTTTTTACACATCGTGGCATAGGCGTACCCGCCGTCGCCACTACATTTACCACAGTCCTTTGGGGCAACTTGCTGGTGTGACGAGCAGTGTGCGACCAACTTTTGCATAATTTATTACGGCTCCCTTGAGCCAACGGGCTGACGAGCCTTGGATCTGCACCTGCGCGCCATGAGAGGTACTTGACCTGTTTTAATTACATTTTGGCAGTCCACACGGCACCCCTTCACACTGACCTGCTCCCTGCTGACGAGAGGCAACTACCTCGAAACACGTGTCCAGGGATGGCTAACGCAACACATACTGTTCTTTTTACACATCGTGGCATAGGCGTACCCGCCGTCGCCACTACATTTACCACAGTCCTTTGGGGCAACTTGCTGGTGTGACGAGCAGTGTGCGACCAACTTTTGCATAATTTATTACGGCTCCCTTGAGCCAACGGGCTGACGAGCCTTGGATCTGCACCTGCGCGCCATGAGAGGTACTTGACCTGTTTTAATTACATTTTGGCAGTCCACACGGCACCCCTTCACACTGACCTGCTCCCTGCTGACGAGAGGCAACTACCTCGAAACACGTGTCCAGGGATGGCTAACGCAACACATACTGTTCTTTTTACACATCGTGGCATAGGCGTACCCGCCGTCGCCACTACATTTAACACAGTCCTTTGGGGCAACTTGCTGGTGTGACGAGCAGTGTGCGACCAACTTTTGCATAATTTATTACGGCTCCCTTGAGCCAACGGGCTGACGAGCCTTGGATCTGCACCTGCGCGCCATGAGAGGTATTTGACCTGTTTTAATTACATTTTGGCAGTCCACACGGCACCCCTTCACACTGACCTGCTCCCTGCTGACGAGAGGCAACTACCTCGAAACACGTGTCCAGGGATGGCTAACGCAACACATACTGTTCTTTTTACACATCGTGGCATAGGCGTACCCGCCGTCGCCACTACATTTACCACAGTCCTTTGGGGCAACTTGCTGGTGTGACGAGCAGTGTGCGACCAACTTTTGCATAATTTACAGTAAAAAGATATTGCTCTTATACGTTGCCCCAAGAAATGCCTGTTGTGATACGGTCCGTCTTGTGTCTCAGGAGATGAAATGTTTTCTGGAAGAAAGTGCGATTCTCTGTACCATCCTCAAACTAATGACCTGATTGAATGGAACAACACAGTCTCCAGCTAACCACTAAGAAAGATGGCTACACTGCCAAGTGTTGAAAGACACCATCCGCTCAAATAGAAACCCCTGCACCGCACACTCGGTCTTGGGCTCATGAGGTGTTTTAAGGCTTGTCTTTTAAGGTATTTGGTGTTCTAAACGAGCATAGTGGTTGGGATGGAATGCATGAAGGAGAGAGTGATTAATGAACAGCCTGCGTTCTACATTTAAAGTGTCATGAAAACATGAAATAATGAAACTTAGCGTCAAATTTGTGGCTTGAGATGTGGTACCAAAGCATTCTATTGTTTTTCATTTCGCCCTGGCGGTTGCGTTTTTGCTATGTAACTTGCTTTTAATAGTGGCTGTCCCTGCCATTGAATTTAATGGCACCCAGTTAATCGGTGTCAGAAGGATGAAGGTTGAGTTAGTCCTGTGGACTTCTGACCTCTAGGTCACGCACACACATCAAGAGTGAGCACGTAACACACTGAACCATCTTGTCAATAGGGTTTTTAATCCTGAACATAAATCACTTATGTCAAAGAGGACCATTATGAAGAACTGTATGGTGAAATAGGCCTTTTGATTTTGCTAACATTTTTCTGAGTTTGAGGGTACCTTTTAGGGGCTGTTTAGGGGCCTGGCAGCAGTGGGATAATTCAGCTGTGTAGGTCTCTCTGCCCCCTGGGCACTGCGCTGTGAGGTGGCATAGCGTTGCACTCCTTGCCTGGAGTTATGAAATGCAGTGGGAGTCTAGCTGTAGGAAGTTGATAGTTCTCCCGGTTCTTTGTAGGTAGGGTGGGGCATCGATGGGAATGGCAGCACAGATGACAGGTTCGCGGTCTCCAGCACGGTGACTCTCCTGATTTCAATAGGGGTTAACTCATCTGCCCGCTGACGATCCTTATTTCACTGTACACCCCAGCATAATCCTATGCCGGTCAATTCATACACTCCTGGACCACCTCGGGCCTGAGAGATGCGAGGCAGCACGGGTTCCCGGCCTCCCAGGGGGTAGTTCTGTCTCGCAGCAGTGAGTGGTGGGGGGAGGAAGGGCGAGGGAGGGGGCTCCTAGGTCCCCTCAGAAGGAGCCGGGTCACTGCGCTGAAAAGATTGGGCAGCGGTGCCAGGCAGCGGCGTCTGCCCCGCCTCGCTGGTTCGAGAGGACGCCGTCCTGCGTGCGCGGGACTCAATCAGCAGATACAGCCCGTACTTGTCCCAGGAAGTACCTGATTATAGGTTGGTCCCTTGGCACATGTCCTGTCCAGCCACGGTGTCCGGTCTTCAGCCGCGGGAGCTGTAGATGCACCGCTGGGCGCGCCTGCCCATCCATCCTTCTGAACTGAAGCGCCTCCGCGATGCGTCGTGGATAACGGGAGGGCACGTTCCAGGTAAGGAAGTGACTGCTACGCTTGGTTGTGAGGAAGAACCCGTGCATCTTCAGGCGAGAGGACTCCCGATCGAAGAGGTCGGGGAGGACGATAAGGAAGAGCCTTTGACAAAGATCTTTGGGAGCAGTCCTGCGAAATGCGTGAAACACTATAACCGAGGCCTTGAGAAAGTGCTTCCTGATGGGGAGCCGACGCAAAGCTTTGAGAGGGACAGCAGCAGATGGACGTCTGGCGCCCCAGAAATGAATCGGGCTGCAGCATTTGGGACAATTTTAAGCCATCCACTAAGTAGTTAGATACCCCTAGGAACAGTGCGTTAGTGCAGTCCAATCTGGATGTAATGCAGGCACGGATGGCAGGTGTTGCAGTATAAGAAGGAACAAACTCTCAAACCTTCTGCAAGGATCGTAGCAGCGAGAGGCGCGTCCCTCCTCAGCCGGCGTATGTGGCTGAAAGGAAGTGTCCTCTAATGTAACCCCAAGGTTTCTGACGACAGCCGAAGGGACAGGTGGGGGGACAGGTTCACTTGACCATCCTCGCTCAGGACAAGTAGCGGTCTCCCGGCCAAACAGGATGGTCTCTGTTTTAGATAATTACACCTAAGACCATTCTTGTCCATCCAGCCCGCGTCGACGTATAGACTTTGTTTAAAAGCTGACTGCCCGCCTGAAGCGTTATCTCCTAATAAAACAATTATTTGGGTGTCATCAGCATAAGAAATGTCTTCGGTGCCATGGGATTCTGCAATCCATGCCAACGGTGTCATATAAACATTAAATAAGGTGGGTTCAATGGAGAGCCTTGTGGAACTCCATATGTGAGTGGCCAAACGGAGGATGAAAAGGATGCATTCTCACAGACGGTCTTAAAGATTGTATTTATAGCAAGCCAGAGACCCCAAGTCCAATCTCAGCCAGTCCAAACAGCAGGATGTGACGGGAAATAGTGTCAAATGCTGCCAGCAAGTCCAGACTGAGGAAGGCAGCGCTCTTACCCTGATCCCGATAGGCTTCGATGGATTCAGAAACTTCCAATAATGCTGTTTCTGTGCTATGCCGGGGTCGGACGCCGCAGCTCGTGGGGTTCCCGACACTGATCAAGCTCTGATTAACCTCTCCAGCATTTTAGATTTCACAGGTAATAAGAAGTAGGTCTGAAATTCTCCACCTTTGAGGGGTTTGCCAATATTTTTTTTTAGGAAGGGGACAAGGGCCTCCTGCTTCCATACTCGGAGAACAACTCTGCAGGATAAAGAGGATACAAAAATTGTAGAACACGTGGGCCCTCCTAAGCCTCCGATTGTAACTTAATGATCAACACGATCATGATGCGATAAAAGATGAAGGAAATACCCAGAAACAGTCAAACATCTGCGTAGATCAGACCAGTGGATGCGTTCTCAATCAAGGATGTATGCGTGCCCCAAATCACCCGTGAGGCTCTCGCGCGCTGGAGTAGCGAACTGCTTTTTTGTAACTTTTTTTTTTACTGTATGCAAAGGAGGACAAAGCAAGGAGAAGGCACTCAAAAGACTGCGGAAAAATCAAGGGCAAAGCAATGAAAACAAAGTGAAAGCAAGGACTAGGCAATCAAAAACGGTGGAACAAGCAAGGAGAACGCCGTGAAAATGAGGAGTGAGCAAGGAGAAGGGTCTAAAAAAGCGGGTAAAAAGCAAGGAGAAGACGGGAGCAACTAACAAAAAAAACTATTCTGGCCCTTGATTGCCAAGGGAACGGGTCATCTAGAACACTGAAAGATTGGTTTTAGGTCTCGCCTGACCCAGCGCATGCGCTGGTCTGGCGAGACTTATTGAGAGGGCTCCAAAAAGTGCTACCAGGCCAGCCTAGAGCTACAGTGCATGTGCACGGGCGCACGCGCCGCGCTTTACCGCGATTACTTTCACTTTCGCGGCCGCTTTGCATAGCCAATAGGTCTCGCTTTTGGGACCTTATAATTATTTTAGTTATGAAACTGTTGCATGGCTAAACACTTATAAGGTCCCAAAGGCGAGACCTATTGGCTATGCCAATGCTTGTTTTTAGTGACACTTGGGCATCCCAAATACGAGACCTACATGCATCTAATAAAAAGGAATCGACACAATCTGTTACATACTCCCATTCTTCATATTTCATCCTGAAAATGATAATCCAGAAAAGTAACGTCTCCAAAGCCACTAGTCCTAGTGGCTTACCAATCAATACGGTAAAACCTGAGTCGACCCTGAAGACATTTGTTATTTTTAAATGTTTCCTAGGTGTCGAAGAAACAACGGAAGGGGGCGAAAGAATCACGAGGTTCGTAGGAAGCAACAGGGAGGGCTTGGGTGGTGGGAGCAGCAGCAAGGGAGAGAAAAGAAGCGAGCAGGGTGAAGAAATACTGTGCAGGTAGGGGAAGCAGTGAGGAGAAGCATACGGACGAGCGCAGCATTGGGTTGGGGTGGGGAGTAGCAGCCGTGTAACAGAGAAAATGGAGTGCAGTGGGACACAAATACATAAAGATGACCGCCTCAAACACATGTGCTCTCATAGAGTACTTAACACACAAAAAAGAGTGAAAGCCGCAAAGGCATCCAATCAGAAGAGATGTAAAGGGCTACTGCTGCGGGAACAAATGTAAGATTGACAAGCTGGGACACGAATAAGAAGCAGGCACATGAGTGACAAGAAAAGCCAACATTTGCTAAGCAGTGGGTGGGCTCCCAGCTCCTGTATTTTCTTGATAATCCACAGTATGTTTCGCAACACACCTCACATACGCTGTCTGCTTGGCTTCAACCGTTACAGTGCGTAGTGTATGCAGACAACTTATTGAATCTCACGCTTTTTAGCACAGAGAAATACATCTCCATTTTTCCTGTTTAATTGACAGAGTGGAGATATTTTAATTTATCATCTACTAATACACAGCTGAGATTTATCCATGATTGAGAAAATATATTGGAAATGCACATTCTTGCCGTTTCCCGCGAACAGGTTCCTGTATAGACTCATTTGAGCGAGTCCTCCAGTAACAGTGAAAATTATCCAGTGTGAAATTTCAACATTGAGGCACAGCCTAGCCACAAACACGACCAGACTAGGAACGGTTACTATTGTGTAACATCAACAACTTAACATGAAGCGTATAGAGGTTCTACTACATATCCTTTTAAATTAAGCTCCCTGACTTGAAGGGACACGAGCTCCTTTTCGTGTTGACAACTGTATTCGATTCTATCTTCGCTACAGAAGTGATGAGCAGAGTTAACCACAGTGACGGAGTCCTGATGAAGGCATAGCCGAAACGCATTGGTTTTCAACATGTCACCAATCTCTGCACATTGTATTTTAGTAGATATGATTATGCAAGCAAGTTGTTGAAATGTTGGCAATAGATCTATTATGAATGTCTTATCACTATATTTTGCCAATTGATTGAATCAGGTTGCTCAATGAATTGATTGTCTATTATCTTCTCTTAAACTAGATGTAATTATAAATGTGGTTCTAATTACTATTATTGGGAATATGTATTCAACAATTTTTTTTATGTAATTTTCACAAGTGTAAAAAAATATTTTCTATTTGACATGATCATTTTTATATAAAAAAAGAATAAATATAAATGTAATTATCAAATTTTCTTTCTGATGATATTGGTATAAAGTTTAAGTAATTGGATATCTGGAGTACCCATGCCCTTCTACTGTAATACAGAACTGTACCCGGTGTTTCTTTTTTCTAAATTACTATCCGGTGAGGAGGCCTTGAATGCCGGGCAATGGCTGTGTCAGTGGCGCTAAAGCTGATGTCCACAGGCTTGACTCAAGTTTCCGTCTGATAGATATGTAGATCTCCACAGTGGTGGGCAGGCGTACTTGGGGCTGTTGTGGTTTGGTCACAGGGTTACATTTTCGCTTAGATGATGGTGTTGATCGTATTTGGTTAGGGTAGAAAGCAGATTATGGTGCCCTTCGTCAGAAGTAGGATGGCTTGGCCTGTTCAGCTGCAGATCATAGAGCGCCTTTGCTGAGGAGGGAGGTGGCTTTCAGAGGCACTTCCTGGTTATCTTCTGGGGATCCCTGAACCTGAGGTGTGCAGTGCAGGATTCACCGGCGAGAGCTTTCTGAGGTGGCTGTGCTTGCACAACCTCCTCCTTCACAACCACCTCCCTGGATGCAGCTGCATAAGCCGCATACACCCTGCTTAGCGGGCCAGCATGTGACGTGCGGGATTCCTTGGTTGTGGCACAGGTGCTGAGAGATTGCATTGGTGTGGATTACACGAGCTGTGTGCAGCTGCAGTGTGAGAGTCTGGTGTGGTATATTCCTAGATGGCACTGCACTTGTGGGTTCATGAATTGTTGTAGTTTTACAGAAGAGCCTGCACATGCTTTGTGCCCCCTGATGGTAGAATCATGGGTGGCACTGAATGCACTCACTGGTGTAGACTTGCATCTGTGCCTGTGCTCTGCGCGTTTTATATACCCTTGAATATAGATTCTAGATGTCCCTGGACTCCTCTTGGGTGATTTTAAAGGTGTAGATTTATATTGGTGTCTGTAGATGCTTTCTAATCAATCGATCAACTCTGATTTATAGAGTGCGGCTAATCTGCCGGGAGGGTATCCAGGCGGTAGGATCTTGCTGGGATCAGTCGAAAAGCCAGGTCTAGAGTCCTGGTGGATTCCTAGCAGACGCGATGCATTGCTTCCATGGTACAGACGCGATGCATTGCTTCCATGGTACTGATGCGATGCATTGCTTCCATGGTACAGACGCGATGCATTGCTTCCATGGTACAGACGCGATGCATTGCTTCCATGGTACAGACGCGATGCATTGCTTCCATGGTACAGACGCGATGCATTGCTTCCATGGTACAGATGCGATGCATTGCTTCCATGGTACAGACGCGATGCATTGCTTCCATGGTACAGACGCGATGCATTGCTTCCATGGTACAGACGCGATGCATTGCTTCCATGGTACTGATGCTATGCATTGCTTCCATGGTACAGACGCTATGCATTGCTTCCATGGTACTGATGCTATGCATTGCTTCCATGGTACTGATGCTATGCATTGCTTCCATGGTACAGACGCTATGCATTGCTTCCATGGTACAGATGCGATGCATTGCTTCCATGGTACTGATGCTATGCATTGCTTCCATGGTACAGACGCTATGCATTGCTTCCATGGTACAGACGCTATGCATTGCTTCCATGGTACAGACGCGATGCATTGCTTCCATGGTACAGACGCTATGCATTGCTTCCATGGTACAGACGCTATGCATTGCTTCCATGGTACAGACGCTATGCATTGCTTCCATGGTACAGACGCTATGCATTGCTTCCATGGCACAGATGCGATGCATTGCTTCCATGGTACTGATGCTATGCATTGCTTCCATGGTACAGACGCGATGCATTGCTTCCATGGTACAGACGCGATGCATTGCTTCCATGGTACAGACGCTATGCATTGCTTCCATGGTACAGACGCTATGCATTGCTTCCATGGTACTGATGCTATGCATTGCTTCCATGGTACTGATGCTATGCATTGCTTCCATGGTACAGACGCGATGCATTGCTTCCATGGTACAGACGCGATGCATTGCTTCCATGGTACAGACGCGATGCATTGCTTCCATGGTACAGACGCGATGCATTGCTTCCATGGTACTGATGCGATGCATTGCTTCCATGGTACAGACGCGATGCATTGCTTCCATGGTACAGACGCGATGCATTGCTTCCATGGTACAGACGCGATGCATTGCTTCCATGGTACAGACGCGATGCATTGCTTCCATGGTACAGACGCGATGCATTGCTTCCATGGTACAGACGCGATGCATTGCTTCCATGGTACAGACGCGATGCATTGCTTCCATGGTACAGATGCGATGCATTGCTTCCATGGTACAGATGCGATGCATTGGTTCCATGGTACTGATGCTATGCATTGCTTCCATGGTACAGACGCGATGCATTGCTTCCATGGTACAGACGCGATGCATTGCTTCCATGGTACAGACGCGATGCATTGCTTCCATGGTACAGACGCGATGCATTGCTTCCATGGTACAGACGCGATGCATTGCTTCCATGGTACTGATGCTATGCATTGCTTCCATGGTACTGATGCGATGCATTGCTTCCATGGTACTGATGCGATGCATTGCTTCCATGGCACAGACGCGATGCATTGCTTCCATGGTACAGACGCGATGCATTGCTTCCATGGTACAGATGCGATGCATTGCTTCCATGGTACAGACGCGATGCATTGCTTCCATGGTACAGACGCGATGCATTGCTTCCATGGTACAGACGCGATGCATTGCTTCCATGGTACTGATGCTATGCATTGCTTCCATGGTACAGACGCTATGCATTGCTTCCATGGTACTGATGCTATGCATTGCTTCCATGGTACTGATGCTATGCATTGCTTCCATGGTACAGACGCTATGCATTGCTTCCATGGTACAGACGCTATGCATTGCTTCCATGGTACAGATGCGATGCATTGCTTCCATGGTACAGATGCGATACATTGCTTCCATGGTACTGATGCTATGCATTGCTTCCATGGTACAGACGCTATGCATTGCTTCCATGGTACAGACGCGATGCATTGCTTCCATGGTACAGACGCTATGCATTGCTTCCATGGTACAGACGCTATGCATTGCTTCCATGGTACAGACGCTATGCATTGCTTCCATGGCACAGATGCGATGCATTGCTTCCATGGTACTGATGCTATGCATTGCTTCCATGGTACAGACGCGATGCATTGCTTCCATGGTACAGACGCGATGCATTGCTTCCATGGTACAGACGCGATGCATTGCTTCCATGGTACAGACGCTATGCATTGCTTCCATGGCACAGATGCTATGCATTGCTTCCATGGTACTGATGCTATGCATTGCTTCCATGGTACAGACGCGATGCATTGCTTCCATGGTACAGACGCGATGCATTGCTTCCATGGTACAGACGCGATGCATTGCTTCCATGGTACAGACGCTATGCATTGCTTCCATGGTACAGACGCTATGCATTGCTTCCATGGTACTGATGCTATGCATTGCTTCCATGGTACTGATGCTATGCATTGCTTCCATGGTACAGACGCGATGCATTGCTTCCATGGTACAGACGCGATGCATTGCTTCCATGGTACAGACGCAATGCATTGCTTCCATGGTACTGATGCGATGCATTGCTTCCATGGTACAGACGCGATGCATTGCTTCCATGGTACAGACGCGATGCATTGCTTCCATGGTACAGACGCGATGCATTGCTTCCATGGTACTGATGCTATGCATTGCTTCCATGGTACAGACGCTATGCATTGCTTCCATGGTACTGATGCTATGCATTGCTTCCATGGTACAGACGCTATGCATTGCTTCCATGGTACAGACGCTATGCATTGCTTCCATGGTACAGACGCTATGCATTGCTTCCATGGTACAGACGCTATGCATTGCTTCCATGGTACTGATGCGATGCATTGCTTCCATGGTACTGATGCGATGCATTGCTTCCATGGTACAGATGCTATGCATTGCTTCCATGGTACAGATGCTATGCATTGCTTCCATGGTACAGATGCTATGCATTGCTTCCATGGTACTGATGCGATGCATTGCTTCCATGGTACAGACGCGATGCATTGCTTCCATGGTACTGATGCTATGCATTGCTTCCATGGTACAGATGCGATGCATTGCTTCCATGGTACAGACGCGATGCATTGCTTCCATGGTACAGACGCGATGCATTGCTTCCATGGTACAGATGCGATGCATTGCTTCCATGGTACTGATGCTATGCATTGCTTCCATGGTACAGACGCTATGCATTGCTTCCATGGTACTGATGCTATGCATTGCTTCCATGGTACAGACGCTATGCATTGCTTCCATGGTACAGACGCTATGCATTGCTTCCATGGTACAGACGCTATGCATTGCTTCCATGGTACAGACGCTATGCATTGCTTCCATGGTACTGATGCGATGCATTGCTTCCATGGTACTGATGCGATGCATTGCTTCCATGGTACAGATGCTATGCATTGCTTCCATGGTACAGATGCTATGCATTGCTTCCATGGTACAGACGCGATGCATTGCTTCCATGGTACAGATGCGATGCATTGCTTCCATGGTACAGATGCGATGCATTGCTTCCATGGTACAGATGCTATGCATTGCTTCCATGGTACAGACGCGATGCATTGCTTCCATGGTACAGTCGCGATGCATTGCTTCCATGGTACAGATGCGATGCATTGCTTCCATGGTACTGATGCTATGCATTGCTTCCATGGTACAGACGCTATGCATTGCTTCCATGGTACTGATGCTATGCATTGCTTCCATGGTACTGATGCTATGCATTGCTTCCATGGTACTGATGCTATGCATTGCTTCCATGGTACAGACGCTATGCATTGCTTCCATGGTACAGACGCTATGCATTGCTTCCATGGTACAGACGCTATGCATTGCTTCCATGGTACAGACGCTATGCATTGCTTCCATGGTACAGACGCTATGCATTGCTTCCATGGTACAGACGCTATGCATTGCTTCCATGGTACAGACGCTATGCATTGCTTCCATGGTACAGACGCTATGCATTGCTTCCATGGTACTGATGCGATGCATTGCTTCCATGGTACTGATGCGATGCATTGCTTCCATGGTACAGATGCTATGCATTGCTTCCATGGTACAGATGCTATGCATTGCTTCCATGGTACAGACGCGATGCATTGCTTCCATGGTACAGATGCGATGCATTGCTTCCATGGTACAGATGCGATGCATTGCTTCCATGGTACAGATGCTATGCATTGCTTCCATGGTACAGACGCGATGCATTGCTTCCATGGTACAGACGCGATGCATTGCTTCCATGGTACAGACGCGATGCATTGCTTCCATGGTACAGACGCGATGCATTGCTTCCATGGTACAGATGCGATGCATTGCTTCCATGGTACAGACGCGATGCATTGCTTCCATGGTACAGACGCGATGCATTGCAGTGATGACTACACATGCATTGTGTTCTTCTTGTTGGATAGTTTGCTAAAGACTTTTGCAGACATATTGAGTGCGCCCGTGGGTGTAAATATCCCGCAGCGACTGTAGGTGCGGTGTCGGTCCTAGATGATGCTGGATGTGCATTGCATCAGACCAGTGGTGCAGACTTCCAGCGGTGGCGCCATCTTTGCATTTCCACCTCCAATCCCCATCAGCTGTGCCGGGGTTTTTGAGTTCTCTCTAGTACATTACTCGAGGCATGCACAGCTTCCCGCATGGGCTTACCATCCTTCCACGGGAGAATACACTTGCCTCCAAACGTATTAAAAAGACTGAAGTACCACTCTTCGTCTGGGGGAGGGGGACCTCGAGTACATATGCGTTTGGGACATGTTCAGAAAAGCGAGGGTCCGAGCGCAGGCCTGGGTCAAAACCACATGCTCGCCGTATGAGGTAAGTAAGTTTTGAGGAGTTAGTCACCCCTCAAATGGGTCAAAAAGTGTTTGTCATTTTTGGAAGGTCTTTTCCCTATGTGGTGTGGAATGTTTTGGTTACAAAAATGTCACCGTCACAAGAAAGGTCCCAAGAGAAAAGTTCTGAATTCCTAGATGAAAATGTATTCCCACACTAAGCGTAATTTGATTCTTGAAAGAAAACCGGTGCCTATGTGAGGCTGGTGAAAAGTTTCTGTGTACATTGAGTCGCTGGTTTCATTATCCTCCTCACCCCAGTTGATGCAGTGGCTTTCCCCATGTTTGTGCCCCCACAATCTTTATTTGCTAAACATATTTTCAGTCACTATGACATGCTCCTTGTTTATGGTCTGCTTTTACTTTTTTTGGGTTGATATACGGACCCCTTGTTTACAACCGAGCCCTAAATGTCAACACATTTTGGGTGGGAAGCCCTTTAAAGCAGTGCTTTAAATGGGCAGGTACTATCCGGTACGAAGTACCTGCATTTTAATTTGAAAGGGAGAATACCTGCACTTAGCACTGCTGCAATACATTTAATAGGAGAGTACTGGCACTTCTCAGGAGCAAACAGGTACTCTAAAGAGTGAGTACCTACATCTCTAGATTTGCATTTAAATCACTGCTTTTAAAGTAGTCATAATTTAGGGTATCCACCCCAAAAGTGGTCACAGTTTGGTTGGTCTGCTTGAAAGTTGGCACATCTTCCGTAGCACACTGGAAACACATGCCAGGTGGTCGAGATCCCAAACTGGGAGCATTCCATGCAGTTTACCTCCACACGACTAACAGCGCCACAGTAAGGGGACCTGCTGGGCATTTCACCTCCAAGCCTGGGCTCATTCGACGTGTCCCCCTCTAAAGGGTTCCATGCCTTCATCGATCCGCTTCATTGAGTCAGGAAAGGAGCATGTTGGGTCTGCTGTAGAGCAGTCTCCTTCCATTGTAGCACGCGGTGGCAGGCGGCATTGCGCGTGCGCGGTTGTGGAAGCGTGCCCGGCAGCACTCTCGCGCCCTCTCCACGCGGGCGGAAGGAAGTGGCTGCGCTGATCCCTCAGCCGTTGACACTCCCCAAGGGTCTGCGCAGCACGTGCTTCGTTTGTTGGCTTTGTAGTGCCATATCGGAGGATCAGTCACCAGCACCAGTCGTCCTGGGTGAGTGGCAGGAAGCGAGGCCTTCCGCGGGCTCACGCGGGCGCTGGCAGAGCAAGGGATTGCTGCTCTTTGATCTGCACTTCCTGCAGAGAAAGCTTCTCCATTTCCTGTGGCAGGGATGTTACGACTCCTGGTTTTTTCATCTCATTGGCCTCTATTTCCTCTAGAACATGCTCGTGACTCCTTTCAGATATCTGGGTGAGGGACTTCTGGTGAGGCAGTGAGGAGAGAGATCTCTCGGGCAGAGCTGGAGCTTCCTGGAGAGGCGTCTGTGGCCTCTGCCCCTCCCTCCAGGGCCGAGTGTGTGCCGAGCAGTGTCTGCCCCGCTCTCTTGGCTTCTGAGCATTCAAGGACATGGGTGTCAATGAAGGCATCAGCAGTCTAGGGTCTGAGCTGATGGATGTCACTCAAGCCAGCAGTCTCTTGTCCGATCTTAACAGGTGGGACACGTCCAGAGTGGACTGCCCGACGCTTCATATAGAGAATCACAGCAAGGCCACCGCGCTCTCTGCTCAGGGCTTGGTTGGCATCAGGTGGGTCTAAAGTGCTGAGGTATCGCAGTTTACAGAAAGTGTGAATTGTCTCCAGCCGCAGCAATCACGGGTCCAGAGACTACCCTGGACCCAGGGCAGGTAGAGTGTCCCGGGCAGAGCGCGTTCTAGCATGGCATTCTTGAGGAGTGAAGTTCATTCTGCCATCTTCGGCTCCTACTCCCACCTCGCCTCCCTGCATGCGCTGCTTTTACTACCTCGACCAGCCTCATCCTCACCAGCCTGTTCCCCAAACCCCCCCACCCCCAAGCAAGCATACTGAAGCACGAGGAAAGCGCGCACTGTTGTTACGGCCTTCGTGATCTTAAGACTATCCCCAAGGTACACAAAGTAATAATTTGGTTTTCTTTATAGTGTTTCATACCACATTACTGCCGTTTCTAAGCGCTGTAAATCACAGTGTTTATGATTACGCACTCATGATACTCAATTTCCTGATCTTTGGGAGCATGGAAGGCGGAGATGCCCTTCGCAGGACTCTAATTCGTTGCCTGCTGATTACCGCAGTATCTGCTTTGCCCCTCCAGGGGTGGGCTCTTGGATGTCTTGGCGGGGAGCCAGTGGTGTCTTCATGTCCTCTGCAGGTTTCAGCAGATATGACTCACTGACCGCTAACATAAGATCCCCACTGGTCTTAGAAGGTCACAAGAGAGCTGACCACAGCCAAGGCGTCCCTGGACTGAGACTTCTTGCGTATAGAGCTCCGACTGACCCAGGTCTTGAGCACACCTGAGCACCAGATGAGGATAAAGGCAACCCCTTCCTCATTGGCCTGCGTATTGACCCCCCCCATTCCCCTTGCCAGTTTCCACAGGCAGTGACATTTTGGTGGTAGGCTCTTTGTTCCTCATTACAAGTTGCCCAGAGTGGTATCTCTGGGGGATACCCCAGGGGGAAATACGGATCCGGGCAACTACAAGTTTTCCAGTGTCTCCAGGGCTGGAATTACTGGGTCCTCAAAGTCACCCCCCTTTCAGTACAGCCCTGGAGACATCTGACCTGGAGTCTTCTGAGGAGCTGTTGAGGTCCACCTCTGTCTGCCCTCTCACTTCAGTGTGGGAGGGCAAGAAAAAGCTCCGGACCACAGTTGAAAAGAAAGGATCTCTGGCTTACTGCTACCCCCTACCCCAGACCACCCCTCAACGTCAGGGGAAAAAAGCCCCCACATCATTTACCACCTGCTCTAAGTAGCTGGCAAATGTTATTGAATCTGTGCCTATTAGGTTCCCCAGAACCGGGAAAATTATGTGGAATTGGACCTGGTATTCCCCGTTGAGAGGGGAAACCTTGTAATCTACAGGCTCAATCCTAGAGATAACGGATACCTCATAAGAAGGGCCTTTGAATCATTTGGTCTGAAGATTGCCAATGCCAAATAAAATAAAGACGGTCTGGCAGCTCCGGCTAGGGCAAGCCCTGTTCAGCACCTCCTTGTCTTTGCATTTGCTGATGGATTCGGTATTCTATGGCACCCTAAGCAACCGAATCCATCAGTGCTTGGGTATGGGAACCCTGCTGCGCCAGAATCCAGAAGCACGCCTCTCCTTGGTGATGAATTTGGGACTCTGGCGATTGTGGCCTCCACTGAGGGGGGCAGGATCGAAGCTGGAGCCGGTGGGGATATTTTCAATTTGCAGCTGATGGTTGGCGATGCCCCAACGGAAGCCTGCAGTTGTGCCCCTAGAAATGTACCTGGTAGGGGGGATCCCGGGTTCGATATCTCCAACCTTTTAAATAAGAGCTACCTATGTTCAAACGAGGAATTGGTCTCCTCGAAGCCAGATGCTTTATCACTCAAAAACTAGCATTAAAAATAGTCTGCAAATTCTATTATTTTTCTCCAAACATCCGCTAACAAGTTCTGAAAGTACTCGCATTTTCATCTTGAGTACCTGCTTTTCAATTTTGGTTTAGATATGTTAACTCAACCAACAAAATCTTCTAATATGGTAGGCTGGCCTGCACACAAGAGAGTCTCCAGGGCTAGCAAGCTACTCGTTGGAGAATCTTGGCTGGAATCTTATCCCCACTTCAGGGGGAAGGCAATGGTGAACAGTATCTTCTGGTAACAGATGTGTTTGCAAGAATTCATCAGCGCACACTGCCCTGGCCCTAAGTAGGCCCTGGTTTGGTTGGGTGTCTAGTCGGATAGAGTGTGGTGTGGTCGTAGAGTTGGTGACGGTGGTGGGCAGGGTTGTGATGTATTGGAACATACTTGTTTTGGGATCCTTTCAGGGCGCCTGGACGCTTCTTGGTATTAGTTGCGCATTACAAGCCTTTAAATCAATCAATCAATCAATGCACTAGTGAAAAATAAAAGTCATTTTGCTCAATATTTACAGCATAAGTTATACAAAATGATGCAAACAGACTTTGCTCCACTGCTGATTAGAGAAACCTATTTACACTAGGGCCCCATTTTTGGAATCTGACCCCAGGTAAGTTGACTGCAGGTCTGGTGTTGAGTTCAGATTCATCACTCATCAGGTCACTGGCGGGCAGGGGCGTCTCAGGAGCCACCCAGAATATACAAAGTGTGGCCCTAAATGCTGCATTCCTCCAGATAGGTGCGCAGCCCTCCACTACTTGGCCAGAAAAGGCCCATTATAACCTGGGCGCTAGATGGGTCGCTTTCAACGGTTAGAGGGGCCCGTACAAAAGACATAAGAGGGTCTGTTTCAACGATTAGAGGGGCCTGAACTAACACGTAGGAGGGTCTGTTTCAACGGTTAGAGGGGCCCGTATGAACGCGTAGGAGGGTCTGTTTCAACGGTTAGTGGGGCCCGTACAAAAGACATTGGAGGGTCTGTTTCAATGATTAGAGGGGCCCGAACTAACACGTAGGAGGGTCTGTTTCAACGGTTAGAGGGGCCCGAACTAACACGTAGGAGGGTCTGTTTCAACGGTTAGAGAGGCCCGAACTAACAGGGTCTGTTTCAACGGTTAGAGGGGCCCGTACAAAAGACTTAGGAGGGTCTGTTTCAACGATTAGAGGGGCCCGAACTAACACGTAGGAGGCTCTGTTTCAATGGTTAGAGAGGCCCGAACTAACACGTAGGAGGGTCTGTTCCAACAGTTAGAGGGGCTCGTATGAACACGTAGGAGGGTCTGTTTCAACGGTTAGAGGGGCCCGTACAAAAGACATAGGAGGGTCTGTTTCAACGATTAGAGGGGCCCGAACTAACACGTAGGAGGGTCTGTTTCAACGGTTAGAGGGGCCCGAACTAACACGTAGGAGGGTCTGTTTCAACGGTTAGAGGGGCCCGTACAAAAGACATAGGAGGGTCTGTTTCAACGATTAGAGGGGCCCGAACTAACACGTAGGAGGGTCTGTTTCAACGGTTAGAGGGGCCTGAACTAACACGTAGGAGGGTCTGTTTCAACGGTTAGAGGGGCCCGTATGAACATGTAGGAGGGTCTGTTTCAACGGTTAGAGGGGCCCGTACAAAAGACATAGGAGGGTCTGTTTCAACGATTAGAGGGGCCTGAACTAACACGTAGGAGGGTCTGTTTCAATGGTTAGAGGGGCCCGAACTAACACGTAGGAGGGTCTGTTTCAACGGTTAGAGGGGCCCGTACAAAAGACATAGGAGGGTCTGTTTCAGTGATGAGAGGGGCCCGAACTAACACATAGGAGGGTCTGTTCCAACAGTTAGAGGGGCCCGTACTAAGACATAGGAGGGTCTGTTTCAACGGTTAAAGGGGCCCGTATGAACACGTAGGAGGGTCTGTTTCAACAGTTAGAGGGGCCCGTACTAAGACATAGGAGGGTCTGCTTCAACGGTTAAAGGGGCCCGTATGAACACGTAGGAGGGTCTGTTTCATCGGTTAGAGGGGCCCATATTAACACACCGGAGGGTCTGTTTCAACAGAGGGGCCCGAACTAACACATAGGAGGGTCTGTTTCAACGGTTAGAGTGGCCTGAACTAACACGTAGGAGGGTCTGTTTCAACGGTTAGAGTGGCCCGAACTAACACATAGGAGGGTCTGTTTCAACGGTTAGAGTGGCCTGAACTAACACGTAGGAGGGTCTGTTTCAACGGTTAGAGGGGCCCGTATGAACACGTAGGCGGGTCTGTTTCAACGGTTAGAGGGGCCCGTACAAAAGACATAGGAGGGTCTGTTTCAACGATTAGAGGGGCCCGAACTAACACGTAGGAGAGTCTGTTTCAATGGTTAGAGGGGCCCGAACTAACACGTAGGAGGGTCTGTTTCAATGGTTAGAAGGGCCCGAACTAACACGTAGGAGGGTCTGTTTCAACGGTTAGAGGGGCCCGTACAAAAGACATAGGAGGGTCTGTTTCAGTGGTGAGAGGGGCCCGAACTAACACATAGGAGGGTCTGTTCCAACAGTTAGAGGGGCCCTTATGAACACGTTGGAGGGTCTGTTTCAGCGGCTAGAGGGGCCCGAACTAACATGTAGGAGGGTCTGTTCCAACAGTTAGAGGGGCCCGTACTAAGACATAGGAGGGTCTGTTTCAACAGTTAAAGGGGCCCGTATGAACACGTAGGAGGGTCTGTATCAACAGTTGGAGAGTCCCAAACTAACACGTAGGAGGGTCTGTTTCAACAGTTAGAGGGGCCCGTATGAACACGTAGGAGGGTCTGTTTCAACAGTTAGAGGGGCCCGTACTAAGACATAGGAGGGTCTGCTTCAACGGTTAAAGGGGCCCGTATGAACACGTAGGAGGGTCTGTTTCATCGGTTAGAGGGGCCCATATTAACACACCGGAGGGTCTGTTTCAACAGAGGGGCCCGAACTAACACATAGGAGGGTCTGTTTCAACGGTTAGAGTGGCCTGAACTAACACGTAGGAGGGTCTGTTTCAACGGTTAGAGGGGCCCGAACTAGCACGTAGGAGGGTCTGTTTCAACAGTTAGAGGGGCCCGAACTAGCACGTAGGAGGGTCTGTTTCAGTGGTGAGAGGGTGTGTGTTAACATGTAAGAGGGGTGGTACGACGGTTAGAGGGGCCTGTACTTACGTGTAGAAGGGTCTGTTTCAGCGGTTAAGAAGCCCATACTAACATGTAGGAGGGTCTGTTTTAATGGTCAGAGAGGCCCGTACTAAGACATAAAGGCAGCTGCTTCTTGGGGGCACGTGCAGCGACCGAAGACCGGCTGTGGGGTAGCCACCCGGTCTGCCCTACATGATTCCATACAGGCTCTGGTTCTTGCAGTCACTCTCCATGAAGACACCGTGTGTGCCTCACAGGATTGTATACAGGCTCTGGTTCGTGAAGTCACTCTCCATGCAGACACCGGGTGTGCCCCACATGATTGTATACAGGCTCTGGTTCTTGCGGTCACTCTCCTTGCAGACACCGGGTGTGCCCCGCATGATTGTATACAGGCTCTGGTTCTTGCAGTCACTCTCCATGCAGACACCGGGTGTGCCCCGCATGATTGTGTACAGGCTCTGGTTCTTACTGTCACTCTCCATGGAGACACCTGTGTGCCCCACATGATTGTATACAGGCTCTGGTTCTTGCTGTCACTCTCCATGCAGACACCGGGTGTGCCCCACATGATTGTATACAGGCTCTGGTTCTTGCCGTCACTCTCCATGTAGACACCGGGTGTGCCCCACATGATTCCATACAGGCTCTGGTTCTTGCAGTCACTCTTCATGCAGACACTGGGTGTGCCCCTCATGATTGTGTACAGGCTCTGGTTCTTGCAGTCACTCTCCATGCAGACACTGGGTGTGCCCCACAGGATTGTATACAGGCTCTGGTTCTTGCCGTCACTCTCCATGCAGACACCGGGTGTGCCCCACATGATTGTATACAGGCTCTGGTTCTTGCAGTCTCTCTCCATGCAGACACCGCGTGTGCCCCACAGGATTGTATACAGGCTCTGGTTCTTACTGTCACTCTCCATGCAGACACCGGGTGTGCCCCACATGATTGTATACAGGCTCTGGTTCTTACTGTCACTCTCCATGCAGACACCGGGTGTGCCCCACATGATTGTATACAGGCTCTGGTTCTTGTAGTCACTCCCCATGGAGACACCTGGTGTGCCCCACATGATTGTGTACAGGCTCTGGTTCCTGCAGTTACTCTCCATGCAGACAATGGGTGTGCCCCATAGGATTGTATACAGGCTCTGGTTCATGCAGTCACTCTCCATGCAGACACCGGGTGTGCCCCACAGGATTGTATACAGGCTCTGGTTCGTGAAGTCACTCTCCATGCAGACACCGCGTGTGCCCCACATGATTGTATACAGGCTCTGGTTCTTACTGTCACCCTCCATGCAGACACCGGGTGTGCCCCACATGATTGTATACAGGATCTGGTTCCTGCAGTTACTCTCCATGCAGACACCGGGTGTGCCCCACATGATTGTATACAGGCTCTGGTTCTTGCGGCCACTCTCCTTGCAGACACCGAGTGTGCCCCACATGATTGTATACAGGCTCTGGTTCTTACTGTCACTCTCCATGCAGACACCGGGTGTGCCCCACATGATTGTATACAGGCTCTGGTTCCTGCAGTTACTCTCCATGCAGACACCAGGTGTGCCCCACATGATTGTATACAGGCTCTGGTTCTTACTGTCACTCTCCATGCAGACACTGGGTGTGCCCCACAGGATTGTATACAGGCTCTGGTTCTTGCAGTTACTCTCCATGCAGACACCGGCTGTGCCTCCACATGATTGTATACAGGCTCTGGTTCTTACTGTCACTCTCCATGGAGACACCGCGTGTGCCCCACATTATTGTGTACAGGCTCTGGTTCTTGCTGTCACTCTCCATGCAGACAACGGGTGTGCCCCACATGATTTCATACAGGCTCTGGTTCTTGCAGTCACTCTCCATGCAGACAACGGGTGTGCCCCACATGATTGTATACAGGCTCTGGTTCTTACTGTCACTCTCCATGGAGACACCTGGTGTGCCCCACATGATTGTATACAGGCTTTGGTTCTTGCTGTCACTCTCCATGGAGACACCGCGTGTGCCCCACATGATTGTATACAGGCTCTGGTTCTTACTGTCACTCTCCATGCAGACACCGCGTGTGCCCCACATGATTGTATACAGGCTCTGGTTCTTACTGTCACTCTCCATGCAGACACCGCGTGTGCCCCGCATGATTGTATACAGGCTCTGGTTCTTACTGTCACTCTCCATGGAGACACCGCGTGTGCCCCACATGATTGTATACAGGCTCTGGTTCTTACTGTCACTCTCCATGCAGACGCCGCGTTTCGAAGGCAGTCCCTGCTTGATCCATGCTCGTTACCTCTGGTGTGTTGTGTTGTGTTGGGGCGGGCCGGGACGGGTCTGGAGCATGCCACAGTATGAACATGTTACTGGCTTGTACTAGTGACCGCTTCCCCCGCCCTTGTGTAGTAACTTCTGTACTTGAAGACCCACCTTCTAACTGCGGAGCAGTGGTCCTCTCAAGATCTCGTGGTTTTAAATGACACAATTGGGGGCACGGGAGGCAGAGTCCTGGGGGCGTTGGGGGCACGGGAGGTAGGTTCTTGGGGGCACGGGAGGCAGGGTGTGGGGGGCGTGGGTGCACGGGAGGCAGGGTCTGGGGGCGTGGGGGGCACGGGAGGCAGTATCTTGGGGTGTAGGGGGCACGGGAGACAGGGTGTGGGGGGCGTGGGTGCACGGGAGACCTCTGCACCCTTCTTTGGTCTGCTAACTAATTAAGAGCTATGGTGGAACGAACGGCCTGGTTCTAATCCTGCCTTCCCCCATGAACCCCTCTCCTCCGCCCTCACACAGATCGTGTAATCCTCTAATGGAGCCCGTGCGATCTGTTAATGCCCACAAATTCAAAGTTCAGAGTACTCCTAAAAAGACAAAGCATCAGAAACAAGCGTGTGTTAAAGAAAAGTGCATCTTTATGTTACTTCCTAGGCCATGCTCGAGAGCTGGACGCACTCGCTGTTTACAGCTTTGGCACGTGTTCTGGTAGCGTGCACCAGATGGCGCTGTTCCCATGCACAAGAGTTGGAAGAGCTTAGGACTGATAGTGGCAGGTGAGTAAACTTGTTTCTGAAACTCTTGTTCAAGATGCTCTTTCCAGGTAGCGCTATTGCGGGACCCTCGCTCCTCCCTCCTCGAGAGGGGTCCCCTCTGCAGAGCCCTTGCGAAGCTCACCCTCTGTCCCCCGTCTCCCTGCCTGGCACCCTGGGTACAGCATGCCCCTAACCCTGCGGTTTCTCTGTCCCTGCAGGTCTCTCGTCACCTTCTGCGGCCCCTGATGGCCATGAGCCTGGCACTGGAGCGCCATTCCCAGGAGCTGGCCGCCCTCCTCCTGCGAAAGGATGCGGAGATTCAGGACTACAGGGAGGGCGGCGCCTCGTTGAGCCGAGGTAGGTAGGACCACCTCACGTGTCGGCGTTCAGCAATGGTGTTACCCAGGGCGCAAGTCCTAAAAAAACAGAAGTGGAGGACTTAACCAAATTAGCCAGTATGCAAGTGACTTCCTGGTGCGTGACATCACAAGAAGTGACCTCGCAAGACGTGGCGTCACAAGAAGTAACCTCACAGCAAATTACCTTGCAGGAAGTGACATCATATATTAAGACCTCACACATATGATTAGCAGCTCTATCTTGAGTACATGTAAGCACATTACTAGATTTAACAAATTAGATTTTGCATAAAGGTTGTACCAAAAAAGTGGCGCATCCTCGACGCACAATCTGTGCCTCAATTGATACATTTAAACAAAAAATCTTTGCCACAAAGAAATTGGCAACAAGGGGAAACATGGCCGTAGATCTCTTCTGCTTAGTTGGTTGCAAAGTCTCCGTTTTAAGATATCTTATGGGGTTAAGGCACCTGCTGCAGAGCTCTTAGTGTGCCCAGTAAATCTCGCCGAATAATAATAATGGTAAGATACCTCTGGTGGTTAACACTTACTCTGGAGAGATCTGTGTTGCATAATTTACTGTCAATGTATAATGTGTATGCTACGTAAAGAACTCTGACTCCGGACGAGTAGCGCTATAAAAGAAATAAAATAGTGGATTTTACATTATTTGCGTAAATACTGGAACAGACCAACACATCTGGCATTTTTACAGTGCATGCATATCTCTCATATAGAGGGAGTGAAAAAAGTCAAAAACATGGCTCTTCTGAGTACCTGTGAAGTGATGAGCTGTGAGCCTTAGGCTCCCCTCTTGCATTGAAGTGTGAGGCTCGGATAGTGCCCCGCCAGGATAATACTGAAACAAGAGGAGACCTGGTGGCTCCTTAGCTTCATAGCAACAAAGGCAAAACCGCAGCTGCACTACCTAGGCTAGTCACAAAAATGTACTTTAAACTCGTATTGCCCACCTCAAATGGCCATCTGCCACATGGCCACAAATAAATGCAGAAGAAAAGGCTGATGAGAGGCAATACACAAGATCAGCAAATTAGAGCGCACACAAAGCAGAGTTCATGCAGCAGGCGTTGTGGGTTTTGTTGCAAGTCTTTATTTTTCAAAAGTCCTTTGTACACATGTAGAGACAGCCAACGCGTTTCACCCTTCACAAGGACTTCTTCAGGGCAAAGATAAGGTAATGAGATTCGTATGTCGGTGTAATGAATCCAGCAATAAGTATGCTTGCATAGTGTCTCTCTTGGTGGACGTTGTCTCCAGAAATGCGGCCTTAAACCGGTAATGAGTACCCATGTATCTTCAGTCCAATTATAATGTACATTGCCTCCAAGGGGTGAAGAAGTAACTCAAATGGCATTAATTAGCCTCTAGTGTATTCAGTAAAAGTACTTGTTTGAGCCAGTATTCATGTATGATCTGAGCCCATGTCCGGCAGCAGCAAATATATCGGTGCTACTGTTGCTGCTGCCGGACACGGGCTCGGATCATACACAAATACTGGCTCAAACAAGTACTTTTACTGAATACACTGGCGTGTCCATAACTTGAACAAATGGCATCTGGTGCCAGTCTCGTGGTTGTTGTTTACCACACCACACAAGCTCGCTATAGGTTTGTCATTGTGAAAGTGCTCATTTCAAGATTGCGCATTACTTAGCGGAGTTGAGGCTGTGTAAAGCACATTCTACGCACGCCCTTCCCTTGTAAGTTGCACTTCCTGGGAGCCGTGATTATCTACTTAAGAGCAGTCATTCATTCATTCAAAATCCTTTATTCGATATTTAAAAAATATCATGAAAGTACAATTTTACAGTTAAAAACATTTCAATACAATTCATTTTACATTGACAATAAGGGGGCCATTTACATCAAGGCATTCAAAGTAACCCTCTAGTGTGTCTCAATCTTATCGCAACTCTAATAAAATTCATAATACAAGCTAACGTCAGTGGATTCTCAACCTTTTGAAAAAATAAAAGAGCAACTTTGGCGTGTCTTAACTTCATTTGTTTTAAAAACCTTACTAAATAACGGCGTCTGGGTACTGAATAAAAAGGGCAAAGAAATACAAAATGAAGGGTATCCTGCGGAGACCTATTGTCGCAGCCGCAGGTACCCTTCTGCTCAACCGTGGCCGTAAAACCAGACGGGTCAGCCAAAAGGTGATGTAAAAGGTTGAGCCTAAAACGAGTGATTAAAAATCTGTCTTGTGCGTTGTATAGTAAGGCAAGATAAGGTTCCATACCTTCTACTGACTTAACTGAACTAAAGATACGGACTGTAGACTTGCTTTCGGCTGAGGCGGCTCTGCGTGCAGGCTCCTTTGCCAGAAAGGTTCTTTTAATACCGGTTTTATCCTCAGGAGTGATTGTTGTGGGTTCAGTGAAGAGGTTCTTACAGTCTAATCCAGTCAAAACACCCTTTACATAACTCAGCCATGGGATGTCCATCCCCTTGTCTCTACCCATACAATCATTAATTATTTGCCTGCTCAGGCCCGCCTCACTATTGGTCCATATTCTTAGCCAGGCCATAAGTGGTCTAACTTTAATCAGGTCCTCCAAGTATATCCTTCCCAATTCAGCGTGTGTGATATAAGCTGACGTACTTTGTGGGATTTGTAAGACCTTCCTCAAGAATTTATTTTCCTCAGTTTGAATTTGTGAGGGGTTTGCAAAACCCCAAACTTCTGCCCCATACGTTATTTTGGGGCAACAAACTGAGCCATAAAGGTGCATGACCTGTTCAGGCGACCACCTACCCAGCCTATGTCCATAGTTCATTATGGCCCCTGTTGAGGCCACTACTTTTGCACTTCTCCCTTCCATTAAAAACTTAAAATTTAAAAGCCCGTCAAATAAGACACCCAGATAGGAAAAGGTTTTAACCTGTTCCATTATGTGTGAGCCGATTTTATAACAAAACTTTTTACATGGTTTGGACCCTGCCAACAGTAGATATGACTTGGCTAAATTAGCCGATAGATCTAGTCTGGCCATAAAGCTAACAAACCCATCCAGCAAGGTCTGGAGGCCTTTCGGTGTTCGGGCTAAGAGTACCGCGTCGTTGGCATATAACACCGATACTGCTCGTGCACCTAATCTAGGGGTATCTGCATTTAAATTACATAGTGCCTGTTCTAGCCCATTTATATATAATGAAAACAAAAACGGGGCCAGGATACATCCCTGGCGCACCCCGCTGGTGCAAGGGAAGGGAGCTGTAGTATCACCCTCCAAATTATAACGCACTTTAGCAGAGGTGTTCCAGTGGAGTGCTCTTAAAATAACTACCAGGCCTTCTTCTACCCCTAGTTTAATCATCAGGTTCCAGAGTTTTTCTCTGTTGACGTGGTCAAAAGCCGCTGAGAGGTCCATAAACCCCATATAAATCGACTGGTTACTTGCAATAGTATATTTGGCTGTTAGTAGGTAAAGGTTCAGACACTGGTCTGTAGTTGACCTTCCTGATCTGAAACCATATTGCAAGTCTGTTATTATATGGTGTTCCTCCGCCCAGTCCAAAAGACGGTACAGGACAACTCTCCCCAATACTTTAGCCGTTACATCAATTTGGGAAATTGGACGGTAACACCGGGGGTCATCCTTTTTCCCTTTTTTAAAAATTGGGACTATCGTGGCTGCAGCCCAGGATCTTGGCATACCTGTAGAGACTGCCGTATTTATGACTCTAGTGAGCATGGGTGCCCAAAGATCAACTTTACTTGGGTAGAGATCCGGGGGGATACCATCCGGACCAGGGGCCTCATTCTGTGTCAGCCCCTTGATCCCCACTACCAGTTCATCCACCGTGAATTCTACATTTGTCATCCATGGGCAAGTTACCTCACCCCCCCCCCCCCCGGGTGCTCGTTATCATGATTGTACAGTACTTTAAAGTGGTCAAACCATTGCTCAGGGAGAATGGTTGTACTAATTACCGGTGCAGCCGCATCCTGGAAACAAGGGTTATTTATTATTTCCCAAAATGCCCGAGAATCTTTTCTATCTGCAGCCTCCCGTAGGTTTTCCCATGTCTGTGATTGGAGAGCCAATTTCCTTAGTTTGATGGCTTTTTTATATGCTGTCCTACATTGTGCAATGCGCCCCTTGTCTCTAGGGACCTTTTTTAAACTTTCTTTCAATTCATTATGGGCCCTAGAGCAATCTCTATTGAACCATCTGGGGGAGCATTTCATCGGCCCTGACACGGGGGATTTTAGTAGTCCATCAATGAGGTGTGCCATTGCCTCAAAGGCTTTAACCACCATAGGTCCCTCAAATGAGGGATCTAGGCATACCCCCAATCATTTCCTTACCGTCCTCCATTAGGGATCTGTAAAAGGCGTCCCCGTCCACCTGGGCCCATCTGAGCCTTCTCCCCTGGTCCATAGCCCTCAGTGTACTATTTACATTGTCACTTTTCTTATTTTTACAAGGGGCCCAGTTCTTAATCCACAAAACTAGAGGGTTATGGTCGCTGAATATGCTCCATTCAATGCTAGCCTTATTTAACCAATTCACAAAGGGGATAGAGACTGCTATGTAATCTATAATAGAGCAATACCCTCTTCCCTTAAATGTTGGTATGATTTTTATCGCCGACTTTAGGCCCCATCAGGTCTATTGTGTGCCTAAGTGCGTGATTATTCAAGACCCTTTCTAGCTCCAGTCCCTCAGGGGTGTGTTCGAGGTGTGGGCCTTTTTCCACTGTACAACCTGTCCAGGCCCCCTCCGTCCATCTTAGGTTGGGACACAGATGACAGTTTAGATCCCCCGCTAGAATCACATATGGGGCTACTGCTCTCTTTCTCGGCGCTAGCTCATCGGTCAATAAATTATCTAGATTTTGAATTGTTGAGCTCTTCCCGTTCCCTGAAACAGCATTATATACGTTAATCAAAACAATGTTCATCTTCCTAACTTCAAATCCAATGGCTTGTATATTAACTGAGTTCCATTGCAAATCGACCCACACACCTTCAAGCTGGAAATCCACATATATAATTAACCCTCCCGTTGGTCTTCCCAATGTCATTTTCCTTGCGGGCACAGAAAAACACTTATACCCATCAAGATGAAATGGGTTATGGTCCACCACCCAGGTTTCCTGTAGGCAGATTACGCGGAATTTGCTCACGTACTGTCTCCACTCCTGGTTATGGAATTTGGAAGCCAGCCCCGCAATGTTCCAGGAAATCATTTCAATCCCCTCTTTCCTTTCCGATCCTGATGGATCTATTTGGGTAGGGGGCGAGTGAACCTTTGCATCGTTGGTGGCTTTCTTTAATGCACTCTCAGTTTGTGCCACTTGTGCGTAATATGATTGAGCGGACACCTGTACTTCTAACTCGCTGGTTTTATCCTCTTGCACGCCTACCTTGTTCCTTACCAATGTAAATTTAGTTACCGTAATATTATCCCGGAATCTCTCCCCCGCCGGATAACCAAGGCCTGGTTTACCCCCTGTGGGGCGGACTTGATCATTGCCTATAGAGGGGGATTGGACAAAAGACAGTTCCCGTGCGGTTTGCTCCACTTGATCTTCCACCCTTTGCAGTCAATCCCACTCTTCCGTGAGCAAAAGGGGATCAAACCTGTTTGACGGGGCTATTCTGCCGTAGTTTCTAGGTGGAACATATGATTTTATGCCATAGCCCTTCTTACAAGTCTGATAATCCTCCTCACTGCCTTGGATTGGCCAATTCCTAGACAGGGGACATAAATCATTGGCATAAAAAGACCATAAGGGTGCGAGGCTAATGCTACTGTCCGTAACTACCGGGCCCCAGCTTAATATGTAGTCTACTGTTCTACTGGCCCTAAAGTTTATCACCACGCAGTCACCCACTTTGTTTTTTACCTTGTTTCCAATCCACCTGACCCTTCTTACGTGCAGAATTTCTCCCTGTTCATCCCTCGGCAATGGCCTGTTTCTATTCAGCCAATGCATGACTTTGTTTTTAAGCTCGTCATGCATCTCTATTTGGCCGAATTTTAGCTCTGGGACCCCTGTGAGAATGATGACATAAGGGGCCGCTTCTGGGGGTAAATTCAGACATGGCCCCTTGTTACCTACTTTGGTATAAGGTACCTCTCTGGTGCTCTGACTGGGGTCTTTATTTCGTCCGCCGGTGGGGAGGGGATTGTGAGTGGCCAGAAGTGGGGGTCCTGTGTGACCACTTGATGGCCCTGCTACGGGGTAATCTAATGGGATAGTGGGTGAGTTCTTGTTTGTTAATGACTCAGCTTCACTAAGATTCTCCCTCTGAATGGATACTAAATTTGTGGGAGCTGTGTTGCCAATTGGGATACAGGGCAATGATGTTACGGGCGTATTGCTGCCCCCTCCCTTTTGTTTTACTAGCGACACTACTTTAACCAGCCTACTCAAAATTTGTTTAGTCTGGGCATCAATCAGTTGCTCAAAATGTAACTTCAAGTCGCTAATAATATTTGACGCCCAGCCCGGGGGAACCTGTGCGCCCATTGCTTGGTCCCTTATTTCTTCCGCCGTAGTAGTTGCTATCTCATTACTGTTGATCGCCGGGCAGCCTCTACATTTCTTAGGTCTAGATTTCTTTTTGCTGTTCACTTTCCTGTTGCCAACTTGCGTGTTAACCCCTTTGCCCCTAGTATTTAAGCGCTTATCCGGGGATATCTGTGCAGGGGAGCTGACAATCTCTGGGGATTCCAAAGCAGAGTCCTGAATTGTCAGTGGAAGAATAGGGGAGGGCGAAATCAGTTGACTCAGTTGAGGTGTTAATGAAAGTCGCCTCTCAGTGCGTGCAATTTCGCAGGAGACTTCACCAATGGCTTTAAGCAACATTCAATCGATTGCTGTCTGTGGCGCTGGAACATGTGGAGGGGTCTTTAATGTTCTACTCGTTTTTCTAGTGTCTGATTGGTCCATAGTGTTAGCTTTTGCTAAGCGTGTTCGAGTTTTAGCAGGCATATCCTCACCACTATAGTGCCAATGTTTTTATAATTTTTAACGATAGTTAATCCTTAACCTGATGGTCCCAGGTCAGATGTTACGTGGCTCCCCTCCCAAGTTATGAATCGTGCAGCCCGTTACCTTGGTGGCCCTTCAGCAACCTCTTTCCAGGCATTAGAGTACTGGCCCAGCCCAGCCTCTTGTGGCCTCTGACGGCCACAGACGGTCCCGCCCTTGTCCCGGGCTTCTCCCGGCGCCACCCGCGCGCGTCCCGCGACGCGGAGGTAGCCTCTCGGTTTTCAGCGCCTCCGGGCGCGACGGCGGGCGGAAGTGCCCCAGTGCCGCTCAGCAGGCTGGGAACTGAAGTCCTTCACTGCCGCCGTGGATGTCAGGGCGGCGGCAGGAAAACTAACAGCGTCGATGATCCTATTACTGCAGGCGGGACCCCAGGTACGTGCTGGCTCTCAGCTGTCTCTGCTGGTGGTGTGTGCAAAGAGCAGTCTTATCATCGGTCGAATTCCAAGTAGTGAGTCTTGCACCCGGATCCTTTCCGCCGGTTCCTCTAAAGGGATGAGGTCCGATGTCTTGTCCAACAAAGCTGAGAATGCCTGACGCAAATTTAGATCCGCTTAGAGCAAATTTAACGCAGAATTTTTTCCTGTAGAAGGCAGTACACTGGAGGCTGGTCTCGGCCAACTTGTCCAAAAGCTGCATGAGTGGAGCGAGGTCCTCATCAGGAAATCCTTATTGCAATATTCTCCCTCGTAGTATTTGTGCACGTACAGCTTATTGCTTCGGCAGAAAACATGTCTACTGGAGCCTTGGATCCAGGAGTCGTTAGAAAGTCTGGGTTTGTGGGAACTTTTTCAATTAACTAACGGACAATATTTTCTCACCTTGAGTACAGTTATTTCACATGTCACCAGCCTGAAGCTAACCGATTTGATTTTGAGACTGTTTATCCGCCACCTATCCTGGATAGCAAAGCCCTAGAAGAGTCGCTGCAATCTTCTTCAAATGTTGGGCCAAGCGTTGAGGAAGCACCAAACGGGCTGATTCGTCATCCATCCCCTCATCCGTAATTGCAGGCTGCGTAGAGGTTTGTGGGCTTCTCAGACCTATCGAGAGTCCCACCATGATGAGCCTGTAGGTTTATTGCGAACTGAAATAAATGATGTGAGATTGTGGAGGCCATTGAGACTGAATGACTCTGGCTTGAGCTACACCCAGACTGCCCCTGCTTGGAGAAGAGCGGTGATCCAATAATTGATGGTGCAAATGGAGGTTACTTTTGATTTAGAGCTTGCCAGAGTTAAGTTTGTGAACAAGAGGAGTATGGTTGTTAGTGCTTTCTCCAAATCAGTGATCAGTTGGTTGTTCCTGTGAGGTCCAGTAGAAATTCAAGATGACTGGATTAAACCAATGAAGCTTTTTAGGGAGATGTAGTGTTCACACGGAATCCCAGTGTCTTTGAATGGTTCCACGCATTATTAGCTTTGGGATCTGATCAGGACAATCAGGGTATTACAGGACCACCCAGCCATTTCTCATGCGTTGCCCAATTCTCTGTTCCTTGATCTATCCAGCGCAGAAAAAGAGATGGGAGTTTATTTGTGCTGCAACTCTGTTGCCACTCTCAGCCTTGGGGGACATCTTCGCTCAAACGAAGACAGGCAAAAGAACCCAAATCGAGGCAGTAGAAAATAATAAGCAAAAAGAGGATGGGAAGATCACCCCATACAGCCCGAAGCGGAGATCACCCCACGCAGCCCAAAGGGGAGTTCATTCCAGGCAACTCAAAAGGGAGATCGAACCACGCAGCCCGAAGGGGAGATCGAACCACGCAGCCCGAAGGGGAGATCGAACCACGCAGCCCGAAGGGGAGATCGAACCACGCAGCCCGAAGGGGAGATCGAACCACGCAGCCCGAAGGGGAGATCGAACCACGCAGCCCGAAGGGGAGTTCACTCCAGGAAACTCAAAAGGGAGATCACCCCTCGCAGCCCGAAGGGGAGTTCACTCCAGGCAACTCAAAAGGGAGATCGCCCCACGCAGCCCGAAGGGGAGATTGCCCCACGCAGCCTGAAGGGGAGATCGCCCCACGCAGCCTGAAGGGGAGATCACCCCACGCAGCCTGAAGGGGAGATCGCCCCACGCAGCCCGAAGGGGAGATCGCCCCACGCAGCCCGAAGGGGAGATCGCCCCACGCAGCCCGAAGGGGAGATCACCCCACGCAGCCCGAAGGGGAGTTCATTCCAGGAAACTCAAAAGGGAGATCGCCCCACGCAGCCCAGAGGGGAGATCGCCCCACACAGCCTGAAGGGGAGATCACCCCACGCAGCCCGAAGGGGAGATCACCCCACGCAGCCCGAAGGGGAGATCGCCCCACGCAGCCCAAAGGGGAGATCGCCCCACGCAGCCCAAAGGGGAGATCGCCCCACGCAGCCCGAAGGGGAGATCGCCCCACGCAGCCCGAAGGGGAGATCGCCCCACGCAGCCTGAAGGGGAGATCGCCCCACGCAGCCCGAAGGGGAGATCGCCCCACGCAGCCTGAAGGGGAGATCACCACAAGCAGCCCAAATATATCGGCACTGAGCTGTAAAATTCGTATGTGTCTTTCTCTAGGGAGGCTGCACAGATATCTACAGAGGGTTGTATATCAAACTCAAAAATAGATTCTGTGTCTAAAATAAATCTTGTTTAAACTGTTTGTGTCCAAAATATGCATTAATTTCTTTTGTTGTTGGTAAAATGCGGATATAGCTAGGGTTACATTTGGTGAGGGACTTCAAAACTCTCTCCCTGAAAATATTCTGCACTCCCTTTGAATCAAGCTCTGCACAATGTACGTCTGTAAAAAAGTGATTTCAGTAAGATTTACAGCGCACTAAAAATGAGTGGTGATCAGGAGCAGGTGAATCTTGCGCTCACAAATGGAGTAAAAGAAGCCTTCTTGCGGCAAGAAAAGTCTGAGTAGTAGAAATCCAGCGTCCCCTCTAATTCTGCTCTGCAGCTCTTCCCACCTACATTCTGATATTTCTTTATTGATTTTTATCGCAGACATTCTGCAGTTTAACCGCGCGGACCCAGGTCTGCGCCTCAGTGATGCATGGATAACTCATGTAGACACACCACTTGCACTTTGACTGTCAGCATTTTGTGTGGAGTTCGCAGTCTTTAGTTGGTGTGTTGTGTATCTGTTGGGTGGAGTAGGCCTGCGATACTTTCACGTGGTGGGGTTTGCGCTTCGCGTGGCCACTGTCACTGAGTCATGTTGCACATGTGTCTTGGTTGCTGTGAGGCCCGTGACCTCCCCTCCGTATTTTCAGTGTGTCCTGTGACCCCGCTCCCATGGTGGTCTTGTACCTTGGTAAGCGGGTGCCATTCTTCGCCTCCAGCCTTGTAATGTAGCTGTCCCATACAGGGCCATCCGGTCCCCTCCCGGTCAATTTAGTGTCCTGGTGTCCGCCTCTGATCTGGGAAATTTGTGTAAGTCACATAACCGGCTCCTTGTCTGGTGGCGGCTGGTTCTCTGTGTCAGAGCTATCCTCCTTTTCAATAGTAAAAGGCTAGGTCAGCTCATCTGCACGTTTGTCTTGGTTTGCGCCCAGCCTCGGCCAGAGCAGGCCCATCCCAGGTGTGCTCGGCCTAGTCCGGTCAAGCAACTCGGGCACCGCCTGTCACCGTCCCCCACATTGGGCATATCCTCGGGCAAGGCCCATATGGTAGAATCCAGCCTCAGATTGCTGGCATCTGTGACAGTCCGAGGACCCCCCTACACACGTGCGCTGTATATGTTTCAGGGCGAGGTGCTTGTGGTGGAGATAGCTGAATTGCATGGACTGAAATCTCAGGTTCCTCGAAACCGGTTTGACTCGCCCCCTGATCTTCTGCCACTATGGGTCAGGACTTTTGTGTCCTGGGTCTGCTTTCCATGCGGTCTTGGCCGGACAATAAACATCGTGTGTGTTGTGTAGGTTGTATCAAGCTGTGATGTGCAGCAGGATTCCCTGGAGGGCGCCGATGTCGGTGGTTCTGCCAGTCCCTGTCCCAGACTCTGTGTTATTGCATTATATGTGATAAAGTATCCTGGGTTTATGCTGTATGTGGCTGGTATGTCTTGAAAGGCATGCAGTGTCCCCTTGGTGTAGAGGCCCCTGGCCTGGGTTAATCCGGCCTCCATCCAAGGTTCCGCCTTGTGTCTCTGCGGGTATTTCTAAATTAAAGGATTGCCCTCGGCTTTAAAGGTGCAGCGTATTTGGGCAGAGCTGTGTGTGTGTGTGTAGGCATGTGTACTCCCCGTTCTCATTAGGGCACTGGTTCGATGGTCCACCCTTCTAGTCGGGGTCATTATCCTCACCGGGATGGCATCACCTCTCAGAATTGCTTTCATTTCCGTTCTTTCTGCTCTGGTCCCCGCGACCAACCGTCGCAGCGGCCATTGTAACTGCTCCGTCACCAGGAGCACACACGCCACTCTGCTTCAGGGGGTGCAGGGTCATACATGGCACAGCTCGCTCTGGCCACTCCCCATATTAAATTCAATGGTGCCCCATTTAGAGCCTTAGAGAAGGAGGTGGTGGAGAGCGCTGGCACACACCAGCCCGGGGAGTATGAGCAGCTTGACTATCACCACCTGCCCCACTGGGGAGAGCAGAGGCACTCCGAGCAGCCATGGACGGCTGGATTTAAATGAGTGCCCAGGACACCGTCCATGATGTCTGCATGGCATGCGAAATATGCCCAGGTATTTAAACGAGTCATTTTGCCACTCCACCCATGCCCCACTGTGTGTCTGGTGTGGGCCTCACTGGGAAGCAAGCCAGGTACACCGATGTGGTCACTTTTGAGGACAGCAGTGCCCCACAGAAAAACCTATCTAGACGTGTGTAGCTAAAGCACTGACGGATAATACAAGTGTTCTCTATGGGCGCTCTGCACCTCATGTCCCTTCTGCTGTCTGCTCAGCTCTGAACGTGTTCTCAGTCTACAGCATGTGGCGTTGGGCATAGGTGGGATGGACCAATCCCCCTCCACGTCTAAGATGCAATCAAAGTCTCTTCCACACATGCATGGGGCCTATAGGTATTGTGTGAGGGCTGGGATAAGTTGGTCTAAGAAACGTGAGTGATTCGCATTTGGAGCACAAGTCACTAGAAATGTCCGGTATTCTGTCTGTCTATCCTGCCATCCCTACATGTCTGCCCTCTGGATCTATTATGCATGTATCCTGGACAAAGGGTGCCCCTGGTGCCATCCATGGCAGCACCTCACGGGTATACACGGAGCAAGTCGTGCCATAGACCAGTCCCACCATCGTTTGTGCCGCTTAAGGAGGTCTCCTTGCTCTAGGTGTGTTTCCTGTAAGTAGGCAGTATGTGTTTGAGGTATGCATGCACTACATGGCGTCGTTTAGGGGTAGCCAACCCCTGTGCATTCCATGTCATAACATGGGGCATAGGTTCCGTTAGCCTGCCCCATCATTCATGTTTGTAACTGCTTGCTACCCCCTGGGTGCAGTCGCTATGACGTTGCCTGGTCTTGACCGCTGCCCCCCAGTCTCTCCCAGGATTTGTGGTCCGCTGTCAGGTGGTGTGTGTGCTTGGTAGAGTCGTGTGGGGCACCTACAAGGCAAAATAGCCAGCGGTAGTAACTTTCCCTCTCCGGTCATGGTGTATCGTGTACACCTTGCCATCAACATCATACAAGTGAACTAATAAGGAGGAGGTGCCCTGGCCCCTGCTTGTATCCAATACCAGGCCTGCTCAACGCGGCCCTGCCACTGGGCTGCAGCGCCCGAGGCTCGGGGGCCTCCGTCCCACACACCCAGCTCCGACGCCGTCTTCCCACGGACAGCGCGGGCCTGCTCGCCCCACATCCTGGCACTGCCACAGGGGGCGTGCACGCCGCTCTCGATACCTGGCTCTCCGTGCGTCCTCGAGGTCTGCTCGTATGTCGCTAGGCCGCGGTTCTTGTTCCCCTCCTCTGCTACCTCGACAAGGAACTGGGCCACCTTGTCTGCCTGCACCAGAATTGACTTTGTTGGAGTGAAGATAGAGGTTTACAGTATTTGCTGAGACTGCTGACCTTTTTCAAATTAAAATCGCTGCTGCTAATTCCTGCTTTGTCATTTGAAGCTTTTTAAATGTCCCTGTTGTTCCTGCTACAGCATTGCTTTGCGCTGATTGGCTGGTTTTAGTCCAATCAGAGGCGTGCCCGGTTGGCTCCCTAGATGAAGGCAGTAACTCTGCTCTGATTTTACTGGATCTGAGCGCCTCCTTTGATACCCTGTCTCATGATATTCTGCTGCGACGCTTACAGGAGATCGGTGTTGGGGAAGCTGTTCTAACCTGGTTAACGTCATTTCAATCCGAGAGATTTTATCAGGTTATTTCTTCTCATTGTAGCTGTCAGGTTCACACTGTAGGTCATGGAGTGCCCCAGGGATCCGCTTTGAGCCCTAGGGGGCTTTCACTAGTATCCTATGATACTCATGTGATTTCCTTTCTGATAACTCAAAACCTGACTGAATTCCATGATGACATGGGGGCTGCCGCTGAGTGGGTGACGGCCAACTGCCTTCAGCCTGCTAGCCAGGGGCGTAACAAAGGCCCCCGCAGATTCCGCAGTGCGGGGGGCCCGAGCTCCAGGGGGCCCCCTTAGCAAATTATACTGGCCTGAGAGCCCCTGAATGAGCAGGAAAAGGGGCCCTCTATGTACTTTGCAGGGGGGCCCCCTCGAGTTTCGTTACGCCACTGCTGCTAGCAAATGTTAAATTGTTCTCCTGGGAAGAGATGTTCAACTATGGGGCGAACATTGGTGGCCTGCCTCTTTAGAGTCGCCTCCCCGCCTAAGGCAGTAGTAACAAGCATTTGCAATGCAATAGGTCTCGCATTTACGCAAGTTTAAGCAATTGGCATTGTTAATGACAATGCCTGTTCTTTATGTTTTGAAAACAAAAATAAAAGGCATTGTTATTTGCAATGTCAATAGCTCAAACTTGGGTAAATGCGACACCTATTGCATTGCAAATGCTTGTTATCCATGTGAACAGTCTTACAAACGGTTCCACCTCATAAGTGCCACTTTAACACTTAACCCCTTCGCCGTGGCAGGAAATCCGCCGCGGCGCTGGGGGGGGTTTGGGGTCAGCGCGGTGGCGCTGTGCTCATGACGGAGCCACTCCGTCATGAGCCACGGTTGAGCTGTGCTCATGACGGAGTGGTTCCGTCATGACTCCGCCCACTGCGCTAATCGCCCGCACAGGCGGGGAATCAGCGCAGCGTGGGAGGAGCGGCAGCCAACGGCCGCAGCATGACGGAACCACTCCGTCATGAGCACACGGCACCCGTGGCTCATGACGGAGTGGCTCCGTCATGAGCGCTGAAGGGGTTAAATGCAGCAATTGACCCCAGATTGGCGACAGTTGATCCTCAGGAATGGCCTTCCACTGTGCAGCAACACATGTCGCTGCATTATTAGTAAGTTTTGACCTGTTTGAGATAGAAATATTTTTTCATTGACGGATTATGTGGCAAATGCAGCTAATCTATAATTATACGAAAAACGCTGCTACCACAGGATCTTATTTTTCCAGTGTCCCTGGTTTTATGTGATGGTTAGTTATCAACATCTTTATACCGCCTCTGTGTGAAAATGAAGCCCTGTTGTGTATGGGCTTTTTGCACGGCTGTTGTTCGATTGCATTGTGTGCATTTGCTTCATAGAGGTTTATTAAATGTCTATTTTGTTAATAGTTTTTGTTGATATGACATAGAAGTTATATGAGTAACAGCCCGCTTAAGATCTTTGTAGTGTCTAAAGTGTACGGAGGAGGGTGTAAAGCGCACAATTCAATACATAAGTGTAGCTAACCTACAGTCTTAACAGAAATTTGAAAATAGTTTTACCATATTTTCACTTTTGTAAAGTGCCATCAACATTCACTGACAAAGTAAAACATTTTTTTCCAATCAACCAATTCTGATATATAACTTACGATCTCATCTTTACTAGGTCACTGCTACATTATGGACTGACATAATTTGCGCACACAATACACAATTACATTTGTACAGAAATATATATGTATATATATATATATATATATATATATATCAGAAAACAGTTGCTCAGCAGCAGGGGCGCACTCGGGAGACAGAAATCCTGCACAGGCATCAACAGAAACTCCCATCAATGGAGCACGCCTGACGCGTTTCGGAATAGGTTCCTTAATCATAGGCTGACTCGAAATTTTGCTGTGCTAGTGGCATCTTTATTTAAACATCTTCCCTCCAATGGGATTCTTTGCCCCAGCGCCTGCTGGGAGATCCCAGTGTCTGCTGGGAGATGTGGTCCATAAGCCTGCTTTAAGCCCAAATGGGAATCGAGACAAAGTTCCAATAATAACAATGAGAGTCTCCGCTTATGCCAAAAATCCAGGCAATGTCTCCCCACAATAGGGCAACGACCAATTCCGTACCCTGTGATCCCTCGTCCATTTCAGGGTGGTGCAGCCCCTCGTGCCCGAAGCCGGCGCGTTTAACATCAGAAAACAGTTGCTCAGCAGCAGGGGCGCACTCGGGAGACAGAAATCATGCACAGGCATCAACAGAAACTCCCATCAATGGAGCACGCCTGACTCGTTTCGGAATAGGTTCCTTAATCATAGGCTGACTCGAAATTTTGCTGTGCTAGTGGCATCTTTATTTAAACATCTTCCCTCCAATGGGATTCTTTGCCCCGGCGCCTGCTGGGAGATCCCAGTGTCTGCTGGGAGATGTGGTCCATAAGCCTGCTTTAAGCCCAAATGGGAATCGAGACAAAGTTCCAATAATAACAATGAGAGTCTCCGCTTATGCCAAAAATCCAGGCAATGTCTCCCCACAATAGGGCAACGACCAATTCCGTACCCTGTGATCCCTCGTCCATTTCAGGGTGGTGCAGCCCCTCGCGCCCGAAGCCGGCGCGTTTAACATCAGAAAACAGTTGCTCAGCAGCAGGGGCGCACTCGGGAGACAGAAATCATGCACAGGCATCAACAGAAACTCCCATCAATGGAGCACGCCTGACGCGTTTCGGAATAGGTTCCTTAATCATAGGCTGACTCGAAATTTTGCTGTGCTAGTGGCATCTTTATTTAAACATCTTCCCTCCAATGGGATTCTTTGCCCCAGCGCCTGCTGGGAGATCCCAGTGTCTGCTGGGAGATGTGGTCCATAAGCCTGCTTTAAGCCCAAATGGGAATCGAGACAAAGTTCCAATAATAACAATGAGAGTCTCCGCTTATGCCAAAAATCCAGGCAATGTCTCCCCACAATAGGGCAACGACCAATTCCGTACCCTGTGATCCCTCGTCCATTTCAGGGTGGTGCAGCCCCTCGCGCCCGAAGCCGGCGCGTTTAACATCAGAAAACAGTTGCTCAGCAGCAGGGGCGCACTCGGGAGACAGAAATCATGCACAGGCATCAACAGAAACTCCCATCAATGGAGCACGCCTGACGCGTTTCGGAATAGGTTCCTTAATCATAGGCTGACTCGAAATTTTGCTGTGCTAGTGGCATCTTTATTTAAACATCTTCCCTCCAATGGGATTCTTTGCCCCAGCGCCTGCTGGGAGATCCCAGTGTCTGCTGGGAGATGTGGTCCATAAGCCTGCTTTAAGCCCAAATGGGAATCGAGACAAAGTTCCAATAATAACAATGAGAGTCTCCGCTTATGCCAAAAATCCAGGCAATGTCTCCCCACAATAGGGCAACGACCAATTCCGTACCCTGTGATCCCTCGTCCATTTCAGGGTGGTGCAGCCCCTCGCGCCCGAAGCCGGCGCGTTTAACATCAGAAAACAGTTGCTCAGCAGCAGGGGCGCACTCGGGAGACAGAAATCATGCACAGGCATCAACAGAAACTCCCATCAATGGAGCACGCCTGACGCGTTTCGGAATAGGTTCCTTAATCATAGGCTGACTCGAAATTTTGCTGTGCTAGTGGCATCTTTATTTAAACATCTTCCCTCCAATGGGATTCTTTGCCCCAGCGCCTGCTGGGAGATCCCAGTGTCTGCTGGGAGATGTGGTCCATAAGCCTGCTTTAAGCCCAAATGGGAATCGAGACAAAGTTCCAATAATAACAATGAGAGTCTCCGCTTATGCCAAAAATCCAGGCAATGTCTCCCCACAATAGGGCAACGACCAATTCCGTACCCTGTGATCCCTCGTCCATTTCAGGGTGGTGCAGCCCCTCGCGCCCGAAGCCGGCGCGTTTAACATCAGAAAACAGTTGCTCAGCAGCAGGGGCGCACTCGGGAGACAGAAATCCTGCACAGGCATCAACAGAAACTCCCATCAATGGAGCACGCCTGACGCGTTTCGGAATAGGTTCCTTAATCATAGGCTGACTCGAAATTTTGCTGTGCTAGTGGCATCTTTATTTAAACATCTTCCCTCCAATGGGATTCTTTGCCCCAGCGCCTGCTGGGAGATCCCAGTGTCTGCTGGGAGATGTGGTCCATAAGCCTGCTTTAAGCCCAAATGGGAATCCAGACAAAGTTCCAATAATAACAATGAGAGTCTCCGCTTATGCCAAAAATCCAGGCAATGTCTCCCCACAATAGGGCAACGACCAATTCCGTACCCTGTGATCCCTCGTCCATTTCAGGGTGGTGCAGCCCCTCGCGCCCGAAGCCGGCGCGTTTAACATCAGAAAACAGTTGCTCAGCAGCAGGGGCGCACTCGGGAGACAGAAATCATGCACAGGCATCAACAGAAACTCCCATCAATGGAGCACGCCTGACGCGTTTTGGAATAGGTTCCTTAATCATAGGCTGACTCGAAATTTTGCTGTGCTAGTGGCCTGTGCATGATTTCTGTCTCCCGAGTGCGCCCCTGCTGCTGAGCAACTGTTTTCTGATATATATATATATATATATATATATATATATAATTGTATTACATTAAATTACTCTTCCTTTTACGCTGGCTAGTAACACACTCCTGTTAACGAGGAGAGAAAATAATAAGCGAGACATGTAAATAACATCATGGGGTTCAGGCAGCGAGCCGGCAAAATAAATACAGCGATCTGTCACTTTGATAAGAGCCCCTCGCTGCTGAGGCCGTCGCCGCCCCCACCACACCCTCTACTTCACTACACCACCGCCTCACGCATAAACACGCAGACATGCAAATACACGAACGGAAACCGGGACATTAAATTTAGTGGCACATTAGAGCTTTTCTAGGATGGCTTTTCCTGCGCAGTTAGTCTTAGGCAGACAAGTCGTGAAACTCCCCGAAGAGTGCTCAGGGAAACCACTGTGGATTTCAAGCCATTCGTGTCCCCGAGCATGAAATATGCAAACAAGTGTCTTGAAGGCAGTGTTCAGCCGAAGCCTAGGCTGCTCTGCCCTGGATCCAGCGGTGGTAGAAGGGAGCTCTGAAGAGAGAGGCTCTAGCCTCGCATGCAATCTGCAGCACCAGGTGATGTTAAAACTGTGACCCAGACCATGTGCCTCCATTCCATCTGCCGATCACAACAAATTAAATAAGCTTTCCCTCAATTAAACTGGGTTATTGGCACAGCTGCTTCCAGCTCAGCTCTTAGCACCCAACCCACAACAAAGACACAATGGAGCCATTCTCCCCTCTCAGTAACTATCTGAAAACAAGCCCGCGAGCAAAAGAGACGCCGTGCGGTGCGCGTGCACATCGGATGTCCGGCC
The DNA here is from genome assembly GCF_964204655.1 of Triturus cristatus. NCBI lineage: Eukaryota > Metazoa > Chordata > Amphibia > Caudata > Salamandridae > Triturus > Triturus cristatus. The sequence continues at coordinate 1,181,315,657 of NC_140584.1, read as the reverse complement.
GCTAGCTGGAAGCAGAGAGGAGACGCCATGCGCGTGAACATTGCCTGTCTGGCGCGCACATGGTTTGTCTCCCTTCGCTACAAAAACCGACAATAGTCTCGCCAAGGCAAAGCAGCGCATGCGCTGCGGTTGCTAGGTGAGACTTAAAAAACCTGGGGTTCTGGGTCGATAAAACTCTGGCCTTCGAAGCGCAGGCAAAATCAGTGGTGGGCGTCTGTTTTGGACTTCTATGAGGGCTAAAACCCATGCTGGGGTTTTTAGATTCGCATACATGCCAGGTTTTTTTTTTATCCAGTCCACTATACTGTCTAAGCTGGACTACTGCAACACAATGTATCTAGGCACTAATAAGACAGTGACTTGAAGACTTCAGCTGGCCCTAATTGTAGTGGTGCAGCTAATTTTGCACTCCCTAGGTCCTGCTCTGTTTCCAGTTTTAATCGTAGGTTACATTGGCTCCCTGTAGTTAAGAGAATGCATTTCAAGGTGCTATGCATTGCACATAGAATTTTAATCTCCTAGGCGCCTTCCATTTTATTCAACTTGCTCCACCCGTATGCTCCCCAGCGTGATCTGCGCTCAGATAACCTTTATCTGGCATGTGTCCCTCATGTCAGAAGAGGAAGAGCAGGAAAGCGACTTACCGTGCTAAAGCCCCGGCCCTCTGAAATGCTCTTCCCGTGTCCATCAGAAGCATCCAGAATCACTGGTCGTTTAGAAGGGCCGTGAAAACCTGTCTATTCTTTGCCCAACCATTGGTCTCCTTTCTTTCTTCAGCCGACGCTCGTTCTGGAATTAGCGCTGGGACGCCCCGTTGCTGCGGCAGCCATGCGCTTTACACATTTTTAACATAAAATAATGCTGTGGTCACCATTTTGGGCACACTTCCTGTAGCTCTTCCCACCTTTATGCTGTTTTAGGTGGGACCTTAGACCTACTTTCATGCAGTGTTCTGCAGTTGAGACAAAGAATTACTTTACCTACTAATTAGCACCCTTCATCGATCTCATAGAAACACCAAACGTGTATCAGTTAGGAGTTCAATAATGCCTTTTATCTAATCTGTATGAAAATGTACGGTAAGGAATCCTATCCATTGTCCTGTGTGAACTGAATCACACCTACCCTAGTTCACCACTTTGAAGGGTCATAGTTACGCTTGCTTTGTGGAGGGAAACTGCTCACGGCTCAATGAGAATCATGAGACTGGTAAATGCCGGCTTCCTGGACCCCAGAGTGCACTGCGTTCTGGCTGAGGCTGGTTTACACGTTGCTTGTCATTTAGAAACACATTCAAAAAGAAAAATACACCAGTGTGCTGAATCTGAGAAATAAACTTTACCATGTCCCACCATCAAGGTTAAGAGGGACTTCAATCTGGTTCTGATTGTAGTGGATTGACTTTCTTCTTAACTTGACATTGAGCCGGTTACCTCCTCCGTTTTTCTCCTTTGTCCTGAATGAAGGGGTCCCTCTAGGTTCCTGGAACTCCTTCTTAGAAGTCCTCAAAGGAGCCTAATTCTTCCTGTGAGGCACACACCTCCTGCATTATGTAGATATTGCTAGTCTTTCTTAAGCTTATTGAGCCCATTCTGATCCCCTCTAAAAATTGCGAGTTGGGATATTTGTCGTGAATGTTGAGGCAGCGCATGTGCTTGGTTCTAGGTGCTTTCACATAGACGTTTGTTGGGTGAACAAAACAAGGTAGGGCGGAGGGTGGCCTGAGCATTTATGTTAACAATAGCATGGCATGCTCAGTTAGATGTTTCGATTCTAATTCTTGTTGTGTTCTGTTATATTTCTGAGTTAGGCCCATGTAGCGAAGCAGCTTTTTTCTTACATTGTCCTCACAAATAACATTTCCGCGTGTGACCTTTTGCACCTATTTGCATACACGACAATGTTGGATTAGCTTCTCTGAAACAAAACTTGTTTTCACATCTACCTTTGCACAACATTATCACAACGCCCTGAACATCATGTACAAGGTCTTGTTCCACACTACTTACAAATATCACTATCTTCATCCATGAGGAGACAGAGCTATCTACATATCCGTAACATCACTGATCTATGCGCACATCGCAAGGCTGCTTTTTATTATTAAAGATGAGCATCCCTATAGTAGAGGAGATGCTTCTGTAACACCGAGCGTCCTTGCATGCTGAGAAATCACCACGCAGCGGTCTGACATCTCGTGAGGGGTGTCCAGTTTGTGACCAAGAATTGTCCTTCACTTTATACCATCAGGTAATGGGGTTAGATCATCCCTTGGGGGATTCTTGGCTCTACACCTACACACACTCTAGGTGCACTTAGAATAGGGTCCGCATAGTAGGAGTACGCTAGATTACTGTCATGTTTATATGCCTGCATATACATTGTTTAGCACCATGATAGAACTATATGTACTATGTACACTTTTGGTGCTTGTAATCATGTTTATCTGCTTCTGTCTCCTAATCATTGCTGCACATGTATTTTATACAAGAATAACGTTGGTTCAATAAATATTTTTGAAAACGTCCCACTGTGTATTCTCTGTATATTTCTCTGAGAATAAGTAAGCATGATTGACTGAGCGAAAGGTTCTGTCCTGTTTCCACGATCCCGGAGGGGTCAGGGTTGTCACGTTCAGTGGTTGCCAGAAACTCTTCACTCCCTGGTAGGTTAGGGGGGCTTATGGTGGTACAGTGAGCTAGCTCGTCTATAGACCAACATATCCTTTGGGGGTATCTGGAATCCGTCTTGACACCAAGCCCTTAGTTTATGTTGTCCAAACAATGCGCAGGTCCTATGCATTGGTAGGAACTACACGACATGGCACCGCCTGCGTTGGTTAGGCTCTTATTTAATGGTCAAATCTGAGTAGTTCAGTAGTGCTTTCTTAGAGACCCTTACTCACATTTTAAACAGACGTCCGTAGTGGGGAGTTGTGGGAGAGTAGGATCTGCTTCTTATAGTTACCCCCACTTTTTGCTGATGTGACACTGTTTTCAACTTAGTCTGGCTGGGATCCTGCTATCCAGGACCCCAGCCTAGCTGCTCTCTCCTCTAAATTGATTGCATGTACTTTAGGTACACTCCAGATTGGATTCTGGGGTACCCTTATAAGTCCCTAGTATATGATATACTATGTACCCAGGGCATAGGTACCCCAGAGGCCTACCAGGGTCTGCAGCATGTATTGTGCCACCCCTGGGAAACCCTTTAAAATGACACAACATGTCTGCTACAGCAGCCTGTGTAAGGTGGTGTATGCACCCCTTACTGAGATATAGGTTACCTATATCTCTCCATATCACTGCACATGTAAGCCTATCCGTCACCCCTATGACAGGCCTTAACAATCCTGAAGGCAGGGTGCTGGGTTTCATGTGAGAGGGTACCCATGCTTGAGCAGAACCCCTCTGCAGCTTTCGAAACTTTTATTCCGGGGTTGTTTTTGATGCAACCAAACCATATACTCTTAAGTGCATTATAACCTCACGGTAAATGCTAACTTTGGAATTGCTGCATGGAAAAATGTCGTGTTTGGTGTAAAACACCTTGGAATCATACTCCCACACCAGTAACTGGTGTGGGAGGTATGATTCCACCCTACTAGAGGGAGAAACATGACAGCACCGGTATACCGGTATCAGCTTAACAGACCCTGGCATCACAAAATGGATGCTGCCAGCCACAGACACGAGTCTGCCCTCCTGCTGCTGGACGAAACACAGGCAGGCTAGGCCTGGACAATAGGTTTCCTGTAACAGGGATGTGTAACCACCTTCCAGACAGGTTTAAGTGTATTGGGGCTGGGTGGGTGCCCTCCAAGAGTGCTTTGAAGTCTGCACTGGGGGCACATTTGGTGTCCCTGTGCATAGTCCAGCTCAAACCGGTTGCAGGGGCTACCAGCCCCAGCTCTGGCGTGAAACGGGAGAAAAGAAATGGGTGTAGCCACCCCTCTTTCCTGACCCTCCCATAGGTGGGTCCCCAGAGTTTGTCCCACCCTTTCCTTGGGTATAAAGTAGGAACCTCTGACTACAGGACTTTGATTTACCTGGATGAAACTCTGCTACAGATTTACCAGAATTTCTACTATCTACACGACGTTGGATGACCGAAGAATCTCCCTTGGTGTAAAGGAGTTATTTCCCTGCAAGGCAGACACCAAAGACGCATCTGTCCGGTTTGCATCGATGCTGCTCCCGAAGGACTCCGACGAATTTGCAACACAGGAGGTGGGTCTCCAAGCTTCCCCGAGGCCGAACCGCGCTCTCAGCAACTCTGAGATCCAAAGCCCTTGTGGGGACCGTGCAACCCGAACCCCCTGGACACCGTGACCATTTGCAGCAGCATATGCTTCTTGGCGATCCCTGAGGCTGTGCTTTGGGCTACTGGTAGTCCAGAGCCCGAGCAGTGATTCCACCAAAGAATGCTGGCCGACACTCCTCAAGTGACCCGTGGGCTGGTATCTAGTGATTCCTCTCGAGGTCCCTTCGCGATCCCTTGTCCGTCGACTTGTGGGTCCCTGAGAAGGGTACTTGTACTTGCAATGGGCTTACCTGGTTGTTCCAGACATGCCCTGACTCTCCATCGTTTGGGGAGTCCACAGGACCTTGCTGGTCCACACCGAAGCCATTTTCATCCCACCTCATGGGTTGCAGTTGCCAAGGCTTGTTGGTCTCCAATCTGGAAACGGACCCCACAGCACTCAACATCCTTCGTGGGACAGCTCGCCTGTGGACTGTGGTAGTCGTCAACGCCTCCTGGTCCCCGTGGCAATGGAGTCCAGCTTCACCTCTTCGCACCTGAAACATCCGACATCGGTGGGCATTCGTCTATTGTGCCCCTGGTCACTGGCAAGTGACCCAGACTCTGTCCCCTCTGCTTTCATGCTCTTCACATCTTCGATCCAGGCTTGGATCACACTGGACACTTCTCCTTTCCACAGCAGCAGCACTTTGCAGCACACCGCCATTGAAATCAACGACGATTCCCGACACCATTCGACACCTATGCACCCGGCTTCCCTGGGTGAGGTAAAACGAGTACTCCGGTGCTCCCGTGGGTGCTAGCCCTAGAACCCCCTAAGTCTAAACGGGTTTGCTCAAAGTTCTCTTCTAAGTGTCCTTATTCTTTAAAATTGTAACCGCGACTTTCCTATTGAATTGTACGGGGCTCGCGGCTATGTTCTCACACTGCACACGTCCCCGTGGGTCTCTTTTGTCACTACCTTGGGTGGTTCCTTGGGGTCCCAGTGAATCTACGTCTTATAGGCACTGTGTCGGGTCAAGTCGTGGTTCTTATGCCACTTTCTTAATATATGGTTTGGCCTCCCCCCTGGGGCCCATTGTATATTGTGCTATTTACTGTCGTTTAACAACTGTATTATTGTGTGCCTTGCTCTCTAACTTCATAAAGAGGTTAGTAGAGAGTGTTTAGAAATAAATACATATATTTTATATATATACATTGTGTGGTTCTCCTTTCATTTAGTTATTCAAGAGGTTATAATCCGGTAAACCAAGTTGTTTTACACTCCTTTCAAGACTTCGCCTGAAGGCTGCTCTCCATAGCTACCCCTAGGATAGCTTTCAATAAAGGTTGTCTTAAATCTATTCATCAATAGGGGTTGTTTGGACTGGTACAAGGTGCCCACTATAACTAGTGGTCAGCCTATACCAGGCCAACTTCTCCCATTGGTGTGCAGCGGTTGGATTCAAGCTTGCTAGTGCTTTACCAGATAATCTCTTTGAGTGACTAACTGAAAACCAGTATAGGTACATATAAATCAAGTTTAGAATAACAGTAAGTTCTACTGAACTTAGAGTTGTGTGTCAAGTCCTTAGCACACCCTTTCTACAGCTTAAGAGAGTTTAGCAGTTCCCACTAGGTTAGGTGGGTGCAACACCTCACTACACTAGTATGTCTTCAAGAGTAGAAGCCAGTGGCTCCTTGCTGAACAGGTATGACCACCTCTCATTTCAAGAATTGAGAAATATATGTGCATCCAGAAATTGAAGACTAGGAAGAACCCTAGAACTCAATGCCTCATAGGGGCCTTGCTTTTAGATGACCTCAGAAAGACCCCAGGGTCTGATGAGGCAGGCAAGTTGGGTGGGGCAGCAGAAGGTGACCTGCCTGGAAGTGAAAACATCCAGGACCAGGACTCTGAAGCTGGCCAGGAGGATCAAGAGGATTCTAACCTGGACAATCCAATCTTCCCTGAAGATGAGGATGAGGAAGAGGACATTAATAGGCCTCTCTCCACCCCACCTGGAAGGGTTAACAGTGTGCCAAGAAGATCAAGATCTCCTTCTCTGGAATCTAATCATTCTGGTACATCTGTAGGGACCTCTGTATCAAATAGAACCACTACCTTTCATAGGAGGGATTCCTCCTATGACAAGAAGTGCAGACTGCTTGACTTTGAGAGAGCAAAGCTCAGAATCAAGAAAGAGCAGCTGGCCCTAGACAGGGAATCCCTAGAGCTTCAGAGAGCTTCGAAAAGGTTTGGGCTAGAGCCCCATGGTGGCAGCAACAGTGTTCCTAGAGTTAGAGACTATAATTATGACCATAGGAACCTGAACAAGATTGTCCCTCCCTACCAGAGTGGGGATGACATCCACAAATGGATAACTGCACTTGAGAGGGCCTGTAAAGTACAGAGGGTCCCTCAGGAGCAGTGGGCAGCAATCTCGTGGCTCTCCTTTGCAGACAAATGTAGAGAGAAGCTCCTCACTGTTAGGGAAGAGGATGCTGACAATTACAAAGTCTTGAAGAGTGCACTTATTGATGGGTTTGGCCTAACCACTAAACAATACAGGTTAAAGTTCAGAGACACCCAAAAGGCACAGACACAAGACTGGGTTGACTTTGTAGATTGTGCCACTAAGGCTGTGGAAGGCTGGTTACTTTGCAGTAAAGTGTGTGATTTAAAAGGATTGTACAATTTGATTATGAGGGAGCAGATCCTTAATTGTCAAAATCAGCTGTTGCATCAGTACCTGGTGGACTCTGTTCAGACCTCCCCCCAAGAATTGTGCCAGAAGGCAGACAAATGGGTCAGAACCAGGGTGAGGCAGAAGGTTCGGAACCAAGGTGGTGACTGCAAGAAGCAGGATTCTAAAAACTCTGATAAGGGTATGGAAAAGGGTAAAGACCAAAAGTCTTCTCAAGGGCCCCAACAATCTGCATCTGGTGGGGAGTCCCAATCTAACAAGGGAAAAGGCCAAAAGAAACCATGGTGTAAAATCTGTAAGCAGAAAACCCATTGGACTAGTGATTTTACCAAGTCCAAAGACTCCACTCCAGCCACCATTGCCCCTAAGGCAACTGTTCCCCCTAGCTCAGCTACAAGTGGTGGTACTCAGAATAAGGGCATAGTAGGGTTAACCCTGGGATCTGGGATGGACTCTGGCCTAGTCAGAGTTCCTACTCAGGCTGTACTGATCTGTGATGGAGGCATGGATATGGCCTCCTTATTTGTCAGTCCCAGTAATCTGGGCAAACGCAGACAGCAGCCTTTGATAAATGGAAAAGAGGCTTTGGCATTCAGGGACACAGAAGCAAGTGTCACAATGGTGACAAAAGATCTTGTGGCGCAAATCATACTTGGGGAAACGTACCAAGTGACCAATGCTAGCAATGTCTGGACAGACCATTCCTTGACATTTGTTAATTTCTCCTGGGGAGGGGTAACTGGCCTTAAGAAGGTTGTGGTAAGTGCAGACCTCCCTGCGGAATGCTTTCTTTGGCAATGATTTAGAAACGTCAGCTTGGGATGAAGTCCCAACTTAGGATCCATGCAGAAATGTTGGGAATCTCTGCACATGTGTTTGCTATGACTAGGTCACAGGCAAACATGTCAAAGCTCAACAGGCCATGGATTCTGGAAGAATGGACCAGGTGCCTCCCAAGAAAAGGAGCAGTAGGGGTAAGGCAGTGTCTTCCCCCCTGACTCAGAAAGCAGATCAGTCTCTTGAGGGAGATGATCTCAGTCCTGAAGAAGGAACTGTCCCAGAGGAGCTTGAACCTGACCAGGTTGAGTTTGTGGGAACATGGGGCCCTTCCAGGGCAGATCTGAGTCAGGAGCAGCTGAGCTGCCCTTCTCTTGAACCCCTCAGAAAACAAGCTGCTGATGAGGCTGCTGGGAATGCTAGTGGAACCCTTAAGCTGTATTGGGATGATGGACTCCTGTACTCAGAGAGTACAGACCCCAAGCCTGGTGCCACCAGGAGGTTATACCTCTAAAGTTCAGGGGCTTCCTATTGAAACTAGCCATGATATTCCCATAGCAGGTCACCTGGGCGAAAACCAGACCTGGGACAGAATTGTCCCTCACTTTCATCGGCCCCACCTGTCTGAAGAGACCAAAGAGTTTTGGCGCTCCTGTGTCACCTGTCAAGCCAGTGGTAAGGCAGGTGGGACCACAAAGGCCCCCCTGATACCACTACCTGTGGTGGGGGTTCCCTTTGAGAGGGTTGGCATGGTCATAGTTAGTCCCATGAATCTTCAAACAGCATCTGGGCACAGGTTTATACTGGTGTTAGTCGACCATGCCACTAGGTATCCAGAGGCTATTCCCCTTAGGACCACTACAGCACCTGTAGTGGCAAGGGCCCTACTTAGAATCTTTTCCAGAGTGGGTTTCCCTAAGGAGGTAGTATCAGACAGAGATGCAAACTTCATGTATGGATACTTGACTGCTATGTGGAAGGAGTGTGGTGTGAATTATAAATTCATCACCCCCAATGCAATGGGTTAGTTGAAAGGTTCAACAAAACCCTCAAGGGCATGATCAAAGGTCTTCCAGAAAAGCTTAGGCGCAGATGGGACATACTTTTGCCCTGCCTTCTATTTGCCTACAGAGAAGTTCCACAGAAGGGGGTTGGTTACAGCCCATTTCAGCTTCTGTTTGGACATCCAGTGAGGGGTCCATTATATCTAGTGAAGGAGGGATGGGAGTTACCTCTCAAACCCCTAAACAGGATATTGTGCACTATGTACTTGGTCTCTGCTCCAGGATGGCTGAGTACATGAAGAAGGCAACTAAAAACCTTGAGGCTAGCCAGGAATTACAAAAGGCCTAGCATGTTCAAAAGGCTGTGCTGACTCTTTACCAGCCAGGGCAGAAAGTATGGGTGTTGGAGCCTGTGGCCCCAGCAGCCCTCCAAGATAAGTGGAGTTGCCCCCATACCATAATTGAACAAAAGGGAAAGGTTACCTACTTGGTAGACATTGGAGCTCCCAGAAACCCCCACAGGGTGCTCCATGTTAATAGGCTCAAGGCATATGTTGACAGGGCTGACATGGGGTTACTCATTGCTACTGATGAGGGTCAGGAGGAAGAGAGTGATCCACTCCCTGACCTGGTCTCTCAGAACCCTGATGATGGATCAGTAGATGGTGTAGCCTTGGCAGGCAACCTCACTGTCTAGCAACAAACTGACTGCAGAAAAGTTCTCAGCCAGTTCAGACATATTTTCTCACTGACTCCAAATCAGACTACCTGGTGCACTCGTGAAGTGGACATTGGGGACAGTCTGCCTGTTAAAAATATGATTTACAGGCAACCTGACCATGTCAGGGACTGTATCAGGGCTGAAGTCCAGAAGATGTTGGAATTGGGAGTTATTGAACCCTCAGATAGCCCTTGGGCTAGTCCAGTAGTCTCAGTGCCTAAACCTCACACCAAAGATGGAAAGAGAGAGAGATGATGTTTTGTGTAGACTACCGGCGGCTCAATGCAGTCACTAGGACTGATGCCCATGCAATACCTAGGGTAGATGAGCTTATAGAAATTTTTGCCTCAGTCAAGTTTCTTAGCACATTTGACCTGACAGCTGGCTACTGGCAGATTAGACTAGCTGATGATGCAAAGCCAAAGACCACATTTTCTACTCCTAGTGGGCACTACCAATTTGTGGTGATGCCCTTTGGTTTGAAAAATGCACCAGCCACTTTTCAAAGGTTGGTGAACAAAGTCCTTACACGCCAGGAAGCCTATAGTGCAGCATATCTAGATGATATTGCTGTCTTTAGCTCCACCTGGGAGGATTACCTGGTCCACCTGAGAAATGTTTTGGCGGCCCTGCAAAAAGCAGGCCTAACTATCAAGGCCACTAAGTACCAGATAGGGCAGAATCAGGTTGTGTACCTGGGCCACCTTGTGGGTGGAGGCCAGGTTCAACCATTGCAGAGCAAAATCCAGACCATAATGGACTGGGTTGCTCCTACCACCCAGACTCAGGTCAGAGCTCTCTTGGGCCTGACTGGGTACTATAGAAGATTTGTCAAAGGTTATGGATCCATAGTGACCCCTTTGAATGACTTAACTTCTAAGAAAATGCCCAAGAAAGTTCAATGGACAGTCAGCTGTCAAAAGACATTTGATGACCTGAAGCAGGCCACGTGCACTGCTCCCATTCTGCAAAGTCCTAACTTCTCCAAAGAATTCATTGTCCAAACAGATGCATCTGAGTTGGGGATAGGGGCTGTGTTATCACAATTGAATGATGGTCAGGATCAGTCAGTAGCTTTTATTGGCAGAAGGCTGACCCCAGAGAGAAACATTGGTCAGCCATTGAGAGGGAGGCATTTGCTGTGGTTTGGGCTCTGAAGAAGTTGAGGCCATACTTGTTTGGCCCTCACTTCATTGTTCAGACAGACCATAAGCCCCTCTTATGGCTAAAACAGATGAAGGGTGAAACCCCCAAACTTTTAAGGTGGTCCATTTCCCTACAGGGGATGGACTATACAGTAGAACATAGACCTGGGAGTAACCATGCAAAGGCTGATGGACTCTCCAGCTATTTCCACTTAGAACATGAAGACTCAACTGGTCAAGGTTAGTTTAATGGCCTTACGTTTGGGGGGTGGTTGTGTAGGAGAGAGGGATCTGCTTCTTTTAGTTACCCCAACTTTTCGCTGATGTTTCACTGTTTTTCGACTTTAGTCTGGCTGGGACCCTGCTATTCAGGGCCCCAGCCTAGTTGCTTCCTCTCTAAATTGATTGCATGTACTTTAGGTACACTCCAGATTGTATTCTGGGATACCCTTATAAGTCCCTAGTATATGGTATACTATGTACCCAAGGCATAGGTACCCCAGAAGCATGTATTGTGCCACCTCTGGGAAGCCCTTTAAAATGACACAACAGGTCTGCTACAGCAGTCTGTGTAAGGTGGTATGTGCACCCCTTACTGAGATATAGGTTACCTATATCTCTCCATATCACTGCACATGTAAACCTATCAGTCACTCCTATGGCAGGCCTTAACAATCCTGAAGGTAGGGTGCTGGGTTTCATGTGAGAGGGTGCCCATGCATGAGCAGAGCCCCTCTGCAGCTTTCGGAACCTTTATTCTGGGTTTGGTTGCGATGCGGCCAAACCATATACTCAAGTGCATTATAAACTCGCGGTAAATGCTAACTTTGGAACGGCTGCATGGAAACATGTTGTTGTGTTTGGTGTCAAACACTTTTGAATCATACCCCCACACCAGTAACTGGTGTGGAAGGTATGACTCCACCCTACTAGAGGGAGAAACATGACAGCACCGATATACCCGGTACCAGCTTTACAGACGCTGGCATCACAAAATGGATGCTGCCAGCCACAGACACGAGTCTGCCCTCCTTCTGCTGGACGAAACTCTGGAAGGGGAGGCCTGGACAATAGGTTTCCTGTCACAGGGAGGTGTAACCACCTCCCACACAGGCTTTAGTATATTGGGGCTGGGTGGGTGCACTCCAAGAGTGCTTTGATGTCTGCACTGGGGGCACATTTGGTGTCCCTGTGCATAGTCCTGCTCAAACCGGTTGCAGGGGCTACCAGCCCCTGCTCTGGCGCGAAACTGGAGAAAGGAAACGGGTGTAACCACCCCTCTTTCCCGACCCTCCCATAGGTGGGTCCCCAGAGTTTGTCCTTCCCCTTCCTTGGGTATAAAGTAGGAACCCCTGACTACAGGACTTTAGATTTACCTGGACGAAACTCTGCTAGAGATTTACCAGAACTTCTACTATCTACACGACGTTGGATGACCGCAGAATCTCCCTTGGAGTCAAGGAGTTACTCCCCTGCAAGGCAGGCACCAAAGACGCATCTGTCCGGTTTGCATCAACGCTGCTCCCGAAGGACACTGACGAATTTGCAACACAGGAGTTGAGTTTCCAAGCTTCCCCGGGGCCGATCCGTGCCCTCAGCAACGCTGAGATCCAAAGCCCTCGTGGGGACCGTGGAACCCGAACCCCTGGACACTGTGACCATTTGAAGCAGCATATGCTTCTTGGTGATCCCTGAGGCTGTGCTTTGGGCTACTTGTTGTCCAGACCCTGAGCAGTGATTCCACCGAAGATTGCTGGCCTACACTCCTCGAGTGAACCGTGGGCTAGTATCTAGTGATTCCTCTCGAGGTCCCTTTGCGATCTCTTGTCCGTCGACTTGTGGGTCCCTGAGAAGGGTACTTGTACTTTCAACAGGCTTTCCTGGTTGCTCCAGACGTGCCCTGACTCTCCATCGCTTGGGTAGTCCACAGGTCCTTGCTAGTCCACACCGAAGCCATTTTCTTCTCACCGCTTGGGTTGCAGTTGCCAAGGCTTGTTGGTCTCCAATTCGGAAACTGACCCCCCAGTACTCGACATCCTTCATGGGAAAGCTCGCCTGTGGACTCTGGTCATCGTCGACGCTTCCTGATCCCCGTGACAGTGAAGTCAAGCTTCACCTCTTCGCACCTGAAACATCCGACATCGGTGGGCATTCGTCTATTGTGCCCCTGGTCACTGGCAAGTGACCCAGACTCTGTCCCCTCTGCTTTCAGGTTCTGCACATCTTCGATTCAGGCTTGGATCACCCCGGACACATCTACTTTCCACAGCAGCAGCACTTTGCACCACATCACCATTGAAATCAACGACGATTCCCGACACCATTTGACACCTATGCACCCAGCTTCCCTGGGTGAGGTAACACGAGTACTCCGGTGCTCCCGTGGGTGCTGGCCCTAGAACCCCCTAACTCTAAAGTGGTTTGTTGAAAGTCCTCTTCTAAGTGTTATTATTCTTTAAAATTCCAACCGTGACTTTCCTATTGAATTGTACGGGGCTCGCGGCTGTGTTCTCACACTGCACACGTCCCCCGTGGGTCTCCTGTGTCACTACCTTGGGTGGTTCCTTGGGGTCCCAGTGATTTCAACGTGGTCTAGGCACTGTGTCGGGTCAAGTCGTGGTTCTTATACCACTTTCTTAATATATGGTTTGGTCTCCCCCTGGGGCCCATTGTATATTGTGCTATTTACTGTAGTTTAATAACTGTATTATTGTGTGCCTTGCTCTCTAACTTCATAAAGAGGTTAGTAGAGAGTGTTTAGAAATAAATACATATATTTTATATATATACCTTGTGTGGTTCTCCTTTCATTTAGTTATTCAGGAGGTTATAATCTAGTAAACCAAGCTGCTTTACACTCCTTCAAGACTTAGTCTGAAGGCTGCTCTCCATAGCTACCACTAGGATAGCTTTCAATCAAGGTTGTCTTAAACCTATTCATAAATAAGGGTTGTTTGGACTGGTACAAGGTGCCCACTATAACTAGTGGACAGCATATACCAGGCCAACTTCTCACACCTGGTACCAGCTTTCTCGACCCTGGCATCACAAGATGGATGCTGCCAGCCACAGACACGAGTCTGCCCTCCTGCTGCTGGACGAAACTTCGACAGGGGAAGGCTTGACAATAGGTTTCCTGTCACAGGGAGGTGTGACCACCTCCCAGACAGGCTTTAGTGTATTGACGCTGGGTGGGTGTACTCCAAGAGTGCTTTGATGTCTGCACTGGGGGCACATTTAGTGTCCCTGTGCATAGTCCAGCTCAAACCGGTCGCAGGAGCCATTTGCTCCTGCTCTGGCGCGAAACTGGACAAAGGACATGGGGTAGCCACCCCTCTGTCCTGACCCTCCCATAGGTGGGTCCCCAGAGTTTATCCCACCCCTTCCTTGGGTATAAAGTTGGAACCCCTGACTTTAGATATTACCTGGACTAAACTCTGCTACAGAAAGCAAGTACTTCGATGATCTACACGACGCTGGACGACTAAAAAATCTCTCTTGGAGTAAAGGAGTTACTCCCCTGCTAAGCAGGCACCTAAACGCATCGGACCGGTTTGCATCTACAAAGCTCCTGAAAGACTCCGAAGATTTCTGCAACATAGGAGGTGTGTTCCCGTCGTCTCTGAGGTTGATCTGCGCTCTCAGCTATTCTGAGGCCTGTATCCCTCGTGGGGACCGTGCAACCCGAACCCCTGGGCACCGTGTACTTTTGTAGCAGCATATGCTTTCCGGCGACCCCTGAGGCTGTGCTTTGGGCTACTTGTATTCCTGACCACGAGCAGTGTTTCCACCGAAGATTTCCGACCTACACTCCACAAGTGTTCCGTGGGCTGGTATTTTGTGATTCCTCTCGAGGTCCCTTCGCGATCCCTGGTCCGTCGACTTGTGAGTCCCTGTGAAGGTATCCTTAACTTTCCATGGGCTTTCCTGGTTGCCCAAGACATGCCCTGACTCTCCATAGCTTGAAGAGTCCCCAGGACCTTGCTGGTCCTCACCGATGCATCTTTCCTCTGACCACGTGGGTTGCAGTTGCCAAGGCTTGTTGGTGTTCAATCCAGACACTGAGCCCCTCAACATTCGACATCCTTTGTGGGACAGCTCACCTCCAGACTTTGGTCAGCGTCGACGTCTCCTGGTCCCCGTGGCTGCAGAGTCAAGCTTCACCTCGTCTCACCTGAAACACCCGACATTGATGGGCATTCATTTATCGTGCCCCTGGTCACTGTGAAGTGACCCAGACTCTGTCCCCTCTGCTTTCAGGTTCTTTTCAGCTCTGATCCAGGCTTGGACCACACCGGACACTTCATCTTCCCGGCAGCAGCACTTCTTCACATCACGCCATTGAAATCAACAAGTGTTTCTGACACCACTTGACCCCTATGTACTCGGCTCCTCTGGGATAGGTAACATGGGTACCTCGGTACTCTCAAGGGTGCTGGACTTAGAACCTTCTATGTTCCAAAGGGTTTGTTTGAAGTCCTCTCCTTAGTGTCCTTAATCTTTAATATCCCAACTGCGACTTTCTCATAAAGTTCTATGGAACTCGCGTCTGTGTTCTCACACTGCACCCGTCCTCCGTGGGCCCCCTGTGTCACTACCTTGGGTGGTTCCTTGGGGTCCCAGCAATTCTACGTGCTCTAGGCACAGTCTGGTCAAGTCGTGGTTGTTATACCACTTTATTAGTATATGGTCCGGTCTCCCCCTGGAGCCCGCCTTGTATTGTGCTATTTACTGTCGTTCTAGTGCTTTAATATTGTGTGCTTTGTTCTCTAATCTCATAAAGAGGTTAGTAGAGAATGTTTAGTAATAAATACTTATATTTTATCTATACCTTGTGTGGTTCTCCTTTCATTTGGTCATTCAGGAGGTTATAATCTGGTAAACCAAGCTGCTTTACATTCCTTCGAGACTTAGCCTGAAGGCTGCTCTCCATAGCTACCACTAGGATAGCTTTCAATAAAGGTTGTCTTTAACCTAATCATCAATAAGGGTCGTTTGGACTGGTGCAAGGTGCCCACTTTAATTAGTGGACAGCATATACCAGGCCAACTTCTCACAGGAGTGAAACAAATCCGCTTCAGCTGAGTAGGCAATACCCTATGTATTGGCTGTAGGTTAATCAAGCTTGGAGGATTAAAAGTTCCCACATTGTGAAAACAATATCTCTACAACAATTTGGCTAAATACTACCATTTTAAGAATGACTACTAGGTGATGACATTGAAGAACAGATAGTTGGACTAAATATTTCAGAAAATTGCAGACCTGCAATTACCATGAAATTGTTACAATATGACCTTGTGGCAAGAGGTGGAGATGTTACCTTTGTGGTTGATGCACAGGAAGCTTTCAGAACAGAGGTATTCTATTCTTGGGTTAAATTACCACCTGCAGATGCACACACATGGTTATTTCATTAATACATTGAAGATGAACCACCTGATAAGTATTTTCCATATGTGGACTTGGAAGTACCGTTAACATACCAAGAGCATGTTAATTGGTTTAAAGGCCCCCTATGCCATACCACAGAGCACTTGAGACTCGGTCCGCTCAGCAGAGAAGGAGTGACCTGGCCGGCCTTAGCTTCATACACTCTGCATCCAGACATTGCTGCCTTAACATCAGCATGAATGCGCTAACTTTACGGAGATTTTGTAAAAAGTTACAGAAATCTTGCACAATACAAAATGAGAGCATTGATAGTCCAACCTGTGGAGGCTGCTCAAGCTACGCAACCACACATGGCTACTTCACGTATCTGCCCACAAACACTGAATGCCGTTATGGGAAAGGTTCCACCCAGCCGGGAGCAAATCCCATTCTGCATAGCACAACAAATAGCACAGATTGAGACGTTATTTCCCCATACGGGCCCGCAGGAAAAACACAGAATACTGACCATTTGCTTGCCGTTGGGGATGGCTCCCCACTTAGAAGATTGCGCCACTAGGATAAATCTTCACTGCTGTACATACCAGAACACATGGTACCCCTTCAATAGCAGTTATACCAGATGTACTGAAACAGATTCAGAATGAGTACGGGGCAGAGCCTGACTTAGATTTGGGGATAAAACTGATGGGCAATTTTGCCCAGGTATCTACCATTATGTTGAGCAACATAAAAGGGGAGGCAGCAGAGGTGACTATACGCCAAAGCCTGAGGAAATTCACTCCAGTACAAAAAGAGCGCAAATTGCCTACGATTACCGAAGATACATATGCCTCTCTAGGCAGAGATAATCTGGGAGTCAAACCTGGCAAACCAATCGTTAAGAGTAGTTCTGAAAAAGATAACTCTAAGCAAGCACGGGATTCTTCAAAAAAACACAAAACACAGTCACAGGGTGGGTCTCCTCAAAAGGAACACACCAAACGAAAACATCTGAGAAACCGTGACAATATTAGAAAACTTGACAAGTTTCAGGATACTGATACACGTTCGTCTCATTCCTTTAAGAAGACATCCGAAAAGCGTTCAGAGAAAGACAGACGGTCAGAATACAGATCAGAAGAACGAGTCAAGCCGAAAAGGGAGTCATATCACACTTTGAACTACATCATTAAACAGGAAGATAAGCAAAAGACTCAAACCAAACCTCAATTTAAAAAGAAGGTAGCCTGGATTAAACTTAGAAATGCCCAGGCTACTGAGGACTCTGCTCTGAACAGGGAATGTGCAGTGATGATGCCTGGACAGCGCTGCAGAAGTCACAATAGCTCGCCAGAACCTGATGGATTATCTGGGGGCATTAGCGCTGAGTGAGCATATCACGGTGGAAACATCTGATACAGGAGTAAGTGTCCCATATCGCTTATATGAAATAACGCTCCAAATGGAGGGGGACATACCCAGGAAAGTAAAGGGTCTCTTTTGGGAGAACCTGACCTATGGTTACAATAGTCTCTTGGCCGAAAAGGATTGGCCACCATGGCTCCATCGTGATGGTTTGTCCAATGGGAGGAATGATTAAACCTGCTTTCTCCGATCTCGTACCAGAATCAGTTAAAAATTAATTCGTGCAAGAGTGGGCGTTTGCATTAGCTCCTGCACATTACTGCAATCATGTTGGGTGGGATGATGAGTCACCTCATTACTAAATTCCATTAAAATCAATTCCTCTAACACAGAGACAATACCTGATGGTCATGAGGCAAATAAACAAGTGGGGAGATCCTAGATCAACTTAAATGACAGGGTGTGATAGAGAATTGCACCTTACCTATAAATAATCCCTTGTTTCCGGTAATGAAACCCGATAATTCATATTGTCTGGTTTTAGATTACAGACATTTAAATGGATCCACATGCACATTTGCTGTACAGAATGCACACAGTGCCGTACTAATGAATAACATTGTGAGGAAAAAATACAAACCAGCACTAGACAACTCAAATGGATTTTTCTGCCAAAATATAGCGCCAGGGAGCAGATATTTGCCAGCATTCTCGGTGCTAGGCTCACAACGCCAATTTTGTCGATTACCCCAGGGGTATAAGAACAGCCCCAGGTTGTTTTCAGCCATGGTAACAGTTACTTCAAAACTTTGAGGAGGCATCGTCCTATGTAGATTCCATTTATCTGACGGACGATGAATTAATGGAACCACATGATTTTTGGGTTCCCCACTTGGGATACTAATTTAATTCAAAAAAACAAAAATTGCTCTCTTCAGTGTCCTATTTGTTTTTGGTACGAATTGTCAAGTGAAGGCAAAAGCCTGGCAGCACAATTTGTAGAAAAATGTGCACTGTTACACCCTTCAATGACTCTGAAAATACTACAATCTATTTTAGGATTTTTGAATTTTGGCAGGACATACATTTTGGATTACGCAGAAAGGATGAAACCTTCCTACGACTTAATTTGACCTGATTTTTTCGTTATACAATTTGACACCAAAACATACTGATATCCTAGGTCCTGTACACGATGACATGATGGCTTTCAAACATTTACTCAAACGTGTCAACACAACTAACCTGGTGATCTGCATGGTCGCGGGACCAACCGGGTACACCTACATCACTTTCAATGAAGGCGATACAGTATTTTTATTTTATTTTATTATGTTTTGGCTCTCAAAAGAGGGCCACATAGAAGTTTACAATGATAAAAGCAGAAGACAAGTACATATCAAGATTATGACATTTAAGAAACATATTTAAGTACAAAAATAACATACAATGACAGATCTACTGCAGGAAGCAATGTCAAACATCTCCAGAGGCATGTTAATAAATAGCTAAAAAACCTTTAAAAAAGTTAAAAATATAGAAACAGAACATTTCATTAGGAGGCCAATAAAGTGCTTGGAGAAAGCCGTTCAAAGTGGAAATGCCCAGACGGATACAAATAGGTTTTAACCATCTGAGACGCAATATACGGAGCGCAGGGCAGGTCAATAAAACATGCATACAATCCTGGGTACTCAATTTACATAAATTGCACATAGGAGAAGAACCGTACCATTTGGATAAAAGTAGATTTTAAAGGTACTAGGTCGTAACGTAAAAGAAACCAGAATCTACGAATACCATGCGGCAAGTTCCATGTGACATAGGGTTGGGCCAACTTCATCACATAAGAATTAAGGAGAAGGTCTACATCCCTTTTTTCACAGATTAACTTCTTATCAGACTGAAAACATAGTTCCCACGAGGCCTGTTTTAATACGAGTTTTAACTGTAAGGGAGAATACAAAAACAAGGTGTTTTCATCTAATTTTAGAAGGGTTACGGCTTTTCTAAAATTCCTTACAAGTTGTGAAAACTCTTTAAAATTACCCAGTAATTCACTTCTGAGTAGAGCTCTCATCGTCCCTAGTTCAGCTCTAGCCAGGCAGGCCACCCATTTTACTAGGGCACATAGTCCCTGTACCCAACTGCTCCTGAGACCGAAATCGAGCCTACAAGCGGCCAAGGAGCACGCAGTATTTAGAGAAGATAGGGATCTTAAGAGTTTCCCCTCAATCTTATGGCAAAAGTCCCAATATTTCACCTCTATAAGTTCTATACCATACAGTATCGTTGCGGGGATTTTAGACCTGTACACCTCCAGTAAACACGAAAAGTGCCTTTTCCCCGTAGCCTGATAGAGGGAGTTTAAACCTTTGCCATGGGCGAGGGCTTTGCGTGAACTATGCTCAATATGGGGCCTCTCACTCAAGTTAGCCGTGATAATTTTCCCCAGGAAGGTATAGGAGTTAACAACCTCCAGTTTTTGGCCGCCGATATACCATCCAAAATTTACAGATCGGCACTTCTTCTTACCGGCTATGCACATAACTTTACTTTTAGATATATTAATCTTCATGCAATGGGCAGCAGCAAAAACATGAAGGGCATGTAGCCGATTTGTAAGTCCTTTAGGAGTCAAGTCTAGAATAAGGACGTCATCGGCATACATCAAGCAGGATATTGGGGTCCCCCCCATCACCGGAGCAATACCCTCACTGGCAGACAAGGCGGCGGGTAGGTCTACAGTATATAAGGAGAACAAAAGGGGAGCCAATAAACAGCCTTGTTTAAGGCCATTCAAGGACGAAATTTGGTGGGAGAGCCCCCTTTCGCCCCCTTGCAAGACACTACACCAAGTCTCTGTATGGAGAGTCCGAACAAGCTCCAATAGATAAGCTGGAACACCAAGAGCTGCCAATTTTCTCCACAGCGTTCTACGATCTACTTTATCGAACGCTGTGGAGAAATCAATAAAAGCCGTATACACCACCCCCCCTCTCACCTGCACGTATTTATCAGTAACCACATGGAGAGCGGTGAGGTTATCTAAAGTACCATGCCCCCTACGGAAGCCAGTTTGTTCAAGAGGCAAGATATTATTCTCCTCGACCCAGTCGGAGAGGAAATTTAAAAGACATTTCGCAAAGACCTTTCCGATAGTCGAGGAGGGCTATCAAACGATAATTGCTGGGGCTATCCCTGGTTCCCTTCTTAAAAATAGGGACCAAGATACTTCCCCTCCAGGAGGCAGGTACCGTTTTAGACAAGAAACAGGCTTTAAACAATGGATACAGGATTTTACTCCACCTTAAAGGATCCTGCTTCAGGAATGTCATAGGGAGTTCGTCAGGACCCATTGCCCCAGAGGCACGCATATTTTTTATAGCCATCTCAATTGCTTCCTCTGTGGGATAATTAATGAGTCCTTCGGGCGTTGCATCTAGGACAATATCTTCACCTGTAATACCATTCCCTGCATAGAGGTCCCGAATATAAGTGATCCATACCTCTTCAGCTATAGGGACGGGGCAAGGGCTTATTCTAGTACCACATCCCTTCCCAATTATTGCCCAAAATTCTCTAATCCTACCATGAACAACTGATTCCCTCAAGTTGATCCAAACTGTATCTTCCTTCTCCTTTTTTATTTTCGCCTTTAGTCTGCATCTCTTTCTTTTTAGTCTAGAAATTTCTTTTTCTCGTTCCATAACTCTATCTAGATATTGCTCACGGACTAGTTTATTTATTTCCTTGTTCAGGATGCGTAGTATACTAGGCACCACTACCCCTTTTCTAGGGCGGGAAGTCTTTTTTACATGTAAAATAATGTTTCGCATGAGTTTTTCAAAATTAACTATTTCTAGACCACGCCACTCCTTTAATTCTATTAAAGTTTCACATAATATATCCTGGACCCCATTAATGGCAGAAGGATTCCAAAAGCACCTTCCCGTGGAAGCGTGGAAAGCAGCGTCACTGCCGTTAAGGGACCATGGCGCAGTGGGCATGGGATTTAAAGAAATAGTTATGAGCATTACACTATGGTCGCTCAGAGATGTAGGAATAATCTTAAAATCCTGAATACACGGAAACAAGCCATAATCCGAGATTGCATAATCCAAGATAGAAGACCCAAAAGGAGACTTATGTGTAAATTTGGCAGGCACATCGGACGGGAATCTCCCATTTAATATAAGTCCCTCAACGGCCGCTAGTTCTTTTAGCAGAATCTTCCCTCTTTTGTTAGTCACTAACTTATCTGGGAAGAGGGGTTGGGGAACAAAATGCGCCTCTTCTTTAGATTTATTTCTAAAAAGTTTCAGACTAGCATTGGAAATTTTGCAGTTCAGATCTCCTACGAGAATGATTTCCGGAGGGGATGGAACATTTTTAATTTGATCAATATATCGAAATACCTGCTTCAATTTGAGATTAAAACGCTATTCTGGAGGAATATACACATTAAGAATAACAATGGGTGACTTTTTAAAATTACTAAACAGATTTGCTATTGTTATAGCGTGAAAAAATTTACTTGGGTCGGTGTAATGGGAAAATCTCCACTGCAATTTATTTGATAATAGACAAGCGATTCCCCCCCTAGCGTGACCTTTCTTGGAAGGGGCAGCTGGCACTTCCAAAACATAGAAATCCTTCGAAACGTCCAGCATATTAATACACCAGGTTTCCTGTATACAAATCACATTTGCTCCTAAAGAGAATAAAAGGTCAAATTTCTCTGGGCTACTATGAATCCCTGCCGCATTCCAAGAAATAATTTTCAATGGGGTGTTAAAGATGGTGAAACAATTTGGGGTTATCTGTGGTCTTAGTAGATAAAGCACTGTGCAGCCAATTCCACCGATTATTATCCTCTATGAAGGAGGAATTCTGAGGCAGAGGGAGTGGCTTTACCTGAGAGACCGAACGTTTCCCCTTAGAGACCCAAATCTTCAGGTCTCTAAGAGGGGAGGCTACCCCATTTTGTTTATCGCCCTTTAGTGCCATCCCAAGGGAAGGGTTGGTATTACCAAGGTTAAAAATGGGGAGAACATCAATACCTGTGCGTTGAAAATTCTCAGCTTGCTGTAATATCAAATTTACAATGATAGGTGAATAAAATTTAACCCTTATACTCCAAACCCTGTCTCCACCAGACAAAGAGACTAGCTCAATGTCCCTAGATTGAATAGGGTGAAGACTTTCAATCTGGCTAAAACGCTTAAGTAGCCATGCTCTGTTTAGGGGAATATCTGCATCGCATAAAGGTAAAAAGTCTAACACGAGAGTGTCCACATGAGCCTTTGAGTTTTTTGGATGGCGCGCAGGAAGAGAGCGGTCTCCAATCTCTGGGGCAGGAGAGAAAGAAGAGGCCAAAGGGTTAAGGGGCCCAAGTTGATATAGGATTGGGGCTCTTGTCGCAGTCGATGGAGAGGAACTCGGAAGAGGGCCCTCCATTTGCGGCAAAACTTCCAAAGACATTGGTGGGCAAAATTCACTTTCCACCTTTAAAGACGTAGAAGTTGGATCCAAGTCTATTTCTTCGTTCTCCGATGCAACTAGAGAGTTTTGGAAGATTATCCGTCGTTGTCTTTTCTTCCTGTATTTTCGGATTGGTTTCCTTTTATTCCCTTTATTATTTCTATGTTTACCGTTTTTTACCTTTACCTCTTGTTTATCTTCAGAAAGTTCTTTTTTATTTTCAGACATGAAGATTGGGAATAAATCTTGAACCACTTTAGAACCGGAAATAGATTTGTTTTCTTCCTCAATCTCTAGAACAGAGTTCTTAACACAATTGGGCACTGCGGTTAAAGGCTGAACTGTAGTATGAATTTCATGAACTATTGCTGCAGCCTTTATGCCAGTATCCACTATGGGCGCATTTATTTTCCCCTTTGGAGAACTGGGTTCAGCCTTGGAGGGGGAAACACTCCTCGTATCTGGTGATTTTTGTAACAATGTCTTCAGTATTTGGGTAACTGAATCCAGGATACAATCCGAGCTGCCTACAAATTTCCCCAGGAGAAATAGAATGGAGGCTAATAATTGTTCCAAAGCAATCATGGATTCTGATATCGGTTTATCACTAGCTTCAGCTGGACGACAAATACCAGAAAGATTGAGACCCGAGCTCCTGGAAACATTTAACAGATCAGACATGTCCTGTCCGTTTAACGAAGGGGTACTACTATATAACATTAGCCCAGAGGGAGTAGCACCCCCAGAAGGCTTAATAGGTTCCAGAGTCTCCAAATTAGCTGTATTTACATAGCGGCCGCAAAGTTCAAGATCAATGGATAACGGTGAGGAATCCCCACCTAACCTGTCATTCAAAGTAACAGCTTGAGGCATAGGTGGTTGATTCTCTAGTTTTCCTTCAGATACAAGAACTCCGAGATTACTCTCCCCCTCCCCTTCAGGATGTACAGGGCAGGCATTCACCGCTGCTGCTGTTTGCGGTGGCGCGGTCAGCAAGGATGAGGACAAAGAGTTTGTAACAGCTTGAGTGAGATCCTCCTGAACTGCGGAGCGGAGAGCTTCCTTTACAGCAGAATTAGACTTCTTATCCATAGGAATGTCCCATAGCTCAAAGAGTTGGCATTGACCCTTCAACGGGGGATTATTCACAGATTTATTTCTTGTGCGGATGGTATCTATTTTAGCACCAGGTTTTCCTCCCACTAACCTTCCTGAACGGAGTTTTTTAGACATCTTCTGCAGACTTTTCCCACAAATCGATGTTATACAAGTAATTTACCTCCAGAAGAAAAAGTCACAAAATAGTACAAGGTTCATAGGAGAATAAATATAGTTCTGGAGATGCAGCAGTAACTAACCGGTAGTAGATAGCAAGGAAGCGACTTAATAATTTCACAGAATGTTCCTTCCTCTAACTGCCAGACGTATACAATATGAATAGCGACAAGGACAATGAAAGTAACAGGGCCCAGCCCAGCCTACCTCAGCCACTGGGGGCCACAGAGGGCCCGCCCTTTGCCCGGGCTTAGCCCCGGGCGCTCCCGCGACGTGGATGTCAGACTGGATTTATGGCGCCTCCGGGCGCGTAATGCGACGTGCGCGCCGCTAAGCCCCCTGGGAGTAGTAGTCCTCCCCTCGGCTGCCGGTCCGATGGTAGTGCGGCAGCGGGAGGACTACGGGGCTTTAGGAGCAAGTGGCAAGCAGGTAGGGCTTACAGGCAGCAACAGCGGGTCCTCGGGGTCCGCAAACAGTCACGCCCGCTCCACCCTCGGGGTCCGCAAACAGTCACACCCGCTCCACCGATGTCAGACTGGATTTATGGCGCCTCCGAGCGCGTAATGCGACGTGCGCGCCGCTAAGCCCCCTGGGAGTAGTAGTCCTCCCCTCGGCTGCCGGTCCGATGGTAGTGCGGCAGCGGGAGGACTACGGGGCTTAAGGAGCAAGTGGCAAGCAGGTAGGGCTTACAGGCAGCAACAGCAGGTCCTCGGGGTCCGCAAACTTTACACCATTACACTCTTGTGTGCTGTGCGCTTTCCGGCGCCTTCTCCGAGAACGAAGCTCCGGCGCCGATCCCTCCGTGAGCTCGGGCGATACAGTACAAATAGCTTACAAACCACATTTGTACACAAACACTGAAATGCGTTTTGCACCAACAGAAAAATACTCACAGCTGTACAGACTGCAGTAGTGGGAAAGAGAGCACTAGCACAGGGGAAACGCATAATTGTCGTGACCCCGATACCGGCCCTAGAGGCCGTTAAAAAGGCAAGCATCCCAAATGATAGAGCATTGCATCCACGATGGATTCATTGCGCTAACTCTTTCACTGCAACAGATGTAGATTACAGATTTGATTCTTCATTACAAATACAAGCATTCCTGCAGTACGAACAAGAATATCCTCTGCCAAATGAAATAATGCCTCTAGATTGATAATGAATGTATAATTCATATCAATGGATGTGCCCAGCCGGCCGTAGGTATGAAACAGCAATATTCTGTGGCATGCACAATCGTAAAAGGGCACATGCAGAACAGAAAGTTTCTTCCTGGGAAAACACACTCAACCCTTAGGGGATTGTACGGCACAGCTGGCGGAACTAAAAGCTCTGATACTGGCACTACCAAATACCGATCATGATTTCTCCACACTCTTAGTGTGTGGATCATTTTACTATGTCCAGTCCTATAACGAATATTAAAATTATTGGGGCCAGAATGGATTCAGGGATTTCAAAGGCTGCACAGTAAAGCACAGGATGCTTTGGGAACAAGTGGCAAAGCTTAAAGGCCTGCCACGGGCTCATGGGCTCATGTTGTTTATACATTGAGTCATCGATGTGTTGGCGTTTGCGTTGAAGAGAATTCGATGGCGGATGAAGCTGCCAAGGCAACAGTTCATACTGCTGCCGTTGTTGCAGTAACTCGATCCAATACGAAGATAGAAGGAACAACTATGATAGTTGTCAATGCCACGCGCAACAGCTCAGCCCTGCCAAAAGGCTTTCCACTCAAGCACTCCTACCAGTTAGATGCACAAAATATTCGTATGCTCAAATGCCAGAATTGGGGAATAGAGTAATACCAAACACTGATCACAGATTGGGATTAATACTAGCTGCACTGAAGGGTATGGGTGCAGCACATGCAGGGATTTCTGCTACAGTTGCACTACTAAAGCAGCACTATTGGTGGCCAGGTCTTACTAAACAGGCCCAGGACTTTGTCATCAAATGTGACATCTGCCAGCAGACGAAGGGCTCCACCGTAGCACCTCTACCACAAACTCCTTTATTGATCTCAGACAAACCTCTCGCATGTGTCTATATCTCTGATGGGGCTTACAAGTACACCTTGGTGGCAGTAGATTCATCCTCTAGATTCCTGTGGGTTTGGCCTCAGTGCTGACACTTGAACTGTTATAAATGATTTGCGAGTCTTTATTGGCACATACGCAATCGACACACTACATTCTGACCAGGGTCTGACATTTAGCTCTTGGGCTTACAAAGAAGCCATGGGAAGTTTGGGTGTGACCTTGTGGTACTCCTCCCCTATAATCCTGAGGGAAATTCGGAAGTCAACAGGAAAAACCGTGACTTAAAGCAATCATTAATCACCTATATGGGGTCCAGAGGCGACATAACAACATGCCAAAAAAAACAAACCCTGAGGGGGGTCGTACACCTTATGACCTCCTGTTTGGGGTAGGGATGTGGGTACCTGACCTCGATAGTGTCAGTACGGTGGGGCTGAAAACCCATTTGACCTCAATGATCATTTGAATGTTTTACAGGACCTTAAAGAATACTGAGCTTTATAAAGCAACATCCAAGTAAAACGCACCACCACTGGGAAAGTGAAAACTGTAACGACAAGACCTGCCTGGGTCCCTGAGAATGGGTTCCAGGTCAGAGAGAAAATTGTGGACAAGAAAGAATTTGGGCCTAGCCTGTACCTGTCATGGCTGTTGAAGGTACAAGAACTGTACTACTTCCGCCTCTTGCCGGCCGGCGAGACAAAAGGTGTGTCTCAATTGATCTGAACAATCCAGATTATGTGGCCGATTCTCAACAGTAGGCCACGTGGGCTTCTGGGTAGCAACCGTACTCCTCTTGCTACCCTACAGGAAGTTCAGATGGGAGCTTTAATAACGACTGAAGACTCCACTTTCCAAAGAGCAGCTGTGAACAACAATGAAATGACCCTTCTCCCAGTTGAAACATCTACAACCGTACAGTCAACAAGTACAGAAACATCAATTCGAAAAATTGACAACGTCTATGTCACATGCTACAGATGGAGTCCTCTATCAGATCTACAAAACCTGCTGAGCTGCCAAGAATAGACCGTACGGTGCCTGGCTATTTTGTGCATTATGACGATTTCTTGTTGGATCCAAGTGAACCTGGGATGCCAACACTGCCTCTCCCTTTTAAGCTTCAAGTTTATGCTTTCTATCTTTGTCTGAAAGAGACTTACTTCGTTGTTATCTGGATAAATCTATGGATTACAATTGGATTACTTTTACTGGTACTTTGGATTGGTTTAGTAACTGGCTTTTTCCTACTTCTGAATGGACGCTTTCTCCCAGAATGCTCTGCAGTGTAACTCATGAACTTGATTCTTAAACATGCATCATCAAACCGTGAACTAAGAGACTTGTCCCTGGTGAACATTACAGCGCTTCCAATTCCTGAAGGAATTGTATGGGACAGGGTATCGTATCATGTATATGGTCCTACTGAATTTTTGAAAATTCCTTATTTGTTTAAAATTTCGTTAAATGACATCATCACCTCCAGTACTTTCTCTGATGATTGGACCATTGAAACTGCATAATTTGCTTTCAGATTTAGTGCAATTGGCTACATTTTCAAATGATGAATTGTAAGATGGTACAAGTATTTTGGGGCATGTTCTTTTATGGTCACAATTATTTTTACATAATGCTAGTATCCGACGTGCTGTTTATAATTGCACACAATGGGAACATTGCCCAACACCGCCGGAAGGAACTTCAAAGACTTTTGCACAGACGTTTGCTTATTTTTCAGGTTTTGAAACATCAGACCCAGCCTCGTATTACTATAGGCTTGCACCTAAACCTGAAAGAAAAATATGCTAACAAACACCAAGCTGATATATTCTGCTTCCTTCATTTCCCAACTGTCTATACAGGGTTTCGACTTTTGGAAATACACCACATACACAAAATCTATCTGGGGGACCAAATATTGGCAGTTTCAGTGAACGGAGACCTTCTTTATAGCATGCATCATTCCACATCAAATGATATTCCTGAACAAGACAGTGCAACAAACTTCATGTCTAGGTATAGCAAACAAAGGATTTGAATGCACCACATATTCCCTCATTCTCACGTTTTGAGAATGGGCACCACTATTACACACTTTAGTGAGGAGAGACTAGATACCATGATACGAAATGGTTCCTTCTATTCATTAGACCACAATTGGAAGGGTTGGTTTGTTTTGCCTGTGGACACTAGCGTGTGTCAATCTAGATTCCTGGGTAACACTGAAGGGTTTAGGATCAATAGGCCAGATCAACGATATGTACAGACTGAACAATTGGGGTGGTTACGTCATATAGTGTTGGGACGTTCTGTCTAGATTGGCTAAAAACCTCTACACTCTCCCAGGTGAAGCAACACTCATCCCTTCTTTCTGATGACATGGATCTCAGGGATTTTTTTTTACCAGGTCCACGGAACCCACGTCAAAAGCACTTTTTGTACTGAATATACAACAAGCTGTGGCAGATTTGTCAACAAGAAGCTGCTGAGAGATTGCGCGAGATTGATAGGGTTAATTTAGAAAAGGCTTTGACTGTTGACAACGGTATGACCACTTTATCATCCGGAATTTATTCACTGGGCAACATAGTGTCTTCCGCAATTGACATAATACAACAGGACATCTCTATATTACAACATGGACAGTCACAATTACGGTCAATAGTAATGTTGAGCCGGATGTTACAGACGTTACGTTCTGGGCACGTGCCTTGTTGTTACATCAATATTCCAAATATGTTTTCAACATACAAGCTAACAGAAAAACAGATAACAATGGCACGTGAGGGTGCAAAATATATCACATGGTTATTACGCCAAAATATAGAATGCCATGAAATTCTGATCCCCCCCCCCCATCATGTTATTGCCTACTCCCAAAAAAGATGATCCCTGCATACAGATTGAACACCGTAATCAATTAGGGTTTCCTATATATCTGTGGTTGGTTGTTAATGTGAACTATGCTTGCTGTAGAGTGTATGGTATATGCCTAATGTTGCACATAATCATGCTTTCTAAACCTTAGGGAGTTATATCTGTAATGTCAGTAATGATGGCTGATATTATCCTGAGCTATTCCGTACTTACTGTCAGGCCTCAATCAATCAGTGTTTTGTGTGGTTAGTGTGGCTACTCACCCGTGAGGGTCTCAATGCGGAGGGGGTGGGAGGCAGGGGGCTGCTGATCCGTCTGGGCGTGGAGATTCAGTTGAAGAGACAGATCTTGAGATCCCTCCTGAATTGGGTAGCGAAGGGGATTGCCTGAGGTGGAAGGGCAGGCTTGTCCCGGTCTTGGCGGCGAGCTAGGTGAAGGATCTTCCTCCGGATCTGGTCTTGTGGAACTGTGGGATGGTGGCCAGGGCAAGTTGGGTGGAGCTAAGTGATCTGGCTGGTACTTGTAATGAGAGGCAGTGGTTTAGATATGCTGGTCCTACGTCGTGGAGAGCTTTGTAGGCATGAGTGAGGAGCTTGAAGGTAACTGGGAGCCAGTTTAGTTATCTAAGGTGTTTGTGACGTGGCTGCGGCCGGGGATGTTGAGGCCCAGTCTGGCTGCTGCGTGTTGAACATTCTGTAGTTTCCTGAGCTGTTTCTGGGTGACTCCGCCGCTGAGTGCTTTGCCAATGTCAAGTTTGATGGTGATGAGGGCGTGGGTGACTGTCATTCTGGATTCTGTGGGGATCCACCTGAATGTCTTTCGAACAGGTGGAGCGTGTGGAAACAGAATGAGGATACGGATTTCACCTGGTGGTTTATTGTGAGTGAGGAGTCCAGTGTGATGCTGAGGTTGTGTGCGTGGTCCATGGGGGTGGGAGGGGTACCCAGAGCAATGGCCACCAGGAGTCGTCCCCGGCTGAGGGGGCAGGTCCCAGGATGAGTACTTCGGTCTTGTCCGTGTTGAGCTTGAGGCAGCTATCTTTCATCTAGGCCTCTAACGCCATAGTGATTTTATAGAGCAATATGCAGGAAAACAAAACATGGAGGATGTCATCAGTGATGTCATAAATGATGTCATAGAACCCGTCATGGGTGGTGAAATATGTGAGGTCATAAGAGGGCATGGTGGGGGCGCAAGTTATAGTAAGCTCTGCTCACTTTAACTGGTGAATTTGTGTTTTTTTTTTCAAAACGTTAATGTTGTCACTGACATAATCACCTAACTATAACGTTACTTAAGCCTTTGTTTTCTTCAGTGAAAATATATATTTGTATATATGTATATCTTTATCATTGCATCCATATATAAGTAGATAAATAACATATAGGGTGATGAGTATATGCTAATGAATTTATTTTCCTATAATAACACACATCTGTCACAATGTGTAAATATGATTATAGCAATTGTATCTATAGGTACTTCACTGATAAAATACTGGTGGACAAATATAAATAAAAAAATAAAGAAGTTAAACATATAAAAAATATTTCATAAAATTTCAAAAACGTAATTTACAGCAAAAATGGAGAAAACCTCAGTTGAGTTTGTGTATATTTATCTTTGCATGTACATATGGGACTTTCTCTAGTACAATTTTATATTTCCTGATTATTTTACATGTGCGTATCATGTTGAAATCTCTGTGTGCATATCTTTTATGTGTTGTTATGTCTCTACATATTTATATATTTTTCTCTCACCGGACAGAAGAAAAATAACGAATCTCACCAAACCACCACTCTGACTTATCTTATTCCTCTCCCAAAATAGCCCCTACATCCACTCAGACTCAAAGCAAACCAACTTTATTGTCTGCTATGAACTCAAGGGTCTTTCCTCCTCTTGCAGTACCATGAACTCCAGACTCTTCCCTCCTCTATCCATCATTTATCCTATTAATCCAACTCACAGGCGATCTGAATCATCTCAAATCTTTTTTACTACTATGCACTCCCTAATCATTTTTTCTAAGTGCTTCCCGCCTCTATCCATTCATTATCCCATTCATCCGACTAACAGACTTAAATGTCTACCACTCCCAATAATAATTTATATTTCTCTCAACTAATCCACCACTAATCCAATTTTGGGCTCCTGTGTAGCGTGCTACTCACCAAAAATGTTTCATTGCCTCATCAGGGTTAGTAGGTGCTATATAAATATTATTACAATTCTAAAGAAATCTGTCTTAGTTGCCTCAGTTTTTCTTGAAACTAAATTTCATAATCTAATTACAGGAGTGAAGCAATGACATTTGACCTTCAAGAGATGAAAGTTGCTTTCTCTGCACATGGCTAGGTTTGATTGAAGATTGTGAGGAGGCCCTGAAGGATAGAGGAATGATTACCTGCCCCTCTATTAAGACAGCGTCATCAGTCCTTGGGGAAGGGATTGCATGTACAGTTCCACAAGTGCCCTCTGCATTTATGTGAGAGCAATGGAACATCTTCTTCAGTTGGAGGCAGCGGCTAATGAAGAGCTTAGCTCTTGGCTGTAGACCTCTGCATGTCCCCTATGTGTCCATGCTCTGCAGAATCCATGGGGTTGTAGAAAAAGTCTGTACTTCATAGTCATCCTTTGTGGTATGGACTTGGCTTTCTTGAAAATTCCATGGGAAGAGGAGTCCTGCTGGTAGCAATATTTATGCCTCTCAGTTGCACAGAGCAAGCATACCGGTTACCTATGTGGTAATTTATTTGTTGTGTTCAAATCCCAGTGGATGCGAGTTCAAAATCTTAGCAGAAGACTTCAAGGTAGTATGTGATGGTCCATTTCACATTGGAGGCCTTTCGGGTCTGTTCTTTTATTAGTTTGTTGAGTGGAGCCCAGGACCAGCTCTTCAAGAGAAGGCTTTAGTGGAAGCTCTTTATAGAAGAGCAGGGACATAAATAATCTCTTGCAGCCTCTCTTGAGAGACTAATAAGAGGTTGCAGCTGAACTGTAGGGATTGCTGGTGTGTCTGAGGCATAAGCCCTTCAATGTGTTAGGGAGAGAGTGCTTAAACCATCTGTGAATGGAGCCAGCCTTGTGGGTGAAAGGGATGTTAAATCTGTCCGTCAATGTAACACCAGAGGCAAAAGGGATCTTAATTTTGTCCATGAGTGGTACACCAGGGTGAAACTGATCTTAAATCTGTTCAACAGTGGAACACCAGAGCAGGGATGAAAGATCTTAAATCGGTATGTGAATGGAACACCAGGTGCAAAACAGACCTTAAATCTGTCCGTGGATGGAAATCATGGGTAGATGGGATCCTAAATCTCTCCATGAGAGGAAATCATGGGTGAAAGGGATCTTACATCGGTCTGTGAATGGAAATTATAGGTGAAAGGAATCTTAAATCTGTTCATGAATTGAAATTATGGCTGAAAGGGATCTTGAATATGTCTGTGAGAGGAAATCCTGGGTGAAAGGGATCTTAAATCGGTCTGTGAATGGAAATCATAGGTGAAAGGATCTTAATTTGGTCTGTGAATGGAAATCATAGGTGAAAGGGATCTTAAATCTGTTCGTGAATTGAAATTATGGGTAAAAGGGATCTTAAATCGTGCATGATTGGAAATCATGGGTGAAAGGGATCTTAAATCGTTCGGTGAATGGAAATCATAGGTGAAAAGGATCTTAAATCTGTCTGTGAATGGAAATCATAGGTGAAAGGGATCTTAAATCTGTCTGTGAATGGAAATCATAGGTGAATGGAAATCATAGGTGAAAGGGATCTTAAATCTGTCCGTGAGTGGAATCATGGGTGAAAGGGATCTTAAATCGGTCTGTGAATGGAAATCATAGGTGAAAGGGATGTTAAATCTGTCCCTGAGAGGAAATCATGGGTGAAAGGGATCTTAAATCTGTCTGTGAATGGAGCACCAGGGTGAAAAAGTATCTAAGATCTGTCCATAAATCGAACACCAGGGTGAAAGGGATCTTTAGCCAGGAATGGAATAACTAGGATAAAGGGATCCTAAATATGCCTGTGAATGGCTCCTCAGACAAGCAATCCTAAGGCTGTATCCTCTTGTTTTCCATTCAGGCCGTCTGGAGACAGAGACGTTTGATGAGACGACGTTCCTGGAGAATTTTCTTTCTCAGGTAGGATCTTTTTGCTTTACCATGTCCCAGAGCTCACTTCTGGCACTATGATTTTGTGTGCTTCTCCTCCCACACAGCAGCATTCTGTTGGACCAGTCTTCAACTCGTGTATAAACGGTTGGTTCTCTTCTCATCTTAGAGCAGTACTTTGAAGCGTTCTGAATACCCCTCTGGACCGTGTAGTTCCCGACTCCATGGAAGATGTGATGCAATTCATAGGGCCGAGACATAGATGGTTGTGTTTTTTCATTGTGGAGACGCATTTAGAAGAAATCACTTTCTGCTGTAATTTTATGTCTAGATGGAAGTATTTGTGTTACTTTTTGTCTTGTTATGTATGTTTAACTTACCATTTGCAATTAGCTCTGCCCAAGGTCCTGGGTGCATGCATTAGGATAGGACGAGTAACATTCATAAACTTATATGGCCTGCTTTACAGACAAAGTTTGAGTCCCTTCTTGTGAGTTTTTATATACAATTCTTATATTTTATGTATCTTTTTGTAAGTTTACTTAAATTGCTTCACCCACTGCATTCCATTCCTACCTAAAACAACGTAAGTGACAAAGGAACAAAGGGTCAGACCTGTACCTCACATTTGCATCTCCCAAGGTCTGTCTCTCCCAGTGTCCGCGGGTTCTGTCTTCCATCGCAGTGTCTCTGTGTGTCTTGTTGTCTGTGTCTATGATTCTAAGTGTATGCCTCTCCCATATATCTCCATCTCCCACGGTCTGTCTCTCCCAGTGTCTGCGGGTTCTGTGGCCCATCTCTCGGTCTCCATGTCTTAGTGCCTGTGTGTGTTTGTGATTCCCATGTTTGTCTCGCCTATGTACCAATATCTCACATTTGCATCTACCAAAGTCTGTCTCTCCCAGTGTCTGCGGGTTCTGTGGCCCATCTCTTGGTCTTCATGTCTTAGTGCCTGTGTCTGTTTGTGTGTGTGATTCCCATGTTTGTCTCTTATGTACCCATATCTCACATTTGCATCTACCCAGTTCTGTCTTTCACAGTGTCTGTGGGTTCTGTGGTCCATCGATGTGTCTCTGTGTTTTAGTGTCTGTCTCCCAGTGTCTCTGATTCACTGTCTGCATCTCCCAAGGTCTGTCTTTCCCTGTTTCTGTGGGTTCTTTGGTCCATTGATGTGTTTATACATACCACTCCACAACACAAAATACCATTCCACATAATTACATTCCATACCACACAATCCCAATCCACATAATTCCAGTACCCTCAATACTACATTATTACTATCCACATATTTCCACTGCACACCAAGCCACATAATTCCACTGCACAAATCTACTACACACCACAGAATTCCACAACTAACAATTCCAATCCAACCCACATACGCCCACTACACACATGGGTAAACGACATTGTCATTTACAGAGCCGAAAGTAAATTTGCCATCATGAAGTCAGAAATGAGTCCAGGGCAGGGTCAGACTGGCCATTAGAGCCCTTATACAGTGCCCGTTTGTCGGCAGTATGTATCTCGGCCTGTTTTTTTTGTTTGCTGGGCCACATTTTACTGTTACTTTCCCTGATAATTAAACAAACCTTGACTGCAAGTTCAAATCTCTACAGTCTTCAATACCTTGCAAAAACACTTGCACATTATGTCTCTACATCTAAATAACTAATGGGGGCCACTTTTATTTTGTTGCCGGGCCTTTTTTCTGTCCCAGTCTGACTCTGGTACATGGGAGCTGAAGGCCAGGCCATGTACCTGAACTACACGGCCACGGGCCAGGCCATGTTCCTGAGCTACGCGGCCACGGGCCAGGCCCTGTAGCTGAGCTACGCAGCCACGGGCCAGGCCCTGTAGCTGAGCTACGCAGCCACGGGCCAGGCCATGTACCTGAGCTACACGGCCACGGGCCAGGCCATGTACCTGAGCTACACGGCCACGGGCCAGGCCATGTACCTGAGCTACACGGCCACGGGCCAGGCCCTGTACCTGAACTACATGGCCACATGCCAGGCCCTGTAGCTGAGCTACGCAGCCACGGGCCAGTCCATGTACCTGAGCTACACGGCCACGGGCCAGGCCCTGTAGCTGAGCTATGCAGCCATGGGCAAATCCATGCACCTGAGCTACACGGCCACGGGCCAGGCCCTGTACCTGAACTACATGGCCACAGGCCAGACCCTGTAGCTGAGCTACGCAGCCACGGGCCAGGCCATGTACCTGAACTACAGGGATTGGTTGGGACCCCGGAAAAGACCAGCAGGAGTGACGCTGCGTCAGGTACGTTTTTTAAAATTATTAATCTGTTTCCCCCCAAACCCTACCACTGCCTCGCTCTCCCCCTGACCGCCCCCTCCCTTTGTGTATGGTGGCCGCCAGTGTTGGTGGCTATGGAAATGGATTTTCCTGATCAGCAATAGATGGTTATCATGGTGCCATGCAGCATCCAAGACACGCCGAATGGTGGGTGCCAGGAGGTGAAAAGGCTGCGTGTGACTCTCTACTACTTTCTCTTATGACTTTAAGGTGCCTTAGTGAGCTCAACACCCACGCGCTAACTTCAAAGACTTGAATTCTTGCAGGGCAGACTCCTACTTTGATCCTAGTAGTAGTAACTTGAGTGATTGGAAGATTTTGCATTTCACATGTTGCACAGTAGCGACTTCTGTAGTTGAAAGGTGTGGTGCCACACATTGATCCAATGTGGTATGTACATACAGTATCAGGCACGTGGACTGTTACAGAATTGCATCCGTGCATTGCACTTTGCCTGCACACTTTTACTTATTTCTAGACACCTAGCCTTGGTTTACATTTGCATACTGCACTATTCTGCACATAAGTATAAATAGGTGTCTTGCAAATGTTTGCACCTATGCATTGCACTTATACTGCACGTGGGTATAGTGAATTGCTGAATTTGTATTCTGCACCTAGATACAGACAGATTTATAGACGTGAAATGTCCAATGTTTGTAGCTGTACATGGCACTGTTCCTGCCCGTTTAGAGGAACCTGCCCCCCCCCCCCCCCTCAAGATCTCGGATGTTTGCACCAATGCTCCATGGTTTGACTAAACTTAGCTTTACAGGCATGTGAATTACCACTTGTGTAATGCACTATTCTGTTGCAGAGTCGGTACAACTGTCGTCATGTGCGTGGACATTGTAGTTTTTCTAGCAACACTGAAGTGCACTCAGTTGTTAAGTGTGAGTGCCACAATGTGCGGCTTGCATTGTTGTTGCATGTTGGCAGAATATTGCAGTGGCAGAGGTGTAAAATCTCTGTGCGTCCGTGCAGGATAGTGGACTGGTGGAGTTCAGAGTGAGTGCTTGGATTTACTGCCCTCCCGCGGTTCTGTCAGTGTGCGCGGGACTCCAGACACTGCTCAGGCCGCTGGACCCTTGCAGACCGAGCCATGGAGTCCCCTTCATGAAAGCACTTCCCACAATCCCCCTCTGCTGCACGTGGGACAGTCCCAGCCTTAGCATTGGTCCCAGTAGAACGCGTGCGCAGGCGGATTCTGTGACCTTCTAGAACACCGCCGCGTGCAGCTCTTCACACCCAGGCCGGGGCCTCAGGAGTGCGCGTGCGCGGACGGGTTCTGGGACGTTCTAGAACAGCGCCGCGTGCAGCTGTTCACACCCAGGCCCGGGCCGCGTGCCAAGCCTATTGTAGCGGGAACACGGCTTTGACAGTAATAAACCAGTAAATGACATTAAAAAAGCAATAAACTCTCCTGATAAGGATCTCTTCCAATTTCGGTCCCTGGCAGGAAGCTCGGACATAAAATATTTTGATTTCCCGAGTAGTGACGGGACAGCTCGGGCCTCCATTGCCGAAGCGGGAGCTGGGTGCTTCTCAAACAGGAAGTGGGGTTCAAGAGGGGTCGCTGAAGGCCTGGCGTGGAGGAAATTCCTTCAAAACAAGCAATATGGAAGAGGAAGATAAATAAACTACAGTCACAGGAATGCAGGTGGGATTCCGGCAGCGGGCGAGAGCAGGCCGTCCGTCCTGTGTGCACCAGGCCCACCGCCGGCGTCGTTGGCGCGGGGGTCACGGGGCAGCATAGTGTTCCCAGACCTGCAGGAAGGCTGGGGAGGCAGATAGGTTCAATTCTGGTTTTAGTGTCTCGTGTGTGGTGTGCAGACTGTGTGTGTGTGGTGTGCATGGCATAGAGCGATAACATCTGAGTTGGCAGGCGCGGTAATTGAGGAGTACATGACAGAAATGAATGTTGAAGAAGGCAGCGAAGGGGTAGGTGATCAGCAGTGAGGGGGTAGGTGATCAGCAGTGAGGGGGTAGGAGATCGGCAGCGAGGGGGTAGTAGATCAGCAGTGAGGAGCGAAAGTGGGAGTAAGAGAGTTAGCTACGAGGAAAGTAGTTGTCAGTAAAGGGTCCCGATAGATCATGAAAGTGGTGCCTATGACAGTTCTGAAGAAGGGTCATGAAGCGAGCTCTTTGGATGGAGGAAGGGATGAGGGGAGAGAGACAGAGTGAGAGAGGGAAACCCCCACTGTGTAAGATGGAGGGGATCGTTGGGGTGAAGTAGAATAGGTACTGCTAGGATGGCGATGAGGCTGGGAGTGTGGCATGGGAGTAGAGTTGGGAGTGTCTGGTAGGTAGATTACAGTCTAGCCGAGGGTGGGGAGGGTAAACCGTGGAAGCGTAGGGTATGACCGGTCTGGAGATGTTTTGTTTGAGCGTGAAGGAAAGTAGACTTGAGAGTCTGGATAAGGCTTCTCCAGCGAGTAGCTCATGAGTTACTGGCATGGTAGCTCTCCCTTGTGCTTTTCTTTTATTCTACTAAATTTGAAGATTTTGCTTGGCTCAATTGCTGTATGTAAACCAAAATTGAAAGCTTGCATCGGAGACGAAAATGTGTGTAGTTGTTTGACCTCTTAAGATGATGTTTGGAGAAAAATAGTTTAATTTCCAAAATATATTTAAAGCCGATATTTAAGTGATAACGCATTTAACAATGGGGAATTTTATTAATAATATTATTAACTTGGTCAGAGGCATTGCATCTATGGCTGCTATGTATTATGTATGCAAAAACATTTCAAATTGACAAAGCCTTTTTTTACATTGCTTCTTGCAAACCTGCCTGATGCACTGAATTGAACGTTGCCGGCAGACCTGATGGTGATCTTGCCTAAATTGCCACTAATGTAATCTCCTGTGATGTGGTTCTTATTACAAAACTAATAATATTAGTGGCTCGGTGATATACATTGAACATAAGTAGCTCGTCTTACAAAAAATGTTGCACACCCATGGTCTGGATAGAATATAGTAGAGCAGGGGTAGAGTTCTGAGTATGGAGTGGGGGCAGTGTTGGGGTTGATTGATCGGACAGATTTCATACAGTAGCAGGGGAGGGGTGGGTGAAGTGTCGGGTATAACCAGTGGGAGATGGAAAGTGAGGGTGCAACTATTGTATGGGTTAGTTCTGCATTTCAAGGGATGGGAAATAACTGGAAAATTGAGGTATAGGCTTAAGATGTTGAACTGTGAGAGATAATGGAGAAATGCAGAAGGTATTGTAGGATGAGGATTTGGGGTGACTGAGTTGGGGAAAGTACAACAAGAAAGAAGATTTGAAGCTGTATGTGGGTATAGAATTGGTTATGGAAGGGGAAGGTGGTAGTCTATTCTTGAAGGACTGTGTCCTCCTGCATTTAGAGGCACATTGCGGCAGGGAGATAGTGTGTTCCCATTGTGTTCTTGTTTCCAGGCAGAAAGTTGTAATAAATCTCACCCAGTTTGTAGGTGATGCATATGTAGAACCCGTGCTACATCCTGCAGGCGCAAGCTACCAGGGCTGCATGTTGACCAGCTGCTGTGCATGCCGAGCTGACCAGTATCGTCGTTGCAAGATTTCCCATCTTGATGCTGCCTTGCATACAAGCCGACATGCAACATTGATGCATGGTGCGCCTCTCCTTCCTTTGGTACTGTCCTACATGCTGGACCGAAATTAAAGGA
This sequence comes from Triturus cristatus, assembly GCF_964204655.1. Lineage (NCBI taxonomy): Eukaryota > Metazoa > Chordata > Amphibia > Caudata > Salamandridae > Triturus > Triturus cristatus. The sequence goes on along the minus strand of NC_140584.1, from coordinate 1,181,276,517 downwards.
TTCTTAATGCATGGTGCCCTTCTTTGTGCTGACATGCATGCCGGGTTTACAAGTCTCATTGATGCCCCGTTTTGCTCTATTTGAGGTATTTGACTGGGTGGATTTTTTTTTGTCTAGATGAATTGCCTGGGGTCAGTTGCTGACGGGCATATTTTTACTGGTGCTGCACGTGCAGTCATACTTGGACAATGGACATGGGGGGGGGGGCTGGAGGGCAGCAGCCCTCCGGTCATGGCTGTATTTTACTACCCAACTGTGGAGAAGGTGATCATTTCTCTTCATTTTATTGAGGCTCTTGGCAGGCTCGCTTTACCACAGGTGGGTGAGCTATCTGGAGTGGGGAAGGATTGTGAAGACATTAGCTCTTTAGTGAGCAGTAATATTTAGAGGAAGACATTGGACAATTTTGTGCCTGCTTGGCTGTTTTCATTGTTTTGGATGTCCCTGGGCACCAGCCCTTCACTCCTTTTATTAACCGTAGGGTAGGGGTGTTGACCCCTTCATTGATTGGGTGTGGCCTCACAGCATATCAGTCCACGTGCTCACTGTTGTTTTTGTATGTCACTCACCATGATGGTCAGGTGGACTGCTTGCCTATGTGTGCATGTTCTTAAAATCTGGTCACTTGCGAGGTGTTACTGCTTTTTATTAGACAAACATCCATGTCCCTGTTATGACGGCACTTTAGCGAGATGGAAAGGACGGTGGACTCCATTATCTCCTTAGGTGATGTAGCACTGTTATTATTGGCTGCGTTCAAGATTGTTCCGATCCTCAGGGCATCTTTTCCATACCCTGCAACTACCAACCGGATAAAAGGAAAAAGTAGTCCAGTTTTTGGGGATATACTTTATATTTGACTTGCAAATGTTGGCGGGTTTGACCTGCAGTCCTGGCGGAAGGTGTCCGAGATGGAATCCAAGCTGCTTTACAAATGTGTCCTGCATCTAAGGATGCCGAGACCCAACGTGATGGCATGTATGAAGTACAGGGTCCTGCCCGTGGACTGACTTGTTACCTCTGGACCTGGCATTGTAGGCTTCATTGGCCTACAACCATGCTTTAGTTCATCACATTTAGGACCTTAGGCCCACCTTGCCTTGTTGTAGAACAGCCCAGTCAAGCCTCGAGGTATAGTGTTGCCCTCTGTCTTAAAAGAGGTTATTCTGGGTTGATCCAAATGTTTTAGTATTTGTAAGACATTGACCATGTACTCCAATTACCTCAATTATATTAATTCATAGTATTTTTATTCCTTTGCATTATGTTTTCGAACTCCAACACAGCTCAGGTGTTTCGAGGGACATACCTCTTTTTCAAGGCATCAAGAATATCGGCAGAATCTTATAATATGGGATATGTCCATCAGTTTTTCAGATTTCATTTGATAATTTCTCCCCCAAAGTTTGGTATCGGGGGTCTTTTCTGAAATACATGAAGAGTGGTGCACAGCAAGCAATTCTATTTGAAATAGAATTGTTTGCTTTGTGCAGCTCTTCATGTAGTTGAAATAGAATTGTTTGCTGTGAAAATCTCCTTTTACCTGGCAGACATTTAAATGCCTGCCAGGCTGAGACTACTCTAATAGCAAAATTTAACAAGCATTTACAATGCAATAGGTCTCGCAATGACATTATTTTGAGCTATTGACATTGTAAATGGCAATGTCTTTAAAAAAATTAAAAGGCATTGTTATTTACAATACCAAAAGCAACACCTATTGCATTCCATAGGGCGGTGTCCGTGAAGACGGCGCCGCGCTTATTAAGATAAAAAAAAAAGGTAGATGGATCAAGTAGGCGGATGAATGTGTTAGTAGCTGAATGGGTTAGTGAATGAAAGAGGGGGTGGATGGATGAATGAATGAATAATTGGTTGAGTGAAAGGGTGGAAGAGTAGGTAAATCTACATGTGGATGAGAAGCTTGCAATACAATACAATGAAAAGGATGGCTATATATAGTGGTGGGACATGCAGTGTGAATGGGTGAGCTTCATAAGATTCTGGCTTGTGTGGTGCTGGGCTCTCCTCTGGTAGAGCGGATGGGGCACATGGCAGATCTACCCACGCCAGTGCACAGAATAGCCGTCTTGTTGCTGCTGGCGAAATGATGTGTGGCGATCTGCTGAGGGAAAGTTCCCTGCGAAAGCATGTCCACCTGGGTGAGCCATGTCATTTGGAGGAAGTCAACCACAGAAATATACAATACGTTGATCCCTGAATGGGATTAGCCCAAAGACATTTGGGACCCATTCTGTGATTATTCTACAAAATATTGGATGGATTAAATTCTGATAGCAACCAGACTTAGATAAAGAGTTAGGAATCTATTTTCCTAGGTCTTGTTTGAGGGCCCCTAAACATACCTGGGCATCATGAGGGCCCTTAAAAATACCTGGGCATCATGAGGGCCCCTAAACATAACATACCTGGGCATCATGAGGGCCCATAAACCTACCTGGGCTTCGTGTGGGCTGTGGGGTGAGGGAAGGGTGAGGGGGTAACGCACGTGTTCAGGCAGAACCTAGGAAGTGCCCTTGTAGTCTGTGGAAGGTCCGGGGTGGGGTTTCGGTATCTGCGCCAATGTGACACTCCAGTAGACTTCAGTGGTGCATTGCATGGAGGCTTTGTGAGGGACAGTGCTTGGCTCACATCACCTCATGCTCCCTTCACAGCTCTCACATCAAGTACGTACTTCAGCCGGGCAGAGGCGAAGACATTAGGACAGCACCACGGGGGGGCTCACGAGTGCCCCCCGGGGTTACAAGATCTGCGTGGACACCGAGGTCCAGAGTCTTTCAGGTAACCTTAAAGCCCTTGGAAGGAGTTCACCCGAAAGGTAAGCTCCGCCCACTCCCTCTTGCCCCCTCCTTGTGAGCCCGCATGGCCCCCACTTACACCTGCTCACAGCGGGGGACTCTGAACAGGAAACTCCCTGACACCGGGACTACATTGCTGAAAGGTACCTGGTGCTCCAGGGCCACGTGGTGCATTCCCATTCAGGGGACCAGACCTTGGAATGCCCAGAGCTTTGGGGGCGGTTCCCAATTTCAGCCCCGGTGCCCCCCCTTTGGTACCCAAGAAACTTGTAAGGAGGCACTCTGCTTACTGATAGCAGGTGAAAATCGGAGTGAAAGTCCAGTAGTGAATGCAAACGTGGGGATAGGTGCGAAAACACTGGTTCCTGCTTGTTATTCCCCATTATCTTTTAATCTGTGATAATAAAAAAAGAGATGAAAACAGAAGAGGAGGGGGAGGAAACAGAACAAGAGATGGAAACGGAAGAGAATGAAATACAAGAGGCAACTGAACGAGAGTGAGGCAGAGAAGATGTGCGGAACAAGAGAGATGGAAAGGAGGGAAAGGCGATTGACACAGAAGAAGAAATGTAACCAGATGGAAAGAGAAAAGAGAGATGTAAAGAGAAGGAGGGATAGAAACATAAAAGACAGAGGAGAAGGAAACTGACAAGGAGCTTGAACAGAAAAATTGAACATTTAGAAGAGCTATGGAAACAGACTGAAAGAGGGACGTAGAAAACGAGGGAAAGAAGAGATGTAAACAGAATGCAGTAGATGGAGACAAAAAGGGGCAGAATTAGAAGACAGATGGAAACCGAAACGGCGAGAGATGGGAGTAGAACAAAAACCACGGAGGCAGATAAAAACAAGCATTGGCATAGCCAATAGGTCTCGGATGGAGACAAAAAGGGGCAGAATTAGAAGACAGATGGAAACCGAAACGGCGAGAGATGGGAGTAGAACAAAAACCACGGAGGCAGATAAAAACAAGCATTGGCATAGCCAATAGGTCTCGGATGGAGACAAAAAGGGGCAGAATTAGAAGACAGATGGAAACAGAAACGGCGAGAGATGGGAGTAGAACAAAAACCGCGGAGGCAGATAAAAACAAGCATTGGCATAGCCAATAGGTCTCGCCATTTGGGACCTTATAAGTGTTTGGCCATGCAACAGTTGCATAACTAAATACTTATAAGGTCCCAAAAGCGAGACCTATTAGCTATGACAAGCAGCCGTGTGGCTGCGAAAGTGACCGCTATCAAACATCAAAGCGGCCGCGAAAGTGAAAGTAATCGCGGTCAAGCGCGGCACGCGCACATTCACTGTAGCTCTAGGCTGGCCTGGTAGCACTTTTTGGAGCCCTCTCAAAAAGTCTCGCCATACCAGCGCATGCGCTGGGTCAGGCAAGACTTAAAAATGGAATAAAAAGACCTGGAAACAGCAGAAGAGATAGAAATAAACAGACGGAAAGAAAAGAACGAAAGTAAACAGAAGACATTAAAAAAACGAATGGCTTTTCGCATGAAGAAGCAGAGAACAGAGGAGAAAACATCTTCTTTCCTCGAATCAAACAGGTGATAATGGAGACAAACACACACATGAAGGCAGATAGGGTTTTAATGGAAGGATGTCTTTATTTATTTAACCGCTCTTTCTTTCCAGTAGGCTTTTTATCATCTCATCTTCTGGTCTCCGCGGCGGCTGAGCGCGGGCCCTGCGCCCCCACCCACACGAAGGCTTTAGAAAAGTTACAACAATCGCAAAATGTGGCGGACAATGGGCGCAATCCTCGTCTGCGCGGACAGCAGGCTGGCGCAATTAATGGCGCAGCTTCACTTTGTCTCGGTGGTGACCTTGCTCAGGAGGTGCTGATGTTCCCTCAGCCTGGAAATTGGAGGGAGAGAACAAACGGGAAATGAACACCCTTTCAGCGCATTAATTCAGTTTGGGCCAAGCTGTGGCGAGGGACCCAGCGAGGGGGGGCTTGTTTGTTAAGAGTATCATGGCGCGATTTATGTGTGCAGAAGGTGGAGGCAGTGCTCTGTAGAGCATGTACAGAATGTGGAGGCAGTGTGCTCCAGAATGTGTGCAGAATGTGGAGGCAGTGCTCTGTAGAGAGTGCACTGAATGTGGAGGTAGTGCGTTCTAGAGTGTTTGCAGAATGTGGTGGTGGTGTTCTGTAGAGTTTGTGTGCAGAATGTGGAGGAAGTGCACTCTAGAGTATGCACAGAATGTGGAGGAAGTTCTCTCTCGAGTGTGCGCAGAATGTGGAGGCAGTGGGCTGTACAGTGTGTGCAGAATGTGGAGGCAGTGCGCTCTTGAGTGTGTACAGAATGCCGAGGAGGTGCTCTATAGAGCGTGCACGGAATGTGGAGGCAGTGCGCTGTACAGCATGCGCAGAAAGTGGAGAGATGCACTGTACAACATGTGCAGAATATGGAGGCGGTACGCTCTAGAGTGTGCGCAGATTGTGGAGGAAGTGCCCTCTAGAGCATGTGCAGAATGTGAAGGTGGTGTTTTGTAGAGCAAGCACAGAATGTGGAGGTAGTGCTCTGTAGAGCTTGCACAGAATGTGGGGGCAGTGCACCCTAGTGTGTGTGCAGCATGTGGAGAAAGTGTGCTCTAGAATGCATGCAGAATGTCTCAGCATGTTTTTACACGTCCAGGCACTATTAGCACAGTTGCTAGTCTTCACATTGGTAGTACAAATCACAAACTCGACCGCCACAGACTTTCACCTCTGCGATTTGGGGCCATCTGTTTCTAATTAGCGTGGAGGAGCGCAATGCCTCCAGAGGTCTAATTAGAAACAGATGGCCCCATAAAGATAAGAAATAGCTTCAGGACAGCCAGCAAGCAGAGAATCTAGTCCGTATGGGCCGGACAAAAAGGAGACAGGGCGTTAACAAATAAGCCTCATTTCTAATCGGAGGCCAGCGTTTTGAATAAAGGATGAGGCCAGCCAATGGGATTGATGGGCGGGGCTTCAAGCCCCCTTCTGAAATCTTCTTGATCACAAGAGGTCTCGCAGAGCGAGCAACGCGTTGCGCTGCAACGCTACGCAAGACCTAACAAGCATTTGCAATGCAATAGGTCTCGCAGTTACGCAAGTTTAAGCTATTGGCATTGTAAATGACAATGCCTTTTATTTATGTTTTTAAACCGAAAACAAATATAAAAGGCATTGTTATTTGCAATGTCAATAGCTCAAACTCGCGTAACTGCTAGACCTATTGCATTGCCAATGCTTGTTTGTTTCCTCGGCACAGGCCATGCATGGTTAAACCGGGGGGGCGGCCTTATCCCAAGGCAGGCTGTAGTACTGAGTAACACAAGAAGGCAACAGATCACCATTGGGGGCAGAGAAAGAATTTACGAAAGGGAACGTCCCGGCTCTGTTTCTGTTTCCTATGGCTGTGTTCAGACTGATGGGTGTGGAAATTACGCACGGGTTAAAAATTATCGTAGGGGTGGGTGATACGCAAGCGCGAAGGCCAGGCTAGCCGCTGTGCTTAGGGTGGGATCCCTGCGCGTTTAGGTTATTGCGGTATTAGCTCACGGAGTACTTGTCATGCCTGTTTGGTCCGCTTAATTATCTGAGCGAAAAAGCACAGAGTGTTAGGGAGTTCAGCAAAAGGGAACAGGTAAATAAAGCACACAAAATTAAATCAGGAGGGCTTTTTAAAATGTATTAATAGGGGTTTCTTGGGCCTTGCCATGCTATAAACTCTTTCGCCCGATATTAAAGACATAACTCCTCGCAGCCCTCACATGTTGAGCTTCTTCAGACTGCTGCTCCCTACCCTCAAACATTATAGCCAAGCAAGAATTAAATACTTCTACGTTTCTCATATTCATTCCACTCATCGCGTCGCCCGGGTCCCTAGTCCTGCAAGGACTTGAAATTGCATTCATCGAGCCGGCTGCAAGCGTTTCCAGCAGACCTTCAGGCCGCCTTCAAGCACTCTATGGGTGCCATTTTACTGATTTTAGTGCCGCGTTATGCGGCACTCGACTCCGCATGACCTGACAATGGTCAATGGTGAAGAGAGGTGAATCACGCTTTACGTTAAATGATTTTGTGGTGTTTCCATTAGCAGTGACTATTTCTTAAAGACTGCACCACGTGCAGCATGGGAGGTGAGCGTCACGTGCAGGACATGCGTGAATAAATGGTTGTGCTGGCTAGTGGCGCGAGCCCTTGTGTTGGCTCCTACGCTTGCGCTGGGTTAGCCAGCTTTCCGGCCGGTAAAAATGGATGACGTTTGTGGGCCTCCAAGAGGGTTTCATTGTGTTGCTTCTGAAATAACAGGCTTTGTGTACTAAGTCCTGCTAAATTGGATAACAATGACCAGTGTTTTTACAGCGCCTAGAAACGGCAAATGTAAAGTTTGTAACGTTATTGAAAAACATCCTGATACTTTTTTTTCTACTTGCGTTTTCGACCAATTTGATATCCTTGTGTATTTAACAAAAACATAATTGGTTAATCCCCTTGTTTAATTCAGCATATGTTTTTTTAAAACAAACAGGCCACCGTAGTTTCTCTGTGTGCCTTCAGTTCTTCACTTCTCGCAGCTCGGAGTTAATGCCAGGCGAAATGGTGCTATGCAGCAGCCACTGTTACTTGCCTAAAGCGTTATGCTGTATGAATATTTAACTCCCTGCAAACTCGCGTTGCTACAATACTGCGCAGCGCTCTGAACAGAGTAAAATACCCACAAGAAGGTTCATTGTTGTAAAAAGTGAAGAATAGCACAATGACCATACCTGATTCAGCATGAGAACATGTGCTTTGGAAACCTGCAGTGCTGCTGCAGTAAATGACGTGAAATCTCCAGCTGCAACCTGTGCAACAGAGTGGGAGTGTGAAAGAGGAATGGCTGTTAAAACCGAGGTGCACAGCTGCGAGACACGGATGATGGCTTTCTGGATTGTAAGTACAATACATCTATGCACTCGCGCATAGCTATGAGTTAACACTGGTGGAGGTGAGACCTTACTAGAGACGCCGTGAGCAAGCGAAATCTCCAGTTCGGGTGGGCGGGGACTAATACCGACAGGGCAGACACCAACCCCGCTTCCACAGGCCCCAGACCTAGAAGCAACGACAATAGATCTCGCCGAGGCGAAGCAGTGCATGCGCTGCATTCGCAGGCGAGACCTAAAAATGACTGCTGAGCCGGCAGTCATTTCTACAGCAATGGCAGGAACCGCCGTCATGGCGGTGTGTGACAGTGCAGTTTACAATTTGGTGCAGGGCTGCGTGAACTTGATGCAACCCGGAAACAAACTGTTTTCTTTTTTCATTTAGAAAAGAAAATCCCAAAGCGGGATTTGATTTTTGAAAATGAAAAAGAAAATACTCCTCTCGCCAGGGGAGTACTCTCTGATGGCAAGGGGAGTATTTAACAATTTTCACTTACCGCCAGTGTTTTTTTCTTGGTGGTGACGGGCAGTAAAAACTGACCTCAAATTCTGCCCATCAAGATCAGGAAGGCGTAATCAGAGGTCTGCCTCCAACTGCCCTTAATCCGATGGGCAGTCGGAGGGGTTTCATCATGGAGAGACAGAGCAGTCTCCTCAGTGATTAAAACATATGGCCTGCCCGCATCTAAATTTCTTGGCTACTGTGGGAAAGTAAGAATGAACCTTAAAGTCAGCACAGTCTTTCCATCTCTTTGGTAAAACTTTCTGGGCATTTTCCGCACCCATTAGATACTGATTCCCCAGATTTGGATGTTTTCCCGGTGCAGTAAATACCGTGAATTTCGAGTTTGCCGTGCGAGTTACACGAGGAAAGGTGTGCTTACTGTGCCTATTTCCAGTTGTTTCAGAGTTTTTCAGCACATTTTCTGCTGATAAATGTCTGCAGGTTTCACCTGGTAAATCTGCCTTGGGTAAGTTTCTTGGGGCTGGTGTGCACCGGAAAGATCCGAACATTGATCCCTGCGCGGATGCCAGTTTGGGCTGGGACCGGTGCTCATCACCCCATTTGGAGCCGGGCCTTAATTTTTCAAATTAGGCACATTTGGCTCCAATCTGAGACATTGGTGCTGGTTTTTGATTGTAGGGTGAATGATAAAACCCGAGGCGCACTACAACCTTTGAACCTGTGGGCTGGTGTCCTCCCTCCAGAGGCCACTGGCTCCTCCATGTTCTTGCCTCGCTTGGACTGTGATTGCAAAAAATGTGTGTGGCAGCAAAATGTCATCCCATGTGTGAATATTACAGATCTCTGTGCTCTTTCTGTGTTCCCAGATATATCCCATATTCACACCACAATCGGCTATTGGCACACTGCCCCATCCTTGCGTCACTCTCCCAGGTCTCGGTGCCATCAGCTTGGAGTTTTACTCTCCAGCCCCTTAGCAGGTTTACTCTAGGTTTCTTCCTGTCCACTCTGTGCTGCCTGCTCACAGTGGGCATACATCCATGGCCGTGCGCCATGGCCAGCTTGCCGAGTGACCCCTGGGACGAGGAGTCCTAGCCAGCAACACCCGCATGGCCCCCTGGACAGGCTTCGGGTGGCCCATTTGAATGAATTTCCTGGTTGGAGAAAAGGCTACTTATCGTCCCCCAAGCTTTGGATTGCCGAGGATTGAAAAACCTAGAACCTTCATTTGAACGCCTTTTTTCCACAGTTGTGAAATTGGCCTAAATTCGGCAAAGCCAAGCACGTGGCACGTGCTCTTATCTTGGGTCCAGACGACAGCGAGGTCTGGAAGCCCGAAGCCGGGGCAGTAAGGCTAAGAGGATGAAGCGCCCCTCGGTGGCCATCTCTTGCCGCGGGCTTCAGATGAAGGTTCTGAGCGGTACCAAGGGGCAGGGATGGGCAAGAGAAGGCCAGTACAACGGGCCACCTGTGTACGGGTGAAAGAGGTTAGCGTTTGATGGCAGCTTTGGAGGTCTGCGGTCCCTCGCGTGGGCAAAGGGTCCGCATTGCCCCTCTCGGTGCTGAGGGCAATACTCCTGCCTTTTCTTTTCAATGCCCGCTGCTTTATTCGGCCAGTTCTCATGCCACTGCATTTCAGAGCCTGAATATCCTTTCCATCAGTCCGAGGTTGGTATGAGCGCTCCGTGTCGTGCTGTTGAACCAACGTAGAGAACAAGCATTGGACGCTGCAGCGGCCGGATACGAGTCTTTGTAAGGACGGGGAGGCCGCCTGAGTCCCGGGCATCAGATTGGGGTTCAGGGGCCAGGACAGAAAGCGAGCTGGGCAGACAAGGAGGGCTTTGAAAAGCGCGGGAAGCGGCCTGGGCTCAGGAGGGACTTTCACCGCCCTTGCACCCGGGCGCATGGCTGAAAGGAATGCTTCAGACTCTGTGGTTAGGCCGCGTGGCCTAAATATAGAAGCTCTATATATTTATTTGTCTATGTACATAATATTCGGCATCAGCCCGAGCCATAAAACTATTAATATGCGCCGATTTCCATATTTAGTGCGCGCGCCGGGGCTGCAGCAGAGGCTAATGCCCGGTTAAGTGATGTTCTTGGCCTGCTCCATGGTGCAAATTTGTTCTTGAAAGAAAAGCATTTTTTGGCAGCCGTCCCGAGCTACTGTGGAAGGTGTAAATAACAGATTGTGCGTCGCTGTCTGGATGTATATGAACATATATAAATCTGGCTCGTTAAGAGGGGCTCGAGGACGCTGTCAGGCAAGCCAGCTCGAGGCGGCCGGGCCCATCGCTTAGCGGCTGATCCCGGTGGCCAGGGAGGCACGCAGTGCAAGATGGGGACCCAGTGACCATGGAGGGACCCAGTGACCATGGAGGGACCCAGTGTGGCCAAGGGAGGGAGGGACCCAGTGTGGCAAAGGGAGGGACAGGGAGGGACCCAGTGTGGCCATGGAGGGACCCAGTGTGGCCATGGGAGGGACCCAGTGTGGCAAAGGGAGGGACAGGGAGGGACCCAGTGTGGCCATGGAGGGACCCAGTGTGGCCATGGGAGGGACCCAGTGTGGCCAAGGGAGGGACCCAGTGTGGCCAAGGGAGGGACAGGGAAGGGACCCAGTGTGGCCATGGAGGGACCCAGTGTGGCCATGGGAGGGACCCAGTGTGGCCATGGAGGGACCCAGTGTGGCCATGGGAGGGACCCAGTGTGGCAAATGGAGGGACAGGGAGGGACCCAGTGTGGCCATGGAGGGACCCAGTGTGGCCATGGGAGGGACCCAGTGTGGCAAAGGGAGGGACAGGGAGGGACCCAGTGTGGCCATGGGAGGGACCCAGTGTGGCCATGGGAAGGACCCAGTGTGGCCAAGGGAGGGACCCAGTGTGGCCAAGGGAGGGACCCAGTGTGGCCAAGGGAGGGACAGGGAGGGACCCAGTGTGGCCAAGGGAGATACCCTTGGGACAGGGAGGGACCCAGTGTGGCCAAGGGAGATACCCAGTGTGGCCAAGGGAGGGACCCAGTGTGGCCAAGGGAGGGACCCAGTGTGGCCATGGAGGGACCCAGTGTGGCCAAGGGAGGGAGGGACCCAGTGTGGCCATGGAGGGACCCAGTGTGGCCATGGAGGGACCAGTGTGGCCATGGAGGGACCAGTGTGGCCATGGTAGGGACCCAGTGTGGCCAAGGGAGGGAGGGACCCAGTGTGGCCATGGTAGGGACCCAGTGTGGCCATGGTAGGGACCCAGTGTGGCCATGGGAGGGACCCAGTGTGGCCATGGGAGGGACCCAGTGTGGCCATGGGAGGGACCCAGTGTGGCCATGGGAGGGACCCAGTGTGGCCATAGGAGGGACCCAGTGTGGCCATGGGAGGGACCCAGTGTGGCCAAGGGAGGGAGGGACCCAGTGTGGACATGGGAGGGACCCAGTGTGGCCATGGGAGGGAGGGACCCAGTGTGGCCATGGAGGGACCCAGTGTGGCCATGGAGGGACCAGTGTGGCCATGGGAGGGACCCAGTGTGGCCATGGGAGGGACCCAGTGTGGCCATGGGAGGGACCCAGTGTGGCCATGGGAGGGACCCAGTGTGGCCATGGGAGGGACCCAGTGTGGCCATGGGAGGGACCCAGTGTGGCCATGGGAGGGACCCAGTGTGGACATGGAGGGACCAGTGTGGCCATGGAGGGACCAGTGTGGCCATGGGAGGGACCCAGTGTGGCCATGGGAGGGACCCAGTGTGGCCATGGGAGGGACCCAGTGTGGCCATGGGAGGGACCCAGTGTGGTCATGGGAGGGACCCAGTGTGGTCATGGGAGGGACCCAGTGTGGCCATGGGAGGGACCCAGTGTGGCCATGGGAGGGACCCAGTGTGGCCATGGGAGGGACCCAGTGTGGCCATGGGAGGGACCCAGTGTGGCCATGGGAGCGACCCAGTGTGGCCATGGGGGGACCCAGTATGGCCAGCAAGGGGCACCGTGACCAGGGAGGGACCCAGTGGCAACGGAGGGACCCAGTAGCAAGGGAGAGAGGGACCCAGTGCGGCCAGAGAGGAACCCAGTGTGGCCAGAGAGGAACCCAGTGTGACCGAGGAGGGACCCAGTGCGGCCGGGGAAGGAGGCAGTGACCATGGAGGTACCCAAGGACCATGGACAGACTCAGTGGCCAGGGAGGAACCCAGTGCGGGACCCGCGCGGCCAGGGAGGAACCCAGTGCGGCCAAGGAAGGACCCAGTTGCCGGAGGAACCCAGTGGCTGGGGGCGGGTGGGGGTTGGTCTGGGGCCAGGCCGGAGCCCATTGACCAAGAAGGGAACGGCCCATGCGAGGAGCGCCTGCTCGGCGCGCAGGGTGTCATCTCCCCGCACAGTGGGCGCGCCAGGGTCGGCCTCACTTCGCAAGGAGTCTCCCACCTACGGCAGCATCTTTGCTCGCCGCACAAATTCAGATGTTCAGATCACTTGGGTCAAGTCTTGTTCATGACAACCCATTTTAGTAAAAGGCTTCCGGTGCACCAGCGCTTTCGTTGATTTAAATCATTTCCTTAATGGCTTCAAGCAAATCCGTCGACCCAGTTCCTCCTAAAGGAACAGGGCCCTAAAAGGATCACCCCGTGGGGTCTGAGTATCCCTCCTTATGGAAGCACTGTCTGTGTCAGTAACTCGGAGCGCATGGCTGAACATATCACTGTCCTCGCGCTCCCCTGTCCTCGGAGGGCGCTCCCCTGTGCAGGGTACCAAACCCTGCAGTCCCTCGTGTGGGGACCCTTGGGGGCGCAAAGAGGGCGTAACTCGTTCTCACGTTGATGACGGACCTTGATTATCTGTGGGATTTTAACAGGCAGGATTCAGCACTGGTGGCGCATGGTGCGACAATCATGACGACCTTTACGGATTCCCTCACTACCACCAGGCAAAAGTGCCCCTCTCTCACATGCATTCCCATTGTGCCCCATATCTCTCTCCATAGCCCCTATCTCATATACATTCATTTGTGCCCCTCATCTCCCCATAACCCTCACTCACATACATTTCATGTGTGCCCGTCATCTGGTCGAATCGACGTTTATGGTCTGCTGCGATGAAGATGCCTAGATACTTAAATCCCACTGTGGTGGTTTGTATCGGGCATCCCCTAGGGAGGGTAGGTGGGGGCCCACTAAGGACATATAATAGGGACTTACTCCAATTAATCGAGTCGCCAGAGTCTCTGCTAAAGATAGAGAAAATGTCCAGCACCACTCCCAAGGGATTCTTTTGGGGAGGCCAAGAAGAGGAGGATGTCATCCACATACATTGAGATGCGGTCTTCCTAGGTTTCTGACCAACGCAGGCCCCGTATCACTGGGACCTTGCGGATCCATGACGCCAAGGGTTCCAGCGCCAAGGCAAACAGGAGGGGGGACAGCGGGCAGCCCTGGCGAGTTCCTCTGCTCAACTGGAACACCTCTGACTTTTTGTTGTTGACTACCACTTGAGCTAGGGGCTCTGAGTAAAGGAGACAGGCCCATTGGATGAAGTTAGGAACAAACCCCATTTTCGTAAGGACTGCAAAAAGATACGGCCATTCGACTGTGTTAAACGCCATTGTGGCGTCTAAGGAAACTATTACAGCCGCTTCTTAGATTGTGGACACCCTCCCCATCACCCCATGCACTCTACGCAAGTTTACTGCGGTGTTTCGCTGGGGCATGAAGTCTGATTGGTCGGGGTGCACCAACCCACTGATTCCTTTGACAAGTCGATTGGCCAAGAGCTTGGCTAGAGTCTTAGGTTCCCCATTTATTAGGGAGATTGGCCTGTAAGAGGCACACTCAGTCTTTGGTTTGCCCTCTTTATGTATGGTAATAGGTGTAGCAATCTGTTGGCCTCGCGGAAGTGCTCCCACCGTCCTGCTTTCCTCATACATGGCACGTATGTATGTGGCCTGCTTATCTGGCTTAAGTTTGTAGAGTTCAATCGGTAGGCCGTTAGGGCCTAAGGCTTTACCCGATTTAAGGATTCTAATATTTTGAGCTATTTCATCATTGGAGAAGTCGTCTTGAAGCAGTTTCAGGTCGTCACTTGAGAGGGATGGAAGGGTTATATTTCTAAGTAGCAATTGAGAATCACTTTCAGTGAATGCTGTATTCGAGCGGTATGTCTCGCTGTAGTGGGTTGCGAATGTATTAGCAACTTCTTGCGGGTCGGTGATCGACCGGCCCGCCCCATCTACTAGCTCTGGCACCAGCCTGCTCGCTAGTTCTTTTTTGTCAAGCCATACTAACAGCTTCCCCTCCTTGTCTCCGAGATCATATACTCTATCCTGTTTCTCTCTTCCTAATGCTCTGGCTCTGATGGTCACTATTGCTTTATATTTGTCCCTTTTAAGTTGCAAAACATGGAGTTTCTCCCGAGTTATCTCCTCACCTAGTTCTTCCTCCAGCCGGAGGATTTAGTTTTCTGCTTCAACCTCCTCTTTTAGATTCTCTTTTCGCACCCCTGCTATCTGGGAGAGTGCGTGCCCTCTTATTACTGCCTTGAATGCTTCCCACATCACTTGGGGGTGTGTGCACTGAACCCTCATTTTCTTGGAAGTAGAGGTCTATTGCTGTGAGCAGCGATTTCCGGACCTAGAGGTTACGGCGATGCCATGGGTTGATTGGGGTGACCCTACCCACTCTATGCTGACCGATAACTAGTTGGAGCCATAGCGGGGAATGATCAGAGATGCCTCGCGCCATGTTGTATCTCTTGGATGTGTCTGATATGAGGTGCTAGGACGAGTAAATAATCTATTCGGGAAACGCTATGGTGGGCCCCTGAGTGAAAGGTGTGCTGGATACTGTCTGGGTGATAAGCTCTCCAGTCGTCAGCTAAGCCTAATGTCTCTAGAAAGTCTGGTAGCCAGCGATTCGATAGGCCGAGCTCTCAAGGTGGATGTCTGTCTAGTGTGCCTGGAACCACTGAGTTAAGGTCCCTTCCCACTACTAGGAGACCTTCCGGGATTGATAACAATATGGATTCCAGGTCTCTGAATTGCGGCTCTGAAGGCCCGGCGGCACATATACAGATATAAGCGTCAACGTGTTCCCCTCCCATTGCCCGTGATTCCAATATATCTGCCCCATTCATCCGACTACGTGGATTGCACCGTTAGTGGAAACGAGTTTCTCAGCAGTATTCCTACCCCCTTCAACCCTGTTGGAAAACCTGAATGGGCCACCAGCTTGTAACCCCACCTGTTTAGAGCCCTGCAGGTGTTACCCACTAGGTGTGTTTCTTGGAGCAGGATGGCGTCTGGAGCGTGTCTTCTAATATATTGCAATACCACGCATCGTTTAACTTTGTCCCCCAAGCCATTAATGTTCCAACTCATCAATTTAATACTCTTGTCCCATTTTGTGCTCATCAAGACCTGTGTGTGTCAGATAATCCTCTGTTTCGGAGTGGCGGTACTTTGTCGATTTAACATGAACAAATAATTCAAAAATCCCAACCCAACTGCCCCCTCCCTGCTCCCCTGCACTCTGTGCTCGAAACGTATGCAGAGTGCCTGTCGCCCAACGACATAACTAAAAGTAGAGATTTGGGGGGGACGCGGTATCCCGTTCCTCCCCCTCCCCCCAACGTGACGTTTTATCAGGTACCTCGAGTGAGTCCGGGTCGCATAGGCATTGTAAAACAAATGTTCATGGCCCAACAAGTCCATATTCGCCCAAGGGACGTCTCGCTTGTGCCACCTGCCGGAGCAGGCCAAGTACAGGCGGGATTGAGCTTCCCGCGGCCCCCCAGAGTTAGATCAAGGTGCGCTTGCCCGAGTCGAGCAGTTCCAGTCCCAACGAGAATTGTGATCCTCAGCACTCCTCCATCATCCAGCAGTGGCCTCAGGGAAGTAAAAAAAAAACTGTCTTTTCCTTCAGCTTCAACCCGGAGTCAGGCCGGGAATAGCATTGCGTATTTCAACCCATTTTCTCTGAGTCTCTTCTTGATGGCGAGGAAAGACCGTCTCTGCCTTTGCACAGCTTGTGTGAAATCCGTGAAGAAAGTTACTTCTGCGTTGTCATACCGAAGCAGTGGCGCAACTCTGGCGGTTTGCAGTATTGCATCCCTGTTGTGGTAATTTAGTAGCCTAGCGAGTATCGGATGAGGGGGTGTCCCGGGTTTTGGCTGCCCTCCGGGGACTATATGGGTACTCTCAACTACAAAGAGTTTCGATAGCCCTTTACGTTGCAGATGGGCGGTAATGAGGTTTTCCACAAAAAGATCTTTGGCCTGACCCTCTGCTTTTTCCGGCACTCCAAGAACCCATATGTTGTTGCGTCTACTGCATCCCTCATAGTCATCCAGTTTGGCTTCTGCAAATTTCCTGAATGTTTGCAGCTCCTGGATTTCATTTTGCAGCTGTGTAGTGTTGCCCACTAGGCTTGCCGTGGTGATTTCTAGCTGTTTGATTTTTTCCCTATTTTTGCCGAGGTCCGCTCTAAGGAGCATCACTTCTGAGGAAATAGCGTCTATTCGCTGTTCCAGAGATGTCTTGACTGCGGCGATCGCCTCCATAACAACTTTCAGGGTGGGCTACGGAGGTTCGCCCTCCGCCAACCCACCTGCCCCCCCCCTTCCCCCCACCCTCCCCCCCCCTTCCCCCTACCCTCCCCCCATCGACTTCTCCCTCGATTGCTTGGGACCTCTCGTGCTTGACATTAAGCTCGCTCCCAGGGCCCTGCACCCCGCCTTTTCCAGGCTGGTCAATGCCGCTATCACTGCTTAGTGTGGGACCCTTCTGTACCTTCAGGCTCTGGATTCGCTGCTACTTGGCCCTGAAGGACGCACGATCATTGCCCCTCTCTGCATGGCGTAGGATGACCACTGCGGTCTCAACAGGGGTTCTAGTCCCGTTGCAGGTACCCAATATGTGGTTGACTCACTCCCTCAGCGCAGCGGCACCTCAAGGAAGATCCCCAGCATCTTCGCCGCTTCACCATCAGTTCGAGCTCCCTCTGGTGGTGGTGCCATGAACCGCCATTTGATACGGTCGGCTTGTGGTGGTGTCACCGGCCAACTCTTCCGCTCCCCAGCGGCTGTGCACACTGAGGTATAGGCCCGATCCTCTGACCTGCGTTCGTGTCTGGCCGTCGTCTGCCAGCTCTCCTGCGGGTCGGGCCACTACTTCAGGCCCCCGCTTCCGTCTCAGCGCAGGCCTCAGTCCTCGATAACTCTCTCTCCACGGCTGCGGAGTTACTGCAGGCTCAGGGTTGGGGTCCCCCAGCGCAGAGGTACATCAATACAGGGCCCCAACATCCCTGCTTTGTCACCGCCAGCACAAGTCCTTTCCCGGCCGCAGGTTTCAGATGCCACTCAATAAGGCCGGTCCTCGACAGCGCCACGGGCAATTCCTCCGTTCCTCAGTGGCGGCGTTCGCAGAGGTGCAGGCTCGATTCCAAGGCCTGCGCCAGTATCTGGCGGCTGTCAGCTCCCCCTCGGACCAGGCCCCTACTCCAGGCCCCAGCTTCAATCTCGGCACAGGCCTCCGTCCGCGATGTTTCATTCTGCGGCCACGGAGGTGCTTGGGGTTTAGGATTAGGCTTGTTGTGCTCAGCAGAGCTTCTGTAGGCTCATTCCAGATTCAGGGTACAGATTATCGTGGCAGATCTACGGGTGGGCGAAGGATCGAACGGAGCGAGCCTAGCCTGCGACCATTGCGCTACGCTGTGTAGTCACGCACCCAGATCTGCCCAAGCATTTTCAATGATTTGGACTGCAAAACAGAACACGTAAAATACAAAAACAATCATTTCTCAAACATATACACAAATGATGAATTATTTAATTTACCCCAAATTTCAATTTTAAAGATAAGGTTGGAGCTTTTCTAAATTCAGTTGAGGCCACTTGTCGTCCATACTAGATTATGTTTGATGCACTGGCACTGCTCCCACAAATTAATCTGAGGATACCAATGTAATTTTTAGCATCACATTTCAAATTTCTTCACATTTACAGAATGTTTAAACATTTTCAACTTCACATTTTACTTTATTTTTTAAATACACTTTCTCTATTAATATTAACTAACTTTCTAAGCAGTCACAACCCCCAAGGGTTGCCGGATTATAGGTTAAGAACCACTGGTGTACCTGGTCAAAGGCTAGCTTAAAGTCAGCGAGGAGTCGGCGAGGACGCTTACTTGTGGACAGGTAATGCATTTTGGTGTAGTGTTCTTTAAAGTGGTAAGTCTTCACCTGTACCTTAAATTGGAGCAGCACTGGGGCGGCCCTTGTGGATACTGGGAAGATGTTCTTAGATACTGGGTTCAAAGATGGAGATGGCCTGTTGTCTTGTTTTTCTCTTTTACACTACTTACTCTACAGTCTGAAAGTGTCCTGACTGTGGATGTTGCAAGAACCACTGGAAATAGTGAGCTTGTCTGTTTGACGATGGTGCATGTTGGCAAGGGGAGCCAGTAGAGTCCTGTGGGGGTGTTATGATCATATTTCTTCAGGCCCTGGATGAGACGTGATGCACGTGTAGGATGCCCCTAAGAGGTGCCAGTGTGGAGTGCAGGAGCCCACGGAGTAGGGTGTTCCACCATCCAGAGAAGAGAGTACAGGGGCATGGACAGCAGTTCTGAACTTGTTTTCTGGAAGTAATGGTTTGACTTTCTTTAGAAGAGCGAGCTGGTACCTGGCCATCTTAGTATTTTTGACATTGTTTCATGTTTACTCTACCGCAAGGAACAAAGTGATTTTGCAGTCAGTGGGAGTTAGAGTTTCGAAGCTGTGAAGGTTCAAGTCATTGAGCAGGGTTTGCACTGTATATTTATTGTTTGTTCTAAGCAAATAGCAGGTAATCTGTCTTGGTTAAGTTTAGCTTTAAGTATGCACTGGACAACCCAGCAATGCCTGAGGTGTTGGATGTTTGACGCCGAGGAGAGTTTCAAGTAGAGTTGTGCATCATCGGCGTATGGGTGAATCTTGATGTCTGTAAGTAGAGCAGCAAACACTTCCTTGAAAACGTTGAAGATGACAGAAGCGAGTCTGGAGCCCTAGGGGAATCCACATGTGCTAGGGAATTGTGTGATCTGGAGGTGACCTTGTGAACAAACTGGCGTGGGTTGCACAGGTAGGAGGAGCAGCAGTGACGGACAGTGCTGGCGAATCCCAGTCGCAGCTCCATAGTGCGTATGAGAATAGGATGGGCGAATGTGTTGAAGGCAGCTGAGTGGTCCAGCAGTATGAGGAGGCAAGGGTCATCTACACTGTGGTCAAGAGGGCATCATGTATGATATGCAAGGTGCTGCTCTCCGTGCTGTCAGGAACGGATCAAACCAGGACAATGCGGGTTAATTGCTACTGTAACTTCTTGTGCTGCTCAGACTGTGGTGTCGATCAAGCTGTCACGCTTTTGGGTGCGAAGTCAGAAGGTTAGATGGCAGCTATTACTTCTGGGTGCACAGAAAATGTAAGACCGTGCAAAGCGTTTGCTGTCACTTTCAGCTGCACTGGCAGAACAGAGGACGGCTACTAACACCTCTCTAAGCTGCACAGACAGGGTAAGAGCTCCTCTGGGTGCACATAGAGGGTATTGGAGCGTTGGTAAAAAAACTCTGTGGTGCACGGACAGGATAAGCGCGCTGCTGTCACTCTTTTCAGCGCAGAGATGGTTACTGTCACACTTCTGGGTGCAGAGGCCGGGTAAGAGACTGGTGTTGTCACTGTTGTGCATGCACAAGGCAGCTTCTGACACTCTGGTGCAAAGACATGGTCCCAGACAGCTGCTGTCATGCTTTTTGGTGCAAACGACTGCTGCTGTCACTGCCCATCATGCACAGACCGGGTGAGACAGCAGATGTCACTCTTTGGTGCCCACATGGGCTACGAGATAGCTGCTGTTACTCATCTGCTTGTACAGACGGGGTAAGAGTCTGCTGCTGTCACTCTTTGGTGGGCAGAGAGTGTCTGTGTTTCAGCCTCTGTCCCTCTCGCAATTGCCAGATCTTTCTCCTAGCTAAGTATTTCATAGTGTTAAATTTAGGCCTGTAATGACAGGCCTGGGGTCAGGTACCACACAGTAATTACAGCACACAGTTTATTTCTAAAGTTTTTACTAGTATGGAATATGAACATATTTCCAGGGATAGCGAATGAGCTGTACTGCCAGGGGGAGTCTGAGGCTCATGAGCTGTGATCGCAAGGTCTCTGCTGAAGCGCCCCAGTCTCACTTTCAATCTAGAGCGACATGTTGTTAGAGTGAAATGCAAAACACAATTCATGTAGGATGAGGCAATGGGGTATTCTAGGTGAACGAAGATGAAGATTCACCTGGGAGTCTGGGAACGTGGCCTTCGTTGAGATGGTGCATACATTTGGGGGTGAAAGGATGGGACTTTCCTGTGGAGATGGAATGTTGACCTGAAAGCGCAGGATTGGATAGTTGTGTGGGGGTTGCATTGGCCTGATGCCCAAAGATTGGACAGTTCGTCTGCTGGTAACAGGTTTGAGGGGATTACTTTGACCCAATGGCCAAGGATTGGACAATTAATCTGCTGGTGAAAGGTTATCGGGGGTTGCACTGGCCTAACGGCCAATGCTTGGTCAGTTAATCTGTTAGTGAATGATTGGGGTGGGACATTAATTTGATGGCCAAGGATTGGACAGTTAGCCTGCCGGTGAACGGTTGTGTTGGGGGTTGAGGAGAATGACATTAACCTGATAGAGTGTGGGGGTGGAGGATAGCATTGGCTTGATGGCACAGGAATGGACAGTTAAACTGCTGGTGAAAGGTTGTGGAGGGTGACATTGACCTGATGGCCAAGGATTAGACAATTAACCTGGGGGTTAAAGGATAAGGCTTTAATTTGGGTATGATAAATTAACCTGATGGCCGGGATTGTACATTGGATCTCTGGGTCAGTGGGTGGGTCATTCATCTGGAGCAGAGTTGGACAGGCATTCACCAGTTGCTCAGTGGATGGGCGCGAAGCTTGTTATCCTTGTTACTGGGGCTTTCGCTGATTACTGGGCTGAAGCCAGAGTTGGCACTGTCGCAAACCACTGGTGTCTCCCGGCCTCGGGCCCTTTAACACTCCTATGTGATAGTCCTTCTGTTTGTAGACTTGTCTCCAAGTTTGTAGGCGGTGGTAGCAGGTCAGGATTCGGAAACAATATCAGACACTATTCATACTGAATAAAATGCATTGTTCATTAAGAGCTTTTGCTTGTAAAGCAAGCATTGGCAGAGCCAATATGTCTCCCCTATGCAAGAGCCAGTGTGTTTTAGCCATGTTTTACACCAGTGCGGGCGCTGTTCAGCATGGCTAAAAATTAGTGGCGTAGAACAGAGTGGCATGGAGAAGAGTGGGAAAGATGTCGTATAGTGGAGTACCATAGAGTCGTTTATTTGAGTGGCGTAGAGTGTTCTGCTGTAGAATGCATTGGCGTAGTGTTGTAGAGTGCAGTGGCATGCATTGCAGCATTGTAGAATGCAGTGGCATAGATGAGTGCACCATAATAGAGTGCAGTGGTGTAGACTAGAGTGGTGCAGAAGAAAGTACACTGGCATAGAGTGCAGTGGTGCAGAGTGGAGTGGCATTGACTACAGTGGCATAGAGCAGTGCATAGTAGAGTGGTGTAGAGTATAGTGCCAAAGAGTGCAGTTGCATAGAAAACAGTAGTGTAGGGTGAGGTCTGCAGAGTGCAGTGGTAAAGAGTGGAATGATGCAAAGTAGAGGGGCGTAGAGTGCAGTGGTGCAGAGCAGAGTTTCATAGAATTCAGTGTAGTGCCGTAGATTACAGTGACATAGAGTAGAATGCAGTGGCATACAGTGAAGTGGTGTACGGTGCAGTGGCTTAGAGTGTTGCAAAGTATAGTGGCGTAGAGGGCAGCAGCATAGAATGCAGTGATGTAGTGGTGCGTTGTAGAGTGCACTGGTACAGAGTAGAGTCATTGTTTTTTAATTTGCAATTGAGTAATCATATTTACATAGTGCTACTTCCATTGGTATAAAAAGCAACAGTGAAAACAGTCATTTTTAACATCCGCACCTCTAACTTTAACAAATACAAGACCTATTGCATTACAAATGCTTCTTTACCTTGCCTGGTTGCAGGTTGTAGTACCTTATGTGGCCAAAAGAGGTCCCATGGGGCCTCTTTTGACCACATGTAGTACTGCACCCATGGGACATCCTTTGGCCACATATGGTACTGCACCCATGGGACCTTAAGTTTCCCCCCCACGTATTTCATTATGCTAATATTGCAAAAAAGGTTTTGTTTGGGTAGAAATATATTTATTATTAAACACAGAGAGAGAGAGGGTATAATGGAACAAAATCTTAAATCACTTTTCACTGATCACTCACGCTGCACCCAAAAACCCGTTCTGCTGTAATCCGGATCATAGCACACCCCGGAGGCATTCGGCCCCTCGGGTGGGAACCCCATGATGAAGCACGTCACCAACTAGGTTGGTGAGTGAGGGTTCTTTTAAAAAAAACAAGAGGAATTGCTTCCTCTTTTTTCATTGCAGTAAATAGTAATCCTTCTTGGAATTACTACTTCTTTTGTTGATTGGGTAGAAATCCATTCATGTTTGTAAAGCCAACCCCTATGGTAACATTTTAAATCCAAGGTTTGTGCTTCTCCAGACCAAACACTCTTAAAATATACTCCCTACTAGAATGGATGAAGTGTTTTATGCACCTTGTAATCCTCATTGTTTTATGTAGCATTTTCTATAGACTGATTTATGTCTGAATGATTCATTGTCTCTGTATAATGTGTTTGATGGAAAGTGGTCTAACACCCTACACTGGTATGAGTAGCGCTATACGACAATGAAATGCATGTGAGAGAGGGCTATGGTGAGATGAGTGCCCTGTTGTGGGTGGTAGTGAGGAAATCCGGCCACAGATGCCACAGCCAGCCCTGCACACATGGCACTTTACAACAGCGCACTTTGAGAGAACTCTAAATGTACACCGAACCGAGTATTCAGTGAGCTGACTAGTAAGGCATCCAAAGGCCCTTGCGACAGTCTGGTACTTCTACACACACACACACACACACACACACACACACACACATATTTAACGGGCACCCGTGCCAACCCAAGAAAGACCTCAGCAGTAAAGTACCGATCTCTGGCTCACCCTCCCAAACCTCACAGCTCATTAAAGGTGGCCAGGGCACTCCGATTGTCTGAGTAATAGAAGCGTCCGAGGAGCCATTCCCAGACCACCGAAAGGCTCTGCTTTGCCACGCAAACAGAAGCTTGTCCATTAAACAAAAACAACGACGACGACCCCACTTGGTGCAGAGGGGCTGGCTCCAGGGTCTGTAGGGTGTGTGGCCTTCTGCCCCTACAGTAGGCAGTTAGCGGGGTCGACGGGGTGGGATGGTCACACCAGTGGGTGAAGGAAGGCACCAGCATTCTGGAAGTGAGAAGTAGGGGGGTTTCATCTGTAGGGAATGGATGAAGCTGAGGCATTCATCTGGGGACGTGAGAATAGTGCGTTACTCTGGTGATAGTGCCTAGACCTGATCTGTTGTGTGCTATACAGGAGTTCCAATTTAATACAGTTACTTAAGATCCTCCACGTCTAGGAATATGTTGAGTCCCCCATCCAGCACCCCCCCCCCTTGTTCCTCGTAGTGATTTTGCCCTTCCAAGTGGACTACAGCCCTGCCTGTCCTGGCCCACGGTTAGCTTCTCAGAGCTCCCACTTGTGTGTTATTGGGTCACGACTGCCGCCTTGTTTGTCCTGGACCACTGCTAGCTTCACAGTGCTCCCTCTTGTGTGTAGTTGGGTCATGACTTCTGCCCTGTCTGTCCTAGCCCAGCCTCACATAGCTCCCACTTGTGTGTGATTGGGTCACGAAAGCCGCCTTGTTTGTCCTGGCCCACGGCTAGCTTCACAGAGCTCCCTCTTGTGTGTGATTGGGTCTCGACTTCCGCCCTGTTTTTGCTGGCCTACGGCAAGCTTCACAGAGCTCCCTCTTGTGTGTGATTGGGTCTTGACTTCTGCCATGTCTGTCCTGGCCCACGGCAAGCTTCACAGAGCTCCCTCTTGTGTGTGATTGGGTCTCGACTTCTGCCCTGTTTATTATTATTATTATTATTACATTTCTTGGGCGCACAGCTACCCTGATAGGGTTTCCCGGCGCAGTGGGTCTCAAATTAGACTAGGTAATCTAAGCCATTTGCTGAATGAAGAGCCATGTCTTAATATCACGGCGGAATTTTAAATAGGAGGATTCCAACTTCACATGATTAGGAAGGGAATTCCAGAGTTTTGGACCAAGGTATGAAAAAGAGCGTCCGCCCATTCTTGTCAATTTAAACCTGGGAAGTATTAAATTACCCTGGGTAGAGGAACGCAGAGCGTGAAGTGGTGTATAAGGACAGATAAGTTCTCTCAAGTATACTGGAGCTGCACCATGTTTAATTTTAAAAATATGGCATAGCGCCTTGAATTTAATACGGTTATTGACGCTCAGCCAATGAAGATCTTGTAAAGAGGGAGTAACTGAGTCTCGTCGTGCGATATGACAAAGAAGGCGTGCAGCAGAATTCTGAACCATTTGCAGTTTCCTGACAGGTTCCTTATTGCAGCCCAAGTAGAGAATATTCCCGTAATCCAATCGAGACGTTATGAGGGACTGAACTACAGTTCTTTGTGTGTCAAAAGGAAGTATCCCGATTATTTTCCGCAGCCATCGTAAAATGGAAAAACAAGTTCAAACTGTATTTACTGCTTGCTGTCTCATAGAGAGTTGGTTGTCGATGATGAAGCCTAAATTGCGGGCTTGGGTGACCGGCTGGGGAAATGTACCCATTTCTTGAGGCCAGTGGGAGTGGTTCCAAAGATGTTTATCTTTCCCCAAAATGATGACCTCCGTTTTATCCCCGTTTAATTTCAGGCAGTTGGTATTCATCCATTTTGAAACTTGGAGTAGGCCATTCCGTAACGAGGATATCGTGTTGTCTTTAGAGGAGGATAATGAAAAAATGATTTGAGTATCATCTGCATAGGAGTACAGGGTGAGTCCTGCGTCCTCAACGATGGTAGCAAGGGGACGCACATAGATATTAAAAAGTAATGGACTCAACGTCGAACCCTGGGGAACTCCATATGCAGAAACTCGAGAGGTGGAACAAACCCCAGAAGAAAAGACCTGAAATGAACGGTCTCTCAAAAAAGAGGACAGCCAGAGCAGAGCTGAACCTTCCACACCTGCCAACTGAAGAGAATTCAGCAAGATAGGGTGAGAAACGGTGTCAAAAGCTGCGCTCAGATCTAGTAAAATGAGCGCCATGGTCTCACCCCGATCTAAACATTGCCGCAATTTTTCAGTTACTCCCAAGAGGGTGGTTTCAGTAGAGTGGTTCGTTCTGAAACCTGATTGGGATGGGTGCAGATATTTCGATTTTTCAATGTGGGCGGTTAGATGAAAGTTGATATGCTTTTCCAAGATTTAGAAAGTACTGGTAGAAGTGAAATTGGGCGGAAATTTGCCAAAATCACAGGATCGGCATTAGGTTTTTTTAATAGCGGAATCACCATTGCATGTTTCCAATCCGTAGGTACATGTGATTCACGTATTGATGCATTTAGAAGATCTCTACAAAGACTCAGTATGGGTGGAGAGAGTAATTTTAGAATATTAGCAGGCAAAGGATCCAAAGGGGAGCCCGAATTTACCCTGGATAGACAAAAATTAAATGATTCCTCATTGAGGAGAGGCCACTGTGAGATTTTCATTATACCAGGGTCGGGGACCTCTTGCCCTCTATTAGGGGAGGCAGCCATATGTCGCATATCTGTAACAGAGAGATTCGAATCCAGGGGCCAGGTAGGAGCAAATTTGCTATATATTATTTCCACTTTTTCAGTGAAAAAATTAGCAATCTTGTTACATTTAGTAATATCCAGGGCAGGGGGTGCAGGAAGAGTATTTGCCCCGGATACATTTTTGACCACTGAGAAAAGCACTTGAGGTTTGTTTAATGCATTAGTGATGGTTTTGGAAATATGTAAAGCTCTTGCTGCCTTACAGGCTGCGTGATATTTGTGAAGGGCATTCTTGTAATCAATTTTACAATTGGAATCATACAGTTTCCTCCACTTTCTTTCCAAACCTTTACATTGTGATTTTAAGCTCTTCAGATCTTCATTAAACCATGGAACAGGAGTCCGGTGTAAAAAACAAGTTTTCGACGAGAGAGGCAAACAAAAGTTTACAGAAGAGAGTAACCAACTTGATATTGCCTTATTTAAAGGAGTAAGTGGGAGTGTAGAATCTGGAAGATTCTCTTCCAGAAGATTGGTTAACTTGCCTAAGTTCAGCTTATGCCAGGGTCTCTTAATCCTAGGTTCGTATAATGGCCTGGATGTTAAAGGATCAAAAACCTTACGTTGGAAAGGGACCACGTAATGGTCAGACCAACTTAGAGGCAGAGCCGGGTAATTGCATACAAATGAAAGATTCGAAAAAATAGGATCTAATAAATGCCCTGCTTGGTGTGTAGAGCCCTTGTTGTGGAGAGATAAACCAAGGGCTCCCAGGTTGGCTATAAGAGTAGTACTATCAGAGTTCATGGGGTCTTCCAAATGCAAATTAAAGTCACCCAAAATCAGAAAATTTGTAGCGTGTAAAATGAAGGGGGCAATTAGATCTGGCAATGATGATGACCAAGGTTTTGCATATCCAGGGGGGCGGTAAATAAGAAGTCCAGAAATGGTGAGTTGCGGAGAAAGGGAGAGTCCAAACAGGGCAGCCTCACAACCTGGAAAGGGTTGGGACTCAAATTTACAAGAATAGCCCGATTTAAAAATAATCCCTATTCCGCCGCCCCTTCCCGTGCTCCTATCACTTCTGACGAAGACATAATCAGGAGGAAGGGCTTCAGCAATATCTGGTCCGGAACCATCATGGAGCCAAGTTTCCGTGAGGAACAGGGCATCTGGTTTCCTTGAAAGTAAAAAATCATAAATGTGAGCCCTGTTTTTCGGGAGTGAGCGACAGTTTAGACTCCAGAAGAGGACAATCTTGTCTGCTCCTAAAGATGGCGCTTTCTCTGCAATGGGCCGGCCTGAGTACCTCTGTCGTTTTTAAGACTGCGGCCAAATGCAAAATGGCAATTATCACATACAAATCTTTGCTGTAAACATGTGGCTGTGGTGCATTTAGAGGAGGCCTGGACTTGCAGAGACTTCAAAAACGTCACGGAATATTTGATTATGGTAGGTTTTACAATAACGTGTGTAGAGAGTCTCCCTTGCACTGGGCACGGCAGGGCGCGTGAAGTACTAGGTATTTTAGACCCAGCGGTGCAGGGGCACACACCCTATGACTTCTGGGTTCACCCTGTTCCAGACCTACAGAAACACAGAGTCTTCTGGGTGAAGTCAAAGATCGTTTATTGGCTGCAGACCAATTACAGGTATCCTAGAAGTACAACAGCGTGTATGTTCTCAGGAGACTGCTGAAAATCATAGAAACGGACTTCATCTTAAATACGCTTTTTCCTGCCTCAAGCATACATTCCTAGGTTTTATGATACGGTAATAAACAAGTGTACATTACAAAGAAGAAGGCAGAGTCATGATGACCATCCCACATTCCAGTTCGGCCAGCCCACAATGATTTACACAGTAAGGTTCAGATCCCACATTAGATATCAATAGGCCCCAATAAAACACGGGCAGCTCCTGTTGATAGAAACAAGTCATAAAGCAGGAACAGTCAGGTGAGAAAGAGATTAGCCGGAGGCTCGTGTAGAATGAAAGGGTTTTATGATGGGTCAAGCCCTGATGCTAATCACACGTGGACGGAGGAAGGGGAGCTCGTGAGACCAGTTTGACCCGGGGCAGCAGAGCCAGCTGCCCAGGTCACAGAAAAGTCACGGGAGAGCACATGTACTGTGAGGCCTGTATTTGCTCCATTATAGCCTATGTGAGGGCAATGACAAGATGGCCACCGCTTCCAAAATGGAACCCGCGAAGTAACGTGAAACAACGTGTACACAGTGCATTCATAGCTAGAACGATATATAAAGCACTCGTACATACCGCATTAACCATTTGCGGTTTGCTAATACCAGGATAGACAGGGGTAGGGCCGTGTCCCCTACGCGGTCCCGAATATTAAAGTACGACAGACCCTCCTTTTGCCCTTACATAGGCAATCACTATACTCATCTTAATCCGAGTCTAGGTCAATGTTCCCGAAGTCATGGAGATGTTGCTGTAGCATCATCCTATTACTTAGCTCGTCCCTCGATACAGGTTTCCTTACACATAAGGTAGCACAGAGGCCACATATCGCAGGAGCACACTGTATGCACAGACAGAACAGGAAAAGAATGGCTAAGATCATTCCAATGACCATTAGAACTTTCCAACCCCAGGCAGATATCAGTTCCCAGAACCACCCCACCAGTGACCAATCTCCTTTATCCACGTGTATGGATTCAGATATTTTATGGAGTTTGGAGATGGCTTGATAGACTGTTGGAGCGTTATCTGGTATGAAAATGCAACAACTGGATTGAATAACCTTACATACCCCACCACGGTCTGCAAGAATAACGTCTAGAACCATGCGGTTCTGCAAAGTCATAAGGCGATCCGCTTGGAGCTCAGCTGTCAGATTACCAAGGGCACCAGCCGTTACATTAACAGTGGATTCAAACACACGTGTCAGTTGTCTCAGGTTCCTACTATTCACCATAGGTCCCCAAAACGGCAGGAAACCCAAGAAGAAGTCTCCCGCTTCCTGACCGGCAGTATCCTCCTTACTAATCACACCTCTCACAACTCTGGTCTTGTGATAATCAGAGGCAGCAGTAAATGTTGGCGGTAGCAAGTTCGCAATATAACATGTGCCCGAGAAATCAGGGGGCAACCATGTATATGCTCGGTCATTGCAGATGAAATATGTGCCCTTGGCAGCCAAAAACGCTGGGGAGAACTGTGACGGGAAAGTGTACGTTTCAGTACAGTCACTTCTTCCCAGTTGAGCTCTAGGATTCTGACCATTACCCTGTAAGCAGAACCGACCCATGTGGGGTACGACCCAGATTGGGGATGAGATTTTTCGCTGTCTTTCACCCAGACTAATACTATACCCCGTTGCGTTCCATCCTACATAAGGTCTCAACTCTTCCTTGGGAATGGAGGAGTACGCATCAATATCCCTACTCATATCGGCAATTCCTCTCACTAAGGCTTTATTATTTGTACCAGGTCTGATGGAACGCGGTTGTCGCGGGGAGTAAGCATCTAGAGCATAGAGAAACATGGTCTAGAATGCCCATGACGATCCATTGTAACTAAATGGCAGCACCAAATAAGGAATACCCTTGTTAATGGTATGTGGCATTAACCCACACACCCAGCAATTGGTCGTATTCATTACTAGTTGGTGCTGGTGCAAAAGCTGGATAAACGAGTTATTTACAAACTCTGATCGTCTGGTTTGTTCGTGCTCAGGCAGAGGGTAAAAAGAGTGAGAGGAGGCAGTAGAAAGAGGTATAGGCTGTACAGTGGGCGCAATGGTCTTTTGAGAGGAGAAAAACACAAATCCTATGATGAACATTATTATACTACACAGTGTAAAAAGGCACAAAAATACAAAACATTTACTTTTTACAATTCCACACATCCTTGCTTTAAAGTTCATTTCCTCAACCGGTCTCTCCATCTTAAAAAACTCCATCCTCTAATCGGGCCGCTCGCGGCGGATGAGTTCTTCTGCTCAGGAGTACGCCTGTCAGTCCAGGGAAACGCCCTAGACCAACCAGAACCGTTGACCTAACGTCTTCGGCCTGTACCCCAAAGTCTTGGCACCGCGACCCTGCGGCTGAACCCGGATGGTGGTTCGAAAAACAAAAATCAAGAAAGTCCTTCAGATGGAAGAGCTAAAATATAAAAAAAAGGAAATAGTAAGGAAATCTTTATTTGTCCATGGGCCTTGGTCTCAAATTATAGCGGAGACGGCCAGGTGCTGTTTGGTCTTGGAACAAAAGTTCAGGCTATGTGGTGTCCAGTCGATTTGATGGTGGCACAGCTTCCTGCAGAATATCGCTGTTCTCTTGGTCTGAGGCTGTGTCTCTTATGCGTGCATCACTGAATGGTACAAAACGAGGTACAGTGTCTGTCTCAGAGTCGGCGATACCCTCCTGGACCCACTGGTCGTATGGCAAAGGCAAGGGGACTACTTTGCAGTGGGTGCCATGGATCCAGTGTTTCTTCCCCTTTACTCGCACCGCTGATCTTGTTGATAGAAGCACAAGGTGAGGGCCGATCCAGCGAGGCTCGTCGTTGCTCTTGCGCTGGAAGTTTCGGACCAGCACCCACGTACCAGGGTTGATAGGGTGTCCAGGAGTTTCAGAAGCTTGAGGAAGAGTATCATGTACCTGTTGGTGCAAAACACGCAGTTTAACAGTCAAATCATACAGGTAATCGAGTAGTACTGGATGCTCAATCTCACTAAATTTCGTAGGCCTCGGTACACCCCATACATTGGCCGGGCGGCCAAAAACGACCTCGTAAGGACTAAGTCCCACTCGTGAGTGTACGGTCATTCTGGTGGACAGGAGTGCTAAAGGCAGAGCGTCAGGCCATTTAAGACCGGTGCTCGCCTGGATTTTGGCCAGCTTGAGCTTTAAGGCTCCATTGTAGCGTTCTACTAATCCAGCTGATTGGGGGTGATTTGCAGCGTGGAACTTCTGCTTGATGCCTAAACCTTCACATACATTCTTCATCACTTTACCCACAAACTCACTTCCATTATCACACCATACCATTCTTGGCATCCCAAACCTAGGGAAGAACTCTTTCACAAGGGCTTTGGCTGTGGATAGGGCAGTGTTATCTTTCAGAGGGTAAGCCTCTGTCCATTTGGAGAAAGCACAAACAACCACCAACACATATTTCAGGTTATTGCATCTTTCCATGTGAATAAAGTCCAGCTGCAAAACTTCGAATGGACATGATGGGGGTGCAAAGTGACCAGCTGGAGTTGGGGTTCCCCTACCAGGGTTGTACTTCAAGCATACCATGCAATTCTTGACCACATTCTCTGCACACTTGGGAATTCCAGCATTCAACCATACTGGAGCCAACAACTTGCAAATACCTTTCGTACTGATATGTGCCATTCCATGTGCCATAGTAACTACTGGGAGCACATATGCGTCAGGTAACAACCATCGCCTATGTTCTGTCAGATCAATCCAACAACCATTCTCATCCAACTTACCCATACTTTCTCTCCACTTGCTTAATTCTTTCTCTGTGGCTTCAGCTTGAAGCGACTTCACACTCTCTATCGTGTTTTCACACATCCCGACATCATCAACCCATCTTGCGGGGCCTGCAACATACATTCCAGTCTTTACATTCTGTGCTGTTTCTTTTGCGATCTCATCAGCAAACGCATTCCCACGTCCTACATCATCTGTGATTTTCCTGTGCGCACTGCATTTCATGATCGCAACTTGCAACGGTAGGGTCAGTGACTCAAGGAGATCATTCACCAACTTGCCATTCTGAATTTTAGCTCCATGCGACGTCAGGAACCCACGCTCTTTCCACAAACGCCCAAAATTATGAGCCACGCCGAAGGCGTACTGGCTATCTGTGTAGATATTCACTCTCATTCCTTCAGACAACACGCATGCTCTCGTGAGGGCGATTAATTCCGCTGCTTGGGCCGAATTATGTGGCACTCGTGCAGTTTCCACAACTTTGTGTAAAGTCGTGATAGCATATGCAGCAGTCGTGTCACCATTAGGGAGCTTGAAACACGAACCATCCACCCATAGAGTACCATCACACTCAGTCAGGGGAGTATCTTTTAAATCCACTCTCCCTTTCGTCTCTTCTTCCGTTCTGAACAGACAGTCATGTTGCTCACTCTTATCTAGGTCTGTTGGAATTGGCAATAACGTAGCTGGATTCAGCGTATGGCATCTCTTTATGTGTATGTGATTTGCTAACAGTGTGAGCTCATAGCCTGATAATCGCGCACTAGTTAAGTGTTGTGTCTTGGTCCTATTTAATAATGTGTCTACAGCATGTGGAACCATAACGATCAATGTGTTGTCCATTACCAGACCAGCAGATTGTCGGATAGACATAGCTGCAGCAGCTGTCGCTCTCAGACAGCTTGGCAATGCCCTCGCTACAGGGTCCAAGGTTGATGAAAAATATGCGCACGGGCGCGGTCTGTCGCCAAAAGGCTGTGTTAAAACTGACAACGCACATCCATCTTTCTCGTGAACATACAATGTAAAAGGCTTACTGTAGTCAGGGGTACCCAACACAGGAGCTGAACACAATGCATTGCGTAATTCCACAAAACTTTTCTGGCACTCTTCAGACCATGGAATAGGATTCGGTGTGTCTTTGCATGTTAAGGCTAACAAAGGTTTTGCCAACAAGGAAAAATTTGGGATCCAGTGCCTACAGTATGAAGTAATGCCCAAGAAAGCACGCACTTCTCTCTGTGTTTTTGGCACACTCAACTGTGCAATGGCTTGAATTCTCTCTGGGGTCAGTTTCCTTCCCTCCTTCGATAAGAGATGACCTAAGTAGGTCACTTCTTGTCGACAATATTGCAGCTTTGAGAGAGACACTTTATGATGGAAAGCAGATAAATGGCGCAATAATGACAATGTGGCTTCTTTGCAGATCTTTTCAGTATCCGCGGCGATTAGTAAATCGTCCACGTATTGAATCAGAATAGCGCCACTAGGTAAAACAAGTGCATCAAGCTGCGCTTTCAAAGCTTGACTGTATATGGATGGACTCTCACAGTAGCCCTGGGGAGCGCGTTTGAAGCGGAAGCTTCGGCCTCCCAGACTAAAGCCAAAAATGTCTCTGCTCTCTTCTGCAATTGGGATGTTAAAGAAAGCATTCTTTAAATCGATCACTGAAAACCATGCAGCGGAGGCTGGAATCATCGTTAACAAGGCAGTTATATCAGGGACAACTGGAAACTGTGGCACAACAATCTTATTAACCTCTCTAAGATCAATCACAAATCTGTAAACAGGTGGCTGTGAAGGGTCCGTTCGTTTTAAGACAGGTAAGATCGGGCTATTGTAAACGTTGCCTCTTGTCTCTTCAATCACACCCTTATTAATCAAGTCGCTGACAATGTCTAACAATGCCTTCTGGCCCTCATTAGAGATCTTATACTGGGGAATACGTGGCAGTCTGACATTAGCCTTTAAAGTTACCACGTATGGCGGTATCTCCAAGAGGCCCACATCATTGGGACCAGTAGCCCAAAGGACATCTGGAAGGGATGACAATTCCGGCGGCATTGTATTTTTAGACAAGTACATCGGGGAAATCACTTTCCTACCTAATGTGAGTTGTACTCCTGACGGTGAACAATACAGTGTAGCATGCAATCTTTTCAACAAATCCAATCCTAACAAATTCTCACCACAACCTGTTGTCAGAATCAAGGGTGCTTTCAGCTCGCAAGGCCCAATAGAAAGTGACATGGGACTAGAAATCGGGTGCCAGAAAAACCTACTGAAACATTTATATCGCCAGACAAAGGTGCGCCAGGGAGTTTTGAATGCATGATTGAACTCTTTGCAGCACCAGTGTCTAGCAGAAAGGGCTCCGTTACATTTGCTGTAGTCACCTCAACATACGGTCCACTCTGATCCACTGGCACTGAAACAACTCCCTCTCTCTGTCTACGGCTGTCCTAGTAATCATTATTTCCTGCATCGCCGTCCTCTGCATAATAATCATTATTATAATACTGAGCTGTATTACTAGTCGCGTTGGCTTGCTGATCAAAGCTATTGATGGTATTTTGAGGCGGCAGAGGACGCGCGTTCTGGGGAGCATTTCCACGCCCTCTGCCTCTAGGAGCTTGCTGACCACCCCTTCCTCTCGTGCCATACATATTGCCGTTACGCTGCATCAATTTAGGGCAACTATATTTTAAATGACCTTCCTCTTTGCAGTATGAACATTGGTTGGGACCTACAGGGACACGTGGTTGATAATACCCATTCATTTGCTGATTGTTCTGAAATTGTTGGGGTTGGTGATAGACACCTTGGGGTTGCCTATAATTATTCTGACCTCCACGTGGCGGATAGGCCTGCTGTAAAAGGACCTTTGTCTTTAATTCCTTCGTTTTCTTTTCTGTCCTATCTTTCTCGTCCTTATCTCTGTTTTCATAATACTGTGCAGTAGCCAGTATTTGCGCTGAAGAAGAAACAGCCCAAGAACTTTCTGAATCTTTTAACTTTTTACACAGGTCAGGAAGTAAATTCTGCACAAACGTATCCACAAATAACCGTTGGCCACCCTCAGTACTCATATCTTGCCCACTGTGGTCAATAAACGTTTCTTCAAACCTGGTAAAGAAGTCTGACACTGTCTCATCTTTCTTCTGCTTGCATGCAGATAGCTTGTCCCAATTTACGCGCATCGCGGGCATTATTGTCTTCATATACGTGATGATTCTACCAGGCAGTTCTGCTATTAAAGGCTCAGGTTTCGCACCACCAGTTTGTCTAGCATCAGCGGCAATATTGTTAGCCCACGTGTCCCCTAGTTCTGCAGCATGATCCGTATTACGTATGGATCCCCACAAAGGCTGTGGAACCACATTTCCAAACAGCATATCTACGTCAGCCAGATTCATTACACAAGATTCTGCAGTTTGTGACAACTCCTTATAATAACCAGTAGGGTTTTTACGGGGATCAGGCAATGTCTGCTTGAGTGCTAACACCTCAGATCTTTTCCATGGAACATGTACCCATATACGCTGGAAATGTGCTACGACAGGTGGAACGGCATTTGGATCAGCGGGTCTCCAAACTGGGGGAACCTCACGCATCGGATATTGGCGTGCTTTTACCCTCTTACCCACAGGGACATCATGTTCAAACAACGACTGTTGACAATCATCATTCCTGAAGGACAATACAACCGCAACTGCTTTATCTACTTCGCTATCCACAATTATACCAGTTCCAAAATCAAACCTCACTCTACACAACTCCTGCGGGCTCGGGTCTTTACCACTATCCTCCAACTCTTCACAGAGAATTTCGCACATTTTCTCAAACACATATCTCTGTTTTGGGGCATCCCACTGATGGAAAACGTTGACAACTGATTCCACATCATACAGTGAAGGGAAAACAATCCACCTACGTGCCATGCGATCTATTACCTTTTTCTCATCGGGGTTAGGCAACTGACTACGCAACTGTTTACGCTGTAAACCAGGAGTCGCACTGGATGACTCAAAGAGAGGCGACATTAACGTAGTAACCACATTAGCTAAGCGCTGTCGCGCTGAAGGAGAAGCTGAGGCGAAAACAGGGGGAAAAACAGAGGGGAGAAAAGAGGATGCAGAAACAGGTACTGGAGTGGTACAAGGAAGAGTGTCAGGGGAGGCAGCTACTGAACTAGACAAAGTCGTAGGAAGTGTGGGGGCAGTTGGAAACACAACTGGCGGCCCTTGAGAGGGCTGTGCTATAGGGATAGGAGCCGGCTGCGGAGCAGCTGGCGGTAGCGGCAAGGCTTGCAGTATATTAACTGGAGGTGGCATATTCACAAGCTGGGGAGGTGCCGTGGCATTTTGAGCATACGGGGGTGGTGAACTCAACAAATGCGACATCAGGGGATCTTTCTCCTTTTCTTTGGACTCATTCTGCTTAGAGTGTGGTAAAGACGGGTAACATTTGTCGATCCCTAACTTACGCTGCCTATGCAATTGCTCATTCATCTGTTCCTCCTCATTGTCTTTGAATTGTACAGCTGCTTGCATTACTGTCATACCTCTCTCTCTTTTATTCTTCTTCGCTAGCTTAATTTCCTTCTGTTTGGCTTCCTTTCGCCATAAGCGGAAAGAATCAAACATCGCCGGCCGGGCTTTCTTTTTGAACAATCTAATCTCCAAATTATCTAAAATATCGGTATCGAAACTACCATTTTGGGGCTATTTTAAAACACCGTCTTTTCTGGTGTAGTGGATCCATACTTCGTTATATGCAATGGGGCCTACGCCATGTTTTACATAGAGCTCATAAGTTGGAGTTCCAACCGGAGGAACCGGACAGGATTCCTCCAGCTGGAAATCTTTTCCACAACCCAAACAGAACAATCTACCAAATATTCTAGAACCAGGCATCTTCGCTCACTAGTCTAGATCTAAACGTCAAAGGATTATCGATTACGATAGTCTCGTGAATACACGAGTCCTCTGGCTTTGGCGTTTGCAAACTCCAAATTCCCAAATCAAAACGATCCCGAGGGATACCAAAACAAATGGGAGACGCTCCACTTATACTTAACTGAATATTGCTGATCGATGGCGTCACCAGAAGACTCTCTCGATTGTTTCGCTCTCTCAAACTCGTCAAGGGTCCAAAACAGGTCGATTAATCAGGGTAGCAGTCCTTCGTAGCCGTCGGGACGCGGAGGACCTCGCAGAAAAGACTTTCGGACCACGTCGACATGCAGGGGTCGATGAAGTGGCGGCCTTCCTCCGGAATTTCCACACGAAGCTCCTCACTAACCTCTGGCTTGGACTGGTACCGCTGAAGTCGCCCCACGTTGGGCACCAAAACTGAAGTACTGGGTATTTTAGACCCAGCGGTGCAGGGGCACACACCCTATGACTTCTGGGTTCACCCTGTTCCAGACCTACAGAAACACAGAGTCTTCTGGGTGAAGTCAAAGATCGTTTATTGGCTGCAGACCAATTACAGGTATCCTAGAAGTACAACAGCGTGTATGTTCTCAGGAGACTGCTGAAAATCATAGAAACGGACTTCATCTTAAATACGCTTTTTCCTGCCTCAAGCATACATTCCTAGGTTTTATGATACGGTAATAAACAAGTGTACATTACAAAGAAGAAGGCAGAGTCATGATGACCATCCCACATTCCAGTTCGGCCAGCCCACAATGATTTACACAGTAAGGTTCAGATCCCACATTAGATATCAATAGGCCCCAATAAAACACGGGCAGCTCCTGTTGATAGAAACAAGTCATAAAGCAGGAACAGTCAGGTGAGAAAGAGATTAGCCGGAGGCTCGTGTAGAATGAAAGGGTTTTATGATGGGTCAAGCCCTGATGCTAATCACACGTGGACGGAGGAAGGGGAGCTCGTGAGACCAGTTTGACCCGGGGCAGCAGAGCCAGCTGCCCAGGTCACAGAGAAGTCACGGGAGAGCACATGTACTGTGAGGCCCGTATTTGCTCCATTATAGCCTATGTGAGGGCAATGACAAGATGGCCACCGCTTCCAAAATGGAACCCGCGAAGTAACGTGAAACAACGTGTACACAGTGCATTCATAGCTAGAACGATATATAAAGCACTCGTACATACCGCATTAACCATTTGCGGTTTGCTAATACCAGGATAGACAGGGGTAGGGCCCTGTCCCCTACGCGGTCCCGAATATTAAAGTACGACACGCGGACGGGCGCAGACGGGCTTGCCTCTGGCGCGCCTCCGGCGCGCCATCGGCGCGCCCGCTGCGCGCGCGTGCTGCGCGCCTGCATCCGGCAATCTTAAGTAGAGGCCGGTGCATGCTGATAGGCTCCCGTTACCTCAGGAGTCACGAGATCGTGAGCGTGGAGACGTCAATAGTGAAGCGCTTAAACCAGCGCCATGACTGAGCAGGTAAAAGGAAATTACAATGATTTCTTTTTAAAAGCAGGAACAAAGTGTTCCAATGGTTTCCTTTTTTTAAAGTGCAAGTAAGCGGGCGACAATCAGGCAAATACAGTACATAAGAGCAGATTTACTAAATAGCAATCACGTATTATAATTAAAATGCTTTAAAAATGGGGGTGACCAGAACGCTAAGTGCAGGAATCTAAACTTTATACATAAAACTCATAAAACAAAAATAGTCTTCCAGCGAGCGGCGTCAATTACCACGGCAAGCTTCACAGAGCTCCCTCTTGTGTGTGTGATTGGGTCTCGACTTCAGCCCTGCCTGTCCTGGCCCAGCTTCACAGTGCTCCCTCTTGTGTGTGATTGGGTCTCGACTTCTGCCCTGTTTGTCCTGGCCCACGGCTAGCTTCACAGAGCTCCCTATTGTATGTGATTGGGTCTCGACTTCCGCCCTGTCTGTCCTGGCCCACGGCAAGCTTCACAGAGCTCTCCCTCTTGTGTGTGATTGGGTCTCGACTTCCGCCCTGTTTGTCCTGGCCCACGGATAGCTTCACAGAGCTCCCTATTGTGTGTGATTGGGTCTCGACTCCCGCCCTGTCTGTCCTGGCCCACGGCAAGATTCACAGAGCTCCCTTTTTTGTGTGATTGTGTCTTGCCTTCCGCCCTGTTTGTGCTCGCCTACGGCAAGCTTCACAGAGCTCCCTCTTGTGTGTGATTGGGTCTCGACTTTCGCCCTGTTTGTGCTGGCCTACGGCAAGCTTCACAGAGCTCCCTCTTGTGTGTGATTGGGTCTCGACTTCTGCCCTGTCTGTCCTGGCCCACGGCAAGCTCCACAGAGCTCCCTCTTGTGTGTGATTGGGTCTCTACTTCAGCCCTGCCTGTCGTGGCCCAGCTTCACAGTGCTCCCTCTTGTGTGTGATTGAGTCTCGACTTCAGTACTGTCTGTCCGGGCCCACTGCAAGCTTCACAGAGCTCCCTCTTGTGTGTGATTAGGTTTCGACTTCCGCCCTGTTTGTACTGGCCCACGGCAAGCTTCACAGAGCTTCCTCTTGTGTGTGATTGGGTCTCGACTTCCGCCCTGTTTGTCCTGCCCACGGATAGCTTCACAGAGCTCCCTATTGTGTGTGATTGGGTCTCGACTCCCGCCCTGTCTGTCCTGGCTCACGGCAAGATTCACAGAGCTCCCTTTTGTGTGTGATTGGGTCTTGCCTTCCGCCCTGTTTGTGCTCGCCTACGGCAAGCTTCACAGAGCTCCCTCTTGTGTGTGATTGGGTCTCGACTTTCGCCCTGTTTGTGCTGGCCTACGGCAAGCTTCACAGAGCTCCCTCTTGTGTGTGATTGGGTCTCGACTTCTGCCCTGTCTGTCCTGGCCCACGGCAAGCTCCACAGAGCTCCCTCTTGTGTGTGATTGGGTCTCAACTTCAGCCCTGCCTGTCGTGGCCCAGCTTCACAGTGCTCCCTCTTGTGTGTGATTGAGTCTCGACTTCTGCCCTGTCTGTCCTGGCCCACTGCAAGCTTCACAGAGCTCCCTCTTGTGTGTGATTAGGTTTCGACTTCCGCCCTGTTTGTACTGGCCCACGGCAAGCTTCACAGAGCTTCCTCTTGTGTGTGATTGGGTCTCGACTTCCGCCCTGTTTGTCCTGCCCACGGCAAGTTTCACAGAGCTCCCTCGTGTGTGTGATTGGGTCTCGACTTTCGCCCTGTTTGTCCTGGCCCAGCCTCACAGAGCTCCCTCTTGTGTGTGATTGGTTCTCGAATTTCGCCCTGTTTGTCCTGGCCCCTGGCAAGCCTCACAGAGCTCCCTCTTGTGTGTGATTGGGTCATGACTTCCGCCCTGTCTGTCCTGGCCCAGCCTCACAGAGCTCCCTCTTGTTTGTAATTGGGTCTCGACTTCAGCCCTGTCTGTCCTGGCCCACAGCAAGCTTCACAGATCTCCTCCTTGTGTGTGATTGGGTCACGACTTCCGCCCTGTTTGTCCTGGCCCAGCTTCACAGAGCTCCCTCTTGTGTGTGATTGGGTCTCGACTTCAGTCCTGTCTGTCCTGGCCCACTGCAAGCTTCACAGAGCTCCCTCTTGTGTGTGATTAGGTCTCGACTTCCGCCCTGTTTGTGCTGGCCACGGCAAGCCTCACAGAGCTCCCTCTTGTGTGTGATTGGGTCTCGACATCCCCCCTGTTTGTCCTGGCCCACGGCAAGCTACACAGAGCTCCCTCTTGTGTGTGATTGAGTCTCGACTTCAGCCTTGGTGTCCTGGCCCACAGCAAGTCTCACAGAGCTCCCTCTTGTGTGATTGGGTCTCGACTTCCACCCTGTCTGTCCTGGCCCAGCTTCACAGATCTCCTCCTTGTGTGTGATTGGGTCACGACTTCCGCCCTGTTTGTCCTGGCCCAGCTTCACATAGCTCCCTCTTGTGTGTGATTGGGTCTCGACTTCAGTCCTGTCTGTCCTGGCCCACTGCAAGCTTCACAGAGCTCCCTCTTGTGTGTGATTAGGTCTCGACTTCCGCCCTGTTTGTGCTGGCCACGGCAAGCCTCACAGAGCTCCCTCTTGTGTGTGATTGGGTCTCGACATCCCCCCTGTTTGTCCTGGCCCACGGCAAGCTACACAGAGCTCCCTCTTGTGTGTGATTGAGTCTCGACTTCAGCCTTGGTGTCCTGGCCCACGGAAAGTCTCACAGAGCTTCCTCTTGTGTGATTGGGTCTCGACTTCCACCCTGTCTGTCCTGGCCCAGCTTCACAGAGCTCCCTCTTGTGTGTGATTGGGCCTCGACTTCTGCCCTGTCTGTCCTGGCCCAGCCTCACAGAGCTCCCTCTTGTGTGTGATTGGTTCTCGAATTTCGCCCTGTTTGTCCTGCCCAGCCTCACAGAGCGCCCTCTTGTTTGTAATTGGGTCTCGACTTCAGCCCTGTCTGTCCTGGCCCACGGCAAGCCTCACAGATCTCCTTCTTGTGTGTGATTGGGTCACGACTTCCGCCCTGTTTGTCCTGGCCCACGGCATGCCTCACAGAGCTCCCTCTTGTGTGTGATTGGGTCTCGACTTCTGCCCTGTCTGTCCTGGCCCAGCTTCACAAAGCTCCCGCTTGTGTGTGATTGGGTCTCGACTTCAGTCCTGTCTGTCCTGGCCCACTGCAAGCTTCACAGAGCTCCCTCTTGTGTGTGATTAGGTCTCGACTTCCGCCCTGTTTGTGCTGGCCCACGGCAAGCCTCACAGAGCTCTCTCTTGTGTGTGATTGGGTCTCGACATCCCCCCTGTTTGTCCTGGCCCATGGCAAGCTACACAGAGCTCCCTCTTGTGTGTGATTGAGTCTTGAATTCAGCCCTGGTATCCTGGCCCACGGCAAGTCTCACAGAGCTTCCTCTTGTGTGATTGGGTCTCGACTTTCACCCTGTCTGTCCTGGCCCAGCTTCACATAGCTCCCTCTTGTGTGTAATTAGGCCTCGACTTCTGCCCTGTCTGTCCTGGCCCAGCTTCACAAAGCTCCCTCTTGTGTGTGATTGGGTCTCGGCTTCCGCCCTGTTTGTGCTGGCCCACGGCAAGCCTCACAGAGCTCCCTCTTGTGTGTGATTAGGTCTCGACTTCCGCCCTGTTTGTGCTGGCCCACGCAAGCCTCACAGAGCTCCCTCTTGTGTGTGATTGGGTCTCGACATCCCCCCTGTTTGTCCTGGCCCACGGCAAGCTACACAGAGCTCCCTCTTGTGTGTGATTGGTTCTCGACTTTCGCCCTGTTTGTTCTGGCCCACGGCAAGCTTCACAGAGCTCCCTCTTGTGTGTGATTGAGTCTCGACTTTCGCCCCGTTTGTCCTGGCCCAGCCTCACAGAGCTCCCTCTTGTGTGTGATTGGACCTCAGATGGAGTCATCGCGTCGCAGACTCCATGAAGTCTGTACACTGGTTCTAGCGCATGCGCAGGTGCAGTTTAACCCCTTACCCCACCCTCACCCCCAGGAATGGTTCACAAGCCTCTGCTCTAACTCAGTGCCTCCGACAAGAGACGCTGGAATACGAATCTGGAGGCGGAGGGATTGGGTTAGAATCTGGGGGTGAGTGGGTGGGCAGGTAATGTGGGGGTGAAGCATTGCAGTGATATCTGGGGTGAGTGAGTGGGTGGGCAGGTAATGTGGGGGTGAAGCATGCAGTGATATCTGGGGTGAGTGGGTGGGCAGGTAATGTGGGGGTGAAGGATTGCAGTGATATCTGGGGTGAGAGGATGTGCTGGTAATGTGGGGGTGAACGATTGCATTGATATCTGGGGTGAGTGGGTGGGCAGGTAATGTCCTATTACTTCCGGTAATCTTCATTACTCCGGGTCCCGTAGTCCTCGACACCTTCATTGACAAGTGACACCTTCATTGACAAGTGAGATGTACTATCTCAGTGACAGAAAAAAAGAACGAAGGAATGCTGGACCTACCCTCCCCCTCCCACTGGGAGTACATAAGGCGTACTGGTCCCAGCATTCCTCCTGAAATACCAAGCCACAATGAAGGCCGGCAGACAGGGAGGGAGGGAGGGAGGGAAGTCATGAAGGTGTCGAGGACTACGGGACCCGGAGTAATGAAGATTACCGGTAAGTAATAGGACATTACCCCCAGGTCCCTACGTCCTCGACACCTTCATTGACAAGTGAGAAATACCAAAGCGGACACCGGCATTCATACCAGAAAACACAACAAACCGCCAGGACAGCAAAACAAACCCAGAGATTTATTGGAAACAAAAAAGAAAAAAACATCAGGAGCGAACAGAGCTCAACACCCCCAACGCAAAACTCCCAACATCCCCCAACAGGTTGAGGAGCCGATAATGCTTGATGAAAGTATTAGAAGAGGCCCATGTGGCAGCCCTACAAATCTCAGAGAGAGGAACACCCTGAACCTCCGCCCAAGAGGCAGCCACCCCCCTCGTGGAACGACTCTGAACCCCCAAAGGAGGAGGAGACCCAGACAGAGAGTAGGCCAAGGAAATGACTTGCTTCAGCCAACGTCCGATCGACACAGAAGACCCCCACGAGAAGCAGCCCCAAAGGAGACAAAAAGGGAGTCAGACTTGCGAAACACAGCCGTGCGATCAAGATAAATGCGCAAAGCCCTGCACACATCCAACAAGGACCACCGGGGACCACCAGGAGAATCCAAAGCAGAGCCAAAGGCAGGCAAGACCAACTCCTGGCACCTGTGAAATTGCGAAGAGACCTTCGGCACAAAGGAAGAATTAAGGCGAAGCACCACCCCACCCTCCGTGAAGGACAGGAAAGGAGCATGCGCCATCAAGGCCCCCAACTCCCCAAGACGACGAGCAGAGGTGACAGCCACCAAAAAAACCACCTTGAGAGTAAGAAACTTCAAATCCACCACATCCAAAGGCTCAAAAGGCGGATTAATCAAAACCCGAAGAACCAAACGGCAAATCCCACAGGGGAAAAGAAGGTTGAGGCACAGGACGAGAAAGAGAAACTGCGGAGCAGACGAGAAACTAAGTCCTCAACATCCGAAAGATTACCCCACGGGGAACGAAACGCCCGAACCGCGGCCCACTGGGCACGCAGAGTAGACTC
Organism: Triturus cristatus; assembly: GCF_964204655.1. Taxonomy (NCBI): domain Eukaryota; kingdom Metazoa; phylum Chordata; class Amphibia; order Caudata; family Salamandridae; genus Triturus; species Triturus cristatus. The sequence continues at coordinate 1,181,233,116 of NC_140584.1, read as the reverse complement.
AGCCAAACCCTTCTCAAAACCCTCCCACAAAAACTGAAGCACATCCTGCAAGGAACAGTACAAAGGGGACATGCACAACGCTGAACACCAACGACCGAAATAACCCCAATGCCGATCATAAGCCTTGAGGGTAGAAGGCCGCCGGGAAACCGCGCCGCCTCCAACCCTGCCTCTCAACCTCCACACCGACAGCCTCAACTGGAGAAGAGACAGGGACGGGAAAGACCTCAGAGGAGACGGGGACAGGGGAAGAAACCAGGGACCCCTCACCGCCAAAAGACGAACCGTCGGAAACCAGGACCTCTGAGGCCAAAACGGCAGGACCGCCACCACCTCCCGATCCTCCTGACACAACCGGGCCAGAAATCGGGTAACCACAGCCAGAGGAGGAAAGGCATAAAGGAGACAGGATGGCCAAGGAATCGACAGGGCGTCCACGCCCCAGCAACCCTCCTGCAGAAACCGGGAGCAGAAGCGAGGAAGCTGTGCATTGTGCCGGGAGGCAAAGAGGTCCTGAAAGGGAAGCCCAAACCTCCCACACACAAGCCGAACCGCAACCGGGGTGAGAGACAACTCCAGAGAATCCGGAAAGCAACGACTCAGGACATCCGCCACACAGTCGTCCACTCCCCGAAGATGAACTGCCGTCAGAGACAGCAGATGGCTCTCCGCCCAACAAAACAGGGGAACAACCACCGCATTCAAAGAGGCCGAACGAACCCCCCCCTTGATGATTGAGATAAGCCACCGTCACCATATTGTCGGACCGAACCAACACGTTCCGAAAACCCATCAGAGCCCGGGACACCGCCGTGAGTTCTTCCCAGTTGGACGACCGGCGGCCCTCCAGGAGGGACCAACGACCCTGAAGGGAGCGAGACCCCAAGGTCGCACCCCACCCCAAAGCGCTGGCATCCGTAGTCAAGCCCAGAGAAGGGGAAGACTGCAGAGGCAGACCCAGCGACAGATGACCCCTCACCGACCACCATAGAAGAACCGGGAGGACCACAGGAGACACAGGAATAAGAACTTCCAGATCGCGGGACAGGGGGTTCCAGAGAGACAGGAGGTACACCCAAAGGGGGCGCAGTTGAAAATGCGCCCAGGCCACTGTAAAGACAGTCGCCGCCATCAGACCCATAAGACGCAACCAAAGGCGCACTGGAAAGGCCCCCCCATCCTGAAACGCCGAGCAAGGGACACCAACGTCACAACCCGAGGTTCGGGGAGGAACACGCGGTTCAGATCCGAACGGAAGCGGGCCCCAATGAAAACCATGTCCTGAGACGGCGTCAGCTGACACTTGGGCAAGTTGATCAGGAAACCATGGGCCCGTAACGCCGAACACACCACCTCCCTGGCCTCCAACAACAGGACCCGAGAGGGAGCATGGACCAACCAGTCGTACAAGTACGGGTACACCATCACCCCTTGGAGATGAAGCCACGCGACCAAAGGAGCCACCACCTTCGTAAAGACTCCGACAGAAGACCGAATGGCAATACCATGAACTGAAAATGACGCCCCCGAACACACAACCGCAGAAACATGCGGGACCTCGGATGGACCGGAACATGGTAATATGCATCCTGAAGATCCAGGGTACACATGAAGTCACCCGGAAGCACCAAAGGAATCACCCTTTGCAAAGTCTCCATGCGAAAAGGAACCCTGGTCACCCACTTGTTCATCACCTTTAGGTCCAAAACCAAGGGGAAACCCCCCGTATTTTTGGGAACCAGAAAGATCAGGGAATAAAAGCCCTCCCCTATCTCCAAAGGAGGAACCTCCTGAATGGCACCCTTCCGAAGAAGATCCACAATCCCTTGAGAAAGATGAGCCCGCTTCAAATGGCCCGAAGGCCAGGGAGTCGGCCGGACACCGGAATCCGGAGGCGGAACCGAAAACTCTAGAGTATAACCTAGGCGAATGATCTCCAACACCCAGACGTCGGAACAAGACTGAACCCAGGCAGCCAGGAAGAAGCGCTGCCGCCCTCCAACCAACAACCCGGGAACCACCGCCAAAGAGTCAGGAACGCGGCTTGGCAAGCGGAGGGGACTTAGCCTTACGATCCCGACCCCGGCCAGCAGCAAACCTTCCCTGGCCTCTCACAAACTGTCTACGAGAGGCAGGACGAAAGAAAGATTTGGATTTAGAAGGGGCAGGAGCAGAAGTGGAGACCTTAAATGAAGAAGAATGTTTCATTTCCTTACACAGCTTAAGCAACTTGCCGTCCAACTCCCCCTTCCCCCCCCCCCCCAAACAACATAGTACCCTGGAAAGGCAACCGCAAAGCGCACGCCTTCTGCGCAGAGTCAGTCTTCCAGTCCTTAAGGGCAAGACTGCGACGAGCCGCCACACAAGCCCCATCGGACAGTGCAGAAGCACGCACAACGTCAAAGGAGACATCGGACAGGAGCTCCACCTGACGCTCGATTTCCTCAAGTAACCCAGAACAGTCAGTGGCATTGTCCATAGATTGAAAGAGCGACTTCAGGTTAGACAGCAGTGACTGCGAAACATAGGTTCCATAGATGCCAGCCCGCAAGGCCAGGTGGGAACCAGAATAAACCTTCCGGAGAGCAACATCCGCCTTCTTGTCTACAGGATCCTTCAGCACGGCGTCCTCAGCCAGGGAAGTACGCCCCACCAAACTAGCCACAAAGGAGTCAATAGGGATAGAATCCGGCAGGGCCGAAGCCATATCTTGCAGAGGATAATGGCGTGCCATGAAGCGCGGAATCAAAATGCGATCAGGATCAGCCCACTCCCGCTTCAGAACATCCTTAATGAAAGGATGAACAAGGACATCAACCGTGGCAGCACTCTGAAACTGTCGCAACAAAGGCCCCCTAGAGGTACTCGGAGCGTCCTCGTCAAGAAACCCCATGTTCTCCTTAACATGCTTCAGAATACCAGGCAATGCGTCCTTGTCCACATATTTGCCCTTCAATTCACCGTCCCCCAACCAAGCAGACTCATCGCCAGAAGAGTCCGAAGAAACCGGAGCAGGGCACCTGCGACGGGACCCAACATCACCCATCTCGGTTAAAGTCTCATGGATCAAGCGCTTAAGACGCGCATCCCCACCATCATCATGGCGTCGAGACCTGGCAGGGGAAGGAGACCTGGAAGCAGCAGTCGAAGAAGAAGAAGAGGAAGACCTCTCCCTATGATGCCTCTTCCTAGAACGTTTCCCCATGGTAGTAGATCACAAGAAACACAGCAAAAAAACGTCACAGCAGAAAACCGCTACGCCACCGGCCCGTTTTAAACAAGCAGCCCACAGCCGGGAACCTAGAGGCGCCTGACTTCCGCCCCAACTTCAAAACCGGAAGTCAGGCAGGCCGAAAACCGGAAGGGGAAGGAGGCTGCATCCAATCCGGGAGCAGCACACCGGCCGCGCCCCCTAGCAAGCCCGGAAGACCAGGAGGGGCGGCCATCGGGCCAGAGAAAAGCCAACGCGGTATCACCACCGCCGCGCGGCAGAAGAAAACAACGAAAAGCCCGCGCCACTCCCCCCAAGCCCGGCAGGGAAGGAGAGGCCTCCAACGAAGGATCGTCGACTGCAGAGCGCACAGGCGGCCTCCGCGTAAGTAAAATCCAGCAAAAGGCAGGAGCGCCCCTGCTCCTGCCACGTCCACATACTGTCAGCATGACAGAAAAAAAGAACAGGAGGAATGCTGGGACCAGTACGCCTTATGTACTCCCAGTGGGAGGGGGAGGGTAGGTCCAGCATTCCTTCGTTCTTTTTTTCTGTCACTGAGATAGTACATCCCACTTGTCAATGAAGGTGTCACTTGTCAATGAAGGTGTCGAGGACGTAGGGACCTGGGGGTCATGTGGGGGGTGAAGGATTGCAGTGATATCTGGGGTGATAGGGTAGACAGGTAATGTGGGGGTGAAGGATTGGATTACACTCGTACCTGGGAATAGAGGTGTGAGCAGGTAATGTGGGGGACTGCTTAATATCGGGGGTGAGAGGGTGGACAGGTGTAGTGTGAGGTTAGGGATTGCAATCATACCTGATGGTAAGAGGGGTGGGCAAATAGTGCTAGGATGAGCGGGTGCAATCTGGGATTCTGTGCTGGGACACCTCACGACAGCTTGGGTCCTGAGCTCTTGAAACATTAGGCTCTGGTGCATACATTGCAGAGGCCACACGTGCAGTGCTCAGTATGGTTTTGCACCCCTTAAGCCTGATGGGCACTCGCCAGTGCCAAGATGGCCTTCGTGTGAACACAGCGCTTTATAAGAACGATAAAACATAACACTTAGCTGACGATTCATCCTTTTGCACACAACACTCGGAAAAAATGTGTCTGAGAAGAATCATGTGCTGAAGTTTAACTTATGTCCAACTCTTATGTTTTCAAGTCTCTTGGCAGCTTCTGGTCCTTGGCTAGAATTGGGGAGCAAGTACTAACTTACTCAGCCTATGAGGAATATCAAGATAGGAATTAAAGGTCGTGAACCAGAGCGTCCATTTCAGACTTTGTAGAACTGGAATTTAAAGAGGAGGCGGCTGGTGAAGGGGTGAGTCTTTGCATGAAGCACAAAGCACGTGGTGCCCGCAGGAGTGGTGCTCTTCTTGGTACATGCGGTGCCCTCAGGAGTGGTGCTCTGCATGGGGCACGTGGTGCCCTCAGGAGTGGTGCTCTGCATGATGCACGCAGTGTTGTCAGGACTCGTGCTCTGCATGAAGCAAGCGGTGCCCTCAGGACTCCAGGAGTGGTGCTCTGCATGGTGCACATGGTGCTCTCAGGAGTGGTGCACTGCATGATGCGCACAGTGCCCTCTGGACTCCAGCAGTGGTGCTCTACATGGCGCACACTGTGCCCTCGGGACCCCAAGAGTGGTGCGCTGCATGATGCACGCGGTGCCCTCTGGACTCCAGGAGTGGTGCTCTGCATGGTGTACGTGGTGCCCGCAGGACTCCAAGAGTGGTGCTCAGCACAGTGCCCCCAGAAGTGGTGCTCGACTCAACATCCTGTGATTCTGGGTGAATCACGTAATCTTCCCATGCCTGCCAACAATGAATGTGACCTTGTATAACACAATTGTTGGTCATGAAAAGCGCTCCAATACCTTTGGGTCGATGTCGCGCCATATAAAACTGCAAAACATTTTTTTAATAATAAATAGTGGTGCTCTGCACGTTTCATGTAGTGCACTTAGAACTCCAAATAAATGTATCCAGATGCCCGAGTAGAACCAAGTGGGGTGACCTTGCTGCTCTTACCACTAATTGGGCTCTGGCTTGCTATACCATCCTGGGAAAGGCTTTGAACAGCAGGTTCCACAGAAACCACAAACACATTAGGCTTGTTGATGACAACATGAACTATAGCTCAGGTAGTGGTTGTGTGCACTTGAGTTGTCAACAGATGAGGTACACACAATTGAATAGAGAAGATATTTCTATGAATGTAAAGAAGCAACACTCCGCACTTTATTCGAAGCAATAGTCTGTGGTGAGATCTGTGTACACCCTACTCCCTTTCCATAATGCACTATTTACCCTCTCAGGAACTGTCCATCCTTGGGGCATAGCTTCAGGAGAGGGTTGGGGGGTGGGATTTGAGGTGGTACAGCCCCCTAATAATATATTCTCTAGTAAATAGTATATGTCAGGTGGCTGTCAGATTTCACCTAGGATTTTTACAGGCACACACAGACAGAAACATACATACATACATACTCTCCCTCTCTTCCCTCTCAGCTTCAAAGTTCTTAAAACTGTTGTTTATTTCTATAATATATTGCCTTTTAAGTAACCCTAACAACCTGCACTGCTTTCCCATCCCACTGCTCTCCCATCCCACTGCCCCTTGAGCCCCATCATGCTCTGCTTCTCAAATAATGTATTTTATCATGCTATGCCAGCGTGATTGTTGGAAAATTTGAAGCTCTCTGCCCTCCTCCCTGTCCTACTGACATAGTTATGCCCCAATGGTGGCCCCTCCGCTAAGGCGGAGGAGAGTCGCACCACTGCTTTTTTTCAGCAGTATAAGAAAAAATAAAATGATAACTCTATTAAACACAAAAGGGTTCAGCACTATTCGAGAAAGTCAATCAATACATAAAAGGATGTCCAAAACGTCATTGTGGTTTTCTTTGACAATTTTTTTCTTTATTTCGTATTTTCATAAACATTAAGAATCATAGCCGACGTGTTTCGTCTCTGGAAAGAGACTTCTTCAGGGCTTCTCAAAATAGTATAGAGGGTGTTCACATTGATTGTTTATATAATTCAAGCTGGCAACTGAAAATTCCAATTTTTCAAGAAAATTCTTATATGATGAGTATTATCAGAGGTGGCATGGTGGCCCGTAACTCCTGGTCTCATCGTTTAAAACGAGTTATCCCTCTTGTGTGTGATTGGGTCTCGACTTTCGACCTGTTTGTCCTGGCCCAGCCTCACAGAGCTCCCTCTTGTGTGTTATTGGGTCATGATTTCCGCCCTGTCTGTTCTGGCCCAGCCTCACAAAGCTCCTTCTTGTTTGTGATTGGTTCTCTACTTCAGTCCTTGCTGCCATGGCCCACTGTAAGCCTCACAGAGCTCCCTCTTGTGTGTGATTGGGCCTCAGATGGAGTCATCGCGTCGCAGACTCCATGAAGTCTCTACACTGGTTCTAGCGCATGCGCAGGTGCAGTTTAAACCCTTACCCCACCCTCACCCCCAGGCATGGTTCACAAGCCTCTGCTCTAACTCACGATTTACTGCCTCCGACAAGAGACGCTGGAGTCTGAATCTGGAGGCAAAGGGATTGGGTTAGAATCTGTGGGTGAGTGGGTGGGCAGGTAATGTGGGGGTGAAGCATTGCAGTGATATCTGGGGTGAGTGGGTGGGCAGGTAATGTGGGCAGGTAATGTGGGGGTGAAGCATTGCAGTGATATCTGGGGTGACCAATGAGACCAGGAGTTACGAGCCACCATGCCATCTCTGATAATACTCATCACATAAGAAGTTTCTTGAAACATTGGAATTTTCAGTTGCCAGCTTGAATTATATAAATAATCAATGTGAACACCCTCTATACTATTTTGAGAAGCCCTGAAGAAGTCTTTTTCCAGAGACGAAACGCGTTGGCTATGATTCTTCATGTTTATGAAAATACAAAATAACAAAATTCTCAAAGAAAACCACACTGAAGTTTTGGACATCCTTTTATGTATTCATTGACTTTCTCGAATAGTGCTGAACCCTTTTGTGTTTAATGTTGTTATAGGACTTGTTCCTGGTTGAGGAGCTTAGAGGGGAGTGCTCCTTGGTTCGTTGCACTATAAGATATTAATAAACACTATTCATCTGTCAGGTGCGGTATTAATAGCCTCTACCCTCATCTATTTTGTATTAAAATTGATAACTCTGTTATCATTTTTATTTTTTCCTTTTTCGTGCACAGCAGCTTGGCGGGGCTGACAGAGCAGCCGTGGAGTGGTTTGCCCCCATTCCTAAGTGCACATGACTGTTTGGTCTGCCCGCTCGGGCCGACCATAACAGTCATGCGCACTTTTCCTCTTCTCCACCCAGGCTGCTTTACAGCCTGGGTGGAGAATATGCCCAGGCCCTTCATTCCCTGTCTGAGCACCGAGTCACGGCGCTCAAACCAATCACAACTCTGCATTGCATTTGAGATGTCATAAGTGATTCATCAATGATGTCACTGACCATGTCATGAGTGATGTAATATGTGAGGTCATTAGCAGTGCATTGCGGGGTGCGAGTTATATTTAGCTCATATAACTATAACTTCTGAATTTCTCTGGTTTTGTACGAGTGAAATGTCAGCCTATCACCTTTTGTTTTTTTCAGTGAATTTCAAAGGTTTTTTCAATTCTATTTCCTAACTATAACGTCCTTGTAACATTTTTTTTTTCCAGTGAATTTCTATGGTGTTTTAATTGCAAATTGTTAACTATACCAATCCTGTATCCTTTCTATTTTTCAATTTCTAAGATTTTTTTTAATTCTATTTCTTAATTGTAATATCAAGTTTTTGTAAGTGAACCTGTAAGATTTTTGTACTTTCTTTCTATAATTGGATACAGTGTATTATATTTATGTAATATACCACAGATTTCTTGATTTCATATGTATTTATCAGGAATTACATTAATAAATAGTTTTATTTTTAACAATTTTATAAGTTGGCACAACATTGTTGCATTTACAGTGGAGATTCTGTCATTGTGAAAATGTGCCTTAAAGTGGGCACACTGGTGCAGGGTCACCCTCTTGTCCACGTGTCCAAAGACCAACAAAATGGAGATCGGCACTGGAGTTGGAATAAATAACAAGTTTATTAATCACTCATAAGTGGGACCACATCCACACAACACTCTCAAGTGCTGCAGGAGTTAGTACACTGGATTCACAAACCATCGTCCCTTTTAAACCATTTTGTTGCAATGTAAGCATGTGAACAGAAGTAGGAAGAACAAGTTTTAGAAATAGTTACCAGCAAACCAGGGCAGATGGATGACAACGTGGTCAGCAAAGTGGGAGGGGGAGCAGGAATGCTTGTGGCAGCAGTAAATGGTCGACAGTTAACATCTTAGACCAGGTGCACTGGCAGCTAGAAACCCCCAGCACGTACATCGCTTAGCCATGTAAGGAGGTCAACTAAAATAGATAACACAAGCAGAGTGAAAAGACGAGCAGAAGAATTACAAAGGAAACAAAATGGACACCACAGCCAAAATGGCTTTCGCTTATGCTAAGTAAAATATTATGCATTTCCACAGACAACCCTTTTAGCATAAGCGAAGACATTTTCTTATGCTTCAAAAGGGGTACAATAAACATCATGTATGTTGTTATGTTAAAAGCACTTTTATAGCGCACAGCTGCCCCAGCCAAGGGGCGTCCCGGCGCTTAAAGAAAGGTCCCAACACAACAAAGCTATACAGAGGCAGAAGCGCGCAGATCAAAGTACTAAAGTGAGGAAGGAAACAAATGCGTTTTGATGGCCCTCCTAAACTTTAGAAGCTCGTCCATTTCAGGCATATGGGGTGGAAGAGAGTTCGGCAAAAACCAAAGGAAATGATGGACGGAGTGTTGAACATTGCAAGCACTCACCCCCAGTCATCTGATCTGGGTTTAATCCATCACCGTTCTTTAGCCCACTCTGCCACCCCAGTTCAGACATGGCCATATGCAAATCAGTATGACCCTGTGCCTCATGGGAACAGTCCAGCCCGAACTGCCAAGCCATGTCTTCCCTGGACCGGAAACAAGCTTCCTAGGACCGGTTTCTGGCATTTCAGCCGTCTTCAGCCAGGCTTGCTTGAATCCAGTGGCAAAGTGAGCAAGGGACTCACGTCTGAGCATACCCTGCCAACTTATGGCGAACAAAGCAAAAACCAAAGGAAATGATGGACGGAGTGTTGAACATTGCAAGCACTCACTCCCAGTCATCTGATCTGGGTTTAATCCATCACCGTTCTTTAGCCCACTCTGCCACCCCAGTTCAGACATGGCCATATGCAAATCAGTCTGACCCTGTGCCTCATGGGAACAGTCCAGCCCGAACTGCCAAGCCATGTCTTTCCTGGACCGGAAACAAGCTTCCTAGGACCGGTTTCTGGCATTTCAGCAGTCTTCAGCCAGGCTTGCTTGAATCCAGTGGCAAAGTGAGCAAGGGACTCACGTCTGAGCATACCCTGCCAACTTATTGCGAACAAAGCAAAAACCAAAGGAAATGATGGACGGAGTGTTGAACATTGCAAGCACTCACCCCCAGTCATCTGATCTGGGTTTAATCCATCACCGTTCTTTAGCCCACTCTGCCACCCCAGTTCAGACATGGCCATATGCAAATCCGTCTGACCCTGTGCCTCATGGGAACAGTCCAGCCCGAACTGCCAAGCCATGTCTTCCCTGGACCGGAAACAAGCTTCCTAGGACCGGTTTCTGGCATTTCAGCCGTCTTCAGCCAGGCTTGCTTGAATCCAGTGGCAAAGTGAGCAAGGGACTCACGTCTGAGCATACCCTGCCAACTTATGGCGAACAAAGCAAAAACCAAAGGAAATGATGGACGGAGTGTTGAACATTGCAAGCACTCACCCCCAGTCATCTGATCTGGGTTTAATCCATCACCGTTCTTTAGCCCACTCTGCCACCCCAGTTCAGACATGGCCATATGCAAATCAGTCTGACCCTGTGCCTCATGGGAACAGTCCAGCCCGAACTGCCAAGCCATGTCTTCCCTGGACCGGAAACAAGCTTTCTAGGACCGGTTTCTGGCATTTCAGCCGTCTTCAGCCAGGCTTGCTTGAATCCAGTGGCAAAGTGAGCAAGGGACTCACGTCTGAGCATACCCTGCCAACTTATGGCCATGTCTGAACTGAATATGTATATCAATTCAGGGCTCGACAAATCTAAAAAATCTTACTTGACCTGCAGGTCGAGTGAGTAGTCTTTTGTACTCGACCTAACATCAATACACTCGACCCACAAATTGATCGCATATTAATTTTTTTCAAAACATTTGCAGCGCCAACAACCCAAGAAAACGTTGGCCAACCAAATTAACAGCAAATTTTATTAATTTATCACCCAGTACCTAAGATGTGTGTATCAAAGTGCCGTGGTGAACGTTTCTGCGAACATACATGGCAAAAAATACCCCATAAACTTTAACATGTCACTGAAATAACATCCATGACAACATATCAGGCACTTACTTGTTAGGGAAGATGCTGATGCTCTGAGCTAAGGGTTGCGTTCTTCATATGCAACGCTGCCTTCTGTCCTTGCTATTCTGTCTTGAAATCACTTTGTGCAACAGGACCAATGTACTTGTATCAATAGAGGTTGAAACAGACTGAGCCATCGGTATTTATGGGCAGAGATCAAGTGCTTGTTCTTTCAAATAATAGGGACAGTTTTGCATATCATGGACCTGGAAGGCTGTGTCAATGTGATTGTCATTGTCCTGTGTTTCCTCTCAGCGAAAGCACTACTGTTCGGGATGAAAGTGTCAACTTTTGAGCTGTCCACTTGTATTTGCATTAGCCCTCCGTCAGCTTTGAGGCAGAATGTAGCTCATTTTGTAATCAGTTTGTGCTGCCAAGTCCTCAAAGTTTCTTTTAGATTGCTGTAGCTGTGGCAGTGCTTAATTTGTATTAAAAAAAAGTGCCAGGGCCTTTGTCAGGAGTCCATTGGCTTGGCTGTTCGGGCTGGACTGTTCCCTTGAGGCACAGGTGTCAAGACTGATTTGCATATAGCCAGTCCTGAACTGGGGTGGCGAACAGTGAGCTAAAGAACGATGATGGATTCAACCCAGGTCTGTGACTGGGGGTGAGTGTCTCCAAAGTAGACAAACAGCTGCTCCACCATGGCAAATTGTAAGAAATATGGTCAAGACTGATTTGCATTATAGCCAGTCCTGAACTGGGGTGGCGAACAGTGAGCTAAAGAACGATGATGGATTCAACCCAGGTCTGTGACTGGGGGTGAGTGTCTCCAAAGTAGACAAACAGCTGTTCCACCATGGCAAATTGTAAGAAATATGGTCAAGACTGATTTGCATTATAGCCAGTCCTGAACTGGGGTGGCGAACAGTGAGCTAAAGAACGATGATGGATTCAACCCAGGTCTGTGACTGGGGGTGAGTGTCTCCAAAGTAGACAAACAGCTGTTCCACCATGGCAAATTGTCAGAAGTATCATTGACAGACACCAAACAGTGAATGGTAAGACACAACGCACCAGCATTTACTAACTTTTTAAGGAAAATGGTGCTGATTTGAACATAGAGAGTCAGTAGCAATAATAAACTCAGTCGCTATCTTCTGACTCAGTAACAGTCTTGTTTTGACTGTAAGGATGTTTGTGGCCCATAATATGTCTTGTTCCTGGATTTGCTGAAAGCCAATGCAAAACGGCTGGGTTTGGATCAAAAGTGTCTAACTCCGGCCCATCTACTTGGATTCGCATTAAAGCAGACATGGTGTCACTTTTAAGGGACGTACGGAGCTCATTTTTTATTCGGTTCATGCTGCTAAACCCCCGTTCACATATTGCTGTCGTTGGACTGATGGAAAGCATGATTTCTAAAATTGGAAGGACATGTTTAACTTCTTCTGGGCGTTTTTTCAATAGCTGAGTGAAGAGGGATACAGGCTTATGCGACATCATCCGATGAAAGACGTACAGTTTAAAATCTAGCCACTCTCCAGGGGCAGACTGAATTTCTTCATCAGTAAGTACCATTTTGTAGCATGTAACAAGGTCCTCAAATTCTTGATCCCCAAAACCTCTAATCTTTTCAACAGAGTCTGGCCACAAAGTAAAATCAAAAATGTTAAACAAAGAATGAGGCTTGCCTGAGATGTGCTTCAAAAACCTGTCACTTATAAAAGAAAGAGCATTCTCTATTAACTCAGTAGTGTCTTCCTTGACATTAGTTTCATTAGAGCTGCCTTTTCTAGCAGGCTTTGCCTGTGTTAGTAACGGGACCCCTGCAAAACTTCCATCTTTAAAAAGCAATTGAAATTGTGTTAGTGCTTTTCCTGGCTTTGTTTTCAGCTGTATTAGCTTCTGTTGAAGCACCTCAATCCTTCTTGCAACTTCAGAAATAAGACTGTCTTCTTGTTGAAATGCCTTAGACACTTGCTGAAGCAGCTCTGTGAAGTCTATCATGAAGTGCAAGAAATAAAGAAACTTCTCTGATTTCATGTCATGAAGCAATCCTTTGGCTTTGTTTGCATATTCATCACTACCAGTAGCAAGGTGCTCAAGATGAAGTACTGTAGATTCCCAGTTTGTCTTAAGCGCTGTTACTGCCCTGTGCTGACTTGCTACCCATCTGATTTGCTGCAAGCCACCAAAATGTTTTAACTGCTCTTCCAGATTATCAGCTATCTCTTTAAGTTCCCTTCTCCGCTTAGGTGAATAATAATATAGTTTGAAACATCCTTTGAGCACCTCTTCAAATTTGGATATGTATGAACTTTTTCTTTTAACATCACACACAGCAAGCTCTAGATTGTGAGCTACACAGTGCACAACTGCAATGTGATCGCAATTGTCCCATCCTTGATGTTTGGAGACTTCGTCCAGTAGCTGCTTCACAGCACCAGATTTACTACCGAGGTTCACAGCAGCTCCATCTGTATTCAGACCAATGCATTTCTGGCTCAGAATATCAAGAGATATGCCCATGCTTTCCAGGCCAACTATTAAAGCATTTTTCACTCCGGATGCAGTGGAGTTTTTCATGCTGACAATGTCACACAGATGGGTAACAAGGGTGCCTTCACAAACGAATCGTACATAAATCAGTTCCTGTTCCTGAATTCCTTTGTCAGTTGACCCATCTGACAGAACACTGAGGAACCTAGCATTTTCTATCTGGGATCGAATTTTCATTTTTAGGGTCTCTGCAATTGCTATTACAAAGTTACGGCATGCATGATCATTCGTATAATTTTCGAAATTCCAGTCAGGATTGTTCTTTTTCTGCAGTGTGCAGAGTTTTGGAAACTTAATAAAAGCCTCACCTTCTTTTGCAAGATAATAGGCTGTATTAAATAAAATGTTTAAGTGCCCGATATTTTTTTCATGCATTTTTGTGATCGATTTGGCTATGCAGGTCTCCTGTGGGTTTTGAATTGCAGCTTCATGTAATATGCATTTTTCATGTGATTTGCTCTTGTTGTGCCATTCCAACGTCTCCCTTTTGAATTTTTCTGTCACACCAACATATAGGGAAGACTTAGTGTCTGCGAGATGAGGAAATTTCCTGCAAACTCCACAATACAAAACTTGAGATGTTTTAAAACTGGTCTCAACTAGGACAGCTCCATTACTTTCCTTTTCTTCAATCACTGCCCACTTGAAATCTTCAAGCCATTTCTGTTGTACAACTCTCTGTCTTTTTGTTTGATCATACTCCCTTTGCTTTTGGTGTATTTCTTCTAATGACTTCCTTTTCCCAACTGCTGAACTCTCTCCTGCATTATTCAGTGGCGTTTTAGCTCCAGTGGGTTTTCCCAACCACAACCTGATGTCTGCCATTGCAGCTGCACTCTCTGCCTGTTGTCTGCCTTGTCCTCACTAGATAGCCAGCACTGCTTCTGTCCGCTCTGAGCTAGAATCAAAAACAATAACTGTAACTAATTTAAAATAACATGAAGTCTGTGTACAAACTACTAGGCTTAACATTTGCTTTCCATAATAAATTTAAAGATCATGGCTCCAATTACTTCAAGGCAAAAGTTCTCAGTACAATTTTAAGATGGTAGGCAATAGGTCTCGCCTTTGGGACCGTATAAGTGTTTTACCAATGCAAAAGTTGATGTTGTTGCACCAAGGATATTGTGCTGCATAAATACTATAAGGTCCCAAAGGCGAAACTATGCTTGTTTAGGGGGGGCAGATTACAGTATATTTGTTGGCCAGTGGGCAATGCAAGTGAGCAAGCTCAAACTACCCGGGTCACTCATCTCTGCAAGAAAAACAGTAAAATAAAGGGGCCAAATTGTGCATTTGCAGCCCTTTATGTCAGCGAAACGATCAAAAACTAATTTCTAAACATCTGCAGCTACTCATAATAGAGTTGCTTTGTGCAAGCTCACTCCTCTCAATTAGTAGTATGAAAATTTCCCAGCCCTCATAACAAAACTCACTCTCAGACTGCCGAATTTACTTGCACAAATACTGCTTTTGCTCCTCAGTGATGCAGGTGCGCTTGTGCCATTATAACAGTTTGCTCTCATATGGGACAACTTTCATTTTGGCACTGGACTACTAGGACACACCAGTTGTTCCGAATTCCCAAGACAGGATTTCCGCTACACAAATAAACTTACTATTAAGGTGGACTTACATCACAGCAATGCACCAACAACAAGACTAACTAAAGAAAAGGAGGCAAGGTCAACTTACCCACCACAGACACATGGGCTCACCAGCACGCCAGCTGCAACACTGCTTAAGCCAGTTAAAACGTCTCCGGTCAGGCACACTTACTGTCACATATTAGAAAATCCTGCTACCAGGGCTCTCTGATCTGGACACAACCTTAATCATGCCAAAAAGTACTCCTGGCATAGGCTCTGACAAAACCAATAGTCTAGTTTTAATGTGACATTGGGGTCTGCCCTGTAGATTCTAGCAGCTGAGGCTGTTCCCTGCAATTGCGCCATCTTTTTATGGAAACAACTCCGATAGTAAAGCTCACTCCCCCCTCCCAGGGCCTAATTCTGGGCCTAAACGTACATTTTGGGGGGAAACTGGAGGTGTCGTAATTAGCGGTCACACAATCTTCACAATCCGCACCTAGGTGATGAGACACTGTACTAATAAGTGCACATTCAGACATTAATTACTACAAAAGGTGCAATTCGAGGTTATTACCACAGTGCACAAGAACTGTCAGGAAAAAAACACTTTACTGGCTCACAGATTGCATATAACAAAAAAATTAAATAAGAAATGACTAATAGTCACAAAGTCTCTTCACTGGGTTTTTAACGTATTGCATACATTTAAACACTTGCATCCTCGTTTGGTTAAATTTTTGTTGAAACTAGTAAATCTCATGGTGTGAAACACATATGCAGACGCACAGACTATAATGAGCTATTTATTACAAACATAATGAATTATATTACCTTCCTGTCACTTTGCAAAAAAGTACGCCTCCAGCAATTAGGCCCCTGCCCCCCTGGGACCAAGCATTTGCTCCCATGCTTCAAATCTATTCCATGCAATGTGTACCGGTCGCTACATACGAGGCGGTAGATTGGGGCATCAGGGACTTTTCAGTAATTCAAACACAGGAAAGTTATTCTGCCCCTCTTTCCACCCCACATTTAATTTGCCTTAGTGAGCTGGGTCTAAGCTACATAAATCTGACAACATTCACATCTTCCCCAGGCAGCGTCATTAACTTAGGGCAGATTACAGCCCCTCTTCCTACCATTGTCTGCCTACATTTTTTTCGGAGTATTTGCGCGAACTTGACCCGAAGGTATCAGAGCACTTTACACGAGCACCAGTTGCGTTACATGAGGATGCATTCATTTTTGATAGGCACATGATGGAGATGAAATGATCTGCCCAGAATCACAGGATGTTGCACGCATTCATTGAGATCGGGTGTTTAAAGAATGACTGTAAAAGTACTTCAGCAGCGCGAAAGAGAAAGATAAATTGTGGTGTCTGTACTTCACTAACTGTTAATTTCACGGTGATCGGTTGTACACATTGCTATGTGGCTGTAAGATCATCTGATGTGACCAAAAGAGCAGTGCCTAGTAGTAACTTTAATACCCCTGCAAATTAAAGATCTACAACATTGAAGCCCTTGCACCAAAACCTTTTATGGTTAAATATATATATTTTTAAATTATAATCTACCTCAGTCTCGCAAGAAATTACCAGAAACCTCCATTTATGTCCTATGGCATGGTGAGGGGCAGTTTACTATTGTCATGAGACTTAAAGGAGCTGGGGCATATGTTGTAAGGGAGTCCATATGGAAGTCGTATATTTAGGGTTGAGTGGACACCGATTCCGAGTAGATTGGTAGGGGACGGGGTATGTACCCAAGTAATAAGACCAGCTGAAGGGCAACGATGACCTGATTGATACAGGTAAACAAGAGTACGTACTGGCAAGAGTGGTCTCTGATGCTAGACAGCAAAGATGTAAAGAGGGATTGTTGTCAATATGTTTAGCATACGTTTAGGTAATGGAACGCAGCCTGCAGTTTATATCTTCAACGGGGGGCCTTTTATAGGCATAGACGACTCAGTGCTGTGTACAAATTCAAAATTTGGATCGATGTACAATAAATTACAATAAATAGTAGGCTGCACCTCTGTACAGCTTGTGCGCGCTTAAAAATACCCGTCTGATCATGTGCCCCATGTCTTTTCTTAGGATAACGGGAGGATGCCTTCGCTGTCTGTTAAGTAAACAACTTAATGGAAAAAAATGCAACTCACCTCTTCTAGACGGCAAGCCAAATCGCCCTGCACTCCCGACTCCACTGAAGAGAGCGTGTGGTGGCGTGCTCCGTCACTGCTGCACTTTAAGCAGCACGGCGCGGGGGCAGGCCAAAATGATGTCTTGGGCCGTCATTGGTAGCGCTTTTCGCGCGCTACACGATTGACGGCCCTGGGACCCACACAACGATAGGCAGCGCACCACACCACCACCACTATGTTAGGTGGTGCGTGCACCCTGCTGCCACCTAGAGCCTTCACCGCACACCGCACCACCACTTCATTGGCGTTGTACCCTGCTGCCCCCTAGAGCCTTCACCGCACACCGCACCGGTGTGTGCTGCCCCCTAGAGCCTTTCACCTGCTACTGCAGTGGCGGCAGATAGCACTCGCCAGGCCGGTCAAGTAGGCCTGAAAACTGACTCGCCCTTCACAAAAATCACTCGCATTTGCGAGCGGTCGAGTGCATTTTTCGAGCCCTGCAATTAACATCATATTGCTGACTTCTCGGTCTATTGCGAAACGGGAATTTACATTTTGGACATTCGTTTTAGATGGTAGAGAAGTAGTACAAGTGGAATTACAGAGGGAACAAAGCATTGGCCCGCATTGGATACATAAACAACAAGAGAAGAGAATTGCAATAATTATGAATAAGGCCGACAATATTTTCAGACCCCATACAGAAAATATTTTCCCGAATCATGCAGCCCAAGTCCATGTTCCTGAGTCTTGATGTATCTCAGTAGCTATTTTATGCATTTTGGAAATGGCATCATAAACAGAAGGGTTGTGATCCGGGATGTATACACAGCAACTACTACCGATAATGCGACATGCTCCACCACGATCAGCTAGAATAGCGTCTAGCACCATTCTGTTTTGCAAAGTCACAATTCTCGTAATTTGAAGTTCTTCTGTAATATTTCCAAGAGCCATTGCTGTTTGATTAGTCACACTCTTTACTACACGGGTTAAGCGTCTGATTTTCACTGCTATTCAAAGCTGCACCAACAAAAAAAGAGAGTCCCAAATTAAAGTCCACGTATTGCTGTAATGCAGTGTCAGTTTGATCCACTTCAGCATTATTTATAGTTCTTTTGAATGGGTTCAAGGAAATGTCATTAAATTGTTTTCGATCTTTATGATAAGATGCAGGTGCTAAGAACACAGGAGGAAGCAAGAAGGACACATAACCTATTCCGGACCATCCGATTGGTAAATTATAGTAACCTTTACTTCCACAAATGAAGTGAGTGTTGTGTGAGGATAGACAACTGCTATTGTTCGTTCCAGTAATGATCAATACTGTAGTACAGTCACTTTTTCCCACTGGGATACTACCAAAACTGCTCACACAAAGATTTGCTCGGGATCTAGTAACAGCGATAACAGAAGGCCCGTTACCCTTGGCCCTTCGAGAGATGGGGAAAACTTAACGTGTGGAGACATTTCCTTTGCGATACTCCTCCATTTCCCATACAGTTCCTTTGGCTTGTGGGTCCCCTTCCTCATCGGGGTAACAAACTTTATTATGTTTTTCATTAAGTCTTCCTACATCAGCTAGAGTAATATTAGCAATTTCAGAGGCCCACAACAGTGCGAACCAGGCTCTACAGGAGCCATTCTGCGAGAATGACAAGGGAATGACAGGCGTTCCTCCCCTCTTCTTATGAGCTGGCATCATTCCACATACCCAGCAGTTGGTAGTGTTCGTAGAATTATGAGTATGATGCAACATTTGTATGAAAGTGTTATTGCGAAACGACATTTGGTGCTTCTTTTCATGATAGGGAAGAGTAAAATAATAATGTTCGGTGGGGACAGGAGTAGTAGCAGTCAGTAAGTTTTGAGCCGGAGCTACTTTCTCTACAACCCACATTATTACAGCAATGATGACAACAGTCAAAGTTAGTCCAATAGCAAACAATATACTATTACTACAGACTTTTGCAGCATTCGATTTCTTCTCCTCAGGCATTTTCATCTCGTCGGTAGACAACAGAACAGATGGTGCCCTAAGGTACTGGGCAGGCGTTAATTTCTTCACTAACGTTGAGACGAGTAGTCGCTAATAGGCTACCCCCCTTTGTAGTCAGTCTTTAACCACCCCGGACAGTTTCTCAAACAGTCTCTTTCTGCAATGAAATGTCTTTCTTCCTGGATCGAAGCAGATACCTAGATGTACCAGGGATCGTGTGGTCCAGGAAAACTTCCTCAGGTCTTTCAGGTGATGCAGCTCGTCCTTTCTCGATGACTAGGATGTCGCGGTGATCCGTCAACGCAGCTGGGCTCACAAGGGCATGCGGAACCTTTCGACAATGGGTGGCATGCGCCCAATTTTTCCGGTTGGTCATTCGCGCTGGAGTTCTGGTAGCCAGGAGGACTTGTTCCGGTCTGCGCCAACGAGGTGCCAAGGAACTGGTCCACTGGAACGACTTTGTCAAGACAAAGTCACCAGGCCGCAGATCGTGGCCCTCACCGTGCGACCTGTCTGGAAGGGTTTCCCGTAGCTGCTGATAAATAGAAGACAAGCTGTCAGTTAACTGGGACAAATAGTCACTCATCAACACATGGGGTACATCATGTATAGGGCGAGGCTTAGGGATTCCCCAAATATTCATGGGCCTCCCAAAGACTATCTCATGCGGCGTAAGGCCATTCGTGTATGTGGTATTGATCTGACAGAAAGTAGTGCTAGGGGCAGGGGATCAGGCCATTTCAAAGACTTGGAAGCCTGTATTTTAGCCAATTTCAATTTCAGAGATGAGTTGTAACGCTCCACCAGGCCTGCTGATTGTGGGTGAAAGCGGCATGAAATTTCTGCTTAATCCCTAACCCTTTCTTGACATATTCGACAACTTGCCCAATGAAATGAGGTCCGTTGTCACTCCATAGGATTCGACAAATGTTGAATCGAGGAAAGAACTCCTTTAGGAGAACTTTTGATGTTGTGAGAGCTGTATTATCCTTCGTAGCATATGCCTCCACCCATTTACTGAAGGCACAAACCCCTACTAGGACATATTTTAAGATATTACAGTGCTCAAACTGAATGTAGTCCATTTGCAGGACCTCAAAAGGTGCAGTTGGTGTTGCAAACCCTCCTGTTGGAGTTCACGTTCCCTTTCCAGGATTATACTGAAGACAGACCTAACAAGACTGGACCATCTTTTTAGCAGTGCCGGCAATATCAGGATGATCCCAAACTTGCATAAGTTGTTTTGCCATTGAGGACGCACCAACATGTGCCGGCCTATGTGCCATGTGAATCATGGGGTATAAATAGGCTGTGGGTAACTTCCATTTTGTCATATCTTTATTCCTCCAACAGCCCTCCGCATCCAGTGCTCCCTCCTTAGACCATTGGTCTAGTTCATCAGCAGAGGCCGATTGTTGCATGTCCAGCACCTCTTGCCTGGCATCATGCCAACGTTCAGCTTATGACTTCACCACATACATGGAGGTGGTACTTCATTGCATTGCGGTCTCACGAGCTGTGTGATCAGTAAAAGGCATTACCTGCTCCTATTTTATAAGTCACTTTCTTGTGTGCACTACATTTAACAATTGCCACTTTCTTAGGATAGGTTTGAGCAGTAAGAAGATTATGTACTAATTCTCCATGCACTCTGTGTCCCATGTGAGGTGAGAAAACCCCTTTCTTTCCATAAAGGACCAAAATTGTGTGCCACCCCAAAAGCATGCTGGCTGTCTGTAAAAATAGTAACAAGCAAATCTGTACTAAACTCACATGCTCTCGTTAGTACAATCAATTCGGCCGCTTGGGCCGGCTTCTTTGGGATGCGAGCTGTTTCCACTACTGTCTGAAGTGTTGTAATCACATAGGCAGCAGATGTAGTGCCATCAGGCAATTTTAAACACGGGCCATCAACCCATAACTCCCCATCAACACTAGAGAGGGGTGTATCTTGTAGGTCAACGCAGCCCTTTGTTTGCTCTTCAGTAAGGAATATACAATCATGTAACTCTTGCGACTGAGACTGAGTAGCTGGAAATGGTAATAGTGTAGCAGGGTTTAGGGTCAGACATCTTTTCAGCATAATATGAGGGACCAAATGTGTCAATTCATATCCTGTCAAGTGAGCACTTGTCAAATGCTGTGTTTTCGTTTGATTTAATAAGGCATCAACAGAATGGGGCACTAACACAAGCAATTTATGTGGCAAAACTATTCCTTCACTCTGACATATTGATACAGCCGTTGCTGCCACAGCTCAGAAACATCCAGGCAGCGCACGGGTGACTGGGTCAAGGACAGCTGAAAATATGCACAAGGACGTTGTTTATCACCGTGTGTCTGTGTTAAGACTGAGAGGGCACAACCTTCCATCTCGTGTACGTAGAGTGTGCAGGTCTTAGTATAGTCTGGAGTTCCTAATACTGGTGCAGAGCAAAGAGCTTGGTGTAACTGTTGGAAGGCATTCTGACATTCAGTAGTCCATGGGAGGGCCATCGGAGTGTCTAATGTGCAAAAAACTTGGGATCCGCTGCCTACAAAAAGAAGTGAGGCCAATCAGTGCACGGGCATCCTTCTGAGTACGGGGCACAGGAGTATCTAAAATGGACTGAATGTGGGCTGGTGTAAGTGCACGTCCCTCCTTAGACAGGAGGTGACCTAAATAGGTAACCTGCTGTCTACAATATTGCAATTTATTTCACAAGACTTTGTGATTATGAGAGGCAAGAAACAATAACAATAACAGTGTTCCTTCTTCACATTGCTCAGGGGTATCTGCAGCTAACAAGATGTTGTCGACATAGTGGATAAGGGCCACCCCTTTTGGTACAGGAAAAGAATCAAGCTGCCTTTTTAATGCCTGACTGTAAATCCTAGGACTCTCTGTAAAGACCTGTGGAGCTCTACAGAATCGAAATGATCTATTTTTCAGGGTGAACCCGAACAAATAACAGCTGTTGGGATGAATGGGTATCGAGAAGAAAGCATTCTTTGCATCGATCTCGATCTCCGAAAATGTAGTGGCATTAGGAGGAACCATAGTGAGAAATGTAGTGATATCAGAAACTACCGGATATTGGGGCACTACAAGTTTATTAACGTCTCGCAAATCAATAATGAATCTGTAGATTTTAGTGTCAGTGTCTTTTTTCCAAATAGGAAGGATAGGGCCATTGCAAGTGTTAAAGGGGACCTCTTCCACTACCCCCACTTAAATCAAATCCTGAACAATGTGTGCAAATGCTTCTTCACCTTCTCGGGATAATTTGTATTTGGGCAGTCGAGGCAATGAAACTCCCTCCTTTACTTGAATATGTACAGGTGGAAAAACCATTTGACCCACATCAATATCTGATTTAGTCCACAAAGTTCTAGGTAAGGACGCCAGAGCGACATCCTCATTGATAAGACAATATCTCTCAACCATTGGATAATTGTCATTCAAAATCACACGCACACCTTCCGGAGAACAACGTATTGTGGCACGAAAATATTTAAGCATATCGATACCCACAATGTTGTCCCGTGTGGTAGGGGAAAGCAAAAATGGACATGCTGCAGTGAATTTATCTAGTCTGAATTCAAGTTGCTGTGAAAGTGGGTTAGGTGTAGGTGTCCCATCGAATCCTATCTATGTTATCATTGTGCCAGACAGGGGAGCTCTAGGAACCAATTGTTTAGACAGATCACTACGGGTAGACCCTGTATCAACCAGAAACTGATCAGTAGATCCCAAGAAGTTTGCGTCAACATAGGGACCCATTTGATCTACTGGCACCTCAACCGGTTCCTTACCCATCCTAGGAATCCCTATGCATAATCGGAATCTGCAAGGGCATCAGCAGAATAATCAGACTTTTGATATTGATTTTGTCTATCAAAAGTATTAGAGTAATTTGGTCCTTGTTCAACTGCTTCAAATCTGGGGCGAGCTCCTGTACCTCCCCTGCTTCCTGAACTCTCTGGGCGTCCTCTCATACTTCCCCCTTCCCCGCTGGTACTGCTGACCTCGCAAAAGAGGGCAATGCCAATGCCCAGTCTCTTTACAATAAGCACACTGATCAGGGAACAAATTTACTCGAGGGAGAGGGGGCACCCCAGGTGTATACATTGCACGTCCGCCTATTCCACCTCCCCTAAATGGTGGACCATATACTTGAGCCAACATAACTTTTGTCTTTAATTCTTTAACCTTCTTATCCTCCCTGCCTTTTGCTTCCTGTTCCTGTTGTTCATAATATTGGGTCATAGTCAAAAGGGAAACTGGGGAAGACGTGGTCCAAGAACTCTCGCTGGCCTTTAAGCGACTAGCTATTTCTGGGAACATATTAGTGACAAATATGTCAACAAACAAATGCTTACCCGTATCATAGGCCAATGACTGACCACAAAAATCATGTAATGTCTCTTTAAATCTTGAAAAGAAATCAGAAACTAACTCAACTTTTTCTGTTTACAGGACGCTGACGTAGTCCAATCTATTTTCTTAGGGGGTATGAGAGTCTTTATCTTAGTCACAATAGCTTTAGGAAGATCTAATATCTTCTTCTGAGTTTTCTGCGCAGGCTCCCTTTCCGCATCTATTTGTTCTAAATGTCCCCAGGTATCACCATAGGCTACATTGTCATCTATTTTACGTATCGTTCTCCACATATCAGGGGGCAAAATAAGCCTGAGGAACATATCAATATCTGGCAAGGTCATAGTGCAGGAGCTAATGGCTCCTTCCACCTCCTCATTGAAAGTGGCAGGATTTTTGCGGGGGTCGAGCAAAGCAGCTTTAAGAGCCATCACATCAGCTCTACTCCAAGGAGTATAAACCCAATTGTATATAAAATATCCCTTTGCATCATCCGAAGTTTTATCATCATTTGTTCCCGCACCCTTTGGAGGAACATACAGGGGTGCAGCTTCACTCATAGGTTTCACAGTAACCATATTACTGCTGGGTGCAACCTAATCTACTGGAGCATCTACGTTCTGTGCTTGAGTTTGACTGCTTCTATACCTCTCTGTTTTCTAGCTAATTCTTGCTCCTTTCGTAAACGCAATGTTACGTCTCGTATTTTAACCACTCATCTTATCATATCAGATAGGTCCGAAAAAGGAAAAGTCCCCTCTGTTAATCGTTTATAATCCGTATTTATATCAGCTGGCTGAAAATGTTTTCTATAATCAAATATTACCACCCAAGCGAATTTTTCTACTACATAAAATTGGTCTGTATTTTTCCACTGTTGAACCATAGTTACAATGAGCGATGCAGCGTGAGGCCGACGAGCCTCCTCTCTGGCAGCGGTTTTTAATTTCTCTTTTTCTGCCTTAGTCAAAAGTAGAGCGAGTCTGTCCCCCATCTTGCTTATCTTGTTCTTTGTCCTCTGAAGACAAGTGCTCGTCGTCAGAAACCTCATCAGGGACACTTGGAGTGGGAAATTTATACGGGGGTGGGGGGGCGTTCTAATAGGATGCGATCATCCTTAGACGTATCAAGTAGGAAATAGAGAGGGCGCCTAATAGGATACTGGTCTTTTACCTCTAATCGACGTTCCCTATCTTCTTTTTCTATTTTTTCCTTCTTTTCTTTATTTTTTAATTCTAGCGCTTTTTGATATATTGTTTTTCGTTGTTCTTTTTCTGCTATAGCTTCTGCTCTTTTTGCTCTCTCTCGTACTTCGAACAATTATTCCAAAAGGAGAAAAATCTCCACATTACCAAATCAAGACCTTCAACTCCACCTGCCGATCTCTGGTCGACCTAGTGGTCACTACAGAATTACGCCAAAGAAAACCCCAGTCGAGACCGGCCACCACCTGGTGGGTCATATCGGGAAAACCGGAAAAGTCACGTCGGCCTGCAAAGACAAAGGTCTCCTCGTGCAGTGCGCTTCCTCAGTAATATTTCGATCCTCCGTCGAGACCACTCCTTCGTTCGGCCGCGTCTCCGATGGGGCCAAGTGTCGGGCGCCAACTGTGAAAATGTGCCTAAAAGTGGGCACACTGGTGCAGGGTCACCCTCTTGTCCACGGGTCCAAAGACCAACAAAATAGAGATCGGCACTGGAGTTCGAATGAATAACAAGTTTATTAATCACTCATGAGTAGGACCACATCCAGACAACACTCTCAAGTGCTGCAGGAGGTAGTACAATGGATTCACAAACCATCGTCCCTTTTATACCATTTTGTTGCAATGTAAGCATGTGAACAGAAATAGGAAGAACAAGTTTTAGAAATAGTTATCAGCAAACAAGGGCAGATGGATGACTACGTGGTCAGCAAAGTGGGAGGGGGAGCAAGAATGCTTATGGCAGCAGTAAATAGTCGACAGTTAACATCTTTGACCAGGTGCACTGGCAGCTAGAAACCCCCAGTACGTACATTGCTTAGCCATGTCAGGAGGTCAACTAAAATAGATAACACAAGCAGAGTGAAAAGACGAGCAGCAGAGGACGGAAGAATTACGAAGGAAACAAAATGGACACCCCAGCCAAAATGGCTGTTGCTTATGCAAAGTAAAATATTACACATTTCTAAATCATCAGTAAATGTATTTCACCTACTGAAAAGTACACTTAAAGAAATGTTTTAAATAAAGTTTAACTCTAAATATTTAGTAGATATTCCTTTAACTTTTCTTTCTATGATCAGTTTAGAAGAAAGCCCCCTTCTCACAATCTTTTGTTATTTGCGACTACCGAAGCCATCGCTGTGATGTCGGTAGTCGCGAAGAGCGCGTGGTTTATACAAAGTGTAAAACATATATATATATATAGACATATTCTACAGTATATTTATCAGTAGAGCTAAATTAGTGTCCTTTTCAAACTCATATTTTTCTAGCGAGTTTCCATATTGATCGCCTCCAAACACTTTTTCCTGTTTCTGCAAAGACAGAGGAAGTTGTGATGACATCCGTAGTCAGTGGCGTAGGCATGAGTTTTGAGGGTGGGGGCCTCCCCCGCTCTTACTTGCTGTCTCGGATTGGCAGTAGCACCCCTCCCCTGCTCTTCAATGTGTCTGCCGCGGTGTGGCAAATGGAGAAAACTCTGCAGCTGACCTGCCCCACTCTTCACCTCACCCACCGCAGGGCAGCAAACACAGGGAGCGCCACAGGTGACCAGAGGGCTAACTATGCTACTTTCAGTAGTACAGGATAATGGACGTTTTTCAACAGCTCTGAAACGTATATGTAGAGGTACTGTGAGCAAGTTTAGTATATCTGTTCGCTATTATAATATTGCAAGTTCTGCTTTTCCTTTCATTTTTAAACAAAACTACTTTAAACTTTTATTTTGCATTTCCGCTTCACCGCGGTAACTGCAACTATTTCGGTCAGCGCGAATATCACATGACTGGGAAAACAAGGAATATGATTGGATAATATACTTTTCAGCAAAACCAATAGGAGGTACACACCCAGTGCTCCTACTTGAATCCTCTTTCATAGAACTTCATTCTGAGCAGGTGGATTCATTTTGTAGTGGAAACCTTTTGCTGGTTGTTTTCTATCAGAAATGGCAACACAGCTAGGAGATGGAGGTCAGCAGGAACAACAGCTGGACCAGGATGTGGAGGAGGTGGACAGTGAAGCTCTGGAAGGACAGGAACCTCCACAAAAGAGAGCCAGTGTGGCGTGGGATGTTTTATACAATCCAATCAGGTGAACAACGAACAACTGCCAATCTTTGCAAAGCACAATTTGCGAGAAGACCCTCTCTAAAGGTACCAACAAGAAATATTCATATGGGAGAACATCCCATGTTATACCATCTAAAAACCTATCATAAAAAACCTCTACAATGGGCGATCAAGCAGAGGGAAGATGGAGGACTATCTAAGTCAGTGGCAGCAGCAACAATTCCTGTTCAAAAGTTCCCGTCTGAGGTGCAGAGTGCTGCAACATATTTGGCTCCAGAGATGGCAAGAATGGCCACGTTCTGCATGGACTGTAGTAATGTCATAAGTGCTGGTGAGCGGTCTCTTACAGCTATTCACAATGCTGCAAAACAGCATGCTTGCTAATTTTTTCCCATTTTTATGTTATGCACACTTTTCAATGCATTTTTTTCCAATTCCTACTGTCCCAGTTGCCATTTTTGTTGTTATATAAAACAATCATTTTTTATATATTTTCAAAAAAAAGTTCCTGTTGGAACTGCCTTTTTCAGTTAAAAAAAAGATAAAGTATGCATAAATGTTGGAATGAGTGTATGACTGGTTTAGGGATAATTGAATGAGTGCACAACTGGTTCATGGTTTTTACAATGAGTGCGGCAGTGGTGCCTGAGTAAATCTAAGAGTGCATAAGTAGTGCCTGAGTGATTGGATGAGTGCAAACGTAGTGATTTGATGAGTGCATGGGTAGTCTGTGGCCGTATGGATAGTGCATATGTAGTGCCTGAGTCAGTGGACGAGTGGAATGTTAGTGCCTGAGTGAATTGATGAGTGCATGCATAATGGCTGTGTGAGTGACTGGATAGTGCCTGGGTGATTGGATGGGTGCATGGGTAGTGCCGGAGTGAAAAGATGAGCGCATGCAATAGTACCTGAGTGACCAGAGGAGTGCAAGAGTAGTGCCTGAGTGATTGGATGTTTCCATGGGTAGTGCCTGGGTGAATAGGTGAGTGCATGGGTACTGGCTGAGTGATTTGATATGTGCATGGTTAGTGCCTTGGTGAATGCATTTGTGCATGAGTAAATAGATGAGTGCAAGTGTAGTACCTGGGTCATTAGACAAGTGTTTGGATAGTGCCTGAGTGAATGGATGATCACATGCATAGTGCCTGAGTGAATGGACGAGTGGAAGAGTAGTCCCTGGGTGATTGGATATGTGCATGCGTAGTGCCTGGGTGAATGGATGAGTGCATGGATAATGCCAGAGTGAATGAATGAATGAGTGCCTGGATAGTGCCTCAATCATTCGATGAGTGTATGAGTATTGCCTGAGTGAATGGATGAGCACCTGCATACTCCTTGAGTGTTAGACTTGGCATCTTTTGGCGTGTTTTCCCTGAGTTTTTCTTTCTGACCTCCCGGTTTTGACACTGTGTTTTTGAGTAGTGGTTCTGCGTAATTTTCTCACTGCTGATCAGTGGTAAAGTGCAAGTTCTCCTGTGGTAAATTGTGTTATGGATTGGTGTTTCCATGATTGGATATTTGATTTACTTAATCCCTAGTAAAGTGCACTGAGTGTGCCAGGGCCTGTAAATCAAATGCTACTAGTGGGCCTGCAGCACTGATGTTGCCACCCACGTGAGTAGCTGTGAAAAGGTACTCAGACCTGCCATTGCAGAGTCTGCGTGCAGTTTGTAACTGCAATGTCGACTTGGCCAGTGCACACACTTGCCAGTCCCTAACCTTCCCTTTTCTTACATGTCAGGCACCCCTAAGGTAGGCCCAAGGTACCCTTGACGGCACGGTGCCGTATATGTGAAAGGTAGGACATGCCCTGGTGTGTGGCATGTCCTGATAGTGAATTACGGCCAATTTCGTTTTTCACTATTGCAAGGTTACCTGTTCCCCATAGGACAAAATGGGGAGTTTGTTTAGAACATCTTATAAACATAACTGGCCCCGGGAATTAGGTAGGGAAATAAAGTTTAGTATGCCTGAACGCAGAATCTAAAGATGCACCTTTTAGTGAAGGTGATTTTTACACTTTGTGTTTGAAAACACCACTTTAGAAAGTAGTTCTTTTTTTGCGCAGTCATCCCGTGTGCTTCGGCTGGAATGTGGATTGCCTGTCTGGATTTTGGATGACAAAAGGCTGGGGAGCAGGAGGGGCTCCAGATAGTCTAGGTGGGTCAGGAAAGGGCTGAATAGACCTGGGCTGCAATTGGGGAAGGGGGAGGAGATTTCCTTGCACCTAAAAAGGGCCTGGCCTGCCTCTGACAATGCCGTCTCCACCTCCTGACAGGAAGTCACACCAGAGAGGCAGAACTGGTTCTGGCTGGGCACAGACACTCTCTGCCTAAGGGATCAAAGGATTTGGGGATATAAATATTAGGGCCTAGACCCCTGAACTTTAGAACTCTTTTGGACCAAGAAGACTGCCAAGAAGAAGAGCTGGAGAAGCTGTGAGGAGGAACTACCACATTGCTGTGTGCTTTGCTGTGTTGGCCTGCAGTGGCTGCTTCTGTCTTGGGCAGTGAAAGGACTGGACTGAACTTTCTCCAATCTACTTTTGTAAGTTTCTCCAAGGGCTTGAGGTAGAGCTTGCCCCCTGTTCAAGATGTCTCAGGAACAGCAAAGACTTCAAGCTCTTCTGCCCTCAGCACTGGGGACTCTGTGTTTTGTGCTGCAACAGAAGAAAAGTAACGCGACTATGTCTACGGCGCCACTGCCGACTCCGTGTCCTGGAGGCACCGCAGAGGGCACCGCTGCAAAGCGACCCTAGTCTCACCGACGCTGCCTGCTGACGCCGCCACCGAGCCACTGCTCGCACCGCAACCTGTGGTCACTGCACTGCCTCGCTTCACGACGACGCCCTGGTATCCCAGTCGACGATGCTCTATGCCTAAATCTACGGCGCTGCTTGCACCGTGGTTCGAGGGCACCGCTCGTAAAGTTGCACGACGCACCGCCCTCATCCCGCACCACAGCCTTGGCCTACCGACGCCTGCACCATCGACTCCAGTTCGTCAGCCGACGACAGCGCTTCAGCCACGACGACGACGCTGCTTGCACCGTGACCTAGCAGCAGCACAATGAGCACCGCAACCCTGGTCTGACCGACGCCGCCTGACGCCCCCACCGAGCCGCTGCTCACACCGCGACCTGAGGGCACTGCACACTGCACACCTCACCGCTGCACTTCGCACCACAGCACCCGACGCCTGCCGACGCCAGCGCTCCTGACTCCAACAGAGAAGAGATCGATCTGCAATGCGTGTGACCTCGAGGGCGCCGACGACTCCTGCACAAACCTCCGGAACCGACGCCGCAGGACGCCATGCTTTCGGAGGCTCAACAAGAGGTTGCTGACGCCCTGCATTTCTAAAAGGTACTGTTTGCGGGTCTTTCCGACACCGTAGCTGGCCCGTGACACCGCGGTCACCCAGAACTGTTTGGATTTGTTTGCTCACGACGCCGTGCTAGCTCCGGACGGAGCTATCGACATCAAGGAACTGTTTTCAAGCATATTTTGATAACCGAAGATTTTTAAGTACTGTATTGTGGATTTTTATCATTTTTGGTCTTAAGTATATAAAAATATTGGTTATTTTTCTAAACTGGTGTGGTGTCCTTTTGTAGTGCTTACACTGTATTACTGTTGGTTATGTGCAAATGCTTTACACGCTGCCTATAAGATAAGCCTGACTGCTCATGCCAAGCTACCAAGGGGGTGAGCAGGGGTTATTTTAGAAGTGTAACTCCCTTATCCTTACTAGAGTGGCGGTTTCTGCCTGACTTTGGCACATGACCTAGCTGACCAAAATTCCCATTTCTAACACTGGGTGAACGGATGAGTGCAACAGTAGTGCCTGGGTGATTGGAAGAATGTATGAGTAATGACTGGGTGAGTGGATGGGTAATGCATCAGTGAATGAATTAGTGCAAGGGTAGTGCCTGGGTGATTGGATGATTGCATGGATAGTGCCTAGGTGATTGGGAGAGTGTAGAGCTAGTGCCTGAGAGAATGGATGAGTGCATGGTTACTGCTTGGGTGATTGGATTAGTGTATGGGTCGTGCCTCAGTGAATGGATAAGTGCATGCATAGTGCCTCAGTGAATGGATAAGTGCAAGAGTAGTGCCTGGGTGATTGGATAGGTGCATGGGTATTGTCTGGGTGAATGGATGAGTGCAAAGGAGGTGCCTGGGCGATTGGATTTGCGTATGGTTAGTATGTGGGTGAATAAATGAGTGCATGGGTAGTGCTTGAGTAAATGGATCAGTGCAAGGGTACTGCCTGATAAATGAATGAGTGTAAGGGTAACACCTGAGTGATTGGATGAGTGCAAGGTAGTGCCTGGGTAATTGCATGAGTGCATGGATAGTGCCTGGATGATTGGATGAGTGCATGAGTAGTGCCTGGATACATGGATGAGTGTATGGATAATGCATGGGTAGTGGCTGGGTGAATTGAGGAGTGTAAGGGTAGTGATTGGGTGATTGCACTGGTAGTGCCTGGGTGAATGGATAAGTAGAAGGGTAGCGCATGAGTGATTCGATATGTGCATGGTTAGTACCTGGGTGAATAGATGATTGCATAGGTAATGCACGAGTGAATGGATCAGTGCAACAGTAGTACCCCGAGTAAATGAATGAGTGGAAGGATAACGTCCGAGTGATTGGATAAGTGCAAGGTAGGGCCTCGGTAATTGCATTAGTGCAAGGGTAGTACCTGAGTGATTGCGTGAGTGCAAAGATAGTGCCTGAGTCATTGGGTGAATGAAGGCATAAAGCCTGCATGATTGGGTTGAATACATGTATAGTGCCTAGGTGATTGAATGAGTGCATGGGTAGTGCCTCAGTGAATCGATGAGTGCAAGGGTAGTGCCTGAATGAATGGATGAGTGCATGGATAATGGCTTGGTGAATAAATCAGTGCATAGGTAGTGCCTGGGTGAATGGATGAGTGCATGGGTCTTGCCTGGGTGAATGGATGAGCGCATGTGTTGTACCTGAGTGAACAGATGAGTGCAAGGGTAGTTCCTGAGTGATTGGATGTGTCCATGGGTGATGTATGAGCAGTGTCTGGTTGATTGGATCAGTGCATTAGTACTGCCTGAGTGAATGCATGACTGCATAGATAATGTCTGGGTGAATAAATGAGTGTATGGGTAGTGCCTGGGTGATTCGATGAGTGCATGAATAATGGCTGTGTGAATAGATGAGTTCACGGATACTGCCTGGGTTAATGGATGAGTAGAAGGGTAGTGCCTGGGTGATTCGATTTGTGCATGGTTAGTACCTGAGTGAATAGATGAGTGCATGAGTAGTGCACGAGTGAGTGGATCAGTGCAACAGTGCGCTTTACTCCACAGATTCAAAAGCATATCAAAGTCTGTATTACATTCTTTCCTTTAACAACAGCCAATAATAAGACTTCTTGCTAAGGCATCCAACACCCTACCTATTGTTATTCACTTTCATGCTGATAACATCCAATGAAATATATATATTTTTTTAAAACACCACCATTTTAACTGTTTTTTATTTGGAAAACTACCTTATTCATCTCCAGCCTTCTCCTGACTTGTATTGCTCCTTCACTTAAAAATGCTTAGAGTATGGATTGTGGGCCACAGCTATATCTATTGCGCTGAAGAGGCTGCAAAAAGGAGAGGTATTGACAGAGACTTGAGTTTGCCAAATGTGCAGATTACTTGGTTTGGACAGAGAGGGTTAAAGTTTCATCAGTTTCTGCCTTTGGTTATATCTTTAGTGGATTCCCAAGCTCCTCACCTCATGATTGTGCACTGTGATGGCAATGACCTAGGCACATTGACTGGAGTAGGGCTGGAAATCCTATTGAAAGAAACCTTTTCAGAACTGATGTCGCTTTTCCCTCACACTGTCTTGGTGTACTCTAATGCATGCCAAAGACAGAAATGGAAGTGGTTAAAATCAATTCTGTCCACAGATTGACAAAGCCAGGAAACATGTTAATAAAACTATTTCTGCATTCCTCAGAGACCATTGCATGGGCTGTTTCTATAACAACAATCTGCATTTTGACATGCATGAAATTTATAGAATTGATGCAGTGCACTTTACAGATGAAGGCAACAGGGTGTTTCTAAGTAACCTGAAACTCTGCATCCGGTCTTATGTGTAGCAGCCATATATACACAACCAACACAACGACTCTTGTCAGAGCCACCCTAGTATTCGAAATATTGTGAAGGTTTTTTCTAAAGATTTTTTTTTCTTTTTTGTTTTTGGGGATCTTCACGACGACGTCGCGATCCCTGCGGGTACTTTGCGGAAGGAGAAAGCAAAAGCAGGATTTCAATGGCGACCAACAAATCCAAAAATATGTTTTTAAAAAAATCCATTCCTAATATTGCCCTACACACTTTACTATATACATACTTCTTTCAAAGCATGTTGAAACTCATCGTTTTGTACTAAGTTTGACTTAAAAAGCATCTTTTAGACTTATTTTTTGTTTTTGCGGTTATTCAGGACATCGCAATGACGTCGTTAACCGCGACTATCGTGCCTTTCCCATAAAGTGAAGACATATATATGCACATACATTACAGTATTCTACACACTAGAGGTTTATTACTGTATACTTAAAACTCATATTTTTCTAGTATATTTCTAGAACAACCATCTCTAAAACCTATCTTCCGTTTTGGCAGTGACTCTGGAGATCGCGATGACGTCGCAAAAGCGACAGGCAAAAGCAGGATTTCAATAGCCACCACCACATTCAAAATGTTTAACTATATGATTAATTCTAACCATCACAGTAGATAACTCACTATATAAATAACTCTAAAAAAACATTTATCAGAATCTCAATATCTCTAAGAATTGCATTAATGATTCCCCAATATTCGTGACAACGTTGATAGTCGCGACGTCTTCGCGAATATCGGGCGCTATTAAAAAAAATTCTATTTTCGACACATAACTTATGTCACCAAAACTAGGATCTCTAAACCATGGGGTCATAGTATCTCCACCCTAACCCCTTATGTGGGCTTTCACACACATTTTCAGCCACGGGAACTGTTCCCTATAGATAAAATAGCAGCCGCAACTTTCTATACAGGTTGCAACCAATCAATCGGAGTATTCCCGTTGGTGCATTCATTTGCGAGTTATCGTGAAACCACCACGAAAAATCCGTGGCCAGAGATATCACTATAATTTTAAACTTCAATTTCTCAAAAACTACTTAACAGATTTACACCAAAAGGCACTTCCTTGAACCGACATCAACCTTCCTGCCAAATATGGTGTAAGTCGGTTCAGCGGTTCGGGCTGAAGATATGGCTAAAGGTTCCTATGGAAACTACTATTACTAATGCATCATTATTTCACGCCCCAAATTCTTGGTCCCCACTGCACAGATCACCCTCAAACTTTCCCAATCAATAGTACCCACTGTGACTCTTTTTTGGCCAAACTTCATGTAGATTGGTCAAACTACACCCAAGTTATAGCCAAATCAAAAGATTTTTTTCCTATCAAAACTTGGGGCCAGATGTATGACAGGATTTTGCATGCGCAAACGGGTTTGCGACGCGTTTGCGCATGCAGAATCCATGAGGGCCATGTACTGACACTATTTTGCGAGTCGCAAAAAATTGCGTCTCGCAAAATTGTGTTTAGTCACTCTCAATCAGAAAGGGGCGTTCCTAGGGTGTCCATTCCTAATTGCGACTCGCAGCCCTATGTATGAATGTTTTGTAATCGCAATTGCGGTCGCAAAACACTCGCAATTTACCACCCTCTTCAATAGGGTGGTAATGCAGTCGCAAATGGGAAGAGGTCTCCAGGGGATCCCTTCCCCTTTGCAAATGCCCTTAAATATTGAAACTATAACATTAATTGTTTTTCTTTTTAAATGCATCCCGTTTTCCTTAGTCTGCATTTAAAAAATGTCCTAAAAAGTAAAACAAAATAAAACATAAGGGGGCAGGGTAAGGGTGATTTGACTCCTCAAACCCCCTGCCCCCTCCCGTCCCCCCAAACCCCCCCCCCCCCAGGTGGGGAGGAAGGGCGCAAGTCATAGTTACTTGAGATAACTACATCTGGTGAATTTCAGTGGTTTTGTTAAATTAGAATTTTGAAATTTTCTATAACGTTGCTTTAAACTATGTTTTATGTATATACATACATATATATTTAGATAACTTTGTAGTTGCACCCACCAGTTTTTACTGAGGCCTAATGTCCCCCCTCCCCGCTAGATCCCCTAGTGTTCCCTTGTGCCGACGCCCCTCCCCGGACCCTGATTGCAACTCGAGCATCCTCTGTCCACGAGTGCCCCCCGTCCCTCGAGTCCTCCATTCACGCCCCCTGCCATGTGCCACCCCCCCTTGCCCCCACCCCTCCACACTCACCCGCCACAGGGCCTACTCAACTCTGCAGTCCAAACACGCTGAAATTGCCGGAGGTGTTAACCAAGGAAATCTCCCAAAATAACTTTTTTAAAGGGCGCAAAAGCCAGTGATTTATAACCTGCAGTGTTTGCGCCGGCCTGGCGTGCTCGCGTGGTTTCTGTAAGCAGGGCCCCGTCTGTCTCCACGCAGCCCGCACAGGAGTCCCTGAGGGGGCATTGAGGTCAGAGAGCTGGTCCCTGCCACCCCATGTCCCCAACCACAAGTTATGAAAAACTTGTTTCACTGAAAGGCAAACACTGCGACCAGGCCCGGCCTCTCCCGCCCGGCTTGTGGCGAGGATTTGTCGTGGGCTGAAGAAGCCGTCCGCCTCCATGCCTTGCCACCCGAGACCCCTCCTGGCCACCTCTGCCCTGGGGCGAAGTGGCCTTTTGAGAGGGCGGCCCATGACCTCCTCAGAGGGGTGCATGCCCATACAATGCCAATAGGGTGCCACCTTGCAACCAGAGCACAAGGTTTCCAGCCCTGGATTTTTATCTGACGGACAGATGTATTCTGGGAGTTGTAGTCTTCACCAATTTAGCGGTCGAAGTGCATAAAGAAAAGTGTTGGAACTGTGATCCTGGATACAGTGGGGGCGTGGTCAGAGTTAAGGGCAGGGTCAGAAATGTGGCTAAAAAGAAGAAAATATTCAGTAACTTTTGTTTGCCTTTCACCTTACAGGTAACTGCCTATAACATTTCATACACACAAAAATGCAAGTAAAATGTATCGGGTGCAAATGCATTTTATAGTGGGACAGCTTGGTTGGCTAATGCGATCACTTCTGATGTCTTTGGGTGTAACCAGATGGTCAGTGAATCCTGGTCGGGAAATAGAGACGTAATTATTCTGCTGAGAGGTTCAATCTGGACAAAAAACACTGGTAAAGTAGGTCATTAGTTTTCAAAATTTACATTATACAAGCTGTATAAGCAGGGACACTGGAATTACGTGATTGTGCGCCTGGGGTATTGTTAACATAGTTATAGATTTGCCGCATAATCCTTCATCTGCTGCATATTCTGCAGATTTTAACATAAAACAATGTTTCCAGTTCAAACGGTTCAAAAATTAGTAAAAATGCAGTTATTAAAAATGCATAGCTGCGAAGGTTGACTGGCCACCTGTGCCCTACTTATTGGTATATTTGGGTGTTAAACTGTTGTTAAACAGGTCCTAATGAAGTGCAACCAATGCCCAGACAGTGTAAACAAGTGTAAAATGTCAAACTAATGAAGTGATACGATCACAAATGTGCCGCATAATTTGCTTTTTCCCACCACATAATTTACTCGACCCTGCTGCATAATTTAGCCCTCCCCTGTCTCACAATTCCAGTGGCCCTAAGTATAAAATAGGTTGCACATAGTGTAAATAGGTGCTCACAAGTTGAGCACAAAGATTTTGTTTGAATGTTTACAGTGTTTTCAAAAGTAATGTTTTTAGTAATACACTGATTGTAGGTAGTGCAATCGAATGAAGGACAATTTTATTGCACAATTACTTATAATCATTTGCAATATTTCCTACTTGGATAAAACCATAATTAAAATTCTATAAAGATTGCACAAACACTTTATGGACTGTGCCTGTTCATACACAAAAGCATTTAAGTTTGTGACTCGTTTAGATGTTTCTTAGCAGCTGTTGGTTAAAAATTAGTGTCTGTTCCCTGTCCCGAGGCTGGCGTTCCCACACGGAGTCACCGAGTCGTCCGGCGGGATTATTTGAAATCCATTTATACATTCAGATACCAATCCGTGCACTGAGTTGAGTATTCATAATTAGTCGTCAGCGCTGATCCATTTAAACTATTCGAGATCACTTTTAGCACGACCTTGCCCGTTTTCTGGACCACCATGATTCCCCCCCTCCCTTTCGGGATACTAACATAGCGGAACCCGATAGTTTCCATGATTCTGCTCATTAGAAGTATTTTGAGGCGGTTTCTCCACCTCTGAAGCCGCCACCAATCCTGAGTGGCATTTACCATTTCTTGATCCACCTAAAAGAATTCCATTATCAGGTGTGCTTGTCCCACACTACTGATCCATCCTCGCCCTGATGAAGGTGTAGCCCCGGCTGGGGCTTGACACCGAAACGCGCGTTGGCGTTTTTTAAAGACTACCGGGCAATTGAAACTTCACTACCCCTTCTTTGTGGATGCCCACTGCCACCTTATTATTTGACCAATATATGGCAGATTTATTTTGTTGATGTTCTTTTTTTACCTGATGAATACAATTTGTGTGTTTTTGATATATAGAATGAGGTTGTTGTGGAATGTATGATAGGATGATTGTTGTTTGTGAATGAGGTATGTGGGACAGAAACATCATACTCAGTTGAACTATGGAATGATATTTTGTAATACACCGATGTTTACATGATATAATGGGTTGTAAAATATAGAAAAATAAATTGATTGATCAGTTTGATTAAACCCTACCTGTATTGGACTTGTGTTTGTCTCAATTCCTGTTGTCGGTCTGCCACCCTGGGTGGCCATTATTATTATTTGGACCCTTATTAGAGCCTTTTCTCTATTACTTTGGCAGGTATCTTGTTTGTTGGTTGTTTCATATTTCCCCTGCTTTACCTGCCTGTATTACTTTTCAGGGGTCCCCCTTCTTAGTAGTTACCCTGTCCCGAGGCTCTCATGAAACATGAAGTAATGAGGCTGGTGGCATCTGTTAGAAACGCTGGGTTGTCTAACAGCCTCAAGGTTTCAAGTACAGAAGTGCCTTATACCACATAATAACAAGCATTTGCAATGCAATAGGTCTCGCATTTACGAGAGTTTGAGCTATTGGCATTGTGTAAATGACAATGCCTTTTATTATTGTGTTTTTAAAACCGATAAATATGAGGCATTGTGATTTACAATGTCAATAGCTTAAACTCTCGCAAATGTAAGACCTATTGCACTGCAAATGCGTTTGTTATAAAAAAAAAATGTAAAGCATTAGGTGAAAGCGTGTCCTGCCTGCAACAGCAGGCAGGACAAAGCTATTTGAGAAAATAGTACTCGGAGGCCGTAATTAAAGCATTACGTAGATTATCAGGTGATTTTGTGCTATCAGCACCACATTTAAGTACAGCTTCACTCCTTCTGTAGCGTCTTTCCAATCTGTTTCATTAAAGTAACCCAGGACACAACTCCCAGAATGCATTGTGTTTATTTAATGCAAGCCGATGACTAGAAAATGGTGTCCCTGAAGATCGTGAGCAATCTAGTTACCTTATTGCTTTCGAAGTGTGCACATAACAAGCTACAGAGCATGAGTGCGCAGAAGAAAGGTCTTCTGCAAGATACTTCTGATCAGCGATGATCAAGAGAGGACCTTCCGAAGGGAGGAACGGGTGGCAGGAAAAGCAGCCAGTCACGCATATTGTAATTATACGCGTAAACGACATGCTTGTGAGAGACACAGGCTTCTACTCCAACACAACGTTCTGCACGAGCGATAATGCCGAAGGTTACCGGAAAAGTAGGTTCTTAGAACTCACCACGCGACGGAAACAGAAACACAGGCTCCGAAGCCTGCCGGAAGGCGCAGGCAGATTGCACAGCCGTCCTGGGTACAGGCATAGCTGCCACGTTTTCAGATCGCTTATGTGTGACATTTTTATAATTTCACTATAATTATGAGTGACATTCAACAACTATGAGTGACACTTTCTTGCGAGCAAAATCAAGCAATGAAGACAAGGGAAACGTATAAATATCACAAATTACACACCATTTGAGCGACAATGAACTCTAAGCAGGGCTCGAAAAATTCCCAAAATGGTACTAGTCCTGCAGGTCTAGTACCTTCAAAAATCTCCTCGACCTAACTGCAATCTACTTGACCTCCGTCTCTGAAAGCGGAGCAAATGTGACAAGTTAACAAGATTTAAAGGCATCTTTATTGCTCATTTTCTTTGTGAGCAATACAAATGCCTTTAAATCTTGTTATCTTGTCACATTTGCTCAGTTTTTAAAGACAGAGGACAAAAGTTAGTTTGTTTTCCTACTCGCCAGAAAGGGCGAGGTAGGACCTAAAAATAGCTCGTCCTCATTAATTCTACCTCGCAAATGCTAGTGGATTTGTCGAGCCCTGCTAAGATCTTAAAACTGCTGCAAAGCACCGCAAATGGAAGGGCACTCGGATGTAAGCGAGGCCCTAGCGCGGAGCCTGAGCCAGCCTCACTGACGCTGAACTCAACTTTGTGCAGACTGCAGACAGTGACTGCAATGCAGAGCTCAGCTCATGCGCTGGAACTTTACTTACAGCGGGTCAGCACATTTACATACACCGTGGGCCGAACAGGGCCACGCCCATGAACCAGAATCCAATTACTTTACCCGCTTTCACGTAAAAATATTTCTATTCACATATTTTTGCAAATAATGACCCCGCCATTAAGGAGCATGTACAATCTGAATGCCTTCAGGCATGGATGATACATGCTTTTACCAAACTCAATGACACTCGGACCTCTGACTCTGAACCGGAAGCATACACAGCTCACGTATCTCTATTCATGTGTTAGTCCATTAGCTACACAAGCCATCTTGCACTCCATAGTTTTAATACCTATCGTTTTAAGAGGAACTGGGTCAATTCATAGACAAGACGTGAATCACGGATTTTTCATCATATCTCTTTGATCCAGACCAAGAGGGAAAAGGGGGAACAGAGGATGAGGAAGCAAGGAAAACAGTGAGAATGGGAGAA
Source organism: Triturus cristatus (assembly GCF_964204655.1). NCBI lineage: Eukaryota > Metazoa > Chordata > Amphibia > Caudata > Salamandridae > Triturus > Triturus cristatus. Next base: position 1,181,193,381 of record NC_140584.1, on the reverse strand, counting down.
AACATTGATGAAAAATGACCTGCATGATTGAGATAAAGAGTCAAAGTGCGGAGTGGTGGTCGAAAGACTATGCAGGGGGAATCAAGACTAAACTAGACAGGTAGGCTGCTAAGAAAAACTTTGGGATCCTGCACATACCTTACACAAATTAAAGGCTGGTTATTAACATTTACTAGTTGCTATGTCACCATACTAAAACACTTTGATACTCTTACGGAACTCCGTGTAAGGCAAGAAGTAAATAAAGTGCTTGCTCTTATACTTTTAAATATGGCAGGTTTTCTCTCGCTCAGCTGACGCACGCTGAACTCGTTTAAAAACACAGTTCATCTTTAGAAATGCTAGTAAGAAGCAGTATCCTGCAATAGATCCTAAACCAGAAGGGCAGCAATTCTAAACCATCAGGTAAAAGCCCCAGAGCAGTATTAGCCATTCTGTTTTCTTGCTTAGTCTTTTCTGTTTGTCTGCCTATATCCCCCCACCCCGAGTATGCCCTTGTTTTTGCCCTCTGCAATCTCACCCTGCCCTCTTCTCCAAGGAACCCGTCCTCCCCCTCCCAGGTACCCGCCCTTCCCCTCAGTCTGCTCGATTTAACCAAAGCCTGCCCTTTCTCTGCAGCCAGCCCCTGCCCCTTCCCCTTCAAGTCTGTTTGTAACAACGTTCTTCTTAGCCCGTCAACTTTTACCCATCCAGCAAGTCCTCCCTTGAGTCTTGTCCGCTTTCAGTTTGCCCATATTCCAGTCTGCCCACTTACATATCAGCTTTAATATATATGCCTTTCTCACACTACCCATTATTCCCAGTCTGTCCATTCTCCCTTTATTTCGACCACTACTATAACCTAATCCTGCCCTCATATGACTTGAGGGTTACCTAATATAGTCATCCGTTTAATAATGTGAACATGTGTTATTAGGCTGGCAGTAGTCCGGGTGAATAGACACTTGGCTTTTGTTGTGCATGGAAGGATGCGTAGCACAATAGTGACGGTCCTGGGCTCGTGGTAAATGCTGGTGTGTGAAGGCAGGGCACCCCTTGACACGCCTGTGGTTTGTTCCTGCAACAATGTCACATCCATGAACCTTCTATACCTGGCACTGCACAGCTTCTCTTTGCAAGTTCAAAAGTGACCCAATGTGCAAACATGGGCTGCCTTTTTAGCTATCTAATTCACTAATGGGGCCCGGTTCCACTTTTATTTTGGTACCCTTTAACCTTTGCTCTCCCCAGGCCACCTCTGATAGGGCAGAGCAGGTACACACATCCCTGTGAGGGCCTTGCATTCACCCCACCGGGCTCAGTGTCCGGAGAGTCAGCTGTTCTGTACTCTCCCCTGGCGCCAACACAAGCAGAGCTGGATCTCCCTCCCCACAGGGGGAGGGGCGCAGGTTACACGAGAGACCGCTCGTATGCAGAGAACACACGAAATAGAATCGTTAAACGTGACCCGTCAAGCAAAAGAAAATGTATTGGCTGTGGTTGAAAAAATGTGATTAGTTAAATAATAATACAGAAACCCAATGGAAAAAAATTTGATCAAAGAAACGACCGTATTCTACCGGTTGGCTGCTGTCTCAGTGACGGTGCTGGAGGCTGTGGTAATGCTAACGGGTTCACCCATGGTGAGGAATGACACGAGTGGCACAGCTGCTCTCGCTGGCGCTTTTAGTACAAGTTGCACAGAGCAACAAGTGGCGCATGCCCAATCCTTCACTTCCTATCGGCAGACATGCGCAGTACAGCACTTCCTGGTTCGAACATGCACAACATCAGAACTGCGTAAACGGAGAGCATGTAATTCCGACGTTGAATCCTTGACGTAAGCGGAGGGCCCCTCCTTTGATCCCCCAGTGACCCACTTAAAGCACCGTCTACACAGGAATCTGACCCGTCCCTGCTGCTGGGTGCAGTCTTGGCAGCTGCGGGCGCTTCATGGGAAGTTATAAATACTAGTGAAAAGTAAATTCAGGATCGCCCTTTTCTTTTAACAACCACAGAAAGCGAACAGCATAGTTCTCCAAGAGGAAAGGGTATGTGTTAAGAAGCATGGGGGAGGGGGGACTGTCAAAAGGCCAGAGTCGGTGCCCGTGTAGATAAAAGTTATGCTCAGGGGCCGTGGCGGCACACAGTAATAACAAGCTGTCGCCATTGCCTGAATGAGAAAAAAAAGTGCTCACCGACTAATTGAAGGAGTCAGTGTAACGCCGTAAGTAAACGATCCAGTCCTGATGGGCGGTCCAAAAAGGAGACAGGGCGGTAACAAGGAGGGACTAAAAAGCCTCATTATCAATTGGAAGCCAGCATTTAGCATGGACAATGACACCAGCCAATGAAAAATATGGGCGGGCTTCCACACCACATCCAAAAAATGCCCTAATACAGCATGCCTGGCAAAGCGAGCAGCACATGCGCTGCAACGCTAGTCGAGACCTACAAATTGTATTGGGACTGCCTGGCAGGCCTCTTCACTGTGTATTTACTTATCGTTTGTGCAAAACTGCATGTAGGACCAGGGGTCACCAGGCCCTATGGGGGTAGCGTGGCGCGAGCAGGTAGGCATCCAAGGGCTTACGTGTAAAGTGACCATACAGCACACACATCCACTGAGACAGGAAACACATGCAATAATTGACACCACACAGTAGTTTGAATAAAACCAATCAGTTTTATCTAGATCAACCTTAAGATCAAAAGCATTTCATTAGGAATAGATTAGCAGTTCATTCCACTATCAAAACCTGACATTGAATCATAGCGCGACACATGGTGATCCCGGGGAGCGTCAAACACAGCGTTTACGCAAAGCGCTGCACATGGCAATTCAATAGCGCTTTTAAAACATGGCATTTAAAATAGCGCTGCACATAGCAAGGCAATAGCGCATTAAAAACATGGCATTTGATATAGCGCTGCACATAGCAAGGCAATAGCGCTTTAAAACATGGCATTTGACATAGCGCTGCACATAGCAAATCAATAGCGCTTTAAAACATGGCATTTGACATAGCGCTGCACATAGCAAATCAATAGCGCTTTAAAACATGGCAGTTGACATAGCGCTGCACATAGCAAATCAATAGCGCTTTAAAACATGGCATTTGACATAGCGCTGCACATAGCAAATCAATAGCGCTTTAAACCATGGCATTTGACATAGCGTTTCAGTTCTGGCCTTTACTTGTGGGTGTTAACCCTGGTCCCTTCTTCCAGTGAGGCACCTAGTGAATGGGGCCGTGGCCCAGTTCAGTCACGCTCCGTTGCAGTGGGGGCCTCACGATAGATCTCCCCGGGGGAGGGGCGTGCTCCGGGCCTCGTGGGCCTCCCGCCCTCCTACCCGGAGATTACCTGTGTCTTCGACCTTCTCTCGGCCCTTGCGCCGGGTTCTCCGTTGGGAGGGATCCCTCCTCCTCACGAGCCTCTCGCTAGTCCACACTCTGACCGGCGGGGACCTCGCGGCGGAATCTCCGGCCTCCCGGCGATGTCCGGGCCGAGGGCCTCCCCAGCAGCGGTGGGCCGGCGAGGTGGTTGGGGTCGAGGTAAGGGGCTCCCGGCCGTGTCAGACGTGGCCTGGGAGCGCCGCGGTGATTGAAGACGGCTCCGGGGGACTCCCTGCAGGCTTCAGAGGCCCGCAGCCACCAATGACCGCGCGGTCTGCGAGGGCGCGGCCCGCTCAACGAATGGCGCAACGGCGGGGGCGGCGTTTGGCAGTCCGCCCCCATCAGGTGACTGGAGTCTTTGGCTTTGGGCCTACGCGGCCTCTACAAGACGTCTCGGCCTAACGAGGCCTTTGCTACTTTCCGGCGGCCTTCTCCACCCTGGGGGGCAGCGTTAGCTCGGCCGCGACGGGGGCCCCGGGCTTCTCCGCGGGCCCCGGTGACAGAGGGGGCAATCTTTCCGGCCCCGGGCCGCAGCGGTGAGCGATTTCTTGCGGGCACCCCCACAGCCGGGGGGGGGGGGGGAATTACGGTCTGGCCTGCAGTGTGGGGGCGATTTCGGTGGTCGCTCAGCGGAGGGCCAGCGCGCCAGCCCTGGGCAGGCTAGTTCCGAGGGCCAGGTCCCACGACGGTGAGGCTGTGGTAAAGGGTGGGGGGGATCCCAGGTGGAGCCAGGGAGTGCGGGGGTGTCACAGCGCTGTTACCTGGCTGATCCCCCAGCATTTCTGTGATGATTAAAAGTTCTTCTTCGGCGCTTGTTGATTCCTGCGCCCTTTGGGGTTAGTTTCTCGGGGGGAGGGGGTAGTTTTGAGTTGGTGCTTGACAAGAGCCCTTAGTCAGGCTTGGTAGGTTGCCCCTGGGTTCCCCTCCCGCTGGGCCAGATCAGTGGGATAGTTCAGGATCCCTCACTCAACTTAAAAGGCAGCACCTAAGCCCTGTCACTTTCAGTGGCATAGGTCCCTGACTAGGCCCTACCGCCTAAAACTCCTGCGTAGGTTCCCCCAGGTCTGCGTCGCCCCAACTGACTAAAAATGTTCCCTCCTTTCCTTAAGTAGCCCTAGGTCAGGTGACCACCCTCTAAGGCGGCAAAAGTAAACCCTAGCCTTCTTCTAGAAGGTTCCAGCAAGTTCCAGGAGCTTCCCCACTCTAGCTATAGGACAAAAAGGCGGGCTGGTGTCGCAACATTGTTGTAGGGTCCCCGCCAGCTCCTGGCTACTAGGGTGCTACTAAAAAGGCCACTTCGCAGTAGCAGGGGCCTGTGGCAGCCATCTTGGGGGAAGAGAGCACCTGCACCTTAACACTGATTAGCAGTGGAAAGGCGCTCGGAGACCTAAGGCCAACGAAAAAGAGGGTGGAAAAAATGAGGCAAGGGCAAAAATACAGGGAAAGACCACCCTAGGACTGACAGGTCTAACACTACAATAATGTCGTCTGGCCCTTCCTATTCAGAGAGCCGGGCACGCACGTCTGACACCTATTTCCCGAATTTGGCCAATTCAGGTGATGCAGTGCAAGGGAACAAGGCGAATACTGCTTCCTTGCATGTCCGAACCCCTTTTGAGAGAGAGACATTGGTTTTAATGGCTTCCGGTGTGGCAGTAGCAGGCCTGGACAACAACACACCCGATGCAGCAGGGACTCCTTTGTCTACTTGCAAATTCTGCATTTGGTAATGGAGGTGATAGATTTCCATCCAGGGCTTGGTTCAGATATAGCTGTATTTTATGCTTCTTACATGATGTAGTGCAATCCTTTATTTATAGCCTCCCATTAAAAGGTAACATTCCAGATTCCTTCCATTAAAGAGTTTATTGGCACCCAAGCAGCCTTGATGCTGCTGATTACCCACTTGCAGATGGCAGGCACCCTGGAGAGAAGCTTGCTCCTTCTTTCACTGTCTCTCACATCACAGAAGAGGAGTCTTTTTCCCCTTTTGACATCTGCCACCTCAGCCGTTCAGGAACGGTGTATTTTTAATAAAAAAGTAATGGAACTGTTCTGAGCAAATCAATAAAGCTTGGGAGCGTCGTTCCCTGTCCACTTCCATCTCTGCATTATTGCACTAGTCGGCCTGACCCAGCTGATGAAATGACAATGGCTTGTTACAGTAAAGCACAAAACTGAAAACATGGCCCCACATTCACAAAACAATTAGCAAGGCCACGCTTGTAGATTTACTCCAACATTTGGGTGTAGAGGTATGATTTTTTAGGAATTCTGAAAGGGTTCCAGGAGTATTTCTGGGGAGATGAGGAAGAGGCGTATTGGCGCACAAGTTTTTCCTCTTCCATGGATTCCTCTTGTGAAACCTCATCCCCACACCAATGTTGAGGGTGTACCATTCCCATTTCTACCCGGTTAGGAATGTTCCCCTGTCCTACGCAGGCAGTATGTGTTCAGCATACCAAGGGCATCCGCAAGTTTGTGGATTCCTACAAATTCCTGAGCTTGTGTATGCTCACCAAATTAACATTCTCTTGACTCATTTGAAAGCATTTTCCGTGCCAGCGGGAGCAGATTTACTCACATCTACACCACATTGCTGTCATATTACTTGTCAATACATGCATTTATTTATGAGTGCAGGCTACAATTTACAGTCGTAGATACTGGCGTCCTTGCACATAGGTTGAAGTTTCAATTCTAGCTCATGGTGTCTTTTAGAAATGTAACATTATTGTTTTTTAGGTCGAGCCTGAGCCAGCGTGCATGCGTTGCTCTGGTGATGTGCTGTAGTGGAGCCCCGCCCACTCTCTGTCCATATTTGCCATTGACTTGTGTCATTGTCTGCACTAAATGCTGGCTTCTGATTCGAAAATAGGCTTTTTAGTCCTTCCTTAGTACCGCCTCCTCTTCATTTGTCACCTCCCATGGCGACTGGCCCCTTTACTTCGGTTGTTACACACTACGTGTTATTTGGACTATGAGCACTATTTTCTTTATCCAGTTTTTCTTACTGCAGGCACGACGTGCTTTGGTGCCTTCTTCACAACCCCGCCCTCCCTCCCGTTGTGCATGCCTTCTCCTTGTTCTTCTAGAATTCGGTTTCTGTGTGAACAGAACCGCGTATTTCATACAATATAATTTGTTTATACTGCCTATTATAGCAATTCTACCCTTTATGGTATTGTCTGCAAACAGGGTCTTTGCGTACCGAATGTTGGGCTGTAAAAGTCATTTGTTTTCTAAACAAATTCATGCAAACGAAAAAAAACTCTTAGTAAGAGGGCCCCCTCCTTGACGGCGTGCTTTTGTTTATAAACAATGCAACTCTTCTTCTATGTCTATGGGCCAGAGGTCACGTACGTCAGAGACTCGCAAATGCTGAGCAGCTCTTAGTTATCTTGTCGACCATTATTATAATTATTTATAGTTGCTTAGCTCACGGTGTAAAGTTCTTCTAACGGTACGTTTGTACTGTAATACAAAGTAGAATTACACTATTGCCAAAGGTTTGTTTCTATGACATTGCTATCTTTTTTTAACTTTTGCCTGCTATTTGGATTTGTTACGACTCAAGTTAATGTAACTGCTTTAAATTAAATTCTTAAATATCTTGATTATGCGTAAGAGGAAAATTACATTAGGAAATGAGTTCATTGTGACTTAGTCCCGCTTCCTATCACTGTTTACTACTGTGATGGTTATAGTATGTAGTTACTGTATAATTAATACTGTATTTAGCTTGTTGTCATTATTGCTGTTATTACATTCTTTGTTTCTCTCGCGCATGGAGTGTGCATGCCCGAAGGTTCGATCGGTAGCTGTCAGTTGCTGTCCGAGCCTCTGAGGGCGGACTGTTTGTCTAGAATGTTAATGTAAAATGAGGATGATATTGAGGAGGAAGAGGTCGAATGTGTTGCTGTGCTTGATGCAATTGAAAACTGTAATTCAGTTATTTCTGAATCTGAATGGAAAGATGCATGTGCTAATGATGATGTTTTAGCTAAAGTCATAGAATTTTCTTTGTCTAAATGGCCTGATACCAGAAATGTATCTGGTGAGTTAAGGAATCTTTCTTTAGTTGCTGATGAGTTATCTGTCAAGGACGGTTTGATTTTAAGAGGTGATAAATTTATTACACCTACTGTTTTAAGAAATGCATTAATCAAAATTGCTCACGAGGGACATCTAGGAGTGGCAAAAACATGTATGAGAATCAAGTTACATTATTGGTGGCCTTTGTTGGATGCCCAGGTAAGAAGTTTGGTGGATGGATGCGATGAATGTTTACTATCGGATAAACACTGGAAACGTCCTAAGATTCCGCTTCACCCTACTGATTTTCCAGAAAAAGCTTGGGAAAAAGTAGGTTTGGATTTTTCTGGACCGTATAATGTTCTTAATGAGTCTTCGAGATTTTTGATTCTAGCAGTGGATTACCACTCTAAGTGGATTTACTATACATTTGTAGATACTCCCACCACAGACACCACAATTACTTTTCTGAACAAAGTGTTTGTTTTAGAGGAAGCCCCTAAATCTCTGGTTACTGATAACGGTACTCACTTTGTGTCTGAGAAGATGTGCTCATTTTTGAAAAATCATGATATCAAACACTTGAGAGTAGCCAGATATTGGCCTACTTCTAATAGATCAGTAGAAAGAGGTAATCAAGTTCTTAAAGAGGAGATTCAGACAGCACTAGCTGCTGGTCTTGATGTGAAATCATTTATGGAAAAAAAGTGTGGAATTACAACACTTCTCCACACTGTACGGCAGGACTCTCTCCTTCCGAGCTTTTGAGGGGCAGAAAGGCTAAAACTAATTTGCTTCCGTCTTGGTTAGAAAGTAATAAACTAACATTTGTTTCTGAGAACAAGGATTTGAGAGAGAATGTGAAACTAAGTCAGGAGAAAATGAAAGAAAAATGTGATGGAAGGTGTCCTGTGTCCATTGTTGAAATTAAGGTGGGTGACTGGGTTTTATTTAAAAAGCCATTTAAAGTTTAAAAAAAAGGCGAGTCCATCTTTTCAAATCCAGTCCTTGTTTGTAAAGTCAGTAAGGGTGCAGCCTTCCTTCAAGATAAAGGCTGGTGGAATAAAAGACAATTAATTAAAGTGATTAAAAATCAATCTGAAGTGATCAGAAACAAGAAAGCCTCTTTGATAGAGGAGGAGCTTGATTGGTTCTATTGGTTAAATAATGGTGAAAGTCAAACATCTTTAAAGAATCAAACACTGTTGCATGAAATTCCATCGTCAAGTAATGAAATAGAATGTGATGGAGGTAATTCTCGGGGTTGTCATGTAAGAAAGCTACCTTCGAGGTTCAAGGATTTTGTTACTTATCAACACTGAAATGGTAAATGAAAATGTTGTTGTTGGTGATATTAGTTTTGTTGATATTTAATTTTTTGTTTATTTAAGGGGGAGGTGATGTGATGGTTATAGTATGTAGTTACTATATAAGCAATACTGTATTTAGCTTGCCATTATTGATGTTATTGCATTCTTTGTTTCTCTCGCGCATGGAGTGTGCATCCCCGGGGGTTCGATCGGTAGCGGTCAGTTGCTGTCCGAGCCTCTGAGGGTACGACGCTCCTGGATGTGGCTGTTGTACTTATTTGAAATAAATCTAATTCCTTACCGGGAAACGCCTTCCTGTCTTTGACCTTCAACATAACAACTACTTTCCAACATGGTCGGTGTATTAGCATTGTGCGACTTCCATAGTGAAACTGTACAGTCTGTTCAGCACTAGTTCCAGTCATTGGCAGGCATGGGGTTCAAGGGTATGCACCGCAGGTCTAGGAGCGCTCCGGCTGCTTCCGGGGCCGAGTAAGGGGTAGTATCACCTCACCCAACATCTCAGCATGGCCCAATTGCCCAGTCATACACAGCGCCAGCGGTCCAGCCAGCGAGTGAGCAGGCATCAGAGATCGAGTGGTAGAGCGCTAAGGAGCCTGACAAGTGGGACTGGCACCGGGCAGGACTGAAGATGGTGTGGGGGCACCCTGCTCCCCCGCAAGGACCCTGAACTAGGCAACAGTGAGTCTGCAGGGGACACTGACGGCCCGAAGAGGAGGGAGAAGAGCCGCAGTTCCTGGACGTAGAGGAGATGAGCAGAGGGGGGGAGTGGTCCTGATGTCAGCTTACAGTCGAAGACACTCAGGTGGGTGGCGAAAGGGGCTGGGCTGTAAGCCCTACAGCACTTTTGAGAAACAAGTAAAGAAGAAGAACAACAGCGCTGGTACAGCTTTGACATACCAATGACAAAGATTACCATCTACCCCCCATATTGATGAGACTCCATCTTCGGACTAGGACACAGGAATAGGTCCAGTGTGTATGGTTTAGCCATGGAACATGTTTGCAACTAATCTTAGGTTTACCACTTCACCTAAATCTGCAGGAAATGAACACTGTATTTTAAAGATGGCCAAAGGATGCCACACAATGGTGTTTCCTTGGACAGGGCCATCCCTAGACCTTGCCATTGGAACACAATTGCTTCCCCAATTGTGTTTAGTAGAAATTGTGAAACTAGGAGGTACTGTTTTTACCCTCACTATCCTATTTGATCAAATTGTGTGCTCTTGGGCAATCACTTTTTGAATGTATTCCTTTTCTCTCTTTTTGGCAAGATTGGAAGTATTCAGAATCAATGTAAACGCTTTTTATATGATTAAGAATGTACTGGAGAAGTGCACATTCCCGTGGTATATTCTGTGCCACTAGAATTATGAGATTGTGCGGCCGCAGCGATTTTTGTATAATTATAGATTTCACGCATTTGCCCATAATCCATCATCTGCTGCATAATCTGCAGATTTTAACGACAAACAAATTGTTTCTAACTCTGACGGTTCGAAAGTTACTCAAACTGCAGTGACACGTGTTGCAGTGCAGTGAAAAGCCCTTTGCAAAACTGGGCTGGTCACCTTTCTGTTGCTTATTGCTATATTTGGGAGTTAAACTGGTACTACTGAGGGACAACCAATGCCCAGACAGTGTTACCAAATTAAAAAAATGATCAAATTGTGAATTAATAGTATTACAAAATGTCACATTATACCTCATAATTTGACTCCTATTGCTGCTTAATGTACTCAGTCCTACACATAATTTGGGTTACTCCAGTCGCATAATTCCGGTGGCCCTGGATATATTCACCCAACTGCAATAGGGTGGTAAGATACATAGCGCCCACTCTACACTATTAATTTTAGGTAATCACAGTTTTTGACAGATGTTTTAAATGAGACACAAGGAGGTAACCTTATTTTCCCAGGATACTAAATTTTGATCATATGGGAAAACAAAAGGTAGAGCACATTTTTACTAGTTTCATAGACTCTAACAAAGATACCAGATCACTTCTTTATAAGACAATACAGGAATGACCAAGGAATGATGCTAGTTTTATTTATTCAAGCAGCTGCCAGAATAGTCTAATTGCAAGACAAATAAACAAGGCAGTATTAAAATCTGTGCATAGCTGTTATGTTAAATGATACTCATTTAGAAGGTCCTGCTCACTTTTAGTAAATTAAGATTATTATTGTATTTCTCTTACTCCTGAAATAATGAATCCGGTCCAGTGCCTTTCAATGGAAAGGGCAGTTCACTTGAAGCTTGCCAGGCTCCTCAAAGGATGAATGTTATGCCATTGTCTGCAATTAAAGTGGCCAAATTCTGTGTGCTTTTCTCACAAACCAAAGACACTAGCCGGATGGCGAAAACTCAACTTCGGGCTAGGAAAGAGCAATGTCCTTGCATGATTCAAGTACATGAAACCATTATTAAAAGCGCCGCGTGTTTCTGTGGCAAATCCAACGATATTCATGAAACGAGGTAAGGCGTGAATATCAAAAGTTGCTAAATAAAAACGCTGAATCACATGGCATAAGTGAAGTAATTTTAGAGTTACTACCAGGCAGAACAAATTTGATATACAGAATACAGTTAACAGGCTAAATGCATGCAAATCATTGTGTCTTGTAGTTCCTCCTAATCAGTAGGATCTGCATGTTTGTAGACAACATAAACCTTGTATGAGGTACCTAGACTAATTCCATGCACCCCGTACTTTATGTTGGCTTAGAGACCAGCTAGCTCACATTGCCACCATACGCTCCCCTAACCCGAGCCGGGAGCGAATGATAACAGATCTAGAAAGTTGTGATGATGGAGGTGTTGCTGTTGTCCTTGCGTTTCATGATCAATAGCTTAAATATAATAGGAAGAAACAAGGACCCCCTGAACAGCAAATAGTTCAATTCCTAGGACAGGGTAATATTGGTATAGTGAAATAAACTCCTAGGCAATCCACATATAATACATGAACATCTATCGTATTCCGTTATAGGGAAACAAGAAAGGAATTTTAACATCAAATCACTATGTGTTATGACATTTATTTTTTCATGTTGTTCATTTGATAAAAAGAAGACATTCATATCACACATTACATACAATTTTAGTAAAAAGAGATGGATCAACAATGATAAAAACCCATACAACATAAAATATAAAATAAGTGGCAGCTTGTTTTGAGTAATCTTAAATATAGCCAGCTCTTCTAAAATAATTTACAAACAAAGGGATTATTTAATTGAGCAAATTCTAGTTTTACAAATTTATTCTTGGGAAGAATGGTTTACCCTCGTCCAGGTAGGTCTAACAGTTCAAGGTTGAGTTTCTCAATGATTTCTAGAATATTGAAAGTATTTTCTATTTTCTACTGTGGAACTGGCATTGATCAATGATATTTTGAGGCCTCTTAGGAAGGGAGTGGTTTCTAGAGTTATACTGCTTACTGTAGGCAAAGGGTGGAAAATCTTGTCTTGATTGGAAGTTGACAAAATCCCTTTTTAAGTCGAGCCTGGGTAGGGCATGCGCTGCTCTGCCAGGCATGCTGTATTGAGGTGTAGATGTCAAGCTCTGCCCACTCTCCACCCAGTTTTTTCATTGGCTTGTGTCATTTTCCATTGCAAACTGTGGCTTTTTATTAGTCAATAGGCTTGGTAGTCCCTGCTTAGTACCACCTTTTCCCATTTTGTAACCTCCCATGAGGATACCCCCTGTTACCTGTGTTGTTGCTCGTGGGCTTTAATTACAGCCTCCGAGCACTGTTTTCCAAAAGAGCTTTGTCCTGCTTGCTCTTGCAATGCAATAGGTCTCACATTTGCAAGAGTTCAAGCTATTGGAAATGTAAATGACAATGCCTTTTATCTGTTTTTAAAAGGACACATAAATAAAATGCATTGTCATTTACAATGTCAATAGCTCAAACTCTCGTAAATGTGAGATCTATTGCATTGCCAATGCTTGGTATAACGTGCTAACCACCTGTGAGGGTATCTAAGCGCTCTGTAGCAGGTGTGTGGGGCCAGCCCTAGAGCGCTTACTCGAAAAGCCTGGTCTTCAGCTTCTTGCAGATGTCAACAGGAGAGGCAATGAAGTTAGTTGGCACCCAACGTGTCAATGAATGCTTAATGTATTTGCAGCTTAGGAAGGGCTGCTGCTACCTGCTTTTAGATTTAGTGCTTGCAAATGGTGTAACACCCCAGGCCTTCAGCGATATGTCTGCTTCTTATTGCTTCTCTGTGAGCAGATCATGTGTAGCTCTGCTGTGCCATCTCTTTGTGTGCAAGGATGTTGTGTGGCATGCGGTGCCAGTGGTCCTAACACTAGTAGGGTTATGGGTGGGACCTAAAAGTGGGGACTTGTAGCCCTGTGTTGGGGATGTATGGTTCTCCAGTATTGGGGTGTCTTTCATAGATTCACATGCTTGAATATTCCCCGTCGTCGGAGTGGGAGTCCCACGGTAAATAATATAGCAATATATACAGCCATAATATATATATATATATATATATATTATTTTTTTAAAGGATTTTTTATTTACTCAAATAATATCTTTTAATGTTCTCCCGCTTTTACTGATTATAGGGGTTCAATACATTAATTTTACATTTTAATTATTGTATTTCATTATTTTATATTCATTGTTCTAGCCTGTTTGGTTCATGATTGATAGCATGGATTATATCTCTTTCTCAATACTACTGACTCGACCTGTAATGATTTTAGCTAATAGGATGTTTTCTACCTCTATTACATGGTTGGTAGTTTTGGCGGCACTCTCTGCTATTTAAACTCTATGACCCTTGTACATGTCATGTGATCAAGACCGGTTCTCCGGTCGAAACGCGTCATGCTGTCGTGTGAAAAATAAAGCACTTTACCTTATAGCCACGGAGTGGTCTGTTCCTGCTGCTTGTATCATTGGGCATTCTGAAGGGCTTTGGAAACCATATATATATATATATACATATACATAAGTAATCATATAAAAACAGAGATATAAGTAAGTGATAACATCAAGAATGTCCCTATATGAAATCTCCATAGAGATACATGGAAAGAGAAAAAAGACATTCGATGTCTATCTCTGTCATTATGTTAGTCCAAACTATGGCCAATCAGGCGCCAGCTCCTCTCTAGAACCTTCTCCTCAGAGCTCCTCACCTCAGATTTTCTACCGCACGTCGTGTGAAAGGGAGTCTCCCTGAGCTCTGCTCAGTTTTTTCTCTTCAGGATGACTTCAAGTAAGAAGTCTTTGTTTAGGCCTTGTTCTTTTGTGGAAAGCTACGTTATTCCCAGAAGATCCACACAGTAAGTGTATTTACTGTCTTTACCCTAACCATGAAGTGGGTGAATGTAAATTATGTAGAATTTTTCTACAAAAACTCTGAAAGACAGGGAAGGCCGTCTCTTGTTGTGGCTCCAGAGACTTAAGGATAAAGATGAAGTAATTTTCTGAGGTAGAAAACTTTACTTCTGGCCGTTCCCACACAGCCTCAAAACGCAGTAGTGTACAGGAGTTACCTACTCCTTTCCTTAAAAGAAGAAAATGTCTTTGACTATGACATCTGCCACTTCTTCTTCTTTGAATACTGCTGTGTCGCCCACGAGACATAGTTCTCAGGCTAGTGAGGTTTTCAACTTTCCAGTTTTTTTTCAACAAAAAAAAAAAAAAATGGCTTCATTGTCTACGATGGCTCCGTCTACGATGGCTCCGTCGACGATGGCTCCGTCGACGATGGCTCCGTCGACGATGGCTCCGTCGACGATGGCTCCGTCGACGATGGCTCCGTCGACGATGATTCCGTCGACGATGATTCCGTCGACGATGATTCCGTCGACGATGAGACGATGATTCCGTCGACGATGATTCCGTCGACGATGGCTCCGTCTACGGTGGTTCCGTCTACGGTGGTTCCGTCTACGGTGGTTCCGTCTACGGTGGTTCCGTCGACGATGGTTCTGTCGGCAATGAATCTTTCGATGGTGGTTCCGTCGACGATGGTTACGTCGACGATTCCGTCTACAAAGATCTCTTCAATAGCCTTCTATGCCTCAGAGCCCGTCGACTGCAGTCTCATCGGTGAAAATAAGGGGTTTAAAAAAGACGACTTCTGCACAGAGGTCATTAAAAATCCAAATCTCTTCCACATATACAGCGACTACTTCGTCCTTTGCTGCTGTTCCTTTAATACCATTACCACCGAGTACTTGACAAGATATGTCGGGTGAGGTTATTTCGGTGGAGGATTCCCGCCTTCCTTCACTATTGTTTTACCACTGACTCAGATCAAGATTCAGAAGAAAGTTTAGCTGAATCGGTTGTGACGGCACACAGTCCCTTAGATTTAGTAATAAGATGCCAGGAAGATAATAGTGATGAACAATTTTATCAGGAAGAAATTCCTACGGAAGACAAACTGCGACGCTACCATTGTCACTGATAACTATTCTGCAACTCATGTTGGACGACTATAATCAGCGTTTTTTCCTTTATCACCACAAGTGTCTGTGGTTCCGCTTACTCAAGTGGTGCCAACAACTATATCGGAACCGGTACCGGCTCCAATACTTTCTGTGGTAATACCTACAGTACCGCTGAGACATTCTTCAACTCGGACAGTACCTCCTCATGATACTGAAGAAGAAGAAGAAATTCCGCAGGACAGGGAGGATGGTGAGATTCTCGATGATGGTGGCGATGATGATGATGATGATGATGATGATTGTATGGCGGAGTGGGATAACTATCATGCCCAAACACCATCTCCCTCTCCGGTGCTACCTGGTGACTCACCATCTGTTGATATGCAAGTTCCACCAGTTAAGGGATAGGACAGCACTAACGTTCAAATTAACGAAGGATTATTTCCTGTACGATTTCAAAAATCAGCCTGTTAAACAAACACATACAATTCCTATAATCGAATTTATTGGAGAGGAAGGCAAAGAGATTATGAAGGCCTCATAGTCTTCCGGCACGGGTGCCTAGATTGGAGAAAAAGTACAAATCACCATTAGGAGCACCAGCGTGCCTCACTGGTCAAGCGAAGCCAGATTCTGTAGTTACACAGGCAGCGCAACGCCGGGCTAGAAACCCTGCATCTACGATCACTGCACCACCTGATCGTGGTGGATGTCGTTTGGATGCCATAGGGTGAAAATTCTCTTCGATGGCTTCCACCATGGTGAGAGCGGCTAATGCTTTAGCCATCCTGGGTCGTTAGGACCGTCAAGTATGGGCGGATATGTCAACACTAGTTGAGCAACTGCCGGAACCGTCAAAGACCATGGCATATGACAAAAGTTTTATTCGGAGATCAGGTGGTTGAAGCTCTCCAATCGATAAAGAAAGATACAGATACTGCTCGCTCTCTGGGCACATTGCAATTTTGAAAACAGCCCTTTCGGGGTGCACGCGGACGCGGCACTCCCTCTAATTTTCGAAGAAGAATCAATCAATATCGACCTTATAACCAGGGTTCAAACCGATATTCCTCTAACCAACAGCAAACTTCTCGACAGCAGTCTTCCAAGACTTACAGAGGAAAATCCTCTTACATGGGTTACACTTCTAAGAGACATGACTTCCATCAGTCCCAGAAAATTGGAGGTCGAATCTATCGGTACTATTTTCAATGGTCCTCCATACAAGGAACCGTTGGGTTTTGGAAATTATAGAAAGAGGTCACACTTTGGAGTTCATCAAATTCCCTCCACCCACACCACCTACCGGACTACCACCGGCTCATATCAAAGAACTGTTACAACAAGTTCAATTTCTATAACACAAGGGAGCCATAGGAGTAGTACCAAGATCTCAAAAGAGGGAAAGGATTTATTCCCGATTCTTCCTTATCACCAAAAGGAAGGGGGAATGGAAGCCCATTCTAGATCTGAGGGCTCTCAGCAGGTATCTAAAGAAACAATCTTTTCGTAGGCGAACGCTTGTAGAGATCTTGCGATTATTTTCACAAGGAGATTTAATGGAAACAATCGACCTCCAAGATGCATATTTACATATCTCCATACTACGACAACATCGGAAATTTCTTCGTTTTCGAGTGGGTCGAGAGGATTTTCCAGTTCAAAGTATTACCATTCGGACTACGCTCGGCCCCTCGAATGTTTACAAGGGTGCTAGCCCCTGTGGTAGCGTCCTACGTTCCAGGGTGTTCAGATTTTTCCATTTCTGGACGACTATCTCCTAAAATCACAATCGAAAGTTCAACTTCTACAACACACACATCTTTGACAGGAGGTGTTCTCACGCCTTAGGGCTCTCCATAAATACCACAAAGTCCCATCTACAGCCTTCTCATCGCACGGATTTTCTGGGAGCAACTGACAGTGTCAGCAAGGGCACTTCTCTCCCAAGACCGTTTTAAAAAAAAAAAAAAAAACTGGTAACCCTTATCAGATCAAAAAGATCCGTTTCTGTAAGAATATTGAAGTCCTTTCTGAAAATGGCGTCATCATGCATTGATCCCTCATTACAGATTACAGACACGCTCCATCCAAGGAGTACTGGATGTCCAAGAACGCCAGGTTACAGGTTCTTTAAACGATGTTGTAAACGTCACAGATCGGATGAGGTTGGCGCAAAGGTGGTGGACACAACCGTTAAATCTAACGGAAGGCATTTCTTTTCTGACAATGGTACCAGACATGACAATAACAGACGCCTCTCTGGAAGGATGGGGTGCTAATTTGGAGGATTTATCAATAAAAGGAAAATGGTCAATATGTCAAAAAACCTGCCACGTCAACAGGTTGGAACTCATGGCTATATATTTCTGGCTCTCAAAGCTTTTCATCCTTTAATCCAAGGAGAATCAGTCCTGATACAGACAGACAATACAACCTGCATGCACTATATAAACAAGCAGGGCGGAACAAAATCTCAAACTGTCTCGACTAGCTCAGTCGATTTGGGAATGGTCTGTCAACCATCGCATCACGATTGCAGCAGTTCATCGACCGGGGGTATCCAATATCCTGGCGGATTCCCTGAACAGGTCCTCCTCATCGACCCACGAATGGGAGTTGCATCAACCAACTCTAGAGAGGATATTTCAACGATGGGGTCGCCCACAGCTGGATCTCTTTGCCACACTAGAGAACCGGAAATGCCGAGATTACGCAAGCTGGCATCCATACAAAGGATCTCTGGGCAATGCCTTTTTGATGAACTGGTACAATCTGTTTGACTACGTTTTTCTTCCCCCCAATCCCACTCATACCTCGGGTTTCTGTGGAAGATGCGGAGGCAACCTTGCCATCTACTTCTATAGCCTCCCGTTGGCCTCGACAGGCATGGTTCTCAGAACTACTCCTACTGTCTCAATGCGAACCAATCCTTCTACATCCTCGTGCAGATCTCTGACGATGGACAAGAAAAAAAAAAAAAAAAAAAAATTGTCATCCGAATCCCTCCTCACTGAGCTTATCAGCTTGGAACCTGAGCACTGTGAATTTTACCCATTTAGACATTCCACAGGACTGTAGAGACATTTTGGCTCAGGCGAGGGCTCTTTCTACGGTGAAAACGTACAAATTAAAGTGGAAAAGGTTCTCCACTGGTGTGCATCTATTGGGGTGCACCCGTTTTCACTCCAATCCAGAACAATTGTTACCGTTTTTTCTTGCATTTCGCTAACTCCGGATTCTCTCGTGCAACCTTTAGGGGTTTTTTCTGGCGGCAATTTCCCGTTTCCGTCAGGATGGTTCAACTTCCCTTTGTTCTTCAAGGATTATCCATCAATTCTTCTAGGGGTTATTTTGCAATTTCCTCCTGTTAGACGCCCTCCTCCATTGTGGCATCTGAACATCGTATTGGCTCAACTAATGAGACCACCGTACGAACCGATTCACAAGGTCGAGTTGAAGTATCTAACATGTAAGGTGGCTCTTCTTCGGGCGCTAACGTCTTCACGTCGCGTCCGTGACATTCATGCATTTACAATAAATCCACCTTTTTCCTACAGTTCAAACCAGATTCTGTGGTATTGCGTACAAATCCAACTTTCTTGCCGAAGGTGCCTTCAGACTTTCATATTAATGAACCAGTGATTTTAAGAACTTTCTTTGCTAATCCGCAAACTCCTGCGGAGCAGAGATTACATTCCCTGGATGTGTAACGATGTTTAACATTCTACATCAGCAGAACGGCTGCTTTACGAAAGACTGATCAACTATTCATAGCGTTTGGACGCTTTCACAAGGGTCGTCCAGTGACGAAACCAACTATTGCACGTTGAGTTTCAGCTGCCATCGTCTTCTGCCATAAAAAGGCAAACAAGCCATTGCAGTCACCAGTGAGGGCTCACTCCACCAGAGCAATGTCTTCCTCAACTGCTTTATTTGCTGGAGTGTCTTTGCATCAGATCTGCAGAGCAGCTACGTGGTCGAGCAGACACACGTTTACAAGACACTATTGCTTGACAATCTTTAAACGAGGAGTATGCTGCAGTTGGGCAGGCAGTGCTTCGCAATCTTTTTAAATAAGATGAGCCTCTTCCATATTGTTTCCATTTATAATTGACATAATGATGCATTTATACTGTTACAGTTATTCAGTACTGTCATATGCATAAGAAGATTGATTGTCATTACAATTTCGAAGCTGTGTGATCATGGAAACAATGATGATTGTTACTGCTAGCTATTCTATATTCAAGCATGTGAATCTATGAAAGACACCCCAATACTGGAGAAGAACAATTGTTACTTACCTGTAAACAGGTGGTTCTCCAGTATTGGTGTCTTTCATAGATTCACATGCGACCCTCCCTCCTCCCTTCAGAGGCTCTCTTCTCCTCATACACTCTAAAAGTCACTTTGGTGCTACGAAAATCTGAGGTGAGGAGCTCTGAGGAGAAGGTTCTAGAGAGGAGCTGGCGCCTGATTGGCCGTAGTTTGGACTAACATAATGACAGAGATAGACAGCGAATGTCTTTTTTCTCTTTCCATGTATCTCTATGGAGATTTCATATAGGGACATTCTTGATGTTATCACTTACTTATATCTCTGTTTTTATATGATTACTTATGTATATGTATATATATATATATTATGGCTGTATATATTGCTATATTATTTACCGTGGGACTCCCACTCCGACGACGGGGAATATTCAAGCATGTGAATCTATGAAAGACACCAATACTGGAGAACCACCTGTTTACAGGTAAGTAACAATTGTTCATGTGTCTTGGTTTGACTACCCCAGGAATGCTTCACAGTGATGACGAGGTGATCAAGGGCTTGCACCACGGAGGTGTGTTGTGACGCTTCAGCCTTGTAAAACTGCTTGAACCATGTATGTTGGAATAGGCAATGGAATGGTCATTCATACCCAACAACTTACACTCTACATGCCTCATGAGAGTTAGGTCAAGTTGGACTCCAAGTACTGCAGTCGGATGGCCGGTCAGTGAAGTGTGGCATTCCATCTTGGCATGCAAGCTGTACCATGTGCACCGTTGGGGCACCTGGGCACTTGAGTTTTGTGAAGCTGTGGTATTTTTTTTTCACCTCATATTTTGAGTTGTGGGGCTACACTGACTCAAAGTTGGACTGGTGTCAACAAGTTGCGAAAACAAAATCTTTTTTGGAGCTCTAGCCATGATTGTGTTGCTCATGGTTGTGTATTGTGTTAGTATTTACCTGATATCTTGAGACTTAATCATAAGTGAATACATGCGGTAACTTGTTGAGTGCATTGAATACCCGAAGGCGTCTTGATGCTATAAGTGACTAGGTCAGATGGCCCTAACACTTCTATTGTCGTAAGACTCACTAGATGCTGGTAGAGAAGTAGCAGATTTCAGGCCCCGGGGAGTAGAGACCAGTTCATGCCTTTTAAGTAATAAAGCTCCTGCCTCCCCAAGAGGATCGTTTTAAGGGAGGAACAACCAGATTACTGGCGGTGATGGAACAGAAAGCCCTGCCAGGCCAATACCATCTAAAACTCTCCATCCGTGAAGTGCCTTGAAGGCGATGCATAGGGCTTTAAATACTATACGCTGCTTCACTGTCAGCCAGTGTAACCGGCTAATGGCTAGTGATGCTGAGTGGAATCTAGGGGCATTCAAGAGCATGCGAGCAGCAGCATTTTGTAGAATTTGAAGTCTATTCAAGGAACCTTTTTGTAGATTTTGATAGAGACCGTTGCAGTAGTCTAATCTAAATAAGACTAATGCAATGACCAAATTCTTCCAAAGATCAAATGGAACAAATTTAACTATTTTCTTGATGACTCGAAGGGCAAAGAAGAAGGAAGATAGGACCTTGTTAACCTGTTCTTCGAAATTACGTTTTTCATCCATCTTCATGCCAAGGTTTCTAACCTTCTTCACGGATGTAGGAAGAATACCCATATCATCAGGCCACCATAAAGGGGACCAGAATGAGGTATTGTTCCCAAATAAGATGACCTCTGTCTTGGATAATTCAGTTTGAGACAATTATTGTCCATCCATTTGCTAACTGCACTCCTGCAGTTCCGAAATAAATCACCCATATTTGAACAGTTCTTAAAAAGCGAAACCACCTACTGTGTATCGTCGGTGAAGGACACTAATGATAGACTAAATGACTCGATGAGGATTGCCAGAGTTGTAAGGTAAAGATTGAACAGGGTCAGGCTCAACGAAGGGCCCTGTGGAACCCTGCAAGGCAATGAAAAGGGCTCGGATTTAAAGGTTGAACTCGATCCACAAGGAACGAGCGCAGCAAAGCCAACTCTACACCTTCAATCCCTAGACTTTGTAGATGGACAATCAGGAGGTCATGATTGACCTATCAAATGCTGCAGACGAGTCTAGTAAGATGAGGGCTGCATTGCCGCCCTTAGCAAATGAAGACTGATTTCCCCCGTGGCCACTATTTGGCACCGATTCGGTGCTGTAACCGCGTCTGAAGCCAAATTGTGTATCATCCAAAAGATGGTTATTCTCTCTAAAGGTGGCCAGTTGCGTATTCATGACCTTTTTCACCAGTTTGGTGAGATAGGGAAGCTGGGAGATAGGATCCAGCAAATTTAAGTCTGGTGTTTATAACAGCCTAATCTACCAGCCACTGTTGCTGCTTTTCTTGGCCAGTCCTGTTTGGGGGGGGGGGGCTAGGGGGTGGGGCGGTGTAGTGAAACTGTCACTCATGCATGTCACTGGAGGGGACCACGCTGTGTGCATGACCATCCTCAATTATCCTGCATCATGCCATTTTGGAGAGGTTCTTTATGAGAGATCTGGCTTCACGGGTCAGGCATACATCCCATTTCTATGTTAACTAGATCCAATAGTTTGATAACTAACCAGCTTCCACTAATCATAAACAAAATGCAGAACTACTGTGTCCAGTATTTCACAGAGCATCATTCTGAAGACCTGATGTGGATCGGACGAATGCTAATGGGTATACAAGATGAGGTGTCCCCTGTGCCAATACCTGAAAAGTACCTAAGATGATAGGTCCTCGTAGATTGACTGCTGCATCGCCTAAACATCCGTAGTAAAGAGTTGGTTTCTTATGCGGCTATTGAGCTTTTCCGGTTTATAGTTTTTGTTCTAGAAACTATCATCACTTTCATTTGAACTGGGATGGCTGCTGATGCTTCCATGTAGAGGGTGACACCCTCATAGGGAGCAACAGACACATCTGGGGAAACAACACCCTCATAGGGAGCAACAGACCCATCTGGGGATACAACACCCTCACAGGGAGCAACAGACACATCTGGGGATACAACACCCTCATAGGGAGCAACAGACCCATCTGGGGATACAACACCCTCATAGGGAGCAACAGACCCATCTGGGGATGCAACACCCTCATAGGGAGCAACAGAACCGCTAGAGGATGTGCCCCTCATTCCCGGAGCCCTCCAATAATGTACACCAGACCCCAAATGACGTAATGACACATGAAGCACAACAATCCCTATCCAAAGATACACAACATTATCTTGACAAGCTGCAATGGACCCTTCTGGGTTACATCACCCTCATTAGGTACAACAAGCTCCGGCTCCAGTTCCAACACCCTTAACATCCTTATAGTGATCGCATATCTATAAAATGCATCGTGAATATTCTGAACTGTGTGGCTGTGGCTGCCGCTGCTCAAATGGATCTGTGTTCCCTGTATCTGTGTCCTTTCCGACTGTCATTGGTTGGTAATTGTGATATGTATTAAATGAATAAAAACTCAGTATATTGTTGAGCCCTGTATAGTAGTTCTTCTCTCAGATACAGCAAGCGTGCTGGAGGTATGCAGTGGGCAAAAGACAGATTGCGCAGTGTGGAGAACTATGGGCCCCCCCTTAATTAAATTGAAGCCGGGGGACTCTCACTTAAGCAATTCCTACTATTTGAAACAATACACAAAGGTTCTAAAAGACGAAACAATAGGCTGGACTCTAGGATACCACTTTGTTTCACTCCTGGCGCACGTTCTCCTTTCATCGGTGCACAGCGCCAACAATCGTCCATACCAGATTGTGTTTGCTGTACTTGAGGTGCTCCTGTGAAGAACTCTCTGGATACCAACTTAACTTTTATCCCCTACATTTAAATTCCTTCAAATTTAACGAGCTTTTAAATGTCTATTCTAGATGTTTCTTCTTCTGTGCATATATACTTTATTAATCTGCTAATATTATTTACATTTCTAACCTGTTGTGCACCTCCTGAGAAGACATAATGGATCCCAGGGCGTCCATGTGCTTAGAACCGCTGGGTTACCAGTGTTACTAGGGAATATTGTGGGATGTGCGAAGGAGTGAAAGAGTGCCATGTGGAGCTATGGAAGGGATTCCAGATCATTGTAATCCCTAGGTAATCTTCTGATTTGCAGACTAGTGCAGCTTGGCAGGAGATGGCCTTGAAGCACAGCTGGTGTGTGGCGGAGAAGGGTGGCAGGGTAGAGGGGCGCATCAGTAATTAATTGACATACCCTCAGTTCTTGGACCATGTCAGTGGGGTAAATGCTTGGAGGCCTATCGCGGGAATAGGGCATTTGCAAAATGCTTTTGGTCTCCAAGGTAGGGTGGGGGTCTAGGTGCATCTTGTGTTGAATGTGGAACGTGGACAGGCGCGAGAAGGTTATTGGGCTCTTCAACTGTGTTGAGACATTGCTGGCTTGTTTAGAGCAGCGGTACATTATACTTTTAGGTTTGAGAGGTTGCAACTGATTTGCATCGTAATATTCGTAAGTGGCTTTTTGATTTATCACACGGAGGGTGGATTTGAAATTTGATGTTTATAGATCGAGCTTTTGTTTTGTTGAGTATAGAGGTCTACCTCAGCTGATGTCATTTGTAAAGACCCCCCTCCTCGCCAAGTGGTACTTGGGACTTTGGCATGAGGGAGCGTTGCTCCCAAGTGAACCCGCTACTTTGATATGTCTCTCTGTCCTGCTTCTCTCACCGTGTAGGTCAGACACTACTTGCATTGTTGGTGGCCTTGGCCACTGGCCAGCCTCACAGCTGGCTCGGTCTTCTCTTCGTCCTGTTGAAGCCCCGCTAAAAAGAGCCTGCGCAGAAACGTCATGTGGCCCACAGATCCCAGGGCAGCCATGCTCTCCCTGGGGAGGTGTCTCGCTTGGAACGTGCCAGGGTCGTCCCTCCGGGCCTTTGTTTTCAGGAGACAAAGGAAGCCCTCTTGCGTTGCTGGAAGTCCAGCGCGGTGGCCCTCTTGACTTCGCTTGTCCGATAACCCCGCGTGGCACCGCCCTGGCCTCGCTCCCGCCTCATCAGGCCTCTGGCCTCCTCTTCACCCTGCCAGATAGGAATGATGGGATTTGAAGCGCTTCCTGGATGTTCCCGTTGATGAGATGTGGGGTTTCCTCCACCGAGGGGCGGGGTTGGATCCCCCCCATACCGGTGAGCTGCTACGCCGCTCTCTTGGTCTCTCATTGTTCTGTTTGTGTACATTCCCGGCCAGTGAGGGCCAGTGTCGTAGGAAGGAGGGGGGCTTTCCTGGCAGCTGTCCCCTGTCCCAGGGCGGGGAATTCAGTGCTTGAGCCAAAAGGAAGAGTTACTTAAGGTAATAAACAGCGACGCATGAGCTAATGGCCTGCTAGCTGCTGTCTCCGCTTACTACACGCTGACCCTGTTCCCACTGCACAGAGAGCTCATACACCAGCAGCTAATGGGTGCTCATTCCCTGCGGCACAGGGACTTCACTCCGTGCCGTCCGCATGCTTTATAACATGTATTTAATAATCCTGGGCTCTAGCCCCGTGGTAATACCCTCGTTCTCTCTCTCTCTCTCTCTCTCTCTCTCTCACACACAGTTTCTCTCGCCCTCTGTCTTTCGTTTTCCATTCTCTCTCTCCGGGGGGTCCCTCAAGCTTCTTCTTGTGACCCACCCCAGTCTTTTCTAGCTCTGCAGTGCCCCGCCCTTATTACCCCCCACCCGCAGTTGTTACTTACACCTTCATCATAAGAAAGATTCTCTTGCTTCACCAACCATCCATCTGGATTTGGCCTCCTTCGGTTCCTGTAGTCCCCACCAGCATGTTTCTGTGCACAGTTTGTAACTGAAGGCTCGTTTCAAGCACAGACGATAGAGTGATTTATGTTGTGCTCTTTACATGAAAACACTGAAAGCCATGTTGAAAGTTTCTAAGTCTTCTTTATTGGTTCCAGTTCCAAAACAGTAACAGTCTTAGTTCAGCCATGTACCAGCTCCTACACCAGCCTGACCAGGAGCAGCCTGCCTAGCTGCTCAGCCCATCTCCAACTGTCACCACTCATCCACACAGGCACGCCAACATTCTGTTGCTATCTCTCACTCTGGCTGAGCAGCTAGGAAGACCTAGGCTAATTACAATTAAATGTAATACTCAGGATATAACATTATCCCTTTCCTTTTAAAATGAAAACAAAGATTACAATACTAAAGCAGAGAACTATACACAAGATAAGTAGTAATGTTCACAACTCAAGGATGCAACTAAAAGTAAAACATCACAAAAGAGAGAACAATGCAAAAAAAGAAAAGATGGGCAAAATACAACATGCATCAAGATCCCCCATCCTCCCTCATGAAGATTATTAAGTCATATAGTTATTAAATCTCAAACGATGTTAAAACGCAGTAAAGAAAACTAACACAGCGTACTATTGGGAAAGAATATAAATTGTCAAGCAAATTAAATTACAAACTAGCAATAACCCCATCCTTCCCAATGAACCTTTGAAAATAAAGTAGTGAAGGGTGAACACACCCCATGACAAACACCCGAGGCCAGAAACAGACAACAAGGGTGAACCAACACTACAGATACACGTGTACCACAATATGGACCACATAAAGGGTACAAACAGTGGGACGCAGGGCGACTTACTCACAACCACAACTGAAGCGCGGGGCGACTTACACAGGACAACACGTGATGCGCAGGGCGACTTACACACAACAACATCTGAAGCGCAGGGCGACTTACACAGGACAACATGTGACACGCAGGGCGACTTACACACAACAACATCTGAAGCGCAGGGCGACTTACACAGGACAACATGTGAGGCGCAGGGTGACTTACACACAACAACATCTGAAGCGCAGGGCGACTTACACAGGACAACATGTGAGGCGCAGGGCGACTTACACACACACACAACCAGACAAGACGTGCAGCGCAAGGCGACCTAAAAACACAACAGACCAACGTGCAACGTAAAACGACTTGCACACACAACACAAAGAAGTGGGAAACCACCCCCCAAGACCAGAACCACCCTCATGTAAGGGATAACCTGTGATGTCCACCCACCAGGAGACTAGGACGTCCCAACCAATAAAAAGCGTAAAACTGTGGCATCACAAAATTTGAAACATTAGATAATACCAATACAATTACATATACTGTAGAACACTAGTGACTTATGCCCCACGCCGGTGAGCGACCTCTCACCCGAGTTGTGCCAGATCAGAGCTTTCCCTAAAACACAAGAACAACCACCATATTGCTGGACTTCACCCAAAATATTTGGGGACAATAAACATTTGAAAGGTAGAATATGTCCACCACAGTTGTGCAACTAAGCGTAAAGGCTAGCATGTAACTTGATGCCCAAGAATCACGTCATACCTCAATATAATGTGTGTACAGACATGACCAAGATAACAAAGTACCAAACACACTCAGTTAATACAGACTGTGGAAGCGGGCAGTCTGACGACTAAGTGAGTTCGTTGGCAAAAGCCCGTGGTGACTCCCCATACGCTGGATTCTGGAACCACATATGTCAGCCGAACAGTTTATAGATAAATGTACCTTTAGTCAGCTGAAGAAGACTTTTGCCACACAGTATGGGAAAACCGAAAAGCGAAAAGGGCTGCTTCAAAGCTGACACTCGCAAACAAGCCCGCGCCGCTCTGTCCATTACAGTTGACACGCGACGATGTGGTACACTCTTGAACAAGCTTTATTGCGTACACTCTCGCAGCACATACAGAGTAGCGTGGTTGGCAAAACGAAGGTAGATAACAGGCAGACTGTGCCAGCCCCAAGATGGCGGCACGCTTTTTGCATCGTCATGCTTGGTGGCTCACGGCACGCCAGATCGTGAATGCGTCTGACCACAGAGCTCCGCACAGCAACCAACGTCACAGAAGATCGAAGAAGGAACACGCGCAACTCCAAGAATGTGAGTGGCACGTGCATATTTAAATTTGAACTTGTCAAAGACCGTTGTTAGATCCTAAAGGCTGAGGGCAGATCGTTGACGGTAATAAAATGTTCACTAAAATTTGACATTCTCTCGACAGAGCTCATGACATTAAGCCACTTCTGCCCCCTTCTGTTGCCTACTGCCGCCGGCGGTGAGAGCACATAAACAACGTGTTACCACCCATGTCCATTACACGTATGCCACGCCTCACAGACGGCCTGTACACCCGGCACAACAACTATTAACATAGAACAAGGCACTGTGTAGATTCATGAAGGCAGAGATACACGAGTATCTAACACCAAAGTCAGACGTAACATTTCCTTTATTTCCATTGCCTTTTGCGGATTATCTTCAGAAACCAAGCAGATCAAAACAAAATGAAAGCCATGTCCCACGCTGTCCACGATCAATGTATGTTGCAAACTCCAATCCAATTTGTGGAAATGTAGAGGATCAAAACAAAATCCATGTCCTTAGTAGTGCACTCCATGAGACAAAGCACTAGACTTAGCGAGCTTCCAATCATCCACTCCTTGTACACTCGACTCCAGATTGAGAAAATTGTTCAGGGTCACACCAGTATTCTCTTTGTAAACTGACTTTAATTGAACTCACATAAAGACCAAGGCACAAATCTTAGCAACACGACACCGCTCTTGTGTGACACCTGTGAATACACTTCACTGAGTTAGACCATAACTCATATCTTGAACAGCCACAACTCCTTTATGCAGTGGATACATCCATACGGCAGATTCAAAAGGAAGTGGTAGGGTGAAAGTCAGTCCATTCATACCCTAACATACAGACCATACCTGTGGTCAAGTTCATGGAGCAAGATCAGGCAGGACACAGGTTGGGGCCGTCCGATGACAGGACACTGCTGGGGCTGGCTTGTCTTTTACAACATTCTGCTTCATGTATTTTTCTTTCTTTTTTTTTCTTTGTAGTTGCGCTGGTTACAATGGTTTCTTTGTAGTCTCTGGGTTACTGTTCAGTCCTTAAGCACGCGTTGGTTCGAATCCCATCCTCGTCGCCAAAATTATGTTGTGCTCTTTACATGAAAACACTGAAAGCCATGTTGAAAGTTTCTAAGTCTTCTTTATTGGTTCCAGTTCCAAACAGTAACAGTCTTAGTTCAGCCATATACCAGCTCCTACACCAGCCTGACCAGGAGCAGCCTGCCTAGCTGCTCAGCCCATCTCCAACTGTCACCACTCATCCACACAGGCACGCCAACATTCTGTTGCTATCTCTCACTCTGGCTGAGCAGCTAGGAAGACCTAGGCTAATTACAATTAAATGTAATACTCAGGATATAACATTACATTTGACATATGTGTGGTTTTTACCTCGTGTTGGTTGTCTCACAGACTCCATCGAGATGCGACGTTCTAGGTGTGTAACACTTTCCTTATCATGCCCCGAATCCAAGCCATACCAGCCACGTGTATGTTAACCAAACTTCTTTTAGTAAAGCCATCTCGGACCTAGAACACTTCCATCCTCGGTAGGAGCGGTAAACTGGAGTTTTCAACTGAAATGGAACTGACAGCAGGAGGGTGAGCTGGGTGTCGTTGGTGTAGGAGGTGATGTTGAGTCAGTGAGATCTGACGGTGTTGGCCGGGGGGGGGGGGGGTCATGTAGGTGTTGAAGAGAGTGGAGCAGAGGGACCTTCTTTGGAAGACGCCGCACATGATCTTCTTGGGTTCCGAGGTGAGCAGTGAGAGACAGATTTTTTGGGTTCTTAGGGTGAGGTGATCCATTTTAGGGCATCTCCCTGGATTCCGATGTGGAAGAGTCCATTGATCAAGATGCTACGGGAGACGGGGTTGAATCCAGCTAACCGCTCCGGGAGCATGAGGGCTTTCATTTCACTGCAGACTAGGGGGGCCCAGATGTCGTTGGTGGCTGCAATCGGGGCTGTTTTGGTGCTGTGGCTCGCTCAGAATCCGGATGGAGTGGGGTCCAGGAGGTTGTTGTGTTCCAGGTGTTTGGCGAGTTACTGGTTGATTGCCCTCTCAAGTGCCTTTGCTGGAAAGGGGAGCAGGGAGATGGGCCAGCAGTTGTTTTGTTCTGCTGCGTCAGCGGTTTCTTCAGGGTGGGCCTCACTTCGGCGTGTTTCCAGTCCTGAGGTTGAAGATGTGGTGGGGTCAGGGGTCTACGGGTGCTCCTGAGTGCACGGAGTTCATGATACAGATAGTCTTGAGTTGTGAGAGGGTCCCAGTGGGCGAGCAGGTGTTCGGGGCTACCGTTCTTGGGTGTTTGAGGGTGCACAAACTGTACTCTCTTATCTCATACTTTACCCTTAGGGCTGCCTCCGATCCTTTCACAAGAAGTTCCTGTTCACCCCCCGCAGCCTGCGTCCCTTTCGGCGGGCTGGGCCCCACAACACTGCCGCGAACACGCGGACTGCTTCAGGGTTAGTTCGACCTTCTGACCTCCCACAACCTTTCTGGGGTTATGAACTTGCACTGACTTGGAGTAGTCAGCACAACGTTCTTTCGGGCGTGTTATAGAAAGTAGCCCGGGGATCCCTCTTTACACATCTCCCCTACCCCCGCCCCCCTCTTGGCACTTTGGCATTATAGATATGGCACAAATGCTTGTCGGCACTTCTATAACATGGGACACGCCAGCGAACATTTTGCGCTTGTGCGATCAAATCAGGGTGTTCCGTCATTGGCATGGGGCCAGTGAGGGAACATTTTGTCTTTGCACCCACGCTGCGTTAGGAACAAGGTGGCAAAGGCAAGAGCCTATTGGGAAGTGCACAAACATACAGTTGGTGCCCAGTGAATGCACCCCTCACACTCCCACCACAAGGACACCTGTAAAGTGGGAGGGTCCAAGTATCACCACTCTGCTGGACAAAGAGGGGTAAAGGACAAGTACTCTTACTGCCTGGTGCACAAACAGTTATGAGACCTCCGCAGTCACTGCTCTGCTGGACACAGAGGATTAAGTGACGTGTGCTGTCACTCATGGTGTGCAGAGAGGTTTGAGACCTCTGCTGTCACGGTGTGCAGAGAGGTATGAGACCTCTACTGTCAAGGTGTGCAGAGAGATATGAGACCTCTGCTGTCACTCATGGTGTGCAGAGAGAGGACGAGCCCTGTGCTGTCACTTATGGTGTGCAGAGAGGTACGAGACCTCTGCTGTCACTCACGGTGTGCAGAGAGAGGACGAGCCCTGTGCTGTCACTTATGGTGTGCAGAGAGGTAGGAGACCGCTGCTGTCACTCACGGAGTGCAGAGGCATGAGACCTCTGCTGTCACTCACTGTGTGCAGGGAGGTATGAAACCTCTGCTGTCACGGTGTGCACACAGAGAGGTATGAGACCTCTGCTGTCACGGTGTGCACACAGAGAGGACGAGCCCTGTGCTGTCACTCACGGTGTGCAGAGAGGTATGAGACCTCTGCTGTCACTCACAGTGTGCAGAGAGGAATGAGACCTCTGCTGTCACTCACGATGTGCAGGGAGGTATGAAATCTCTGCTGTCACTCACGGTGTGCACGCAGAGAGGTATGAGACCTCTGCTGTCACTCACGGTGTGCAGAGAGGTATGAGACCTCTGCTGTCACTCACAGTGTGCAGAGAGGTATGAGACCTCTGCTGTCACTCACGGTGTGCAGGGAGGTATGAAACCTCTGCTGTCACTCAGTGTGCACGCAGAGAGGTATGAGACCTCTGCTGTCACGGTGTGCATGCAGAGAGGACGAGCCCTGTGCTGTCACTTATGGTGTGCAGAGAGGTACGAAACCTCTGCTGTCACTCAAGGTGTGCAGAGAGAGGACGAGCCCTGTGCTGTCACTTATGGTGTGCAGAGAGGTAGGAGACCTCTGCTGTCACTCACGGAGTGCAGAGAGGCATGAGACCTCTGCTGTCACTCACTGTGTGCAGGGAGGTATGAAACCTCTGCTGTCACGGTGTGCACACAGAGAGGACGAGCCCTGTGCTGTCACTCACGGTGTGCAGAGAGGTATGAGACCTCTGCTGTCACTCACAGTGTGCAGAGAGGTATGAGACCTCTGCTGTCACTCACAGTGTGCAGAGAGGAATGAGACCTCTGCTGTCACTCACGATGTGCAGGGAGGTATGAAATCTCTGCTGTCACTCACGGTGTGCACGCAGAGAGGTATGAGACCTCTGCTGTCATTCACGGTGTGCAGAGAGGTATGAGACCTCTGCTGTCACTCACAGTGTGCAGAGAGGTATGAGACCTCTGCTGTCACTCACGGTGTGCAGGGAGGTATGAAACCTCTGCTGTCACTCACGGTGTGCAGGGAGGTATGAAAACTCTGCTGTCACTCAGTGTGCACGCAGAGAGGTATGAGACCTCTGCTGTCACTCACGGTGTGCAGAGAGGTATGAAACCTGCTGTCACTCAGTGTGCACGCAGAGAGGTATGAGACCTCTGCTGTCACGGTGTGCACGCAGAGAGGACGAGGCCTGTGCTGTCACTCATGGTGTGCAGAGAGGTATGAGATCTCTGCTGTCACTCACGGTGTGCAGAGAGGAATGAGACCTCTGCTGTCACGGTGTGTAAAGAGTAATGAGACCTCTGCTGTCACTCACGGTGTGCAGAGAGGTATGATACCTCTGCTGTCACTCACGGTGTGCAGAAAGGTATGAGACCTCTGCTGTCACGGTGTGCAGAGAGACATGAGACCTCTGCTGTCACTCATGGTGTGCAGAGAGGATGAGCCCTGTGCGGTCACTCATGGTGTGCAGAGAGGTATGAGACCTCTGCTGTCACAATGTGCAGAGAGGTATGAGACCTCTACTGTCAAGGTGTGCAGAGAGATATGAGATCTCTGCTGTCACTCATGGTGTGCAGAGAGGACAAGCCCTGTGCTGTCACTCATGGTGTGCAGAGAGGTATGAGACCTCTGCTGTCACGGTGTGCAGAGAGGTATGAGACCTCTGCTGTCACGGTGTGCAGAGAGGTATGAGACCTCTGCTGTCACTCATGGTGTGCAGAGAGAGGATGAGCCCTGTGCTGTCACTCACGGTGTGCAGAGAGGTAGGAGACCTCTGCTGTCACTCACGGTGTGTAGAGAGGTAGGAGACCTCTGCTGTCACTCATGGTGTGCAGAGAGGTATGAGACCTCTGCTGTCACGGTGTGCAGAGAGGTATGAGACCTCTGCTGTCACGGTGTGCAGAGAGGTATGAGACCTCTGCTGTCACTCATGGTGTGCAGAGAGAGGATGAGCCCTGTGCTGTCACTCACGGTGTGTAGAGAGGTAGGAGACCTCTACTGTCACTCACGGTGTGTAGAGAGGTATGAGACCTTTGCTGTCACTCACGGTGGGCACGCAGAGAGGTAGGGGACCTCTGCTGTCACTCACGGTGTGCAGAGAGGTATGAGACCTCTGCTGTCACTCACGGTGTGCAGGGAGGTATGAAACCTCTGCTGTCACTCACGGTGTGCACGCAGAGAGGTAGGAGACCTCTGCTGTCACTCAGTGTGCAGAGACGTATGAGACCTCTGCTGTCACTCACGGTGTGCAGGGAGGTATGAAACCTCTGCTGTCACTCAGTGTGCACTCAGAGAGGTATCAGACCTCTGCTGTCAAGGTGTGCACGCAGAGGGGACGAGCCCTGTGCTGTCACTTACGTTGTGCAGAGAGGTATGAGATCTCTGCTGTCACTCACGGTGTGCAGAGAGGAGTGAGACCTCTGCTGTCACTCATGGTGTGCAGAGGTATGAGACCTCTGCTGTCACTCACGGTGCGTAGAGAGGTATGAGACCTCTGCTGTCACTCATGGTGTGCAGAGGGGTATGAGTCCTCTGCTGTCATGGTGTGCACGCAGAGAGGTATGAGGCCTCTGCTGTCGCTCACGGTGTGCACACAGAGAGGTATGATACCTCTGCTGTCACTCACGGTGTGCAGAGAGGTAGGAGACCTCTGCTGTCACTCACGGTGTGCAGAGGGGTATGAGACCTCTGCTGTCACTGCTGTACTGGACAAAGAGACAAATCCGTGACGTGTGCTGTCCCT
This sequence comes from Triturus cristatus, assembly GCF_964204655.1. Taxonomy (NCBI): domain Eukaryota; kingdom Metazoa; phylum Chordata; class Amphibia; order Caudata; family Salamandridae; genus Triturus; species Triturus cristatus. The sequence continues at coordinate 1,181,159,942 of NC_140584.1, read as the reverse complement.
CATTAATACACCGAGAGAGGAGGTGAGACCCGTGTATGGAGTGGTGCAAGTCCCTTTCTCGACCCATCCCCACTCAGTCCACACTCATACACCGTCCAGTTAGTACCTCCTCCCCAGCATCCTTACCCCCATCCCGCTCCCCCCGTGACTCCCCCTGCCGGCCTGCCGCTCTACCCCTTGGTTTTCGTAGAAAAGGGCTGGCCCTTCCGAGGGCTGAATAAACCTGTTCCGGGGGAGAACGGGTCCCTGGGCACCACCACGGGCTCCTCCCCGCCAGGCTTGAAAGCTCCGAGGCATGACTGGCTGTCTCTCATGCGCTATAATTCCCTGTCATTAAAGATGGCTGCCGCACCACATGAAGGGCCGGCGGCGGCTGATTCACACTGGAGCTCTCTCAGGAAGCTCGGGGTGTCTCTGTTTGTGTGTCTTTGCTGCTTCTGTGCACAGATTCTAGCCGTGTCTGCCCGAGGGTGTACAAGGCAGGCCCTCTGTGTATCCTCTTAGTCACTCGCCAGCTTTCTGTTTGCTCCCTCCTCCCCAAGTTTCCTCTCTTTAATTTTTCTTTCTTATTTTTGTAACTTTTTTATCTTTGGTTTTTGGGTTCTTGAGATGTACTTTTCCCCTCCTCACTGGAAAAGTCCTGAACTTGATTTCAGGGTGTGCGTGCCAGGTAGAGAAATGTGTACATAAAATGATATAGTGTCCTCGTGCTGGGTCCCCGACTGCCAAGTAAGAACGGCGGGTTCCCGGTGAGCAAATCGGGCCTTTCTCCCTTTGCACAGCCCGTCTCACTGTGGTCGCCTTCGCATCTTTGTGACTAAAACTGTTAAGACATCAAACTACATTGCCTGGTAAACTCTAGTGCGCCCGTCAATAAAAAAAAAAAAATCTGTTACTCACACAGCCCTCTTTCAGAACACTCTACTGACAAGTGGCCTTTTTACCAGAACTCCCTCTAGTGGGAGCCCTGGGAGATGGCAGCCATTCGTGCTGGAAGGACCTGTGTCCCACCACCGCATAATATGATCCCACATGCATCCTCTTTGTAGCATCAATGCTTGATGAAAGATACCAGCAGGGCCTGTCACTGGAGCGGGGGGCAGCGCCTCCTGCTGGCCACCCCGCTGTCTGGCTTTTCCCAAGAGTGATTGACAGCATATCTGACTTTCATATGCTCTCTTCCTCCACTGTGGTGCTTTTTTTGTGTGTACATATTTTTATTATTTTTAAGCAACGATACAACTACGTAACCATGCACAATCAAGTGGCATATGTCTCTGCCCCGTATGAAACAGGAGCACACCTCCGCCCTCTCACCTCCACCCTACCTCCACCGCTCCACCGCTCCCACCACCGCTCCCACCCCCGCTCCCACCCAGTGCAACTGCGGGGCGCTGCACTACCGAGCCAACAGGAGCCCATCATGCAGTTAAAGTGGTCTGACATCATTCTTAGCCACCAATTTTTCAACATACACATTAGCCCTACAGGGGCACTGCCTACCCGCATCGTAAGCAATGTTTATGCCTCCGCCCTTGCCCATGTCAATAAATCCAGGATCCATAAACCAACTTCCAGGGGTGTAGTCGTCTTTTTAGAAATAGGATTTCTGGTTGGCTAGAGCAAGCTCCTAAGCCAGGCAGAAACCACCACTCTAGTCAGGGCAAGGGAGTTACACGCTGAAGATAACCCCTGCTCCCCCCCTTGGTAGCTTGGCAGAGCAGTCAGGCCTATCCCAGAGGCAATGTGTAAAGCGTTTGTGCAACACACACACATCAGCGAGGAAAAGGGAAAACAGGCAGGACTTGGCCTAGTTAACATTAAGACTTGAGTACCTCCCAAAGTTATCCAACATGCTCTCTGTTTCAAGCAAGGGCAGTGACCCAGTTGCATTTTGTAAGTAAAGCAGGGCATTGTCCGCGTATAGCGAGACTACGTGCCAACGACCCATCGCCCAAACTCGCTCATCAACTGCCTTGGTGTGGAGTAAGCATTCCAGGGGTTCCATGGCCAGTGTAAACAACAATGTGGGCAACCTTGCTGGGCGCCCTTGCTGATTGGGAAGCTATCCGATATGGTTTTGCCCATCTTGACTCTAGCTGATGGGCGATTATAAAGGGTCCAGATTCACCCCAGCAACCTGGGACCCACGTCCTTTCTATCAAGCACTGTCAGGAGGAAAGGCCACAGCAAACACAACAGAATGATGAACAGAGTGATGAAACCTTTTAACCCCTCACCCCCAAGAGATCTGGCTTGAATCCATCGTTCTTTTACTCACTCTGCCACCTCAGTTTGCACCCAGCCATATGCATATCCGTCTCGACCCTGATCCTCATGGTAACAGTCCAGCCCAAACTGCTAGGCCAGGTCCTCCTTGGATCAGAAACTAGCATCCTTGGACTGGCCCAAACGTGGGTCCCTTGCTTGCTGTGCCACTGGATTCAAGCTAACCTGGCCGATAAGGGGGTAATACCCCAAAACCAGTTCCAGGATGCTTGCTTCTGGCCTAGAGAGGATCTGGCCTGGCAGTTCGAGCTGGATTGTTCCCATGGGGAGCAGGGTCAAGACTGATTTGCATATGGCTGTGTCCAAACTGGGTTGCTATGGTGTGCTAAATAACAATGGATTTAGCCCAGATCTCTTGACTGGGGACAAGTGGTTGAAAAGTTCTATCACTCCGTCCATCCTGTTGTGTTTGCTCGGAGGAAAACCACCCCAGCGTATCAAACGCCTTTTCTATATCAAGTGACACTGCCAAGAAGTTTGAGTTGATGGTGGCAGGATCACTCATGAGACTAAGCAGGCGTCTTGTATTAAAAAACGTGCTCTTCTCAAGGATGAAACCATTCTGGTGTGAGGGGACAAGGAGCTCCATCAACAGCAACAATCTATTTGCAATGACCTTCTCCAGTATATTATAGTCCAGGTTCAGTAGGGAGAGAGGTATATTCCTGAAGTAAGAAGACCACTCAGGTAAGTGAGTAATTCTTTATTCAGTAATCAAGTACTGGCACCCTCAGCTTGCGGGATATCAAACTCTGGTGAAGGCAGCCTGTCAACATTCCAGAGCTGCCTTCACAGCAACATTCCAAGACATACCATTTTAGCGTAATGAGGGAGGGGGGTGCGGAACATACCAAGTGGTAACTTACAACACATCTTCCCCCTATAACTGCCATGAGAACAAAAAGTAACTGGGAGGATCCTGCTGGTGGTAGGGATGGCCCAGCGCAAGCCAGGCAGTGCCCCTACCCTTCATACCATTCTAAAATCCTGGTGCCAACTAGGGGGGTTGGTTTGTCTGCGCCCCCTTCCCTCTTGGGTCACCCTTATGCTGGTTCTGAGGTCCTGGTCATCCCTATGCTCCTCTGCTGCTGTCTCTCTCGAACTTGGGGCCACCCGATCCATGCTCCATTTCTTCCCATCTTCCATTATGACCACATTCCTCTTCACCTCCCTTATTTTTCTGGGGCGTAGTACTTGTCCCCCTTGCCCCCCAGACCCACTGGTTTACGGATGCAAACATTTTCACCTTTGCTAAAGGACCTCTCCTTCACACCCCATTTGCAGTCATATCTCTCTTTGTACCTTCTTTGCCTAGCTTCAATTTTCCCTTGGTACTCCTCTGGGTTGACCCTCACTGGAACCTTGGGTTTCATCCAATTGGGAGATAACTTGGAACCCGCCTTTCTCCCTCTCAACAGTTCGAAGGGGGTGTGCCCCGTGGAAAGGCTGGGTGTTGTATGGTAGGACCAGAGCATGTCTCTCAGTGCCCCTTCTATGTTTCCCCCAGACTTGTCCGCCAGTTGGATACATTCCTTCAACATCCGGTTAGCTCTCTCCACTTTGCCGTTGGCTCTAGGGCAGTACAATGGGGTGCGTATGTGTTTTATGGACATGTCTCTTAGGAACTCTCTCATTTCTTCCGACACCAGCTGTACGCCATTGTCCGTAATCAACGTGGATGGTATGCCCTCCTTTGAGAACACATCACTCAGGAATTCCACTATGGTTTTGGTGTTGATGTTGTACACAAATTTGTGGGTGACCCAATTAGAGTAATAGTCGATGAGTACAAGAATGTACCATTGCTGTGGCCCTTTTGCTTTGATGGGGCCAGTGATGTCAAATCCGAGTTTATCCCACGGAGACTTGGGAATCTCCACCGGACTGAGCGGGGGTCGCCTTGTACATTTTGACTTGTCGCTTACCCCACACGCATAACACTCCTTGACCTTCTCTTCCATGCTTGAATCCATGGCTGGGAACCAATAATCTGCTCTCATCCTAGCCTTGCATAGACTCCTACCCAAGTGTCCCTCGTGGGTTAGGTCTATGATCTGCTTCCTCAATCCCTCCGGGGGGACTATCCTGCCCGCCTTGAGGAGATACTCTCCAGCTATGGACAGCTCATTTCGTACATTCCAAAAAGGTTGAATGTGCTCGGGTAGATTTCCACATCTGTTTGGCCATCCTTTTACCACCCATTTTTTCACCTCCCGGAGCGTATTGTCCTGTTCCATTTGTTCGTCCCATTGTTCTTTCACTATTGCCGGGAGTTTAATTTCCAGGACATTCCCCTGGCTACTGACTCCTTCCTCCGGACTCTCTACCGGGGCTCTGGATAAGAAGTCCGCTACTTTGTTCTGTTGTCCCGGTAAATACTTTGTTCTGAAGTTGTAGCCCTGCAATCCTAACACCCACTTGGCTATGCGGGGAGTCATGTTTTCTAAGGCTTTGTTATCAAACAATTCGACCAACGGTTTATGGTCTGTGCATACTTCGAATGGCAAGCCCCAGACGTAGAAGCTGAAATGTTTTATCGCCCAGAACACCGCCAAGGCCTCTTTCTCAATGGTGGAATAGTTTGCTTCGGCTCCGGACAAGGACCTTGATGCGAAGGCTACCACTTTCACTGTTTCGTCCATCCTCTGCGACAACATGGCCCCCACTCCTTTGCCGCTTGCGTCCGTAGTGATTATCGTGTCCTTGTTTATGTCAAAATTGCCTATAAAGGGTGCAGCCACTATGGACTCTTTTATGTTCTCAAAGGCCTGTTCCTGCTCCTTCTCCCACTGAAAAGGCATGTTTTTCTTCAAAATCTCCCTGAGGGGATGTGCTAACATAGCAAAGTTCCTGATGAACCTGGCCATGTATTCCGCTAGGCCCAAGAACGACAGTACTTCTTCTTTACTCGATGGAGTGGGAGCCCGTCTTACTGCTTCTACCAAATCTATTTTGGGCTTTATGCCCTCCTCCGAGATGGTGTGCCCTAAGTAGTCCACGGAGGTGACACCCACCCTGCATTTGCTTTCTTTCGTGGTGAAGCCAACTTCCTTTAGCTTTGTTAGTACTTTTCTTGCGTTCTCATTGTGCTCCATGTCGCTCGACCCATAGATCAATATGTCGTCCTGGAAACACATGGACTTTGGGCAATGCCTCAATACATGTTGCATCGCTCTCTGAAACGCTGATGCCGCTGACGCCAGACCAAACGGCATCCTCAAGAATTTGAAATTGCCAAAAGGGGTGGTGAAGGCAGTCAATGGTTGAGACTCTGGATGCAGCCTGATCTGGTGGTAGGCTGATGATAGATCGAGCACACTAAACAACTTTGCCCCCTGCAAGGTGCTCAACATTTCGTGTATCCTTGGTAGCGGATGCCTGTCCACTACTATGTTGGCATTCAACGCCCTCAAGTCCACACATAGTCTGATGCTCTTGCCTCCGTCCTTGCTCGTTATAACAATGAGCGCCAACCAAGCTGAGCACTCTATTTCCTGTATAACCCCTTGTACCACCAATTTTTCCAGTTCCATTTTTAAAGGTTCCCTCATCAAAAGAGGAATGGAGCGTGTTTTGTGCACCACAGGTGTTGCTCCTTCCCTGAGCTCTATTTTGTGCATGTAGTTTTTGAGTACCCCCAGATTCTCGTTAAACACTTCTGGAAACTCTTTCACCAGATCTGAGCCTGCTCCTGGAGGATCTATGAGAAGTACCTGCTCTTGATTGTTGGGATCCAGCTTTATCCCCAGCTCCTTCTGGTGATTCCACCCCAAAAGATTAGAGCCCGCCCTGGTTATGTATACTTTCCCCACTGTGTGTCTGTCTTTGAAGGCAATCCTCATTCTCACCATCCCTTCCAGTGGGATGGGCATTCTATTATAACCTGTAGGCGCTATATCAGCAGTCTCTAGCATGATGTTATGCTTAGCAAATTTCTCATTGAACACCTTCATGTCTACCAGGGTAAACGGGGAGCACGAGTCTGCGTACACTTTGAGCATTTCTCCATCCAAGCTTATCTCGCATGTGGGGTACTGTGTTTTATCTTCCGTACTTTCATCCTCAACTTGGCAAATAAAATTTTTCTCCTCCCCCACTTCTTCATCATTGTGTTCTACCATGTGCACCTTCACACTACCCACATTGCACGCTTTAGCAAAGTGACCCTTTCTGTTACATTTCCTACAGACTACATTCCTTGCAGGACACCGCCAATTGTTGGCCAAATGATTATGGTTCCCACATCTGAAACATTTAAAACCTTCCGTCTTATTACTAACACTCTCCTTTCTCCTGTCCTCCACCCTACATACAGTCTCCTCTTTACTAGTCTCTTTATTCATGACTGTCTCTTTTCTTTCTCCGGACACCTTCATCTCTCTCATACATAGCGCTGTGTGTTCCAACCCTTTGGCTATGCTTATCGCTTCCTCCAGATCTGGATTCCTAGTGAGCAATTCCTCCTGTACCTTCTCCTCATTGGTGCATCTCACTAACTGGTCCCTGATAAGGGAATCTGTAAGTGCCCCAAACTCGCATGTAGCGGCCATGCCTCTCAACACTGCTATGTACGAGGATACTTTCTCCTCCTTCCTCTGTGCTCTTTTGAAAAATTTGTGCCTTTCTAAAACCACATTGATCTTTACTTTAAAATGTGCCTCTAATTTACGTAAAGTGTAATCATACACGTCAACCCCTTCTTCTTCTTCAGGAACCTCATCGTCCACTAATCTCCCCGTTATATCCTCAAAGATTTTCCTGCCATGGGTTCCTAAATTATGTAAGAGAATGTGTTGCTTCCTTAAGTTTGAGAAGTTCCCACCCCCGATGGCTATCAGGTAGGACTTAAAAATACCTTCCCATCTTTTCCAGGGGATATCTGGTTCCCCTAACTCATTCAGAAATGGTGGGGGTTGGCTCATCCCTGCACCTGCCATAATTCTAAGGATGTGCACTTATCACTTTTTTTTTTTTTTTCCAGAGCCTGAGCCCCCCCCCCCCCCCCCCACAGGTGCGGAAGGCTGTGCCCAGTGTGATGCGAAAATAGGACAAAGGGTGCCCCTTAATGTGACAAAGTAGAGCTAATGACTCCTGAATTCTCCTTTCTATGCACTCACCCTGCTGATTACCCCAACGAAATTCTGCCCAAATACTGAGCTACCACAGTTAAATACTATAAGTAGTTCGCTTTGCAGCCCAACACTGCCTTTGTCCAGTCCCCTTTCTATTCTCTTTCAGAGGATTTCCCAGAGGCCCCCTTCTGCGTAGCTTCAGCGCTCTGGGCTGAGAACTTCCTGTCAAGCCGTGAGGTGAACGCTCCTCAGAGAGGATCGTTGCATCAAAACTACACTCGTTGCTCCGAGGGAGGAGGGTGGAACCGGCTGTGAACACCTCCGATTGGCAGTCTAGGAGGGGGATCACCTTACGTGCTCTGAGAGAAGTTTTTTTTTCCTCCTCACGAAGGATTCCTGACAGGAACTCACCGTCTCCGCCGCTCCGCAGCGGTGCTGCTATGTTAAACGCCTCAGCTGCCTCGGTGCTGCACTCGACGAAGCCTGTGGAAGCCAGGTCTTCCTCACTCGATCGACGCCAATGCGCTTCCCACGCTCCACAGCCGAAAGGAAACCGCGCTGCCAACTCCGCCTCCTCACCGCGTCTCCGCCGCTCCGCAGCGGTGCTGCTATGTTAACCGCCTCAGCTGCCTCAGTGCTGCACTCGACGAAGCCTGTGGAAGCCAGGTCTTCCTCACTCGATCGACGCCGATGCGCTTCCCATGCTCCACAGCCGAAAGGAAACCGCTGCCGACTCCGCCTCCTCACCGCTGTAAAACACCTGAGGCTCGCTCTGGAATCACCGGCACCCAGCGTTATCTTCTTGTCTCCCGCTGTACCAAGGCGTCCTTTACACCAACGGTGCCGCCGCTGCCTGCTGTCGAAGTTCTCCGCCCTGTCCACCGCTTTCGTTGCTCACAACGGCACCCAGCACCACTACGCCCACACTCCGGCCAGCTGTTCAGGATCTCCTCTATGACTGGAAACGCTTCACACTGGGCCCCCAGTGTTTCACCACAGCCGCCAGGAAACACCGAAATCCCTCAGGTCTGCTGCAAAAATGCTCACAGCGGATTCCACAGATAATACACCGCTTCTTTTGTGGAACGAAATGGTGGCAGCGAATGGTGAGAACAGCGACTTCACTCGCAGCACTAGTATAGCCTCGCAGTCCCAGCAAGCAGTAACAATTACAGGGGAGAGTGCCTCGCTGTCCCTGCCACAGCCGCTGTCATCCTCGTCGCCAGAATGAAGTAAGAAGACCACTCAGGTAAGTGAGTAATTCTTTATTCAGTAATCAAGTACTGGCACCCTCAGCTTGCGGGATATCAAACTCTGGTGAAGGCAGCCTGTCAACATTCCAGAGCTGCCTTCACAGCAACATTCCAAGACATACCATTTTAGCGTAATGAGGGAGGGGGGTGCGGAACATACCAAGTGGTAACTTACAACAATTCCATTTCACATTTTTGGGGTCACAACCAGGTTTGGAGAGCACTACTATCAATGCCTCCCAGAGAGACTCCGGCAGCAATTCCGACTCGCATGAGTCATCGTACATTTGAAGCAGTCTTCAAATGTACATGTGGGTGCTATAATAATAAAATTCAATTGGTAGCCCATCTGTACCAGTGTTTTGTTGCGTGCCATCTGCGCTATAGCCACCCAAATTTCCTCTATCTGGAGCGGGTCGTCCAGCTTTCTGCGTTGCTTTCTGCGTTGCAGCGGATTTATGCAGGGTATCGATATGCCTCTGAGGTATGCCAGCAGACGATCAGTAGGCCGAGCAGGAGCCGATGTGTATAATGTGGTGTAATAATCATGGAAGGCCGCATTTATAGCAGTCTGTGATGTGACCTCAGCTCCTTTTGGGCGGGTTATCACTGGTGTGGGACTGTGCGGTACACTCTTCAGCAGCAGCCACGCCAGTACCCTCCTTGCTCTTTCAACCTCCCCAAGTAGCCTAGTTATGTAATCCCTCTAGTCCAGCAATCCCAGGTGGGATGAAAGTTTGGTGCGTCTACGGCCTAAAGCACCCAACGCCCCAACCCTGTCAGGATGGACGTGCAAGTCAGTTTCCAGCCGCCTTATGTCAGTTTCAGTGTTTCTAATATCTGTGTGCAGGGTCTGCTGGACCCCCATGCCATGGCTATACTTTTCCCCCTAATTGCAACTTTGAAAGCCGTCCACGCCAACAGCCTGGACTGGGTCATCACCTCATTATCTGCAAAGTAATCAACGATTTGAGTGCCAATGGTGTCCAAGAGCAGGGTGTCGTTGAGTGCCCATGGGCAAAGCCTCCACATGTGTATCTTGGCTCTACTCCTCCACCACTGAAACATCATCTTTAGGGGTTTATGGTCTGAGATGTGCGGGCCAAATATTCCATGTCAACTACCTGCTCTGACAGCACACTAGTGCAGAGAAACCGGTCTAGTATTGTGTGCAGCTGATGCACCGGAGACTAGAACGAATAGCTCCGCGTAGTGGCGGTGTCGTATAATCCATGTTCATAAACACTATTGAAGTTACCCTCTATATGCATGGTGTCAGTGGATTATGTAACAAAAATGTGGTCATGCACTCCAGGAAGGTGGACAGATCTGTGCTAGTTGCATAGAAGAATGTTATACTTAAAGAGCCTCTATCCAGCCGCCCCTCAAGTATTACATTGTGACCCTCCTGGTCTACTTTGCTTGCAGTCACTTGTATGGGGACCCCCGGCGCCTGCCAAATAAGCATGCCCCTTGCGTATGCAGAGTAGCTGGTGCTGTATATTTTAGGCCCCACCTCCTATACAGTTTTGTGAGTTCCACTGCAGTCAAGTGTCAATCAGTCAAGCAGTCCATTTGTAAAGTGTGGCATGTCACCCACGACGATATCCAGGCACTGTCACTGGTACAGGTGATCAGTCAAAGAGCCATGTCTTCATGGCTCTACGGAATTCCAGCAGAGATGGAGTGGTCCGCAGATGTAGGGGAAGTTTGTTCCAGGCCTTCGCTGCCAGATAGGCGAAAGAACGACCTCTGCTTCTGGATTGTTGGATACGGGGAATTTCGCCCATCAAAATAGGGGCAAAGCGTAGGTGTCAGGTGGAAGTTCAGGCAGTGGTTCATGTAGGTGGGGCTGCAGTTGTGTAGAGCCTTGATTGTGAGCGTCAGGAGCTTGAACTGACATCTTTGCTGGATGGGGAGCCACCGGAGATCCATGAGGTGGGGGGTGATGTGGGTTTGTCATAAGGAAGGTCTAAGACGAGTCTGGCGGTGGCGTTCTATGTGGTCTGTAGTCTTTGGAGGAGTTTGGCTAAGTACCCTGCTTAGAGAGCGTTCCCGTAGTCCAGTCGGCATGCAATGAGGGCCTGGATGATGTCGGTTCTTGAGGTTAGTGGAAGCATTTTGAAGATCTTGTGAAGCAATCAGAGTTGGAATTGATCTCAGCAGTCATGGTTAACTTCATGCCTAGGTTTCTGGCTTGATCAGTAGGAGTGGGACCGAACTCTGTGGGCCTCTAGGAGGCATCCCACTGGGAGTTTTTGTTGCTGAAGATCAGTACCTCTGTCTTGTCTGTGTCGAGCTTAAGACCAGGGGCGTGACAAACACCCCCGCAGCCCCCGGCGGTGCAGGGGGGGCCCAGTCTTCAGTACATGAAGGGGGGCCCCCTCAGCTCATCGGTAGAGAGCTGTGAGCGGACAGAAAATTAGCTAGCATTCGCGCCAAGAAATTTCAATTCTATTAAGGACACGGAGGCGAGGATTATGCTTCTCTTTCTATTTATTGCCACTCACAGCAGCCAATCAAAACGTTTTTGTATTCAAAATAAACTACACATCCCATGATGCTTTAGTCACATGTCACTTCCTGTATGACCCTATAAGAGCCACCATAACTAGTCCTTGAGCCTCTTTCTTTGCTCGAACAAAAAGTTCAATAATAAGATATATAAGTTCCAACAAACATCCTCCAACATGGACGAAAAACGAGAACCAAACGGGAACGTCTTCTTTATCCAGAAGTACTCCTACTCCATCTTCTTCTCTGAGCCTGGAAAGAAGGAAATACAAGAAAACCCGTCAATTCTGCTTAAACAGAAAAATTCAATACATACGGGTGGGTAAGCATTACAATACTGTAATCTAACCGGGTGGGATAATCCTCGCCTCCGTGTCCTTAAGAGAATTTAAAATTCTTGGCGCGAATGCTAGCTAATTTTTTATTCTATTTCAGGACCGGAGGCTTCGTATTATGCTAGTTTAACGCTGATCAAATACAACAGAGGTAATATCACCCACCGGCTTATAATAAAACTGCTTAAAGGTAGACTCAGAAGACCAATCAGCAGAATGCATGATATCCTGAATGGTAGAACCCAACATAAATGTTTTAGAGGCCATGGCGCCTCGGACAGAGTGCGCCCCAAACACTTGAGTATCAATACCTGCCTCTTGCATACCAGATTTTAACCATCTGGCTATAGTAGCTGCCGTAACAGGTTTATAAGGTTTTTGCAAACCAATTAGTAACTGCACCCGACCATCAGGCCGAATAGACCTGGTACATACTTCGTATGCTTTGAGACATTGAACTACACAGAGTTTCGTGTTACCAGGGAAAGCATGATATTCCACACTATGAGACATTGTTGTAGTCCTGGAAGTAATATTAAAGGAAAGTCCTTCAGGAGTAAATACTCTGCCTGTAAGGTCTAGAGCTTTCACATCAGAAGAACGTCTGCATGCAGAGAGACATAACAGCATGGCTAATTTGGATGAGAGTTGTTTCTTTGTTAACATATTGTTATGCGGCCAGGTATTGCATAAGGAAAGGACTAGAGAGACATTCCACAAAGAGGAATACTTCGGCCTGGGAGGATTTGCTACCCTATTACCCTTCAATAGTTTGCATAGTAGTGGATGCATCCCTACTGGTTTACCCTCAATCTGGTAATGACCAGCTTTAATGGCGAACGGAAATTGTTAATAGAACGGTATGCTAGACCCTCAGAAGCCTTTTTAGACAAGAAATTTACAACATAGGGTCAGTCCGCACTCATGGGATCCACGTGCTGTTCTACGCATCAACGAACCCAACTCTTCCAAGCTGAATAATATATTTTTTTGGTTGAGGGGGCCCAGGCCTGGCTGATGAAAGCTGAAGCTTCTTCTGAAAATCCTGGCATTTGCCAACGTTGCCGGAAAGTCTCCAGGCCATCAGGGACAACTGCCCCGATAATACCATCGGATGCATCTCTCCATGAGGGCCCTGGAGCATCGTGGAGAACCACGGAATCATTCTGGGGAAGTCGCAGCTCGTCTCCAATAATAGTGGGAACCAAGGCTGCGACTTCCACAGAGGAGTCACTAGGATCACCTCCGCCTTTTGGCGAATTATCTGCGTGAATACTCTGGGAATCAGAATGAAGGGGGAAAAGCATAATTCAGGTTCAGGGACCAGTCCTGGGAAAAAGCATCCGTCGCCAGAGCCAATGGATCCGGTCTCCAGCTGAAAAATGTGGTCATCTGACGAGTCAATCTGGGCGCAAACAGGTCGATCTTGCAACTCCCCCATATCGCCTGTAGCCACTGGACTAACCGGGGCTGGAGTTGCCAATCGCTGTAATCTTTGAGATGTCGGGGATTCCAGTCTGCCACTACGTTCGACTGGCCCGGAATATACTCTGCTATGACCGAGATTTGCCGACTCAGGCAATAATGCCAGAAGTCCTTCGCTATCTCTACTAGGATTGAGGACCTCGTGCTGTCCATCTTGTTGATGTAACGAACTGCCGAGATGGTGTCCATCCGCAAGAGGATGCAACCCGAGACCTGTTTGGGTGATGGAGTCCAGATAGCGAACGACCCCGCTTGAAGTTCTAGACAATTGATATGGAGGTCTAGTTTGCTTAAAGACCAGCGACCTCCTGTGGAAATATTTCCGCAGTGAGTCTCCCAGCCTCAGCGGCTGGCATCGGACTCGGAAGACCTCCGGCTGGGAGCCGAAAATAGCTCTGCCGTTCCACGCTTCCACGTGGGCAAGCCACCACTGAATCTCCTCCCGTACTTCTTGAGAGAGGGGGACTAAGTCTGTGTAAGAAAGACCCTTCTGAAGATGCTGAATCTTTAACCTCTGAAGGGCTCGATAATGAAGGGGCCCTGGAAAAATCGCTTTTATGGAGGATGCCAGGAGACCCACGATTCTGGCAATCCCTCTCAGTGAGACCATCTGTTTGGATAACAGAGAGCATAGCTCCTTCTTGATATCCCGAAGTTTGGAGCGTGGAAGACTCAACTGAGCCCTCAGAGTTTGATGAACCCCAAGAAATCTATCGTCTGGGAAGGACAAAGAACCGATTTGGAATCGTTGATCACGAACCCCAGGTTTTGAGCGTAGCAATGGTCATGCGTAAATGCTGGACCCCCAAAGCTGGAGACTGCGCCATGATAAGTATGTCATCCAGGTACACTATCATGCGAACTCCCTCTTCCCTGAGGTATGCTATCACTGGTTTCATCACCTTGGTGAAGCACCACGGTGCTGAGCAGAGTCCGAAAGGAAGGACCAAATATTCGAACCATCGGTTCCGCCACTGAAATTGAAGAAACCTGCGATGGGGAGGAAAAACTGGAATGGACAGATAGGCGTCCTTCAAGTCCAGACGGACCATCCAGTCGCCCTGCTTTAGGAGATCTGCCAAAAGATGGATGCCCTCCATCTTGAAATGTTTGTAGGTCATGAATTGATTGAATTCTTTTAAATTCAGTACCAACCTGTAACCTCCTCCTTTCTTCTGTACCAAGAAAATATTGCTGCAGAAACCGTGAGGGCCCTCGTCGCAATGTGCTATCGGACGTTTTTGCAGCAATTCTTCGAGTTCGTAATCTATAAAATCGCACTTGAGTTGGGAAAAAGAAAGCTGTTGGGGTAATTTCACCTGATAAGGGGTCTGATAGAAATCTAACTGGAAACCCTGAATTGTTTGTAATTTCCAAGCATCCTGCGAGAGTTGAACCCAATTGTGATAGAAAAATTGAGTAAGACCCCCTAAGGGTAAAAGGAAAATGTCCAGGGCTCTTTCTTGTAGAGTCAGAGTATTGGAAATCTCCACGGTAATTTCCTCTGTGGAAGCACCTCCGATTGAAGCAGTGTCTGGTGGGGTAGAAGGAACCCCCACGGGTGGAGTCCCACTCGCCGCGGCCGAAATGTCCTCGTTGAGGACCTTAGGAGAACTGACGGCCAAACGAGCGTCCTCTGCCTCGTCCGGCCCTGTTAAAAAGGCCAGCCTTGAATACCCTCTTGATGCCAGACTGTGCCTTGTCGAGGGTCATGAACGTGCCCACATATTTAGCCACATCTTTAACGAACCATTCTCCGAAGAGATTGCCCTCTGCTAAGGGACCTGGTTCTGCCGCAGCCAATTCCGTGAGATTGGAATCCATGCGCATAAGGAGCGATTTGTGTCGTTCTGTAGAAATGTCGCCGTTCGCGTTCCCTTACAGGCAAATATATCTTTGGGTCCACCCTGCCAGGATATGGGAATCTACCTTAGTGTTGGACTCCTGCGCCTCCAAGGCCATCTCTAAGATCTTCGCTAGGGGTCCTGCGACATCCAGAAGTTTGTCTTGGCAACCTCGCCAGGCGCGATCAATACCATTTTTAGGGTCCTTTGCGAATTTCTTCAGGAATGTTAGCAAACTGGAATCTATGTCCGTGGTGTCCGCCACATTGTCAAGGAGATCTGGCCTAGGGCACTCTGAGCGGAGCCTAGTCCATACTTCTTTATCAAAACTCCTGCGAAGGTTATCATGCAGATAAGCCGCAACAGCGGGGGCAGGAGCCCAGTCAGACGACCTGGGATGAACTATATCAGTCGGGTTGAAGGTGAAGGGGGTGGAAATGGTCTGAGAGAGGTCTTGCTCTATGCGTTTGGACTTCTTGGACCTTTTCTTGGGAGGGGCCTCGTCTGGGGAGGTTCCCGTGGTATCGGTGTCCGTGTCCGGACACTTGGACTTACCGGACTCTGGGTTAGGTAGTGCAGAGAGAACGGCAGACTGAGCCCAAGACTTAGCTCTGGGCTCCATAGCCGAGGCATCCTTAGCTGGTTCTGCAGGAGAAGTAAATCCATGACGTTAAGCAAATTTCTCCAATTGTTTTATCGATTTCAATGCAGTGGCTGACGCCTGCTGCACAGTCCCAGGGACTGCCTTCTCGAGGGCCTTGTTTACTGAGTCCTGAACCGAGGCGTCCAGGGCCTCAACATTGTTGTCCTCTAGGGAAGGAGTAGCCACTTCCTCCTCATACAGGTTATCATCCTCTTCATAAGTGAACCAATCCTCCATTGTGGGGCAGAATTTGTAAATCTATCTACTCATGAAAGTGAGGTCAAGATGAGTAAGGGGAAGCTAACACACAGCACAGAATTAATAACAGGTACCTAGCTCCTCAGTAACAGCTGTATAAAAGTTTTTGCAGCCCTCAGGCCGTAAGAGAGCCAAATGAGCAGTAGTATTAGGAGCTGTGCACACTTCAGGCCCAGAAACACACTATTGCAGCCAGCCAGGCGTAATAGAACTTGCTCAAGGGAAAAACGAAAGAAGAATGAAAATCCCAGGTTAATTAGGGCAGTAGCAATGCACGTAGCCCGATTGGGCTGCGCATATCGAAACTAGGTGCTAACTAATTAAAAGGAGGATCTGAGTGCTGCGGCTGATAAGGGGAGCCTCTGCGCTCGCTAATTAGCATGTGCGCTCACTGCTGAGGACAGCGCGGTACCGGGGAGTAAAGCGGGAGCCGAATTCCGACCGGCCGAGTGGCTGCAAGGTAAAGAATGCTCTTCCCACCATAGCGGGTTTGAATTCACTTCTCATGCTGACGAAGGCAGCGCAGCACTCCGGCTCCCAGCGGGAGACTGATTTAAAGACCCGATCGGGTTACAGCATACACATTAACATGCAAAGCAAATGAACCAAAGCGCGATGATCGCATTTAAACAATACATAGCGGCGCGTGCCTGGAGAAAAATAATGCCATTGATAATCACATAATCATCATAGTAAATATAGATGCACTTAACTTCCTGCCTGAGCAGCAAAGAAAGCGGCTCAAGGACTAGTTATGGTGGTTCTTATAGGGTCATACAGGAAGTGACATGTGACTAAAGCATCATGGGATGTGTAGTTTATTCTGAATACAAAAACGTTTTGATTGGCTGCTGTGAGTGGCAATAAATAGAAAGAGAAGCATAATACAAAGCCTCAGGTCCTGTAATAGAATTTTTCTCAGGCAGCTGCAGTGTGCAGCCTGCTCTGAGCTCCTTGGGTTGACCCAGGACTGGAGAGAAACAAAGTAACAAGTTAGATTGTTTCTCTTCAGTCAGAGCCAGGAGCCAGGTCTCAAGGCAAAAGGATGGGGGTGGGGGCCCCAGAGAGAGCAGGAGGCAGCACAGAGGAGAGCTGACAGGGGCAGGAGAAGGATTGCAGCTCCAGGAACAGGCTCTGCTGGGACGCATTTGAAGGTGAGAGTTAGAGCTATTGATGTTGTAACGGACAATGTATTTTACTATGCGTTTTCTGTTTGGAGTGGAGTGAATGTGTGTGGCGTCAAGTGGACATGTATGGTTTGGATTGGAATTGTTAATTGTGGAATTGTGTTGCGTGGATTGGATCTGTGTAGTGAAATAATGTGGCATGGTGTGCAGTGTAATTGTGTGGTATTGAGTGGAGTGGGATTGTGTGTCTTGGAGTGGGATTATCTCAAATGGTATTTTGTGTTGTGGAGTGGTATGTAGTGGAGCTTACTTATGTGGTGTGCTGTTAAATATTGTAGCATGATGTGGAATTTTGTGGTGTAGATGGGATGTATGTGGTGTGTTGTGCATTTGTGTTTGAATTATCTAGTTTGTTGTGAATTATGTGGTGTGGAATGGAAATGTGTTGAGTTGAATTGTGTGACGTGAAAGTTGCGGTGTTGTGTGAAATTATGTTGAGTGGTATTGTGAGGCATGGTGTGAAGTGTAACTATGTGGAGTGTTGCTACGTGGCATAGACTGGATTTATGTGGAGTGTATGTATGCAGTATGGAGTTGAGCATAATTATGTGGAGGTTAATTATGTGGTGCTGAGTGGTATTATGTGGAGTGTAATTATGCTGTGTTGATAAATTGTGTGGGGATGAATTGTGGAATTGTGTGATGTGTGGTATTATGTGGCATGGTTTGGTGTATAATTGTGCGGAGTGGAGTTATGCAGCATGTTGCAGAGTTGTATTTTGTGGAGGGTAATTATGTGTTTTAGAGTTGAGTGTAAATATATTGTGTGAAGTGTAATTATATAGGTTGAAGTGGAATTATGTGTAGTTGAATTGTGTGGGTGTAATTATGTGGTTTGGAGTGGTATTAAGTTGTGTGGAATGATATTCTGTGATGTAAAATTATGTGGTATGGAGTGAAGTGGAAATATGTGTTTTTTAATTTTTAGGATTTTAATCATGTAGTATGGAATGTTGTAGGGTTAAATTATTTATAGTTGAATTCTGTGGCGTGGAATTATAAGCAGGGGCGTAACACTGGTCCCCGCAGCCCCCGCGATGTGGAGGGGGCCCCGTGCTCCAGGGGCCCCCTTACTCAGCTGAGAACACAAGCCCCTTAGTTCATGAATTAAATGGTGCGCACAGCCATGGTGCGCACGCACGGCCTTCTCAATAATTAAATGGTGCCCGCACGGCCAGGGGCGTAACAGAGGCCCCCGCAGCCCCCAGCAAGCCTCTTCATGAATTAAATGGTCCGGCCTCTTAATTAATTAAATGGTGCGCATGTCCGCCGGGCCCTGGGCGGGCCTCTGAGGCTTTTTTTTTAGTTATGGTGCGCAGCGCGCAGATGTCACCGCGAGTGCGTGCTTCAGGGTGGGGCATGGGGTGGGGCTGGTGACCATACCATTGTAATGCGCATTGCACAGAAGCACAATAAAAAGTGCACGTGACCGTGACGAGGCATCCCACCCAGGACCCAGACAAAGTGATTTCTGAGAAAGACCGTCACCGTGCGGCGCCCCCGGCCAACATTTAATTATTACTAGCCCCTGCCCGGCTAGCCTTGCCCTTGCCCTCTTCTGCTGCCCGCTCGCGCCTGCCACTGAAGCTGCAGGCCAGGCCTCAGGTGAGTCTGTCCGAGCCGAGGCAGGAGTGGTCTGTGGTGGCGAGGAGTCTCAGTGGGTGGGTGGGTGAGTGGGTGGGGTGGGATGAGATCATAATTTGGATCAGGGCGGGCATCATGGTGGGGCCCGGCTGGGAAATCGGGAATAAAAGTAAAACGTAATATGTAGGCCGGCCCAGGGCGTAATTGACCCCCGCAGAGGTAAATGACTGGACGCTTGCCCTGGTTACAGAAACCTCTCTAAAAGGCTGGCTTTGGGGAATGTCACTACACATACTATCTGTAGGTACAGGAGGGAATACACGGACTGTCAGCTGCAACACGGGTAGTGCTTTGGCCTGGAACAGAGCCATAACACTCCAGGGATGGAAAAGGAAAATCACTAACGAAACTCCCCTGCAGGTGAGTACCTTCTTAGAAAAGGGACACATTGAAAGGATTTAGAAGTTTGCATCTCTATGGAATTTCCAAAGTAGGGGACCTAACACAGGGCAGAGGAGCACGAAGACACTTGAGCACATGCAAAGGAATATAAATACATACAGTTAAAGCCGTGTCTTGACGTCGTGACCATAATATGGGCTGAATTGTGGGAATATAGTCTGTGGGAACGTGGGGTTCTAGTGGAACGTTTGTCTAAGGGACAATTCCTGCTCTTTACAAGGCTCAGAACCACAACATGTCTGGCGGCCTCCGTAAGCTTAGAACCTCGTGGGAAAGGGATCTGGGCCCCCTCGTGGGCACTGCCGGGGATACGGCCCTCATGCCCATGAATTTTGGACAGTGTCACTCATATTTTGGATCAGCCCACAGGAAAGGATATTTAGAGCAGGACAATCGGTCATCCCTCTTTATCCCTGGCTTTGTTGAAAGCCTCATTTACGTTTCTAAACGCCAGTCATCATGACTGACCGCACTTTTAATCTTTACTCCTCTGAATTCGCTCGCTTTTGCGTAAGGGGCTTTTGAGGGGATGCTGAGCAGCTCCCTCGAGGGTGAGGGGTTGATGGGCCCTCACCCCTGAGCAACAGCTGAATTTGCAAGGAAGAAAAGCAGAGTTTTTCCATGTGATTTGGGTGTGTACTGCTATACATATCTACTGGAGAACTACAGCCAGTGAACTCTCAGGAAGAGTGAGAAAATGGTCCTCTGACACCACTGTGCATAATTTAGGGACCAAACGATGTGAACTTGGCTAGAGCTAGACTTGCTCGTTGCTTCTTTGGGTCTTATGGAAGAGAAGAGGGATGTAGTTAGAGCATGGGTACTCACAAGCACCTTCCCAGGGGCCACAAAGTAGAGTCTGTGGTGTGACTTAAGGCCACTCTGATGCCAGCACGGTGGCGTTTGGGTGATATGGGGTTTGTAAGGTGGGTGTAGAGGAAGCGAAGCATGTACAAAAAGTGGCTGATTTGCACGGTGCAAAACCAGAAAACCTGGTATCAATCCCGCCTTCCCCACTTGACCAAACTGTGTTATCCTAGGCAATTGTTTTTTTTCACTTTGCCTCCTTTTTCTTTTCTTGTGTTTAATTTAATAAACTATGATGTAGTCAATTTATAATAGCAGCCCATGCCACCCAGAGGGTGCACATGACAATTGACTTGCCTCTTAGTGCTCTATTGACATTGCTGTCATGGTCGGTGGAAGCATGAGTGTTTCTACATTGATGCGTGAAAACTATCCCATTAAAAAAAATACCTCTCAATGCAGTGATATCATTAGATATACTGTGGAGAAAAGGCTCTACAGGCTAATGAAAAAGACATTTTTGAATTTTGAAGAGACTTTACCATATTTTTGCACGTTTACTGTAAGATGTCTTTAAAAAATGAAGGTGGAGGGGGCATAAAAGGGGAGATGGTCCTACAGAGGGAAGAGGGCTGCATGGCAGCTCAAAGAAGGAATAATGACTCTTGACCAGCTTATTGGTTTGTAGCACTCGTGCACCCAAAGGTCACCTCACGGTGCTCATCGCTGGATAATGAATTAGTAGACATTTCAAAACCAAAACTGAAGAAAAGCATGAGGATAGCTAGGGATTTGGGGTACATTTTCCAAATAAAAGGCAGAAGTGTCCTCTCTCGGGTCAAAAAAGGTTATGCTTGGATAAGACCCGTGGGCTTTGTTAGAATGGTATTCAGTGCTTAATTTGAGCCGGTGGGGACCCTGGCTCTTATTTTTGAGGACCAGCACAGTTCCGAGCGCAAGAGAGGAAAAACACAAAGAACAGAAAGCAGCCAACTGCAAGAGAGAGAAAAAGGGGCAGGGAGTGCATAAGAGACTGTTGGCCTAGGTATTTGGTACACCCATGTTTAATTGCACGGCCGCCAGCTTCTGAGCAGAGCTTCGGGCACCGGCACTCTTGCGTTCACAAATTCGGCACTGGTGATGTTGAGCCAATTTTCGTATATCAGAAAGATATGATTATCTGTCTACCAGAGCATGTACACTGAAGAATAAAAGTGATAAATAAATATATAGATAGCGGTTTTGGGTTGCCTCCTTCAGCTATTGGTTTTTGAAGGGGTCATTCTTATTTTTGTTTGGCACTCAGGAAAGCATACATAAAATATGATAATGGGTCATCCCCGTTTAGTCATTACTTTGTTGGAAATGTAATTCACATTTTGTTATATGTTATGTTATGTTATGTTATACCAAATGTGTATAGAGCACATTCCCCAAAAAGGTTTCCTGGCTCTGTCACCATGAATTATTGCATTTTTAATCTATAATTCTCTGGGTCCACTCGCTTCTGGTCTATGAAACTACCAACCAGTGAGGCAGATGAGAGCATGCTGACCTTCTCCCCCACGGGCAATGGAGTAAGGGGCTGGTGCATGTAAACCCCTGCGCAGCAAAGGTGGGGCGGGGAGGAGGACATCCTGCTGCCCAGCACATTGTGCCTCCTGTGGAAGGCAGTTTCTTCTGAGCAGCCTCCAGCCCGGCATCCAGTGTTGTCCTTTTTCACACTTGTGGCTCCAGTGTCTGCTCGGACTGTCCTAAGGCTGGAAACCAGTGCTTAATTTGAGCCGGTGGTTTCTGTTGCTCGGCCCAGCACTTGCTTGTCAGCACCGGCTCTGACAGTCCACCACATGGTGGCGTTGTCTGTCAAATGTTGAGACGAGCTCAACAGTGTTTAATAAGTCAATGTACATTAAAATGAATGAATAATATCTTAGTATATCTTTGGGGGCCGGCAATAGTCTGAATTGTCACTCTTGTAGGAGTGCAATGATTAGTAGTTGTGTTCGTGAGGTCACTGGCAGCGCTGAGAGGGTCAATGGGTGGTGCAGACTGCAGTGACCTCACGAGCCTTGGCACATACTTTTTTTAAATTGCAAATTAAGCACTGCTGGAAACATTGGTAGAGGTGGAGAGGAGACCAGCAGCGGAGAGATAAGGTCGAGGCACTGGGAGGTGAGTGTGGAGCAGAAGGAATGGCCGCCCTGCGCCAGCAGCCTCGGCAGCGGTCTCAGCTCCCTACAGTCTGTATCCTCCGCTCACGCCGTGGCAAGTCCTGCTGCTGAGCTGTGAGCTCCTGCAGACCCTGCCGGCCGCACTCGGCAGAACCTCCTGCCCAAAACACCTCATGTTGGCCAGGTTCTGCAGCCGCCCCTTCCCGGGTACACGCTTCTCTTTTCTTCACTCTCAACCTGTGCACTAAAATACACTCCATAACAAGGTAGAACGAAGGTGGACTGTGCAATGAAGCACACAACACTGCCTTAAAGTGCTGAAGGCTGTTTTAATGTAACAGGTTAACCCAACACCCTACAGCATATGTCTTACAGCCTGATATTCACCTTGATCATACAATTAATTGGATCTACCATTCTCACCCTTAATTCTCCAGAAGAAGCCCAGACCAGCCAAACGAACACCACCACATCCCACACACTCCTAAAGCAAGTCAACTGTTTTAGTCCATTGTTGAACCCTTTCTGTTTAACCTTCCAAGTCACTGATCACAACCCCACCACAGCGAGCTACAACCGACTGTCCTTCCACCATCCCAACCATCATTTAGTCCTCCTGCCTGTCTTTCCTGCCGCCATCCAGCAGAACCTCAACAGGTCTTTCCTCCCCCCGCTACCCCCAGTACTCCCCTCTATCACCAACATGTTAATTAAACTAGTGGCGTAACAAAAGCCCCCGCAGACGGCCACAGTGCGGGGTGGGGGGCTCCCAAGCTCCTGGGCCCCCCTCCGGCACTGGCAGGCCCCTGGCCTGTGAGCTTCAGACTGGGTCCGGAGCATGGGGGCCCCATGCATGTACTTTGCAGGGGGGGCCCCCTCAAGCTTTGTTGCGCCACTGCTAGAACCTCGTGTGTGCTCGAGAGCCTCCTGTCCTGGAGCTTTTGAGTCCTGCCAGAGTTTCCTGACCCAGAAACACTGAGCCCTCCCAGCGTCTCCTTTCTCAGGTTGGACGAGCCTGTTGCCCTTATAGTGCCTTGCTCAGAGCCTCTTGCCCTGTAGATGCCGAGTCCTGGCCGAGGTCTCCTGCTGTGGAGGCACACTGTCCTGATGAGGCCCCTGGCCTGGAGCGGAGTAAACCTGCCCAGGGCCTCTTGCTCTGATAGAACTCTACACAGAGCCTCCTGCCCGCATTCCCTTGGAATTGTATGGCTCAGACCCTCTTAAGCTGTAGTGGGATCGCACATAGTGCCTACTCACCCGGAAATATCCTCTACTCAATGCGAAGGATACGGCATTTCAGTTAGGCCTCCTCCCCAGGCAGAGTGGGAGGAGGGTGGTCTGCTACTCATTCATGCCAAGCTTGTGGAAAATGGGAAGGTGAGTTCAGGGCCTTTTATTTGAACACTCTTAGTACCTGGCCTCTTAATACCAAATTAACATCCCTTCCAGAGTGCGTTTCCTGATTCCCTT
This sequence comes from Triturus cristatus, assembly GCF_964204655.1. Classification (NCBI taxonomy): domain Eukaryota; kingdom Metazoa; phylum Chordata; class Amphibia; order Caudata; family Salamandridae; genus Triturus; species Triturus cristatus. The sequence goes on along the minus strand of NC_140584.1, from coordinate 1,181,136,568 downwards.
ATACTACTCAGAAGGACGGACTGTATTACACATTCTCTTTGTTTCTTCTTGCCACAAGAGGAGACAATTGATAAAAGGATTGCTCATGCCAGGGCTAGGCGATGGTGTCCTGTGCCAGGGCTAGGCGACGGTGTCCTGTGCCAGGGCTAGGCGACGGTGTCCTGTGCCAGGGCTAGGCGACGGTGTCCTGTGCCAGGGCTAGGCGACGGTGTCCTGTGCCAGGGCTAGGTGACGGTGTCCTGTGCCAGGGCTAGGCGACGGTGTCCTGTGCCAGGGCTAGGTGACGGTGTCACATCCTGCGGCTAGGTGACGGTGTCACATCCTGCGGCTAGGTGACAGTGCACCTTCCATCCATTGCAGCTTGTAAATACGTATTCATCTCACAGTATACATTCTGTCCATTGCACCTTGTACAGTGTTGGACCTGTCAGCCCTAGGGTAGTCTCCGCATCTATTTTTGATCGTGCCTCATTTTTTCCACCCTCATTTTGATGTTGGACTTAGGTCTCCGGGCGCCTTTTCATTGCCAACCAGTGTTAAGGTGCAGGTGCTCCCTTCTCCCAAGATGGCTGCCACAGACCCCTGCTACTGCAGAGTGGTCTTTCATAGTAGCACCCTAGCTGCCAGGAGCTGGCTGGAACCCCACAACAATGTTGCGACACCAGCCCGCCTTTTTTGTCCCATAGGTAGAATGGGGAAGCTCCTGGAATGTGCTGGAACCTTCTAGAAGGGAGGTGTGGTTTTTACTTTTGCCGCCTTGGCTAGAGGTCACCTGACCTAGGGATACATAAGTGAGGGAGGGAACTTTTTCCAGTCAGTTGGCCAGTTGGGGTGAAGCAGAGCTGGAGAATCCATGCCGGAGTGTAGGCGGTAGGGCCTAGCCAGGGACTTATGCCTCTTAGAGTGACAGGGCTTAGGTGCTGCCTCTTAAGTGAGTGAGGGATCCTGTGAAACCCACTGATCTTGCCCAGCAGTGGGAGGACCCAGGGAACCTCTGCCCAGCCTGATTAGGAAGGACCTAGTCGCCAACTCATCCCCTACCCCCCAAGGAACAGAACCCCAAGGGCGGCAGTATCATCTGCACCACAAAGACTGAATATTGAAACTGCAGAAGCGACATCCTGAAACTTCATGCCAAAGCTGAATATTGTAACTCCATGAAGCGACTGATTGCCTGACTGCTGGGGATCAACCAGATACTGGCGCTGTGTCTCCTGCACTGCCAGACCTGACCTGGGACCCCCTGCGCGGATCTGCTGTCGAGCGCGGATCTGGCCGAGCTCCCGCTTAATTTGTGACCCCCCCCCCCCCTTGGTGCGAGGACCCGCAACGCGATCTCCGCCGCGGCCCGTAGGCCTCAGGGACGTGTCAGTGCCAAGTCGGGGCCTGCGGAGAAGCCCGGGGCCCCGCCGCTGCCGTCGCAGCGTGAGAAGGAAGAGCGAGTGTCCGGGAGTGTCCCGCGCCGTTGCGCGCATCGGACGAAGGGCCCGGAGCGGAACCGAGCGACGAGACCAAGGTAACCCCCGGGGGCTGGGAGGTAGCGCGGCCGTGTGGCGGCCTGAGACTCGCCCCCCCCCCTGCTCCCCGGGAGTCGTGGGAAGGCCCGGTGCGCCCCCTGCCAAGTGGGAGTGACACCGCATGCAGAGACTGTGACTTTCCCCCCTCCGTGGGATTTCCCTCCGTAATTGTGAGTCTCCCCTCCGTGGGATTACCCTCTCCTGGGGACTGCCGTTCGCAGGACTCACCAGTGCTCAATGCGTTCTATGTCCCAGTAGCGCTGATCATTCCTTTGTATTCAACAGTGCTCAATGCGTTCTATGTTGGAGTAGCGCTGATCATTCCTTTGCATTCGCCAGTGCTCAATGCGTTCTATGCCTCAGTAGCGCTGATCATTCCTTTGTATTCACCAGTGCTCAGTGCGTTCTATGCCTAAGTAGCGCTGATCATTCCTTTGTATTCGCCAGTGCTCAATGCGTTCTATGCCTCAGTAGCGCTGATCATTCCTTTGTATTCACCAGTGCTCAGTGCGTTCTATGCCTAAGTAGCGCTGATCATCCATTTGCATTCGCCAGTGCTCAATGCGTTCTATGTTGCAGTAACGCTGATCTGTCCTTGGTACGCACCCATACTCAATGCGTTCTAAGTCTAAGGAGCGCTGACCCCACGTGTTGCATTCACAAGCGCTCAGAGCGTGCGAAGTCCAATTAGTGTGTAACCTCAGTTTGTGGTCTCAAGCACTCCATTCTCCAGTGGAGGTCCCAAGTGCAAGGCGCTTCCTGTACCCACAACGCTTATCCTCAGGGTAGGCTTGGAAATGCTCATGGTGCTAGGCAAATATTATACGACCTCAAGTTATGCTCATGTGCCTTTGTTTCTTCGTAGACACCAGTAGCGCCACGTGTGCAGGCCCCGGCCCGCAGCACTAGGGAAGTTCATACTGCAGGGATTGCTGAGGTAACCGTAATGAGATGGTGTAATGCACATGTTAAAGTGTACAGGTAATGAGAAGCTGTATAAGAAAATAAAAAAAAATGAGAAGCTGTAATGCAAATGTTAATGTGTACAAGTTAAGATACATTGCCCTCCAAGATTACCGTGTATGCTCCTTTGATTAGATAAAATCTGATTAATTTGCATTCACCTTATTGTGTGGCGTCCATTATTGTGTGCGTTTACTGCTTCAGGGGATGCGTGTGTTGTATGGTCGCTTAACACACAGGCCTTTGAGTGCCCAGCCGCTCGTGTCACGTTACCCCCTTAGGGCCTGGAGACCCCAGGTCTTACATACAGACATGTCGTTCTCGCAGTGTACCTTCTGTCCATTGCACCTTCTACACGCATGTGCATCTCCATGTTCTTTCTGACCATTGCAATTTGTAAAGACGTGTCCCTCTTACACTTTACCTTCTGTCCCTTGCAGCTTGAATAGACATTGGCATCTCAGTGTTCCTTCTGTCCATTGCAGCCTAGAACTTGTGGTTCGGAAGCCTGTGATTTTATTATTTGCAGGTTTTGGCGACTGCAGTATCCATTAGTGCAAGTTCTGTCTGCCAGCGGGGAGCAAATGGTAAGGCAATGGACTTAGAATGTAGAATCTCTTCCTAAATCCCCTGATCAATCATTCAATCAAATTTCTTTGAAAAATCATTTGAGTTCTTTGTAAAGTGTGACTGCTCGCCTGTTGGGTCTCAAGGCGCTGAGTGGGGTGTATCCGGGTTTCAGTCAAAGAGCCAAGTCTTGAGGTCCTTCCTGAATTGTGGCGGCGAAGGTGATTGCCTGAAGTGCAGAGGCAGGGAGTTCCTGGTCTTCACAGCGAGGAAGGAGAATGATCATCCTCCAGCCGTGAACTTGCGGATCGTGGGATGGTGGACAGGGCCAATCGAGGGTAACAGAGATGTCTGGTGGGAGTGTAGAAGGAGAGGCCGTGGTTGAGGTATGCAGGTCTGGCGTTGTGGAGGGCTTTATAGGCATGCATGGGGAGCTTGAAGGAAATTCTTTTGTTGATAGTAAGCCAGTGAAGGTCTCTGAGGTCTCCAGTGATGTGGCTGTGGCACAGATGTTCAGGATGAGTCTGGTGGAGATGTTCTGGATGTCCTGCAGTTTCTTTAGGAGTTTCTGGGTGGTGCCGGCGTAGAGTACGTTGCTGTAGTCGAGTCTGCTGCAGATGAGTGTTTGGGTGACCGTTTTCCTGGACTCTGTGGGGATCCACTTGAAGATCTCATAAAGCAGGTGGAGCTGGTCGAAGCAGGAGAACGATACAGCATTGATTTGGCGGTTCATTGAGAACAAGGAGTCCAGGATGATGCTCAGGTTTCATGCGTGGTCTGTGGGGGGGGGGGTGAGGTGTGGTTCCCAGCGCTGCATGCCACCTGGGGTTGTCCCAGGCAGATGGGGTGGAGTCCAAGATGAGAACTTTGGTGTTGTCTGAGTTGAGCTTGAGGCAGCTGTCCTTCACCGAGTCTGCGACTGCCTTCATCCCATTCTGGAAGTTGCTCTTTGCGGCTTTGGGTCCGTCTGTGAGGGAGAGAAGCAGCTGGGTGTCGTCGGTGTAGGAGACCATGGCTTCCCACCATAGCTGCAAGTGGGGCCATGTAGATGTTGAAGAGAGTGGGGCTCAGGGAGGATTTCTGAGGTACTCCGCAGCTGATCTCTGTGGGTTCAGAGTTGAACTGTGGTAGTCTGACTCTCTGTGTTCGGCCCGTTAGGAAGGAGTGGATCCCTTGTAGGACGTAGTCACGGATGCCGGCATCGTGAAGTCTTGAGTAGAGGGTGTGGTGGGAGACCGTGTTGAATGCAGCTGTGCCTTTCAGCCGCAGAATTATTGATTGGCCATTGATCCTGAACATTTCGCTTACCCATCGAATAAAGGGGGTTCAACAGCAGAGTCCAGAAAGCAGTGTAAAAGGGTCTTGAGCTCCCTCTTCCCTTTAGATCAGTGTTTTACTTGCCATAGTCACTCTGCTCATGGTCAACAAGTGCATGAGCTCTGAGAAGCAAGCCTAACAGTTAAGTGATTGTAAAGAATGATTATCTATGTCTTTGGAACAGATAGAGTGCTTTACAGGACCCGTGAGGTGTGCCATCTTTGGCTGAAGGGAAATGCATAAGGCACATTAGACATTGAATTCGAACAGGGACCACTGAGGCAAATTCTCAGAGACTCTGCAATTGGCTTGAAATGCATTTCCCAAACGGATTAAACTATATTATCCTTTTTGGTGCCGTTGGATGTGGGCTTGGATTAGAGTCCTACGCATTTCACTAATGTTGGTGTATTTCAGAGTGAACTGAGCTGGGACTGGGCACTTTGTTTCCTGGTCACTAGCGCTGGGCTCCTTGTTCGCTATGATCCAGTACACGCAGTCGGCCGTCAATACGGCGCTCTGCCTAGGTCTGAGTTCAGGTTTATCTGAGGATGCTTCTGCGGGGCCTGCAGCAGCCAAGGCCAATATTAGATCTTTCACCAGCCTGTTGATTCTTGCTAAGCTGCACAAGCCTGGATAACATTCATGAAGCCACAGAGCTCATCAGTATGCAGAAGCTGGTGGTGGCAGTCTACACTTTTCACCTCTTTGACAGAGGGAGACTGCAGTGGGAAGTGGCTGGAGAGTGAGTCTTAAAATAGCACCATGTTTAAAGAGGAGGCCTAGGGGAACGCTGCATGCTCTAGGGCTGACCAGGACAGGTATTTATGGACAGGGCTGATATTTGAAGAGGCTAATTTTGGACAGGAAGGGATATATGGTCAGCTCTGAAGTAACATGAAAACTTTCAGCCATACATTAGGTCTATGCAATAGGGTTGAGCCAAGGCTTGAGCATTATACTGCACTCTCCAATCAGACGGGGGAGTGAGAGCAATTAGAAAGACTGTACGGAGCCCTCCCTAGTTCAGCAGCAAACACGCAGAGTGTGCAAACCTTTGGCTACTAAAACTACAGTGATTTCCATTAGCGCTGATAGTCTCATTGGATGATGGCTCTACTCCCACCTAATGTAGTGTGCATCACCATCGGGTGTCCCATCTAGCACTGGGTAGCACCCAAGGGAGCTGCTGCCCCTTGGCCGTCCGTCAGTGCTGTCTCCTGGCCGTCCGTCAGTGCTGTCCCCTGGCCATCCGTCAGTGCTGTCCCCCGGCTGTCCGTCAGTGCTGTCCCCCGGCTGTCCGTCAGTGCTGTCCCCCGGCTGTCCGTCAGTGCTGTCCCCCGGCCGTCCGTCAGTGCTGTCCCCCGGCCGTCCGTCAGTGCTGTCCCCCGGCCGTCCGTCAGTGCTGTCCCCCGGCCGTCCGTCAGTGCTGTCCCCCGGCCGTCCGTCAGTGCTGTCCCCCGGCCGTCCGTCAGTGCTGTCCCCCGGCCGTCCGTCAGTGCTGTCCCCCGGCCGTCCGTCAGTGCTGTCCCCCGGCCGTCCGTCAGTGCTGTCCCCCGGCAGTCCGTCAGTGCTGTCCCCTGGCCGTCCGTCAGTGCTGTCCCCTGGCCGTCCGTCAGTGCTGTCCCCTGGCCGTCCGTCAGTGCTGTCCCCTGGCCGTCCGTCAGTGCTGTTCCCTGGCCATCCGTCAGTGCTGTCCCCTGGCCATCTGTCAGTGCTGTCCCCTGGCCATCTGTCAGTGCTGTCCCCTGGCCATCTGTCAGTGCTGTCCCCTGGCCATCTGTCAGTGCTGTCCCCTGGCCATCTGTCAGTGCTGTCCCCTGGCCATCTGTCAGTGCTGTCCCCTGGCCATCTGTCAGTGCTGTCCCCTGGCCATCTGTCAGTGCTGTCCCCTGGCCATCTGTCAGTGCTGTCCCCTGGCCATCTGTCAGTGCTGTCCCCTGGCCATCCGTCAGTGCTGTCCCCTGTCCACCCGTCAGTGCTGTCCCCTGTCCACCCGTCAGTGCTGTCCCCTGGTCATCCGTCAGTGCTGTCCCCTGGTCATCCGTCAGTGCTGTCCCCTGGCCATCCGTCAGTGCTGTCCCCTGGCCATCCGTCAGTGCTGTCCCCTGGCCATCCGTCAGTGCTGTCCCCTGGCCATCCGTCAGTGCTGTCCCCTGGCCATCCGTCAGTGCTGTCCCCTGGCCATCCGTCAGTGCTGTCCCCTGGCCATCCGTCAGTGCTGTCCCCTGGCCATCCGTCAGTGCTGTCCCCTGGCCATCCGTCAGTGCTGTCCCCTGTCCATCCGTCAGTGCTGTCCCCTGGCCATCCGTCAGTGCTGTCCCCTGGCCATCCGTCAGTGCTGTCCCCTGGCCATCCGTCAGTGCTGTCCCCTGGCCATCCGTCAGTGCTGTCCCCTGGCCATCCGTCAGTGCTGTCCCCTGGCCATCCGTCAGTGCTGTCCCCTGGCCATCCGTCAGTGCTGTCCCCCGGCCATCCGTCAGTGCTGTCCCCCGGCCATCCGTCAGTGCTGTCCCCCGTCCATCCGTCAGTGCTGTCCCCCGTCCATCCGTCAGTGCTGTCCCCCGTCCATCCGTCAGTGCTGTCCCCCGTCCATCCGTCAGTGCTGTCCCCCGTCCATCCCTCAGTGCTGTCCCCCGTCCATCCGTCAGTGCTGTCCCCCGTCCATCCGTCAGTGCTGTCCCCCGTCCATCCGTCAGTGCTGTCCCCCGTCCATCCGTCAGTGCTGTCCCCCGTCCATCCGTCAGTGCTGTCCCCCGTCCATCCGTCAGTGCTGTCCCCCGTCCATCCGTCAGTGCTGTCCCCGTCCATCCGTCAGTGCTGTCTCCTGGGCTTTAGTCAGTGCTGTCCTGTACTAATCACTCAGTGCTGTCCCCTGCTAAGGCACTATGTAACACTGGCCCAGCATACCTCAACAATCACATCTGCTTTCACAAACCTAGACACCTCTGCTTGCCTGGAGTCCATCATGACGGGTAACCAAATCTGGTGTCGGGCCTTTTCCTACAGCGCTCCTAAAGCGTGGCATGACGTGCCGCTGCACGAGAGCCTCCTCCTCACTTGGTGAATTCTGCAAGAAGCTGAAGACTTGGCTTTTCAAGTAGTCCCCATGGCTAGACTCGCGCAGGCTCAGCAGACGGATCCCCTCTCAGGTGAGAGTGCGCTCCTCAACTCTGCATAGCAGCATGCCTCTCAGTTGCTAGATCAGCACTTCACCATCAGAACCATCACCTGATCGCCAGATTAGTTCTAGCTGCTCCAAAATGTCTTTTGTGTCCCACATCTAGCTCTGCCTTCCTTAGTTATGATGGAGGAACTGTCCTGTCACCTCGTCTAATCCTGCCATCATCATGTGACAACTCTGACCTGATCTCCCAAAATAGTCTCAGAGCCTTCTCTAGTGCCACGCGTGGCCACCCCTTCATGGTACATTTCATTATCGGCTGCTATTCCTCATGGTGACATGCCGTACTCCATTCCTCTTTTGTGAAGGCTGCACGTGCGCCGTCGGTCACCCATGCCACCCATGCCACTTGGAGTTCATTCCAGTATTTACCCTCACACACATCCATCTGTATCGACATCTTGAAAGAAATTCTGCCTCAACGCTCTCCTTACCTGGGAGATATTCAATTTTACAACATGACTCTTGTACATGTGAGGACAGTCTGCCTAATCTAGCCCATGCTTTAACCCTTCCCTCCGTTGTCAAAGATTCCATCAAACAAACACCCTAAAATGGTTCACAGCAAACACACAGGCCAAAGTTTCACGTTCTAGAAAATACTTTCCCTCACTAAGAAATAACAATCTGGAAGCAAAGGCAATCACATACTCTTTATTCTTATCCTCCTTGGATACAACTGCACCAAGACCTTTGTTACTGGATCCTTTAGTAGTAATGCGATCTGCATCCGGGTCAAACTCGGTCAAGTGTGTTCATTTGAGAAATGTTCCTCAACCACTTAAAAGTCTAGCTCACTCTTCGGACCTTACAAACGTGTTTTCTATTCTCGTTAAGTTGCCTAATGTTGTGCACCTTTGGTACAAATTTTGGCACAAAACTCTCTACAAGGCCAGTAGACGTGCACTTTGTACAGCAGAAACAAAAGTTGGTTGGGTTTGATGCCCTCACAATCAATGATGTGGCCCAGAGAATACAGGGTACTTCTGTCCCCACTGCATGCTGACTCTCTGGTATATACTACTCTTTTGGTGCATTGCCTCCCTAATTTGACCCACCTCAAGTCATTGCTGGGAAAGAGACCCAGGTGTATTGGAGAGGAGGCATAGGTAGAGGCCTGCCGATACCCGCGAGAGGGGGCGATCAGGGCCGTTCTTCGTCTGGTCCAGCTGAAGCTCCTGCATGGAGTGTACTTCAGAGGGGAATGCTTGTACAAACTGGAGAGGTGCGACTCTGACCTCTGCCAGAGAGGGTGTGGCAGGAGAAGTACGCTACTCCATACGCTGTGGGAATGCCTATTAATACAGAAGTACTGGGAGAGGGTGGGGTCACGACTACCGGAGGTGGTGGTGATATGCACACAGCTCATGCCGCAGCTCATCATGTTGGGCATATGGGGTGGGGGGGAGACTTTGGAGAGGTATGGTCTGCTCTTCTGCAATGTGGCCCTGGCGGTGGTGAGGACAGACATACTTAGGCGCTAGGGTAGCCCAGGCCTGCCAACACTGCGGAGTGGGAGTCGAATCTAAGCTGGTGGAGGAGCTGGTACATAGATCTAGATGGTGCCCCCAGAAATTTGAAAGGCTCTGGCTTCCCTGCAAGGAGATAGTGGCCAGGGAATAATTGTGGTCGCCCTCAGGTAGATGAATCTTGGAGGATCACTTTGTACAGGTTGGGTACGGTGAACTGGCTGAGCACCACTGCTGCCATGGGGGGGTGGGAGGGGGATAGCACCCCCTGAGTGAAGTGTCTGAACATTAACGTTCTGAGAGTTGCTAATGGTAGACCGTGGTACACCATGAGGACACAAATCCGTCTCCACACCTTTTGACTTACATACTTGAACACATCCAGCTTATTGGCCATGGCTGTTTGTACACCCTCTTGTGTGCCCTCTCGACAAAACCATCAGACACTGGGCTATACAAAGGTACCAATATGTGTTTAACAACATTCTCTCCAAGAAAATTTTGAAATTCGTTAGAAACGAAATGTGTACAGTTGTCAGTGACAATCTCCTTGGGCAACCCTTCAATTAAAAATACACATTGCAAAAAGGAAGTGACAGAAGTAGAGTCTGCACTTCTCACAAACTAAAAGTACAGCCACTTTGAAAAGTAATCAATGATTACGAGCAGAAATTTACTGTCAGCATCTAGTAGGTTGAAATGAACTGAAAAATCTAATCCTAACTTCTGCCAGGGACCTTTAGGCCACCCAACGGGACACAACAGAGAAGTAGAATTGCGCCAATGTTTATCTGAACATAAACACTCAGGCCATTTGTCAACAAAGGATTTGACTTGACCGTCAATGCCAGGCCACCATTAAGTTTCCTTAATTTTGCGAACAGTGCTTGAAATGCCTAAATGGCCCTCATGGGCAAGGGAAATAATGCTGTCCCTCATGCCCACCGGCGGAACAAACTCGTCTTCCCTAACTAGAATGTCATTAACAATGGATAATTCAGGAGCAACTTGTGAAAAACTTCTATCTTGAATGGACATGCTCCGGTCACATGGCCAGCCATTGACTAAAAATCTCTTAACTCTTTTCAAGCGCACATCCTTATCACAGCTCTCAAGCCATTCCTTTTCAGACCATTTTGTATCTTGCATCAAGTCACTCACAGTGAAAACGAAGTCAAAGTCATCATTCTTGGTGGAATCATCAGAGTCATTATTCTCAAGAGGCAAACGTGAGAGACAGTCTGCTCTGATATTTTTACCACCAGGGATATATTTAATATCAAAGTTAAACTCTTGTAACCTTACCAAAAGTCTGATAAGTCTAGACAAAGCTTTGTTCGAACAAATGTCACCCAACATGTACATGAGCGGTTTATGGTCAGTGAAAAGTTGGAACCTGGAGCCCCAAATATACATTTTGAATTTTTCAACCGCCCACGAACACGCCAAAGCTTCCCTCTCGATAGTGCTATAGTTGAGCTTGGTACCACTTAGAGTTCTGGGAGCGAAAGCTACCGTATACTCCTGGCCATAAATCATTTGGCTGAGTACAGCCCCTAAACCTTTTGAACTAGCATCCACTGTCACAATGGTTATTTGACCATGCGTAAAACGTCTGGTAGCAGGAGCCTCCAAAATAAGTTTTTTAACTGAATCAAGAGACAGTTGTGTGTCTTCAGACCAAATATATTTAGCATTCTTTCTTAACAGATTCCTGAGTGGTTGCACAACAATGCATATCCCTGTACAAACCGTGCGTAATATTCACTTAAACCTAAGAACGCCCTTAGGGAATCTTTATCTAAGGGGTTGGGTGCACCCTTAATGGCATTGAGCAAAGAAAATTTAGGTTTTATGCCCTCAACTGAAATGTTATGTTCTAAGTAGTCCGCCTTCTGAGTAATGAACTTGCACTTATTCCTGTTTACAGTCTGGCCAAACATTTCTAGCTTCTGTAGAACTTTCTCGAGGAGAACATACCGTGCCTCCAAAGTGTCTGTGTGGATTAGAATATCATCTTGGAATGCCTGTACGCCCTTGAAATGTGTAAACATGTGGTCCATCAGCCTTTGAAAAACACTTGCAGCGGATGCAAAACCGAAGGGCAACCGCTTGTACATGTAGACCCCAAAGGGAGTGACAAATGTGGTGAGAGGCTCTGATTCTTTGGAAAGGGGAGTCTGATGGTACGCATAACGTAAATCAATGGTCGTGAAATATTTGCTACCCCCTAGCTTGGCAAGCATTTCTTGAATCCTGGGTAAGGGATGGCAGTCTACTACAATATTGCGATTAAGCACTCTTAAGTCTGCACATAGACTAATATCCCCTTAGCTCTTGCGTGCAACTACAGCAGCGGAAACCCACTTAGAAGACTCTACAGGTGTAATAATATCTTGTAAATACATATCATCTAATAGTTTTTTCAAGTCATCTCTGCCAGATAGAGGAACAGGTATGCACTTCTAAATCACAGGACTGACATTTTTCTTAAGTGTAATGGTGTGTTGGAATCCTTTGACCAATCCTACCTTGTTGCTGAATGCACTTGAAAATTTGGTGCACAGATTACTTAATGTAGAATCTTCATCGGAATCAGGTTGGAGAGCATTTATTGGTTTGTGTGCCACAGCTAAGACAGGTAGATCTCCCAGCACAACAGGTTCAAGATGACCAGGTTTGAGAAAAATGCCTAAATTTGTCTTGTCTTGCCAACCCAGGATATCACGACTATTACGGGCCACATACATTTTGGTGTATATCTCCCTACCTTTAAATTTGATGGAATCGGAAAAATACCCAGACATGACAATGTCATATTCCCCGAACGCTTTGGGATTGACATCAGTAGGTTTGAGTAGTGACTTGGACCAAAATCCTAAAAAGGTCTTTTCATCTAAAATGGTGATAGGAGAGCCGGAATCAGCCATACAATTAATATAAACTGACCCCAATAATACATCACACATGGGCCCTTTACACCTCTTTGTATCATTGTGCAAAACATTGATTTCATGTTTTCACCGAGATCATCCTGTTCTATATTAAGCAAATGAACTTTACCTCTTCCTTTGGCTGATCTGCGCACAGTGTAAAAATGTACGACTTTTTTGCAAAGGTTACACCTTTTACCTAGTGCCGGAAAATTCACATTGTTACCCATGTGAAATTTAGATCCACATCTGTAACGAGCACCCTTTTTTTCACGACCTCTAAGTACTTCAGGCTTGGTAGGAACAGCATTTAAATCAGATATTTCTGAAGTACAAGCAATTACCTTCGAACTTTCAGGAAATTTGCAAATAGTATCTTGAGTAATAATTGTTGAAGAAACCAGAGACCTTTCAATACTGCGTGCAATATCCATCACTTCCTCTAGTGAAGGATTTTTACAGGTTAAAATTCTCTCTTGAATCTTTTTGTTAAAGCAATTAAACACAAGTTGGTCATGCAAGGAGGTGTCTAGATTGGTATCAAATTGACACTTAGATGTCAACACACGCTAAACAGCCAAATAATCTTCAATTGATTCGTCTTGCGTTTGTTTGCGTTTGAGAAATATATGTCGCTCAACCATCACAGATGGTTCATCGACATAATGTTTGTCCATCCGAGCCCATGCTTCTGAAAATACATTCCATGTCTCATCACGAGATGGGGCTGGTACAGTAGGCAAATTATCGAACATTTCTTGACCGGCGCTACCCAAATGATTGAATAAAAGTGCCTTTTTCCTGGAAGCTGAATACTTCGTGGCATCAATAGCTTCCATGTAATTGTCAAAATTTCTATACCACTTATGCCAGAGAGTAAGAAGTATACCAGATTTTTTCTAAAAAGGGGGAGGTTGCATCACATTATTGGAAGAAGACATCTTGAGTAGGAAGAATGAGTTATTTAAAATTAAAAGTCACCGCAATAAATGTTGTACCTTGCAATGCGATGTTAAAGTGAAGGATCCGTAGGAGTGAATAAAGTATGTTTGCCCGTCACGGAAGACAAGCAGCAGCTAAGGGCTCAATGGTTACCATGACTACAAGCAACTGTTCACACAAAGCGTAAGATCCCAATCCTCAAAGATGGCTGCCAAGGGCGTAACCAACGTGATGACAAAGAAACGTACAATGCTTGCTGTTTCGAAAGGAAGGTAAGAACACAGTTGACGTGAACACTGCTATGACATGAAGACAACGGAGACGTATGAAGAAGTTGGAAGATGCAATGTCCAAAGAAGTGGACGCAGAAGTCAGTTCAAGCAATAGCAAGAGACCATCGGTACATAAAGTTTGTTGAAGGTAAGAAGAACTTACGTTTTGAAGTAAGGAAATCCCGACTGTTTATTAATTAGTTGCGGATTGGAAGTAACCCGATTTCCGATCTTCGGTTACAAACAGAAAGTATAAAAGACAGCACTTGAAAATTAAATGTACCGTTATCTCAGGTCCAGCGAAGTGGTGAAGGCAAACCAGCGAAATCCGCAGCAGCAGGAGGCCGAATTGGTGAAACACCATAGGTAGGTGGGTCCTCAGTGAAAACAAATCATCGCCTAAAAATGTAGGAAGCTTCAATAATGGAATCAAAGAAGCACCGGTTTACTTTCAAGAAAAGTAGCGTTATTGCAGAGGTAGGGTCCCATGACAGCTCCACAGGTAGACAGGTAGATAATGACATAGGCACATTCATGAATCTAAATCTCTGGGGACAGAAATCTAGAGAGTTCCAATTACATCACCTTATTGAGATAAGAAGAATGCAAAGCAAACTTTAACATCACTTACCACACACTTGGACAAGTTTGTGGCTTGGTGCAGCACCCATCTGATTAAATCACTATAAGCGAAGCTATCTGAAGTCTTGTTGTTTTGTCGTTCGCTTAGCAAGGACTTGTGTTTGGCACTGCTAAAGCCTATTCGTTGGCTGGTTCAGCTTTTTAGAGGTTGCCGGATCAGCCTTCTTTGTTTAAATCAAGTTTATAGCATATGTTTCCATTATAGCCCTTTGTGCCACCACAGTGAAATTTGACTTTGGTTCTCACTTTTCTAATGTGCATCTTATTTGAGCCAATGCAGAGCAGTCCATTATGTCTCTTCACCCTGAAAAAGGTCTTTCTGGTCGCGATCACCTCAGCTTGTTGTGTCGGTGAGCTGCAGATCCTCTCCTTCCTGTCGTCTTACACAACATTCTTTCCAGACAAAATGATTTTGAGAACTCCAGCTGCACATCTATCCATGTTGGGCAGGTAGGCAGGCTGTCACCCTTCTGACTTTCTTTGCCCAGCCTCACCCCTTGAAAGACGAGGAGACCCCCCCCACCCCCCTCAGATTCTACATTGATCATAACAAGAGCCATCGGGTGGATTATCAGTTCTTTGTGGGCTTCTCAGGAGTAAAGAAGGGCCAGGGGAGGATTCTGTGCATAGAGAATCACCCAGAAAGAGGATTACCGAAGGTAACTTGTTCGTCGTATAACTACCAAACTTGGTTGTTCATCAGACGGCTTCTCCAGCTTGCTTACAGCGTCTTGATACTCGTCTGCCAAAGCCTCACAATCCGTCACTTCATAAGAAGGTAAATGTTCGAAAATGGCTTCACTCACAAAACCTAATCTGTTTAAATATATTTAACGCTACAAAAAACAAAATTAGGGAGTGAAGAGGTAGTATCCTGCATGAACACTGGAGGTCTTAGAATCTGTAATCAAAACATAAAGATCCACCTTGAAAAGGGGGGAGTTTTTCTTGATAGTGTCTTACTGTGTCAAGGAAGTGTGTTTCCTATCCTGGATTGGATGCACACAGTGTTTGCTTAAATACCCCTCACACACCAAAAGGGCCCTTGGTGTCATGCTTCATCATAGGGGTCTTCCCGTCCCGCTGCGGGACGGGGCGTGCTACAACCTGCGGCTATGCGGGAGCACTGAACTTACAGTACTATGTATTGTGTAGGGGTCGTGAGAGGAAGGGTCTGGAGTGAATGTAAAAGGTGAATTTAAAAATTTTAAAAGGACCTGGCCTCATGGACTTAAGAAACTTTAATAGGTCATCGAGGCTGGACGTGTTAAAATGGCGGTTCGGAGATGTCCTGCGTGTAATGTGCGGATACTCAACATGTTTCGAAGCATCAAGGCTTCTTCATCAGGACTTATAGATCCCTTCAGTACTCACTATGTTGCTATCAAATGTGAAAGTGTGCTATATACAGAAGTGAAAAAAGTGCAGACGTCTCATGCGCTTCATACGATACCCAATGGTACTCCTAAAACGTTAATTATGTACTCCATGAGCCTCTGTGACGGGTGGGAAAGGTGTCGCCACTAAATTGTAGTTGTCAACACTGCCTTGCTCCAAATGACGCCAACCCGCGGCTCCGCTCCGCTCGAGGTGGATCTTTGTGTTTTGATTACAGATATTAAATATATTTTGCGTTCAGTACAGTATCTATTCCCACCTATGGCTCTAAGATGTTTATCAAAGCACTACATTACATTGTCCACTGTGTCGGTGCTTTCTCTCGCAGGTAACGAAAAGGAGGCGGGCTAACACGTTGCATTATGTACAAAGTGGACTGAGAATACACTAGAACAAAAAAATAATTCACATATATGATTTTATATACTGAAAGTCAATTAATGCTAACCGTAAACAAAGCAAAACATGTGTAGGTGCGACATAACTATATTTACATATTATATGCTTTCTGAGCTCTAGAAATATTATTTTCCCGATGGCTGTATATATTCTAAGCTGGTTTCGTGCCACCGCTGATTTTCACTTTGTGATTAAATAAAGGCTGAGGGTGTGGCATGCTGTGTGTGTCACCGGGGACAAACGGAAACACCCCCACGTGTGGCTGGAATGTAAAATCCACGCTCTGCTAGCGTGCGTGTCACTGATGTAGGACAGACACTGTATCGTCTTTATTGGTGAGCGCTGCATAGGTTTTCTTCCTATTGTACATTTTCAGAATTCCACCTGTTGCCAGAAATGAAAGTTGGCGACGCCTTCCTCTGGCGCATCCCTCGCATGGAGGAGGAGTTCTGATGTCTGGTCCTTTCCTTCTTGGCTTCCTTCTTTCAAGCTTGCGATGCTGCGGCTGTGTGTGCCCTGTGTTCCCTCCAAGGGCCGGTAGGACTGTGATGTTCCTAGTGGCACAGACGAGGGGCAGTGGTGAACTCGCCCGCCTGGCACACTGGGCAGTGAACGATCAAGAGCAGTAGACTGCAGGGTTTTTATTATACACGTCACTGACTTGACCTGAGCCCGGCCTCCATGGGTCCTAGGTATAGAGATGTTAACAACTCTTAAGCAAAAATCCCATTTGTTAGTTTGGCCCAAAATACAACTGCCTCTTTTGTTCATTGCTTCCAACTCAATTTCCCATTGCGGCGTTCTCTTTGATTTTTGTTTATCCAGAAGTGTCTAATAATCCTCTTTTCTCCAGAATGAAAATATCTGTGGTCGTCCAGTGCCCCCCCTCCCCACCCCGCCTGCGTATGCCAGTTATGCCCAGTTGTTCCTCTTGTTCCTGAGCTGAAAATCCCGCTCTAGCCGCTTGCCAGGGTAGGCATCCCCTTCCCTGGTCCCCATCTGGAGTCTCCAATGACTCTTGCCCAACCATGGCCTCAAGAACTTGCTTTTCCCTAATTACTGTTTCCTTTGGCAGCTTCTCAGGATCTACAGTTCGAGCGTCCCCCAAGGGCCTCTGTACACTCCTCAAACACGTCCGAGCAATTATTTATGCACGGTGTATGTTTTTTTTGTGTTCCTCACTTCCAAACTGGGATTCACGTTTGTTTCAATGGCTTTGGCCAATTATATGGTTTCCTCGTATCGAAAGTTGCCACTAATGGGTGGTGGTCAGTCTCTGGTCTAGGAACAACACTAACATTTTTTTCACTTCGACCAAAGCGGACATTCCAGAAAAGTACAGCCTATAATTGACTTTTTTTGTTGGCGTGATGTATACGTGAGAAGAGCTCGTATAGCTCCTCTAAGCCGCCCACTTACATACGTCAGTGGGCCAACATGAGCAATTTATTGAGGACTCTACCTCATGTACTTCACATCTGTGGTCGTGGGAGTACCCCATGTCTGGCCAAACAACGCATTGGACTCGGATGGTTCCTCCATAGGGTGTAGCTTTACATTCAAGTCTCTAGCTATCATTAGAAGGCTGCCCAGTGTTTGTTTTATTTTACTTGAGCAGTGAGTTCTTGTGGATCCTTTGTGAAGTTATTTCACTTAATGTCCCCTGGTATTGAACAAATATCCACCATTGTTTTGTCAGTGTGCAAACCCACACAAATCCCTGTTCCCTGTGCGCGCTGATCTACCGGATGGGAGCGATGCCGTCCCTAGACGGCCCTTGGTGCTCCCCGATGGACAGCTTAATAATGCCCGGCCTAGAATATAGATTGAGGTCTTTATGAACGATAGACAAAGGACTTAACTTTAAAGATTTACTTCAAAAATATTCAAAGTACAAAAGCACAGAATTGCAGTAATTCGGTCAATGAGCTCAGCCCAAATAAAGTCATAAAATCAGGAGAGCTCCAATGTGAGACTAAGAGACATTTGCCTGCTAAGAATGGGGAAAGGGACTTCAACCCCACATCATAACAGCCCACACTTTTTATAGGATTTTAGACAAAAAGGTTCACACATTCACTACATTAGTACATGGGTCCTAGGCTCAAAACCAATGGGAGTCTAGCATAGGGAAACATTTGCAACAGAACACATTCAAAGATGTCCTCACATGTTCTCTGAGCAAACAAATTCAATCCCCTCTTCTGGCTTTTTTGTGTTGAAGGTCGGGGAAAAAAATCTCTCCGTTTATTTGCGTTGACCTGCAAACAACAGTGCTAACAGCACTTGCGTTCTCAAAGCTGGATTCTGGTAATGCTCTGTATTTGGGTGCTCATACATGTGGGATAGAAAAATAGCAGGTATCACAAAATGCAGCAGCGAGATCGCTACTCAAAGCCCCTAAGTTTAGCTCCGCAGCGCAATCATTGCAGCTTCTTCATTGGATGGTTTTCAAGGCTATGTTCATAGTCTATAAGGCGCGACGTGAGACCGGCCATGAGTACTTTCAGGATCGGTTCTCCTGGTAGAGGGCTCGCAGGAATCTCCGATCCCGCTCCCCGCGGTCTGTCGTCATTCCCAGATCAAAGCAAGAAGGGGGGGCAGGGCGCTCACCATCGGGGCAGCAAAGCTTGGAACTCGTTGCCTCTTGTGCTGCGTTGTCCGCCTTCTCGGACGCAATTTCGGAAGCGGCTGTTTGCCGAAGCTGGCGATTCATCTCGCTGTTCTCATCTATTGCGTTTCAGCTGCTGATGTTCTGCCTATAGCGCCAAGACACTGTAGGGTATTCACGCGCTTTACAAACTCTTTTCATTCATTTACTATTCTACTTCGTGTCGGTGCTCACAGCATCGGGTATATGCCGCTGACCGCGGCCCCCGCAGGGGGCCACTCGGCGGTCGGCGCCTTAGTGGCCCCGGGGCCCCGGTCACCCCTCCCCACTCCCTCCTTCGGGGGGGACGGGGGCGGGGATCCTGATTGTTGCCCCCCCTCCATGCCGGGGGCCGGAAGTGACGCGAAAGGCGCGTCACTTCCGGGCCCAGGTGTGAGGGGAAGGCTATTTAGCCTTCCCCCACCCTCACTGGCGACCTCTTTGGCTCCGATTCAGGGAGGCCTGGCCGCGGGCGAGAGCGCAGATGACCCCATTCCCGGACCATCTATGGAGGATCCTGCAGTGGGACTGAGCCTGAAAGCGATGGGAGAAAGAGCTCTGGCCCCAGGTACCAGAAAGCGTTACAGCGCCCACATGGCAACATTCAGAGCAACTTCTGTGGCACTGGGTACTTCAGGGGCTGCGTTGGTGTCCCAGGTCCGAGCATTCCTGGTGTGGGCCAGGGGACAAGGGAAGAGCCGTTCATGGGTGGGCAGTCACTTGGCAGCCGTAAGCCACGACACTAGGTTGTCTGGCGGGGCGGATCCCACTAACTCCTATCCCATCCGGGCCGCCTTGAAGGGTTGGGCTAGGGAGGAGCCCAGGGCCCCTGATAATCGAGCGCCCATTGATTTCGAAATCCTGAAAGGCATGCTAGGGGCTCTCGAGTTAGTCACCTACTCTCATTACGAGGCCACGCTTTTTTCGGCCACATTCTGCTTAGCATTCTTCGGGGCTTTCAGAGTCAGTGAGTTAGTGGCTAGGTCCAAGGTCGACTGTTCAGGGGATGCGCTGGCAATTTCAGACGTGTCCATTTCCGGGTCACTGACCATTCTTTTACGCAAGTCCAAGACTGATCAGGCGGGGCGGGGGATCAGGGTGGTTCTCCAGCCCCTAGGTGACCCCAGGTTCTGCCCAGTACAATGGGTAAAGGCGTTTTTGGAACACAGACCGCCTGGCCCTGGTTATCTCCTGTTGCATTCAAATGGTACCCCTGTAACTAGATACCAGTTCGAGCAGGTAATCAGGGCCAGTTTAGCCAGGGCGGGGCTCGCCCGGCCGGACAGAAGGTATTCCAGCCACTCCTTCCGCATCGGCGCTGCCACCGCCGCTCACCTGGCGGGATTAGAGGCCGCTCAGGTGAAGAAACTGGGGCGTTGGGAATCTGATTGCTATAAGATATATGTTCGCCCGTGAGGCAGCTGTTAGTAATGTGTTTGTGATTTATGGTGTGTATCGTTGAAATCACCCTTTCTGATTAAATAACTTGTGTGTACACCATGTCTCCTCTTTATTAGGACGAGTGGTGTGGGTGATCGGGCATTCATTTGTCGCCCGGGCGGCCCAATGGGCATTGCACCGAAATTGGATGCGACACTTCCCTCAGACCGAAGTGGAATGGATGGGGGTGCCGGGGATGAGATGGTTCGAACTCAGGAATAAGATCGAGCAGAGACTAAGAGCACACGGGTCCACCTTGCCCCACCTGTTGGTGATTCACCTGGGTGGTAACGACCTGGTTACCCTAGGGAGACGATTGCTGTTATTAGCCATGAAAAGCGACTTAGGGGAAATCTGCAAACGTCTGGGCGAGTGTGAGATCGTGTGGTCAGAGATCATCCCCCGCAGGTCTTGGCGGGGGGCTAAATCCTTAGAAGCGGTAGAGCACTCCAGGAGGCGCATTAATGGAGCAATGCGTAAGTTCACAACCCAAAGGGGTTTGGGCTTTATTCGCCATGAGATGATTCGGGGGAATATGAAGGGGTACTTCGACTTGGATGGAGTACACCTCTCCCAAATAGGCATGGACCTGTTTTTATTGGATTTAAGCGAAGCATTGGTGAATAGAGGGTGCAGGTAAAGAGCTAGGTTGGTGGGGGGCCCTGGCTGCGACGGTTAGCCGCCTCCAGGGCTGTGGCGGAGTTACAGGGCGATCTGGAAGCAGGCCGGTACAAAGGGTACCTCTGCGCGGCACCACGTGGTGCCTGAGCCAAAACGAGGAGCCTCCAGAGAGGTCCCGGAAGCCGGTCGGCGCCCCGCTAGGCCTGCGGGCGGTTGTGGGCCTGAACAACCGGGGGCTTGCTATGCGACGCTCCGCCCCGAGAGGGGGGGTGTGAGTAGAATTTCAACGGCACGTGATCGAGAAAGAATCACTTGGGGGGCAGCACTTGCGGGTCGTTCCCGTGCTGCCCGGCTCATCAGGCGGGGCAGGTGAAGTAGATGGCCGCCTGCCCTTGGATCGCCCGTAAGATAACCCACCTATTACATATCCTGGAATTATGTAATAAATCCTGCAGCATTTGTTACCCATTTACAACTGTTTCGTGTGTCGTCTTTGGGTAACCTAATTTGGGGGAGGGGGGAAAGCGGGGTGCCCCTGGGGGTACTATGCCGCTGACCGCGGCCCCCGCAGGGGGCCACTCGGCGGTCGGCGCCTTAGTGGCCCCGGGGCCCCGGTCACCCCTCCCCACTCCCTCCTTCGGGGGGGACGGGGGCGGGGATCCTGATTGTTGCCCCCCCTCCATGCCGGGGGCCGGAAGTGACGCGAAAGGCGCGTCACTTCCGGGCCCAGGTGTGAGGGGAAGGCTATTTAGCCTTCCCC
Source organism: Triturus cristatus (assembly GCF_964204655.1). Classification (NCBI taxonomy): domain Eukaryota; kingdom Metazoa; phylum Chordata; class Amphibia; order Caudata; family Salamandridae; genus Triturus; species Triturus cristatus. The sequence goes on along the minus strand of NC_140584.1, from coordinate 1,181,115,494 downwards.
CACCCTCACTGGCGACCTCTTTGTCGCCCACCTCGCCTTTTACCCTCCCTACCGCTTACCCGGCGTGATGTGGTGGGGTGGGGGTTTTGGTGAACGTTTTAATGTTTTTCTTTTCGTTGCAGGCGGAGTTACAGGGCGATCTGGAAGCAGGCCGGTACAAAGGGTACCTCTGCGCGGCACCACGTGGTGCCTGAGCCAAAACGAGGAGCCTCCAGAGAGGTCCCGGAAGCCGGTCGGCGCCCCGCTAGGCCTGCGGGCGGTTGTGGGCCTGAACAACCGGGGGCTTGCTATGCGACGCTCCGCCCCGAGAGGGGGGGTGTGAGTAGAATTTCAACGGCACGTGATCGAGAAAGAATCACTTGGGGGGCAGCACTTGCGGGTCGTTCCCGTGCTGCCCGGCTCATCAGGCGGGGCAGGTGAAGTAGATGGCCGCCTGCCCTTGGATCGCCCGTAAGATAACCCACCTATTACATATCCTGGAATTATGTAATAAATCCTGCAGCATTTGTTACCCATTTACAACTGTTTCGTGTGTCTTCTTTGGGTAACCTAATTTGGGGGAGGGGGGAAAGCGGGGTGCCCCTGGGGGTACTATGGGGCTGGACTTTCAACATGATTTGTAATCCGGCCTGGGAAAGCCACGCCAGGCCTTGAGGAAAGCACATTTTGTTCAGAATATTCAGTGAGTCTTCATCTTGCTCTGTGGAGCCTGGGCATTTTTTATTATGGTGAAGAATAAAACCGAATAGATCGGGTGGTGGAGCACAACGTCATGTCAAAGATGGACGACAGAGACCAAGATAGCCTGATTCACTCAAAGCGCGATTCCAGCATTGAACTGTCTACAAATGGCGTCGCGGTTCCGTGGACGGGCCGGGCTCAGCGATGGACAGCACCGGCTCCTACTTCCAGGCTGACCTGCGAGAGAGCGTGTGGGCCCGAGAGCCAAGGACGGATCCAAAGCCCTTAGTGGGGCTAGACTACAAAATGAGGACTGTTCAGTCATCTATTGCCCCGGTTTCCTGTAATGGTTACGTGTTTTACAAAATCCACACAATCACCTCGTTTTTCCCGCAAGGAAACATTTTGAGGCATGGAAATGGCTGGCTTCTTTTATTTTCTCTTGCCACAATGGCACTAATGGGCTTGGCACATTTTGTGGCCTATTTACAAAGTTGACTACATATGTGTATATTTACTCACATGTAGATCGCCTTCACCTAGGTGTAACACTTCACTATTTTTGCTATATATACTATAAATGTATATATTATAAATGTAAAACAATTTAAAGTATTTATTATTAAAATTAAGCTAATAATGTGTTGCAGCACAGTAACTCACAAAATAAAAAGTGCATTATACAACTAATTCAAACATATTAATTTATAAATATTATTTTTAAGCAGTCATTTTAAAATGTTGCCTCTAACATTTTAATTTTTGTTTACTTTTTAGTAAATTTGGTTATGTATGAGTTAAGCACTTTTTTTTAAAGTTGCAAACTTTATTTTTTTATCTGTTTATTGAATGCAAAAGTAAAAAAAAGAATTGATAATTATACACATTTTGTGTCAGGAAAATTATATTTACAGTCCACTAATTTAAATGTAAAACTAATTTAATGTAACATTTGTCCTTGTAGGGTGTTATTTTAATTCCCTGCTGATTGTTTTGTAAAGGAGTGTGTTGCAGTGCCAGTGATTGGCTAAGTTTGGTGTCTGACTTACTCCAATACTGGGATGGAGTACATATAAGGCAGATATGACACTTTACGAGAGAAGAACTTTAGAAGAGTATTTTGTGTACTGTAATGGTCCTACTCTTTTGTAGGACATTGTCTTATATTACCATGTCCCTCCCAAACCCCTCCTTATGTTTTCCTTATCCCCATCCATTTTTGGGGAATTATTTCCTGTTTTCTCACCAACCCGCTTCCTCCTTCCCACGTTTACTATAAAGTGGCACACTTGCATGTACAGGATCCCCTCACAGAAAAGATAGGCGAGGCTGAAGTCCCCGTCCGTAGGTTTTGTAAATTTAGTTTTGTAGTATGTGATTAGTACTACTATAGTAATGCTTTATATACCACAAAATGCAGTTTGTCAATCGGGCTCTTAGGCTTTTTTTAAAAATTCATTTTATTGATCATATTACAACAAAAAGCGCAGCAATGCGGTTCATTCAAAAAGACACAAACGGATACAAAGCGTACAGATGTTATTGTGCGTACATCAATACCATTTTGACTCATCAGTCTAGGGGATCTTCAACAGCATTAAATAAGTCATGCAATCTGGATTTGCTATGGCGTAGTTCCACCGTTGGAGACAAACAAATGTCTCCCCTGTGTGCGTTCCACGCAGCCCACTCACGGTCCCATTTTTGGGGGCATCCTGGATGTTTAAAAACATCCTTCTCTGCAATCATGGCCCTGTCCATGTCGGCGGTCCAATTTCTAACACACGGCATTTCCCCCACTCCCCATCTTTGTGCCAGGTTTCATTCTGCAATGGCCCATCCCAGCAAGACTCATGATTTCTTGGTCTGGGTGAGGTCAGTGGCATCCCAAATATTAAGCAGACAGAGCTTTGGAGATGCCGTCAAGTTTTTACCCCCAGCGCTCTGTAATTGTGCGGTAACACCTTTCCAGTATATTTGGGTGACTGGCCATTCCCAAATGTATGAAAGAAGGTCCCCTCTTGGTGGCAGTGTCTGAGGCAAGAAGGATCAGTCCTCCTGCCCATCTTAACCTACACCCCTGCGGCAAGATAGACTCAGTGCAGGATTTTAAGTTGGGCCAATCGCAATCTCATGGGAATGGCCACCTCTCCAGGTGAAGCCAGGGCATCTCACCAATCATCCTCATCCAGCTCCCCCAGATCCGCCTCCCAGTGCTGCCGCAAGCGCGATAATGGGTTGGGAGGTTGTTATTCACTTTTTTTGTATGTGAGGGATATGGCCTTCTCGACCATGGGGTCGAGTATTAACCTATCCTCCAGTGGGCAGGCCTCGGGAGGTGGGTCGCTCCGTGGTATTGCTGCTTTAAGTGCATGACTGATCTACAGATATCTAAATGTTTCGGATTGTACAAGGTTGTATTCTTTCTGCAGATTGGCAAAAGTGGTCAATCCCTTAGAGTTCCACATGTCTCCCACCGTGAGATACCTATAAGATCCCACTTGTCGAACCCGAGGCAAGCACTCGGATGTCCTAATTTTTAGGCTTCCCAGAGTTGAGCTGCGCGTGTGATTTAATTGTGCCAGCCCCATTTTTTATTAACCCTGTGCCACGTTTCAATCGTGCGTGATGTCGGCCCAGTAAGGCACAGTTTATTGGTATTCGTGTAGAGTGCTCTATTAAATCAACCGTGTCCCATGAGCCACCAGTCGGTGCGGAAACTCAGGTCCCCCTGATCCCCATGAGCCCAGCGGTTAATCGCCACCAGTTGAGACGCCTGATATGACCGGAGGTCAGGTAGCGCAATTCCCCCGTCATACCATCCCGCCGACAGCTTGTGCATCGCTCTTCGTGGAGCCCATCCATCCCACAACAAGGTGCGCATGGCACTGTCAATACTAGAGAAGTAGGAGTCGGGGATCCTATCCCGGGTGTTTTGTAGCACATAAAGGAAACGGGGCAACGCCAACATTTTAAAAAGGGCAGCCCATCCCAGAAGAGTAAGCGGGAGGGAGCGCCAGAGTTTGACATCGGCACGAAAGCTCGTCAAGGGGCCTTGCAGATTTATTTCGTAAAAATTGGATGAATCAGTTGTGATATAAATGCCCCAAGTAGCGAAAGCCCTCCAGTGCTACAGGGATCTGATAGTCCCTTGGTATGCGTGGCAACAGGCCATATAGTGGGTATAATTGTGATTTGGTCCAGTTTATTGTGTAGCCCGAGTGATTGCCAAATATGCGGACGATGCAGGGTGGATGTTGGAGAAGCCATGTAGGACAGTTTATCGTCCGCATATAATGAAATTCTATCCTTGTGGCTCTCGGTCCATTTGAGTGCACGAATCGGAGGGTCACCCCTCACCCAAACCGCCTGGGGTTCCAACACTAAAGCAAATATTAAAGGGTATAGGGGGCATCCCTGCCAGGTTCCTCTGCCCAGTTTAAACTTTCTGGGGGTGTGTTGGTTCACCACCACTTGAGCGGTGGAGCTGGCATACAACAGCTTGATCCAATTTATGAAATTGGGCCCAAATCCCATTCTTTCTAGGACCACGAACATATAATTCCATTCAATAGTATCAAAGGCCATTTGGGCATCCAGGGTCAGCAGGGCCTCATCTTCTATGATCGTATGTTGTCTGCTCAACACTCTGTGCAGGCGAAGTAAATTGAAAGCTGTGTTTCGTCCAAGCATAAAGCCTGATTGATCCGGGTGGATCAGCCCGGTGAGCAGGGGGATGAGCCTATTAGCAAGAAATGTTGCAAGTATCTTAGCTTCCACAGTAAGTAGAGAAATAGGCCTATATGCCTTGCAACCAGTAGGTGGTTTACCTTGTTTGTGAATAACCACTATTGTGGCTAATCAGATCTCCTCTGCCAGTGCCCCTTTCTCGTAACTCTCCAGATACATTTGGCAGAGGTGAAGGAGATAATTTGGAAGCCGTTGATGTAAAAAAACTCGATTGGGAGTCTATTGGGTCCCATAGCCTTGCCCAAACGGATATCCCGAATGGCCAATTGGATTTCTTGTTCAGTGGGATCTCCTTCAAGAGAATCCCTGTCTTCTGACGACAAAGAAGTGACATTAATGGTCGAGAGAAGCTCCTGAGCCTCAGGAGACGAAACTGTCACAGTTGACGTATAAACAGAGTCAAAGTAAGTGGCAAATGTTTCTGCTATCTGTTGGGATTGGAGATTTCTTCCCTTTTGGGCCCTTGCTGTTGGTGTACCCATCTCGATAATTGCTCTTTTTTCTAACCAAGCCAGAAGCGTACCCGTCCTCTCCTCATGCTCATAGATCTTATGACAAATTGACTTGTTTTGCCGCTTTAGTGAGGAGCTGTTTGTAGTCTACTATTTTGACCGCCAATAACTGCTGTGCAGCCATGTCAGGGGACTGTGCCAGAGCCGTTTCACCCCGTAGGATGTCTATCTCCAGTTGGTCTATGCGTTTCGTCAATTCCCTCTTCTGACCTACCATCAAGGTGAGGGCTCTCCCGGCGGGCCCAAAAGCACCCCACAATATCTGGGCAGAGGCGACCGTACCAACATTTTTTTAAAAGTACAAGTCGGTATCTTTAATCAATGCCGCCTTGACATGTGGAATCATGAGCGCCCATGGATTTATAGTCAAGGTCGTACACCTAGTCTGTGGACCTACAGTCATCTTGGTGAGAATAGGGTAATGATCTGAAATTCCTCGAGCCAGGAGGCGTGGCTTGCCAAATTCGGGAAGGTCCTGTGCATGCATAAGCATATAGTCTATTGGCGACTGACAATTGTGGGCCCCGAAATGAAATGTGAGTTGTGAAGTCGAGGGGTTGAAATGTCGCCAGACATCTACTAGGCCAAGGGCTGATAAAAAATTGGCTATTTTGGATCCAGAGACAGGGTCTGTACGCGGGGGCAAATGGTCCAGCAAACCATTTACTGTTAGGCTGAAGTTTCCCCCAATCCCTAGCGTGCCAATTGGGAGATCAAGAATACGTTTGCTAAGGTCCCGCATAGTGCATTGCTGCAACGCGGGGGGACATAGACCGAGAGTACATTGAGTGTCTTCCCCTCCCACGAGCTGTACACACCGCAGCAAACCTGCCCTGTTCATCAACCCAGGTTTTCTTCACCATGTAAGGGCAGTTTCTACGCAGAAGCACCCCTGCCCAACGGGAGCCCGAAGTGAACCCTGCATGCACGATCAATGGATAACCTCATCTGCTGAGGGCCCTACATGTATTACCAATCAGGTGGGTTTCCTGCAAGAGGGCTAGATCAGGAGCCTGTCTCTTTAGGTATTGGAGGACTATTCCTCGTTTCAGGTTGTCCCCCAACCCGTTTATCTTCCACGTCAGGAACTTAAGTTCCGCTGTTGGTCCCATTAATAGAGACACAAGAGCATACCATATACATCAGTAATGGAGTACCCACCTCCCCTTAACTATAATAGTGATATAGATTGTGAGTGTTCATGTTGCGCATTCGCTAATGGGTCAACCACCAAGTGCTACATGAAAGCAGACAGGAGAAACAATTCCTAGACCTCATTGTGTGAATATCAAACATCAATGTACCTGATTCAAGCATCAATCGTAACCTTATCTATATATTGCCTTGCTGTGCTGAACTAAAACAAACAACTAATCTACAACCCCTCCCACCCAGAACTCCCCCCTCTTTGTATAACAGAATCCGGTGACCCGCTTCCCCAACAGTGCAGAGTGCCTGTCGCCCTCCCACCCCTGCAATAAAGGAACCGTGGACTTAACCCGTCCCTCCCATCCCTACTTGGCATGCGCAAAATTATAAGCCACAGGAATCCTATTTTTACAGCAAAACGTATTCATCGCAGTCCCAGAAAACGACGACTCAGGTCCATGGTTCGATTCTGTTCCATCTCAACAGGCGGCGGGCCATATTGGGCAGAGATTTATCAAATGGTCCATGTCGAACTCACACCCCGCCCAACCCCATCATTAGTGATACGGCCCTGTGTGAGTCACCAGACGATTGTCACTGAGGCAAAACTGGGTGCAGGCTTCCTGTGTGTATTCCGGGGTCCCCTCAACGTGCGGGTCATCACATCCATGACCTGGCCATTATTAACAGTGTGTCATCAACGCTCATCGTTCTTTCCGCTCCAAACGTCCCTTCTCTCCTACCTTCCGCCAGCCCTCAAGCCACTCTATTACCTCTGCTGGGTCTGTGAAGAACCAGCTTTTGCCCTGTGCTTCGACCCGTAACTTTGCGGGGAACAGCATGGAATATTTGATTTCTCTCTCCCTGAGAGCCTTTTTTACTTCCAAAAATGAACGTCTTTGTTTGTGGACTTCAGCAGTGAAATCAGGGAAAAAAGTGATTGTGCTGTTTTCAAAGTTAAGAGGAGGGATACATCAGGCCGTCTGGAGGATATGGTCTTGATCATGGAAGTTGAACACTCTCGCCAGGATAGGCTGCGGGGGCGCCCCTGGTTTGGGCCTACCCCCTGGGATACGATGGGCTCTCTCAATGGAGCAGTAGTTGCAAAGGTGTTTAGGCTGCTGATGTTTGGTCACAAGGTCTTCCACAAATTTGTCCAATGCTGGCCCTTCGGCCCTCTCCGGCACCCCTAGGATGCGAACGTTGATGCGTCGCGACCACCCTTCTTAGTCATCAAGTTGGATCACTAATGTCTTTTGTTTTAGTACAGAGACTTGATTTTTCAATGTGGACACATCAACGACAAGTTCTTGTGTGACACCCTCCACCTCTTTCATCCAAGAGTCCATTTTACGTAGGCCTGCTGTAAGGAGAGAAATGTCCATGGCAACTGAGTTAATACGACTTTTAAGTGAATTGCGGACTTCATTGATTGCTGCCAATACGTCTTGGAGCGTGGTTGATTCCTGTTCACTCACCTTCTGGTGGACGTCGTGCTCCAAGTCCAGAGCTGGCAGTCCCCCCTCATGTGTCTTTTGTAGGGCAAACTTGTCGATGTTTTACTGGTGTGCAGTACTGTTGCCCTTGCTCATCACCATTTTAGGATTGCGGCCTCAGAGACCACAGCCGGAGGTACTTGCTGCCGCCTACCGAGGTAATTACCACGTGGTCTATCGGATCTCCCATCCCCCCACGCTGAAGAACCACAGCCTCTCACTGGTCCAGCTATCTGATGGTTGAGGCACCGGAACGGATTACCAATACAGCCCCTTTAAATTGTCCGTCAAAGGGCAGTGCCACCGGCCGGTCAGGGACACCAGCACTAGTTATCAGACCTCATAGATGCGGTGTCTTGTGGGTCAGTTTTAGGTACCCTGGTGTATGTCCATGTCAAAGCCCAGTGTCGTTCTCGCGCTCCGCCGCACTCCGACAGCGCAGTGCAGGTCTTGTTAATTATGGCAGCGAAATCCGGCGCCTGTCCGCTCCTCTAGGCCACCTCTAGAATATCAGCAAACCACGAGCACCAGCCACATCAGGAAAATCTCAGGGTGGGGTTTCAATTCACACAATACGGCAAGGTGGCAGCCTTGGGTGCGGTAGTCTCGTATGTACGGGCCTTATGTGGGAGGGCCAATCCCGCCCGAGGCACCCATGCGCGACCCGCAGGGAAAACAGGCCTCTGTAGCACCGCCGGCCCCAGCAAACCAGTCGACTGCTCCCCAGGGTCCACAGGACGAGGCACACTCGCGGCGTTGCAATCAGGCCCCCTTGGGACAGAGGGCTGTGCACTCCGTTGATAGTGCCATAGGCCCACAGGTCAGTAGCCCGGGCACACCTCTTCAACTTCGGGTGCCAGTTCCATGCGAGCCCGCGGAAGGCTTGCAGCTCCAGGCCGCAGCAGCACCGTCGGCTTTCTCCGACGCAGATTTTACTCGGGATGGGTGATAATACACCGCCCATCCGCCTCCGGGAACGCTCACACAGGAGTATAGCTCCTGTGACCGGATAAAGATCAGGATTAATTAGGGATGAGGGTCGACGGTGCGGGAGCCGCGCTAGCAAGCGGCCATCTTCTCTGGCTGTTGGCCACGCCCCCGCTCTTACGCTTTTTGAAATATAAAAAAGTCTGTAGCTTGACAAATGTTTGTCAATGTGTTGGAAGGTGGGTTATTGGTAGGGGCAAATGTAGGTCTGCCACTGGCAAAAAGGCCACTAACACATAATAGGACCCAGCATAGGTCTTAGAAAATTATTCCCATGCTCAACCCTTGGTAACGTGGCTGCGAGCAGACAGGCTTAACTTCAAAGACAGGTATGTAAAGCATTCAAAAACACAATTTCAGCAAATAATCAAGACACAACACAAAATAAAAATCCAACACCAATTTATAAAAATATGTAATATTTTTATCTTTTAAATGACACCAAAACGAAAAAAAATCCACTGTAGGGAACCAGAGTTATGAATTTTTAAAGATTAGTCACTTTCAAGTGCTTAGAAACCAACAGTGCCCCTTTTAGTCATTTCGTTTTCTCTGACAGGGACACACCTTTAGAAGCGGTTCTGGAGAATACCTCACCACTGTGCAGTGCTGCCTTCTCCAGCAGGCTAGGTCCAGTTAGAACTCCTTCCTGAAGTTCTGCTTGCGGGTCCCAAAGTATCCAACACACAGTCCAAGGTTCTGGAATCTCCAAGAGGGTCCTTGAAAGTGTGAAACTTCAATTCCGCAATCCACTTGAACAAAACCCTTTCAAATCCACCGGTTCTCCAGGCTGGGGATTCTTTGTGGGGATGTCCAGGTGAGCTCTGTTAACCTGTAGCTTGCAGGGAGTCTACTTCTTAGTCCTTTTGTAGCAAGGTAATCCACAGGGCTGCAGTTTTCAGATGGCGCAGTTTTCAGAGGTCAGGCCTTAGACGCTTTTGCGCAGCAGAACTTCGCAGCAGGGCACGTCTTGCTTCAAGTAAGTTTCAAGCAGCAGATCTGGAGGGCTCTGCCCCTCTCAGATACTTATTCACAATTCTCTGGGTCAAGCCACAGGTCACTTCTGACCAATGAAAGCAGGGTAACTCCTCATAGTTATGACCACATCCGGCAGAGTGTGGCATTATGTTGTCCCAGAGTGCATCTTTCTTCCAAATCCATAATGGCTGATTTTCCAGCAAGGAGGTAAGAGCTGGCTAAACACACCCCCTGGGATGGCTTATTTCCATGGACTCTCCCCCTACCATCTGCACATACCTTCCTTAAGCCTAGCCCTGACTCTGGGTAAAGAGTGTCAAAGTGAAACTGAAACCCAGGCCTCCCCTCTGCCTTTGAAGAGCATAGTTTACGACTCCACCTCCTGGCCTGGCATACCTATTGACCAGCACACTGCCCTCCCAGCAGAGTGGTTCTTTATCACCTCTTCAAAGCAGCCTGGCTAATCCACTTATCTCTGACCAATCAGGGCAGACCACTGGAAGGCTGAATTTGGACTACAAACAAGAAAGTCTTATAACTTCTTGTATGTACACATTAGCAGAAATTCAACAATATAATATTGTTGGATTTACTACTACCATTCTGGGAAGTCTTTGAATGGTCCGGCTAGTTCTCTCCTCTCAATATTTATTAATCAATAACTTCCTACCATGTTAACCTATGGGCCATGGGGTTTGCAAGGGGGAAAATGACTTGGGTCCGTTTTCTAGCACCAGGGCTTATTAAAACATATTTTATAAGTATTTCCCTAATCTCTACCGTACCCCCACCCCCTGTGCAACTAAGGGAGACTTTAGGGGTTCTGAATCTGCAGAAATATTGCAGATCTTCCTTAACCAAGTTTTCTAGCCTCCAAGTCGAATTTGAGCAGCTCTTTACTTTTTAAAAGCAGTCCTGGCAACCAGGGCTGGTTTTAAACTGACCCCAGGCTTCAGCAGAGCACACATGCAAGTGCAGAAAAGCTGCTGGCCTCTAAACTGCCGTGCCCCAGGATACTGGGGACCTCTAGGTAGTTTCAATCCCCTGCCATATTATATATAAATCTAATGTGTTCCTTTCAGCTTGGCACTGGCCCTGGGCCTGTTTAGGCAGAGCCCAGGGTCAGTCAGAGTCAGTTACCACCAGTTCCAGTCAGCAAAAAGTTGGGGGGTGCCCAGGGCACAGGATGACTTTGCAACACAGTGTGATTTGCCTCATCTTCTTTGTTGTTCCTTCACTGTCCGAGATAAACCCCTACGGCGTGAAGTACCCCAGGAATCCTCCACTTCCCACTTGCACATAATGCGTCTGTGCCCCACCTTTTCCCATGTAGTCGGAAATGATGCTGTTTGCATTGTAGATGGGAAGGGAAGCCCTCAGTCCCTGCGGTCCGCTCCACCGGTGACTGTCCACATTACATACAAGCATGGATAGAATTTGGGGGGCTGGGCTGGTACTTATTTGATTTAAGACCGGGTTGCAGCTCTGTTTCATGATTTATGAATGTCACCAGAACACCTCGGTGGCAACAGAAGGTCCAATTACCCCATTGTTTCCCATTATGTATTCTCCGAATAGCTTGCAATCCTGCTGCCACGAGGCTTTCCTTGCTGGATAGTTGTCTAACCGCAAACTTATGAACTGGGGCTGAGGCCCTTGATAACGAGTCTCAACATCTGGTGGAGTTGGAGCCCCTGTGCATAGGGCAGCTTCGGAGTACCGGGGTTCATTCGGGGGCGCGAGCCTTCCTCGATCAAGCTGCTCGACACGCCTTCGACAACTCTGACATCGATCTACACTCAACGGACTGCAGAAAATACTAAACGCAGCAGCAAGACTCTTCCTCGACCTCCTGTTGTATCGTGAATCGTGACGCGATACGCTTGGGCGTACGGAGTCCGATCACGTGATTAAGAAAAGATAATAAAGCAACGGGACGCACGCACGTACGCCAGTTAGGCGCCGGCGGCGGACCGAGTTATAATACATTCCTCTGACTCCTCGTACTTCTTTGCCCACGAGGCATCACCGAATCAGGCAGAGTTTCCCCGTGTCATAGGACACAACAAAGCTGGCGACGAGGATGGGATTGCCCTCGGTCGTGTCTTCAGCGTGGGTGTGGCGGCTGTGTGAGGCTTGTCCTCTGCAGCGCTCGTGCCCCTGCGCGCTCTGGCCTTGACCTCCATCGGTGTCTGGTGGCAGTTTTGAGCCTCGGAGGGAGGCGCTGCTGGGGGCTGTGGAGTCCAGCGTGTAGCCCAGGTCACTGGAGGTGACGGAACATTGAGCTCTGAGGCCCCAGGGGGAAATCGGACACCTGTGCCTCGTGCAGGCCCTGCAGAGCACCGGAGAGAGCACATGGGGAGCCATTCATACAGCAGCAGCCTGGCCCAGCCAACTGTGAGTACCTGGGAGGAGGTGCTAGAGGCCCCAAGGAGGTGGGAATTCACCTGCTCACGCGAGGGATACACACCTTGAAGCCCGTTGCTGTAGGCAGCCAAGTGGAGCACACTGGTGGACAAGGGGGTGGACAAAGAAGGACCCCATTGAGTGGCAGGTCTCGCCCGGCAAGAGCAATACGCGCGCAGAAGGGCAGGACGCCCTGGTTCTTCACAGGTCTCGCCTGGCAGGAGCAAACACGCGCTAGCCATGACAAATATACCCCCAATTGAACCATTCACAGTGGAGGGGTCACCGTCCGCAGTGGCGGCCAGATGGAAAGACTGGGAAGACAGGCTACGAATATTCTTTGAGGCCACTAAAGTCCACCGAGACCAGAAACGTGCCATGATCATTCACCTAGGAGGGAAAGACATTCACAATATCGTCAAGACGCTAGCGGAAGCCACGCCTAAAACGCACGTGACCCTAATAGCTGCCCTGAATGAACACTTCGAACCCATGGCTAACCGCGACTACGAGCGATTCATATTTCGACAAGCGCGCCAGCTGCCGGAAGAGTCGCTGGATAGGTTCCATGCCCGCCTCAAGAATCTAGCGGCCACGTGTGGTTTCAGAGACGAAACCGAAGAATTCAGAGGCCAAATCATCCAGGGATGCGCGTCAGCCAAACTGAGAGAGCGGATACTGGAGGAATCAGGCAAGCCGCTGGCGGAAATATTGACAATGGGTCGCACCAAAGAGCTGTCGAAGGCGCGAGCGGCGCACATGGAGGCGGCGCTTCAAGCACCAGTGAAAGTGGAGCCAGTTAATGCGGTATCGGCCAGGCCTAAGCAGAAATGGGACAAGAAAGGGGCAAGATCCACCGCCACAGAACAGCCAAAGTCGTGCAGCTACTGCGGGGGACCGCCACATACTGCTGCAACAGAGTGTCCGGCGAGAGGGAAGAAATGCTCCGGGTGTGGGCGTTTCATCACTTCGAAAAGGTGTGTCGGTCGAAGAAGTGGTACCGCAAGCCCCCCCCCGGCGGTGAACGCGGTCAAAGAGGGAGAGTCGGCAGCTAGCGACATGGATGATGACGACGAAGAAGAGGAGAGGGTGGTGCACCGAATTCACATGATAGGCACCACCACGCGCAAGGCAAGGCGGCTGCCACAGTGCAACGTCCGAGTAGGAGCGCAAGACATGACGGCAGTGGTGGATACGGGCGCCAGCATCAACATCATGGCCGCGGCGTTGTAGAGCACAATGAGCCCGAAGCCGGCCCTGCGCCCGTCCACCATAACCGTGTTTGCATATGGCCAAGAAACGCCGCTGAACGTGCGGGGACGGTTCAGGACAGTCATATCACATGGAACTCAGTCTGTCACCACCAATATCTACGTCACTGAGGACGGCCAGGGCATGCTTCTGGGATGCCGAGCGGCAGAGGAGTTGGGAGTAGTGACCTTTGCGTTTGGGGTGCACTACGAGTCTATGCGAACTCTGCTGAGTGAGTTCAAAGAAGTGTTCCAGGGGATTGGCAAGTTTTGAGGGAAGGAAATACACCTCCACATAGACCCGACAGTCCAACCGGTTGCCCTCCGACACCGGCGAATAGCATTCCACCTACGGCCGCTGGTGGAAGAAGAGCTCAAGAAACTCAAAGCGGCTGGAATAATCGAGAAGGTGTCAGGGCCCACGCCGTGGGTGTCCCCCATCGTGGTTGCCAGGAAACCCAAGCAGCCCGGCGCAGTCCGGATATGCGTCGACATGCGACTCCCCAACGTCGCAATCAAGAGGGAGCGACACATCACACCCACGATTGACGACCTGATCGGGGAGATGGCTGGTGCTCGGTGGTTTTCGAAACTGGACCTCCGGTCAGGATACCATCAACTGGTCCTAGACGAAGCATCCCGAAACATCACGACGTTCTCCACCCACGTGGGGCTCAGGCGGTACACTCGACTGAGCTTCGGAGTATCAAGCGCCGCCGAGGTGTTCCAGAACGTGATACAAGAACTCATAGCCGGGATTCCAGGGGCGATCAACGTCAGTGACGACATTATGGTTCATGCTAAGACAGTCCAGGAACACAATGAGCGTTTGCTCCAAGTATTGCGCCGGATCCAGAAAGCTGGCCTGACACTACATCGAGAGAAGTGGGAGTTCCTGTGTGAGAGGCTGCAGTTCTTCGGGTACACGTTTTCCGCAGAAGGGGTGAACCCAGATCCCGAGAAGGTGAGGGACATCAAAGACGCCACCGCTCCCACCAATGTCACGGAGGTTCGAAGCTTTCTAGGGATGGTCAACTACTGCGGGAGATTCATCCAGGACTTGGCCAACCTGACAGCCCTCTTGAAAGAACTGACCAAAGACTCCACACCGTGGACATGGGGAAGCGAGCAGGCTCAAGCTTTCGAAACGATCAAGAAGTCATTGTCAGAGGCCACGACGCTCGCGTTCTTTGACCCCGCAAAATTAACCCTCATTGCTGTGGATGCTGGCCCAGTTGGACTGGGCGCCGTTCTTTTGCAAAGAAACACACCCCAAGATGAGTGGAGCCCCGTAGCCTTCGCGAGTAGATCGTTAACAGAGACCGAGCAAAGGTACTCACAAATAGAGAAGGAAGCCATCGCCATTCATTGGGGCTGTCGGCACTTCCACCTGTACGTGTACAGGAAGCCGTTCGTGGTTGCCACCGACCACAAGCCGCTAGTATCACTTTTCTCCGGGACTTCAACGAAACCTCCACCACGAATTGAAAAGTGGATGCTGCAGTTGCAAAACTACAAATGCAAGATAGAGTACCAACCAGGATCCCGGAATCCTGCCGATTATCTATCGCACCACCCCCGGAAAGCCACTCCCCAAGAGATGGAAGAGGCCGCCGACACCGAGGAGTATGTACGGTGTGTCACTGCGCGCTCGTGTCCCATACCCCTTTCCATGGTCAGCATTCAGCAAGCTACCAGCCAAGATGAGTGCCTGCAGCGGGCCAAGAGGGACGTTCAACAGAACAACTGGCACCGAGCCCGGGAGGAGTGGAAAGGCTTGACAGCGACGGCGCAGCAAATCATGGACAGCCTCTACCATGTCCGGGATGAACTTACCGAGGATGCCACCGTATGTCTCCTGAGGGGGCATAGGCTAGTGATCCCGACATCACTCACCCAGCAAATGGTAGATCTAGCCCATGTGGGACATCAAGGCATTGTCAAAACCAAGTCCAGACTTCGCTCAAAAGTCTGGTTTCCCCTGATGGATGATCTCGTGGAGACCACGGTTCGAGCGTGCCATTCGTGTCAGGTCACGGGAGAAGCGCCGCGCCCCGCACCCATCGTCATGGAGCCGCGGCCGAGAGTTCCGTGGTCCCAGATTAGTGTGGATTTTGGCAGCCTGCCTGATGGGCGTCACACCCTCGTGGCAATCGACGACCACTCAAAGTACCCAGAAGTGGAAATCCTGTCGGCCCTGAGTGCCAGCGAGGTCATCCCCAAGTTTGAGAAAATCATGGCCACTCACGGGCTAGTGAAGGAGGTTCGGACAGACAATGGGTCACCGTTCCAGAGTCAGGACTTTGCCGCATATCTACAGGGTCTGGGGATCCGTCACAGGCGAGTAACGCCCCGATGGCCGCAAGCCAACGGGGAAGCCGAAAGGTTCATGAGAACCCTCAACAAGGTGATACGCATAGCGCACGACAAGTCTCAGTCCGTGGAACTGGCCATCTTCACGTTCCTTCGGAGCTATCGCCAGACACCCCACACCACCACGGGGGTCGCTCCAGCGCATCTGCTAATGGGAAGGGTAGTTACGGATACCATACCTCACCACCCGGAGTGGCACCCTGACACCCGAGAGGACAGCGCTATTGACGCCCGGAGACGCAGTGCACTCGCACGTACTGACACCCGGCGAAGAGCTGCAACCCCGAACATCCGTCCAGGAGACAGAGTGCTCATAAAGAACCGGACCCTCGGAAGCAAGTTTCGACTGAGGTTCGAAAATGAGCCGTGGACAGTGGAGACCGTCCGGGGAACTTGCATCACTGCCGCCCGAAGAGGGGAAAGGATCACCAGGAATGTTTCCCATTTCAAAAAGTACATTTCACCATCCCCTGTCGACTGTCGGGAGCGGGCTGCTCCCAGTAGCAATCCGGAAGGGGTGGAGACATTCATGGGTGGAGATACCCCCACCGGTGCAGCGCAGGGGCCGGCCCCGCTACAACCGGAGGCTACAGAAGTTCCCCAAGTTCACCAGCCACCAGAAAGGCCCAGCCTGGGCGGACATTCGGAAATCTGCAGTCCAAGTAACGGCGAGCCTAGTGGTGACCTGAGAAGAAATCCAGAGAGCGCCCCACATGTAGAGGTGCCAAGGTACCATCTCCGAAGTAATCCCGAGCCATCCTGCCGCCTGAAAGACTATTTCACGTAAGACTGTTCTAATTTAATTATGTATCCTGAGCCTGAATAGGAAATGGGGAGTGCAGAGATCGGTGGGGCTAAAGTAGGATGGAAATAAAAAATGTTTTGGTTTTTGTGTTGTTGGGGAGGGATGTTGTATCGTGAATCGTGACGCGATACGCTTGGGCGTACACGTCCGATCACGTGATTAAGAAAAGATAATAAAGCAACGGGACGCACGCACGTACGCCAGTTAGGCGCCGGCGGCGGACCGAGTTATAATACATTCCCCTGACTCCTCGTACTTCTTTGCCCACGAGGCATCACCGAATCAGGCAGAGTTTCCCCGTGTCATAGGACACAACAACCTCCCCAGAAGGACTCGCGTCACCCCGCACCTCAAGAAGCTACACTGGCTCCCGAACCCCATGAGATGCCAGTTCAAGGTGCCAGCCCATGCATTCGAAGCCCTGCACGACGAAGGACCAGCAGACGGCAACAAACGAATGACCTACCAACTGAGCAGACACCTGCGTCGGCCTCCCTTTTCCTCGCAGACACCACCCGGATCTGCCGATCTAACAGCGGAGGACGCTCCTCCTCTCACCTGACGGACAGAGCCAGGCACGACCTTCCCCCCAACCCCCTCTCCCCCCCCCCCCTCAAACTCCGCACCACTCCGGGAATTGTGAAAAAGACTCGAGACCTGATGTTGGAATAACAGAGCACCGCAACTCCAGCGCCTGGAGACCCTCGCGGGTGATTTGCTGCGCTTTATAAATCCCGATTGATTGATTCATCTAGTTGCATTAGATGACACACACCGGCCCCTACACACGGCCTTTGTGAATATCTGACTCAGGGTGCCCTGGGACTTCTGCTAAGAATGAGACGACCCGCCCACCTCTGCTCGACTACTCGTTGTTTCAGAAACACATCTTTCTAGAAGCCCTTCAGTTCACGGGCCATAGCGGTCACAGGGTAGAAATAAAAACACCTATGTTGGGAATGCACGAGGCCCAGGCAGACTAAGGACCCGCTGCTCGCAGGCCTGTGTATCCACGCGGGCCCACGTGTAGGCATCCGTGCCCACAGTGGATGTGGGCGGGTGGCTGCCGGCGGCGCCAGCCCTCCCCGGGCACGTCATGGAGATGGCCGGTGCGCCACGAGGTTTGGCAGCTAGGCGCCCCCTGCCGCCGCCGCTTCTGCACACACTGGTCAGCCATGTTTGCTGTTCTCTGCGGCCTGCAGTTTATTCCTGTGACAGTGGCGAGGCCCTTCGCATGATGGCCGATGAAGGGGGGATTGTGACACTGACTGGCCCCTTGTGTGGCAGGAGCGGATGGAGGCACAAACATCGCACCCGGGAGGAGTCCCGCGCCTCCCGGCCACCTGAGGTTACCGGTGAACTTTGCCTTGGACGGGCCCCAGCGTGGGAGCATGTGGGCAGGAGCAACGGTGGCCCGTCCAGACCAAACTGCTCCGTCTCGTACTCAACCGCGAACAGCTCTATTTATACCCGGAGAGGCTCGTCAGGAGCTGCCTCTCAGCGAGTGTTCACCATCTAGGACACCATTCCTTCTGTGCCGGACACGAGTGCAGCAGGCCTCAGTTCTGGCCCTATGCGCGGTGCACGAGTGCAGGCCTCAGTCCATCTGCGAGGGCCCATTGAAAAGAGCCATGTACCAGGACCAGACCCCAGTGCAGGCCTCAGTCCATCTACAAGGGCGCATGCACTGGTGCATGGCTGCGCCATTCAATAGGATCCATGGACCAGACACCAGTGCAGGCCTCAGTCCATCTATAAGGGTGCATGCACTGGTGCATGGCTGCGCCATTCAATGTGATCCATGGACCAGACCCCAGTGCAGGCCTCAGTCCATCTACGGGAGCCCATGCACCGGTGCAGGCCCATTTAAAAGGAGCCATGTACCAGGACCAGACACCAGTGCAGGCCTCAGTTCAGTCACTGTGCACAGTGCAGGCCTCAGTCCATCTACGAGGGCCCATGAACCGGAGCAGCCCTGCGCCGTTTAAAATGAGCCATGTACTGAGACCAGACGCCAGTGAAGGCCTCAGTCCAAATACAAGGGCGCATGCACTGGTGCATGGCTGCGCCATTCAATAAGATCCATGGACCAGACACCAGTGCAGGCCTCAGTTCGCTCACTATGCACAGTGCACCAGTGCAGGCCTCAGTCCATCTACGAGGGCCCATGCACTGGGGCATGGCTGCGCCATTCAAAAGGATCCATGGACCAGACACCACTGCAGGCCTCCATTCGCTCACAGTGCACTAGTGCAGGCCTCAGTCCATCTACGAGGGTCCATGCACCGGTGCAGGCACATTTATAATAAGCCATTTACCAGGACAAGACACCAGAGCAGGCATCAGTTCTGTCAGTGTGCATGGTGCAAAACCAAAGGGGATGATGGACGGAGTGTTGAGCATTACAAGCACTCACCCCCAGTCAACTGATCTGGGTTTAATCCATCATCATTCTTTAGCTCACTCCGCCATCCCAGTTCAGACATGGCCATATGCAAATCAGTCTGACCCTTTGCCTCATGGGAACAGTCCAGCCCAAACTGCCAAGCCATGTCTTCCCTGGACCGAAACAAGCATCCTGGGACCTGTTTCAGTTTCATAACCCTCATCAGCCAGGCTATCTTGAATCCAGTGGCAAAGTGAGCAAGGGACCCACGTCTGGGCATACCCTGTCAACTTAGGGCGAACAAAGCAAAACCAAAGGGGATGATGGACGAGTGTTGAACATTGAAAGCACCCACCATATATCCGTTCAGTGATTAGCGCGCTCCCTAGGTTTGATACACCGGTGCGGGCCTAAGTCACTAGGTACCATATATCCGTTCTGTGATTAGCCCGCTCCCTAGGTTTCAGACACCCCTGCAGGCCTCGGTCACTAGGTACCATATATCCATTCAGTGATTAGCCCGCTCCCTAGGTTTCATGCACCGGTGCAGGCCTCAGTCACTAGGTACCATATATCCGTTCAGTGGTTAGAGCGCTCCCTAGGTTTCATACACCCCTGCAGGCCTCGGTCACTAGGTACCATATATCAGTTCAGTGATTAGCCCGCTCCCTAGGTTTCAGACACCCCTGCAGGCCTCGGTCACTAGGTACCATACATCTGGTCAGTGATTAGCCCACTCCCTAGGTTTCAGACACCCCTGCAGGCCTCGGTCACTAGGTACCATACATCTGGTCAGTGATTAGCGCGCTCCCTAGGTTTCAGACACCCCTGTAAGCCTCGGTCACTAGGCACCATACATCTGGTCAGTGATTAGCCCGCTCCCTAGGTTTCATACACCGGTGGAGGCCTCAGTCCCTAGGTACCATATATCCGTTCAGTGATTAGCGCGCTCCCTAGGTTTCATACACTGGTGCAGGCCTCGGTCACTAGGTACCATATATCCGTTCAGTGATTAGCGTGCTCCCTAGGTTTCATACACCGGTGCAGGCCTCAGTCACTAGGTACCATATATCCGTTCAGTGATTAGTCCGCTCCCTAGGTTTCAGACACCCCTGCAGGCCTCGGTCACTAGGAACCATACATCTGGTCAGTGATTAGCCCGCTCCCTAGGTTTCATACACCGGTGGAGGCCTCAGTCCCTAGGTACCATATATCCGTTCAGTGATTAGCGCGCTCCCTAGGTTTCATACACTGGTGCAGGCCTCGGTCACTAGGTACCATATATCCGTTCAGTGATTAGCGTGCTCCCTAGGTTTCATACACCGGTGCAGGCCTCAGTCACTAGGTACCATATATCCGTTCAGTGATTAGTCCGCTCCCTAGGTTTCAGACACCCCTGCAGGCCTCGGTCACTAGGAACCATACATCTGGTCAGTGATTAGCCCGCTCCCTAGGTTTCAGACACCCCTGCAGGCCTCGGCCACTAGGTACCATACATCTGGTCAGTGATTAGCCCGCTCCCTAGGTTTCAGACACCCCTGCAGGCCTCGGTCACTAGGTACCATACATCTGGTCAGTGATTTGCCCGCTCCCTAGGCTTCAGACACCTCTGCAGGCCTCGGTCACTAGGTACCATATATCGTTCAGTGATTAGTGCGCTCCCTAGTTTCATACACCAGTGCAGGCCTCGGTCACTAGGTACCATATATCCGTTCAGTGATTAGCGCGCTCCCTAGGTCTCATACACCGGTGCAGGCCTCAGTCACTAGGTACCATATATCCGTTCAGTCATTAGCCCGCTCCCTAAGTTTCATACACCGGTGCAGGCCTCGTCACTAGGTACCATATATCCGTTCAGTGTTTAGCGCGCTCCCTAGGTTTCATACACCGGTGCAGGCCTCAGTTACTAGGTATCATATATCCGTTCATTGGTTAGAGCGCTCCCTAGGTTTCATACACCCCTGCAGGCCTCGGTCACTAGGTACCATATATCCGGTCAGTGATTAGCCCGCTACCTAGGTTTCAGACACCCCTGCAAGCCTCGGTCACTAGGTACCATACATCTGGTCAGTGATTAGCCCGCTCCCTAGGTTTCATACACCGGTGGAGGCCTCAGTCCCTAGGTACCATATATCCGTTCAGTGATTAGCGCGCTCCCTAGGTTTCAGACACCCCTGCAGGCCTCAGTCACTAGGTACCATATATCTGTTCGGTGATTAGCGCGCTCCCTAGGTTTCATACACTGGTGCAGGCCTCGGTCACTAGGTACCATATATCCGTTCAGTGATTAGCGTGCTCCCTAGGTTTCATACACCGGTGCAGGCATCAGTCACTAGGTACCACATATCCGTTCAGTGATTAGCCCGCTCCCTAGATTTCAGACACCCCTGCAGGCCTCAGTCACTAGGTACCATATATCCGTTCAGTGATTAGCGCGCTCCCTAGGTTTCATACACCGGTGCAGGCCTCAGTCACTTGGTACCATATATCCGTTCAGTGATTAGGCGCTCCCTAGGTTTCAGACACCCCTGCAGGCCTCGGTCACTAGGTACTATATATCCGTTCAGTGATTAGCACGCTCCCTAGGTTTGAGACACCTCTGCAGGCCTCTGTCACTAGGTACCATATATCTGTTCGGTGATTAGCGCGCTCCCTAGGTTTCATACACTGGTGCAGGCCTCGGTCACTAGGTACTATATATCCGTTCAGTGATTAGCACGCTCCCTAGGTTTGAGACACCTCTGCAGGCCTCTGTCACTAGGTACCATATATCCGTTCAGTGATTAGCGCGCTCCCTAGGTTTCATACACCGGTGCAGGCCTCGGTCACTAGGTACCATATATCCGTTCAGTGATTAGCGCGCTCCCTAGGTTTCATACACCGGTGCAGGCCTCAGTCACTTGGTACCATATATCCGTTCAGTAATTTGCCCGCTCCCTAGGTTTCAGACACCCCTGCAGGCCTCGGTCACTAGGTACTATATATCCGTTCAGTGATTAGCACGCTCACTAGGTTTCAGACACCCCTGCAGGCCTCGGTCACTAGGTACCATATATCCGTTCAGTGATTGGAGCGCTCCCTAGGTTTAAGACACCCCTGCAGGCCTCGGTCACTAGGTACCATATATCCGTTCAGTGATTAGCGCGCTCCCTAGGTTTCATACACCG
The DNA here is from genome assembly GCF_964204655.1 of Triturus cristatus. NCBI lineage: Eukaryota > Metazoa > Chordata > Amphibia > Caudata > Salamandridae > Triturus > Triturus cristatus. Next base: position 1,181,093,554 of record NC_140584.1, on the reverse strand, counting down.
GTGAAGGCCTCGGTCACTAGGTTCCATATATCCGTTCAGTGATTAGCGCGCTCCCTAGGTTTCATACACCGGTGCAGGCCTCGGTCACTAGGTACCATATATCCGTTCAGTGATTAGCACGCTCCCTAGGTTTCCTACACCGGTGCAGGCCTCGGTCACTAGGTACCATATATCCGTTCAGTGATTAGCACGCTCCCTAGGTTTCATACACCAGGGCAGGCCTCGGTCACTAGGTACCATATATCCGTTCAGTGATTAGCGTGCTCCCTAGGTTTCATACTGTGGTGCAGGCCTCGGTCACTAGGTACCATATATCCGTTCAGTGATTAGCGCGCTCCCTAGGTTTCATACACCGGTGCAGGCCTCGGTCACTTGGTACCATATATCTGTTCAGTGATTAGCGCGCTCCCTAGGTTTCATACACCGGTGCAGGCCTCGGTCACTAGGTACCATATAGCCGTTCAGTGATTAGCGCGCTCCCTAGGTTTCAGACACCCCTGCAGGCCTCAGTCACTAGGTACCATATATCTGTTCAGTGATTAGCGCGCTCCCTAGGTTTCATACACCGGTGCAGGCCTCGGTCACTAGGTACCATATATCCGTTCAGTGATTAGCGTGCTCCCTAGGTTTCAGACACCCCAGCAGGCCTCAGTCACTAGGTACCATATATCCGTTCAGTGATTAGCGCGCACCCTAGGTTTCATACACCGGTGCAGGCCTCGGTCACTAGGTACCATATATCCGTTCAGTGATTAGCGCGCTCCCTAGGTTTCATACACCGGTGCAGGCCTCGGTCACTAGGTACCATATATCCGTTCAGTGATTAGCGCGCTCCCTAGGTTTCAGACACCCCTGCAGGCCTCAGTCACTAGGTACCATATATCTGTTCAGTGATTAGCGCGCTCCCTAGGTTTCATACACCGGTGCAGGCCTCGGTCACTAGGTACCATATATCCGTTCAGTGATTAGCGTGCTCCCTAGGTTTCAGACACCCCTGCAGGCCTCAGTCACTAGGTACCATATATCCGTTCGGTGATTAGCGCTCTCCCTAGGTTTCATACACCGGTGCAGGCCTCGGTCACTAGGTACCATATATCCATTCAGTGATTAGCTCGCTCCCTAGGGTTGATGCACCGGTGCGGGCCTAAGTCACTAGGTACCATATATCCGTTCAGTGATTAGCCCGCTCCCTAGGTTTCAGACACCCCTGCAGGCCTCAGTCACTAGGTACCATATATCCGTTCAGTGATTAGCGTGCTCCCTAGGTTTCATACACCGGTGCAGGCCTCGGTCACTAGGTACCATATATCCGTTCAGTGATTAGCCCGCTCCCTAGGTTTCATACACCGGTGCAGGCCTCAGTCACTAGGTACCATACATCTAGTCAGTGGTTAGCCCGGTACCTAGGTTTCAGACACCCCTGCAAGCCTCGGTCACTAGGTACCATACATCTGGTCAGTGACTAGCCCGTTCCCTAGGTTTCATACACCGGTGGAGGCCTCAGTCCCTAGGTACCATATATCCGTTCAGTGATTAGCGCGCTCCCTAGGTTTCATACACCAGTGCAGGCCTCGGTCACTAGGTACTATATATCCGTTCAGTGATTAGCACGCTCCCTAGGTTTCAGACACCCCTGCAAGCCTCGGTCACTAGGTACCATATATCCGTTCAGTGATTAGCGCGCTCCCTAGGTTTCATACACCGGTGCAGGCCTCGGTCACTAGGTACCATATATACGTTCAGTGATTAGTGCGCTCCCTAGGTTTCATACACCGGTGCAGAAGTTACTCCGCTCTCTAGTTATCATTCATCTGCTCAGTGATTAGCCCGCTCCCTAGGTTTCAGACACCCCTGCAGGTCTCGGTCACTAGGTACTATATATCCGTTCAGTGATTAGCACGCTCCCTAGGTTTCAGACACCCCTGCAGGCCTCGGTCACTAGGTACCATATATCCGTTCAGTGATTGGAGCGCTCCCTAGGTTTCAGACACCCCTGCAGGCCTCGGTTCCTAGGTACCATATATCCGTTCAGTGATTAGCGCGCTCCCTAGGTCTCATACACCGGTGCAGGCCTCAGTCACTAGGTACCATATATCCGTTCAGTGATTAGCCCGCTCCCTAGGTTTCAGACACCCCTGCAGGCCTCGGTCACTAGTAACCATACATCTGGTCAGTGATTAGCCCGCTCCCTAGGTTTCAGACACCCCTGCAGGCCTCGGTCACTAGGTACCATACATCTGGTCAGTGATTAGCCCGCTCCCTAGGTATCAGACACCCCTGCAGGCCTCGGTCACTAGGTACCATACATCTGGTCAGTGATTTGCCCGCTCCCTAGGCTTCAGACACCCCTGCAGGTCTCGGTCACTAGGTACCATATATCCGTTAAGTGATTAGCCCGCTCCCTAGGTTTCATACACCGGTGCAGGCCTCAGTCCCTAGCTACCATATATCCGTTTAGTGATTAGTGCGCTCCCTAGTTTTATACACCAGTGCAGGCCTCGGTCACTAGGTACCATATATCCGTTCAGTGATTAGCGCGCTCCCTAGGTCTCATACACCGGTGCAGGCCTCGGTCACTAGGTACCATATATCCGTTCAGTGTTTAGCGCGCTCCCTAGGTTTCATACACCGGTGCAGGCCTCAGTCACTAGGTACCATATATCCGTTCAGTGATTAGCGCGCACCCTAGGTTTCATACACCGGTGCAGGCCTCAGTCACTCGGTACCATATATCTGTTCAGTGATTAGCGCGCTCCCTAGGTTTCATTCACCTGTGCAGGCCTCGGTCACTAGGTACCATATATCCGTTCAGTGATTAGCGCGCTCCCTAGGTTTCATACACCGGTGCAGGCCTCAGTCACTAGGTACCATATATCCGTTCAGTGATTAGCGCGCTCCCTAGGTTTCACACACTGGTGCAGGCCTCAGTTACTAGGTATCATATATCCGTTCAGTGGTTAGAGCGCTCCCTAGGTTTCATACACCCCTCCAGGCCTCGGTCACTAGGTACCATATATCCGGTCAGTGATTAGCCCGCTACCTAGGTTTCAGACACCCCTGCAAGCCTCGGTCACTAGGTACCATACATCTGGTCAGTGATTAGCCCGCTCCCTAGGTTTCATACACCGGTGGAGGCCTCAGTCCCTAGGTACCATATATCCGTTCAGTGATTAGCGCGCTCCCTAGGTTTCAGACACCCCTGCAGGCCTCAGTCACTAGGTACCATATATCTGTTCGGTGATTAGCGTGCTCCCTAGGTTTCATACACTGGTGCAGGCCTCGGTCACTAGGTACCATATATCCGTTCAGTGATTAGCGTGCTCCCTAGGTTTCATACACCGGTGCAGGCCTCAGTCACTAGGTACCATATATCCGTTCAGTGATTAGTCCGCTCCCTAGGTTTCAGACACCCCTGCAGGCCTCGGTCACTAGGAACCATACATCTGGTCAGTGATTAGCCCGCTCCCTAGGTTTCAGACACCCCTGCAGGCCTCGGTCACTAGGTACCATACATCTGGTCAGTGATTAGCCCGCTCCCTAGGTTTCAGACACCCCTGCAGGCCTCGGTCACTAGGTACCATACATCTGGTCAGTGATTTGCCCGCTTCCTAGGCTTCAGACACCCCTGCAGGCCTCGGTCACTAGGTACCATATATCGTTAAGTGATTAGTGCGCTCCCTAGTTTCATACACCAGTGCAGGCCTCGGTCACTAGGTACCATATATCCGTTCAGTGATTAGCGCGCTCCCTAGGTCTCATACACCGGTGCAGGCCTCAGTCACTAGGTACCATACATCCGTTCAGTCATTAGCCCGCTCCCTAAGTTTCATACACCCCTGCAGGCCTCGGTCACTAGGTACCATATATCCGTTCAGTGATTAGCCCGCTCCCTAGGTTTCATACACCGGTGGAGGCCTCAGTCCCTAGGTACCATATATCCGTTCAGTGATTAGCGCGCTCCCTAGGTTTCAGACACCCCTGCAGGCCTCAGTCACTAGGTACCATATATCTGTTCGGTGATTAGCGCGCTCCCTAGGTTTCATACACTGGTGCAGGCCTCGGTCACTAGGTACCATATATCCGTTCAGTGATAAGCGTGCTCCCTAGGTTTCATACACCGGTGCAGGCCTCAGTCACTTCCACATATCCGTTCAGTGATTAGCCCGCTCCCTAGATTTCAGACACCCCTGCAGGCCTCAGTCACTAGGTACCATATATCCGTTCAGTGATTAGCGCGCTCGCTAGGTTTCATACACCGGTGCAGGCCTCAGTCACTTGGTACCATATATCCGTTCAGTGATTAGGCGCTCCCTAGGTTTCAGACACCCCTGCAGGCCTCGGTCACTAGGTACTATATATCCGTTCAGTGATTAGCACGCTCCCTAGGTTTGAGACACCTCTGCAGGCCTCGGTCACTAGGTACCATGTATCCGTTCAGATATTGGAGCGCTCCCTAGGTTTCAGACACCCCTGCAGGCCTCTGTCACTAGGTACCATATTGCCGTTCAGTGATTAGCGCGCTCCCTAGGTTTCATACACCGGTGCAGGCCTCGGTCACTAGGTACCATATATCCGTTCAGTGTTTAGCGCGCTCCCTAGGTTTCATACACCGGTGCAGGCCTCAGTTACTAGGTATCATATATCCGTTCAGTGGTTAGAGCGATCCCTAGGTTTCATACACCCCTGCAGGCCTCGGTCACTAGGTACCATATATCCGGTCAGTGATTAGCCCGCTACCTAGGTTTCAGACACCCCTGCAAGCCTCGGTCACTAGGTACCATACATCTGGTCAGTGATTAGCCCGCTCCCTAGGTTTCATACACCGGTGGAGGCCTCAGTCCCTAGGTACCATATATCCGTTCAGTGATTAGCGCGCTCCCTAGGTTTCAGACACCCCTGCAGGCCTCATTCACTAGGTACCATATATCTGTTCGGTGATTAGCGCGCTCCCTAGGTTTCATACACTGGTGCAGGCCTCGGTCACTAGGTACCATATATCCGTTCAGTGATAAGCGTGCTCCCTAGGTTTCATACACCGGTGCAGGCCTCAGTCACTTCCACATATCCGTTCAGTGATTAGCCCGCTCCCTAGATTTCAGACACCCCTGCAGGCCTCAGTCACTAGGTACCATATATCCGTTCAGTGATTAGCGCGCTCCCTAGGTTTCATACACCGGTGCAGGCCTCAGTCACTTGGTACCATATATCCGTTCAGTGATTAGGCGCTCCCTAGGTTTCAGACACCCCTGCAGGCCTCGGTCACTAGGTACTATATATCCGTTCAGTGATTAGCACGCTCCCTAGGTTTGAGACACCTCTGCAGGCCTCGGTCACTAGGTACCATGTATCCGTTCAGTGATTGGAGCGCTCCCTAGGTTTCAGACACCCCTGCAGGCCTCTGTCACTAGGTACCATATTGCCGTTCAGTGATTAGCGCGCTCCCTAGGTTTCATACACCGGTGCAGGCCTCGGTCACTAGGTACCATATAGCCGTTCAGTGATTAGCGCGCTCCCTAGGTTTCATACACCGGTGCAGGCCTCGGTCACTAGGTACCATATATCCGTTCAGTGATTAGCGCGCTCCCTAGGTTTCATACACCGGTGCAGGCCTCAGTCACTTGGTACCATATATCCGTTCAGTGATTTGCCCGCTCCCTAGGTTTCGGACACCCCTGCAGGCCTCGGTCACTAGGTACTATATATCCGTTCAGTGATTAGCACGCTCACTAGGTTTCAGACACCCCTGCAGGCCTCGGTCACTAGGTACCATATATCCGTTCAGTGATTGGAGCGCTCCCTAGGTTTCAGACACCCCTGCAGGCCTCGGTCACTAGGTACCATATATCCGTTCAGTGATTAGCGCGCTCCCTAGGTTTCATACACCGGTGCAGGCCTCGGTCACTAGGTACCATATATCCGTTCAGTGATTAGCGCGCTCCCTAGGTTTCATACACCGGTGCAGGCCTCGGTCACTAGGTACCATATATCCGTTCAGTGATTAGCACGCTCCCTAGGTTTCATACACCGGTGCAGGCCTCGGTCACTAGGTACCATATATCCGTTCAGTGATTAGCACGCTCCCTAGGTTTCATACACCGGTGCAGGCCTCGGTCACTAGGTACCATATATCCGTTCAGTGATTTGCGTGCTCCCTAGGTTTCATACTCCGGTGCAGGCCTCGGTCACTAGGTACCATATATCCGTTCAGTGATTAGCGTGCTCCCTAGGTTTCATACACCGGTGCAGGCCTCGGTCACTAGGTACCATATATCTGTTCAGTGATTAGCGCGCTCCCTAGGTTTCATACACCGGTGCAGGCCTCGGTCACTAGGTACCATATATCCGTTCAGTGATTAGCGCGCTCCCTAGGTTTCAGACACCCCTGCAGGCCTCAGTCACTAGGTACCATATATCTGTTCAGTGATTAGCGCGCTCCCTAGGTTTCATACACCGGTGCAGGCCTCGGTCACTAGGTACCATATATCCGTTCAGTGATTAGCGTGCTCCCTAGGTTTCAGACACCCCTGCAGGCCTCAGTAACTAGGTACCATATATCCGTTCGGTGATTAGCGCTCTCCCTAGGTTTCATACACCGGTGCAGGCCTCGGTCACTAGGTACCATATATCCATTCAGTGATTAGCTCGCTCCCTAGGGTTGATGCACCGGTGCGGGCCTAAGTCACTAGGTACCATATATCCGTTCAGTGATTAGCCCGCTCCCTAGGTTTCAGACACCCCTGCAGGCCTCAGTCACTAGGTACCATATATCCGTTCAGTGATTAGCGTGCTCCCTAGGTTTCATACACCGGTGCAGGCCTTGGTCACTAGGTACCATATATCCGTTCAGTGATTAGCCCGCTCCCTAGGTTTCATACACCGGTGCAGGCCTCAGTCACTAGGTACCATACATCTAGTCAGTGGTTAGCCCGGTACCTAGGTTTCAGACACCCCTGCAAGCCTCGGTCACTAGGTACCATACATCTGGTCAGTGACTAGCCCGTTCCCTAGGTTTCATACACCGGTGGAGGCCTCAGTCCCTAGGTACCATATATCTGTTCAGTGATTAGCGCGCTCCCTAGGTTTCATACACCGGTGCAGGCCTCGGTCACTAGGTACCATATATCCGTTCAGTGATTAGCGCGCTCCCTAGGTTTCATACACCGGTGCAGGCCTCGGTCACTAGGTACCATATATACGTTCAGTGATTAGCGCGCTCCCTAGGTTTCATACACCGGTGCAGAAGTTACTCCACTCTCTAGTTATCATTCATCTGCTCAGTGATTAGCCCGCTCCCTAGGTTTCAGACACCCCTGCAGGCCTCGGTCACTAGGTACTATATATCCGTTCAGTGATTAGCACGCTCCCTAGGTTTCAGACACCCCTGCAGGCCTCGGTCACTAGGTACCATATATCCGTTCAGTGATTGGAGCGCTCCCTAGGTTTCAGACACCCCTGCAGGCCTCGGTTCCTAGGTACCATATATCCGTTCAGTGATTAGCGCGCTCCCTAGGTCTCATACACCGGTGCAGGCCTCTGTCACTAGGTACCATATATCCGTTCAGTGATTAGCCCGCTCCCTAGGTTTCAGACACCCCTGCAGGCCTCGGTCACTAGGAACCATACATCTGGTCAGTGATTAGCCCGCTCCCTAGGTTTCAGACACCCCTGCAGGCCTCGGTCACTAGGTACCATACATCTGGTCAGTGATTAGCCCGCTCCCTAGGTATCAGACACCCCTGCAGGCCTCGGTCACTAGGTACCATACATCTGGTCAGTGATTTGCCCGCTCCCTAGGCTTCAGACACCCCTGCAGGTCTCGGTCACTAGGTACCATATATCCGTTAAGTGATTAGCCCGCTCCCTAGGTTTCATACACCGGTGCAGGCCTCAGTCCCTAGCTACCATATATCCGTTTAGTGATTAGTGCGCTCCCTAGTTTTATACACCAGTGCAGGCCTCGGTCACTAGGTACCATATATCCGTTCAGTGATTAGCGCGCTCCCTAGGTCTCATACACCGGTGCAGGCCTCGGTCACTAGGTACCATATATCCGTTCAGTGTTTAGCGCGCTCCCTAGGTTTCATACACCGGTGCAGGCCTCAGTCACTAGGTACCATATATCCGTTCAGTGATTAGCGCGCACCCTAGGTTTCATACACCGGTGCAGGCCTCAGTCACTCGGTACCATATATCTGTTCAGTGATTAGCGCGCTCCCTAGGTTTCATTCACCTGTGCAGGCCTCGGTCACTAGGTACCATATATCCGTTCAGTGATTAGCGCGCTCCCTAGGTTTCATACACCGGTGCAGGCCTCAGTCACTAGGTACCATATATCCGTTCAGTGATTAGCGCGCTCCCTATGTTTCACACACTGGTGCAGGCCTCAGTTACAAGGTATCATATATCCGTTCAGTGGTTAGAGCGCTCCCTAGGTTTCATACACCCCTGCAGGCCTCGGTCACTAGGTACCATATATCCGGTCAGTGATTAGCCCGCTACCTAGGTTTCAGACACCCCTGCAAGCCTCGGTCACTAGGTACCATACATCTGGTCAGTGATTAGCCCGCTCCCTAGGTTTCATACACCGGTGGAGGCCTCAGTCCCTAGGTACCATATATCCGTTCAGTGATTAGCGCGCTCCCTAGGTTTCAGACACCCCTGCAGGCCTCAGTCACTAGGTACCATATATCTGTTCGGTGATTAGCGCGCTCCCTAGGTTTCATACACTGGTGCAGGCCTCGGTCACTAGGTACCATATATCCGTTCAGTGATTAGCGTGCTCCCTAGGTTTCATACACCGGTGCAGGCCTCAGTCACTTGGTACCAAATATCCGTTCAGTGATTAGGCACTCCCTAGGTTTCAGACACCTCTGCAGGTCTCGGTCACTAGGTACCATGTATCCGTTCAGTGATTGGAGCGCTCCCTAGGTTTCAGACACCCCTGCAGGCCTCTGTCACTAGGTACCATATATCCGTTCAGTGATTAGCGCGCTCCCTAGGTTTCATACACCGGTGCAGGCCTCGGTCACTAGGTACCATATATCCGTTCAGTGATTAGCGCGCTCCCTAGGTTTCATACACCGGTGCAGGCCTCGGTCACTAGGTACCATATATCCGTTCAGTGATTAGCGCGCTCCCTAGGTTTCATACACCGGTGCAGGCCTCAGTCACTTGGTACCATATATCCGTTCAGTGATTTGCCCGCTCCCTAGGTTTCAGACACCCCTGCAGGCCTCGGTCACTAGGTACTATATATCCGTTCAGTGATTAGCACGCTCACTAGGTTTCAGACACCCCTGCAGGCCTCGGTCACTAGGTACCATATATCCGTTCAGTGATTGGAGCGCTCCCTAGGTTTCAGACACCCCTGCAGGCCTCGGTCACTAGGTACCATATATCCGTTCAGTGATTAGCGCGCTCCCTAGGTTTCATACACCGGTGCAGGCCTCGGTCACTAGGTACCATATATCCGTTCAGTGATTAGCGCGCTCCCTAGGTTTCATACACCGGTGCAGGCCTCGGTCACTAGGTACCATATATCCGTTCAGTGATTAGCACGCTCCCTAGGTTTCATTCACCGGTGCAGGCCTCGGTCACTAGGTACCATATATCCGTTCAGTGATTAGCGCGCACCCTAGGTTTCATACACCGGTGCAGGCCTCGGTCACTAGGTACCATATATCCGTTCAGTGATTAGCGTGCTCCCTAGGTTTCATACTGGGGTGCAGGCCTCGGTCACTAGGTACCATATATCCGTTCAGTGATAGCGCGCTCCCTAGGTTTCATACACCGGTGCAGGCCTCGGTCACTAGGTACCATATATCCGTGCAGTGATTAGCGAGCTCCCTAGGTTTGATACACCGTTGCGGGCCTAAGTCACTAGGTACCATATATCCGTTCAGTGATTAGCCCGCTCCCTAGGTTTCAGACACCCCTGCAGGCCTCAGTCACTAGGTACCATATATCCGTTCAGTGATTACCGTGCTCCCTAGGTTTCATACACCGGTGCAGGCCTCGGTCACTAGGTACCATATATCCGTGCAGTGATTAGCGCGCTCCCTAGGTTTCATACACCGGTGCAGGCCTCGGTCACTAGGTACCATATATCCATTCAGTGATTAGCCCGCTCCCTAGGTTTCATGCACCGGTGCAGGCCTTGGTCACTAGGTACCATATATCCGTTCAGTGATAAGCGCGCTCCCTAGGTTTCATACACCGGTGCAGACCTCACTCCGCCCTCTCGTTATCCTACATCCTTGCAGACTTCATTACGTGAACTTCCATGCAGGCCTCTGTTCATTCACTATTAACCAGGGCAGGTCTCGCTGCCTGTGCTATGTGTCGTCCATCTTTGAAGGTCTGAGTTGGTTCACTGGTCGAGGTGTCAGTCCAGTCAATAGGCACCTCACATGCGTGATGAACTTGGTCCATTCACTAATGGCCTTGAACCAGTATGCACCACTGTGCCAAATGCATGTCCGAGTCACGAGGTACTATTCATCTGGCGCGCAGACCTCAGTTTGTTCATTAGGTACCATGCAGCAGTTTAGGCCTCAGTCAGCTCACCAGGTATGATACTCACATGGAGAGCTGTCATTTCGAATCAGGGTGTCCTGCATCAGCACAGACGCTCATGCAGGCCTCAGTTACGAGGTACAGTACACCCTTGCATACTTTAATCTAGTCTGGGTGCCAAATGCATCTTTTCAGGCTTCAGTCCAGTGTGTGAGTGTAACGTACACCTGTACAAGCCTCAGCCCATGTGCAATGTACACCCATGCATACTTCAGTCTGGTCCACATGCCTTACAAACTGGTGCAGGCCTCAGTCTAGTATGTGTGTACTATACACTTGTGCAGGCCTCAGTTCGGTCTGTGTGCCCTATACTCCCATGCAGGTCTCAGTCCAGTCTGGGTGCACCACGCACCCATGCAGACCTCGGTTGGGTCTGTATGTTCTATATTCACGTGTAGGCCTCGGTTCGGTCTGTGTGCTCCATACTCCATGCATGCCTCAGTACGGTCTGTGTGCACAGTACTCCTGTGCAAGCCTCAGTTTGGTCTGAGTGGACCGTACTCCCATGCAGGCCTTGGTTTGGTCTGTGTGTCCTATACTCTCGTACAGGCCTCAGTTTGGTCTGAGTGGACTGTACTCCCATGCAGGCCTCGGTTCGATCCGTGTGCCCTATACTCCCGTAAAGGCCTCAGTTTGGTCTGAGTGGACCGTACTCCCATGCAGGCCTCCGTTCGGTCTGTGTGCCCTATACTCCCGTACAGGCCTCAGTTTGGCCTGAGTGGACCGTACTCCCATACAGGTCTCGGTTCGGTCTGTGTGGCCTATACTCCTGTACAGGCCTCAGTTTGGTCTGAGTGGACCGTACTCGGCGTAGTAAGGCATTTTTACGGTTTAGAGATGGGTTGTGCTAAGGGGTAGGAAGGCGTTTTACATTCATGACCATCACTGGCATATTCTGAGCAATTGTGGCCTAATTGTTTCCTTACACAATGGAGGCCATCCCCACCATAATGATACCCATAATGTGGGAAACTTGGCCTTGTGGTTGCTCTGGCATTCTAGAGGACTTACCCTTGCATGTTGCCCGCATTCTTGGCTTAAAAGGTTGCCTCCCAGCTTTATTGTTGGCATCCTTGACGTAAGTGTGTCAGCCTCTGGCGTAATGATGACCACCCATGCTATATGCATCTTAGGCATCGCGGTGTCTCGGAAACATTGTGGGTATCCTTGGCGTCGGGCGCAATGATGGCAACCCATGCTTTATGCATCTTCGGTATCGCGGTGTCCTTGCCTTGGGATCATTTTGGGCATCCCTGGCGTCCGGCGCAATGATGGCCACCCATGCTGTATGCATCTTCGGCATCGCGGTGTCCCTGCCTGATTCAGTGGTACTCTTGGAAACATTGTGGGCATCCCTGGCGTTGGGCGCTATGATGCCAGCCCAGCCATGCTGCATTCATCTTCGGCATCGCAGTGTCCCTGCCTGATTCAGTGGTACTCTTGAAAAAATTGTGGGCATCCTTGGCTTCAGGCGCAATTATGCCAACCCAGCCATGCTGTCTGCATCTTCGGCATCGCGGTGTCCCTGCCGGATTCAGTGGTCCTCTTATAAACATTGTGGGCATCCTTGGCGTCAGGCGCAATGATGGCCAGCCATGCTATGTGCATCTTCATCATCGCGGTGTCCCTGCCTGATTCAGTGGTACTCTTGGAAACATTGTGGGCATCTTTGGCGTTGAGCGCAATGATGGCCACCCATGATGTATGCATCATCTGCATCGCGGTGTCCCCTACGTGATTCAGTGGTACTCTTGGAAAACATTGTAGGCATCCTTGGCGCCGGGCGCAATGATGGCCGGCCCAGCCATGCTGTATGCATCTTCGGCATCGCGGTGTCCCTGCCTGAATCAGTGGTACTCTTGGAAAAATTGTGGGCATTGTTGGAAGCCGGAGTCCCCGTCCGGCACCACTCTCACCAAATGGGAGACCCAGGACTCCCCACTCAACGTTAGGCCAAGTAAGGATACCGTTTAAGATAGCCCTGCTCACCCCCTTAGTAGCTTGCACGAGCAGCCAGGCCTATCTCCAAGGCACAAGTGTACAGTATGTGCAACCACACCCGCATCAACTCACTGGTGATACCACAAATGGACTCCACACAAGTTTGATAAAACAAGTATAAACTTTATATAAAAATATATATGATCAGACCACACGATACAAAAGCCAACATATAATAAAGGGTAATATTCGTTCCGGCTGGCTGGTAGGTTCGAATCCCAACCACCGCTTTCAAAAACGCTATGCTGGTCATAATGCTAGAATCAAACACGTGCAATGGACAAACAATAATGCACTGCGTAATGATACAATCCTGTGCTGGGCAAAGGAGAAATAATACAATGCGTAACGATACACCCGGGTACCTTGCAATGGGAGAAAGATTGCAATGCGTACCACTAAAATCATGTACTGCGCAATGAAGGAATAATGCAATGCGTCACACCCCAACCATGTACTTTGCAATGAAGAAATAATGCAATGCGCGCCGCTACAAGCATGTACTTTGCAATTAAGGAATAATGCAATGCGTAGCTACAATCATGTACTTTGCAATGGAGAAATAATGCAATGCGGGCCGCTGCAATCCTGTACTTTGCAATGGAGAAATAATGCGATGCGTAGCGCTACAATCGTGTACTTCGTTATGCAGAAATAATGTCAGGCGTCAAAAGACAGTCCGGCAGTTTGTTAGCAGCCATATTGGCAATGTGTATTACGAAAATCAGCCTCTTCGATAACAGTTGCCCCCACACATATCAACAATGACATAAAGTACAGCTTCTCACTCTGGCCCCAGTAGTGCCACTCCTTTGGTCAGTACGGGCCCCAATCTGAGCCGAAACACAGGCTCACGTCACCAAAAGGACTGAGAGGCTGAGAGAGTGTCCCTCCGAGCCTGCACCCCGCCCAGGTAGTGATCCACGTTACCTGGGGGCGTGACCCCACTCTCCTCTCCTCTTTCAGCGAAATGGGCTTTCCATGTAGAACTTTCTCAATGGGCCTCAGCGTGCCGGCAGCTTAGCTCCTCCGTGGCTGCCAGTCCGAGCCGCGACTGTTAGATAGGTCTCAGGCGGCCGCAGGGCACATGTACCCCACGCCTCTGAGATTGCGTTACTCCGGGTGCCCGTTCACCACAGCACCCTCCGGGTTTCCTCTGGCACGAAGCCACACACACAACGCTGATGAGACTTCACGTCGACTCCGACTGCACGTTCACCAGGCACTCCTTCCTGCATTCTCAGTTGGCACCAAGACTCGCACACCGCGCTGCAGAGACTCACTTTCTTCTGGTGCACATAATGATCAGCCGCTCACCTCCATAGTCCCAGGTTGCACTCAAGCACGTACGCTGCTTTACTGAGACTTAATCCACTCTGGTGCCCCGATATCCAGGCACTCTTCACCAACTCCTTCGGCTGCACCACGACACGCTCACCGTGTCCGAGCCTCCTTCTCCTCCGGTGCACTTGATGACCAGGCACTCTTCACCAGCGCCTCCGATGCACCCTGACACGCCCCCTGCGCGTCCGAGACTCACTGCACTTCCGATGCACACGTTGACTAGGCACTCCTCACCAACGCCTCCTGTGCACTGCGATACGCACCTTGCACATCCGAGACTCCCTTCACCTCCGATGCACACGCTGACCAGGCGCTCCTAACCAGCGGCTGCGGTGCACCACGACCCGCACCCTGCGTGTCTGAGTCTCACTTTGCCTCTGAAGCACACGCTGACCAGGTGCTCTTAACCAATGCCTGCGGTGCACCACGACACGCTTCCAGCGCGTCTGAGCCTCACTTCTCCATGTGTCCAAGATCACAGGGCACACCTTCCGAGGGTCTCAAGCTTCCACCACACACGCCCACTGCGTCGCTCGAATCTTTTCCGGAAACGTTTATGTTCCTGTGTTTCCAAACAGGGAGCCAACTCACCTAGGGCCCTTGGGGTTACAAGACACAGCACAAAGCACAGTCTTCTTCAAGCAGGGGACCCAGCGCACACAGCACAGTCCCAACAGCCTCTTCCTTGTTTAAAACAGCAAACTGCAGATCAGCCCCAGATCACGAAGCAAGGGTCGGTCCTCCCAACAGTCTCTTCAGTTGTTTCTTCCTTAGCAGAGGTTCCTCTTGACCACGAAATGGGTCTAAGCCTTTTCAGTCTCAATCCATTTCTAATCCAACATTCAGTGGTCTCAGCTCTCATAGTTATACCCCTAAATGTGTTTGAAGTTTGTTGTGCTGAGGGGTCCCTGACCTCTGCCTAAATCAATTCTGGGTGTCTCCCTCCCAGTGTCACCTTTCTCCCTTTGATACTAGGGGGTCTGGGTCCTTAATCACTCAGCAGGAGATGGGTCAATTGGTTTATAGCGTCAGCCCAGACCTTCTCACCTCCCAGGCTTCTCCTCCCCCTAATCTCCAGATGCAGGGCAGCCTGGTGCCATCTCATCCCCTCCCTGGGTCAAGAGCTCTCCCAGCACCTCTCACCTCTCAGATCCAGACAGTCAATACACATTCAGCAGAGACGCACAGAAATGCTTAAAGCACAAAACTCAGCCACTTTCTAAAAGAGTGGTTTCTGAACACACAGTGACTAAACCACCTTCATAGAAAGATGTGTTATGACACTGTGAGTTCATACATACTAAACTTCACCTCTCCATTTTAAGCTTATAGGAAACTCGGCTAACAAACACAATACCCAGCCTCCCCCATTCTGTCCTATGGGCAGGATGACCTTTCACCAGTGAAAAACGAAATGGAGTGTTTTTCACTGTCAGGACATAGCACACACCTCAGTAGATGACCTGCCTTTTACTTACACTGCACCCTGCCCAGGGGTTACCCGGGACCTATTACAGGGGTGCCCACTGTGTACGCAAAAGGGAAAGTAAGGCCTAACAAGTGGTTGTACTTGTCAGGACAACATGCTAACTTAGCAAACTGCGCGCAGGCCCTACACTGCAGGCCTGAGTTCCCTTCTCCTCGCGCTTTTGCATTAGTAGCCCTGGCACACGCAGTGCACATCACTAGGGACTTTACTAGTAAGGCAAACATGCCAGTCATGGCCATCCAATTACCATTACACTTTACACAGGGAACACTTGTACTTTGACACTGATCAGCAGTGGCAAAGTACCCAAAGCATCTAAATTGGCAACTCTATGTCAGCAAAACGGTCTAGGGGGAAAGCAAAACGTTTAGGGAACTTTAGCCAAAAAGGCCAAGTCCTACAGGCATCCTTGGCGTAGGGCGCAATGATGCCAGCCCAACCATGCTGTACATCTTCGGCAGTCAGACACAGTGATGGCCACCCATGCTGTCTGCATCTTCGGCATCGTGGTGTCCATGCCTGATTCAGTGGTACTTTTGGAAACATTGTGGGCATCCATGGCGTTGGGCACAATGATGGCCACCCACGCTGTCCGCATCTTCGGCATCGTGGTGTCCATGCCTGATTCAGTGGTACTCTTGGAAACATTGTGGGCATCCGTGGCGTCGGGCACAATGATGGCCACCCATGCTGTCTGCATCTTCGGCATCGTGGCGTCCTTGCCTGATTCAGTGGTACTCTTGGAAACATTGTGGGCATCCGTGGCGTCGGGCACAATGATGGCCACCCCTGCTGTATGCATCTTCAGCATTGCGGTGTCTCTGCCTGATTTATTGGTACTCTTGGAAACATTGTGGGCATCCCTGACTTCCGGCGCAATGATGGCCACCCATGCTGTATGCATCTTCGGCATCGTGGTGTCCATGCCTGATTCAGTGGTACTCTAGGAAACATTGTGGGCATCCGTGGCGTCGGGCACAATGATGGCCACCCATGCTGTCTGCATCTTCGGCATCGTGGTGTCCATGCCTGATTCAGTGGTACTCCTGGAAACATTGTGGGTATCCGTGGCGTCGGGCACAATGATGGCCACCCACGCTGTCCGCATCTTTGGTATTGTGGTGTCCATGCCTGATTCAGTGATACTCTTGGAAACATTGTGGGCATCCGTGGCGTCGGGCACAATGATGGCCACCCATGCTGTCTGCATCTTCGGCATCGTGGCGTCCATGCCTGATTCAGTGGTGTTCTTGGAAACATTGTGGGCATCCGTGGCGTCGGGCACAATGATGGCCACCCATGCTGTATGCATCTTCAGCATCGCGGTGTCTCTGCCTGATTCATCGGTACTCTTGGAAACATTGTGGGCATCCCTGACTTCCGGCGCAATGATGGCCCCCCATGCTGTATGCATCTTCGGCATCGTGGTGTCCATGCCTGATTCAGTGGTACTCTAGGAAACATTGTGGGCATCCGTGGCGTCGGGCACAATGATGGCCACCCATGCTGTATGCATCTTCGGCATCGTGGTGTCCATACCTGATTCAGTGGTACTCTTGGAAACATTGTGGGCATCCGTGGCGTCGGGCACAATGATGGCCACCCATGCTGTATGCATCTTCGGCACCGCGGTGTCCATGCCTGATTCAGTGGTACTCTTGGAAACATTGTGGGCATCCGTGGCGTCGGGCACAATGATGGCCACCCATGCTGTATGCATCTTCAGCATCGTGGTGTCCATACCTGATTCAGTGGTACTCTTGGAA
Source organism: Triturus cristatus (assembly GCF_964204655.1). Taxonomy (NCBI): domain Eukaryota; kingdom Metazoa; phylum Chordata; class Amphibia; order Caudata; family Salamandridae; genus Triturus; species Triturus cristatus. The sequence goes on along the minus strand of NC_140584.1, from coordinate 1,181,076,379 downwards.
ACATTGTGGGCATCCGTGGCGTCGGGCACAATGATGGCCACCCATGCTGTATGCATCTTCGGCACCGCGGTGTCCCTGCCTGATTCAGTGGTACTCTTGGAAACATTGTGGGTTTTGTTAGTATACTGTAGACATCCATGGCATTATGGCGACCAGTCTTGGCATACCCTTGTCATAACTGGGCCTGTGAGGCGGACTCTGTCCGTGAGAGGCGTTTGTACTTGTGAAAGTGAATAATTGCTTGAAATCACAAGGTTATTTTGGCCACCGTGTAATCCTAAAAATAAAAGCATTTGTACATGTCAGTAATGGACGAATATGACAAAATGGTGTTGGGGGACCATGTAGTTCTGAAAATATAAACTGCAGTTTTCAGGCAAAACTGTTTTCTTTCATAAAATAACAACGCTTTTCTATGGGAGAATAAAATTCATTTACCCAAAATGAAAAGCTTTGTGTTTGATGGAAATGCATGTATTTTTAAAAACTATTATGTTGATGTTGGATTACAGAATTATGGCGTTTCTAAAATATAATTAAAGAAGGTGTTTGAAGTGGAGCCTTATTACTGTTATTTCATTTGTAGCAAAGGGCATTTGTTCTTCTCACTGTAATCTCAGTAGTCCTGTTGAGGCATTTCCTGTCGATAACGGTTTACATAACACGTATTTGTAAACATAACGTGTATTTGTGAAGCGCACATCCACCCATGGGTATCTTGGTGCTGATTAACAGATCTTTATTGTTACCCAACTCAATGGCACTCATGTTATCGACCTCAGAAGGATGAAAGGCTGAGTGAAGCCACCGGGATTTGAAGGTGTGACCATGAGGTCGAACACAGACCCCTACAGTGGATGCATTACCCCACTAAGCCACCAGACGTGACATTAGTATTGGTAAATTTCCGTAATGCGTTGGGGTGGTCACTATTGGTTCACCTGCATGAAGCGGTCAATATTCTAATCGTATCAGGTATGGCCTCTTTTGTGCTAGTGATAATAGTAGCTGCTCAGGGTGTCTCTCACTGATCGGAGGCAGCTTTCGTTATAGCAAAGGTTGGAGACCCCTGCAAGACCTTCTGCTGAGGCATTTCTAGACTGTATGGTGCCCATGGCTAACTAGCCAATCACCGCATCCCTGTTCGTGCCCTCCTCCACGCCTACCAGGCCTGCTGCCCAGTTGTTAAACTGATTCAAAGTCAGAGTATTAATGTCGAGATACTGGTCTCCACTAAGGGCCCAAATGTACCTACTGCTGGAGGGTGGCCGAGCCGCAGTAGGCAGAGCTCATCCTCTCTTCAGCCATTTTGAGACATTAACACATCAGTATCCCTAAAGGAGCACTTGAAACGCCACCGCTGTGAAATAGGGACAAGCCCCCTTCCGAAGTCCATTTTCAGGCATAATACATACACCTGAATGTGTACACACAAGGCATCTGTGCATGTCTACTATTGGTTGATAGTTGTCTGGTATCCGACTGGAGGTTTGTGGCTCATCTTCTGATGTCCTGTGGTGGTCAGGGGTTGCACTGTACTGCAGGGGTGCAAAACAACTCTTCTGGTGTCGTCTCCGATTGGTCATTGGTTGCCGATCTGCCAGTGGTGAGAGAGTGCCAGTCTCACGCCAGGTCTTGTTAGTCTATAGTTGCCAGGTCCAGTGTGCTTGAGGGTACAGTAAGGTTGAGGGTCCAGTGTGGTTGAGGGTTCTCTGTGGTTGAGGGTCCAGTATGCTTGAGTTTTGAGTATGCTTGAGGCTCCCGTGTGGTTTAGGGTCCCGTGTGGTTGAGGGTCCCGTGTGGTTGAGGGTCCGGTAAGGTTGAGGGTCCTGTGTGGTTGAGGGTCTGGTAAGGTTGAGGGTCCCATGTGGTTGGTGGTCCAGTTGTGTTTGGTGGTCCAGTTGTGTTTGGTGGTCCAGTGTGGTTGAGGGTCCAGTTGTGGTTGAGGGTCCAGTTGTGGTTGAGGGTCCAGTTGTGTTTAGTGGTCCAGTGGTGTTTAGTGGTCCAGTGTGGTTGAGGGTCCAGTTGTGTTTAGTGGTCCAGTGTGGTTGAGGGTCCCGTCTGGTTGAGGGTCCGCTAAGGTTGCGTGTCCAGTGTGGTTGTGTGTCCAGTAAGGTTGAGGGTCCGGTAAGGTTGAGGGTCCCGTGTGGTTGTGTGTCCAGTAAGGTTGAGGGTCCCGTGTGGTTGAGGGTCCCGTATGGTAGAGGGTCCCGTATTGTTGAAGGTAGCTCATTCCCCATTGTTCCCTATTGTGCGGTGGTTGCTTGGCTTAATGAATGGAGTCTAGTGACCTCTTGGTGTCATTGGTCCATATTTGCCCACTTTGGCATCAGAGAAGCATGGCCCAACGCCCAAGCCAGTGTCCTTCAGATCTCCTGGCTCTGGAGACAGCCCAGGCCCATCTGCTGGATATCTGGGCTGGCACTCTGCTCTTCCTGGCTCCTCTGCCAGAAGATCTGTGGTCCTGCAGCAGCAGATGGTTACAGTCTGCGGATTCCTGAGGTCACCTCTCTTCTCATGTTGTGTGGATACTGGTGTCATTGATGAGCTCCGACAAATTATACAGAGGGCAGCACCGCAACCACAGCAGCCGGGGACTGCACCGCGCACGGCTTGGAGCGGCTGCATCACGCCTCCCATCACTGACAACAGTGATCACTCCCAAAATAATTCTTTCTGGCTTGTCCACGTCTGACCAAATATTCAATTTTTCACTTTCAAAAAATATCTTGTGTGTTGTTGAGTTTCTTTTTCATTGCTCCTTGCCGTTCATTTTAGCACTAGTGCATTCCAAAACACATTCGAAGGAAGCTGGTGCCCCATCCGCCAGGTCCCCGCCCATGTGCCTACTGTGGTGTGTTTGCTACAGGGACACTCCCTAATACCAGTCATTGAGAGACCTTGTGGCTCTCATGCATGGATTTGTTTAGGATAGTGTAAGGTTCCATTTCACTGTAACCTGCCAGTGATATACTAATGTACAGTTCTTGTGAATTCGCAACGAGGTTTTACTAGGACCTTACAATGAATAAAGAGTAGCTTCTTCTCCCTGTCGGTGTTTTTTAGCGCCGAGGGGGGAGACCACAGTGCTTCCTGTGGTTGAAATTCATACTGCAATCCTCGCCTTGAGTTCACTGAGTGACATACTTTAAATGACCTCTAGGTGTCGTTGTTGCAGCAGTTCTTTTTTGCTCCTTGATGACTGTCGTCCAGTGTCTGTGAAGAGCTTGTTTAGGAGCAAGAGAGAGATCTGAAGATGTGAGGCTCAATTAAATTAACAGTACAAAGCATCAGTCAGAAAATAAGCCTTAAAAAGAAAACCTTAAATATAGATCCTACATCTTTAAAATTCACAGAACTCAAACCATATGTCATAACATTACAGCGCCAGAAAGTTCAAAAGTAAAAGTTTGTAGAAATGTGAACACTGGGATCGGACGTCTACCAGCTGTTAGCTTTGGTCCAGCTAAGTATGGACCCGGGTGGAATGGTGGAGCAGATGCCCGCGCAAGATTCGCTTCACCACCTATTGAAAGCATCACACCAGCCACAAAAGTCAAGGCCTAGGAAGTCCAGCACTGCCCCAAAAATCTACAGGGTCAGCAGCCGTTATGTACAAACAGTAAAACGCAACGTTTCGCCCTCCAGAGCGCCAACAGAGTCCATCTGCAGAGCATGTTTCACAACCTACCTTGTCAAGGAGGCCCAGGCAGAAGCTCGTTTGTTGAAACTCTGATACACTATGAGGGTGGTTTAGGCCATCACAACACATGACTAGGGATCCTAGACCTGTCTCAATGGAAGGCTTGAACAAGGTCACCCACGGTGCAAAGATGCAACTAGGGCATCATTGGTTCATGGCTTAAAATGGGACTCGTGGCTAGTGATGGAGGGAAGCAATGTTCACTGCAGAACTGACTATCACAGACACCCAGACTGTGAAACTAGGACAGTAAGAATGCCATCTATGACCATTGGAGCAGCCGACATAGGCACTGCAACAACCGAATCAACTTCTACGCTCCCAAACGCCACCTCCGATCAGCCAACCACGCCCTCGCCGCCGTCCCCCGCATACGAAGAGCGACTACAGGAGGAAGGTCCTTCTCCTACCTGGCCGCCAAGACCTGGAACTCCCTCCCGACCGACCTGCGCCTGACCCAAGACCACCTCTCCTTCAGGAAGAAGCTGAAGACCTGGCTGTTCGAGCAGTAGCGGCACCCCCCTCCCCCCAGCGCCTTGAGACCCTACGGGTAAGTAGTGCGCTCTATAAATGTCTTTGATTGATTGATTGATTGACTGCGGTGCATTCAGGCTGTCGAATAGGGAGCTCTTCTCTGCTGGGCATCACGTTGGTGAAGGCCTTGGATAAACCTGCACTCTACCTTCCAATATGTGTAATCCCCCACTGCAAGTGTGGACCTCAGATGCTGGTGGAAGGGTCATTTGCCGCTTGCTAGCTAGACTGTCGATCCAGCCAGAAGCAGAGGGGTCTGGGAGGTTGGGTATCTAAGTCTCATTCCCCAGGGGTAAAAGCTGTTCCTGAGGCGCAGCAATGAGAGCATGCCTCCACGCTCTCCCATTGTGGTACTCGGTATAGCCTGATTAGTTGGCAGCTGGGTCCCGCGCTAGGGCCACCCTGTGCTGCTACTGTGACTTACGTGGAAGTGACCATGTGGAGCTGATCAGGGATCTGAGGAACGGCACAGGAAGACACACAAACGGGTGCCTGCAGTGACGATGCACCCAATTATAGTGAGAAGCCGTGTGAGGTGGGGGTGCTTCGTAAGCGTTGGGGGTTCAGAGTGGTGCACAAGGGACACATTGTGATGGCCCGTCACCCTCCCCCCTTTAATTTCACCGGTGGTAGTTTCAAAGCGGATCTCTTCTTGTCTCCCAAAACCCCTCTATAATCAGTATCTGTTTGTGGAAGAATTTAATATTGATCCTAATGCTAAAATATTCCATGACCAAAAACTCTCTCTCCCTCCTCGCTTCTTAATGCCAACCTTTCAGTCTTCGACAACTGCAAGGTAACAATCCAGTCCACTGATGACAGCTTGGAATAGTTGGACCAATAGTTAGGGGAGAGGTGTGGCGTCGCGGCCAGGATAACTGACGCTGGACGCTGCAGATCACGGTTCGATCCCTGGCTCCGGCGGCTGGGGTCTGCCCAGCACCATGCGACTCTGGGCAATAGCTTGCTTAATCTTCCCAACGGCCCCCAGCGCCGAGATACCCCTTCGAGGGTGATTTGTACGCTAAACAAGTACTGGATTTACATTTACATAGTTCTAGAACATGCCACGATCTTCTAAGTCTACTCTTGACATCACATCTATTATACATGCTCCCCTTCCTCAGACCCTGGCACCTTCCTGTCCTTCCCCTGCCCACCTTTTCATACATGAACATTGGTGTGGCGTGGGCATCGAAGTATTGCGAGCAATGAGTATTGTTGTGCAGTGGTGTGAAATTTGCTGTCCTTCTGTCCAGGACATTGATACTGATGTGCTGTGTACCGTGAATATTAACATGCATCATGAACAGTTGAAATTGTCATTTCCTTGACCTGTGGCTATAGGCGTGCTCTGCCATGTCGATGTGTCCGTGACAGTGGCCATCGGTTTGTCCTTTCCTTGACCTGTGGCTATAGGCGTGTTATGGCACGTCGATGTGTCCTTGACAGTGGCCATCGGTTTGTCCTTTCCTTGACATGTAGATATAGGCGTGCTATGGCACGTCGATGTGTGCTTGACAGTGGCCATCGGTTTGTCCTTTCCTTGACCTGTGGCTATAGGCGTGTTATGGCACGTTGATGTGTCCTTGACAGTGGCCATCGGTTTGTCATTTCCTTGACCTGTGGCTATAGGCATGTTATGGCACGTTGATGTGTCCTTGACAGTGGCCATCGGTTTGTCATTTCCTTGACCTGTGGCTATAAGCGTGCTATGGCACATCGATGTGTCCTTGTCAGTGGTCATCGGTTTGTCCTTTCGTTGACCTGAGGCTATAGGCGTGTTATGGCACGTCGATGTGTCCTTGACAGTGACCATCGGTTTGTCATTTCCTTGACCTGTGGCTATAGGCGTGCTATGCCATGTCGATGTGTCCGTGACAGTGGCCATCGGTTTGTCCTTTCCTTGACCTGTAGATATAGGCGTGCTATGGCATGTCGATGAGTCCTTGACTTTGGCCATCGGTTTTTCCTTTCCTTGACCTGTGGCTATAGGCGTGCTATAGCACGTCGATGTGTCCAGACAGTGGCCATCGGTTTGTCCTTTCCTTGACCTGTGGCTATAGGCGTGCTATGCCATGTTGATGTGTCCTTGACAGTGGGCATCGGTTTGTCCTTTCCTTGACCTGTGGCTATAGGCGTGCTATGGCATGTCTATGTGTCCTTGACAGTGGCCATTGTTTTGTCCTTTCCTTGACCTGTGGCTATAGGCGTGCTATAGCACGTCGATGTGTCCAGACAGTGGCCATCGGTTTGTCCTTTCCTTGACCTGTGGCTATAGGCGTGTTATGCCATGTTGATGTGTCCTTGACAGTGGGCAACGGTTTGTCCTTTCCTTGACCTGTGGCTATAGGCGTGCTATGGCATGTCTATGTGTCCTTGACAGTGGCCATCGTTTTGTCCTTTCCTTGACCTGTGGCTATAGGCGTGTTATAGCACGTCGATGTGTCCTTGACAGTGGCCATCGGTTTGTCCTTTCCTTGACCTGTAGATATAGGCGTGCTATGGCACGTCGATGTGTCCTTGACAGTGGCCATCGGTTTGTCCTTTCCTTGACCTGTGGCTATAGGCGTGCTATTGTATGTCGATGTGTCCTTGACAGTGGCCATCGGTTTGTCCTTTCCTTGACCTGTGGCTATAGCCGTGCTATTGCATGTCGATGTGTACTTGATAGTGGTCATCGGTTTGTCCATTCATTGACCCTTGGCTATAGGCGTGCTATGCCATGTCGATGTATCCTTGACAGTGGCCATCGGTTTGTCCTTTCCTTGACCTGTAGATGTAGGCGTGCTATGGCATGTAGATGTGTCCTTGACAGTGGCCATCGGTTTGTCCTTTCCTTGACCTGTGGCTATAGGCGTGCAATGGCACGTCGATGTGTCCTTGACAGTGGCCATCGGTTTGTCCTTTCCTTGACCTGTGGCTATAGGCGTGCTATTCTATGTCGATGTGTCCTTGACAGTGGCCATCGGTTTGTCCTCTCCTTGACCTGTGGCTATAGGCGTGTTATGGCACGTCGATGTGTCCTTGACAGTGGGCATCGGTTTGTCCTCTCCTTGACCTGTGGCTATAGGCGTGCTATGACACGTCGATGTGTCCTTGACAGTGGGCATCGGTTTGTCCTCTCCTTGACCTGTGGCTATAGGTGTGTTATGGCACGTCGATGTGTCCTTGACAGTGGCCATCGGTTTGTCCTTTCCTTGACCTATGGCTATAGGCGTGTTATGGCATGTCGATGTGTCCTTGACAGTGGCCATCGGTTTGTCCTTTCCTTGACCTATGGCTATAGGCGTGTTATGGCATGTCGATGTGTCCTTGACAGTGGCCATAGGTTTGTCCTTTCCTTGACCTATGGCTATAGGCGTGCTATGGCCCGTCGATGTGTCCTTGACAGTGGCCATCGGTTTGTCCTTTCCTTGACCTGTAGATGTAGGCGTGCTATGGCCTGTCAATGTGTCCTTGACAGTGGCCCTTGGTTTGTCATTTCCTTGACCTGTGGCTGTAGGTGTGCTATTCTATGTCGATGTGTCCTTGACAGTGGCCATCGGTTTGTGCTTTCCTTGACCTGTGGCTATAGGTGTGCTATGGCACGCCGATAAGTCCTTGACAGTGGCCATCGGTTTGTCCTTTCCTTGACCTGTGGCTATAGGCGTGCTATGGCCTGTCGATGTGTCCTTGAGAGTGGCCATCGGTTTGTCCTCTCCTTGACCTGTGGCTATAGGTGTGTTATGGCACGTCGATGTGTCCTTGACAGTGGGCATCGGTTTGTGTCCTCCTTGACCTGTGGCTATAGGCGTGCTATGGCACGTCGATGTGTCCTTGACAGTGGCCATCGGTTTGTCCTTTCCTTGACCTATGGCTATAGCCGTGTTATGGCATGTCGATGTGTCCTTGACAGTGGCCATCGGTTTGTCCTCTCCTTGACCTGTAGATGTAGGCGTGCTATGGCCTGTCGATGTGTCCTTGACAGTGGCCATCGGTTTGTCCTTTCCTTCACCTGTAGATGTAGGCGTGCTATGGCCTGTCAATGTGTCCTTGACAGTGGCCCTTGGTTTGTCTTTTCCTTGACCTGTGGCTGTAGGTGTGCTATTCTATGTCGATGTGTCCTTGACAGTGGCCATCGGTTTGTCCTTTCCTTGACCTGTGGCTATAGGCGTGCTATGGCCTGTCGATGTGTCCTTGAGAGTGGCCATCGGTTTGTCCTCTCCTTGACCTGTGGCTATAGGCGTGTTATGGCACGTCGATGTGTCCTTGACAGTAGGCATCGGTTTGTCCTCTCCTTGACCTGTGGCTATAGGCGTGCTATGGCACGTCGATGTGTCCTTGACAGTGGCCATCTGTTTGTCCTTTCCTTGACCTGTGGCTATAGGCGTGCTATGGCACGTAGATGTGTCCTTGACAGTGGCCATCGGTTTGTCCTTTCTCGACCTGTGGCTATAGGCGTGTTATGGCATGTCGATGTGTCCTTGACAGTGGCCATCGGTTTGTCCTTTCCTTGACCTGTGGCTATAGGCGTGCTATGGCACGTAGATGTGTCCTTGACAGTGGCCATCGGTTTGTCCTTTATCGACCTGTGGCTATAGGCGTGTTATGGCATGTCGATGTGTCCTTGACAGTGGCCATCGGTTTGTCCTTTCCTTGACCTGTGGCTATAGGTGTGCTATGGCCTGTCGATGTGTCCTTGACAGTGGCCATCGGTTTGTCCTTTCCTTGACCTGTAGATGTAGGCGTGCTATGGCCTGTCGATGTGTCCTTGACAGTGGCCCTTGGTTTGTCATTTCCTTGACCTGTGGCTGTAGGCGTGCTATTCTATGTGTCCTTGACAGTGGCCATCGGTTGTGTTTCATCCACCTGACTGCTTGTTCTGAAAGTCCATTTCAGGGTGTTGGACAGTCCATGTCTACAGTGGAGTGTGCTTATCAATGTGCCAGAAACAGGTTCTTGGCTTTTGTGGACAGAACTTATCCAGATGTTGAATCCGGTTTGCTCAGGGTTGCAGAATGGCAAACAGCTTTGCCCCAGGCTATGGCCAAGCTCTCCGAGCTGCTCCTGGATGGTTTGACGTCATTCCAGGAGATCTAGCTGTCATTCATTGAGCTGTCCACTCTGGGTGAATGTAGGGGGTGGATCTGGGAACATAGTAGCCAATCACATTGGTTCCTTCCATGCAGAGATTTAGACAGCTGGTCACCTGACAGTCTGGGGCCATGGGTATCTGCCATTTCCTACGGCTATGAAGTCTGACTTTCTGGACACGAAGTCTGTCTTTCTGTGCATGCCTTCTGGAAAGAAGGCTCGTCACCGTTGCCTGCCTAACCAAAGGGATCCCTTTTGTAACATGGGACACAGAGGATGCCTCGTCGTGACCTCATTATCTGGTCAGGAAGCATAGAGAGCGGCATTGCAGTAACCTGAACTCTGCACTTTGAACGAGTAGTCCTGCCATCTCGAACCCCATGCAAACTGTGCGCGCCACAGGAAGAGGTAATGAAAAGGAAAGAAAGACTAGCCTGCTTTTGGCACAGACGCGGTCAGACTGGGCTTCCTGACCAAGGCCACAAGTATTCTTCCTTTTCTCAACCTCTAAAATGGAGGTACCAGCGTCAGACAGACCGAGGTTTCAGTAAGCCGCCAGAAGGTCATTAACGGCAGCAGGGAGTCATGGTGTGGCTGAATATTCTTTAGTTCTTATAATAAAGTGCTCCCTATCGTGTGCATCCCACATGGCCCACAGCGGATATTAACATGTTGGGGCGGTAGCTATTTATTTATTCCCCCTTTTATTGAGTGCGCTGAGTCGCCATTGGCGGCTTCGCAGTTGTGGCCGGCCGCTTGTATAGTCTGGGCGATGTGGCGGGCTCCCTGTGCCTGCGGGCACGTGTTTCCGGGGCGGTGCGCAGGCAGCCATGCTTCTCACGGGCAGGTCTCCTGACCATTGTTTGAGTTCACTTCCCGGTGAAAAGTATACATGTCTGCCATGAAGGCCAGGCCTTCTGCCCCCCTCCTGGGCTGCTTTTGAGTTCAACATTTATAGGACCGTTTTCATGGGTGTGTGATCCCGGCTTCCTGCCAGCCTCCTTGCCACCGTCAAATTGAAAAGCTGGTGTCTTTCCTGCCCTCTTCCTCCTTCCCTCCGGATTCCTTTCCCTTTTCTTTCCAGTGGTGGGGAGCGATTACGCCGAGGTTTGGTTTTTTTTTCTGTTTTATATGGCCGGATTATTTTTGAAACGCAGGGCTTGTTGCATGACGGAATTCCTTGCAAACCCCAGCCCGTCCCCTCCGAGGCCGCCCCTTTCAAGTGCTTCCAGCCCCACAGGTTTGAGGTTCCTGCTAATTACAGAGGGCCTTGGAGGAGCCGGGGGAAGGCTGCACGCTGCAGCGGGCTTTGAAAGGGGGCCCGGTCTCTGCTTCTCTGGGGATGGGGCGCTGCTGGCCGGGTCTCACGCGCGGGGCGCGCAGTGTCACGCGCAGGCCGCCCACCCCTCATTGAAGCGTGAACTGTGCGCGCAGACGGCTTGGCGCACTCTTACGTGCGCACGTGAGCCCTTCACCAATTTATGTAAGTGGGGGCCTCTTCGACGGGCCTATTTCCCTTTAATTGCGGCCTGACCTGACACAGCAAAGAGCGAAGGGTCCCTGCTGACAGTTCTGCTGATTTATTCTGAAGTAAGCGGCTCTGATCCCAAGCGTGACCTTGAGATCGAAGTGTCCCCTGCCCGTGGCGCCCAACAATTGATCTCTCCTTGATTGTTTGAAAGATTTATGCACAAATGTAGTTGAGGAATTTGTCAGATTTGCTTTTCAGTTTACCACTCCCTGAAAAAGGCAATCACTTTATCAATAGGCTGTCTGCACAAAAAGGAAGAGAACAGCAGATGCACAGAGCAGAGCTGACCATCCAAAGAAGCCCGTGGCCGAACCATAGCTTATACATTCATGGATCATCACCCACCCCACAACCCGCTTCAAGCTTTGGATCCGAGCTCTCTGGCGTGAAAGAGATGATAGCACGGTGGCGGGCACGAAGACCACAGCTGAATCCATAGTGCAAAATCAAACCCACCAAAAAGCAGTTAGCAATTTGTAGCATTAAAGATATTAACGACAGTTTAATGTAAGTCAAATTTAAAAAAATGCTGTAACTCAGAATGTGAAGAAACATGCAGAAAGATTCCATCTTTCCTGAAATGCACAAAATAAGCCTTTTACCATAAATATCTCCTTTCTGCTGATCGCTGTTGGTTTTAAGAAAAGCGGACAAGGATGAAAAGCCAGTTCTGATTTACATTGTTTACACTACAGCTGTAATTACCCTCTGCAACCTGTCTTTCACTTGGCTGATGGCTCTGGCTGGGGTCATAATGAAATTACAACTCAACTGTAGTAAGTTGTTACAGCTAAGTACCCACATCATTTTGTTACTGCTGTTGTCAATAGGCGTCATAACTTGACTAATAAGGAAATTGGAGACAGGCTTTTATACTGGTATTGCAGGCTCCCACGTATAATTAACAACACAACTCCTCACCTCAAGACTCGGGTATAAACATTAACACGGCTGTAGACTTCGCAGGCATGCACAAGAAGTCCACATTTTTCTCTGCATTCTGGTAATTGTAGTTCATGGGGTAAGCAGGACTACAAGTCCGTGAATGCGAAAATATTGAGGCGAAAAGTGTAATAGAGTGAATATGAGTAAACGTCAGCTGCAAGGGGGTCTGTATTCAAAAGAAGGGGGGAGCAAGGAACAGAAAAAGAGCAAAATAGACCACCGCTGCACATTGAGCGCAGTATTTTTTTTATCACTAGTGTATTCTGGCATCATTCTCAGATCTTGTGATTTGCATAATTGGTGTACTTTTAGCCTTTTGCTCGTGCATGATTTATGCATTATGTTTTCAATCGCCGGACCCTCTTCTATCAGTAGCCTCTGAAGGGGAATGTGTGATGCGGCTACATGCACTATCCCGGCAATGCTCAGCGCTTGACTTAAGAAACTCAAGGCACATATTATTGCGCCGGTATCGCTGGTGACTTGTGTACCAGAGCATACCTTGGGTACAGTTTTCATACATGCGACCACCAAGTGCGATTCTCTCAACAGATTTAATTTTTACAAAATGATATGTAGTGTGCATGGAAAAAAATGTGCTGGTTCACCCACTCATAATTGAGAAGTGAATTAGAAGATAGAGCACACAAGGTGCGGAAGAGAGAAAATAAATGTAGGACCAGGGTCATATTCAGAGAAATAAAAGCAGTGGTTGGTTGGCACACTATTTTGAGGCAAGTAAAAGGTGTGCAAATCGGGGGTGGGGGCAGGGAGGTTATCAGGGGTGTTCGGCTGTCAGTCAGGTCTAGGCCCAGACTGCTCAAGAGAGCGCACCTAGCCATCCCCAGGGCAATAGAGAGTCGGCGTGAAATGTCAGGGAGTTCTGTTATATAGTGTCGGAGTCCAATGTGCGCTGCCAACCTCCACTGTGTGGGTAGTGTTGCTGTCCTATAGGGCCACACCTGTTGCTAGAAATCCTGTATCTTATTGCATTCCCAAACGATATGCGTGACATTCCAGTGCAGCGCGTGACATCGCCAGCAGAAAGTCTGTGGGTTAAGTTGACCTTTGTCCAGTCGTTGTGGCGACGGCTCCACCTATGTAGAGCCCTGTAGTAGCTGTACTTTGAGTTAGATTCCCTCAGCCCCTACTAGTTTCCCATCATGAGGTCCCAGTTGTCTTGCTTGGAGCCGAGCAGTCCACCAGTGTCTCAGGGCGAGGGAAGTGAGTAGTGAAAAAGTGGGTCAAGTTTGGTGGCATACAGGCTAGCCATTGTCTCCTTGAAGAATTTCCATGTGTAAAGGTAGTGGACAATAGGTGATTTAGGGAGTGGCGACGGAATGGTGCCTAGGTGTGCTTTAAGTGCGTGAATCAACTGCCGGTAACCCCACTTTTGATAGCAGCGTTATGCCATATAGGTGCCCTTAAATGTATATGGTCCTGAATTTCCAACAATTTGTGGGCTCTGTTCCATGCATCGGCTGCAGCAGTTATAATTGGATTGGAAGAGTCCTTTCTGGCTGGGTTTGACTTATGGTTGAACATTAAGTCTGCATGTGCGTTTAGGATATGTCTATCGATGTGGACCCACAGATGGGTGGACCTCGGGGTCCACAACATATAGAGTGTGCCAGCCAACATCTCTCAACATGAAGCAGCCGAGAACTCTCCAACGTAGCAGCGTACAATTTGGATTTCACTATTCTAGGTCTGTCGCCATACCACAATAGTGTAAGATTTTTTCTTCCATACCCTTTAATAAGAATTTCGTACAGGTGAGGGGAGACCTCCAAAATAAATGATTTAACCTAGGTGCTATATTCATTTTGATGATTTGTATTTTACCCCACAGAGGTTCAGCGCTGTCCATTTTTGGAAGTCGAGTTCCATCCTCTCGCTCAGGGGAGTAATATTAACATGAAGCATGTTCACCAGACCCGGTTTGGATGAATCCCCCGGTGTTTAGTCCATCTGAAAGAGCGATTGGCCGCAGGAGTCTGCGTAGCGCTGGGTGTTAGCGGCATGCCTTCCTACTTTGTCCTGTTTATCTTGTAGCCCGAAAAGGTAGCGATAGACTCCATGCAACGTAGAAGGGCATTTAATGTGAGATGCAGTTTCAAAAATGTCATTAGTGTAATACAACGCTTTGACTTACCCTTCTGGAGTCTGTACTCCTCTAATCTAGTCATTGTGGCAGATTGCAATTGCTAACGGTTGTAGGGCTAGGTGGAGCAGCAAAGGTGATGGGGAGAAACCTTAAAGAGTACCACAGTGAATACGAAGACGGGAGAGGTATGGCCCCCCACAAGTGACCAATGCTTTACAGTGATGGTTCATCCCCCTAACCAACGTGAGGCACTCACGGCAACTCCCCATGCATTTCATTATCTAAAACAGGTAGTCCCATTCCACAGATGTGAACGCTTTCTCAGCATCCAAGGACACTAGAACTGGAGCTCTTTCTACTTGCCTGAAATCTTGCCAGAATCTTGGGCCAGAACCCTGGGACACATTGTTGCTGCTCGCCACAGGACACAGCGAGCTGGGGGAACTCCAATTCCCAGGACTCCGAGCCGCGCGCCTGCCACTGACGACATCCTACGTGCCAGGAGGGGCATAAGAACCGGCAAGGGCTCCCGAAGCGCAGGACGCGCACGGGCGTGCCCGGGCCGTGCTTGGGCAAAGCCCGGGCCAACGGCGGGCCCGTCCGCGGCCGGTCGAGGCTGGGCTGGGCCGGGCATATTATCTGCATCTGGTTGTAATATTCTCCTATATGGTATTGTGACATCGACAATTTTTTGCCCAATTTTAATATACTGTATTGAGTCGATAAGGCTATTTGGGTTTCACAGGATGAACCGAACCAAACCCGGAAATGGTTAAGGGATAGTGGGGACATTGGACGCCTTCCTGTTAAGGGCTGAGTCGACTCTCATACATGAAATTCAGCTGACCGAGCGTAGATTGTCCCTAGACCTGCAAAATCTTCAACAACGAACAGTCCCTGTGACATTGGCTCCATCTGTCCCCCCTGTAATCCCTGTAACCCATGTGTCACAATCTAATTTGGTTATACCACAAGCAGAGGCCATACAGTCTCCGGACTTTGATAATCCTGATGGTCTGACACTCTACTGAGGCCAGATGTGGTCACACGAGGACAAAAAGTGAAAATCAATCATGGGAACAGTCTTGCACCTCCCCCGAAAAAAAGGAAGGGGCATGCTCCGAATAAACAAAACAAACCAAACAAGCAAACCATTTCCTCTCCTAAGCTTTTGGGCCCTAGGAGTAAACATGTTGAGAGAGGACGCAACCAAGGGGCTCACCAAGGACAAATACTGGATGATGTGGCATATATGGAAGCTCCAAGCTCCAAGCTAGCGATCATAATCCTCTTACCTTATCCATGTATGTCACAGCACAGAAAGTCAGAGGGGATGACTCTTTTATAAACAAATTAGAACATGTATTTTAGCCCACTTAGACCCTATTTTTAAAAAACTATCTGAAATTGAGGGACGGATAAACTGTCTGGTAAAATCTCTGCCTAATACTTCTGTATCTTTTATAGCCGGTGGATCAGATGTGGTTGGGGGTGTTACCAGGGATGGTGATGTACAGCATTCTGAACCTGTCCCTAGATTAGTGAGCCAGGTTGATTCCTCCCGTTCAAGGGCTTCACACCAATCCACAAATGGTACTGATATACAACATTGGCCAGAAGGGCCAACATCCAGGCACAATCAGATGGTACATAATTTAAGAAACACCCGAACAGTTAAGCCTAGCAATTTTTCTGTAGAAGAACCGCGAAACTTAGGAGCCCCAAATAGTCAATCCTGTGGTCAAAGATCTCCTGGTCCCTCATGCTCTAACTTACACTTACCTCCAGAAGCAACACCATATATTGTGGTGTTGGCCAATGTTCCAATATTAGCAACTGGAGTTATGGAGCACTGGTCAACCCTGAGGAATAAATCCCTTCACTTCCTGAGTGCTAGAACAGGCATCAGCAATAGGTTGCTATTTGCAGAATTTAAAATGGCCCGCCGTATAGGATGGCTGGGGAAATCTAATAAATCACTCCAGGGAGATTGCATTGCCCTGACCTTTAGATCTCCAGGCTTAGTTAGGACCATATTAGATAGGGTGGAGAATTGCTTCAAAAGCATGGAGGAGATGTCTGTTTTGCCTTTGGGATTTTTCTACCAACCATCAAAGAGCTAGTTGGCATATTGTTGAAGAAGGGAGACCTGTAGGGGCACAATTACATTTTCCACCTCCTCCCTGGTTTCACCCCAGCCGTTATGAGGCTTTGAGTGATCTGGCAAATATAGACTGACTAACCATAGCCAGGAATAATCCAGGGGACATAGTTATTTCTGTCACTGTTCCAGAGACTGTTATAAAGGAATCAGGTTGTATAGTGGCTACATCACCTATAAATCGTCATGACACCAGTTCTTTCTCTCACCAGCATCTGCACACTGAGATTGCAGGTGATATAAGGGTGGATCCTATTATCAAAATAGATGATTTAATTGTTAATAATATTGTTGGTGAAGAGCCTTTGGCTCGGTGTCCTAAAGACAATGATATTGTCCGTGAAGTACCTGGGGTTCAGAATATCATTATACGTTCTTTGAGGTTTATATCATGAAATATTGCGGGCATCTCCTCAAAACTAACAGATGAGGTCTGGTTGCATATGAAGACTTTTGATATTATCTGTCTCCAAGAAACCGGGCTGATATCACTATTGATGGATATCATTCATTAAATAAACACGCAAACCCATCACCAGCAGGGAGGGCTAAGGGAGGTTTAGTGACTTTTATTTCACTTATGTATGATTCAATTAGGATAGAGAGCATAATAGACTCCAACTGGTACCAGCTTATTTTAATTTTTAATTTAATTGACGTAACAATGTTATTAATTAATTGGTACTACAATATCTTTGACCCTAATATTAATGAGGTCATTAACACACTAAAAGAGGAGATCGATAATGTGGCCATGAATTATCAACCTTTGTTTAATCTGGGTGGGAGACTTCAACTGCACCACTTGTCCGTACAACTCACACAAAGTATGTGGGGTAGTTGATATAGAAACCCAATTTGTGTCGCATTTTAAACATACACCACAGGGCGACGCATTGAATACCATCATTTTGGTAAATGATCTTTGTATGATGAATACTGTGGTTAGTAATCCCTCTGCGCAGTTTCCAACATATCCGGGGGAGGGAGTGCGAGTACAATTGATTTTATGCTAATATCCAGTAAACAGACTGTCACGGGGGCACCACTGGGGGCACGGCTTCTGACACACAACCCGAGGGGATGCCTGATTGTTCCTTTACGCCTTGGCCACAGGACTGGTACGGGCCCTTTAACTCCACCAGAGAAACCCGTGGGGAGGAGCCGACTGTCTGCACGTCAGACCACGTCATCCAATCGGAGAGCCCGGGACCTGGTAAAACGAACCCGGAAGAGAAGAAGGACACGAAAGCCGGAGGAAGCGAGGAGAGCCGAGCGAAGGAGACGGAGCAGGAACGAGTGAGCAGTGGAGAAGGAGAGACGACTGAAGGAGAGTGCGGAGTCCGAGAGACGGCGCCGACGGAGCCAGGAGGCCAACGGATACGCTACTCGCCCCGCCACGTTCCTGGAGGAGCGTGGCTGGGAAAGGTACGTGATCGTATCTTGAGTCTGTCACAAGTACGGGGAGGGACGAAGTGAAGAGGGTGAGGGAGGTCACGGGAGTACGGGGAGCCTGAGTGTTGAGGATTCTTTTTCTGTGGGTCAACCACGCTCCCCCCCTCCAGCCTTCTCTACCTACGTTCACCTCCTTACTTCACCTGAGTTACAGGAGTCACAAAAGTTGGTGGTAGCCCCGGTGATCCCTCACAACCCTTTCCCCCCTCAAAGCGCCCTTGGTCCCTACAACCCTACTCACCTTTGTGTCCCTCTGTATCTCTTCCCTGGGTCACGGACGGCGGAGGAGGAGACGGTCCCTACGGAAGAACCGGACGGAGAGAAGATCCCTACAGAGGAACCCTTAAACCGGACACTGACTCCTGGAGCAACAGACCTCATCCAGAACGTCAAAACAAAGAACGCTTATTGAGCCAATAAAGTCCGCTTCTTTACCTCATCAGTGAGTCCCTGTGTTAGTGTTTTAGGTGAACCACCTCCCTCCCCACATCGTCCCTCACACAGACATGGTTAGTAGATAGCTTTGCCGTTGAACCACACCCCGCTAGCGATCATAATCCTCTTACCTTATCCATGTATGTCACAGCACAGAAAGTCAGAGGGGATGAACGCCTGCTAAAGTACAACCATAATCGAGGGGTAAGGCTGAAATGGCGCTTGGTAGACTCAAAGCAGTTTGAGGAGACCATTTTGAAAGAAAATCACAGTAATTTTATGACCTGCCTAACCTTTGACTCCCTCTCAGATTTGGTAGTAAAGTCTTTCGAATCAATGTGTGCAAATGTGGCCAAAAACTTAAACAAGCCGATTAGGAAGCAGGATTTACCTGAAATTAGATGGTTTAATGCTGAGTGCTCCAAGGGGCAAAACGATCTCAGGAAAGCCCTGCAAGTGGTTCCTCGGAATATGGTCCAGGTAAAGACAGCGAGACAGACTTACAAAAAAGTTATTAATTCTAGGAAAAAACGAATTAAGAAGCACGGCCTGGGAGGACCTAGAGAGAGCCAGCTCCCTTAAGGACTCTAAGAGTTTTTGGGAGGTTATAAACCGTCCGCTCTTCTCTATTGATGCTAGGAGCATGGAGTCGACCATAACAGGTGAGGTTTGGGAAGCCCATTTTCTAAAAATGTTTTAATCCTTGAGGCATACCAATACAAGAACAAAGGGATGAGAAAGTTATTGATTTACAATCTGCTAATGAATTAAGTCTATGCCTTTCCCTAAGTGAGGTCGAAGATGCAATAGCTAAGGGCATATCTCTAAAAGCACTAGGACCAGATGGGTTTCCCCTAGATTTACTTAAAAGTAATCCCCAATTATGGGCACCTCTACTACTTAATGTTTTTAAAGCAGTAATAGTTGGCCACATTCCATCATCATGAAAGGAAGCAGTGGTAGTACCAATTTTTAAAAAAGGAAACAGGAATGACCCCACACGCTTCAGACCAATTTCCTTAATAGATGCCACTTGTAAAGTCATGGGGAGGGTGATTTTGGCACCATTGGAGTCGTGGGCAAATGACTCGGGATTGATAGCTAACACCCAATATGGCTTTAGAAAGGGGATGGGAACAAATGAACAGTGTCTTAATTTGTCCCTGATCATGGGCAAGTACATGAGGGCCAGGGGGTTTCGATTCACCAGGCCTGCATGGACTTGTCCAGTGCTTTTGACACTGTTAGTAGGGGGAAGCTATGGATGATGATGGGGGAAATGGGTTTTGAAGAACCCCTCATCATCCTCCTACGTAGGTTGCATGAGTCTACTTCTGTAGCGGTTCGTTTTGGACCCAGGAGGAGAGAAGACCAGGCCGATTGCCTCCACGGAGGGGGTTCGCCAGGGTTGTATCCTTGTGGTAAATAATTTAATTACCGGGACTTAATTTGATACAGAAACATAATAAAAATAGCTCAATAAATAAGAGGCAGAATCCGTGGTATTAGAGGTTCGGAATGGGCTTTATTCCAATGGACGATTCGAATCGGTTGCTCCAAGTTCCATCACCACGAAGGTTCAGGAAGTGAAGTACATACATTATTGATAATTAATCACTTTTATACAATAGGCATTACAGTGAAGCAAATGCAAGAGGCGTAACAATTGATAGCAAAGATAACATTTCACATGCGTAGCTGAAGGAGGCGTAATTGGGAGTAACAAGGAAACGTCATTGGTTGTGATGTCACATATGGGTGGACCTATGAAATAATTTCGCAATGTCAGCAGAAATACTTGGCAAAGATGCGCGCGCAGCAGCATGACGTATGATTGACGTGCGACTAGGGGGTGAAGGGGATTTGACATTTAGCTCTACATGTGGCGACAGATGTCTGGAGGGTCAAGTCAACCTAATCCCCAAATCATATCTAACATCCTATGTTTAAAGAACTATGTTATCCAAAAGAGAGGTCTCTTAGAGTGGAATCTTATTCTATACTGACTATACTGACTGTTAGTACGTGTATAAGCGTCTAAGTGTCTACACTAGATGCGAGGGCAGGAATCTTCCATAGTAACAGGGCTATGAATTACTTGCATAAAGACAGAAAAACCGGGCCTTTGCTCGGTAGCTGGAAGAATGTTTACTTAAACTACTAGACAGGAATGCATTGGGCAGGGAGCGGAGCAGATAATTTCGAAGGTGAAATACAGTTTCTTGGCAGGCAACAGGCTGATGTCAGGCTTCGTGAGCCGCGCAGGGAATGAGACAAAGTTCATGGTCACAGATGCAGGCTCAGACTGGAGCTTTCAGAGACAGAAGGCAAGAAAAGCTTGATGACAGAATCAGGGCCTACTTGCCTGGACTGTAAAATGGCATAAGTGAACCATATAAAGCCGGTGGCCTTTCATACTTAGGAATGGAATATCCGGCCCATTCATGGCTGATCTGAAAGAGGACATGTTGACGGTGGACGCACATGTGTTTGCGTCTTCATAACTGGAACTGGAGGGAACATACATGTACTTGTGATTCATACATGAAACCGTTGGGGTCCAAGATAGGGGACATAACTGATCAGAAAAATCCATATTTCCACATTCCCTCCTTGTCCCCTACTTGCCCGTCAAGAGATATCAATCTTCATTAATCCATTGATCTGTTCATATAGCATCATTTGTTCTTCTTTTTTCTTCTGGGACGAATGAAATCTTGGTGGTGGAATACACGATGTGGCACACAGACCACAAATCGCTGGTCCACATTGTAGGCATAAGCAGCAACTGAATAGTATGAGAAAGCCAATACCTAGGAAGGATAGGACCCTCCATCCAAAGGTAGATAATACACTCCAAAAACAACCGGACCAAGTCCAGGTGCCTGGATTCTGGTGTATCTGGCTTACAATCTTATGAAGGCGAGTTATGGCTTTATATACAGATGGCGAATTTTCTGGTATGAAAAATGCAACAGCTTGATTTGATGACCCTACAAGCTCCGCCCCTATCGGCCAGGATAACGTCAAGGACAAGACTATTTTGAAGCACAACAATCCGCATAGCAGACTGCTCTTCTGTTAAATTGCCTAAGGCGGAAATAGTTTCGTTCACTACTGCTTCAAGGGTTCTGGTTAATCTACGTATCAGCTTACTATTGGTAACTGTACCTATATAGGGAAAGAAACCTTTATTGAAATCTGTGTATTTTTCCCATGCTGTTTCAGTGTAATCGACAATTGGGAGATCTCTCTGCTGTCTATTGTGTACTAAATGAGTATTTCTATGAGAATCAGGAGGAGCTAGGAAAACAGGTGGTAGGAGGAATCCAATGTAGCAGGTACCATCCCAATCTAGAGGCAAACGTACATATGCCGTCTGACCACATATAAAATAGGAATGGCGGGAAGCTCTAAATGTCGACTTGCCTTGATCACTGAATTCTATTACAGTGGTGCATCTACTATGGCCCATATGTATGGAACCATTCTTTCTTACACATAATTCACCTTTTACTGGAAATACTGACATGGCGGGCAAAATTGGAGTAGCTTCGGATTCGACATTTAGGATCATAAGATTAGGCGTAAAATTACCTAATCCATATACTTCATTTTCTAGATCAGTTCCTGTTCTCTTGGGAAGTCCCTCCTTGTTAGGGTAGCAGACTTTAAGTAAAACTAAGTTTAAATTTCCCCATACCCAGTTGTCTTGATAAACTGCAGAATTTGAATCTAGGGGATTAATTAAACTAAACCATGCTCCACAGGAGCCGTTGTGTGTGAACGGGTATGGAAAAAGAGGTAGAATTCCTTTATAATTCTGATAGGGAGGGAGTCGGCCACATATCCAACAATTTGTAGCATTGCTAATCTGATGGGAATGATGTAACATACTAATAAACGTATTATTGCGCAGCGCAAATCTATAAGACAACTCATGCGGAGGTAATTCACTAAAAGAATGTTCAGCAGTAACATTATAAACATGTCTAGAAATAGGATAATATATGTGCAACAATATACTTGCAGTAATTATTAAAAGACTTAAGAAAAACAAAATTAATAACGTCACTGTGCAATGACTACGCAGTGATTTACAGTATGCATGTCGTTTCAACATTTTTCGGGTGTTTTCTCTATTCAGATCTAAGGGATACATGTCAGAGACAAATTCAACCGCTTCACCTTGGAGAGGACTTAAACAATCAAATTTCCCGACTGGTTAGATCTGAGTTTTAGTTTATATTGTTTGTGACTACTTGATTCAACAAAAGGAAGTTTTGAGTCAATGGGTGAAGACACACAAGGTGTGGTGTTTACATCCGATGGTAGTCCATGAAATTTCTTGATATGACTTGAATGTACCCAGCCTTTTCTGCCTTCGATCTTCACGGCTGTCCTTGTGGTGAGCAAGACCAGTTGCGGTGACTTCCACCTAGGATCCAGCTGAGTCTTTCGATCAAAGTTCCTCACGAGGACCAGGTCCCCCGGAATTATATCATGGGGTTTCACCTCAGTGTTGTCGGGAAAGGCTGCAGCTACCTGTGAACGACAAGATTGTAGTGCAGACATCAAGGAAGCCAAATAATCTGTCCGCATATTACAGTCAATATCAGTTATTTTTCGTGGTATAGGCGTCCCCCACATATTTGGTGGTCTGCCAAAGATCACCTCATACGGGGATAGCCCTGTTCGAGAGTGTGCTACCATTCTCATGTAAAAGAGTGCAACTGGTAAGGCTACTACCCAGTCGACACCTTTCTCTCTGCATATTTTGGACAATCTGATTTTCAGGATCTGATTATGTCTTTCTACGAGACCTGCTGCCTCGGGGTGTCGGACACAGTGGAATTTCCACTGATAGCCTAACAAAAGTGAAACGTGTTTCATTAGTTCGGATGAGAACGGCTGGCCGTTATCTGAGTAGACAACACGTGGTAAACCGTATCGTGGGAAGAATTCTCGAACTAACTGTTTGGCAGTAGTCGGGGCAGTGTAATCTGAAACCGGGTATGCCTCTGTCCAACGGGAAAGAGCACAGACAACTACGAGAACATATTTGAATCCTCGACATCGTTCCATCTGGATATAATCCATCTGGAGCACTTCAAAAGGGTGATCAGGAGGCTGAAATCCACCCTGTTCTACGGGAACGCTTTTTCCTGGGTTGAACTGACAACAGATCATACAGGTACGAACTTTTTGCTTGGCTGCTGCTCGTAAATGTTTATTGAACCAAATGTGTTGGATGCTGTCTAGCATAGCTTTTTCTCCTAGATGCGCTGGACTATGTATAGTGTTAATAATAACTTGGACCATTGAATCAGGAAGGAACCACACAGATTTTTCCTTCGTCATCCATCCTTGGTCCGTTTGAATCCCTCCTAATTCAGTCCATTTCCTTATTTCGTCTGGTGTAGCATGTGTCTGTATGTCAATTACATCAAGAGCGGGATCTTTAATCGTCATACAATGTGTTGGCGTCGGGACTATTGTCTTTGTCATGTCGGATGTTTGAGTTTGAGCAGTCTGTTTAGCTGTTCTGTCAGCTAGATCATTGCCTTGAGAAATGATATCAGTAACTTTCGTATGAGCTTTACATTTCATAATTGATATTGCAGTGGGTAGATGTATTGCATCTAATAAGGCATGAATGAGGGGTCCGTGCTGAATGTGGGCACCGTGAGAAGTTAAATAACCTCTCTCTCGCCACAGCACGCCGAAGTCATGTACAACTCCGAATGCATAACGTGAATCAGTGTATATGTTGACTCTTTTATTTGTGGCTTGAATACAGGCTTGTGTCAGAGCGACGAGCTCTGCTGCTTGAGCGGACAAGGTATTTATGCAATTTGTTTCAATGATTTCAGTGTCTGTTGTGACTGCGTAAGCGGCCACTAACTCTCCTGTACTTGTTCTCATACACGAACCATCTACATACAACGTTAGGTCTGGGTCTGACAATGGGACATCTGTCAAGTCTTGTCTGGGTTTCGTCGTGATTGTAATAACATCAATACAATCATGAGCTAGTGGGTCTGTTCCGATTATGGGTAAAAGTGTGGCAGGATTCAATGTGTTACAACGTCTGATTTCTATATGTGGTTGAAACAATTTTAATTCATACCCTGTAAGTCGCGCTATAGTCAAGTGCTGTGTTTGCGTTCTATTCACAAGAACCTCTACTGCATGTGGTACTTGAACTGTCAATGGATGTCCTAACACTATGGCATCGCTTTGTCTTATTGCTAAAGCTGTTGCTGCCACCGATTTCAGGCATGCAGGCAAAGCCTGAGCTACGGGATCTAATGTACTAGAAAAATAAGCACATGGTTTGTGGGATCCTGCCTGTTCCTGTGTGAGTACTGACAAGGCAGTACCTTCGCGTTCTGTAACAAAAAGTGTAAACTGTTTATTGTAACATGGTGTTGCTAGGACAGGTGCTTGACATAAAGCTTTCTTTAAACTTTCAAAAGCGTGTGTATGTTCCTGAGTCCAAGGGAGAACAGTCGATGTGGCTACCTCCTGTGTTGTCAATTGAATGAGTGGTTTTGCTAAAAATGCATACTGAGGGATCCACTGCCTACAATATGACGTGAGGCCTATAAAAGCCCGCACCTCCTTTTGTGTCTTGGGTATTGGCATGTTAGCTATTAACTGAATGCGGTCGGGTGTAAGCTGCCTTCCCTCCTTGGACAGCGAGTGACCAAGGTAAACAACTCGCTGGACACAGAATTGCAGCTTAGAAGGGGACACCTTGTGCCCTTTTTCGGCTAGAAATTGTAAAACTGTCAGTGATGCTTTTTCACATTCAGGTTCGCTTCGGGCGGTGATCACCGCACCCTGGTACGGCGCCTCAGCAACATCGGAATCCAGGACAAGGCGCTGGAATGGATCATCTCCTTCCTCGACGGAAGAACACAGCGAGTCCGCCTACCACCGTACAAGTCAGAGGCCTCCGAAGTCATCTGCGGCGTCCCCCAAGGATCATCCCTGAGCCCCACCCTCTTCAACGTCTACATGAGCCCCCTCGCGGCCATCGTACGCAAACACCACCTCAGCATCATCTCCTACGCCGACGACACCCAGCTGATCCTCTCCCTGACCAACAACCCCGCCGCCGCCAGAGCCAACCTACACGAAGGGATGAAAGAGGTAGCCGAGTGGATGACGACCAGCCGCCTGAAACTGAACTCGGACAAGACGGAGGTCCTCATCCTGGGCTCCTCTCCCTCCGCCTGGGACGACTCCTGGTGGCCTCCCGCCCTGGGCACCGCACCCAAACCGACAGACCATGCACGAAACCTGGGCTTCATCTTGGACTCCTCCCTCTCCATGACCAGGCAAGTCAGCAGCGTCTCCTCGGCGTGCTTCAACATCCTACGCATGCTACGGAAGATCTTCTGGTGGATCCCCACTGAGACCAGGAAGACCGTCACCCAGGCCCTCGTCACCAGCCGACTGGACTACGGCAACGCCCTCTACGCCGGGACCACCGCCAAGCTCCAGAAGAGACTCCAGCGGATCCAAAACGCCTCAGCCAGACTCATCCTCGACATCCCACGATCCAGCCACATCTCCGGACATCTGAGAGACCTTCACTGGCTCCCCATCAACAAGAGAATCACCTTCCGCCTCCTCACCCACGCACACAAAGCCCTACACGACCAAGGCCCGAGCTACCTCAACAGCCGAGTCAACTTCTACGCTCCCAAACGCCACCTCCGATCAGCCAACCACGCCCTCGCCGCCGTCCCCCGCATCCGAAGAAAGACTAAAGGGGGAATGTCCTTCTCCTACCTGGCCGCCAAGACCTGGAACTGCCTCCCGTCCGACCTGCGCCTGACCCAAGACCACCTCTCCTTCAGGAAGAAGCTGAAGACCTGGCTGTTCGAGCAGTAGCGGCACCCCCCCCCCCCCCAGCGCCTTGAGACCCTATGGGTATGTAGCGCGCTTTATAAGTGTCACTGATTGATTGATTGATCGACATATTGAAGCAGGGCAGTGTTTACTGGCATGTGGATACTGTCGAGTTCTCGTTTCAGTGCTTGGCTATAGATGCTGGGGCTTTCTGTAAATCCTTGAGGTGCGCGTGAGAATTTAAAGCTACGTCCATTTAAACTAAATCCAAACAAGTATTGGCTTTCCGGATCTATAGGGACGCTGAAAAAGGCATTTTTGAGATCAATTACAGTAAAGAATGTTGCTTCGGAATCAATAGCTGTCAGTAACACAATGCATTTGTTCAATTCGCGCAGATCAATAACCAATCGATATACTGGCGGGGCCTTCGGATCTGTTCGTTTAAGAATCGGAATTATCGGTGAATTACATACATTGGAGTCTGTTTCTACAACCACTCCTTGGGCAATGAGCTCGTCAATGATTTGTAGTAAAGCCACTACAGCATCTGGTGGTAACTTGTATTGTCGCATTCGTGGTAGTACCACTCCTGCCTTTAGTGTAACTCGATATGGTGTAATATTCATGCAACCAACATCAGTAGGGCCTTGTGCCCATAGATGTGTAGGTAAAGTCTGCAGTCGGGTATCCATGTCTCGAGACACATAGTGACCTTTGAAATCACGTAAAAACAATCTTACTCCTTCCGGGGAACAACATATTATAGCTCCTAGAGCTTTCAGTGTTTTTATACCTAACAAGTTTTCTGGACATGATTTAGCAAGCAATAAATCTGTAGTTCTGGTCAAGGGTCCTATCGTAAGTGGAAGAGGCTGTGATACTTCATTAACAATAGGTTTTCCTGAAAAACCAAGGGAAATATTCTGTGAGCCTGAGAGGGGTGCCCCTGGAACTTCACTACGTTTTATGGTTGTTCGACTTGCCCCTGTATCAAGTAAAAATTTTCTATCTTGGCCTAATAATTCACTATGTACATAAGGTCCTTCTTGGTCTACTGGGACCTCGATAAGGGGTAAGTCAACTTCCCTCTCTAGGCTGGTTCATGCATATCATTGATAATCAGGATAGTCATACTGTGCGGTCTGGTACAGCTGTCGTGTCGTGGTTTGTGTGGCAGCAACCGGCAGCGCTGGTGCAGCTGGCACGAACTGTATAGACTGTTGTGGAGCTGGCATGGACTGTGCATGCTGCGGGGCTCCTTGTTCATTCTGATCCTGTCTAAGTGGCCGTGGTCTTTCTTTTGTAATACCTGTGGCGATATTACGCTTCAGGACTGGGCAATCGTGTATATAATGACCTGGTTGTTTACAATAGTTGCATGTCCCTTTTACAGGTCCTGCTGAATCACCGGAATGTGTCGTACCCTTTTTATGTCCTTCAGCTGGAACTGTCTGGGAGACTAGCATTTTCATTTTCGTGTCTTTCATGCGTCTTTGTTCATGTTCTTGTTCCTCTCTAATTCTATTGTAATGGTACTGTAACATTTGTAACATTTGTGATGGGGTATTACCTTGCCAGGTACTCTCGAATTTTAATACTCTATTCTTCACTTGGGGTAAGGAATTTTCAACTAATTTTGTCACAAACAGATGTGGGTATGATTCGCTACTTGCTTTTATGCCACTATTTATACCAAAACATTTTTCAAATCGGGCATAGAAATCACTAGTGTCTTCATCTTGCTTTTGTTTACAGGCTGAGATTGCACCCCAGTCTTCCTTTTTCGTAGTTAATAAACGTGGCAGTACCTGTACTAGTAAACCTGGTAGTGCTTTAGTTTTGTCCCCGAGTCCCGAACCTGGACCTCGGGCCTTTTCTTCATTTTCTAATGCTGTCCAGTCTATCTTTTGGTCTCCCACCTCCCACTCTTTTTCCTTGAGTTTTTCATAAATGCCAGCAGGCATCAATACCTTTAATATTGTCATAATGTCGGGATAGGTATACTCTCCCATGAGTAACATGTCTTTAATTTCTCGGTGGAAACCCGCTGGGTCTTTGTCATGACTGGGTACCACTTTCTTCATTTCTAACAATTCTATTTTCGATATGGGCGTATATACAAATACACGTTTAAACTGATTGTCCTCGCCCTTTATTGGGTGTACTTCTCGTAAGGGATTCTGTCTGTCCATGTAATACATCGGTCTTTCCTTGATGGGCAGTGAGACATGTTCTGGACATACAAAAAGAATGTACTGCTTTCTTGATTCTAGTATTTCTTTAATTAGCTTAGTACCTGAACCTCTCCATCTATTCGTGAGTAATTCAGTCAATATATCAGGTAAGGGACCAGGATCTGAATGTTGGCTTTTATATAGTATAAGAAGTTGTTGAATCATATAAATCCCAGCTAAACGCTGTTCGTCTGGGGTGAGGTTCAAAAATGTGTGTGCTACTGTATCATCACCATATTTTCCGGGACTGTCAACCCACTGAACGGCTGACCTAGCTAATTCTTGTTCATCCATAGAATCGAGAAAATGATAACCCCTTCGTTCTCGCAGTAATTTGTCAGCGGCTTGGAACGAATGCTCGGGGGACTTTATATTTATTACAGGTGTTTGGAAATTCCTGTTATTATCTGGACATATCGGACGTATCGGGTCAGTAAAACATCTAGTACTATTACAAGATCTTCCTCTACCTACATAGGCTATGGTGTCTGACTGTCCTGTGGGCAGTCCTAATCCTTCCTCCTCGCTTTGTTCGAACTGGTCTACCGCTAATCTCTCTTCGTGTAGGCGTTCTATTTCTTTACGGATCTTTCGGCACATGGCTATTATACAGTTTTGCTTATCATGTCTCCCTTCTGATATATTCTGGCTCCATCTGGTAAGAATCTGCATTGCTTCCGGGTCTACCCCCGGTCGGTCTTGATTTCTGATCACACAATTTATGAGGAAACGTAACAGTTCCCCCTGTATTTCCACTTTCTGGTATTCCATAGCTCTGTTAATACATTCAGAATCTCGCCCTGTTTGGACAAAATGATATATATTATCTAGATGCATAGTCATTCCTGGTAACTTCCCTAAATACACCGCGGCTCGTCTGATACGTAATGATGCCATGATCATTTCGTCCTCTTTGCCGGGCACAGGGTCATATCTACAATCTATAAGAAGTTCCTTAAGCGTGCGGGCATTTATGAGTTTGGGGGTACGTGGATGTGCTGACTCTTGAAAAGTAAGTTTATTTATTCTGGGTGGCGTAGAAAAAATATTGGTAGCACCTCCGGTAGCCCCGTCTGGGGTATCGGGCGTGAAAGGATTCGTTGAACGCGATACAGCAACTATAGGTGTGGTCACAGCTATAGAAGCAGCTGTAGGAACAGACGTGGAAACAGGTGTGCTTGCCGGATCTTGTGTCAGGATTTGTTGTTGTAGAGATACAGATACAGGATCTTGGCGTTGAACCTCCCCGGCCGACGGTCTATGCGGGGCGGGGTTAGCATACTCGGGAGCTGCGTCATCTAAATATGAGGAAAGAAAAACATCTTCTGCGGTTCTAGGATGCCCCTTGGGATGTACTTTTATTGGAAATAATGGGGGTGGCAAGTCTTTTGGTATCCCCGGAGTAGCCTTAGGTAATCCCTCGGCCAGAAGGGGATACATACCCTTCATAAGGGCATTTCTTTGTCTGTCTACTTGTTCTGATTTCACTCGTGTACCTTCTTCAATTAATAGATTTTCTCGGACTTTATTTGAATTCTCTTTACTCTTCTCTTCCTGTCTACGTGCTTTTTCTGTACGTCTATACGATTCTTTACGCCATAACTCAACGGCGTCTTTCTGTGACTGTCTGGCTTTCCTTTTCCATAACTCTTCCTCTACTTTCACGATGCAATCTGCATCCCAGGTCCCAGCTGCGGGCCATCTCTGACTTTCTGGTAATTCCTTGGTGTAGTCTACCCATAAATCAAGAAATAATATAGCGTCTAAGCCATGTTTATGATACATGAAGTACCCTGGAGTGTCCCTAGGAGGAATAGGAACAGCTTCTTCGAGTACCCCTTTTCTAGTTGTGATCTGTCTTAATTTCGAAAAGAGCGGCATTTTGAGAACTGATCTGATACTTGATCTTGAACAAACTTAATACAATAAACACGATAATGAACAGTCATTCATACCACAATATGCAGGACGTATTAACACATTTAACTTTTAACATTTAAATGAGCAAACAATGATGATGAGGATCTAAGGAAAACTTAATCACTAAACATAATACTCGGCATTATCTGAATTATTCTGAATTTATATACTTGATATACTAGATATACTGCTAAACAGTACAGATACACTGCTGAAACAGTGCAGACCGGATTTGTGTACCCAAACCCGTCTTGACCGGCACAACCTATGTGCACGCCAGAACGCCTCCCCAGTAATGGTACTCACCGGGTAGCTCGGAACGGAAGGCCTCGGAACGGAACTGAACTGAACTGGACCGGACTCGACTCGACTCGACAACTTCGGACACTTCTGAGCTTCGGAAACCTGGTGGGCCTCTGTATACCTCGGATCTTGCTCTCTCAGCTAGGCTCTGGTCGGGATACTTCGCACTTCTCACCGCCTCGTCTGGGTGTTGATCGCATCCTCAGTCGCCCCCGCTTAACCGGAGGGAGATACAGGAAATCCTGCTGGTACGCGTTGTTGTCCGTCCAGCTGTGGCAGGAGACCGGGCCTGCAACGCACCGCCGGCGCGTGAGATGAGAAAGTGTCCCTGTTCGGGCGCCATTCATGTGGTAAATAATTTAATTACCGGGACTTAATTTGATACAGAAACATAATAAAAATAGCTCAATAAATAAGAGGCAGAATCCGTGGTATTAGAGGTTCGGAATGGGCTTTATTCCAATGGACGATTCGAATCGGTTGCTCCAAGTTCCATCACCACGAAGGTTCAGGAAGTGAAGTACATACATTATTGATAATTAATCACTTTTATACAATAGGCATTACAGTGAAGCAAATGCAAGAGGCGTAACAATTGATAGCAAAGATAACATTTCACATGCGTAGCTGAAGGAGGCGTAATTGGGAGTAACAAGGAAACGTCATTGGTTGTGATGTCACATATGGGTGGACCTATGAAATAATTTCGCAATGTCAGCAGAAATACTTGGCAAAGATGCGCGCGCAGCAGCATGACGTATGATTGACGTGCGACTAGGGGGTGAAGGGGATTTGACATTTAGCTCTACATGTGGCGACAGATGTCTGGAGGGTCAAGTCAACCTAATCCCCAAATCATATCTAACATCCTATGTTTAAAGAACTATGTTATCCAAAAGAGAGGTCTCTTAGAGTGGAATCTTATTCTATACTGACTATACTGACTGTTAGTACGTGTACAAGCGTCTAAGTGTCTACACTAGATGCGAGGGCAGGAATCTTCCATTGTAACAGGGCTATGAATTACTTGCATAAAGACAGAGAAACCGGGCCTTTGCTCGGTAGCTGGAAGAATGTTTACTTAAACTACTAGACAGGAATGCATTGGGCAGGGAGCGGAGCAGATAATTTCGAAGGTGAAATACAGTTTCTTGGCAGGCAACAGGCTGATGTCAGGCTTCGTGAGCCGCGCAGGGAATGAGACAAAGTTCATGGTCACAGATGCAGGCTCAGACTGGAGCTTTCAGAGACAGAAGGCAAGAAAAGCTTGATGACAGAATCAGGGCCTACTTGCCTGGACTGTAAAATGGCATAAGTGAACCATATAAAGCCGGTGGCCTTTCATACTTAGGAATGGAATATCCGGCCCATTCATGGCTGATCTGAAAGAGGACATGTTGACGGTGGACGCACATGTGTTTGCGTCTTCATAACTGGAACTGGAGGGAACATACATGTACTTGTGATTCATACATGAAACCGTTGGGGTCCAAGATAGGGGACATAACTGATCAGAAAAATCCATATTTCCACATCCTGGCCCCCTTTCTATTTCTTATATATACAAATAGCTTAGAGGCATTCCTGATTAAACAGCAAATAGATTTCTCAAAAATAAATGGCAAACTGGTCTCCTTGCTATCATACGCCGATGATACAGTCTTAATGACTTTGACGGCTAATAGCCTACAAAAACCCTGACCGCCTTCACTGATTTTATGTTGGCCCTGGACCTCAAAGTAAATTTTAGCAAATCATTTGTCATGGTCTGCGGCCCAAATAAAACTAAAACCAGGAAATTCATGGTGAAGGGAAAAATTATCGAGAAGGTGCCCAGTTTTACTTACTGTTTTTTGGGTTAAGGATTGGGATCTGAGTCTTGAGTCCTAAGATAGCTTCCACCACTTCCTGGTTAATCTGGTGGCAGCCAATTAAATCTCAGTAGGAGATGTTGGGTCTACGTATATTACATGGCTTGAAATATACAATGTTTTCGAGCATTAATTGCACAAACACTACTGAATGGATTTACTGATCTTAATGGATTGTCTACACCCTTTGCAAACATTTTGGAAATGTCCCATTTTTCTTTTTTTACATTTAATGCAATGTTTTCCCAATGCTGGACAGATAGTGTTATTTCTCATGTGAGACCTAGAACCACATTTGAAACCGAAACCATGACTTTTCTTTTGCACACAATTGTCAAACGTACTTTTGTTGGAAATTCCATTAACAGCAGACTGTGCAGAACATGAGTACACATTGACCTGTGAGGTGGAAGAATGCTCAGCAGACACAAGCTTACTATAAACCATAGAGCGTTCTATAGCTTTGGCCATATCAAATATTTCAGCAAAGGAAAGGTACCTACAGCTGAGAAGTGGCTCATGAATTTTCTTAGAAAAGCAAAAGAAAGCACATTAGTCTCTCAAAGATGTGTCAAGAGATGCGCCAAAATTGCTTGTGGAACCCAGCAGCCGTCACCCAGAAATAAAATCCTCCACGGACTGATCAGCTAATTGCTTCCTTTTAAAGGACAATTCGTTATTCAGCAAAATTATTTTGTTAACGAGCAATTTTGTGAAAAGGAAGATACTTGAACTGGATATTGGCTAAGCACCATGATATTTAAATATGAGAGATTAAACACCTGAACAACCAAAAAATGTGTAAATGAACATTACCGCGTTCAAGTTCACTACCAACGGGGTTTTTCTTCCGCTGTCTCAGTAGTCGGTCGAAGCGCTTCTGGGAGTGAGAGGCTACGACAGTGGTGGTGCGTCCATTGGGGGCGTTGCCCCACTAAGCTGGAACAGCCCCAACGCCCCCAATGGACGCAAACTCCTGCAAGGGCATTTACGTTCCAATCCAGCCTGAAAGCCCTTTTCAGTTTCACTGAGTGCGCTTCGCAGTCTGTGGGTGTGTGTGGGGGCGGGGCTGCCGCTGACGTGGAAATAGCAGCGCGCAGCAGTCCAGCAGACAGCACTGCGCAATGCGCATGTCAAGTTTTGGGCTCTATTCTGGAATCCTGGCCCGAACATGCGCACACGTGTGTGTGTGGCACTTAGAAACTTTGACTACTACAGTGGTGACTGGGACCCGAGGGTGCGTCTCATAACGCAGCCCCCCGGGTCTCATTATGGGCAGGGACTAACCATGCTCTTAAGCCAATACTGGCGCTGCTGGCACAGTGGCGCTGGTAATGCAGCGCCAGGGTTGGCTGAGTCTATTCACCGCAGTCCGCGCAGCGCGCGCAGTGCAGCAGTCGAGTGAGTCATGGTGCGCCGTACGTATGGTATGGCCAATCACACTGCGGCAATGTGAAGCCATGCAGTAGTGATTGGCCATTTCAGTCTCTCTCTACGCTCTCGGCGCACCACGTCACCGCGCCAGTGCCTGCTGCCTGCCACACGACACACACGAGACGACACACACGAGGTGCGAGGAGTCACGGTCAGAGAGAGTCACGAGTCGGAGCGAGCACGACGAGCAGACGAGACACAGTGCAGCAGCCAGCAGCGAGTTTTGACTCTAATATGTATCACTCACTATAATGTGGAGGCTTAAGCTTTTGTATTTTGTAATGTGTACACTGTACAGAACACCGTCACCGAGCCCTTCGACTGAGGCCCAGTCCCTTACACATCTCTCTCCTCACTTGCACTTACCCAGCACTCTAGCCAGCCGGCGGTCCATGCTCTGGCCTAAAAATGCTTTCTTCATACACCGGACTGCCCCAGCCCCTCCCGTCACAGCACGAAGATCCCTCCTTGCACCCAGGTTCGACTGTACAGTTCCAAGACAATTCCCCTCCTCACCCCGGCCCCCACCTCCACTCTTCAACTTATTCTCAATTAGGATCCAGGAATGTGCTCTTAAAAGTGCAGTCCACACCCTAGCAACAGGCAAAATAACAGCACCCTCGGTGAGCCCAGGCCAGGCAGGGCCAGTCCCTGCTCTGAGGTGCCTCCGGTAGGAGGTATCGACCAACTCATAGGCACGAGGGCTCCCATTTGGGGTATTTTTGCTTCATTCTGTTATCTTACACACTAGTCCCAATTTAAATTAAAAAAATACACACAAAAGTAGTTATCTACAAGTGTTTCTATCCTCCAAAATACCTCTACAGAAAAATCTGACACGATCTTTTTCGGGCTGAAAATGCAATTTTTTTAAATGATTAGTTACTTTCCATCCTAAATATCAGAGCTTCCTTTCCATTTCTATACCCTTTCGTCATTTTGACAGAATGAAATAAATCTGACTAACATAAAACCCTGCCCCCGGGCTCCGGGACAAGAGAACGGGGTGTACGACTGCGACTCACCCTTTGTGGCAGACCTAGGGCAGATGGAGGGGTGGATGAGGCCCCCTTCCCGCCTCCAGTGGTGGTCGGACAGGGGCCTGTGTGTGTGGCACAAGGCTTATTAGGAAGAAGTGCGCTGCTAGCGTGGAGGAGTACAGACGGCACAGCGAGAGAGCATAACATCACACAACACACACTAAGTAGTATAACAGAAAGCTAATAAAATACGAGGAATGCTCCCAATCCTGCTGTCAAGTACGAAGCGAGGGGATGCGCCCAAGAGAAGGGGAGAGCAAACCGAGACAGATGGAGGGAAAAGGCGCAGAAAAAGACGTGTGAGGAAGAGTGTAATGAACCGCAAGAGGGAGAGAAGAGAACGGGGGAGGCAAAGGGGAGACTGGAAGGGAAAACAATAGTGACAACAGAGAAAAAGGGGACAACGGAGTAGAGATAAAAAAGGATGTAGAAAGGAATGGTGAAGCGGGGGGGCAAAAGAAGAGACAGGGGAGAGAAACGAGCGTATGAAGTGCAAAGGTGAGAGACAACAAGACAGAGAGGGGTGAGATGGGGTTGGACAAGGTCAATAAGATGAAGAGGAAGAGGAAGGAAGAAAGCAATTACGAGGGAGTAGAATGAGGAGCACGCGAGAGGAAGAGAGAAGAGATGCGAAGAGAGGGAAATGTTGTTATAGATGTAAATGCAGAGATGAGAGGAAGTGTGAACGAGCGAGGAAGGAAAGGGGCAAGGAATAAAATAAATAGAGAAGGAGGGGAGACAAGAAAATGGAAATACGATGGAACGGAGGGAAACTGGAAAGGAAGGGAGTAAGAAAATAAGGCAAGAAAGGAGAAGGGCAGAGAGAAGCAAACAAAGATCAGAGGAAGGGCTCAAAGAAAGTAAAGTAAAAAGTGGACAGGGGGTGCTTGATGGCGAGAAAGCTGGAAATTTGCTTGAAAATGCACCATTTTTCCACTCTTTTTTCAAAATTTTCTCGGGAGGAGAAGCCCCCCGAATCCCCCTTAGGTTGTTCGGGCTCGCTCGCTATGCTGAAGTATGACAAACATTTTACGCCTCACCACTTTCAAATGTCACCTTCCGCCACTGGGCTACGAACATGGCAGGGGCGGCTCCTCCTCTAGGGCGGAGGAGCGTTGCCGCACTGCTTTTTCGCAGTGCCAGAAAGCCAAAACATAAAATGGTAATAACTTTTACATATTACCATTTCATGTTTGCTTTGTGAATTGCAGGCAGGCGAGTGAGCCAGGCTGATCTGCTCTTTGAGCAGGGCAGGGGAGGAGTGGGTTGCTCACTCCTGAGTGCGTAAAGACTGTTTGGTCAGCCCTTTCGGGCTACCCAAACCAGTCATGCGTGCACTGCCCTTCTCCATGCAGGCTGCATTGCAGCCTCCAAGGAGAACATGCCCACCCCACTAGCCCCTTGCTGGGCGCCGTCCCGACCAATCCCAACGCTTCTTGCAGCGTTGTGATTTGTTTAGGGGAGGGAGCCTGGCTGCCTGCTTCCTGTTCCTGGTACCTGGCGGAAAGGTAAGTTTAATTTTATTTATTTATTTTTTTTATTTCCCCGCGACACTCCCGCGACCCCTCACACAATTCCCCCACCCCCCCCCCCCTTCACTGGAACCCATCGAACCCACCTCCCTACCTGCGAGCAATGCCGTCCGCTACTGGAACATAGTCTCCTTCATATGAATAAACTGCATTGCTTTTGTACTCACCCGCTTGGATTTTCTTCATTCCAGGTACATATACCTCTTACAAGCTATTTCATACCTCCGAGTCTATCATACGGGTCTCTCTGGTTGCACCTCTCAGACATTGAAGCACATGCACCTCTTCCAAGCTATTGCATACCTACGAGTCTGTCGTACGGGACTCTCAGGTTGCACCTCTCAGACATTGAAGCACATGCACCTCTTCCAAGCTATTGCATACCTACGAGTCTGTCGTACGGGACTCTCAGGTTGCACCTCTCAGACATTGAAGCACATGTACCTCTTCCAAGCTATTGCATACCTCCGAGTCTGTCGTACGGGTCTCTGGGGTTGAACCTCTCAGACATTGAAGCACATGTACCTCTTCCAAGCTATTGCATACCTCTGAGTCTGTCGTACGGGTCTCTCAGGTTGCACTTCTCAGTGATTCAAGTACATGTACATCTCGTAAGCTATTCCATACCTCCGAGTCTATTGTACGGGTCTCTCGGGTTGCACCTCTCACAGATTGAAGCACATGTACATCTCGTAAGCTATTGCATACCTCCGAGTCTGTCGTACGGGACTCTCAGGTTACACCTCTCAGACATTGAAGCACATGTACCTCTTCCAAGCTATTGCATACCTCCGAGACTGTCGTACGGGTCTCTCGGGTTGCACCTCTCACACATTGAAGCACATGTACATCTTGAAAGCTTTTGCATACCTCCTATTCTACCATCCATGTGTCTCAGGTTGAAGTGTACTTGCGTCTGATAGCCTGATGTGTCCATAAGTCTCTGAGACAGAGCACATGCACCCAGTCTCTAAAATACCTACATGCTTCATGAGCATAATTATTTGACAGCTCTCGTAATGTTAATGTTGAATTCTTGCAGCGTCTGAAGTGCACATGACAGAAGTAGCTCCAGTCAGGGCCTGATCTGTGCCTAATTCTCTAAGCCAATCGGATATTCATTTTAAGGAAGTGTGGACCTCACCTGTTGAAAAGGGACAAGAGGACCAATAGAGTGGAAGCATCAGTCTAGAATACTCCACGTTGCTGGACGCAGAGGGAGGAAAAGCCCCCGCAACGCCATCTAGTCTTTAAAAAGAATTTATGAAATGCTGGCTCCACTCATATTGACATCTGTGTATAAAAAGGTGCAAAGGGGTCAAAGTTAGGTATATTTTGACTGGTCCCGCAGTAAGATAATAGCATGGTAATGTATAGGAGCTTAGGCCCCTTCTACAGTGAAGCGTCAAAGGATGTCAGAATGGAGAGAATGTTCAGACCTGCTTTTCCAAGGGCACGTAGATCATGAGTCAACAAGTTTGATTGAGACCAGTGTGGGTGAGACCCCTGTTTTTCCAATGGAGGGAATGCATGTAAATGTCCTTCTAGGGGTGCTTTCCATTTTTTTTTTACCAATATTAGTTGTGGCATCTTGAATGCTTCAGACTTACCATACTTGTAATAGTTTCAGCATAAGCAAGAAATCTAGGAGTGGTTGGAGCTGAATGATCAGTGTGGACATCCCCCACCTCTGTTAGAGGTGCTGTATCTGATGGCGTTGGAGATCGAAGCGCCAGCTTTGCACTGGCGTAGTTTCCCATGATGACGACTGCTGCATGCAGGACACTGACCCCAACCATAACAACGCAGTTTGAAGTTGAGTTTGGACTGTCACCTACTCAATCCGAGCCTGGTCAGTGCTTCCAAGGAACAGAATGCAGTTGAAAGCCTGCACATAACCGGGAGACAACCAGTCAGTGAACATGCATGTGTCAGGAGTTGGAAGTAGAGGAGAGATTACTGGAACAGTACAAGAGGATTTCAACCGCCCACACCAAGAACTGTATGTTTCTATCAAAGTATCAGAGTGAGCTGATCTCCTGATGACTTCCAGGGACTCAACCGGCTACCAAAAAGACTTCATGTGAGCACACCAGTTGCTCATTTCCATCTAGTTTGGCAGTGGTCTTTGGGAAGGGTCTTGTTGGAACGTAGTTCAAGATTCACGCAAAGTGAGCTGGTCTGCAGGAGAACTCTCCAGTGGAAGGCATAGTCTTTGACTTCCGCATTAAGGACTGAACTTCCACCTGGTAAAGCAGGGCCACTGTCTACTGGCTTAGGCAGTCTTGGAAGGACCAGAAAGAAGAGAGTGTGTGTGCGCCATGGGGATGCAAGCCAGAGACACCCTCAAAGGAACTCTGTGAAGTTGGCAAGCTGTGATCTGTGCCTGCTTGCACAAAGGGACTGACTCTTGTCAAACCCCTCCAGCCGGAGGCAGCCTGGAGCTACAAGTGATGTCCTCCTGGAGCACTAGGAACCTCTAAAGGCCCTTTATGTGCAGCACCTTTCATTGACTGGAGAATGCAGAAGTGTGGATGGAACTGTTAACACTCTAAAGTCTTTGCAGTGACAGCTCCAAATGTTGATATGTTGGCCTTATTTCAATCAAAGACTACATTTTCATGTCACTAACTTGGTTTGGGAGCCTTGCTAAGAGGTTTCTTGATTTCAAGATTGTGTTAGTACGGCTGAGCCCCAACGTGCAAGCTCTGGAGTCGCCTTTGGTCTTGGCTCTGCGCTACTAGGGGATAGACAACCCTGTCTTAAGAAAACATTGTTTTCCTGACTAGGAGCTCATTCTGCATGGCTGCCCCACCGAGCAACCTGACTTCCTAAAGCGGGCCTACACTAGAGTATCATGATGAATGATCCACCTCCAAGTCCTTGGAGGACGAACTCAGAACCAAGGAGGGAGCTGGAAACGAGGAAGCCACAGTGAGCAGTGCTGGTCATGGTCAAGCATCTTATCCTCCGGCAGTTCATCCTCGGCGGCTCCTTCATTGGCCTTCGTGCTGATGTCTTCCCCTTGAGAGTGGACTTTCAGGCAGGTACCCTAGCTGCCTGTGACTTGGTGAGACTCACAGGCATCCACAGCTGCACTGAGGCAGGCCCCCGCAATGTCCATATTGTATCCTGACTGCACCCTGAGGCAGGCCCCCCGCAATGTCCATATTGTATCCTGACTGCACCCTGAGGCAGGCCCCCCGCAATGTCCATATTGTATCCTGACTGCACCCTGAGACAGGCCCACGCAATGTCCATATTGTATCCTGACTGCACCCTGAGGCAGGCCCCCCGCAATGTCCATATTGTATCCTGACTGCACCCTGAAGCAGGCCCCCCGCAATGTCCATATTGTATCCTGACTGCACCCTAAGGCAGGCCCCCCGCAGTGTCCATATTGTCTCTGGTGTGGAAGACCACAACTGCCCGCCTTCACCCCCCACCAACTAGGTCTAGTGGGTTCCTGACTGCACCCTAATCAAGGCCCCCGCAATGTCCATATTGTCTCTGGCAATAACATGTGGAAGGCCCCACCACCACCAACTATGTCTAGTGGGTTCCTGACCGCACCCTGAGCCCTAGCCATGCTCAAAGGGCCTCTGTCTGTATTTTGTGACACACTGCTGACATGTCTATTGGACCCTTGACTGCACTGTGTAGCCGACCATGCCAATGCCCATATGGTGCCTCACTGCATCTTGTGGCAGACCATTGCAATGGCCATATTGTATCCTGACAGCACTGTGTGGCAGGCGCCCACCATGTATATCGGGCTCCTGACTGCACTGGTTGGCAGGTATACATCATATCTAGAGGACTGCACTGTGTGGCAGGCACCCACCATGCCAAGCCGGGTCCTGATTGCACTGCATAGCAGGCACCCACCATGTCTAGCCGGTTCCTGATTGCACTGCATGGCAGGCGCCCACCATGTCTAGCCGGTTCCTGATTGCACTGCGTGGCAGGCGCCCACCATGCCTGGCCGGTTCATGATTGCACTGCGTGGGCAGGGGCCCACCACCCCTTGCCAGTTCCTGATTGCACTGCGTGGCAGGCACCCACCATGCCTAGCCGGTTCCTGATTGCACTGCGTGGAAGGCGCCCACCATGTCTAGCCGGTTCCTGTTAGCATTGTGTGGCAGGCGCCCACCATGTCTAGCCGGTTCCTGATAGCACTCTGTGGCAGGCGCCCACCATGTCTAGCCGGTTCCTAATTGTACTGTGTGGCATGCGCCCACCTTGTCTAGCCGGTTCCTGATTGCACTGCGTAGCAGGGGCCCACTATGCCTTGCCAGGTCCTGATTGCACTGGGTGGCAGGCACTCACCATGTGTAGCCGGTTCCTGATTGCACTGCGTGGGAGGCACCCACGATGTCTAACCGGTTCCTGATTGCACTGCATGGCAGGCATCCACCATGCCTCGATGGGTCCTGATTGCACTGCATGGCAGGCACCCACCATGTCTAGCCGGTTCCTGATTGCACTGCGTGGCAGGCGTCCACCATGCCTATCCGAGTCCTGAATGCACTGCATGGCAGGCACCCACCATGTCTAGCCGGTTCCTGATTGCACTGCTTGGCAGGCGCCCATCATTTCTAGCCTGTTCCTGATTGCACTGCATGGCAGGCGCCCACCACACCTAGAGGGTTCCTGATTGCACTGGGTGGCAGGCACCCACCATGTGTAGCCGGTTCCTGATTGCACTGCGTGGGAGGCACCCACCATGTCTAGCCGGTTCCTGATTGCACTGCATGGCAGGCGCCCACCATGTCTAGCCGGTTCCTGATTGCACTGCGTGGCAGGCGCCCACCATGCCTGGCCGGTTCCTGATTGCACTGCGTTGGCAGGGGCCCACCACCCCTTGCCAGTTCCTGATTGCACTGCGTGGCAGGCACCCACCATGCCTAGCCGGTTCCTGATTGCACTGCGTGGAAGGCGCCCACCATGTCTAGCCGGTTCCTGTTAGCATTGTGTGGCAGGCGCCCACCATGTCTAGCCGGTTCCTGATAGCACTCTGTGGCAGGCGCCCACCATGTCTAGCCGGTTCCTAATTGTACTGTGTGGCATGCGCCCACCTTGTCTAGCCGGTTCCTGATTGCACTGCGTAGCAGGGGCCCACTATGCCTTGCCAGGTCCTGATTGCACTGGGTGGCAGGCACTCACCATGTGTAGCCGGTTCCTGATTGCACTGCGTGGGAGGCACCCACGATGTCTAACCGGTTCCTGATTGCACTGCATGGCAGGCGCCCACCACACCTAGAGGGTTCCTGATTGCACTGGGTGGCAGGCACCCACCATGTGTAGCCGGTTCCTGATTGCACTGCGTGGGAGGCACCCACGATGTCTAACCGGTTCCTGATTGCACTGCATGGCAGGCGTCCAGCATGCCTCGATGGGTCCTGATTGCACTGCATGGCAGGCACCCAACATGTCTAGCCGGTTCCTGATTGCACTGCGTGGCAGGCGTCCACCATGCCTATCCGAGTCCTGAATGCACTGCATGGCAGGCACCCACCATGTCTAGCCGGTTCCTGATTGCACTGCTTGGCAGGCGCCCATCATTTCTAGCCAGTTCCTGATTGCACTGCATGGCAGGCGCCCACCACACCTAGAGGGTTCCTGATTGCACTGGGTGGCAGGCACCCACCATGTCTAGCCGGTTCCTGATTGCACTGCGTGGCAGGCGTCCACCATGCCTAGCCGAGTCCTGAATGCACTGCATGGCAGGCACCCACCATGTCTAGCCGGTTCCTGATTGCACTGCTTGGCAGGCGCCCATCATTTCTAGCCGGTTCCTGATTGCACTGCATGGCAGGCGCCCACCACACCTAGAGGCTTCCTGATTGCACTGGGTGGCAGGCACCCACCATGTGTAGCCGGTTCCTGATTGCACTGCGTGGGAGGCACCCACGATGTTTAACCGGTTCCTGATTGCACTGCATGGCAGGCGTCCACCATGCCTCGATGGGTCCTGATTGCACTGCATGGCAGGCACCCAACATGTCTAGCCGGTTCCTGATTGCACTGCTTGGCAGGCGCCCATCATTTCTAGCCAGTTCCTGATTGCACTGCATGGCAGGCGCCCACCATGTCTAGCCGGTTCTTGATTGCACTGTGTTGCAGGCACCCACCATGCCTAGAGGGTTCCTGACTGCAGTGTTTGGCAGGCGCTCACCATGTCTAGCCGGTTCCTGACTGCACTGTGTGGCAGGTGCCCACCATGCCTAGCCGGTTCCTGATTGCACTGTGTGGCAGGCCTTGAAAATGTTCATAGGGTTTCCGACGGTATTTTTTGTCGCCGACCCCACTAGGTCCATAATTTCCCATACTGGATCTTCTGAAGGCCTCAACCCTATCCTTAGCGTCCCTGACTGCTCCATGTTGTAGGCCCCCACAATGCCTCTAGGTCCCTGACTGCACTTTGTGGCAGTCCATGAAAATGTTTTAAAGGTCTCTGAAGTTACTGTGTGGCTGGACTACGCCATGTTCATGGAGTCTGACTGAATCCTGGGTTGTGGCAGGCTCCCACCTTGTCCATAGGGCCTCTGACGTGACACGTGGCAGGCTCCCACCTTGACCATAGGGCCTCTGACCTAACATGTGGCAGGCTCCCTCCTTGTCCATAGGGCCTCTTATCTGATGTGGCAGGCTCCCTCCTTGTCCATAGGGCCTCTGACGTGACACGTGGAAGGCTCCCACCTTGACCATAGGGCCTCTGACCTGACATGGCAGGCTCCCTCCTTGTCCATAGGGCCTCTGACCTGACGTGGTAGGCTCCCTCCTTGTGCATAGGGCCTCTGACCTGACGTGGCAGGCTCCCTCCTTGTCCTTAGGGCCTCTGACCTGACGTGGCAGGCTCCCTCCTTGTCCATAAGGCCTCTGACCTGACATGTGGCAGGCTCCCTCTTTGTCCATAGTGCCTCTGACGTGGCAGGCTCCCTCCTTGTCCATAGGGCCTCTTACCTGACGTGGCAGGCTCCCACCTTGACCATAGGGCCTCTGACCTAACATGTGGCAGGCTCCCTCCTTGTCCATAGGGCCTCTTATCTGATGTGGCAGGCTCCCTCCTTGTCCATAGGGCCTCTGCCAGGCTCCTGCCATGTCTAAAGGACCTCTGCCTCCCGTATCCATAAGGTCTCCGATTGAATCTTGTCAGTCTTCCGCCATGTCTTTAGGGCCTCTGACTTCCCGCCGTGTGAAACGGCCTGCACACCAGTGGCAGACTCTCGCCGTGTCTAGGGCCTCCGCCGTGTGCCGCCGCGTCTTCCTGGCGGCTCCCACGGGGCCCTGGCGCTCCTCTGGGAGCACATCGCCGCCGCACCCCATGGGCCCCTTCCACCCATTGCCTGCCTAGCGGGGCTTTCTCGCTCGGCTGGCCGCCGCCCAGGCCCAGACCTCGAAGGGAAAACATGCGTGTCATAGGGCCTGGTGTGTCCAGGGC
Organism: Triturus cristatus; assembly: GCF_964204655.1. Lineage (NCBI taxonomy): Eukaryota > Metazoa > Chordata > Amphibia > Caudata > Salamandridae > Triturus > Triturus cristatus. The sequence goes on along the minus strand of NC_140584.1, from coordinate 1,181,032,788 downwards.
GCGAGGCGATGGTGGTGGATAAACACAGGGTCCGAGCAGGAAGTGACCTCAGCCCGTGACGGACCCTGTGGCTGGGCCACAGCCGGCCCCAGGCCAAGCCAACCACTGGACCTGGGAGTTGTTTGTGTTTATTTGTGTTGAACGGCTCTCCGGAATCTGTGACCAGTTGTGTTTTAGGAGACCGGAGAGAAGGGTCCCTGTTCGGGGGCGCTTGTGTTTTTCCAGGTTGCTTCTGCTGTGGAGGCCGCTCCCCGAGGAAACGTGGCCTGGGTAGGGGCCAGTGACTTGTGGCCTGGAGGAGAGAGTGGGAGTAAGTGGACACAGAGATCAGTCTGGGGGCGGTGGGCGAGGCCTCCAGCCACCAAGGGTTCCTTTCCATTAGACCTGGAGTAAGCACAGACCTGAAGTGAGCGAGACAACCACGGCGGCTAATGACGTGGGCAACCACAGGTGTATCGAGTGAGCCAACCACGTGGGCGAATCAAATTGCCTAACCACTGGGCTAATGAAATGAGCCAAGTATGTCAGCCAAGGAGAGGTATCAAGCAACGAGGAGTGTGATTGCACCCACTGCGGCGGAGACCATGTAGGGCAGCCAATCAAGAAGACCTGTGGTGTGACCTCCCACACACGTGAATCTTGTCAGCCAACCACAGGGAGAAATGGAAAGAGCCAACCATGGAGGTTGCACCGATCTGTGCAGCATCTTATGTGTGCAATAATGTATTCTTTGAGGCCTGTAAGTGCTGCGCATCCTGAGAGACAGCTCTGCTGCAAGATGTCTGAGCCTGTAAGAGATGTGCACCCGGAGAGATGGAACTGCTGCATGAGGAATTAACCTGTAATATCTTGCATCTTGGGGAATAGCTCTGCTGCATCAGGGGTGAGCCTGTAAGTGTTCTGCTGCATGATGTCGAGCCTGTAAGAAATATGCAGAGTGAGAGATAGCCCTGCTGCGCGAGACTGGAGCTCTTAAGATGTGTGCACCCTGATAAATAGATCTGCAGAAATTGGGATGCGCCTTTAATATCCGTGCATCCTGAGAAATAGCTCACCTGCATGAAGTCTGAACCTGTAATAGGTATGCACCCTAAGAGATAGCTCTGCTGCAAGAGGCTTGAACCTGTAAAATGTGTGTATCGCAAGATGGCTCTGCTGCTTCAGTACTGAGCCTATAAAATCTGTGCACCGAGAGATAGCTCTGCTCCATGAGGCTTGAGCCTGTGAGGATTATATACCCTGAGAGATAGCTCTGCGGCTTGAGACTGTAGCCTGTAAGATGTGTGCCCCCTGAGAAATAGGTCTGCGGAATGAGGGATGCGCCTTTAATATCTGTGCATCTGAGAAATAGCTCACCTGCATGAAGTCTGAACCTGTAACAGCTATGCACCCTAAGAGATAGCTCTGCTGCACGAGGCTTGAACCTGTACAACGTGTGCATCAAGCGATGGCTTACCTGCTTGGTCTTGAGTCTATACGATCTGTGCACCGAGAGATAGCTCTGCTTGATGAGGCCTTATCCTATAAGGATGATATACCCTGAGAGAGAGCTCTGCTGCGTGAGGCCTGAGCCCGTTAATCTGTGTATCGTGAGATGGCTCTGCTGTTCGTCCTGAGCCTATAAAATCTGTGCACCGAGAGATAGCTCTGATGCATGAGGCCTGAGACTGTAAGGATTATATACCCAGAGAGAGAGATCTGCTGCGTGAGGCCTGAGACTGTAAGGAATATATACCCTGAGAGAGAACTCTGCTGCAAGAGGCCTGAGCAATTAAGGATTATATACCCTGAGAGATAGCTCTGCTGCGTGAGACTGGAGCCTGTAAGATGTGTGCACCCTGAGAAATAGGTCTGCGGAATGAGGGATCAGCCTTTAATATCTGTGCATCTGAGAAATAGCTCACCTGCATGAAGTCTGAACCTGTAACAACTATGCACCCTAAGAGATAGCTCTGCTGCAAGAGGCTTGAACCTGTACAATGTGTGCATCAAGAGATGGCTTACCTGCTTGGTCTTGAGTATATAAGATCTGTGCACCGAGAGATAGCTCTGCTTGATGAGGCCTTATCCTATAAGGATTATATACTCTGAGAGAGAGCTCTGTGGCAGGAGGCCTGAGACTGTAAGGATTATATACCCAGAGAGAGAGATCTGCTGCGTGAGGCCTGAGACTGTAAGGAATATATACCCTGAGAGAGAACTCTGCTGCAAGAGGCCTGAGCAATTAAGGATTATATACCCTGAGAGATAGCTCTGCTGCGTGAGACTGGAGCCTGTAAGATGTGTGCACCCTGAGCAATAGGTCTGCGGAATGAGGGATCAGTCTTTAATATCTGTGCATCTGAGAAATAGCTCACCTGCATGAAGTCTGAACCTGTAACAGCTATGCATCCTAAGAGATAGCTCTGCTGCAAGAGGCTTGAACCTGTACAATGTGTGCATCAAGAGATGGCTTACCTGCTTGGTCTTGAGTCTATAAGATCTGTGCACCGAGAGATAGCTCTGCTTGATGAGGCCTTATCCTATAAGGATTATATACTCTGAGAGAGAGATCTGCTGCCTGAGGCCTGAGACTGTAAGGATTATATACCCTGAGAGAGAGCTCTGCTGCGTGAGGCCTGAGCCTGTAAATCTGTGTATCGTGAGATGGCTCTGCTGTTTGAGTCCTGAGCCTATAAAATCTGTGCACCGAGAGATAGCTCTGATGCATGAGGCCTGAGACTGTAAGGATTATATACCCTGAGAGAGAGCTCTGTGGCAGGAGGCCTGAGCCTGTAAGGATTATATACCCTGAGAGAGAGCTCTGTGGCAGGAGGCCTGAGCCTGTAAGTCTGTGTATCGTGAGATTGCTCTGCTGCAAGAGTCCTGAATCTGTAAGATCTGTGCACCGAGAGATGAGACTGCTATGTGAGTTCTGAGCCTGTAAGATCTGTGCATTGTTAGATGGCTCTGCTGCTTAAGTCCTGAACCCGTAAGATCTTATCATAGTGAGTCTGTAAGATCTGGGCATCGATGGACGGCTCTGCTGCATGAGTCCAGAATCTGTAAGCTCTGTGCATCAAGAGATGGGTGTGCTGCGTGAGTCTTAAACCTGTAAGAGATGTGCATCGAGAGACCACTCTGCTGCATGAGTTCTGAGCCTGTAAGATCTGTGCATCCAGATGGTTCTGCTGCATGAGATCTGAACCTGTAAGATGTGTGCACTCTGAGGGATAGCTCAGCTGCATAACCCTGAACCTGTAAGACGTATGTACCTTGAGAGAGCTGTGCTACATGAGTGCTGAGCCTATATATCTGTACATCGAGAGATGGCTCGGCTGCATGAGTCCTGAGCCTGTAAGATCTGTGCATAGAGAGATGGTTCAGTTGTATGTGTCCGGAGCCTGTGAGATGTCTGTACCCTGAGGGATGGCTCTGCTGCTTGAGTCCGGAGCCTGTGAGATGTCTGTACCCTGAGGGATGGTTCTGCTGCGTGAGTCCGGAGCCTGTGAGATGTCTGTACCCTGAGGGATGGTTCTGCTGCTTGAGTTGTGTCCCCTTATGATCTGCATACCCTGATAGTAGCTTTATTGTGTGAATGTAGGATGAGTGTAACCTGAGCGGCAGCTGTGCCGTTTGACAGTTTAGTCAGTGCTTAACTTGTGAAAATATAAGTGCCAGGGCCCCAGCTCCTGCCACTGCTGTTGGACGTCAGTGCCAGTATCACATTTAAACAACAGTGCCATTTTGGACTATCTTTGATTATCCCTAGCTGTAGGAATGGCCTGAAAGTGGGATTTGTTATAATTTTTTTAACTCTCATTTTGTTGTCGAAAAAGTGCCGGTGTTTAAAAAAAAAGTTCTGGTGCAAAGAACCGGAGAACGCTGCCCCAAATAAAGCGCTGTTTTAATCGTAAACATCTGTGCATCTTGTGGGAAACCTAAGCTGTTTAAGGCAGGAGTAGCTCTATTGTTTGAGAGGCAGCTGCACCCTTTGACGCCTGAACACGTAATATCTGTGCCATCTGAAATATAGATATGTTGTTTGAGGCACAGATTCGACCCGCGCCCCCATCTAAATGCACACTCCCTCACTTTTCTCCATTTTTGCTGAGAGGGAAAGGGGCGGGTCTTTATTTTATAACTATAATACAGAAATAATTCTATCTGTAATGAGGAATAACCAACCAACGGTTTCTTCCATAACGCGCTACTTGAGGGTAGTATCCTCCAGACCCTGGGCTGAAAATCAGAGGCAGAGGGCAGTCTCCTCCAGTGCTGCCCATCAGAGGCAGAGGGCAGTCGCCAGTGCTGCTCATCAGAGGCAGAGGGCAGTCTCCAGTGCTGCTCATCCGAGGCAGAGGGCAGTCTCCTCCAGTGCTGCCCATCGGAGGCAAAGGGCAGTCTGCTCCAGTGGTGCTCATCAGAAGCAGAGGGCAGTCTCCAGCCTCCAGTGCTGCCCATCGGAGGCAGAGGGCAGTCTCCTCCAGTGCTGCCCATCGGAGGCAGAGGGCTGTCTCCTCCAGTGCTGCCCATAGGAGGCAAAGGGCAGTCTCCAGTGCTGCTCATCGGAGGCAGAGGGCTGTCTCCTCCAGTGCTACCCATCGCCCATCAGAGGCAGAGGGCGGTCTCCTCCAGTGCTGCCCATCGGAGGCAGAGGGCTGTCTCCTCCAGTGCTGCCCATCGGAGGCAGAGGGCTGTCTCCTCCAGTGGTACCCATCGGAGGCAGAGGGCGGTCTCCTCCAGTGCTACCCATCGGAGGCAGAGGGCGGTCTCCTCCAGTGCTGCCCATCGGAGGCAGAGGGCTGTCTCCTCCAGTGCTGCCCATCGGAGGCAGAGGGCTGTCTCCTCCAGTGCTGCCCATCGGAGGCAAAGGGCAGTCTCCAGTGCTGCTCATCGGAGGCAGAGGGCAGTCTCCTCCAGTGCTGCCCATCGGAGGCAGAGGGCAGTCTCCTCCAGTGCTACCCATCGCCCATCAGAGGCAGAGGGCAGTCTCCTCCAGTGCTGCCCATCGGAGGCAGAGGGCTGTCTCCTCCAGTGCTACCCATCGGAGGCAGAGGGCGGTCTCCTCCAGTGCTACCCATCGGAGGAAGAGGGCGGTCTCCTCCAGTGCTGCCCATCGGAGGCAGAGGGCTGTCTCCTCCAGTGCTGCCCATCGGAGGCAGAGGGCTGTCTCCTCCAGTGCTACCCATCGGAGGCAGAGGGCGGTCTCCTCCAGTGCTGCCCATCGGAGGCAGAGGGCGGTCTCCTCCAGTGCTGCCCATCGGAGGCAGAGGGCGGTCTCCTCCAGTGCTGCCCATCGGAGGCAGAGGGCTGTCTCCTCCAGTGCTGCCCATCAGAGGCAGAGGGCAGTCTCCAGTGCTGCTCATCGGAGGCAGAGGGCAGTCTCCTCCAGTGCTGCCCATCGGAGGCAGAGGGCAGTCTCCTCCAGTGCTGCCCATCGGAGGCAAAGGGCAGTCTCCTCCAGTGCTGCCCATCGGAGGCAGAGGGCAGTCTCCTCCAGTGCTGCCCATCAGAGGCAGAGGGCAGTCTCCTCCAGTGCTACCCATCGCCCATCAGAGGCAGAGGGCAGTCTCCTCCAGTGCTACCCATCGGAGGCAGAGGGCGGTCTCCTCCAGTGCTACCCATCGGAGGCAGAGGGCGGTCTCCTCCAGTGCTGCCCATCGGAGGCAGAGGACAGTCTCCTCCAGTGGTGCCCATCAGAGGCAGAGGGCAGTCTCCAGTGCTGCTCATCGGAGGCAGAGGGCAGTCTCCTCCAGTGCTGCCCATCGGAGGCAGAGGGCTGTCTCCTCCAGTGCTGCCCATCGGAGGCAGAGGGCGGTCTCCTCCAGTGCTGCCCATCGGAGGCAGAGGGCAGTCTCCTCCAGTGCTGCCCATCGCCCATCAGAGGCAGAGGGCAGTCTCCTCCAGTGCTACCCATCGCACATCAGAGGCAGAGGGCAGTCTCCTGCAGTGCTGCCCATCAGAGGCAGAGGGCAGTCTCCTGCAGTGCTGCCCATCATAGACACAGGGCAGTATCCCACAGTGCTGCTTATCGGAGGCAGAGGGCAGTCTCCTGCAGCGCTGCCTATCATAGGCAGAGGGTTACAACAAACAAATGATGGACGGAATGCTGACAATGCAGACATTCTCCCCCAGTCAAGAGATCTGGGTTAAATCCATCGCTCTTTTGCCCACTACACCACCCTAGTTTGGACATGGCCATATGCAAATCAGTCTTGACCCTGTGCCTCATGGGAACAGTCCAGCCTGAACTGCCAAGCCATGTCTTCCCTGGACCGGAATCAAGCATCCTAGGACCGGTTTCTGGCTATCAGCCGTCATCAGCCAGGATAGCTTGATTCCAGTGGCATGGAGAGCACGGGACTCACGTCTGAGCATACCCGTCCCACTCGGGTGACAAATGCAAAAAGAACAATTGATGTCACTCGAATCAAGCTATCCTGGCTGAAGAGGGGTGAAACGCTGAAACCGGTCCTAGGATGCTTGTTTCCAGTCCAGGGAGGACCTGGCCTGGCAGTTCGGGCTGGACTGTTCCCATGGGGCACAGGGTCAAGACTGATTTGCATATGGCTGGGTCCCCAGATCTCTGTACTGGGGTGAATGTATGACATTGTTCTGCATTCTGTCCATCAATTGTTGTTTTTGCATTTGTCACCCCGAGTGGGACGGGTATGCTCAGACGTGAGTCCCGTGCTCTCCATGCCACTGGAATCAAGCTATCCTGGCTGAAGAGGGGTGAAACCCCGAAACCGGTCCTAGGATGCTTGTTTCCAGTCCAGGGAGGACCTGGCTTGGCAGTTCGGGCTGGACTGTTCCCATGAGGCACAGTATCAAGACTGATTTGCATATGGCTGGGTTCAAACTGGAATGGCATGGTGAGCAAAAAAACGATGGATTTAGGCCCAGATCTCTGTACTGGGGTGAATGTATGACATTGTTCTGCATTCTGTCCATCAATTGTTGTTTTTGCATTTGTCACCCCGAGTGGGACGGGTATGCTCAGACGTGAGTCCCGTGCTCTCCATGCCACTGGAATCAAGCTATCCTGGCTGAAGAGGGGTGAAACCCCGAAACCGGTCCTAGGATGCTTGTTTCCAGTCCAGGGAGGACCTGGCTTGGCAGTTCGGGCTGGACTGTTCCCATGAGGCACAGTGTCAAGACTGATTTGCATATGGCTGGGTTCAAACTGGAATGGCATGGTGAGCAAAAAACGATGGATTTAGGCCCAGATCTCTGTACTGGGGTGAATGTATGACATTGTTCTGCATTCTGTCCATCAATTGTTGTTTTTGCATTTGTCACCCCGAGTGGGACGGGTATGCTCAGACGTGAGTCCCGTGATCTCCATGCCACTGGAATCAAGCTATCCTGGCTGAAGAGGGGTGAAACCCCGAAACCGGTCCTAGGATGCTTGTTTCCAGTCCAGGGAGGACCTGGCTTGGCAGTTCGGGCTGGACTGTTCCCATGAGGCAAAATATCAAGACTGATTTGCATATGGCTGGGTTCAAACTGGAATGGCATGGTGAGCAAAAAAACGATGGATTTAGGCCCAGATCTCTGTACTGGGGTGAATGTATGCCATTGTTCTGCATTCTGTCCATCAATTGTTGTTTTTGCATTTATCATAGGCAGAGGGCAGTCTCCTGCAGCGCTGCTCATCATAGGCAGAGGGCAGTCTCCTGCAGTGCTGCCCATCAGAGGCAGAGGGCGGTCTCCTGCAGTGCTGCCCATCAGAGACACAGGACAGTCTCCTGCAGTGCTGCCCATCAGAGACACAGGACAGTCTCCTGCAGTGCTGCCCATCAGAGACACAGGGCAGTATCCCACAGTGCTGCTCATCGGAGGCAGAGGGCAGTCTCCTGCAGTGCTGCTCATCATAGGCAGAGGACAGTCTCCTGCAGTGCTGTTGTCCATCAGAGGCAGAGGGCAGTTTCCTGCAGTGCTGCCCATCAGAGGCAGAGGGCAGTCTCCTCCAGTGCTGCCCATCGGAGGCAGAGGGCAGTCTCCTCCAGTGCTGCCCATCGGAGGCAGCGGGCTGTCTCCTCCATTGCTGCCCATCAGAGACAGAGGGCAGTCTCCGCCAGTGCTGCCCATAGGAGGCAAAGGGCTGTCTCTTCCAGTGAGGCAGAGGGCAGTCTCCAGCCTCAAGTGCTGCCCATCGGAGGCAGAGGGCAGTCTCTAGCCTCCAGTGCTGCCCATCAGAGGCAGAGGGCAGTCTCCTCCAATGCTACCCATCGGTGGCAGAGGGCAGTCTCCTGCAGTGCTGCCCATCAGAGGCAGAGGGCAGTCTCGTCCATGTCTGCCCATCGGAGCCAGAGGGCAGTCTCCTCCAGTGCTACCATAAGGCAGAGTGCAGACTCCTCCAGTGCTACCCATCTGAGGCAGAGGGCAGTCTCCTGCAGTGCTTCCCATCAGAGGCAGAGGGCAGTCTCGTCCATGTCTGCCCATCGGAGCCAGAGGGCAGTCTCCTCCAGTGCTACCCTGAGGCAGAGGGCAGTCTCCTCCAGTGCTGCCCATCAGAGGCAGAGGGCAGTCTCCTGCAGGCCCAGTGCTACCCATCAGAGGCAGAGGACAGTCTCCAGCAGGCCCCAGGGCTGACCATCTGAGGCGGGGCAGTCTCCTGCAGGCCCTGGGGATGGACATCTGATGCAGCGGGCAGTCTCCACAAGTAGTGCCCATCGGAGGCAGAGGGTGGTCTTTTCCAGGTCCTGGGGCTGATCACCAGAGGCAGAGGGCAGTCTCCACCAGCCAGGCTCAGTGCTGCCTATCAGAGGCGGAGTGTTGCGGCTACAAATGATGGATGGAATGCTGAATGAATTAAGCATTCACCCCCAGTTAAGAGATGCAAGATGGAAATGCCCAGACGTGGGTCCCTTGCTCGCTATGCCAACAGATTCAAGCTAGCCTGGCTGATGAGGGGTGAAACCCTGAAACCGGTCCCAGGATGCTTGTTTGTGGTCCAGGGAGGACCTGGGCTTGCTGTTCGGGCTGGACTGTTCCCATGAGGAACAGGGTCAAGACTGATTTGCACATGGCTGGGTCTAAACTGGAACAGCGTGGTGTGCAAAAAACAGATGGATTTAACCCAGATCTGTTACTGTGGGTGAATTCTGTCCATCATCTGTTCTTTTTGCATCCGAGGCAGAGGGCAGTCTCCTCCAGGTCCAGGGCTCGCTCATGAGAGGGCACTGTCTCTCCAGGCCTAGGATGTTCACCAGAGGTGGATAGCAGTGTCTCTTGCCAGTCCTGCTCTTCGGAGGCAGAGGGCAACCCCTGAATCCCCGCGTACCTCGAGCCCTGCTCTTTATTTAGCCAGGATCCTGAAACAACCCCTGATTGTATAGTGCTCTTTGCCCCCCTTGTGCCAGAGTACACCTTGGTAGCTTCAGTTTGTAAATGTTGCCACGAGTGGAAAGGAGTGCGCCAGGGCCTGCTACACAGCGCGATAGCAGAGTGTGGTACAAAGTAGGGTAAAAGGCCCGTTGGCATGGCACAGCAGCCTCTCCTGCGGAGTCCTACCGTGTGGTGAGGTGTGAGGTCTGTTCAGCGATGGCACTCCTACGAGCTGGCCTACACCTGGTTGATACATGGCTCATGTCAGGGTTCTAAGGGCCACCTGCCCTCCCCGCCCCTCACACAATCCTATTGGCAAAAGCCGCAGGTTTGGGCTGACCCATAGCACAATCTGGCGGTCCCAGAAGGCTGGTCTGACTGGTCGGCCTGTGGACTGTTTTGACTGTTTGTGTACATTGCTTACTTTGTAAAAGAATAGGTGCCAGGGCCCAAAGTTTTGCTCAGAAGCGCCAAGCAAACACCATCAAACGTCTGTGTACCAAATTGCAAGGCTGCTCTGCCTTTATGACCTCTCCTGCGCCTTCCCTCCACCACCAGGCACTCCTGGCCCCTTATCTCACTGTTACTGAGTCCTGCTTTCTCCTTTTGTCCTGTTTTTCTATTTTCTTTTCCTCCTCCTTTCCTCATTTTGTGTTTTCCTTTGTTTGCTCTGGATCAAATTCAAATCGGTGCCACTCCCCAAACACGTGGGCCAGTACGCCTCGCCTCAAGCCACCTGCTCAAATTAAGCAGTGCTTGTGAGTAGGGGTGGGCGGAATTTGAGCAGTCGCGCTACGCAAAGCTCCGCGAAATGGTAAAAAATCTCCGCGAGCACGCAGAAATTCCGCGAACACGTGTAATTGCTTGTTCGCGATGCTTTTTTCCTGTTCGGGAACGCTGTTTGCATGCTCGGGGGGGGAAATATCTCGCTAACACGCATTTTGAGAACGCGAACAAGGAAGAAATTCTGCGAACCCACAGAACGCAGAATTTTGGGCAATTCCGCGTTCTCCGCGGAACGTGAAATTACCCAAATTCCGTGAGCGGAATGGAATTTACCGCCCAGGCCTACTTGTGAGCTTGTTCTATGGTGTGGGCTGGCGAATTTTACTGTTGATTTCCCTGAAGGCATGCCCTGGTTTGCAAATGTGGGCCACGTTTTGTAGCTATCTGATTCACTAGTGGGAGACGCTCTTATTTTGGTGCCTGACCTATTTTCTATCCTTCGACGAGCCTGAAGGCCACCCATTTCTGAGATGCAGGCGCTCCCAGTCCTCATCCCGCTGTCATGCCAGCGATGGTGAGGGACCTGCCTGCCCTCCCAGTCCACGTCCCACTGCCATGCCAGCGATGGTGAGGGACCTGCCTGCGCTCCCAGTCCACATCCCACTGCCATGCCTGCGATGGTGAAGGACACGCCTGCGCTCCCAGTCCACGTCCCGCTGTCATGCCTGCGGTGGTGAGGGACCTGCCTGCCCTCCCAGTCCACGTCCCACTGCCATGCCAGCGATGGTGAGGGACCTGCCTGCGCTCCCAGTCCACATCCCGCTTTCATGCCTGCAGTGGTGAGGGACCCGCCTGCGCTCCCAGTCCACGTCCCGCTGTGATGCCTGTGGTGGTGAGGGGCACCTGCCTGCACTCCCAGTCCTCGTCCCGCTGCCATGCCAGCGATGGTGAGGGACCCATCTACGCTACCAATCCACTTATGCCTGCGATGGCGAGGGACCCACCTGCGCTCCCAGTCCACATCCCGTTGCCATGCCTACGGTGGCAAGGGACCTGCCTGTGCTCCCAGTCCACGTCCCGATGCCATGCCAGCGGTGGGGAGGTACCCGCCTGCGCTCCCAGTCCACGTCCCGATGCCATGCCGGCGGTGGGGAGGTACCCGCCTGTGCTCTCAGTCCACGTCTCGCTGCCATGCCTGCGGTGGCGAGGGACCTGCCTGCGCTCCCAGTCCACGTCCCACTGCCATGCAAGCGATGGTGAGGGACCTGCCTGCGCTCCCATTCCACATCCCACTGCCATGCCTGCGATGGTGAAGGACACGCCTGCGCTCCCAGTCCACGTCCCGCTGTCTTGCCTGCGGTGGTGAGGGACCTGCCTGCGCTCCCAGTCCTTGTCCCGCTGCCATGCCTGCGATGGTGAAGGACACGCCTGCGCTCCCAGTCCACGTCCCGCTGTCATGCCTGCGGTGGTGAGGGACCTGCCTGCGCTCCTAGTCCTCATCCCGCTGCCATGCCAGTGATGGTGAGGGGCCTGCCTGCACTCCCAGTCCACGTCCAACTGCCATGCCAGCAATGGTGAGGGACCTGCCTGCGCTCCCAGTCCACGTCCCACTGCCATGCCAGCGATGGTGAGGGACCTGCCTGCGCTCCCATTCCACATCCCACTGCCATGCCTGCGATGGTGAAGGACACGCCTGCGCTCCCAGTCCACGTCCCACTGTCTTGCCTGCGGTGGTGAGGGACCTGCCTGCGCTCCCAGTCCTTGTCCCGCTGCCATGGCTGCGATGGTGAAGGACACGCCTGCGCTCCCAGTCCACGTCCCGCTGTCATGCCTGCGGTGGTGAGGGACCTGCCTGCGCTCCTAGTCCTCATCCCGCTGCCATGCCAGTGATGGTGAGGGGCCTGCCTGCACTCCCAGTCCACGTCCAACTGCCATGCCAGCAATGGTGAGGGACCTGCCTGCGCTCCCAGTCCACGTCCAACTGCCATGCCTGCAATGGTGACGGACCTGCCTGCGCTCCCAGTCCACATTCCGCTGCCATGCCTGCGGTGGTGTGGGACCCGCCTGCGCTTCCAGTCCACGTCCCGCTGCCATGCCTGCGGTGGTGATGGACCCTCCTGCGCTTCCAGTCCATGTCCTGTTGCCATGCCTGCCATGGACCCACATGCGCTCCTAGTCCACGTCTCGCTGCCATGCCTGCGGTGGTGAGGGACCTGCATGCGCTCCCAGTCCATTGCCTGCTGTCATGCCTGTGGTGGTGAGGGACCCGCCTGCGCTCCCAGGCCACGTCCAGCTGCCATGCCTGCGGTGGCGTGGACCCTCCTGCGCTCCTGGTCCATGTCCTGTTGCAATGCCTGCCAATGGTGGGGGATCCTCCTGCGCTTCCAGTCCACACCCCGTTGCCATGCCTGCGGTGGTGTGGGACCCGCATGCGCTGCCAGTCCACGTCCCACTGCCATGCCTGCGGTGGCGATGGACCCGCATGCGCTTCCAGTCCACGTCCCGTTGTCATGCCTGAAATGGGCCCGCCCAGTCCACGTGCCGCTGCCAAGCCTGCGGTGGGGATGGACCCGCCTGCGCTTCCAGTCCACATCCCGTTGCCATGCCTGCGATGGACCCACCAGCGCTCCCAGTCCACGTCCCGTTGCAATGCCTGCAATGGTGAGGGACCCGCCTGACTGCCCTAACAATGAGCAAGGCTGCTCTTCAAAACCTTTGTCCTTGGGAGGAAACAAATGATGCTCATGGGCTAATTCTGACTTCCTGTCTATAACTGTAACCTTGGTCAGTGGCGGCTGGTGACATTTGAAAATGGGTAGACGTGAACGTTGGGCATTACTTTTATATAGCAAGCGATGTGAACAAGTTCAGTGAACAGACCCGGGTCCAGGGTGAGTCCCTCTCCCAAGAAAGGAATGAAAAAAAGATTGGCAAATGGTGCTTTTTAAAGCAAATGAATTTAGTGCTAAAGCAAGGCTTATTCAGCAGTAGGAATGTATAGTCTTGAAATATTAAACACATTAAAAACTGCCCCATATCTTCCTGCATTAATATGTTTAACAGATACTGTAATGTGTAAATTGTACAGCATGACAAATTTAGCTCTTTAAAATGTATGCTTGCCCAGTGTCTTGCACTGCATGCAGCATTAACTTTGGAAAAATATGCTCTAACCAGACTTCGGGAAGCACCCACAGCTGCTGGCTGTAACCAGTCATATAAAAATATGTGCTGACAGGTCTTTAGGTGAGGTGAAAAAAGTGGGGGCTCGCTATAAAGGAACACATCAAATACATTTCTGTGATTCCCATAGTGTGCCACCTGGTTGGTATTTTGGTTTCTCTCCGAGATGTAATTTTATCCGGATAAGTGACACAACTGACCTGCACCTAAACCCTGTCAGTATGATTGGTTTTGTCACTGGGTGTTATCTGTTTAAGATAAATGAGTAACAAAAATAATTTCTTATAAATAATTAACACTGGAAATGTTTCAGCTCTGAAACTGTGAGCCTGCGAATTAAATAGCATTGAGGCCCGTGGAAGGAGTTTTGTCCTTCAGTTATGTGTGCTGTATGTTAGATTTGTATCTTCTTTTCTCTGCATATCTTGTCCCTCTGCACATCTTTGCTCCTCTGCATCCTTTTTTCACTCTTACCCGAATGCACTTTCTTGCATCTGTCACTTCGCCGCCTCCAACATGCACTGCACTCCCTCAAATGTAAGCACTTTAATTCCTTTAGGTTTTGCTTTGCAAATATTTTGACATCTGTGTACCCCCTTCATACAAATATCCACAGAATTTCAGTTGCAAATGGAATACGTGAATATTGTTCTGTGTGCTCTGCAGAGAGGCCAAGCCACTGACAGGCACTTTGTTTGGCCCTGCGCGCTCAATCAAAGCCCCTCATAGACACCTGACATGGCTCAAGCCTCAAAGTATTCACAGAAACAAAATACAGATAAACAACAACATTATAAAATAGCTGACTCATGGGGAATGCACGATTAAGTAAAGCATGTGAAATAAGAGACGAATGAAATCGCTGCAGTGCATTCCTTCGGCGTTTTTAACATTCATTGTTTGCAAGGCAGTCCATGTTTTTGGCCTAAGGGTTAACTAAGGGGCATGAGGACCGGATCAGTTTTGGCATACATCGCAGAACTGTCCACTGCAAGCACATGTTCCACGGTAAGCACATATCTCTCGCTTTGGGCTTGACTCAGATATTTGGATCAACTTCGCAAGGGAGCAAGAACCCTGCTCCTTCTTTGGATCCATTTAGTGGGGGAACAAATGCTACAGCTCCAAAGCTGCAGCGAGCGCGTGGGGTGTCACAGTGGGGGAGATTAGCGTGATGAGGGGTCTCAACACAATATACATAAAACAAAATTAGCATGCAAACACTTACCGTTACTGAGAACAAGGCGCCAAATCAGATGTGCTTGCATCCACTCTCACGCATGACGGAAGGGTGGGATCTACGCAGGGATGATGTCTCCTACGCCTGAAAAAGTGACATTTATTGCATCATTGGCCTACAGAGCGCATACAACCTTAGATCACTGTGGCAATGAAGGGCTTTAAAACAGAAAGCCCTGGTTGTGCGTCACAGTTAAGAAAGTTGATTTACTGCCTGGCTTCCGTCTCCTGCTTCAGAGCAAAGCAGGATAGGCAGCCTGAAACAGCACAGACTTAAAAACATCAATTTATTTAGAGATACAATTGTATCTCTAAATAAATTGATCTACTTAACATGTAAATGTGTAGGAATTTCAGAAGGGCGCGGCCCCTGAACCCTAATGGAGAAACCGCCCTTGCCCTTGGTATCTGTGCCTGTAGCCTCGAAAGCATCTGCAGAAACGTATTCAGAGCTGGCATTGATGTCACTGAATTACCATAAGTTACTAAGTTGTCATAGCTTAACATTATTAGAGTTTTCTCTCTTTAACACTGCCTGGCATTATATTTGTTGTGTGAGATGAAGGTGCTAGCTGAACCTAAATGCTCTACCCCCACACTGGCCTTCTAGATCAAACCTTGGCTGTTCCACGTACTACGACGCCTAAAGGTCCGTGCCTAAGAGGGCTGTAGTTGGCAGTCCACCGAGCTCACAGTAGTGTCTGGCTTTTGTAGTCCCCCTGACAATGGCATTCCCTGTCACAGTGATTACCTGGTAACCATGGCATGACAGGATATGAAAAAGAGAACACTCCCTCAACTGCCTACTTCGTGTAATCAAATTATTACAGTAAATATCTGGCCCCAAAATGCCTTCTGCGAGGCAAATACTTTTTTCTTAACAGTGACTGTAGCAGATGCTGCTGTATTTATGCCATGGAGGTGAAAATAACTGTGGGCCAATAATAGATTATTTAGCTAATAAAAGTTACACTCACGCATTTATTACTGGAGTTCAAAGGTCAAATTCCAGTAAACCACAATACAACAAAATTGACATGAGAAAAAAAGTTTCCTACCTCACAGATGCTTGTTACAACTGCTTTACACTGGGAAACAACTTCCCTAATATTCATGAGGCATCTTCAAAATTATGTTTGCCTTTTTGCACAAATGTAACCCCTTGCATCCTAGTTTTGATTAAATATCTTTTTAAAAGGGGAAACATATGAAGAAATGTTGTGTGTAAGAAATTGAGTTATTGGTTGAGGGGGTAAAACCCTACTCAAGCAACAACCCCAATCCTTGTGAGTATGAAACACTAAAGTCACAAAATTAACCTGTGCTAAACCCTATGTAGTTTGGCAATAAAGCAATCTGACTTAACTAAGAGGCACTGTGAAAAGTAGAGGACATTTAAATACATAAAATGAGACTAAAACGACAAATAACAATCCGTAGAACCAGAGATATGCAATCTTATCGTTTTAGGTAGGTATAACAACTACTGGCACAAAGCACCGCTCCCAGTCATCTGGTCATGCTAGACCGGGGCTAAGTCACAAATTCAGGCCAACCACAATAGACGGACAAGATACAGGGACCAGGTAAGTCCTGCTAAAAAAGGTACCTTCTCAAATTCCGGCTTGAAAAGCCCAGAACTTCTCTTATTTTAGAGGAGTGCACTCTGATGCCAGCAAAGGGCCCATTGCCTGGGGCTGGGCCTCTTGTGGATCAGGGACCCTCTCTCTAGCAGGTCTCTCTCTCTCTCAGGCGGGTCCAGTTACAGCAGGTCACCTGGGCCGTTGCAAGGCCGCTGTCCCTGTAGCTCAGAATAGGTGGTTAGTCAACTGACCCATGAGACACTCCGGTAGCCTGGGATGAAGGGAGAAGGTCCAGTTTTCTGTCTCAGAAAGCAGGACTGGCCTCAGCAGCAGAGCAGGCCTATGGAGAACGAGGCACGCCTCAAGTAGCAGGGCAGTCCTCTGGAAAACAAGGGAGGCCTCAAGGAGCAGGGCAGTCCCCTGGAAAACAAGGCAGGCCTTTAGCAGCATGGCAGTCCTATGGGGGGGGGGGACAATGGAGTCCTTCCTCTCTAGTATCTGCAGGTCGAGGAGTGTACCGATGAGTGGCTCAGGAGGTCCAATATTTATACCTAGTGCCACCCTTTGAAGTAGGGGAAACTTCCAGTCCACCCACACATCTTGTTCTGGAAAGTTCTGCCCTTCCTCTGCCCAGGCTTTAAGAAGTCTAGGGTGACAGAGGACGAGTGTCAAGTTCCTTTGTGAGTGTACTGGAGGCAGTCCTTTGAAATGTAAGTGGGGCAGAGAACAGCTCACAGGGAACACCCCCACCCCCTCCCATCCTGGGAGGATGGCCTTCTCCCCGCTACACCCAGGTACTATTATTTACTGTCTGGACACAATATGCATTCCTGATGGGGAGCAATTAGCAGCCCCAAGCAGGTGGAAACTCCTTCAAGGCCTCAGAAACTTTAGGGCAGGAAAATGCCAACTATCTAACAGGAGTTACAAAAGCCAGGGGCAGTCCAAAAACCAGCTGGAACCAGGGCCGTATAAAACGTTAGCACAAACTATTGTTCCTGATCAAAATTGAGGATAACCAGCAAAGATTGCGTGTACTGACCAGGTTTTGCTGTAATTGTGTTCTTTGTGTCACTTCTGTCAAAAATCCAAATACGCTTGTCGATCTACAACACGAGCAAACCTCGCGTAAGTAACATTTTTATTTGATGATCAGTAAAACCTAATTAATTGAGCCCTGATATAGCATGTTGGAGAGAGTAAGAACTGTACAAGTGGAATAAGAACCGTGGCAGTGGCAGAGAACCATCTGAATAGATGTTATGAAGCATAGACTGTGACAGTATAGGGCTCGGAATCTCAAAGAACGTTATTAGAGAAGACAGGGAAGTGAAAGTACAGTTAATAATACAAATCAGTACATTAAATTGAGGGGTGAGTGCAACTTGCTTAATTTCATGTAGTGTAACTGCGCATAATTAGAGCAGATTACGCATAATTATGTGAAATTCATCTTGCATTCAAAAAATTACCCAAACGATCCATTCGGGGGGAAATTGAACTAAAAAATGTAGTTTCAAATTGCTTTCTGGTTGCTTGCATTCAAATCTCAGTAGCTTGCATTGGGATTTGTAGTTTCGGGATCCAAAATTACCCAAATTGTCCGCTGCTCACGTTAACTAAACTGCAAATTTTGCGTTAAACTTGTTCTAGAAAATTACATGGTATTGCGTAATCTGGGTGATATTGTGTACATTTCATTAAACAAAATTATGCCAATTACTCTGGTGTAAATAACATTCTACCCAGAAAATAGCATAGAGATTTGCAGCAAGAATAAGGAGTAGGAGAGAAAAGGCAGAGGAATCTGGTTCATTTCAAAGGAGATGGATGGCATCTTAAGCGATGGCTCGTCCGTTCTCGTCCGATGAGGTCATATGGAGCACAGGGGTTCGAAGGTATGGTGAGAAATGCAGGACTTCGTTGGTGCCAGGGCACTACTGGCACTCATTTTATGGGACGAGGACTTTTTGCTTCCTCTCAGTCTATCACACCGTGGGCTGCACATGCCTTTAGCAATAGAGCAGCTGAGGACAGCAGATTGAGTCCTGCTTTTATTTCCATTCATGTTCCTAGAAATAGAAGAATATCTTTCACCATTTAGTGCATTGGCAGCCATTCTAGTCCATCAACCGTAATGGAAATAAAAGGACGGCTGCCCTCCCTCTTATTGGTGTGCGTGCTGCATGGTAAGGCAGACAGAACAGGTAGGAGAGCCTTATACCTCCTTTTTTTAACACACTTCTTCATACTTGGGGGTCGATAGGTCAGGAGGTTCTAAACCCTGATGAAGCAGAGTGACACATGTAGGCAGTTTGTGTTGGGCTGAAACATGTACTCGACGTACCATGTGGATGTTTGAACCATTGTGTTTCATGAAACCTCCAGAACGGGTTAAATAAAAATAAACATCTGGGGTTTACCCATAGTCATATGTAGATACCTGGAGCCCTGCTTACATCCATAAAATTATCTTATTGAGCTGAATGAGGTGATGCACCCACGATGAAGCATGCCACCATTTCACTGGTGAGGTGTGAAGGCGAGTAC
This sequence comes from Triturus cristatus, assembly GCF_964204655.1. NCBI lineage: Eukaryota > Metazoa > Chordata > Amphibia > Caudata > Salamandridae > Triturus > Triturus cristatus. The sequence continues at coordinate 1,181,014,192 of NC_140584.1, read as the reverse complement.
CTCTTTTTAACATGGTCACCCCCTCTTTTTGCCTGGTACATGATGTGATTTTGATTGAAAGTGCACTGAGTTCCTGCTAACCAGGTCTCCAGTGCAAGAGCTCTTTCCCAAAACTGTACAGTTGTTCTCCCAATTTGCAAAACCTTTAGCACCCTCTGTAAGCCCCTAGTAAATGGTACCCTTCTACCTAGGGCCGAAGAAGTAAAGAGGGCCCCTAAGGGCTGCAGCAGAAATTGTGCCACCCTACAGACCCCTCACCAAGCACATGGAAGGGTGCCATTGGAGGTTGCGTGTCTTGATGCAGACCAAAGTGAAAACATGACATGTCACACATCCCTGTGTGCCCAGTCTCCTAACTCTGCATGCAATATTTGTAAGTCACCCCTACCTCAGGCCTGACAGCCCTAAGGCAGGGTGCTGAATATTACATGTGAGGGAATACCTATATGAGCAGATATGCCCCTGTGCTGGTCAGTCCTATTACTGTCATTACAAGTGACCAGGGAAGCCATCTTAAGATGTGCTGGACACTGGGGAAAACTAGTTTCCCATCTACATGTATTGGTAAACCCACACTGATGCCAGTGTTGAATTTACCAATACACGCTCCCAGAGGGCATCTTTAGGAGCCCCCTGAAAATCTACCAGCCTCTGGTCTGCTTGCTGACTGGTTTCTGCAAGCCTGGCAGCCGAGACACCGTTCTGACCTCCTATGCTGAGAGCACCCAGACCAAAGCCTGTTCGGGAAATGGGTGTAACACCCCCTCCCACAGGATGACCTGCTGATTTGCCTCCCAAAGCCGACAAGCTTGGAAGAGCTGTTGTCTTTGGAAAGCGAATCTGGCTCACCTGACAGGAGAGGCAGTTGCCCTCCTTTGTCTAGGACCCCCTTGGCACCTGGACATGTGGGGAAATTAGCTAGTCAGGTAAAAGTGTCACCTCCAAGCTAGTACCACCCCTAAGGTTGGCTAAAGTGAGGTGAACACAACTTTTAAGAAGTAGCCATCTTTATGATGGTATACTTAGGAATTCTGGGACAGGGTTATGTCCACTTCCCACAGGAAGTGGTCATATAGGGGGCGTAGTGACCCCAAGGGTCAGTAGCCCATTGGCCACCACCCAACACTCCCCTAAAACCTCTATATTCAGTATTTAGGGGAGTCCATGGCACCAGAGAGTCCGATCCTGATGACCTCAGAAGAGAGAGGACACAGAAGAGCCGCAAATGCAGAGAAGAGAGAAGCAGCAGCTGACCTGGTACAAAACCTGCTGTCCGCATCCCTCATTGAAAACTGCGTTAAAGTCGACTCGCCCTGCAGCTGCCACTCCAGAAACTTGGGAGAACTTCTTGCCTTCAAAAAAGGCTCAAGACCTCTTGTGAACAGCGGACCTGTTCTGAAGAAACTCCAAAAGAGAAGACTCTGAGGCTTCCGGAACCGCCAAAACCTGACACCAAAGTAACCACTGCTCCCGTCTCCTCCGGTCTGAGTTGCAGTGGGCCACCGGTGTCAACAAGGTCCTCCAGAGCTCGAGTCAATCTTGGTTTCACCCCTCTTAGACTCCCAACGTCACCTGTAGCCTCTGCATGAAGGCTCCCTCGACTGCGACTGCTCAGTAAGGAAAAACCCGACGCCCAAGGACACCTCGGCACCCGTTGCCCCTGGGCCTTGGAGAATCGGAACAAAGGTGGCCCCTGTCCCGAGCATCGCAAGGCCTGAGCCCACTTGCTGGTGTAGTCTGACTGGCATCCTGGCCGGAGCCTGCACCCTCTTTCCGCAATGAGTACTCTCCATTGAAATACATTGGGCTCCCAACGCTGTTTTGCACCCGGCCGCCTTCGTGCGCCTGGTGGTGCTCTCTTGGTTCTGCCTTTAACCTTAAATCCTGGAGATTGGTCTTGTACGTCAGTGTACTATACCGGTTTGTAGAACTTGTTCTTGTTTCCATAGGATAGTATTGCAGAACTCAGAAATTGCATTTTGTCCATTTTTTAAAGTGAAAAGAATTAATATTTGAAAACATACGTACCAGAATGATTTTTTTCTGATGCCCAAACGTATATAAAGATACTTGCAATTGTAATAAATTGGTGCGGATCAGCCCTCCTTGAGTCGTGTGTGTCTTTTATTGATCATTGTGTGTATTTGACAATGTCTTGCCCTCCTCCGTGTTAAGCCTAAGGCTGCTCGGCCACGCTTTTGGGATTTCATAGTACGCTCCTGTCCACTCATAAGGGAACCTCTGGACTCTTTACACAGTACATCAGGTTATTGGCACATCACATAAAAAGACCGCTTCCTACAAGGTGTGTCCTCTAATATCTTTGTAGGGCCTTAAATGAGAGACAGTACAGCCAGAGAGTGGCCGGAGGCGAGAGATAGACTGAGAAGGGGACTGGGGGCCTGACCTGTCCATAAAGTAAGAAAGGGAAGCCTTGCCTGTCTCCCTGGACCACAAAAATCCCCCCTTCCCCACCTAAAACAAAGCGCTGCCCTCTTTACATAGCACGCAGCCTTGAGCCGACATCTCCTGGCTGGGGCTCTGTCCAGCAGGTTGCACGATCCCTCTCGGCGCCAGAGCAGTCTTTACCAGCTGAGTATCTTCCTGGAAGTTGGGATTATTACACACATCGTACCACACACTCATTAGGAATAGAACCCACGAGGTGGCACCGAGGCTGCATGCAGGCCCCTGCAGGACACCCATGAATGACTGGCCGTCGGTGCAGGAATCGGTCAGCTGCACAGGTAAACATCCGAGCCTTAATCCACGCGACCATTGTATTCAAATGAGAAGCAGGGACGAGCTGACTGAGCAGGTGCCCAGCCAACCCACTGAGCTAACTAACTCGGATTTCAACTGGTGCTACTCAGATTACATGCAGCGACAGCAGAGGGTACTCAACCCACTGAGCTAATTTGCTACGTTTAACTATAGGGCCTGCAAGGGAGGCATGGATTTTTATAATGTGCTCTGCTCACTGAGCTAACATTAGCATCTGGGAGTAGTGACTGTGTAAGTTAAAGGCCTTCTGTGGTCCTAACCCTTTGCATAGGTGTTTATTGGGTGTACATCTTTCATTACTCTACAATATCTCTCCATAGTTATTTGAGTGGAATGTTCCTCCAGCTCCCCCGCTCTATCTGCATGTCTCTCCCCCCCCCAGTCACCCTCCACCCATGAGACACCAGATGTGCAGCATGCTTCATGTGAGCGCAAACCCCAGGCGCGACCACTTGAAAGAATATTGATGGCGAGCAGCCGGGCCCGCCCTCTGCCAGCAGCTGGCACTGCAGCCCCGTCATTATTTACAGATGCCAAGCCTGGGTGAGAGGTCAGGGACTGTGGCACGGCCTAGGGCCAGGCTTGAGCTCCCGGCTCCCCCACGCCCAGGCAGATGCTGCGTGGGTAGAAATTGGGCAGTCTGAGCGTGCTGTGGGTAAAGCGCAGAGCAGAGGCTTAGCGCTGAAGATGAGTGGGAGGCTGAGAGTTGAGGGGATGATGGACACTCGGCCGAAGGAATAATGGGGACCACTGTACAGAGATCTATGATATCTATATATATGTGTGTGTGTGTGTGTGTGTGTATGTATGTGTGTGTGTACATATATGTAAACAAATTCTTACCCACTTCACGGAAAGAAATCAGACGGGCATAGTTTGATGGTTTAAATTGTAATGGGAGACACGTTTCGACCACTGGCCTAACGAAACTTGAGGGGGCCTCCCTGCAAGGCACGCGGAGGGGCCCCCTCTGGGCTCAATCAGGAGCTCTGCAGCCAGAGTGCTGTGCTGAGGGGGCCCCCTGGAGCTTGCGCCCCCCTGCACCACGGGGGCTGCGGGGGCCTGTGTTACGCCCCTGGTTTCGATCTAATTCGGTCTTGGTCATATGACCATACCCTCATCCTGTTGACATTGATAAAGCGTCCACACGGCGCATGTTAAACATAAAAGAAATACTGTTGTTGAGGGTTAAAGACACCTTTGAACATTGATTCAAAATAATAAATCTGTATGCATGTTTGTCACAATTTATATGTTAGCCCTATAAATAGAATATTGCAGCACTGGTTTTAGATGTTGGTTTTTCACCTTTATACAATACATCCATTGATGTGAATAATGTGTACAAATGTACTGCTGCACCAACAATTATGATAGTCTCACATGTGGACTTACACTCAGTGTGTTGTTCACAATGATCGTTTCATGTACATTTACATTACATTCATGATTACGGTAGAGTACCATACTTCCCTTGATGCATACTATTGTTGGTGGAAACCGCTGTGTGGGGTCTAGTGCCCGGCTGATATTGGGATTATATCAACTGTAGTTAAATAAATACATGCACTTGGTATCGGTGCTCTCCTCAATCCGAAAACTGCACAGGACAATCAAAAGAGAGGGGTGTTTATGCTTTGTGATGCGCTATAATGGAGTTAAGGATTGCCTTTGTCGTGCATTTTAACTCCCTATTTGTGCAGGTCACCGGCAGGCTTTACAAATGTACATTCTTTATTTCTGTAAAAAACAAGGCGAACAGCTGATTAATGGACAAAGGTTATGGTTCACAATCAAAATTTAGTATACATTCAGGCATCTAATTACTGGGCTAATATATACTGGTAACAAAACATGCAGATCCAGAAACAGGGGGTGGGAGTGAATTTAAAATTTGACATTTGTCCAAATTGTATCTCTAAGAGATCTACAGTACATATTGGTTCTGAAGTCTGAGACATCCTACCTTCCTAAGTGTGTGTGTAACTCTTCGTCATTATTCATTCCGAATGGAGCTAGACAGCCGGCTTTTATGACATACCTGGATTCTAGTCTGCGTAACGCAGAAATCCGGTCTTCTCCCCTTGGGTGTTTGGGTATAGTGTCAATCCCAAAATATCTGGCCTTTATCCCATCTCCATTGTGATGGTCTCGCAAGTGTTTGGCTGTATTATAGCTCAAGTCAGAGTTGGTAATAGCCCTCCAGGATTCTTAAATACGTTGTTGGACCGGGAATGTCGTGGATCCTATGTACCCACGTGTCACAAGGGCATGCAATACTATAGACTACAAAATCAGTTTTGCATGTGATAAGTTTAGTTCTACACATTTTGTTTTTTACTCTTTTGAGAGTGACTTCTGAGACATTAGTGCTGTATTTGCAGGCCTTACAGTGCCCGCATTTCCGGAAACCCTTACTCTGAAGAAGCCAAACTGGACTCTTGGGGGTGTAAGTGACTGTGGACTAGCATATCTCTCATGGAGAGATTACATTGGAAAGTGATGTTCAGTGTGTCGCCAATTTTAGTGGCTAAAATGGTGTCTTGTGTGAGAATAGTCCACCTATTTTTAAGAACTTTTCTCAAAGCGCTAGCCTGGTTGGAGAACTTTGTAATGAATCTGATGGGTTTATCTCGAGGGCTCTGTTTAGGTCTAGGTTTCTGCAAAAGTGTCTCCTCCCTAATTTTCTGGTTTGCCTTTTCGATGGCTTTTCTTAAGACCTTTTTGGATACTTCCTTGCTTTCATTCGGCTAATCATTTCTTCCTTGGTTTTATTGTATCGACTAGCTGTACTGCTGTTTCTCTTGGCCCTCAACAGTTCGCTATAGGGTATACTCCAGCGAAAGCTTGGAGGATGGCAAATGTCATATATATAGATATAGATGTATAGAGTGTGATATGCTATTTATTACCGTTAAAGAGTGTGGGAAGGTGGCCATTGCTCACAAGTGGAAAATTCTTGAATGGTTCATGATACCCTTTCTCTCAATAGTGGAAATAAATAGCATATTACACTCTATGCATCTGCACATATAGTTTATGCCATGTTGACTCTCATGCGCATTCGTCTCGATGCGTAGGCCCATAGCACGGCAGAGAAGATCCTAGAGCAGGGTGAGCTATAGGTCCAGACCACGGAATTCTGTACTATGGTCGTGATATGGAGCTTGGCGTTTGCACTGGTAAATATCTTGCTTCATTAACATGTTGGGCTACACTTGTTTTGCGATATATTCACTGAAAAAGCCAAAGGTTTCAGGGTCGTTATAGTTAGGCTCAGATTTTAATTGTACAAAACTGTAGAAATTCTGCAGCCATAGTTACCTGAGCTAACTATAGCTTACACCCCCACAATGCACTGCTCATGACCTCGCATGTTACAACACTCATGACATAGTCAGTGACATCACTCATTACATCATCCACAGAACCACTTGCGCACCCGCTCACCCCATACAACCTCTGAAACACCCATTCACAAACCCACACAACCAATCACATACCCATTCAAACACCTTTTCAACTACTGCCACACACCCATTCACTCATATAGCCACTTAGCCATACACCCAATCACACAGCCAATCACTCACCCATACAGCTTCCAGCAGACCTAGTGACTCACCCACAAAGCCACTCGCATCCGTTGAGTCATCCGGAAAACCACTTGCATACCAATTCACACATCCATATAAGCACTCACATACTCACTCACCTATACAACCACTCACACATTTATTGTGCAATACAACTACTTACACACCCACTTACTCATAACTCCACTCACAGCCACTAACTCACACACACACCCCGTCTTACACGCCTAGACACACACCCATGGAGCCACTCACAGAGGCACTCACTCACACAGCCACACACTTACCCATACAGTCGCTGACACAACCACTCACCCCCCACCATACAGCCACTCACCGATACAGCCACTCACCGATACAGCCACTCACACAGGCACTCACCCATACAGCTACTTACACACCCACTTATTCACCTATACAGCCACTCACATACCCACTCACACACCCAGACAGCCACTCAGACAACCACTCACACACAGATTCAGACAGTCTCCCAGCCTCTCAGGTGACATATATTAGATATGGTATCACAAAAAGAATAGTAATTTAAGTTATGCAATAGCTCAGTATATATCTTGAAGTCTAAGAAACGTTTATAAAACACTTACACTCACTAGATGATGTCTTCAGTTAAGTCATTTGAGATGTCATCAGTGATGTCATCAGTGATGTCACTGACCATGTAATATGTGAGGTAATAGGAAGTGCATTGCAGGGCATACTTTATAGGTACCACAGATAATCACAACTGCTGAATTTCTATAATTTTGTACACATGAAATCTGAGGCTAATTATAACGTCCCTGAAACATTTGGTCTTTTTTCACTGAATTTCTACATTTAAGAAAAATAATCTATTTATTACTATAACATCCTTGTGACCTTTGTTTTGTTTGTGAATTTCGATTGTTTTTAAAATTGTATTTCCTAACTGTAACCTGTAACACTCGAGAGTGGCTGTATAGGTCTGTGAGTAGGTGTGTAAGTGGCTGTATGGGTCTGTGAGTGTGTGTGTGAGTGGCAGTATGGGTTTGTAAATGGGCGTGTGGGAGATTTTGGAGGTGTGTGAGTGGCTGTATGGGTCTGTGAGTGGGTGTGTGAGTGGCTGCATGGGTCTGTAAGGGGTCTGTGAGTGGGTGTGTGTGTGTCTCTGGATCTGTGGGTGGATGTGTTAGTGGCTGTGTGGGTCTGAATGGATGTGGCAGTGTATCTGTGGGTCTGTGAGTGGGTGTGTCTCTCCCTGGGCCTGTGAGTGAGTGTGAGCCTATGCGCGAGTCTATGAGGTGGTGTCTCTGTGTCTGAATGGGTCTGTGAGTAGATGTGTGAGTGTCTGAGTGGGCCTGTCAGTAGGTGCATGAGTGTATGGGTGGGTCTGTGAGTGAGTGCAAGTGTCTGTTAGTGAGTACATTACTATCCGAGTGGGTGCGAGTACTCTGAGTGATTCGGTGTGTGAGTCTATGGGTGCATATGTGAGTGGGTGCAAGAGTGAGTGGCTGCATGAGTGAATGGGTTTGTGAGTGGGTGTGAGTTTGAGTTGGTCTGTGAGTGGGTGCATTAGTGTCTGTGGGTATGGGAGTCAGTGGGTCAGTGTCTGAGTGGGTCTTTGGGTGCATGTGTCTCTGTTTGGGTGTCACAGTGGGTGTTAGAGCATCTGTCTAGGTGTAAGACTGGATGTGAGTGTGTCAGAGTAAGACTGGGTGTGTGTCTGTTTGGGTGTGGGTGTGTGTGTGTATATGTGTGTATATGTGTGTGTATGTATGTATGTATATATATATATATATATATATATATATTATCTACTGGCGGTCGCCAGTAGATAGTTATAGTTTGCACCGTGTTTCCATAGGAAATCCGCAACATTCTATTTGGAATAACTTTGGCGCCGATTGACGAATCCTCGCGAAATTTTCAAAATAGGTGGGGCGCTCCGCTCCTTCCCTGAAAGTCTCGGGGGGATTCGTCAAGCGGGGGCTGAGAAAAAGGGGGGGTCCCAAAACGCGTTTTCCCCATGCATTTTTCCATAGGACCTTTAGTCCAAGCTACAGCCCGAACGGCTGAACAGAATTACTTGAAATTTGGCAGAGAGGTAGTCCTCAGGTCAGGGATGTGCCTTTTGCAGGTCTGGTGTAAATCTGTTCCTATTTTCTCAGGAAATATTGATTTAAATCAATATATATATCTATAGGCGCGCTCCGTGCGCGTACGGTAAAATGTACCGTACGCGCACGCTGCCGTGCGCGAGCGCGATTCTGATTGGTTGTTAGATCTTAGTAAACATTCGAATCGGTCGAAACCAGGAAGTGTCGGCCGCCATTTTGTCTCTCGCAGTCTGAGGGGGTGAAAAACAAAGGTGGAGAACGTGAAAAGGGGGCAGGGTGGACAGTTCCTGACCCCCTAGCCTTTGTCAGGGGGTCCCTGAAGGACCCCCAAGGGCCAAAATTTCTTTTAATTTTTTTTTGAAAAATCGCGGAGTGCGCTTAGCGTGCGCGTACGGTAGAAACGGAAAAATTCCGCGAACTGCGTAACGTGGGCGCGCGGTGCGCGAAGCACACCGTACGCGTACGGTACGCGCACGGTGAAAAACCTTAAAAAAATAAATAAATAAATACAGAACTTAGCATTTAAACAACCGTACAAATTCACTGAAAAAACCATAGGTTTCACACACGTTATAGTTAGGAATTAGCATTTAAAAAACCTTGCAAATTCACTTAAAAAACCATAGGTTTCACACATGTTATAGTTAGCTGGACATTTCACTCGTGAAAAACCATTGAAATTCCTCCGTTATAGTTAGTGCAGGCAACTATAACTCACGCGACCGCAATCCTTTGCTGATGACGTCAGATATTACATCACTGATGAGATATGTGTCTTTCTGAAAAAAAAATATTTGTAATATATGTATAGCTAAAGATTAATGGAAGAAGACATGGGTAAATAGGTGTCTAAATACAGTGATGTAATATCTGGTTCAATGGTTTTTCACCCTCACCTCTCACATGGCTACTCAGCAGGATTGTCACATAAATTCTCTCACTTTGAAGTCAGAGAAAGAAAAGCAAGCACCATGCTCCCTCGGAAGACAGAGCCTGACATTTCACTGCTGTCTTTTAAGGCACAGCAAATGTGACAAGATGAGAACAAGATGTAAAGACCTGTTTACAGAAAATGACTCTGAAGGATACAGCAAACTAGGGATGCTCTTGTGAGTGGCGAACTAAAGTTGGACAGCTTAAAGCATTTAAAGCCAGAGTAGGAGGCTGGCTAAGTATATGATGCACACCTATTCAAGTGGTGTGACTTGCAGTAATCAAGGCAACCCTTATGGTGGTTGTTGTGGTCTTTGATAACCATAGAAAGCTTTCAAGGTGGTAGCAGTGGAGAGAAGCCTTCAGGCTTATCTTGAAGGAGTGTTAAGCAGCTTGTTTTACCAGTTTAATCTGTAGTGTAAGTGAAATGAAAAAGAACCACACATTGTTTATGAAGAAATACTTCTATTTATTACATAACATTCACAACACATAGGTATATCTCCTACCCGTAGATATCAACACAATACACAAGAATACTTCAAAAGCAATCAGGTAAGTAGCATAAAATATAGTGGTGTCCAGGGGGAGACCAAACCATATATTAAAAGTGGAATGCGAATTGCAACGAAGGACAGGACTTGGACCAGAAGAGCGTGGACACAAGAAACCACCCATGGTAAGTGTAGGAGAGTAGGGTCTGCTTTCTATGTTCACCCCCACTTTTTGCTTTTGCTTTACTGGTTTTCGACTTAGATGTGGCTGTGGGCCTGCTAATCAGACCCACAGCCCTGCTGGTCTCTCTCTAAATTAATACTATGTACTTTAGGTGCATAACCCATTTGGATAGGATCACCTTATTGGCCCCTGTACAGTGTACCCTAGGTACCCAGGGCATAGGTGTACCCTAGGCCTACCAGGGGCTGCAGCATGTATTATGCCACCCCTGGCCTGGCCTTCCATTCTGACACAACTGGCTGATCACTCAGCTGGGGCAAGGTCGTGTAATCACCCCTTGCTTAGGTGTAGTATTCCTATACCTAACACATATAGACACATGTGTACCCATCAGTCACTCCTATGGCAGGCCTTAACAATCCTGGAGGCAGAGTGCTTGGTAACATGTGAGATGGTGCTCTAGCATGAGCTGAGCCTGTCTGCAGCTTTCGGAACTAAGTCCTTATAGCTGTTCTATGATATAGCCTACCATATACTCTTAAAGTGCCTTATAATCTTAGACGGTTATGGTAACTAAGGTTTGGCTTTATCGAAACATGTCGTGTAAGGTGTCTAACACTGTGGAATAATACCCCCATGCCATTTCTGGACATGAGAATATTATTCCCTCCTTCTAGAGGGAAAGACATGTTAAAATCATACTTCAACTATTAGCCTCTGACCAAAGCCTCAGCATCACAAAATGGATGCTGCTGCCACGACACAAGTCTGACCTCCTGCAGCTGGGAGTGATCCCAGCCAGGGAGGCCTGGACAATAGGTTTCCTGCTTGGGGAGGTGCTAGCACCTCCCCAGACAGCCTTTAGTGTATTGGGGCAGGGTGGGCTGAAAGGAATGAGACATGCCTGGGGCACACAAGGTGTTCCTTGCATAGTCCAGTTCAAACCGGCGCTGGGGCACTCCAGCCCCAGCTCTGGCGCGAAACTGGACAAAGGGAAGTGGGTGTAACCACCCCCTCCCAGGTCCCACCCATAAGGCGTGACCTAGCGGGTATCCCAGCCCCCCAGATTAGTATAAGAGTGGGAGTTGGGCCTCAAGACTTTAGATTATCCTGAACCTGCAAACTTGAACAGAAACTCTGGACCTTCGACATTCGACGAAAGAAGAAGACTGAAGAATCTCCCTTGTAGCCAAGGAGTGGCTACCCTGTGCAAACAGGCACCATCAAGAGACTACCCTTTGCTTTGCCCACGTTCTACGAGGAACCGACTGCAGAGCCCGACCAGAGCCTTGACTTCCAGACTTCTCCGACCCTGATCCACATCCACAGCAAAGCTGAGATCCGTGGAGGCGACGAGCGACGTGGGACCGGCTACCTGGGAAAAGTGGCTAGTAACTTAAAGCGCAGCTTCTGAGGCACCCTCGAAGTTGTGCACCGGGGATTGAGAAGCCCCAACCCCAAGCACCATCTGCACCGAAGATCAACCCCCGACACTCCACGAGTCCTGCGTGGGGCCCTTCTGCATTTTCCTGCTTGCCGCGTCTGTCCGGTTGCTTGCCCGCTGGCTAGTGGCCTTGGTGACGACGCACCCTGAAATCTCCTGCGCTGGTTTGGCTCCTCCAGACTGGCTCCCGCTTCTCTGCAAAGAAAAAGCACCCCAGACCTTCCTGGTCTGCACCAGAAGCAAGTCCTCCGTTCTTCGTGGGTTCCGCTTGCCAAGGCTTGGTGAGTCCTAGTCCAACTTCGACGCCGCCGACAGCAAGGGCCTTCGTGGGACAGCTCGCCTCCTGGTCCTGGTCGTCCTCGACGCTTCCTGGTCCTCCTGGCTGCAGCGACAAGCTTCACCTTCACCTGCAATCTTCACAACATCGCCTGGTTCCTTCCTGATTCCACGTGGTCACTGGCTAGTGACCTTGACTCTGTCCCTTCTGCTTGCAGGTTTCCTCTCTTCTTGATCCCAGCCTTGGGATCCACCGGACACTCTTCACTGACTGCCTGTCAGCATCTTTCTTCAGGCATCCATAGGAGTCGACGACGAAAACCGACGCATCTTCACCCCTATGCACCCGCAGCCTGTGGGCTAGGTAACTTGGGTACTCCGGTGCTCATCAGGATAGTGACTATCCTAGTGTCTAGTTTTCAAGTCTCAACTTCCTAGCTACTCCGGAAGTGTCCTAAATCTACCGTTTTCTAAACTGTACTATTGCTATTGACTTTTACGCATTACGCGTGAGTGTTTCCACTCTGCACACGAATCCCGTGGGCCTCCCACTTCCTAACTAACGCTAGTGTAGTGTAGCCCCAGCGATTCCCTAGGCCTAGGCCTATTCTATTTCCGTGACAGTGGTCCTTATACCACTTGCTTAGTATATGGTTTGCGTGGCCTCTAGGGCCTAACTGTATTACTTACCTGTGTGACTTAATGTATGCTTAAATAAGACTGTGTTGTACTTACCTCTAATCTCATAAAGAGTGCTGAGGGTTTGACTAGAATAAATACACTTTATTTTATATATATATCTGTTGTGGTGTCCTTTCATTTGGTATTCAAGGGATTATATATGGTATCACAGCTGGCTTCACATGCCATTCAGAGTTTAGCCTAAGACTGCTCTTGTCCATGCTACCACTAGGATAGCTGGTCTATAAGGTTGACTTTACAACCAATCACCATAAGGGTATTTGGACTGATATAAGGTGTACACTAGAACTAGTGACATCATACATCAGGCCAACTTCTCACATTGGTGAGCAGCGGTTGGGATCTGAGCTTGCTGTTGTAATACCATTGTAATCTTGAGATACTAAATTGAAAGATCACACAGATATTGTCTAGGTACATATAACATAGATTATAATACTTAAGTCCTACTGGACTTAGTAGTTGTAGGTTGAAGGGAGTAACACACCCTGACTACAACTACTAGAGAGGTTTAGTAGAAACAACTAGTGTAGGTAGGTGCACACACCACACCCTCACTAGATCATGTCTCTGAGAGGAGATCAAGTAGATGCTCTCTCAGGAGGATCAGGTCTGCAAAAGACCCCCTCTAGATATGATACCTTAACATTCCAGGAGATGAGACACTTGTGTACCTCCAGAGGAATAAAACAGGGTGCAAACCCTACCCTCCTTCAGTTAAGACAACTCCTAGAGGAGTATGATACTCTTAGGGCATCTCAGGCAGGTACCCTAGGTACAGAGGAGGGTCTACCCACCACAGAGGAGTCAGATGGGACTTCAGATGAAGAGGTAGACAGCCAGGGCCAAGTAGGAAGACTTAGCCAGGCTAACCTAAGCTTACATGGGAGTTTGCATGGGGTCCCCCCATACAGACCCCCAAGTAGGCTTACACAGAGAAGCAGGAGGGACAGATCCCCTTCAAGGGAATCCATCCACTCCCATGTCTCTAACATCTCTAATGCTTCCTCTCACAGGGGAATGACTTCCCCTGAGAGAAAGGAGCATGAAGCCAGAATGAGGGAAGCTAATCTGAGGATTCAGAGGGAAGAACTTGCCCTTGCCAAGGAGAAGCTTGCTCTGGCTAGAGAACAAAAGTTAAGTGGGTCAGAACCCACTGGTGGCAGCAATATCCCTAAGGATAGAGACAGGCACTATGACAATAGAAACCTGAGCAAGATTGTCCCTCCCTACAAGTGTGGGGATGACATCCACAAATGGATAACTGCTTTGGAGAGAGCTTGCAAAGTACAGCAGGTACCCCAAAGTCAGTGGGCAGCTATCTTGTGGCTCTCCTTCTCTGAGAAAGGAAGAGACAAGCTCCTCACAGTTAGTGATGAGGATGCAGATAATTACACTGTCCTGAAGAGTGCTCTGATTGATGGGTTTGGCCTAACCACTGAACAATACAGGTTGTTGTTCAGGGATACCCAGAAGACACAGACTCAGGACTGGACTGACTTTGTAGATTGTGCCACTAAGGCTCTGGAAGGCTGGCTAATGGGAAGTAAGGTTAAGGACTATACAGGATTGTATAATTTGATCATGAGAGAGCAAATCCTTAACAACTGTCAAAACCAGCTATTGCATCAACACCTGATTGATCCTGATCTGACTTCTCCCCAAGAATTGGGAAAGAAGGCAGATAGATGGGTCAGGACTAGAGGTAAGCAGAAAAAACAGAACCAGGGCGGTGATCAGAAAAAGGCAGACCAGAAGGGTAATGATCAGAAACAAAAAGACCAGAAGTCTTCACCAGGCCCCCAAAAGGCTCAGGGGGAGGGTGGTCCCAAAAAGGATAAAAAGAAAGATGGCCAAAAGAAACCATGGTGCAACTATTGTAAGTCCAACTCACATTGGTTTAGTGAGTGCACCAAAAAGGATAAGCCCCCAGCCACCATTGCCCCTAAGGCAACTGTACCCCCTAGTTCAGCTGTAAGTGGTGGTTCCCAGCAAAAGGGTGTAGTAGGGTTAATCCTGGGAACTGAGGAGGATTCTGGCCTAGTCAGAGTACCTACTCAGGCTGTTCTGATCTGTGATGGGGACTTAGCTTTGTCCTCTACTGTAGGCCCCAGTAACCTGGGCAAGTACAGACAGACTCCTTATATCAACCAAAGAATGGCTCAGGCCTACAGGGACACTGGAGCTAGTGTCACAATGGTGACACCTGCTTTTGTGGACCCTGGACAGATCATACTAGGTGAGAATTACCTAGTGACCAACGCTAGCAATGCCACTACCTCCCATAGTGTGGCTATTGTTAACTTCTCCTGGGGAGGGGTAACTGGCCTCAAGAAAGTTGTTGTTAGTTCAGACCTTCCTGTAGAGTGTTTACTGGGCAATGATCTTGAAACTTCAGTTTGGTCTGAAGTGGAGTATAGGACCCATGCAGAAATGCTGGGGATAGATGCACATGTCCTTGCTGTGACCAGGTCACAGGCCAAAAAGTGCACCACTGAACAAGTGCTGGATCCTGAAACTATGGACCAGTCACAACCCAAGAGAAAGAGCAGTAGGGTTAAGGCTGTGCCTTCCCCCCTGCCTCAGGTGGTGGATCAGCCCTCCCAGGAGGATGATTCTGAGAGCCCTGAAGGAACTGTCCTAGAAGAACTTGAACCTGATCAGGTTGAGTTTCTTGGGACAGGGGGACCTTCCAGGGCAGATCTGAGGCAGGCTCAATTAGACTGCCCCTCTCTTGAACCCCTCAGACAGCTGGCTGCTGCTGAGGCTGCAGGGAATGCTCAAGGTACCCATAGAGTGTATTGGGATGAAGGGCTACTGTATTCAGAGGCTATAGACCCCAAGCCTGGTGCATCCAGGAGGTTGGTCATACCACTGAAGTTCAGAGGCTTCCTTCTTACCTTGGCCCATGATATTCCCCTTGCAGGACATCTAGGCCAGAACAAGACTTGGGACAGGCTTGTCCCTCACTTTCACTGGCCCCATATGTCAGAAGATGCTAAGGAGTTTTGTCGCTCCTGTGTCACCTGCCAAGCCAGTGGCAAATCAGGTGGCACCACAAAGGCCCCCCTCATACCACTACCTGTGGTGGGGGTCCCCTTTGAAAGAGTGGGCATAGATATTGTAGGAACAATGGACCCACAAACAGCATCTGGGCACAGATTCATACTGGTGATAGTGGACCATGCCACCAGGTACCCAGAAGCAATTCCCCTGAGGACCACAACAGCTCCTGTTGTGGCAAGGGCCCTGCTTGGAGTATTCTCCAGAGTGGGCTTTCCAAAGGAGGTCATTTCTGACAGAGGTGCCAACTTCATGTCAGGATACTTGACTGCAATGTGGAAGGAGTGTGGTGTTAACTACAAGTTCACCACACCCTATCACCCACAGTGCAATGGGCTTGTTGAGAGATTCAACAAGACCCTAAAGGGAATGATAAAAGGATTACCAGACAAGCTTAGGCGAAGATGGGACATCCTTTTACCCTGCCTTCTGTTTGCTTACAGAGAGGTCCCACAAAAGGGGGTTGGCTACAGCCCTTTTGAGCTTTTGTTTGGGCATCCTGTAAGAGGACCCCTGTGTTTGGTGAAGGAAGGATGGGAGAGACCTCTCAGACAACCCAAACTAGACATAGTGGATTATGTACTTGGTCTCCGCTCCAGGATGGCAGAGTATATGAAGAAGGCTTCTAAAAACCTTGAGGCAAGCCAAGAACTCCAAAAAGCTTGGCATGACCAAAAGGCTGTACTGACTGATTACCAGCCAGGACAGAAAGTGTGGGTGTTGGAGCCAGTGGCCCCAGCAGCACTCCAAGACAAATGATCTGGACCCCACACTATTGTTGAGAAAAAGGGAGAAGTCACCTACTTGGTGGACCTTGGGACTCCCAGAAGCCCCCACAGGGTGCTTCATGTCAACAGATTGAAGGCATATGTTGACAGGGCAGACATGGGGCTACTCATGGCTACAGATGAGGGGCAGGAGGAAGAGAGTGACCCTCTCCCAGACCTGTTGACTCAGAACCCTGATGATGGCTCAGTTGATGGTGTGGTCTTTTCTGACAGCCTCACTGTCCATCAGCAACAGGACTGCAGACAGGTTCTGCAATCCTACAGACATATGTTCTCTCTGACCCCAAGTCAGACAAACTGGTGCACCCATGAGGTGGACACTGGTGACAGTCTGCCTGTGAAGAGTAAAATCTACAGGCAACCTGACCATGTCAGGGACTGCATAAAAGTTGAGGTACAAAAGATGTTGGAGCTGGGAGTCATTGAACTTTCAGAGAGCCCTTGGGCTAGTCCTGTAGTTCTTGTGCCAAAACCTCACACCCAAGATGGTAAGAGAGAGATGAGGTTTTGCGTGGATTACAGAGGTCTCAATGCTGTCACTAGGACAGATGCCCACCCAATACCTAGGGCAGATGAGCTCATTGACAGACTGGCAGCTGCTAAGTTTTTGAGCACATTTGACCTGACAGCAGGCTACTGGCAAATCAGACTAGCTGAGAGTGCAAAGGCCAAAACTGCTTTCTCGACCCCAGGAGGACATTATCAATTTGTGGTAATGCCCTTTGGTTTGAAGAATGCACCTGCCACTTTCCAAAGGTTGGTGAATCAAGTCCTTACTGGGTTGGATGATTATTGTGCAGCTTATCTTGATGATATTGCTGTCTTTAGCTCCACCTGGGAGGATCACCTGGTCCACCTGAGGAATGTTTTAGAGGCCCTGCAAAAGGCAGGCCTCACTATCAAGGCCACTAAGTGCCAGATAGGGCAGAGCAAGGTTGTATACCTGGGCCACCTAGTTGGTGGGGGTCAGGTTCAACCACTGGAGAGCAAGATCCAGACCATAAAGGACTGGGCTCCTCCAACTACCCAGACTCAGGTCAGAGCTTTCTTGGGCCTGACTGGGTACTACAGAAAGTTTGTTAAGAACTATGGGTCCATAGTGACA
Organism: Triturus cristatus; assembly: GCF_964204655.1. Classification (NCBI taxonomy): domain Eukaryota; kingdom Metazoa; phylum Chordata; class Amphibia; order Caudata; family Salamandridae; genus Triturus; species Triturus cristatus. The sequence continues at coordinate 1,180,996,724 of NC_140584.1, read as the reverse complement.
CCACTTAATGACTTGACCTCCAAGAAGATGCCAAAGAAAGTTCAGTGGACAGTAAGCTGTCAAAAAGCATTTGATGACCTGAAACAGGCCATGTGCAGTGCACCTATTCTGAAAAGTCCAGACTACTCCAAAGAGTTCATTGTCCAGACAGATGCTTCTGAGTTAGGTGTGGGAGCTGTTCTTTCACAACTGAATGTAGATGGTCAAGACCAGCCCATTGCTTTTATAAGTAGAAGGCTGACCCCTAGAGAGAAACGTTGGTCAGCTATTGAGAGGGAGGCCTTTGCTGTGGTTTGGGCCCTGAAGAAGCTGAGGCCATACTTGTTTGGCACTCACTTCAAGATTCAGACAGACCATAAGCCCCTCTTGTGGCTAAATCAGATGAAGGGTGAAAATCCCAAACTTCTTAGGTGGTCCATTTCCCTACAGGGGATGGACTTCACAGTGGAACATAGACCTGGGACTGACCATGACAATGCAGATGGACTCTCCAGATATTTCCACTTAGAACATGAAGACTCAACTGGTCAAGGTTAGTTTAATGTCCCTAAGTTTGGGGGGGGGGGGTTGTGTAGGAGAGTAGGGTCTGCTTTCTATGTTCACCCCCACTTTTTGCTTTTGCTTTACTGGTTTTCGACTTAGATGTGGCTGTGGGCCTGCTAATCAGACCCACAGCCCTGCTGTTCTCTCTCTAAATTAATACTATGTACTTTAGGTGCATAACCCATTTGGATAGGATCACCTTATTGGCCCCTGTACAGTGTACCCTAGGTACCCAGGGCATAGGTGTACCCTAGGCCTACCAGGGGCTGCAGCATGTATTATGCCACCCCTGGCCTGGCCTTCCATTCTGACACAACTGGCTGATCACTCAGCTGGGGCAAGGTCGTGTAATCACCCCTTGCTTAGGTGTAGTATTCCTATACCTAACTTACATATAGACACGTGTACCCATCAGTCACTCCTATGGCAGGCCTTAACAATCCTGGAGGCAGAGTGCTTGGTAACATGTGAGATGGTGCTCTAGCATGAGCTGAGCCTGTCTGCAGCTTTCGGAACCTTGTCCTTATAGCTGTTCTATGATATAGCCTACCATATACTCTTAAAGTGCCTTATAATCTTAGACGGTTATGGTAACTATGGTTTGGCTTTATCGAAACATGTCGTGTAAGGTGTCTAACACTGTGGAATAATACCCCCATGCCATTTCTGGACATGAGAATATTATTCCCCCCTTCTAGAGGGAAAGACATGTTAAAATCATACTTCAACTATTAGCCTCTGACCAAAGCCTCAGCATCACAAAATGGATGCTGCTGCCACGACACAAGTCTGACCTCCTGCAGCTGGGAGTGATCCCAGCCAGGGAGGCCTGGACAATAGGTTTCCTGCTTGGGGAGGTGCTAGCACCTCCCCAGACAGCCTTTAGTGTATTGGGGCATGAGACATGCCTGGGGCACACAAGGTGTTCCTTGCATAGTCCAGTTCAAACCTGCGCTGGGGCACTCCAGCCCCAGCTCTGGCGCGAAACTGGACAAAGGGAAGTGGGTGTAACCACCCCCTCCCAGGTCCCACCCATAAGGCGTGACCTAGCAGGTATCCCAGCCCCCCAGATTAGTATAAGAGTGGGAGTTGGGCCTCAAGACTTTAGATTATCCTGAACCTGCAAACTTGAACAGAAACTCTGGACCTTCGACATTCGACGAAAGAAGAAGACTGAAGAATCTCCCTTGTAGCCAAGGAGTGGCTACCCTGTGCAAACAGGCACCATCAAGAGACTACCCTTTGCTTTGCCCACGTTCTACGAGGAACCGACTGCAGAGCCCGACCAGAGCCTTGACTTCCAGACTTCTCCGACCCTGATCCACATCCACAGCAAAGCTGAGATCCGTGGAGGCGACGAGCGACGTGGGACCGGCTACCTGGGAAAAGTGGCTAGTAACTTAAAGCGCAGCTTCTGAGGCACCCTCGAAGTTGTGCACCGGGGATTGAGAAGCCCCAACCCCAAGCACCATCTGCACCGAAGATCAACCCCCCACACTCCACGAGTCCTGCGTGGGGCCCTTCTGCATTTTCCTGCTTGCCGCGTCTGTCTGGTTGCTTGCCCGCTGGCTAGTGGCCTTGGTGACGACGCACCCTGAAATCTCCTGCGCTGGTTTGGCTCCTCCAGACTGGCTCCCGCTTCTCTGCAAAGAAGAAGCACCCCAGACCTTCCTGGTCTGCACCAGAAGCAAGTCCTCCGTTCTTCGTGGGTTCCGCTTGCCAAGGCTTGGTGAGTCCTAGTCCAACTTCGACGCCGCCAACAGCAAGAGCCTTCGTGGGACAGCTCGCCTCCTGGTCCTGGTCGTCCTCGACGCTTCCTGGTCCTCCTGGCTGCAGCGACAAGCTTCACCTTCACCTGCAATCTTCACGACATCGCCTGGTTCCTTCCTGGTTCCACGTGGTCACTGGCTAGTGACCTTGACTCTGTCCCTTCTGCTTGCAGGTTTCCTCTCTTCTTGATCCCAGCCTTGGGATCCACCGGACACTCTTCACTGACTGCCTGTCAGCATCTTTCTTCAGGCATCCATAGGAGTCGACGACGAAAACCGACGCATCTTCACCCCTATGCACCCGCAGCCTGTGGGCTAGGTAACTTGGGTACTCCGGTGCTCATCAGGATAGTGACTATCCTAGTGTCTAGTTTTCAAGTCTCAACTTCCTAGCTACTCCGGAAGTGTCCTAAATCTACCGTTTTCTAAACTGTACTATTGCTATTGACTTTTACGCATTACGCGTGAGTGTTTCCACTCTGCACACGAATCCCGTGGGCCTCCCACTTCCTAACTAACGCTAGTGTAGTGTAGCCCCAGCGATTCCCTAGGCCTAGGCCTATTCTATTTCCGTGACAGTGGTCCTTATACCACTTGCTTAGTATATGGTTTGCGTGGCCCCTAGGGCCTAACTGTATTACTTACCTGTGTGACTTAATGTATGCTTAAATAAGACTGTGTTGTACTTACCTCTAATCTCATAAAGAGTGCTGAGGGTTTGACTAGAATAAATACACTTTATTTTATATATATATCTGTTGTGGTGTCCTTTCATTTGGTATTCAAGGGATTATATATGGTATCACAGCTGGCTTCACATGCCATTCAGAGTTTAGCCTAAGACTGCTCTTGTCCATGCTACCACTAGGATAGCTGGTCTAGAAGGTTGACTTTACAACCAATCACCATAAGGGTATTTGGACTGATATAAGGTGTACACTAGAACTAGTGACATCATACATCAGGCCAACTTCTCACAGTAAGTACCCAAGAACCCCACGGAGGCTGAGTGCAGAGTCGAAACTCAGCTGTGTTTCCAATAGAAGTCAATGGAGAAGTCTCAGTTGCAGTTTTGAAGAAGAAAAACCCTTCCCAGGGGACCCTGAAGCAACCCGTTGGTAGACAGAAGGGTGGAGAGCCACCCCACCCGTGAATGTCCAAGGAGCCAGGTTACCTACACTAGGGAAGCCAGGTGCATAAGGGTAAAGTGATGTTGAACCTGCTGTAGACAGCAATGGAAGACTTAGAAGAATATGCCTCTGGAGAAGATGTTGAAGGAGTCTGGTGGAATCCAAGGGTGGATTCTGGAAGTGAAGATTCTGCAAGGAGAGGGGACCAAGTATATGCCACTTGGAGGTGACACGGAGACATGGAAGCACAATGCCCACCGATGTTGAGAGGTTCTGTAGAGTCAACTGTGACCTTGTAGCTGTGAAGACCAGGTGATGCTGAGGAAGACCAGAAGCCGTACACTCGCTGTCCCACATCGGATGTCAGTGACTAGTTGGTCGGTGTCCAGCGGGAGCACCAACAAGCCTTGATAACCGAAACTGACGTGGAAGATGAAGAAGGAGCAATGTTGGGACCAGTAAGGTTCAAGCAACTCACCAACAGAAGGGGAGTCCGATCAGACCCCGAGCAGGCTGGGGAGCCCACTGAAGCAATAGAAGACCCTCAGGAGGACCCACAGGCCGAAGGCACAGGAGTCGCAAGAGGACCTCGAGCAGCTTACCAAAGATGAAGGTGCACGGTGCAGAGGATGCTGTGGGCATGCTGATCTTGGAGGGAAAAGATCGAGGCTGGAGCTTCTTGTAGCCCGAAGATCTTTGGAGTGCAGAGCCAACAAGCCTTGGCAATGGCAAGTTGACACATTGCACAGGGGTTTGGTCCCAGCAGTTCCGACGAGGGATACTGGCCTCAACATTGCAGAAAGGACAGGCCAGGCCTCGAGGGAGTTGCAGAACCACCACCTGTGCTGCTAAGCCTTGGGAAGTCCATAGGACGACAGGAGCAGCAGACATGTCAGCTTTGTTGCGGTGCCTACAGATGCAGGTGAGTTACTCACTCCAAGGGAGATTTCTTCGGATGCCCTTGATTCCCACAGGTCTGTTGAAGAAGTTGGATGAAGCACAGACGGCGAAGAAGACTTGAAGAACAGCCAGACCAGGAGCAGCAGGAGTCTGCTTGATGCAGTCTCGGTTCAATGAAAGTCTAACAAAGTCCAAGTGTCTAAACGGTTGAAGAGCGACATAGTTTCAGGCTTTTTTTTAAATAGAGTTTTATATAGCGCAAACTTGACCCGAATCGGGTATCAGAGCGCTTTACATGAGCACCAGTTGCGTTACAGACGGACACATTCATTGAGTCTTTTCTCACGACACACCCACAGGTAAGCCCTTAAGTCACCTAAGGAAAGGGTTGTCCCACCCAGAGGTGGGGTTGGACAGAGGGGAGGATACTCCCATGTCCTTTGTCCAGTTTCGCTCCAAAGCGGGAGCCATGGGCTCTCTGAACTGGTTCAAACTGGAGTATGAAAGGAGGGCACCAGACGTGCCCTTCGCTAACACCAGGCAAAAAGTGGGGGTAACCATGAAAGCAGATCCTACTTTCCTACAGCCAGGAAATAGAAAGCAAGCAGCAAACCACAAAGCCAATAGTAAGCAATGGGAAAAATGCATTCACATGGAAGCTTTCTGATACCTAATCACTCCTGAGGCGGAAGCCGGGAGAGCTTGTTCGCATTTTGTTTTAAAATTATCTGTGCATTGTACTGCTTTTAAATCCACTGAACACTCACCCTTGAGCACTTTCCCCCTGAAAGCTGCTGTAATCTCCTTCGCACAGCGGATCTTAGCGCTGTTGCGGGTAGGGAACAACATCGCCGCCATCGTGCCCCAAACCCCCGGGCCACGCCAACTTCCTGAGGCCACGCCTCCCACCTCCCTATGTCAATGTGCATTCCCTGGACGCGCATTGGGCGAGCGCAGCGGGCGCGCCGTCAGCGCGCCGAAGGCTCGCCAAAGGGAAACCAGTCTGCACCCGTCCGCGCCAGCCCGGGCCCAGGGCCCAAAACCCCTGGAGGCCACGCTCCAGTATCAAGGGTCTACACGCCTGAACTACTACTCTCCATGCGACTCCCCGTCAAGCAAAACTGTAAGATCCTACCAAATGACAGGCACTATTCCATCTCGTGTCCTTCCTGCAACTTCCAACTCTATGTCCCCCAGCTCTGTCGGCCCATTTCCTCAGGCCGTAAGCCGGTACACACGTGGCTTCTCAGAAGCCTGAACTGCAGATCCCTTGGCAAACACAAAAGAAACATATATGACCTTTTGTCCGACAACTCATTGGATGCCCTATTCCTCACAGAGACGTGGCTACACGCCAGCTCAGGCCCAGACATAGCTGAAGCCCTACTGTCTAACTATGCCATTGTCAGAAAAGACCGAATCACTGGAGTAGGGGGTGGCATAGCAGTCATCTTTAAAAAATCGTTGCAATGTACCTTGGAACCGGTTTCCCTAAACGCCTGTGAGATGGCCCTTTTTAAACTTCAACTTCACCCGAGCTTCACTTTCACGGGTCTCCTGATCTATCGACCACCCGGCCCTATTCAACCCTGGGCCACTCAACTTGTGGATTGGGTCGCCTCGGTCCGGGTAAACTACAGCAATTTGTCCATTATAGGAGACCTAAATATACACTTTGACGACCATCTGAATAAACCTGGCATAAACTTAATTCACGATCTTGCTGCCATGAATCTCACTTTGTGGAACTCAGGAGCTACACACAAAGGAGGTCACCTTTTGGACCCAATTTTTTCCAGCTTTCCCCTGTCACTCTGCCATCCAGCCTTGCCCCTACACTGGTCAGATCACTTCCTTATTAATTTCAGCGTGTCTGACCATATGACTTCTAGTCCCTCCGGCAGGACAGGACAGTCCGGTAAAAGGAATTGGAAGAAACTGGACATAAATCACTTCATGTCCGTCCTAGACTCTGCACCTCTGGATGAATTATTTGATACTGAGGACATAGAGATTGTAGCCACTAATATAAACAAATGGCTACTAGGAGCCTTAGACACCTGCCTTCCCTTGGCTCGCAAAAAATTTACAACCCACAACTCTCCTGCGTTATGGTACAATGAGGAACTGAAGGCAGCGAAATCCAAGTGTAAACGCCTGGAACGCCTTTGGGGGACAGACTACTCCCCGGTAGCCTGCCTGACCTACCGAAACGAACTCAAGCTTTACCATAAAGCCTGCTCTACGGCCAGAGCCAACTACGTGGCGAAATCTATCTCAGAAGCCTCTAACAAATCTAAAACTCTGTTCAATGTCGTAAAAGAGTTAGCGGGCTCAAACACATCAGCCAAACCCCTTCCATTGAATAATGTTCAATGTGAAGAATTGGCGCAGTTCTTCACAAAGAAGATTGAGACCATCTACCAGGACATTGTAAAACAGCACCAGACACAAACAGTGACAGATCTGGATCTCGATCCGAAGGTGGAGGCCATCTCCCCTGCGCCAAACCTGTCCTACGAGCCACTAACATCCTGGCCCGAGATAAATGTTCAGGGTCTTCGAGACATCTTAGGGAAAGTAAAATCTAGCTCTCCCATCGACCCCCTCCCAATCTCTGTACTCGGACTCCTGGACACCCCACAACTCTCCGTCATCTGCCAAACTTTGAATCTATCCCTCTCCACAGCAAAGGTCCCAGCCATGTGGAAACATGCCATGGTGTCCCCCCTACTTAAGAAACCATCGGCAGATCCGAAAATCCTGGCCAACTTCCGCCCAATATCCCTCCTACCCGCTTTCTCCAAAGTTCTGGAGAAACATGTCCATGGACACCTCGCCAGTTTCACGGAGGTAAACCACATACTTCACCCCTTCCAATCGGGTTTCCGCCCTGGCTTTTCGACTGAGACGACACTGCTTGGAGTGATGGAAAATCTTCGCCTCCTAGTCGACAGAGGTGACTCCGCTGCGCTGATTTTACTTGACCTCAGTGCAGCGTTCGACACCATCTCCCATAACATTCTGTTAAATTCGCTTTCCACCATGGGCATCAGGGGCAAAGCATTGGACTGGATATCATCTTTCCTGACTCTCAGGACGTTTCAAATCACCTCCAGTACCGCGGCCTCAAATGTCCATCTATCCCCCTATGGTGTCCCTCAGGGCTCGGTGCTGAGCCCCCTGCTTTTTAACCTATATGTAACCCCGCTCGCCCAGATCGCCGAAGTAGCAGGTCTAAACATGTTTACCTACGCCGACGATTCACAGATCGTATTTTCACTCTCCAATGGAGATCACGACGACTCCTCCCTCCTGCAGTCTGGCCTTAGGAACATCGCCACCTGGATGAATAAAAACATGCTCAAACTAAACGGTAGCAAAACGGAGGTTTTAATACTGGGCCCAAACCAAAATCTCTGGAACCCAAGACACTGGCCATCTGAAATGGGCTCCCTACCCATCCCGTCACAAAAAGTACGTAACTTAGGCATTATCATTGACAACGGCCTAACTATGGAGCCCCAAGTCACTAACCTGACATCCATCTGTTTCACCATCCTTAGATGGCTCAGGAAAATCATTTGGATGCTACCTGACGACACTCAAAAGTCTGTGGTCAACGCATTAATCACCTCCCGTTTGGACTACGAAAATGTCCTCTACCTAGGGTCTCCACAGGCAGTCATGCGTCGCCTTCAACTGGTGCAGAACGCCGCAGCAAGACTGCTCTGCAAGTGCCACAGAAGGGAACACATGTCCGGTCACCTTAAGGCACTCCACTGGCTACGAATTGAAAATAGGGTCAAATTCAAGACACTTAGCCTTATGCACAGAATCAAATGGGGCAATGCCCCCAGATACCTACAAGCCCTCGTGCGAACCTACACGCCGGCTCGCTGCCTTAGATCCTCATCTCAAGGCCTTTTCTGTGTATCCAAAGTACGCCTAGTGAGGATGGGGGGTAGATCTTTCTCCCTACTGGGCCCCAAGCTCTGGAACTCCCTCCCTCAGCACCTACGCCTGGAATCCCGCTATATCCACTTCCGCAAAGCCATTAAGACCTGGCTTTTTAACCAGTAACTCGCTCCCGCCTCTCCCCAGAGTCTTTCGTTCTGCTCATGTGGTTAAATATCTCTTAGCGCCGGGAAACCCTTTTTGGGTAGCTGTCGCGCTTTAAAAGCCCAATAAATAAATAAATAAATTAAAAAAAATTCTGAATGCCCACAAGAAGTCTTAAGCAAACCAGACAGCCGCACTGTCAGGCTTCGGCCTAAAAAGGTTTTGTAATTGTGGAATGCCTTTACGTAAATAATACATAATAGCTAGAGCTTTAATGGCCCTGGCACAAAGGTAATACTATTAGTAAGCTTTAAATATATTTTTGGAATCCAACCATTTTTCTCCAAACATCACATTATCAGTTCTGAAAAATATACATTTGCGTCTTGAATACGCAATTTTAAATTTTGGTTAACTTCTATTAGCCAAGCAAAAGCTTTTCATTTAGTAGGCTGAGTTGGACACAGGAGAGCTACTTACAGGTAGCTAGAAAGCCTGGAGTAGCTTGCGAGCTACTTGTTGGAAAAGTTTGTTCTACAGAGACATTGTTTCTCACGCACCTGAATGCCAGTAAAATAGAGCATGAGATCTACTAAACGTGTGAGTTTTCACAAATATGCTTTATGTCCTGCATGTTGCAAAGGTTTACGCCCATTTGCAACACAGAGGTGATAGAAATGTGAGTCTAGGAGTAGCTCACTGAGTCCATTCTATTATGAAAAGTCTATAGCATATCATTAGATGATGTCATCAACAATGTCATTAGAGATGTCCTCTGTGATGTCATTTAACATGTCATGAATTATGTATTATGTGAGGTCATTAGCAGTGCCGCTCAGGGATGCAAGTTATAGTTAGCTCATTGAATTTTAAGTGTTGACTTCATTTTGTTTGTTTAAACATTTGTTTTTAAGTCATTTCAGCACCTAAACTATAACATTACTTTAATCTTTTGCTTTCTCAGAGAATTTGCAATGTCAATTTTCTAGCTCGGCATGGATGACATGGTGTCAATCTTATGCTTTAAAAAACTGCTAGAAAAACAGACATTTGAGGTCAGCAGTTTTAGAGTGTCTGCAGTTGTATTGAGTGCTCCTTAGGAAGCAAGCTACTCTCCACCTAAAACGTGGGAACTACCGAGGGTTTCCTGCTTACTTTTTTGCATAATTTATGCAGCACTCTAAACCTGAAAGGGTATTGCTTTGACTTACACTCTGTGCTTCCTTGTGTCTCGACAAAACTATTCCTCTCTGACGGAGAGGAACTAATTGTGTCAGGGGTTGCTTTTATTCATTCCAGGTTGGCTTGGATGTAATTTTACCAATCCAAAGCTGTAATACTGTGCCTGGAATTGTAAAAGGCTTCTGTCGTTTCTCGGCTTGGCATAGATGACACTTGCTAATGGTATGCTAAAAGACTGCACTAAAAATGGTGAAAGGATTTGTCACTTTCTTGCTCTTTTTGGATGGCACTGCGCTAATCACATGCTTGAAACTCTGCTAGAAAAACAGACACTTGAGATGAGAAGTTTTAGAATGTAAATGGTGTTGTAGAGTGCTCCATGTGAAGTAGCCACTCTCCGCCTAAAACTTGGGAACTACCCTGGGGGTATGGGGGTGTACTCATATATCTATTAAAGGAAATATGTGCAAGAGTTCTTCACAGCCTTATTCTAACAAAGCCTAAAGAAGTGATAATTAGACTGGTAAAACATAGCTTTCATAATAAATTAAGTAATCAATTTGTTATCTTTGCATGATTGATATTTATTTATTAGATTCAGTGCTACTGTTCCACAAACTTGCTGTACTTTAGATACTTATTTTACTGTTTTTCATTAATTTTCCAATCTTGACTGAATAAATGAAAACCTAACAAATTCACAATGTGCACATTCAAAGGTAATGGAGAGTGAGCAGTTTGGACACAGGAGCTTGCCCTTCCCCAGAGCCTGCTGTGCCTGGCCAAAATCTGTGTGCAGCGGGTTTAGGAGTGAGGGCAAGCCCCAACACAGGCCCAGGGCCGGTTCAATCCAGGCCCAGGGCCTGTCCAATCCAGGCCCAGGGCCTGTCCAATCCAGGCCTAGAGCCTATCCCCCACTGCGACCCATTGTATCGTCCATCAATTCGCATACAGAGCCACTTTCCAAATATGTGGATGCTTTTCTGTGCTCACTTACTACACAGTATGCATCTTACAGTAGAGATACTGGCACATGATATCCAAAATAGAACACATGCCATTTAACAAAGGACTGCAGTTTCCGGTCACCCTAGATATAGAGGCATTATATACTAATATCCCCCAGGATCTAGCCATAGAGACTGTGGCATCTCTTTTGGCTAGATTTCCTAGGGAGAGATCAGATAGTTTTATCTTGGAATGCCTTGACATGGTCCTACACAACAACTTCTTTGAATTTCAGGATACATCGTACCAACAGGTCAAGGGGACCAGAATGGGGGCTTCTTGTGCCCCGAGTGTAGCTAACATCTTCATGGAAGAATACAAATATAAGCACATCTTCAACGAAGTGGCACCATTCTATGAAAATATAGAATGTTGGCAGAGGTTTATAGACTATATTTGTTTTGTCTGGACAGGCGAGGAGATAGATCTTCTAAACTTTATCTCATCGTTAAACCCTAGTGATGAGAATCTTAGATTCACGGCCAAACACTCCAAGAAGAAAGACGAATTTCTCGATATATGGGTCTTCGGTGAAGGGGGTCTGTATAGAAAACCCACGGCAAAGAACGCCATCTTGAAACTCAGTAGTTTCCATCCACCCTGCCCAAAAGACTCCATTCCATTTGGAGAGTTCCTAAGGATAATTGCACCACTATTAAGCAATATGTGGAACAACTACAAAAACGACTATTATTCAGAGGCTACCCCAGACATCTAGTAAGACAATCATTCAAGCGAGCAAAATACTATAACAGGGATGCTCTTCTCTCTTGACAAACTAAACAACATCAAGAAAAACTAGTCTGTGTAGTAAATCACTCTAATATCCACTACAAAATGAAACAAATCCTTGCCAAAAAATGGAATATCCTTAATATTAATACAGAAGAGGGACAATTACAGAAACCCACTGTGACCTTAAGGAGGAATTCCAATCTTAAAGACAAACTAGTGCACAGCAGATTCCAACTTATGGGAGGCAACAGACAAACAGCGATTGATGGACTTCTGTCCTGTCAAAGGGAATCACAGGTGTGGCAGTTGTCATGCCTGTGACTCTGGCATTACCACACAACAATGGAATTTTGAGGAAAGTCAGGACAGTTGAAAGACCTGACCAACTGCCGAAGTTCCAATATTGTCTACCTCCTCCTCTGTCCTTGTGGCTTAGGATACATCAGAGAGACAGGGAGAGAGTTCCGTATTCGTTTCATGGAACACAAGTCATCAATCAGGACACATAAACTACAGGCACCACTGGTTAGACATTGCCTTGACCTCAAACATATGGAAGATGAGTTGAAGTGGCTTATCTTGGAACGAGTCAAACACAAAGCAGGAAATAACACCAAGAAAACTCTGAGAGAAAGGGAGACCTTCTGGATTTCTACCTTAGACACAGTACGTAAAGGTTTAAATGAAGAAATACTAAGGATAGTGACATGAGGGGGTCCCTTCATGTCTTTCCTTCTCATCGGACTGAGCCAAATTTATCCCTTTATTAGCAATACCACAAACATGCAGTGTTCCTATATTAGATTTCCCTTAATGGATCCGCTATCTTGTACCATACTCACAGATGGCGTCGCTAGGAAACATGCCTGTGGGGTCATTACTTACATATAAGATCATCTTTTGAATACAATACATATGGATCCTTAAGGATTAGAAAGCATGTGTTGCTTTTTTTCTTGCTTGCCCTATTCTATGCTGGAAAATATGATATCCCCCTACCTATGTCTAATATGGCGGACTTTACATCTGTTGGACTTGGCCCTTTTTGCAGGGTCATCGCTAAACTTTTTGCCTTCCTCCTGTATTTTTTCTGACCTGTTGTTGGCTGATTTTTTACTCTGGGCACCTTACCACTGCTGATCAGCGCTAAGGTACATATGCTCTCCCTATGGTAAAATGTATACATTGATTGGTGTCCATGATTGGCTTATTTGGTTTACTATCAGCCCCTAGTAAAGTGCACCAGGAGTGCCAGGGCTTGTAAATACAAATGCTGCTGGTGGGCTTGCAGCACTGGTTGTGCCACCCACAGAAGCGGCCTAGTAAAATGTGTCTAGGATCTGCCACTGCAGAACCTGCGCGCAGTCTGGTACTGTCGCGCTGACTGCACAAGTGCACCCACTTGTCAGTCCCTAAACCTTCCCTTAACTACATATTAGTCACCCCTCTGGTAGGCCCAAGGGCAGGGTGCATTGTAGGCATAAGGTAGGACATGCCCTGATGTGTGTGGCATGTCTTAATAGTGAATTACAGCCATTTTCGTTTTTCACTATTGAAGGCTACCTGCTCTCCATAGGCCAGAATGGGCTGCTGGAATTACTACACCCTGTAATCCCAGTGGACTCATAGAGCATGGTAGAAAGTCATGTTTAGTATGCCTGAACTCAGAATAATAAAATACTTCTTTTAGTAAAGTTTATTTTAATATCCTGGGTTTGTAAATACTACTTTTAGAAAGATAGTATTTACTGATCTGGCCATTCAGTCCGCCTCTGCGCTGTGTGTGTGTGTTCTGCCTAGTAAGAGGGAAGGAGCAGGGCTGGGGAATTCCAGGAGACAGGCTGGCTGCCAGGTGGTGGGTAGAGAGATTACACCAGGATGGGTGGGAGGAGTACACCTTGACTCTTGAATAGACCTGTGCTCTGCCACCACAAAGCCGGCGCCGCCCCCTGTGGAGCGGCTGATGTCTCTGCCCTGCTGCTGAAAGGAAAGAGCAGAGTCACCCCCAACAAAGTGCTCCAGAACTGGACTGAGCCAGGCCCAGGCCCCCTGGCGCTAAAGAACAAAAGAATTGTGCTATAAAAGTAGGAGCCTGGCTCCTAAGAAATCAGATCCTGTTTATGCAACGACGAACCTCTGCCTGAAGGAGAAGGACCTGGAGAAGCTGAAGGAGGAGTACTGTCTCTCTGCCTGAGAGACTGGCCTGCAGTGGGTGCCTGTCTGCTGGAAGGAGAGGAAAAGACTTAAAGAAAGAACTTTGCTTCAACTTGTGCTGAACTATCTCCAAGGGCTTGCTAGAGAACTTGCCTCCTGAACTGCGCCCCAGGAACATTGGGCGCTACCCCCCCCAGGAACAGTGGGCGCTACCCCCCCTGGAAGAAGAAGCTGCCGTGGGTGATTCCGCAAGCTGACCCCTGGGAACCTGTGCATCCCCTGATCTCACTGAGCAACGCGACTTCTGCTGCTGGCGTGGCTGTGAACAACGTAAAGGCCTGACAGCCCGAGCAACGTGAACATTTGCCCCCTCGAGCCGTAGCTCGCAAAGTAAGGAGGAGATTCCTGCGTCTGAGCGCCAAGCCCCTGTGACCCCCGCCGGGTTGTGGAGGCTCTTGCAAGGACCTTAACGTGCCCTGGTTCGCCGTACCGGGACGAAGCTGACAGCGAGCTGCGCTGGGACCTCACCCCGAGGCTGCCCTCCTACTTCTGCCCCCTTTGTGGTGACCTGTGACCTGACCGAGCGCCCCACGAAGCTTCGCCGTCCCCTGGACACTGGGGACCCCAGCGCGACGTGAGACGCCTTGTGACCGGATTGCGTGGCCGCCACGAACTTGCCCCGTAAAGTCTGCAAGGTATTGTGCCAAGCGTGTTGAAAGTACGGCCCGTACTTGCCTTCGTACGGACCGTACATATCTGTGAAGCCTTGAAGTCTGGGCCGTTGGTTTGAGCCGTACTTGCCTGCCAGGTACGAGGTTTGAACCGTACTGGCCTCTGGTGGACTTGGTTTGCACCGTACCCGCCTTGTGATGCTTATGTATGGACCGTGGTTCACTCCGTACTGATCGTACCAGCTGTTTGAAGCGAACTGCCTTGAAATCTATTGCCGGTGCTCACGCGGGAAGCGTGAGACTCGGCAAGCGAAGCCTGAATCCAGTTCGACGCGTACCTACGTAGGTACGGTCCGTCTGGTTCGCTGCCAGCATACGCGTGCTCACGCGAGAAGCGTGAGGAACAGCACGACGTCCCCAAACAGCGGTACAGAGCGTACTTGAGGCGCTACGAAGCGCACAATACCCCTAAACAGCCTATTTTAACCAGAACTACGCCATTTTAACATCTGTGGACTGCCTTTTAAGTTAGAGTAACTGGATCAGCATTTTAACAAGAGAACTGTATTTTATCATCCTGCCTAAGTGAAACCTTTTATATAAAGGGCTTTTATTTTACTATAAATACAGCCTTGTGTCTTTGTGTGGTGGGGAGGTGATTATAGTGTGGGACAACTTGAACGCTTAACCTACATGCCCTCTGGAAATTTAGCCTGACTGCTCGCGCCTCGTTACCTAGAGGGTGAGCAGGGGTTATTTTTAAAGAGGTGATCCTTTGCCCTGACTTGGAGGAAAGGGTCCCAGCTTGTCGCAAGTGCATACCTGCGCCAACCAGAGACCCCGGATTCTAACAACATCTGTCTAGAAGCCTCACCCAAATATTATCATCGTAGAGAGGGATGTCTATACCTGCTCATTATGTTTACGATTTTCGAATTCTGAAGGTTAACCTACCATATCATTAACCTATATAGATTTGAATGTGACATACCTTTGGCACATTCTATGTCCTTTCATCTCTGGATTCATTACTTAGCCCCTTCCAACTTGGGGATTGCTCTGTAACATCCACATATAAATAGTATAGTGGAAGCTCCATTACATTGTCTACGGATGTGACATCTACCTCGATCTTATCACTCAGCCATTTCCAACATGGCACTCACTTACGAGACACATAGGGTGAATACTAGAATTACCTTAGTCTCGACTCAACATCACTATGTATTACTGTTGCAAAGTCATCCTGTGCCCTTTGCACCCCCCAACGTTTTGCTGAATGGTACTGGTGGTAACTGACTGACCCTGGGCTCTGCCTAACCAGGCCCAGGGCCAGTACAATGCTGGAAGAGAAACATTTAGAATATAGTGAAAACACCTACATACACTAGGGTACAATGGTATGGGGTACCCCTGTGATTAGCATGACCTACCCCCTAGGGCCCTAGTGCATATTAGGGTGGGGGATTGCAACTATCTAGCAGTCCCTAGTATAAATAGGGCATGGCAGTTTGGAGGCCAGCAGCTTTTCTGCACTTGTATGTGTACACTGCTGAAGCCTGTGGTCAGTTTAAAAGCAGCCCTGGGTGGCACGGCTGCTTTTAAATTGTGATCAAACTCGACTTTGGGGCACTTATAAATGGATAACCTACAATGTTTTGGCATATTAGGAACTCCCAGGGTCTCCCCTAGGTGACCCAGCGATGGAGGGTAAGGTATTTAGAAGGTAGGCCCTTATAAAATGAGTTTTATATGCCCTGGGTTAAGTGAAATTTCACATTTCACTCCCCACATTGTGATAAAGTGCTGCCCAAATTCGACTTTGATGCTAGGAGCCCTGTGGAGGGGGGATGTGCAATATTTCTACAGATTCAGAACCCCTAAAGTCTCCCTAGTTGTCCCAGAAGGTGGGGGTCCTGTAGATATAAGAAAAGTACTTATAAATTATTTTTGGGAAGTCCTGGTGCTGGAAAAATGGCCCAAGTCATTTTTCCCCTTGCAAATTCCCTGCCACATAGGTTAACATAGCAGGAAGTTATTAACTAATAAATCTTGATAGGAGAGGGCTAGAAGTACCATTCAAAGACTTCCCCGAATGGTATTAATAAACTCAAGAATATGATATAATTGAATTTCCCCTAAAGTGTACATACAAGAAAGTATAAGACTTTCTTGTTTGTAAGTCCAGATTCAGCCTTCCAGTGGCCTGTCCTGATTGGTCAGAGTTAAGTGGATTAGCCAGGCTGCCTTGAAGATGTGATAAAGAGCCCCTGGGGTTAACCAGCTCTGCTGGGAGGGCAGTGTGCTTCTACACAGGAATGCCAGAGCAGGGGGAGGAGTCGTAATCCATGGTCTTCAAAGAGAAGAGGAGGTCTTAGTGTCATTTACAACTCTAAACTTTTCGCCAGAGCTAGGCTTATGGAAGGAATGCACAGATGCAAGGGGGAGAGTTTGTGGAAAGTAAGCCATCCTAGGGATGTGTTTAGCCAGCTCTTACTTCCCTGTTGGAAAATCAGCTATTATGAATTTGGAGGATTTGGTGCACTCTGGGACAAAATAATGCCATACTCTACAGGATGTGTTCATATTCTTGGGGAGTTGCCCTGCTCCGATTGGTCAGCAGTGACCTCCTGCTTGACCCAGAGAACTTGGAATAAGTATCTGAGAGGGGCATAGTCTCTCAGATCTGCTGCTTGAAGAAAGCAAGACGTTGCCATTCTGAGAAGTTGGGGTGCAAAATTCTAAGGCCTGTCCTCTTAAAACTGCACCAGCTGAAACTACAGCCCTGTGGATTTTCTTGCTGCAAAAGATTTAAAGAGTGGACTCCCTGCAAGCTACAGGTTAACAGAGCTCACCTGGACTATCACCACCAAGGATCCTCAACCTTAAGAACACCAGTGGATTTGTAAGGGTTTTGTCCAAGTGGATTGTGGGAACTGAAGTCCTCAACTTTCAAGGACCATCTTGGAGCTTCCAGACCCTTGGAGTGAGTTTGAGACACTTTGGGACCCCTTGAGGAACTTCAGGAAGAAGTTCCAGACGTTTGGAGAACTTTGGAGCAACTTTGAAAAAAAGCTCCAAAGAGAGACCGACTCAACCTGGCCAGCCAAGCCGCCAGCCTTCAACCGCGAGCCGGCCAAGCCATCCAGGTTCGTCCCGCTAAAAGCTCCGTAGGTCCAACTTCCAGAGTTTGACCAGGAGTAAAAGAAATCCGAGGCCGGCGACCCCTCACCGAATCCGGCCTGGTGAAGAGCATCGAGGGACCCCGCGAGAAAAAGGTCCGTAAAAGTTTCTACGTCCGAACAAAGAAAAGGTGACCGGGAGCAGCCGCGAAAGCCAAGCCGCCTGCTTTCAAACGCGTGTCGGCCTGGATCCTGGGTTTGCCCTGCTGGAAAGCTTCCATACGTTTGACTGGGAGCTCATCTCAAGGCAATCCGGCCAACCCTCACCGAATCCGGACTGGCTGAGAGGTTCGAGGGACCCTGGGAAGAGAAGCTCCAGAAAAGTTTTTAAGTCCGTAGGTAAAAACTGTGACCGGGACCTACCGCGAGTGGTAGCCGCTCAGGGCTCCATCACGGTCGGCCTGAAACTTTGACTTTGAGCCGGTCTATCGCGACCAGATATCCCAATAAGGCGCTATATGTTTCTAAGTGCTATTTAATGCGCATTTTTTAAAATTCATATCTCCGGTTCCCTACATTGGATTTTTGTCGTTTTGGTGTCATTTTAAAGATAAAAATATTTCCTATTGTTATAAATTGGTGTTGGATTTTTATTATGTGTTGTGTCTTAATTATTTACTGAATTGGTGTTTTTAAATGCTTTACATACCTGTCTTTGAAGTTAAGCCTGTCTTCTCGCAGCAACATTACCAAGGGTTGAGCATGGGAATAAGTTTCTAAGACCTTTGCTGAGTCCTATCATGTGTTAGTGGCCTTATTGCCACTGGCAGACCTACATTTGCCCCTACCAGTAATCCACTTTCCAACAACAACAATTACCTTTTCCTTCTGTAAAAAACAGTACGACTTTGGTCTTACTTTAAGTAGGACTGACAATCACTGTCACAATCTATTTTAATTTTGCCCTCACATCTTGACCTGTATATTTTGGCCATTCCAACATGGCGCCTCTTTTGCGAGACGCTGTAGGCGTCATCACGCTACATAGTGTAGACGCATACCACGTGAAGCAAATTTGTAATTGAGCTAACACCCACCCTTTAGTTGGTCTCCACCTTCCAACCTGTGCGTGTTGTAACATGTAGGTTTGAGGCTTTTCTTTTTCTGCCCATGGGTCTTTCCCGTAATCAGATTTTGAACACTTGGTAGCACTGTTTCCCTCGGAGTTTCGTGTGTGTGTGTGTGTGGTCCGTGTGAGTGTGGTCCGTGTGTGTGTTTGTGGTCCGTGTGTGTTTGTGGTCCGTGTGTGTGTGTGTGGTCCGTGTGTGTGTGTGTGGTCTGTGTGTGTGTGTGGTCTGTGTGTGAGTGTGGTCCGTGTGTGTGTGAGTGTGGTCCGTGTGTGTGTGAGTGTGGTCCGTGTGTGTGTGAGTGTGGTCCGTGTGTGTGTGAGTGTGGTCCGTGTGTGTGTGTGTGAGTGTGGTCCGTGTGTGTGTGTGAGAGAGTGTGGTCCGTGTGGTCCATGTGTGTATGTGTGTGTGTGTGTGTGAGTGTGGTCCGTGTGTGAGTGTGGTCCGTTCGTGGGTGTGTGTGGTCCGTGTGTGTGTGTGTGTGTGTGTGTGTGTGTGACAATGTTCTGATTGGTGACCGTGACTGCTGGATGGTTGTCTGGGGGTTACAGTCACTTCTTATGATGCTGTTTATTGAATCCTGCAGGTTACTTTGCTTTTCTCTTTAGGAAAAACCTTCACGCAGAAAATGTTTGTTCCTCTTGTGAAATATTAATGTTATTTACCGTTTCGTATAAAAATATGTGAATCGAATGTACAATCCTGTTCACATTTAATCGGTATGAACAAAATACAAAAAAAGTTATATAAAAAATATTGTTTTTGCGGCGGAGATGGATTACAGCAGAGAGGGCCAAGGGGAGTAGGGGGGAATTAGGGGAGAGGGGTAGGAATGCAAGCCAGGAGTTCGGAAGCATATGAAATCCCAGCATATAAACAAAGTCTCTGTAAAAATAAAGACCCCATAACCATGATTATAAAATGTCTTCTCACTTAGTCGCACTCGCCAACAATATGCCCGGACTAGAGTTAAAATATTAATATAACGTGGTATTGTAAATAAATATTAATATAAATTATAAATAATATAACGGGTTGTAGTGGAACCAATGAGGGAGGCGAAACAGGATTCTGTGCTTCAGAACTTTTATTATGATATATCTGCAAAGTTACGGCCCACGAGGAGCAGCGGGAGAGAAAACCGCCGGCTCGCGTCCTCGCGCTCTTCTGCCCTGTCTCCCCGCCCCCCGACGTCACAGCCATCCTCGACACCGGATTGGCCAGTGACGTCAGGCGGCGTGCGAGCAGAAACAGGACTACGGGTTAGCCCGCCGACTGGTACGTTACATCACGTACAACATCTCCCTTTCTTAACAAAATAGAGAACTATACATAACAATCATCTCATAACAAAATCTTCGAACCTTTTTGGTGCCCTGATATGCCTTGTAGGTCTGCGGGGAGTGATTTGCATATTGGCCCCCGCGCTGCGGTTGCCCGTACCACCCTGGCTTGCACTCATCACATTGCGACTGTCACTCCTCACTGACATGGGACTGCTGTCGCTATGGCTTTCAGCATCCGCTAGGCCATGGCACGCACTCGTACCATCCTCAGTGGTCCCATCAATGTCTTCTTGCATCTGCCACTCGTACATACTATCATCGACCTCATTCTCATGCCCCTGGCTGCCTCTCATGATAATCTCCTCTTGACCTGCCTTGAGCCTGACAATGTCGTCCTTGCTCCGCCATCCCCCGCCTTCCAAACAGACAGCTCCCTTAGTCACTCCTTGCACTCATGCAGGGGTCTGGAAAACAGACTCTCCCTTCAACACTTTGGTTGGTTTCTTTACCAACACCCAATCCCCCTGCGCTACCTCTTTGACTTTGGCTCTATTCACCACATCAGCGTACCGCTTGTTGCTTTCCTGTTTGGCCACAATCCTTTCTTTGACCCTCAGCCTCTCATCGGATACATCTTCAGATTCCTCCCTCACGTCATACCACCTATCAAGTTTGGGAGTAAGCTCGCTCATACACCTTCTCCCTCTCATCAGGTAGAACGGAGTGTGCCCGGTGACAGCATTGGGTGTGTTGTGAAATGTGTGTACCTTGTCCGCCAGAAATGCCTTTACATCCAAATTGGAGGCTATTGCCTGCTGCACACCCTCCTTCAGGAACCTATTCATGCGCTCGACCTGCCCATTGCTCTTAGGGCTGTAGAGCGGGGTTTTCTCCTGCTTGATCCCCAATCTGGACAGGAAGTCTTTCATCTGCCTGGAGACCAGCTGTGTGCCGTTGTCGGACATCAAAATCTTCGGCTGTCCTTCACTAGCGAAGACCCTCTTCAGCTCCCTGATCACTCGTTCAGTGGTAACCTCCCTGACGAACTTGTAGTGGATCCATTTGGAAAAGTAATCCGTAAGGACAATGAGATGTCTGCAATCGTCAGGCAGCAGGGTAAACGGGCCCGCGAAATCAATGGCGACTTTGATCCATGGACCAGCAGGAATGTCCACCAGCTGCAGCGCACTTTTCGCCGTCTTCCAGTGCTTGTCGGCCCTCAAGCATGGTCCGCATCGGTCGATAAAACTGCTGACATCGCCGCACATCCCTGGCCACCAGTAGTATTGTTTGAGTAGGTTCCTTGTGGCGGTAGCGCCCGGGTGACCTTTGTGAGCTAACCGAATTAGTTTATCTCTCAACCCTTCCGGCGGCACAAACAGCTCATGTCTTTTCACGAAGCCGCCCTCGATGGAGAGTTCGGGGCTAACCTGTTGGAAACTTCTGAGCGCACCGTTCAAGTTCCGGATCGGGGGCCAGCGAGCTATTATGTGATCCATCACCCTACGCATAGTCGTGTCTTTCTCTTGGGCCGCCATCCATTCCTTCTCCGAAATGGATCCTTCGCAGATGGCCGTAGCGTCCACCAGCGCCACTACGCACTCCGTGTCATCCATGGATCCGTCCCCCTCGCCGCTGACCGGCAAGCGCGACAGGCAATCCGCCCTGCAATTGAGGCCGCCCTTGATGTGTCTAATGGTGAAATGATACTCCTGCAGCCTGGACATCAGCCGCAAAAGCCTTGAGCTGGCCTTCCCGTTGCCGCGCCCTTCGCCGTCCATCATGTAGATTAAAGGCTTGTGGTCCGTGACCAGTTCGAACTCCATGCCCCACAAATAGTTCCTCAGTTTCTCCACGGCCCATACGCACGCAAGCGTCTCCCTCTCAATGGTGCTGTAATGCTTCTCCGCGTCACTCAGTGACCGGGAAATGAAAGCGACCGTGTTCTCCGTCTTCCCATGGAACTGGCAAAACACCGCACCGATACCCTTGGCGCTTGCGTCGACTGTGATCACATTCTGGAATGCCCTGTTGTATGGCTGTAGCACGGGGGCAGCCACGATGGCCTGCTTGACGGCTTCAAAAGCAGCTTGTTGGGCATGCGCCCACGTGAACTTTTCGTTCTTCCGCAGTAGCTTCCTTAGGGGCTCCACGATGGTCGCATATCCCTGCATGAATTTGGAGTAGTATTCGCTGAGCCCCAGGAACGATCGTAGGGCGTCTTTGTCTCCGGGACACGGGGCATCACGTATGGCCCTCACCAAATCATCTTTAGGCGCAATGCCCTCCGCGGTCAGCACGTGCCCCAAGTAGTCGATCCTGCCCTCCATGAACTTGCACTTGTCCTTGGAGACTGTCATCCCTTTGTCGCGCAGAACCGCCAGCACTTCTCCCAGCAGCTCCAGGTGCTCCTCTTCACCCGCCGTGTGGACTAGAATGTCGTCCTGGAAGGCTTCAACCCCCTTCATGTCGCCGAAGAGCAAATCCATCAACCTTTGGAAGACACCGGAAGCTGAGGCGAGGCCGAACGGAAGGCGGACGTACCTGTAGGCTCCGAACGGGGTAACAAAGGTGGTAAGTGCCTTGGACTCCTCCGTGAGGCACACCTGGTGGTATGCAGACTTCAGATCTATCAAGGTGAAAAATCGCGACCCAGATGTAGAAGACAGGATCTCTTGGATGTTGGGTAGAGGGTGGCAGTTCACCAGAATGTTTCTGTTCAAAGATCGCAGGTCCACACATAGCCGAATGTCCCCAGTCCTCTTCTTTTTGGACACCACGATTGCGGACACCCACTCTGATGCGCCTGCTTCCTCTATCACTCCCTCCGACTTCAACCTATCTAGAACAGCCTTTAGCTCCCCCCTGACAGAGAGGGGAACAGATCTGACCTTGTGTTTTATCGGCACGGCATCCTCCTTCAATCGTATAGCGTGCACGAATCCCCTCACACGCCCTACTTTGTTTTCAAACACAGACTCAAATTTGCCGATGACCTCAGCTAAGCCCTCATGTAAATCATCCGGCTGCACGTAGCCGACCCAATCATCTCTCAGGACTATGGGATCATCCGCCCCCGGGACTAGCATCACCCCCAGCTTGGCCAGATCCTTCCACCCCACTAGGCTCCTCCCTTTCTCAGCCACATAGATCTTCGTTCTCACTGTTCGCCCCCTGAAGGTGAGGAAGTCCCAGAAGTACCCCATCATCTCTATGTCTTTCTCCCCAAAAGCCTTCGGGTTCACATCCGTCTCATGCAATTTCACACCTTGCCACTTCAACTCATACGTGGTGTCAGAAATCAGGGTAATGGGGGAACCAGAATCGGCCGTAAATGGCAGCTCAACTGCACCAATCAGAACGGAGCCAATAGGCCCCTTCACTCTCCCATCTTCAGCATCAATGGACAATACAATGTCCGCATCAGTATCATCATCGCAGTCGCTCACCGAGCTCACTTTCATGCTCCCACCAGGTCTCCTGGCTTTGCATACTGCCGCGAAGTGGCCCACTTTCCTGCACTTTGAACAACTTTTGGACAGCGCTGGGCATGTCCTGCTATCCGCCAGGTGATCCCTTGACCCACACCTAAAACAAGCGAGCGGCTTCCTGCCCCCCCCTTTCTCGCTCGCCACCCTGTCTGGGGTTCTGGATGCACCTCTATGTTTGTCCTGCACCAAGAACACATTAGAAGCTTGGCTCGTGCTCGCAAGTTCTTTCGTGGACACCATGGAACGTTCAACGGCCTTCGCAATGGCCACCACATCCTTCAGCGACGGATTCCTGCAAGAAAGCAACCGTTCCTGCACCTTTTTGGAATGGCAGTAGAACACCACCTGGTCCCTGAGGTAAGTATCAGTCATCTCCCCGAATTCACAGTCTTGTGCCAACACACGTAGACAGGCAATATACTCCTCGATAGTCTCGCCTTCCTCCTGCCTCCGCAAAGCGAACTGATGGCGCCCCACCATGATATTACCCTCCTCAGAGTATTGCAGTTCGAGCCGCTTAACCGCCTCCTGGTACACGTCTAGAGGGACAAGGGCCCCCGGAGGGTCCGCATAGACGGGCAAGCTGTCAAAAACCTCCTGGCCTGCTTTCCCCAACAGTCCGAACAGAAGCGACTTCTTGCGTGCAGCGCTATACCCCTCGCCGTCAATAGAGACGATGTAATTCTCAAATGCGCGCAGCCACCCCTTCCACTTCATACATGGCTTACCAGGTGAGTCCAGAAAGAGGGGCGGCACACATATGTTGATGGGTTGCGCCATGGCAGGAGAGCGGGTGCACGTGGGACAGCGGCGCAGGTCCTGGACAATCCCCACCAAGCTCGGGAGGACACCCCGATCGCAGGGAGGCAGAGGTCAGGCGCCGCAGCAATCAACGCAGCCTCAGGAGTTGGAAGCAACTATATCAGCAGAGAAGACGCTCCCTCCACAGCAGCTCACCAGCGCAGCACACGGAGTCGTCGGGGCGAGACAGCACCACAGGACAGCAGGCAGCACTCAGCAGCACACCAGCAGGGCCTCGAGGCAGGAGGCAAAGGCAGGCAGCAGAAACCAGCAGGAAGCAATCTTGAGCACTTGAATCAGCGAGGCGAGACCAGCGTGTGGAATCAGCACTTGGGAACATCAGGCAGCAATTAAATCATTCGCGGGCCGTAACGTTATGTTTAACCCTCGTCGCCATTTGTAGTGGAACCAATGAGGGAGGCGAAACAGGATTCTGTGCTTCAGAACTTTTATTATGATATATCTGCAAAGTTACGGCCCACGAGGAGCAGCGGGAGAGAAAACCGCCGGCTTGCGTCCTCGCGCTCTTCTGCCCTGTCTCCCCGCCCCCCGACGTCACAGCCATCCTCGACACCGGATTGGCCAGTGACGTCAGGCGGCGTGCGAGCAGAAACAGGACTACGGGGTTAGCCCGCCGACTGGTACGTTACATCACGTACAACACGGGTTCAGTAAATTATTTTAGCTCGATTAATTAAATAAATTCAGGTCACCATTTTTGTAGGGAGCCTTTGGTAGCTGAGTCTGTTTTCGCGCTCCTCTCACATGGAACAAGGATGTCTCGATAGAGATGCCCCCGGAGCAGTGGCGATTACTGCAGATGGAGAGATAGATTCTGGCTTGAGGAGAGCAAGGTAGGAAAGAGAGAGCGGGTCAGCGCCTCATTAGTAAAAGAAATACATATGTGCTAGTACCCTTGTTAGGAGGCCATCATCGCTTGTAACAGCCATTGCCCCGCCACCGCTGCCAGTGACAGTACAACTCAACGAACAACCATCACGCTCTTACAAGTGGGACAATTCGGACTATTGCAGGCCCACAAAGCTATAAGAATGGCTTGGGTGGCAGGTAGCAGTGATTTTTAATGTGTTTTGAATTAATAAACAACTCTTGTGGTGCTCATCTCAAATTTAGACAGTCTATGTATATATATGTATATAAAATATATATGTATATATATGTTTGTGCGTGTGTATTCACTTAAAAAATAAAGTTTACAGGAACGTTCTAGTTGGGCTCAGATTTTACACACATTAAACAATAGAAATTCAGCAGCTATAGTTAGTTATCATAGGAAACTATAACTTGTTGCCCTAAGGTAACTATTACTGGCGCCCCCGCCATGCACAGCTTTCTCATCAGTAACTTTACAGCAAATGTTGCAGTGATAGTAGGAATAATGTCATAGTGATGTAACATGTAGGGTAATTAGCACGGCATGGCAAGGGCGCAAGTTGTAGTTACCTTAGGGCACGAGTTATATATATATTTTTTTTCACTTTTTGAGCACCTAATTGTTGAGCTTTTACTGTGGGGGAGACTCATAAATTGGGACTCACCCACAGTGAACTCAGGATGTAAGAGACTGCGTGGGGATTTTACTGGTGTCCCCCTGGCTTGACCAGGCCACTGCGCTGCAGCTGGAGTAAGGGACACCGAGCTGGTTACATGCAGACACATGTGTACATGCGTGTGCACACGTGTAGGGGCTGAGCAGGGGAGATTCCTAGCGTGCACAGCCGAGGAGCAGGTGCAGATAGACTGGTGTGGCAGGATTTATGCAGAATGGGGTGGTGACATGGAATAAGCTTTATACACTGGGAAGAAACATGCCAGGGAAAGTCGGTGTGTTTTACTGTGTTTCACTTCAATATTCCCCTATGGGGATGTGGAGCCCATGGCTAGAGTAACTTCCATAAGGCCTATAGATTCCAGACACTCACTAAAGTCCACTGTAGCGGAGGTGAAAAGGAGTATTCTGCAGAGTCCAAAGTCATATTTGTACTGCTCTTGGGTCATCCAGAAATGTCACATTTCTCTGAGTCAGTCATAACCAGGGCCTGGCTGAGGGTTGATCTCAGCTGGATGGATTGATAACCTTTCTTCCACAAGCTAAGGACTCCTCTCCACGAAGAGTAGATGAGAGGGGCTACAGGCTCATCCATCAGCAGCTATCACTGGGTGCCAGGCACCAGGCTGCACCAAGGAGGGAAGGCAGCGAGGGGGGAAGCTTTTTCATAGACCATGTGGCAAGAGACCCTGGACGACGCCATTTTGAACAAACCCAGAGGCTGAGCAAGAAGGAGGGAGCAGGGAAGTGATGTCGCTGTTTGATAGGACAAACGTAGACTTCCTGCCAGCCCCCTACTCAATTTTTAAAAAGTGCTTGCACAGGAAGAGAAGCTCTCTCTGGGGTGTGGTCTGCTGAGGCGGAAGGTGCTGGAGCCTGGCAATGGGCAGTTGGAAGGAGGAACCCCCCTGACTGCCCCCCAGGGCCCTAACAGTGCCAGAAGAAGAGCTCTGGACCGGTGCGCATAAGCAGGGGCCTCTGCGCAGGGAGAAGAGAGGCCCAGGAGGAGAGCCAGGCAAAAGGATGGCGCAGGGAGCCAGTGAAGACCGCTCCCTGCAGAATGCACCCTCTTGGAGACTGGGAGGGCAAAGGAGAGTGCTCCCTGTGGCTGGGGGACGCCACCAGGAGCGAGAAGACGCGCAAATGGGGAAGATCGGACCCCCAGGGGCTGAGTTATGGCCCCCGGAAGGTAGATGACCTTTGACCCCTGAGAAGGCCGAGGACGAAGCACGTGGGGCTCTGCCGCCGGTCTCAGAGATGCCCCCGGGGTGGGTCAGGTCCGCGGGGGCTGCCCCCAGAAGAAGGGAAGCCAGGGAACGCCGTCACGCTCCCCGTGAAAGTGCCCTGCAGGGGAGCCAGGAGCTCACCCTCACCGAAGATGGAGACGGGGGAGCACCGTTGCGCCTGTTTCCCCCGTGAAGAGGTCTGTGGGGGCCCGGGCCCTGAAGCAAAGTCGGGAAGCGCCGCCGCGCTTGATGTGAAGATATTCCCCACGGCGGGGGCCAGGAGCCCACCCTGGCCCCCGCCGAGCTGCCGGGGAGCGCCGGCAAAGATGTCCGGGGGTCCGGGACCTCATCCCCGGTCCCCGAAGAGGAGGAGGAGGCCGGGGGAGTGCAGGGTCCGGGCTAAAGCTGCGTGTCCGCCCGCAGCAGCGGGCAGACGAAAATAGCCGAGCCGGCTCCCGCGGCAGCACGCGAGAGTGCTGGCTGGGCGGGGAGCCGGCGGGGGCTGCCGGGGGTGGGCTCCCCAGGCTGCCCTCCAACACAGAGAACCTGCAGGGCTTCCCGGGTGGGACCAGGCCCGCGATCAAGCAGCAGAGCGGCCAGAGGTGGGCTCCCCGAGCCGCATACAGTCACCTGGGGGTCCGGGTGGGACCGGGCCCCCCACCGAGGGCGCAAGTTGCAGTGAAGCGCCAGCCGCCGGATCGCGGCTCCCCCCAAAGCAGCGGGGGAGTCGCTACTATGAAATGCAAGCCTTCCCATAATGCCTTGCAGGTCAGGACCTACCTGCAAGGTCCAAAACGCATTTTCTTGACTCTTGGTGGCCCCAGGAGGACGTGGTCACCACCACAGGAGTGCAAAGGTGCCGGGGGAGCTGCTGGGGGAGCTGCTGGAGAAGCACAGCCTCCTCCCAGCATGAAGAGAAAAATCCCACTCTAAGTGTCGTGGGGACTTGAAAGAAACAACCCTTCAAGGGCTCAGCCAAGATTGCATCACCTCCTGGGCTGGAATTTTTGTTCTACAGCTGGGGGTGCATTGAGAAATGCATTAAGGAATGAAGGGCATCCCCTGGAGGTGAAGCGGTGTAATTGCACCTGTAGTGCATTTACCAATGTTATTTGTTTTAGGGGGACTGAAGGTCACATGTGTAATGTGAAGTACCTATGTAAGGTGATGTCATAAGCGAAGTGGGTTTATGTTTGTCAGACATTCCTGCTAGGGTGTCTGGCTGTATATGTGTAATCCTGTGATGATCTGTGATGCCTTTAGGGGCTGTAATTGCAATGCATTTTAATGATATCCAAATGTTATGAGTACTATCATTCTAAAGTGGTGCTTAAACATGCGTTCTTATTGCTGCGCTTAGGTAAAGAACCCAGACTGCTAGCCCTTAACATGTAGAGGTGCATACTTCATGGTCAGTAAGAAATGTGCAGTCAGGGTTGCGTGTCACCAAGACAGTGTTACCTAATTTAAATGTTTGTTGAGATACTGAGGGGGGGGGGGGTCGCCACTGGGATGATGCCAATGCGCAGGTCCCTCGCTCCATACTATGTTCAACTAACTGCATTGGGGGGGCAAGATAATGTGCATACATGGGAGTGCTGGTACTGGACCCCACGCCCCCCTGCGGGAGGGGTGGCGATGTTATGCAGTGTCACAAAGTAATTCCAACCGCTTATGTATATTTGTAAAATGGTGCATGGTATTGAGTAGTGTGTGTGTTTAATAAATGTACTCTTACTTTTATAAAGCAAAGTACAGACTGGACAATCAATTTTTGAGTGTTAGCCTCAGACTGCTCTGCAACGCTACCCTCTGAGAGTCAGGCGCTTCAATTGGGTGTTTGGTTCCCAGTGAAGGACAAATGTAGTCCTGTTATTTGTGCAGGCCTCACAGATACTGCCTCGTTTTCCAACAATATATATATATTTATACTCACACACACACACATGCACATCGTACACACTTCCTTCCTGGAAATGTTTGGGGTGATTGTGCTCTAGCAAGGAGCCAAACAACTGTGCCACCTTCAAGCTGGCACTGAACCACTACCATCAGCGCTTGAAAGATACTCAGAGAAACGCCCTGGCCGACCGCCTCAAAGTCTTCTCTAATCACAGCAAAGAACTCTTCAACAGCATCAAGGAGTTTTCCAACCCCTCAGCAACTGATAACATTGTCACTCCTTCCCAAGATCTCTGAACACCTTTGCAAACTTCTTTCACAACAAGATCTCCACTATTTATAAAGACTTCAACCCCCAACCCCTCCGAGGCTAGCATTCTCAGCCTCCTTAACCCCACAACGCCCACCCAAACCTTCGGATCACCACATGGGACCAACTCTCCACGCAGACCACCTCTGCCATGATGAGCTCCATCCACTCAGGAGCACCCAGGGACCCCTGTCCCCACCACATGTTCAACCTTGGGAACAATACTATCAGCAAAGAACTCCCCACCATCTGCAATGCTTCCATCACCTCAGCCACATTCCCAGAGGAAGGGAAACATGCAGAAGTCAAACCATTTCTCAAAACACCATCCACAGACCCAAATGATCTCAAGAAATACCGGTCCAGCTGTCTGCTGCCTTTCTCCAACAAAGTCCTTTAAAAGGCCATTAACCACATACTCGCAAACTAGCCAGAGAACAATGACCTCCTGGACCCATCCCAATCTGGGTTCTGCTCGAACCACAGCACAGAAACTGTCCTAATCGCAGCCACCAGCGACATCAATCAATCAATCAATCATTGCATTTGTAAAGCGCACTACTTGCCCGTGAGGGTCTCAAGGCGCTGGGGGGAGGGGAATGCTGCTACTGCTCGAAAAGCCAGGACTTGAGGAGTCTTCTGAAGGTCAGCAGGTCTTGGGTCTGCCGTAGGTGGATGGGGAGGGTGTTCCAGGTCTTTGCGGCGAGGTGGGAGAACGATCTGCCGCCAGAGGTTGCTCTTCGGATGCGGGGGACTGTGGTGAGGGCGGCGTAGGGTAGCTGGTGGGGGTGTAAAAGCGGAGTCGTCCGTTGAGTTACTCTGGTCCGGTGTTGTGGAGTGCCTTGTGTGTGTGGGTTAGGAGCTTGAAGGTTATCCTTTTGCTGACGGAGAGCCAGTGCAGGTTTTTCAGGTGGGGTGTGATGTGGCTGCGGCGAGGGATGTCGAGGATCAGGCGTGCAGAGGCGTTCTGGATGCGTTGAAGCCTTTTCAGGAGTTTTGCTGAGGCTCCTGCGTAGAGTTGGTTTCCGTAGTCCAACCTGCTGCTGACGAGGGCCTGGGTGACCGTTCTTCTCGTTTCGGTGGGGATCCACTTGTAGATCTTGCGGAGCATGCGGAGGGTGTGGAAGCAGGAGGAAGAGACGGCGATGCCCTGGTTAGTCATGGAGAGGGTGGAGTCGAGGATGATCCCTAGGTTGCGTGCGTGGTCGGTGGGTATTGGAGCTGTTCCCAGTGCGGTCGGCCACCAGGAGTCGTCCCAGGCCGAAGGGGTGGGTCCGAGGATGAGGACCTCCGTCTTGTCCGAGTTCAGCTTCAGTCGGCTGTTCCTCATTATTTGGCGATGGCCTTCATTCCTTCATGGAGGTTGGTTTTGGCGGTGTGGGGGTCCTTGGTGAGGGAGAGGATCAGTTGGGTGTCATCGGCATAGGAGATGATGTTGAGGTTGTGTAGTCAGGCGACGTGGGTGAGCGGTACCATGTAGATGTTGAACAGCGTTGGGATGAGCCCTGGGGTACACCGCAGATGATCTCGGTGGCTTCGGAGCGGAAGGGGGGAGGCGGACGCCCTGTGTTCTGCGGGAGAGGAAGGAGGTGGTCCAGTCCAGGGCCTTCTCTTGGATTCCGGCGTCGTGGAGGCGTGTTCGTAGTGTGTGGTGGCAGACTGTGTCGAAGGTGGCTGACAGGTCCAGGAGGATGAGGGCCGCGGTTTCTCCGTTGTCTAGCAGGGTTCTGATGTCATCGGTGGCGGCAATGAGGGCAGTTTGGTGCTGTGGTTGCTGCAGAACCCAGACTGGGATGGGTCCGGGATATTGTTCTCCTCAAGGTAGCGGGTCAGTTGTTTGTTGACTGTCTTCTCAATGACCTTCGCCGGG
Organism: Triturus cristatus; assembly: GCF_964204655.1. NCBI lineage: Eukaryota > Metazoa > Chordata > Amphibia > Caudata > Salamandridae > Triturus > Triturus cristatus. The sequence continues at coordinate 1,180,965,865 of NC_140584.1, read as the reverse complement.
AACGGGAGCAGGGAGATGGGCCGGAAGTTCTTGAGGTCCTTGAGGTCTGCCTTGGGTTTCTTGAGTAAGGCGTTGATCTTGGCGTGCTTCCAACTCTCCGGGAAAGTTGCTGTCTCAAAGGAGATGTTGATGGCTTTCCGGAGATGGGGTGCGATGGCGGTGCTGGCATTGTTGAAGATGTGGTGTGGGCAAGGGTCTGATGGAGATTCGGAGTGGATGGTGTTCATGATCTTGAAGGTGTCATCGTCGTTGATGTTGGTCCAGGAGAGCAGGTGGTTGGTGCGGGTGGTGGTCGTTGGGGCGGGTGTCTCCGTGGTAGTCGGGGCAGATGTGGTGTTGAAGCTGTCATGGATGTCTGCGATCTTGTGAAGGAATAAGGTGGCAAGCGAGTTGCACAGGTCTTGCGAAGGTGGGATGTCGTTGGTGTTGGAGCTGGGGTTGGAGAGTTCCTTCACAATGTTGAAGAGCTCTTTGCTGTTGTGTGCGTTGTTGTCTAGGCGATCTTAAAAGGAAGCCCTTTTGGCGGATCTGATGAGGTGATTGTGTCTGCGGGTGGCATTCTTGTGGGCTGCGTAGCTGTCGAGTGTTCGTTCACGGAGCCAGGTCTTCTCTAGCTTTCGGCAGATTTGCTTGGAGGCCTGGAGGTCTTCAGTGAACCAGCTGGCTGTCTTGCTGGTGTGGCTTTTGGAGGCTTTCTTGAGCGGGGCGAGGGTGTTGGCGCTGTCGTCGATCCACTGTCTGAGGTTGCGTGCGGCGGTGTTGGGGTCGGTGGGTTGGCTCTGGGCGAGGGTGGTAGTTAGCTGGTCTTCGGTGACTTTGCTCCAACAGCGGCAGGGCATCTGTTGGGTGCGTGATGGGTTTCCGGAAGGTGAAGTGGATGCAGTGATGGTCGGTCCAGTGGAGTTTGGTGGTGTGGCTGAAGGTGACGTGGGAGCTTGCGGAGAAGATGGGGGGGGTCAAGCGTGTGGCTGGCGGAGTGGGTGTTGTGACGAGTTGTCTGAGTCCGAGGTTGGCGAGGTTGGCGATCAGGGTGGTGGTGTTGTTCTCGAGGTGGAAGTTCAGGTCCCCAAGGTGGATGTAGTCCGTGGAGGCGAGGGCGTGAGTGCTGACGCAGTCGGGGATGGAGTCGCTGAATTGTGGTCAGTGTCCGGGGGGTCTGTAGAAGAGGGTTCCTCTGAGGGTGGTGTTGGGGTCGGTGTGGATCTTGGAAGTGCAGGTGTTAGGCGGTGCTGAGGGTGTTGTCGGTGGTGGTCGAGACTCTGTGAGTGTTCCTGTGGACGATGGCGATTCCTCCTCCTATTCTGTTGGTGTGGTCCCTGCGGGTGATCTTGTAGCCGTCCTGGATGGCTATGGCAATGTCGGGTGCCGAGGAGGCGTTCATCCAGGTCTCTGACAGGAAGGCGACGTCTGGGGAGGTTGAGTCGAGGAGGTCCCAGAGTTCAACGGCGTGTTTGCGGGCGGAGTGGGTGTTGAGAAGGATACAGCTGAGGTGATTGGGTTCTCTCCTGGTCGATGGGTTGTTGGGCCGGATGCTGGTGAAGCTGCAGTTCCGGCAGGAGAAGGTCCCTTGGGTGCGCTTCGGGGTGGCCAGGTAGCAGGTGTGTGCTCGTCCGGTGTTGAGTGCGTGGAGGGTGCTGGAGTCGTAGCGGAGACGGGCGCCGTGGCGTTCGTGGGGGCCAGGGGTTCTGGTGCTGGGCACGGTCCATGCGCAGACGGGCACAGACAAGCTTGCCTTAGGCTCGCCAGCGTCGCGCAGCGGTCGCCATTTGAAGGGGAGGGGGAGGGACAATCAGCTGGGAGGCGGGGCGGGAGGGGAGGGGTCAGGGATAGCGGCGATAACTGCAGGAAAATATGAGGGGGAGCAGAATGGGAACACGGGGAGATTGAATTAAGAATAAAATAAAACCAGAACCGGAACAGAAGCAAAATAGCAGGAACAGAGGGCAGGCAGGGTCGAACCCTGCACAGGAGGGCTGGCTGGGCGCGAGGTGGCGCAGAGCACGCTGAGCTGCTGGGGAGCTGGTGGGAGGAGTGAGATCCATGGACCAAGGTCTGAGGACTCGCGCGCGCTCCCCCGCAGCGGTCGCCATTTGAAGGGGAGGGGGGAGGGACGATCAGCTGGGAGGCGGGAGCGGGCGGGAGGGGAGGGTTCAGGGATAGCGGCGATAACGGCGGGTAAACATGAGGGGGAGCAGAATGGGAACTCGAAAAGAAAGAAAATTACAGTGGCTGTCAGAGAGATTGAATTAAGAATAAAATAAAAACAGAACCGGAACAGAAGCAAAATAGCAGGAACAGAGGGCAGGCAGGCTCGAACCCTGCACAGGAGGGCTGGCTGGGAGCGAGGCGGCGCAGAGCCCCGCTGAGCTGCTGGGGAGCTGGTAGGAGGAGTGAGATCCTTGGCCAAGGTCTGAGGACTCACCTAGACCTGGGAGAAACAGCTGCCCTGATCCTCCTCGACCTCTCAGCAGCGTTTGACACCGTGTCCCACTAAACCCTCATACAAATGCTCCATCAGATCAGGATTTAAGGTGGGGCCCACAAGTGGATCACATCCCTCCTCACTGGAAGAACCTGGAGCGTCTGTCTTCCACCCTACACCTTGGACAACAAGAACATTGTCTGTAGCATCCCCCAAGAGTCCTCTCAAACCCCTACCTTGTTCAACGCCTACATGACCAACTTTGTTAGAACCCATGGAATGAACATCATATCATATGCAAATGACACCCAACTTATCCTCTCTGTCCATCTGCAGACCCTTCCACCACCTAGGCCAACTTCCACTTGTGCATGACCAACATCGCCCACTGGTTACAAAACAACTGCCTCTAACATAACACTGACAAAACTGAGTTACTAATCTTCAGGAGTGACACATCCCCGTGGAATGACTCCTGGTAGCCTACAGAACTGGGACCCTCTCCCGCACCCCACAGAACAGGCCAGGAACCTCGGAATCCGACTAGACAGCAAGCTCTCCATGAAATAACAGAGCAACGCAGTATCCTCAGCCTCCTTCCTCACTCTCCGCATACTCCGGAAAATCTTCAAGTGGCTCCCTGCTAGATCTAGACGCACTGTCACCAGGCCCTTGTCACCAGCATTCTGGACTACAACAAAACACTCTAAGTAAGAATTATCTACTGAAGAGACTACAGACCATCCAGAACTCAGCCGCCAGACTCGCCTTAATCTCCCCACATGGGCCCACATCACATCAAACCTCCGGAAACTCCACTGGCTCCCCCTCTACAAGAGGTGCCAATTCAAGATGCTCAGCCACGCTTACAAGGCCCTTCACAATCAGGACCAGCGTACATCAACAACCATGTGAACTTCCACCAGCCATCCAGACAACTGCCCTCTGCCTCCCTCTCCCTTCCCTAGCCCCCTCATCCACCCAAGCAAGAGCAGCAGGCGCTCTTTCTCCTACCTCACCAGCAAGACCTGTAAGAGCCTCCCCTTTCACCTCCGAACCTCCCCCTCCTGGCAGCAATTCAGGAAGGATCTTGAGACCCAGCTGTTAAGCTGATTCCACCCAACAGTAGAAGCCCCAGGGCCTGGTTACCCTAGTGGCAGCGCTACATAAATTCAGTTTGATTGATCGATTGTTCGATCTGTTAAGCGGTGTCCTGGGAAAAAGGGGATGAGGGCCCAAAACATGTTTTTTGTATTGCAATTTCTCATAGGGATTTTTAACAGCAATAAATTCAAAATGGCTGAACGGAATTACACTAAATTTGGCAGAACGTTAGACCTTTATCCAGGAAGCCTGAGTTATTTTATTTGGTGTAAATCAGTCCAGTAGATTTTGAGAAATTAAGGTTTAAAATTAATAGATATTTCAGGCTGCTGTAATACCTTGAGATCAACAGATCAAATCTGATTTGCTGCCGTCAACATCTACAAAGATGTTTGACTTTCATTTTGGGACTCAAGACTAAGTCCTTGTGTCATAGTAAGAAAAAAGAAAATTCATATAAGGGGCAACTTTACCCTGGCCCCCTAGGCCTTGTTGGGGTAGCTTAGAGGGACCCCGCACACCCCACCCCGGGTCGAAAATGGGAGAAAGATGATGTGTGGTACCTTAAAAAGACAGAAACAGCTCCCTGTTTTCTCCTTCCCATGACACCGAACCCACTGCCACCTAACCACCTGCCATGCTTACCCCGTTCTCTCCATCTCACCTTACCCTCTCCCTACTGCCACCCAGCCACCAGCTACGCTTACCCAGCCTTCTCTATCCCACCTAGCCCTCTACCCACTGCCACCTAACCACCTGCCATGATTACCCCGTTCTCTCCATCTCACCTTACCCTCTCCCTACTGCCACCCAGCCACCAGCTACGCTTACCCAGTCTTCTCTAGCCCTCTACCCACTGCCAGCCAACCACCTGCCATGCTTACCCTGTCTTCTCCATTTTATACCACCTAACCCTCTACCAATTGCCACACAACCACTTGCCATGCTTACCCCGCCTTCTGCAACCTCGCCATCTACCCACACCATTTGACAACCCACTTCGCGTACCCCGTCTTTTCCGTCCCATGCCACCCAGTCGCACTCGACCCTCTGCGCCCCTCCCGGTGCTTCCCGTGTCCTCATTCATTGCCACCTGACGCCCCACCTTCTCAGTAGCACGCCATCTTCCCTGGCCGTGCTTCTACCACCTTGTTCGACCCATGCCACCGAACATTGTCCAGAACATTCCTCGCCTTCTCAGTTCTGTGCCATCTGAGCACGCGCCCTGCCATCTCCACACTCTGTGCCCCATGCTACCCCTCTTCTCAGTCCCGGCATCACATCCTCACCTCTCCTTCTCATCCTACCTCACGCTTCCATTACCTCTGCGACCCCCCCCCCCCCCCCATCCCACCTCGTCCTCTGCCCTGCCTCTCTGCAGCCCCCCATCTCCGGGGGCTGTCTGTCACCATGGGAGGGGAAGTATTTTACCCACAGTAGGCGCGCGAGCTCCCTCGTTCCGTCTGGCCCCTCTTCACCCACTGCTGACCCCTCGCAGTGCCAGTTGGGCTCCTCCCGTACCGTCTGTCCCTCCGCGAGGTGCCAGGGGGGCCCCTCCTAGCTCAGCTGTAAGAAGAGGCCAGATGTGTCCCCATGGCTGTGGCGATGGGATGTGGTGTGTGACCTGCGATGACACAGCTTGGCCATGCCTGCTTGCCGTGGGAGGAGGGGGGCCTCAAGGTGACAGTTTAGGTATTAAGGGCAGGGCTTTAAGTGATCCGGGTCTCACCTGTGCTGAGCCCCAGCAGTTTTTAAAGGAGAGCTTGTAGGGGTCTCTATCGGGCTCTGTTTTGTGCCCTGGCACACGCAGTCCGTTTTTTGCCGAGCAGGCAGAGGCGCAAATAGAGTCAAATTTCGGGGGGAGGGGGGGCTTGGAAAAAATTTCGGAAGGGGGGGGGGCTGAATCGTTAAGCAATAGGCAGAGTGGAGCTGCTTTCGGGGGGAGGGGGGTGGCTGAATCTTTAAGCAATAGGCAGAGTGGAGCTGCAGGGGCTCTTAGAAGGGGTGAAACAACAGCAAGGCCTCATTAACATGCAAATGGTCTTTTAAAGACCTGTGAAGTGCTCGGGTGCGGCTGTGTGTGTGCCCGGGAAGCTGTCTCATCCCGGGCTGCCACACACGACGGGGGAGGGGGGGGGGGAATTAAAGTCCATCTATGTGCGCTGCTCACACTTCTCACTAGTGGAGAGGTTACGGCATGACGTCATGCCAGGGGAGCTTTGTAGGGGAAGGGACATCCTTTGAAGAGAGTCATTTTCTCTCTGGATTTCCCTTCTCGAAACTCAGGAGCAGCAACATTGTCGTGGTGTCACCAGGGCTTTCAGTGGAAGCTTTTTCAATATTATATACAAGCCATAATTGCTGCTTATTCATCTTATGCAAGTAACAACCATTGACAAAGACAATAGTCCTGACTTGTTGTAGGTATGATGTTACTGACTGTTGTATCATATATCTGGATGCAATGACAGAAACAGCTAAATAGAAAGTTGGATGGCACACTGCTGCGCACAGATTTTTAGTTTACGTTTTAAGCCACGCCCCAATTACATCAGCCACGGCCCTTTGAGAGACCCCTCCGGTTTGTCATCCCACTTAAAACCCTGATTAAGGGGATCTACAGGCAACGGCGCGCGGTGCAGTTCCTGTGGCTAGAGTTATTTGAGTGTGTGACGGGTAACATGTGCCACTCACCGAGTCCACACCAAAGGTCTTCCCATGTAGGCTACCCCCAGATACTTCCCTCCCCCTTCCTCCGCACGCTTATGTCTTGTCTAGACACAGCACCAGTGTCTCCCTTTAGGCCTTGGTTCCCCGGGTGACCCTGGTCTCTCAGAGGTGCGACCTGCTCCAAGGAGAGCCCATGTGGGGGTGGTGTCCGCCTCACCCTCCTCTCCTGCACACCTGGTTCTAGGCACAACACCAGTGTCTCCCTCTAGGCCCCGTGGGTGTGTGCTAGGAAGTGCCTAGGGTCGGGCCTCTGGTTCACCAGGTGACCCTAGTCTCTCACAGACCATCCCCTGCGCCAAGGAGAGCCCCTATCAGGCGCCCCGACCCTGTTAAACGCACAGTAGCAGGTTTGGCATCTTCTATGGAGACCTGGCACGGCCCCTCATGGCACCGGCAACGCTCGCCCCGCATCGGCCCTTACTGGACCCTTTCAGCCCCGTCTGCTCCTGCAGTGAGGCTGGCACCGTGCCCGGCCGCTGGCTGCCACCCAGCCCGAGCATCCGCACCCGGCCGTGGGCTGCAGCAACGAGAGGCGGCTTCTGGCCGCGGGGTGACGGGCTCTTCACCCAGGCCTCCACGCCGTCATCTTATTCAGCCTTTCCTCTTAACATTCTCCCCTTCAGCCACCTCTACATCACACCCCTCGTCGTCACACATCACACCCCTCGTCGTCACACATCACCCTCCTCGTCGTCACACATCACCCCCTCCTCGTCACACATCACCCCCTCCTCGTCACACATCACCCCCTCCTCATCGTCACACATCACCCCCTCCTCATCGTCACACATCACCCCTTCATCATCACCCGGCTCTTCATTATACATCACCCCTTCATCATCACCCCCTCTTCCTCACACATCACCCCTTCATCATGACCCCCTCTTCCTCACACACCCCTTCATCATGGCCCCCTCTTCATTACACATCACCCCTTTTTCATTACACGTCACCCCTTCATCATCACCCCCTCTTCATTACACATCACCCCTTCACCATCACCCCCTCTTCATTACACATCACCCCTTTTTCATTACACGTCACCTCTTCATCATCACCCCCTCTTCGTTACACATCACCCCTTCATCATCACCCCCTCTTCGTTACACATCACCTCTTCATCATCACCCCCTCTTCGTTACACATCACCCCTTCATCACCCCCTCTTCGTTGCACATCACCCCTTCATCATCACCCCCTCTTCATCGCACATCTTCCCTACATCACCCTCTCTTCGTTGTACATCACCCCTTTATCACCCCCTTTCATTACACGTCACCCCTTTATCACCCCCTCTTCATTACACATCACCCCATCATCACCCCCTCTTCGTTGCACATCACCCCTTCATCATCACCCCCTCTTCATTACACATCACCCCTTCACCATCACCCCCTCTTCGTTACACAGCACCCCTTCACCATCACCCCCTCTTTGTTACACATCACCCCTTGATCATGACCCCCTCTTCGTTGCACACCACCCCTTCATCATCACCCCCTCTTCATTGCACATCAACCCATCATTATCACCCGGCTCTTCATCACACATCACCCCTTCATCATCACCCCATCTTAGTTGCACATCACCCCTTCTTCACCCCCTCTTCATCACACATCACCCCTTCATCACCCCCTTTTCATTACACATCACCCCTTCATCACCCCCGCTTCATTACACATCACACCCTCTTCGTTGCACATCACCCCTTCATAATCACCCCCTCTTCATTACACATCACCCCTTCATCATCACCCCCTCTTCGTTGCACATCACTCCTTCACCATCACCCCCTCTTCGTTGCACATCACCCCTTCATCACCCCCTCTTCGTTACACATCACCCCTTCTTCACCCCCTCTTCGTTACACATCACCCCTTCATCACCCTCTCTTCGTTGTACATCACCCCTTCATCATCACCCCTTTTTTATTACACGTCACCCCTTCATCACCCCCTCTTCATTACACATCACCCCCTCCTCATTGCACATCACCCCTTCATCACCCCCTCTTCATTACACATTACCCCTTCACCATCACCCCCTCTTCATTACACGTCACCCCTTCTTCATTACACGTCACCCCTTCACCATCACCCCCTCTTTGTTGCACAGCACCCCTTCATCACCCCCTCTTCGTTGCACAGCACCCCTTCATCATCACCCCCTCTTCATTACACGTCACCCCTTCACCATCACCCCCTTTTCATTACACGTCACCCCTTCATCATCACCCCCTCTTCGTTACACTTCACCCCTTCACCATCACCCCCTCTTCGTTGCACAGCACCCCTTCATCATCACCCCCTCTTCATTACACATCACCCCATCATCATCACCCCCTCTTCGTTGCACATCACCCCCTGTTCGTTGCACATCACCCCGTCATCATCACCCCTCTTCATCACACATCACCCCTTCACCATCACCCCCTCTTCATCACACATCACCCCTTCACCATCACCCCCTCTTCATCGCACAACACCCCATCATTATCAACCCCTCTCCATCACCCCTCTCCATCACCCCTTCATCACCCCTCTTCATCACACATCACCCCTTCATCATGACCCCCTGTTCATCACACATCACCCCTTCATTACACATTACCCCTTCATCACCCCCTCTTCATCACACATCACCCCTTCACCCCCTCTTCGTTGCACATCACCCCCTCTTCGTTGCACATCACCCCGTCATCATCACCCCCTCTTCATCACACATCACCCCTTCACCATCACCCCCTCTTCATCGCACAACACCCCATCATTATCAACCCCTCCATCACCCCTCTCCATCACCCCTTCACCCCCTCTTCGTTGCACATCACCCCTTCATCATCACTCCCTCTTCATCGCACATCACCCCTTCATCTTCACCCCCTCTTCATCACACATCACCCCTTCATCTTCACCCCCTCTTTGTAACACAGCACCCCTTTCCATCCACCTCTTCATCTCACATCACCCGCCTTACCCCCCTTTCTCACCCCCCTTCCTCACCCCCCTTCCTCACCCCCCTTCCTCACCCCCCTTCCTCACCCCCCCTTCCTCACCCCCCCTTCCTCACCCCCCCCTTCCTCACCCCCCTTCCTCACCCCCCCTTCCTCACCCCCCCCTTCCTCACCCCCCCCTTCCTCACCCCCTTTCCTCACCCCCTTCCTCATCCCCTCTCCTAATCCTCCCACTCGCCACCGCCGTTTCATCATACATATATCACCTTCAACCACTGTGTCTTCATTAACCCCATTCGCCCCGCACTCGCCTCGTCTCCCAAACCACAACCCATCCCCTCTTGATTCTTGCCATCGTCCCCCTCTTTCTATCCCTCCCCTCCCTATTACCGCTACCCATGGAGCATGTCTCAGCATTTTCCTCGTTCTCTATCTCCTGTTGTCTTCTACATCTGTTTCCATCCCCATCTCCCCTTCCTCTCTTCCCTCCTCTTCATCCATTTCTCTTATTCCCATTCTCTTGACTCCACTCTGTCTCATCCTCCTGGGTCCATGCTCTCGTTCCTGCTCTCTTAATCCCATCCTGCTCGGTTCATCCTCTTCGCCATACCCTACTGCCCGTTCCCTATACCTTCACTGACCCTCTTCTCTACAACTTCATTGCTCCTCCTCCGCCCTATACTCTTCCTTGTACCCTCCTAGTCCTAGACCTTTTCTCTCCTCTATACCCTCTTCTTCCCCTTCTTTTCTCTAACCCTCTCTTTCCCCTTCTCGTCCCTGTACTCTCTTGTTCCCCTAAATTAAAGCCCAGTCTTGCCTTGGGCAGGTTTGTAAGGGAAGGCCCTGACGATGGAGGCGCAGCCAGGGCCCTGGGCTGTGGAGGCAAAGAGAGGACCCCGGCTATAGAGTCGCAGCCAGACCCCTGGGCTGTGGAGGTGCAGCCAGGCCCCTGGTCTATTGAGACGCAGTCAGGCCCCTGGTCTATTGAGACGCAGTCAGGCCCCTGGTCTATTGAGACGCAGTCAGGCCCCTGGTCTATTGAGACGCAGTCAGGCCCCTGGTCTATGGAGACAGTCAGGCCCCTGGTCTATGGAGGCGCAGCCAGGACCCTGCTAGGACCTTGGACTATGGAGGCGCAGCCAGGACCCTGGTCTATGGAGGCGCACCCAGGCCCCCGGGCTGTGGAGGCGCAGCCTGGCCCCCGGCGATGGAGTCGGAGCCAGACCCCTGGTCTATGGAGGCACATTCAGGACCCTGGGCTTTGGAGACGCAGACAGGACCCTGGGCTTTGGAGCCGCAGACAGGACCCTGGGCTTTGGCGGCGCAGCCAGGTCTCTAGGCGTTAGAGGCGCAGCCAGGACCCTGGGCTATGGAGGCGCAACCAGGACCATGGGCCTTGGAGGCGCAACTAGGACCCTGGGCTTTGGCGGCGCAGTCTGGACCCTGGTCTATGGAAGCTCAGCCAGGACCCTGGAGGCGCAGTCAGGCCCCTGGGCTATGGAGGTGCAGCCAGGACCCTGGGCCTTGGCGGCGCAGCCAGGACCCTGGGCCTTGGCGGCGCAGCCAGGACCCTGGGCCTTGGCGGCGCAGCCAGGACCCGAGGCCTTGGCGGCGCAGCCAGGACCCTGGGCCTTGGCGGCGCAGCCAGCACCCTGGGCCTTGGCGGCGCAGCCAGGAGCCTGGGCCTTGGCGGTGCAGGCAGGACCCTGGTCTATGGAGGTGCAGCCAGGACACTGCTGGGACCCTGGTCTATGGAGGCGCAGCCAGGACCCTGATAGCACCCTGGGCGTTGGAGGCGGAGCCAGGCCCCTGGTCTGTGGAGGCGCAGCCAGGCCCCTGGTCTGTGGAGGCGCAGCCAGGCCCCTGGTCTGTGGAGGCGCAGCCAGTCCCCTGGGCTATGGAGGCGCAACCAGGACCATGGGCCTTGGAGGCGCAACCAGGACCATGGGCCTTGGAGGCGCAACTAGGACCCTGGGCTTTGGCGGCGCAGTCTGGACCCTGGTCTATGGAAGCGCAGCCAGGACCCTGGAGGCGCAGTCAGGCCTCTGGTCTATGGAGGCGCAGTCAGAACCCTGGGCCTTGGCGGCGCAGCCAGGACCCTGGGCCTTGGCGGCGCAGCCAGGACCCTGGGCCTTGGCGGCGCAGCCAGGAGCCTGGGCCTTGGCGGCGCAGCCAGGACCCTGGTCTATGGAGGCGCAGCCAGGACACTGCTGGGACCCTGGGCGTTGGAGGCGGAGCCAAGACCCTGGGCCGTGGAGGCGCAGTCAGGCCCCTGGAGGTGTAGCCAGATCCCTGGTCTGTGGAGGCGCAGCCAGGCCCCTGGTCTATGGAGGCGCAGCCAGGCCCCTGGTCTAGGGAGGCGCAGCCAAGCCCCTGTGTTGTGGAGGCAAAGAGAGGACCCCAGCTATGGAGGTGCAGCCAGGCCCCTGGTCTATGTCAGTGCAGCCAGGCCCCTGGGCTGTGGAGGTGCAGCCAGGCCCCTGGGCTGTGGAGGTGCAGCCAGGCCCCTGGGCTGTGGAGGTGCAGCCAGGCCCCTGGGCTGTGGAGGTGCAGCCAGGCCCCTGGGCTGTGGAGGTGCAGCCAGGCCCCTGGGCTGTGGAGGCGCAGCCAGGCCCCTGGGCTGTGGAGGCGCAGCCAGGCCCCTGGGCTGTGGAGGCGCAGCCAGGCCCCTGGTCTGTGGAGGCGCAGCCAGGCCCCTGGTCTGTGGAGGCGCAGCCAGGCCCCTTGTCTGTGGAGGCGCAGCCAGGCCCCTTGTCTGTGGAGGCGCAGCCAGGCCCCTTGTCTGTGGAGGCGCAGCCAGGCCCCTTGTCTGTGGAGGCGCAGCCAGGCCCCTTGTCTGTGGAGGCGCAGCCTGGCCCCTTGGCTGTGGAGGCGCAGCCTGGCCCCTGGTCTGTGGCGGCGCAGCCTGGCCCCTGGTCTGTGGCGGCGCAGCCTGGCCCCTGGTCTGTGGCGGCGCAGCCTGGCCCCTGGTCTGTGGCGGCGCAGCCTGGCCCCTGGTCTGTGGCGGCGCAGCCTGGCCCCTGGTCTGTGGCGGCGCAGCCTGGCCCCTGGTCTGTGGCGGCGCAGCCTGGCCCCTGGTCTGTGTCAGCGCAGCCTGGTCCCTGGTCTGTGGCGGCGCAGCCTGGCGCCTGGTCTGTGGCGGCGCAGCCTGGCGCCTGGTCTGTGGCGGCGCAGCCTGGCCCCTGGTCTGTGGCGGCGCAGCCTGGCCCCCGGTCTGTGGCGGCGCAGCCTGGCCCCCGGTCTGTGGCGGCGCAGCCTGGCCCCCGGTCTGTGGCGGCGCAGCCTGGCCCCCGGTCTGTGGCGGCGCAGCCTGGCCCCCGGTCTGTGGAGGCGCAGCCTGGCCCCCGGTCTGTGGAGGCGCAGCCTGGCCCCCGGTCTGTGGAGGCGCAGCCTGGCCCCCGGTCTGTGGAGGCGCAGCCTGGCCCCCGGTCTGTGGAGGCGCAGCCCGGCCCCTGGGCTGTGGAGGCGCAGCCCGGCCCCTGGGCTGTGGAGGTGCAGCCAAGCCCCCAGCGATGGAGACGCAGACAGGACCCTGGAATTTGGCGGCGCAGACAGGACCCTGGGCTTTGGCGGCGCAGCCATGTCTCTGGGCATTGGAGGCGCAGCCAGGACCCTGCCAGGACCCCGGGCTATAGAGGTGCAGCCAGGACCCCGGGCTATGGAGGCACAGCCAGGACCCCGGTCTATGGAGGCGCAGCCAGGGCCCCGGTCTATGGAGGCGCAGCCAGGGCCCCGGTCTATGGAGGCGCAGCCAGGATGCTGGTCTATGGAGGCGCAGTCAGAACCCTGGGCCTTGGCGGCGCAGCCAGCACCCTGGGCTTTGGCGGCGCAGCCAGGACCCTGGGCCATGGTGGCGCAGCCATGAGCCTGGGCATTGGCGGCGCAGCCAGGACCCTGCTAGCACCCTGGGCTGTGGAGGAGCAGCCAGGCCCCTGGGCTGTGGAGGCGCAGCCAGGCCCCTGGGCTGTGGAGGCGCAGCCAGGCCCCTGGGCTGTGGAGGCGCAGCCAGGCCCCTGGGCTGTGGAGGCGCAGCCTGGCCCCTGGTCTGTGGAGGCGCAGCCTGGCCCCTGGTCTGTGGAGGCGCAGCCTGGCCCCTGGTCTGTGGAGGCGCAGCCTGGCCCCCGAGCTTTGGAAGCGCAGCTAGGACCCTGGTTTGTGTCGGCGCAGTCAGGCCTCTGGGCTTTGGAGGCGCAGCCAGGATGCTGGCCTATGGAGGCGCAGTCAGAACCCTGGTCTGTGGCGACGCAGCCAGGACCCTGTGCTTTGGCGGCGCAGCCAGGACCCTGCTAGCACCCTGGGCGTTGCAGGCGCAGCCAGGCCCCTGGGCCGTGGAGGCGCAGCCAGGCCCCTGCTCTGTGGAGGCGCAGCCAGGCCCCTGCTCTGTGGAGGCGCAGCCTGGCCCCTGGTCTGTGGAGGCGCAGCCTGGCCCCTGGTCTGTGGAGGCGCAGCCTGGCCCCTTGTTAGAAATGGGTTTCTGGTTGGCTAAGGCTTGCGCCAAAGTCAGGCAGAAACCACCACTCTAGTCAGGGCAAGGAAGTTACACGCCAAAGATAACCCCTGCTCACCCCCTTGGTAGCTTGGCACGAGCAGACAGGCTTATCCCTGAGGCGATGTGTAAAGCGTTTGCGCGCGCACCCAGCAACAACACCCAAGGCCCACCACAAAGGAAACTCCACACAAGGTATTCTATAAAAATAACCTTTGTATTATACACAACACATTAGATAAAAACACACACTCTACAATGTGCCAACAAGCACGGGCAGAATTTACAAGGGATTATATGTACAGGGGACAGGGCCACATGGACCACTGTCAGGAATTAGCACTCTTAGAACATAACACAAATTACCAAGTGTACATGTAGAACATAACCAGTATCCACTGGCGCAATAATGACCTCAGCGTCATCACACTAGTGTTAGAAATGGGATTTCTGGTTGGCTAGGGCTCGCGCCAAAGCCAGACAGAAACCACCACTCTAGTCAGGGCTGGGGAGTTACACGCCAAAGATAACCCCTGCTCACCCCCTTGGTAGCTTGGCACGAGCAGTCAGGCTTATCCCTGAGGCGATGTGTAAAGCGTTTGCGCGCGCACCCAGCAACAACACCCAAGGCCCACCACAAAGGGAACTCCACACAAGGTATTCTATAAAAATAGCCTTTGTATTATACACAACACATTAGATAAAAACACACACTCTACAATGTGCCAACAGGCACGGGCAGAATTTACAAGGGATTATATATACAGGGGACAGGGCCACATGGACCACTGTCAGGAATTAGCACTTAGAACATAGCACAAATCACCAATAGTAAACGTAGAACATAACACAAAGTAACTGTAGAGCCCAGCCAGTCTCTACTGGCGCAATAATGACCTCAGCGTCATCACACTAGCATCAGGTATAAAACCTATCCTGCATCTATCACAGGGGCATAAATCACATTATGCAATTCTCATTGGTCTAACTCATTAGACCTAACCACCTAGGTATAACTATACTAGGGGCGCACATCGCACAGGGAAGTACATTCTCCCTACCATCAACCTAAGCAGGTAAAACAACCTTCTAGGCAGAAATAACCACATTTAGAGGTATAAGACACAGGGTGCGCCAAACATACTATACACAGCACATTTCCTAGCACCAAAAGCATGAACACAGGGTGCGCAAAACATAATACACCGTACATTTCCTAGCACCCAAATCACATCAGAGTCCAGGTTGCGCCAGAACCTAAACGTAGCAGCTGCCCACTACTTGCTGGGCAGCTGGGGACAAGCACAGTGCCTAAACGCTGCAGCTGGCACTAAGTGCTGCGCAGCTGGGGAAGGCAAATAGCGGCAGGGGCTCTCAATAGCCCTTCAAAACAAACTGCGCCAATCCTTGGAGCCCTCTAGGCTCTAGAACAAACTGTGCCAAACGTGGGAGCCATCTGGCTCAGAAGGTAACATGTCCCCATGGATCGCACGGGCTCCTGAAATAACTGGGCGCCAATATCGAAAAGGAACTTGCCCCAAAGTACTGTGGAGCGCACTGGCGGCGAAATGGAAGGTGTCCCCAAACACTGGAGCCCTCTCTGGGCTCTAGAATAATCGTGGCCGCCTCGTTGGAGCCTCGGGGCTCTAAACAACAACAAAAGCACCCTAGAGCCTCTGTGGCTCTGTAAACTAATGTGGGGCAAGGTGGGAGTGGCCCGCTGCCATCTGGGGCCACTCAAACACGGCAGAAATGCCCCGGTAACGTTGGAGCCCTCTAGGCTCGAGAAATA
Organism: Triturus cristatus; assembly: GCF_964204655.1. Taxonomy (NCBI): domain Eukaryota; kingdom Metazoa; phylum Chordata; class Amphibia; order Caudata; family Salamandridae; genus Triturus; species Triturus cristatus. The sequence goes on along the minus strand of NC_140584.1, from coordinate 1,180,950,378 downwards.
ATGCTGCCGACGTTGGAGCGTCTAGCGCTCTAAAATAAAGGTCCCCGTTGGAGCGGCCCTCTGCCATGTGGGGCCGCTCAGATACTACCTACTAGGCAGGTGGGTGCCAGGAAATGCCCCCACGGGGACTCTGTACCCTGACTGCAGCTTCCCCAGAGATCAGCCCTTACTCACCGGGCTCTCGGGCGCTGCTCGGGGTCTCCTCCTCTCGGCATGCGGCGATCTCTGGCTCTGCCCGGTCCCTCTTCTGGGACCGGGACCTTCCTTCTCAGCGGCAGCACTTCTCATACGGCGCGGGGCTTCCCTTGCAGATGGGAGCCTCGCGCTGCGCTCACCCTTCACCCGGGCCTCGGGCTTCCTCTCCCGGGAATGGCGGCACTTCCGCTTCCGTCCCGCGGCCCCGCCCACAACCAGGCGGGCCGCGGGCTCAGCGGCAATTTTTGAAAGGCTCGCAGCAGTAAAATGCACCGTAAGAGGGGTAGGCTCCCTCGAAATTCAAGATACAAGGCGGGGTGGGCACCCGCCGTCAAAACAGCGATACAGTGGACATAAGCGGGGTGGGTTCCCGCATAGATCACGGGCCAAGTCGCGGGGTAGGCACCCGCCGTGACGGCATTGATGGGGGAATCCCTACCTCGGGGATTCCCTCTTCTCCTCCTCCAGCGCAGCGCTGCCAAGGCCCCCATGTTCCTCCTTCTTGGGGGGGAAAGGTAGCGCTTTCCAGGCGCTTGGTCAATGGAGAGTCCTGGAGGCGTCCAGGGGGGGCAAAGCAGGGCCCAGGGGCCAGCACACAGGGCCCTCCAGCAGGGAGGTAGCCCCCATGGCGGTCCCTCCTGGGCCCCACCAGCAGCAAGCCCCCCTTAGTCAGGATCCAAAGGAGAGAACAAGCAATAAAGCGCTCACCAGGCGCTAGAAGTACAGTCCTCCAATAACCAGGGCATCCAGGGGCTGGGCAGGGCCCAGGGAGGCAAGCCTTCCCCTGGGCCCCAGCAGCAGCACGCCCCTGGTAGATTCAAGTGCAGAACAAGAACATTTTGTAAGGGGACACAGCCCCTTTTTATACACCAAATCCCTTTGTTCTGGGTTCAGGGTGAGGGGGAAAACCAGTCGCAGCTGGTTGGGGAGCACCCTTGATGTGCTCAGCCCCTCACTCTATTCACTGGCAGGGCTAGGGTCGTCAGTCGCACCACAGGGGGCGGAGCCAGCAGTGTGTGGGGAAAACCCTGCCCTATTCAGGTCCAAGGTGCACTCCTCCCCAGCCATCAGCATGCTAATCTCACACTCACCACTGGGGCAGACCCAACCAGACTCCTGGAGCCAGGCTCACCAGCCAGCTCCAGCCAATCACACGCCAGACGCACTGCACACAGAAGTGCCCACTTCTAGAAGTGGCACTTCCACACTAGGTACATGCACGCCGCACACATCATCGCGCAGCATTCACTCCCACGAGTCCGCACATACCAAACTCGGGCCTGCACACCCCACGCATCAGGAACTACCAGGGACACATACATTCCCCATGCATTCCTATGGGAGGGCAGGCCTATCTCACCACATGCACTCAGAGCACGCACGCACTTTACCCTGGGACACAGGGAAAGTGCGCAGAAACCAAGAAAATCACCACACCAAGTCACCAATAAAAGGCAAAAAGTTCAGGGGTGAACCTGCCAGAAGGGCCAAGTCCAACACAACCCCGTTCCAGCCAAAACGCAGGGCAGACCAATCACCACCGTGATGGACTTCCCTGCTTGGGGCGAATAGAACATGAACGCAGGCCCGCACTGCAGGGACACTCTCCGGTTCTACGCCATTCTCAATCAACATGGTTCCATCTGAAAAAAAACAACCGAAAAGAACTCAGGCCCAACTAGGCTACCCCACTGGTACTACCTAGTCGTCCACGGCCAGGACCAGGCCCTAGGCCACCCAGATACCACTGGTCCTTGCCAAACCCAGAGTGGGGGGTAGTAACCCCTGGCATACAAGCCATTCTCCACTCTCCCTCTCAGTGTAGTTCCCAACTACCACTGATCCTTCAACCTAGGGTCCGCACCCTCAGGCTGACCAGAGGTCACGGGCAAGAATGCCCCACCCTACCTCTACTTCTGGGGTTCCGCACCCTCCCAGGGAAGCACCCACCAGAACACAACTCTCCCACCAGTTTAGGACCTCTCTCCACCAACTGGTCTACCACCTGGGATCCAAGGGGTCAGAGGCGAGGACTCCCTCCCTCTGCACCCTCTTCCACTGTAGAGCAGGGTCTCTTCACTTAAGATGAGCCCCACCTGCCCTCAGGACTACAGCCGCCCTTACGTCCAGATCCGGAAACACCGACTACTGGCTCCCCAACCGAGGGACGTACCCTTTGGTCAGATGCCTGGCGAACCAGGACTTAACGAGGGTGACACATAACTAATGGGTCGTGTGACAGTCTGCCTGGCGCTGATCTCACTACCTCCTGTCCATCTGACAGTGCGTGCAGACCCCCCAGGACAGAAGTGGCGACACCACGGTCACTCAGTGGCGACACAGCCCTCCCGGCTGGTCCCTGACCTACTGGTCCCACTGGGGAATCCCTCCCCCTCTCACCCCTCCCTCTGGACTTCCGCACCCTCCCAACTGGAGCGGTACCGCCAGACACCAGGACTACTGGAGCTCTGATTACAGACGCTCCACGTCCTCTAGACACTGGGAGATCCTCCTCAAGTGACCTATTGGTACAGCCTAGGCCCCCGACCTGATGTTCCCTAAAGAAACCATCCAGGCCCTGACACTGGGTTTCGGGCACCTGGAGACACGCAGTCCCACCCACTCCTTCTCCGCAGAGACAGACCGTGAGCCCCTACACCGAGACCTAGCTGGGCTACTCTGAACCTCTTCCACCACGCTGGGCTGGAAGACACCTCAGCCACTACTTTTGGAATCACTCCCCAATGCAAGTTCCCTATCCCAGAGAACTCACACCCAATCAACCAGCAAGCTCCTTATTTCAGAGAACTCACACCATTCATCCACATACACACCCCCCCCAGACTAGTAAGACAGTTTCTACCGCCCCTGATTTCTCAACCTGACCACCACGTGACACAGGTACTATTACTCTGGGAACTGGGAATGGGACATTCACATTCATCCAGCGCATTACACATTCATCCCCAAACCCCTCCCAAGACTGGTAAGACAGTTTCTACCGCCCCTGATTTCTCAACCTGACCACCACGTGACACAGGTACCACTACCCCGGGAACTGGGAATGGGAATGGGAATACATGCACTGGACACACATCTGCTGCCACCACTGGATCCCACCCTCTGGTGAATCCAGAAAACACAATGCACTAAGGGGGATGATCTACCCTCCCGAGCTAGGGACACCTAACTCCCAGTGCACAAGAAACACATTTCCAAAGAAATGACACTTAAAAACAAACTTAGAACAATAATCCCTATACCATGTGATTTGTCTAAATGCAGAGTTTTGTAGTGCGGCCAGTTGCTGCTGCGGTACAGCGCAAACGCAAGTCCAAATCCCACCGCTGATCACCAATGTTAGAAATGGGATTTCTGGTTGGCTAGGGCTCGCGCCAAAGCCAGACAGAAACCACCACTCTAGTCAGGGCTGGGGAGTTACACGCCAAAGATAACCCCTGCTCACCCCCTTGGTAGCTTGGCACGAGCAGTCAGGCTTATCCCTGAGGCGATGTGTAAAGCGTTTGCGCGCGCACCCAGCAACAACACCCAAGGCCCACCACAAAGGGAACTCCACACAAGGTATTCTATAAAAATAGCCTTTGTATTATACACAACACATTAGATAAAAACACACACTCTACAATGTGCCAACAGGCACGGGCAGAATTTACAAGGGATTATATATACAGGGGACAGGGCCACATGGACCACTGTCAGGAATTAGCACTTAGAACATAGCACAAATCACCAATAGTAAACGTAGAACATAACACAAAGTAACTGTAGAGCCCAGCCAGTCTCTACTGGCGCAATAATGACCTCAGCGTCATCACACTAGCATCAGGTATAAAACCTATCCTGCATCTATCACAGGGGCATAAATCACATTATGCAATTCTCATTGGTCTAACTCATTAGACCTAACCACCTAGGTATAACTATACTAGGGGCGCACATCGCACAGGGAAGTACATTCTCCCTACCATCAACCTAAGCAGGTAAAACAACCTTCTAGGCAGAAATAACCACATTTAGAGGTATAAGACACAGGGTGCGCCAAACATACTATACACAGCACATTTCCTAGCACCAAAAGCATGAACACAGGGTGCGCAAAACATAATACACCGTACATTTCCTAGCACCCAAATCACATCAGAGTCCAGGTTGCGCCAGAACCTAAACGTAGCAGCTGCCCACTACTTGCTGGGCAGCTGGGGACAAGCACAGTGCCTAAACGCTGCAGCTGGCACTAAGTGCTGCGCAGCTGGGGAAGGCAAATAGCGGCAGGGGCTCTCAATAGCCCTTCAAAACAAACTGCGCCAATCCTTGGAGCCCTCTAGGCTCTAGAACAAACTGTGCCAAACGTGGGAGCCATCTGGCTCAGAAGGTAACATGTCCCCATGGATCGCACGGGCTCCTGAAATAACTGGGCGCCAATATCGAAAAGGAACTTGCCCCAAAGTACTGTGGAGCGCACTGGCGGCGAAATGGAAGGTGTCCCCAAACACTGGAGCCCTCTCTGGGCTCTAGAATAATCGTGGCCGCCTCGTTGGAGCCTCGGGGCTCTAAACAACAACAAAAGCACCCTAGAGCCTCTGTGGCTCTGTAAACTAATGTGGGGCAAGGTGGGAGTGGCCCGCTGCCATCTGGGGCCACTCAAACACGGCAGAAATGCCCCGGTAACGTTGGAGCCCTCTAGGCTCGAGAAATAATGCTGCCGACGTTGGAGCGTCTAGCGCTCTAAAATAAAGGTCCCCGTTGGAGCGGCCCTCTGCCATGTGGGGCCGCTCAGATACTACCTACTAGGCAGGTGGGTGCCAGGAAATGCCCCCACGGGGACTCTGTACCCTGACTGCAGCTTCCCCAGAGATCAGCCCTTACTCACCGGGCTCTCGGGCGCTGCTCGGGGTCTCCTCCTCTCGGCATGCGGCGATCTCTGGCTCTGCCCGGTCCCTCTTCTGGGACCGGGACCTTCCTTCTCAGCGGCAGCACTTCTCATACGGCGCGGGGCTTCCCTTGCAGATGGGAGCCTCGCGCTGCGCTCACCCTTCACCCGGGCCTCGGGCTTCCTCTCCCGGGAATGGCGGCACTTCCGCTTCCGTCCCGCGGCCCCGCCCACAACCAGGCGGGCCGCGGGCTCAGCGGCAATTTTTGAAAGGCTCGCAGCAGTAAAATGCACCGTAAGAGGGGTAGGCTCCCTCGAAATTCAAGATACAAGGCGGGGTGGGCACCCGCCGTCAAAACAGCGATACAGTGGACATAAGCGGGGTGGGTTCCCGCATAGATCACGGGCCAAGTCGCGGGGTAGGCACCCGCCGTGACGGCATTGATGGGGGAATCCCTACCTCGGGGATTCCCTCTTCTCCTCCTCCAGCGCAGCGCTGCCAAGGCCCCCATGTTCCTCCTTCTTGGGGGGGAAAGGTAGCGCTTTCCAGGCGCTTGGTCAATGGAGAGTCCTGGAGGCGTCCAGGGGGGGCAAAGCAGGGCCCAGGGGCCAGCACACAGGGCCCTCCAGCAGGGAGGTAGCCCCCATGGCGGTCCCTCCTGGGCCCCACCAGCAGCAAGCCCCCCTTAGTCAGGATCCAAAGGAGAGAACAAGCAATAAAGCGCTCACCAGGCGCTAGAAGTACAGTCCTCCAATAACCAGGGCATCCAGGGGCTGGGCAGGGCCCAGGGAGGCAAGCCTTCCCCTGGGCCCCAGCAGCAGCACGCCCCTGGTAGATTCAAGTGCAGAACAAGAACATTTTGTAAGGGGACACAGCCCCTTTTTATACACCAAATCCCTTTGTTCTGGGTTCAGGGTGAGGGGGAAAACCAGTCGCAGCTGGTTGGGGAGCACCCTTGATGTGCTCAGCCCCTCACTCTATTCACTGGCAGGGCTAGGGTCGTCAGTCGCACCACAGGGGGCGGAGCCAGCAGTGTGTGGGGAAAACCCTGCCCTATTCAGGTCCAAGGTGCACTCCTCCCCAGCCATCAGCATGCTAATCTCACACTCACCACTGGGGCAGACCCAACCAGACTCCTGGAGCCAGGCTCACCAGCCAGCTCCAGCCAATCACACGCCAGACGCACTGCACACAGAAGTGCCCACTTCTAGAAGTGGCACTTCCACACTAGGTACATGCACGCCGCACACATCATCGCGCAGCATTCACTCCCACGAGTCCGCACATACCAAACTCGGGCCTGCACACCCCACGCATCAGGAACTACCAGGGACACATACATTCCCCATGCATTCCTATGGGAGGGCAGGCCTATCTCACCACATGCACTCAGAGCACGCACGCACTTTACCCTGGGACACAGGGAAAGTGCGCAGAAACCAAGAAAATCACCACACCAAGTCACCAATAAAAGGCAAAAAGTTCAGGGGTGAACCTGCCAGAAGGGCCAAGTCCAACAACTAGCATCAGGTATAAAACCTATCCTGCATCTATCACAGGGGCATAAATCACATTATGCAATTCTCGCAAGTCTAACGCCTTAGACCTAGCCACCTAAGTATACCTACACTAGGGGCGTACATAACACAGGGAAGTACATTCTCCCTACCATCAACCTAAACAAGGTAAAACAACCTCCTAGGCAGAAATCCTATCTAGAGGTATGAAATACAGGGAGCGCAAAATATACTATACACAGTACATTTCCCAACCCCATAAGCATGAACACAAGGTGCGCAAAACATACTACACCGTACATTTCCTAGCACCAAAAGCATGAACACAGGGTGCGCAAAACATACTACACCGTACATTTCCTAGCACCCAAATCACATCAGAGTCCAGGTTGCGCCAGAACCTAAACGTAGCAGCTGCCCACTACTTGCTGGGCAGCTGGGGACAAAGCAGGGCCTAAACGCTGCAGCTGGCAGTAAGTGCTGCGCAGCTGGGGAAGGCAAATAGCGGCAGGGGGCTCTCATTAGCCCCTCAAAACAATATCCAGAACGTTGGAGCCTCACGGGGCACGAGAACACCAAGGAAATGCCCCTGAATAACGTTGGAGCCTCGTGGGCTCAGAGAAAATAATGCCCCCGTACGTTGGAGCCTCGGCGGCTCAAAAGATACACATGTCCCCCTGGAGCACACTGGCTCCTGCAATCATCATGCCCCAGCGTTGGAGCGGCCCGCTGCCAGACGGGGCCGCTCTGAAGATAGGCACGGATCTCACCTCCCCCACTGGAGCGCACGGGCGCTGGTGCCTCGAACAGGCACACAGGGAGCCCCCCTTCTCATTGGAGCGGCCCGCAACGGCGGGACCGCTCGGAAAGCAACTTAAACGGGCACACACTGGAGCCCGCCTCTTACCGGCTCTTGGCGTGCGGCGATCTCTGGCTCTGCCCGGTCCCTCTTCTGGGACCGGGACTTTGCTTCTCAGCGGCAGCACTCCTCATGCAGCGCGGGGCTTCCCTTGCAGATGGGAGCCTCGCGCTGCGCTCAAACTTCACCCGGGCCTCCTCTCCCGGGAATGGCGGCACTTCCGCTTCCGTCCCATGGCCCCGCCCACAACCAGGCGGGCCGCGGGCTCAGCGGCAACTTTGAAGGCGGCTCGGGCCGCGGCGGTGATTTCTTTCGCGGGCAAAATGCGGGGTGGGCACCCGCAATTTTAAATAACTAAATAAGCGGGGTAGGCACCCGCATCACTCCTGAATATCAAACGAAGACGCAGGGTGGGCACCTGCGCACCCCAGGCAACCAGATAAGCGGGGTGGGCACCCGCAAGGCACGCATCATGGGGGAATCCCTACGCTGGGGATTCCCTCTCTCGCTCGTAGCAGCGCAACGCTGCACAGCTCCAGCTCCTCTCTCTGGGGGAATAAAGCGCTCTCCAGGCGCTATGTTCAGGACCAGAAAAGCACCTTGCTGCAAGAAAAATAAAGCGCTCCCAGGGCGCTAGGCCAGCATCAAGCCTTGGCAAGGTAAAAGGAAAGTCACAAGGGTCCTGAAGGCATCCAAGGGGCAAGGTAGGGCCCAGGGGCCAGCACACAGGGCCCTCCAGCAGGGAGGTAGCCCCCATGGCGGTCCCTCCTGGGCCCCACCAGCAGCACGCCCCTGGTAGATTCAAGACAGAGCAAGAACATTTTGTAAGGGGACACAACCCCTTTTATACACCCTGTCTGGGTTCAGGGTGAGGGGGAAAACCAGTCGCAGCTGGTTGGGGAGCACCCTTGATGTGCTCAGCCCCTCACTCTATTCATTGGCAGGGCTAGGGTCGTCAGTCGCACCGCAGGGGGCGGGGCCAGCATTGTGTGTGGAAAACCCTGTCCTATTCAGGACCCAGGTGTACTCCTCCCACCCATCTAGCTGCTGATCTCCCCATTCACCACTGGGTGACTCATCCTGACTCTGGGGAATCCCTAGCCCGTCACATGACATGATCAGCCAATCACGCGACAGACACACTGCACACCGAAGTGCCCACTTCTAGAAGTGGCACTTCCACACTAGGTACATGCACGCCGCACACATCATCGCGCAGCATTCACTCCCACGAGTCCGCACATACCAAACTCGGGCCTGCACACCCCACGCATCAGGAACTACTAGGGACACATACATTCCCCATGCATTCCTATGGGAGGGCAGGCCTATCTCACCACATGCACTCAGAGTGTGCACGCACTTTACCCTGGGACACAGGGAAAGTGCGCAGAAACCAAAAATCACCACACCAAGTCACCAATAAAAAGCAAAAAGTTCAGGGGTGAACCTGCCAGAAGGGCCAAGTCCAACACCCCTGGTCTGTGGAGGCGCAGCCTGGCCCCTGGTCTGTGGAGGCGCAGCCTGGCCCCTGGTCTGTGGAGGCGCAGCCTGGCCCCTGGTCTGTGGAGGCGCAGCCTGGCCCCTGGTCTGTGGAGGCGCAGCCTGGCCCCTGGTCTGTGGAGGCGCAGCCTGGCCCCTGGTCTGTGGAGGCGCAGCCTGGCCCCTGGTCTGTGGAGGCGCAGCCTGGCCCCTGGTCTGTGGAGGCGCAGCCTGGCCCCTGGTCTGTGGAGGCGCAGCCTGGCCCCTGGTCTGTGGAGGCGCAGCCTGGCCCCTGGTCTGTGGAGGCGCAGCCAGGCCCCTGGTCTGTGGAGGCGCAGCCAGGCCCCTGGTCTGTGGAGGCGCAGCCAGGCCCCTGGTCTGTGGAGGCGCAGCCAGGCCCCTGGTCTGTGGAGGCGCAGCCAGGCCCCTGGGCTGTGGAGGCGCAGCCAGGCCCCTGGGCTGTGGAGGCGCAGCCAGGCCCCTGGGCTGTGGAGGCGCAGCCAGGCCCCTGGGCTGTGGAGGCGCAGCCAGGCCCCTTGTCTGTGGAGGCGCAGCCAGGCCCCTTGTCTGTGGAGGCGCAGCCAGGCCCCTTGTCTGTGGAGGCGCAGCCAGGCCCCTTGTCTGTGGAGGCGCAGCCAGGCCCCTTGTCTGTGGAGGCGCAGCCAGGCCCCTTGTCTGTGGAGGCGCAGCCTGGCCCCTGGTCTGTGGCGGCGCAGCCTGGCCCCTGGTCTGTGGCGGCGCAGCCTGGCCCCTGGTCTGTGGCGGCGCAGCCTGGCCCCTGGTCTGTGGCGGCGCAGCCTGGCCCCTGGTCTGTGGCGGCGCAGCCTGGCCCCTGGTCTGTGGCGGCGCAGCCTGGCCCCTGGTCTGTGGCGGCGCAGCCTGGCCCCTGGTCTGTGGCGGCGCAGCCTGGCCCCTGGTCTGTGGCGGCGCAGCCTGGCCCCTGGTCTGTGGCGGCGCAGCCTGGCCCCTGGTCTGTGGCGGCGCAGCCTGGCCCCCGGTCTGTGGAGGCGCAGCCTGGCCCCCGGTCTGTGGAGGCGCAGCCTGGCCCCCGGTCTGTGGAGGCGCAGCCTGGCCCCCGGTCTGTGGAGGCGCAGCCTGGCCCCCGGTCTGTGGAGGCGCAGCCTGGCCCCCGGTCTGTGGAGGCGCAGCCTGGCCCCCGGTCTGTGGAGGCGCAGCCTGGCCCCCGGTCTGTGGCGGCGCAGCCTGGCCCCCGGTCTGTGGCGGCGCAGCCTGGCCCCCGGTCTGTGGCGGCGCAGCCTGGCCCCCGGTCTGTGGAGGCGCAGCCTGGCCCCCGGTCTGTGGAGGCGCAGCCTGGCCCCCGGTCTGTGGAGGCGCAGCCTGGCCCCCGGGCTGTGGAGGCGCAGCCTGGCCCCCGGGCTGTGGAGGCGCAGCCCGGCCCCCGGGCTGTGGAGGCGCAGCCCGGCCCCTGGGCGATGGAGACGCAGCCAGACCCCAGCGATGGAGACGCAGCCAGGACCCTGGAATTTGGCGGCGCAGACAGGACCCTGGTATTTGGCGGCGCAGACAGGACCCTGGAATTTGGCGGCGCAGCCATGTCTGGGCATTGGGAGGCACAGCCAGGACCCTGCCAGGACCCCGGGCTATGGAGGCGCAGCCAGGACCCCGGTCTATGGAGGCGCAGCCAGGGCCCCGGTCTATGGAGGCGCAGCCAGGTCCCTGGGCTGTAGAGATGCAGAGAGGCCCCTGGGCTGTGGAGGTGCAGCCAGGCCCCTGGGCTGTGGAGGCGCAGCCAGGCCCCTTGTCTGTGGAGGCGCAGCCAGGCCCCTTGTCTGTGGAGGCGCAGCCAGGCCCCTTGTCTGTGGCGGCGCAGCCTGGCCCCCGGTCTGTGGCGGCGCAGCCTGGCCCCCGGTCTGTGGAGGCGCAGCCTGGCCCCCGGTCTGTGGAGGCGCAGCCTGGCCCCCGGTCTGTGGAGGCGCAGCCTGGCCCCCGGTCTGTGGAGGCGCAGCCTGGCCCCCGGTCTGTGGAGGCGCAGCCTGGCCCCCGGTCTATGGAGGCGCAGCCAGGACCCCGGTCTATGGAGGCGCAGCCAGGGCCCCGGTCTATGGAGGCGCAGCCAGGACCCCGGTCTATGGAGGCGCAGCCAGGACTCCGGTCTATGGAGGCGCAGCCAGGACTCCGGTCTATGGAGGCGCAGCCAGGGCCCCGGTCTATGGAGGCGCAGCCAGGGCCCCGGTCTATGGAGGCGCAGCCAGGATGCTGGTCTATGGAGGCGCAGTCAGAACCCTGGGCCTTGGCGGCGCAGCCAGCACCCTGGGCTTTGGCGGCGCAGCCAGGACCCTGGGCCATGGCGGCGCAGCCATGAGCCTGGGCATTGGCGGCGCAGCCAGGACCCTGCTAGCACCCTGGGCTGTGGAGGAGCAGCCAGGCCCCTGGGCTGTGGAGGCGCAGCCAGGCCCCTGGGCTGTGGAGGCGCAGCCAGGCCCCTGGGCTGTGGAGGCGCAGCCAGGCCCCTGGGCTGTGGAGGCGCAGCCAGGCCCCTGGGCTGTGGAGGCGCAGCCAGGCCCCTGGTCTGTGGAGGCGCAGCCAGGCCCCTGGTCTGTGGAGGCGCAGCCTGGCCCCTGGTCTGTGGAGGCGCAGCCTGGCCCCTGGTCTGTGGAGGCGCAGCCTGGCCCCTGGTCTGTGGAGGCGCAGCCTGGCCCCTGGTCTGTGGAGGCGCAGCCTGGCCCCTGGTCTGTGGAGGCGCAGCCTGGCCCCTGGTCTGTGGAGGCGCAGCCTGGCCCCTGGTCTGTGGAGGCGCAGCCTGGCCCCTGGTCTGTGGAGGCGCAGCCTGGCCCCCGGGCTTTGGAAGCGCAGCTAGGACCCTGGTTTGTGTCGGCGCAGTCAGGCCTCTGGGCTTTGGAGGCGCAGCCAGGATGCTGGCCTATGGAGGTGCAGTCAGAACCCTGGTCTGTGGCGACGCAGCCAGGACCCTGTGCTTTGGCGGCGCAGCCAGGACCCTGCTAGCACCCTGGGCGTTGGAGGCGCAGCCAGGACCCTGCTAGCACCCTGGGCGTTGGAGGCGCAGCCAGGACCCTGCTAGCACCCTGGGCGTTGGAGGCGCAGCCAGGCCCCTGGTCTGTGGAGGCGCAGCCAGGCCCCTGGTCTGTGGAGGCGCAGCCAGGCCCCTGGTCTGTGGAGGCGCAGCCAGGCCCCTGGTCTGTGGAGGCGCAGCCTGGCCCCTGGGCTGTGGAGGCGCAGCCTGGCCCCTGGGCTGTGGAGGCGCAGCCTGGCCCCTGGGCTGTGGAGGCGCAGCCTGGCCCCTGGGCTGTGGAGGCGCAGCCTGGCCCCTGGGCTGTAGAGATGCAGAGAGGCCCCTGGGCTGTGGAGGCGCAGCCTGGGCTGTGGAGGCGCAGCCTGGGCTGTGGAGGCGCAGCCTGGCCCCTGGTCTTTGGAGGCGCAGCCTGGCCCCTGGTCTGTGGAGGCGCAGCCTGGCCCCTGGTCTGTGGAGGCGCAGCCAGGACCCTGGAATTTGGCGGCGCAGACAGGACCCTGGGCATTGGAGGCGCAGCCAGGACCCTGCCAGGACCCCGGTCTGTGGAGGCGCAGCCTGGCCCCCGGTCTGTGGAGGCGCAGCCTGGCCCCCGGTCTGTGGAGGCGCAGCCTGGCCCCCGGTCTGTGGAGGCGCAGCCTGGCCCCCGGTCTGTGGAGGCGCAGCCTGGCCCCCGGTCTGTGGAGGCGCAGCCCGGCCCCCGGTCTGTGGAGGCGCAGCCCGGCCCCCGGTCTGTGGAGGCGCAGCCGGCCCCCGGTCTGTGGAGGCGCAGCCGGCCCCCGGTCTGTGGAGGCGCAGCCCGGCCCCCGGGCTGTGGAGGCGCAGCCCGGCCCCCGGGCTGTGGAGGCGCAGCCCGGCCCCCGGGCTGTGGAGGCGCAGCCCGGCCCCCGGGCTGTGGAGGCGCAGCCCGGCCCCCGGGCTGTGGAGGCGCAGCCCGGACCCCGGGCTGTGGAGGCGCAGCCCGGACCCCGGGCTGTGGAGGTGCAGCCAGGCCCCCAGCGATGGAGACGCAGCCAGGACCCTGGAATTTGGCGGCGCAGACAGGACCCTGGAATTTGGCGGCGCAGACAGGACCCTGGGCTTTGGCGGCGCAGCCATGTCTCTGGGCATTGGAGGCGCAGCCAGGACCCTGCCAGGACCCCGGGCTATGGAGGCGCAGCCAGGGCCCCGGTCTATGGAGGCGCAGCCAGGGCCCCGGTCTATGGAGGCGCAGCCAGGACTCCGGTCGATGGAGGCGCAGCCAGGGCCCCGGTCTATGGAGGCGCAGCCAGGGCCCCGGTCTATGGAGGCGCAGTCAGAACCCTGGGCCTTGGCGGCGCAGCCAGCACCCTGGGCTTTGGCGGCGCAGCCAGGACCCTGGGCCATGGCGGCGCAGCCATGAGCCTGGGCATTGGCGGCGCAGCCCGGAGCCTGCTAGCACCCTGGGCGTTGGAGGCGCAGCCAGGACCCTGCTAGCACCCTGGGCTGTGGAGGAGCAGCCAGGCCCCTGGGCTGTGGAGGAGCAGCCAGGCCCCTGGGCTGTGGAGGAGCAGCCAGGCCCCTGGGCTGTGGAGGCGCAGCCAGACCCCTGGGCTGTGGAGGCGCAGCCTGGCCCCTGGGCTGTGGAGGCGCAGCCTGGCCCCTGGTCTGTGGAGGCGCAGCCTGGCCCCTGGTCTGTGGAGGCGCAGCCTGGCCCCTGGTCTGTGGAGGCGCAGCCTGGCCCCTGGTCTGTGGAGGCGCAGCCTGGCCCCTGGTCTGTGGAGGCGCAGCCTGGCCCCTGGTCTGTGGAGGCGCAGCCTGGCCCCTGGTCTGTGGAGGCGCAGCCTGGCCCCTGGTCTGTGGAGGCGCAGCCTGGCCCCTGGTCTGTGGAGGCGCAGCCTGGCCCCTGGTCTGTGGAGGCACAGCCTGGCCCCCGGGCTTTGGAAGCGCAGCTAGGACCCTGGTTTGTGTCGGCGCAGTCAGGCCTCTGGGCTTTGGAGGCGCAGCCAGGATGCTGGCCTATGGAGGCGCAGTCAGAACCCTGGTCTGTGGCGACGCAGCCAGGACCCTGTGCTTTGGCGGCGCAGCCAGGACCCTGTGCTTTGGCGGCGCAGCCAGGACCCTGTGCTTTGGCGGCGCAGCCAGGACCCTGCTAGCACCCTGGGCGTTGAAGGCGCAGCCAGGACCCTGGGCCGTGGAGGCGCAGCCTGGCCCCTGGGCCGTGGAGGCGCAGCCTGGCCCCTGGGCCGTGGAGGCGCAGCCTGGCCCCTGGGCCGTGGAGGCGCAGCCTGGCCCCTGGGCCGTGGAGGCGCAGCCTGGCCCCTGGGCCGTGGAGGCGCAGCCTGGCCCCTGGGCTGTGGAGGCGCAGCCTGGCCCCTGGGCTGTGGAGGCGCAGCCTGGCCCCTGGGCTGTGGAGGCGCAGCCTGGCCCCTGGGCTGTGGAGGCGCAGCCTGGCCCCTGGGCTGTGGAGGCGCAGCCAGGCCCCTTGTCTATGGAGGTGCAGCCAGACTCCCAGCGATGGAGACGCAGTCAGGACCCTGGAATTTGGCAGCGCAGACAGGACCCTGGGCTTTGGCGGCTCAGCCATGTCTCTGGGCATTGGAGGCGCAGCCAGGACCCTGCCAGGACCCCGGGCTATGGAGGCGCAGCCAGGACCACGGGCTATGGAGGCGCAGCCAGGACCCCGGTCTATGGAGGCGCAGCCAGGACCCCGGTCTATGGAGGCGCAGCCAGGACCCCGGGCTTTGGAAGCGCAGCTAGGACCCTGGTTTGTGTCGGCGCAGTCAGGCCTCTGGGCTTTGGAGGCGCAGCCAGGTTCTCATCCAGGGGATACTCATCAATAGTCATAATCTATGAATAATCCCCGCCCATGTGCGGGATCCCGGAGCATATAGAAAATACATATATATAAATATATATATATATACATATGTGAAAACATATAAATGCAGCCTAATAATGTTCAAAACATGGCAATGCTGTAAATTACATATTTTTGCATAGTAGTGCCCCCGTAACCCGTAAGGAAAAAAGGAAGCATCAGGCAAATTATAACACAGCACTGCTTTATTGCCATAAAGCAACATGTAATTGTAGGCATTCGCCAGTAGGCTGCAGTAGAGTATCAAGAATCCAAGAAAACTGACACCTTGCCTTTAAGGCATTAGAGTAGGGGGACCGTGCCTTTAAGGCCTGCCCGTGACCCCCTGCTCCCATGATGCACTACAGGTGACAGTTGGGCCAGTTCTTTTTTCCGGCTCCTTCTGTGAGGATCCTGGAGCTTGAGCTCTTCAGTTTTTTGACTGAAATTTTGAATTACAGCTTTTTCTAGCTTTTTTCGACGTTTTCTGGCTTATAAGGGCTAATTCTGCTGGTTCCAGTGAATTTTCCAATTTTTTTCCAGTCAGAATGTCTCCTTTATTTAGGAAATGCCCTTCTTGTGGTAATAAAATGGCACTGCTGGATCCACACTCGGTGTGTATTGTGTGTTTACCATCAAAACACGATCCTGACCAGTGTCCCCACTGCCAGAAGTTCTCAAAGCGCACTCTGAGGGACAGAGAGCGCATTAAACTGCATGCAAGACTGGAGAAGGAACGAAGCCGTCGTGAAGGCGAGCATTCCTCATCAAGACCACCTTCTTCAGCTACGCAAGTACAGAAACGGCGACATACCAGCTCCCCGGGCTCCAAGAAGACCAGGAGTCCAAGAGGTTCGCCGTCGACGTCGAGGATGCCGGCGAAGAGGCAGAGAACTTCGGCGTCAAGGGATTCATCCCACCATCAAGAGTCTCCGCCGCGCAAAAGTAAGTCGGCGTCGAGAGGCGGCCCTTCGGGCTCGAAGGCTGCTAGTCTGGTGACATCTGAACTGTCTCCGTCGACGTCGAGGCTTCCGTCGACGTCGAGACACTCTCCGCCACCCTCGAGGGGGTCGACGTCGAGAGATGCGGCGACGTACATTCCGCCGCGAGTGGGCCGGTCGCCGTCGATGGTTACCCCCACTCGGCGACATAGAAGGTCGACGTCGAGAGGAAGATCGACGTCAAGAAGTCGACGTCGAGAGAGGTCGCCGTCAAGATCACCACGTCGACGTCGAGAGAGGTCGACGTCGAAGTCGCCCAGTCGACGTCGAGAGAGGTCGACGTCGAAGAGTCGACGTCGAGAGAGGTCGACGTCGAAGTCGCCCAGTCGACGTCGAGAGAGGTCGACGTCGAAGTCGCCCAGTCGACGGCGAGAGAGGTCGACGTCGAAGATACGGCCGACGTCGAGGTCATCTAGCCGACGTCAGGTGCCAGAGAAGAGGAGATCGACATCGAGGTCTCCACGACCGGCGTCGAGACCAGAACGGCATACCTCACACTTGCCGATGGTGACGCAGACGTCGTCGACGTCAAGGGATTCGACGTCGAGGGCGAAGACTGGACCGCCCGCGGAGAGGTCCCCAGGAGAACAGTCATCATCTCCGGGACTGCACATCGTGCAAATATCTCCAGAAAGATCACCCGAGGCTCCAGAGCGGTTTGGACTGTCACCGCGCTGGTTACGAGATGTGGGCGCTGCCGCATGTCGGAGTCCGGGATCGGACTACTCCCGCATGTATTCCCCACCGCGCAGGAGTAAATCGCCTCCGAGGGATCCACGGCCAATTTCACCACGCCGGTCTCGTTCCAGGGACCGTCGCACCGCGCCAAAACGTCCAAGATCTCCGTCCAAGCGCAGATCAGGATCAAGGGCTCACCAAAGCGAACGCTCCCACAAGAGGCGACGCACCAGGTCGTCCACTGGGACTGCATCCACAAGATCCTCAGTCCGGGACTACTCTCCTACTTTTTCATCCACGCCTCCATCGCGAGTGTCCCCGGTGGATGACATTATAACTTTCTCGGACGTCCTGGGTAGAGGGGCGCAAAAGTTGAACATCGCACTGCACGCCCCTCAGGCACCCACTTCTGTGATCTTTGACACTTTACACCATCGGTCAGCTCCCAGACCTCTGCTCCCGTTGGTGCCAGGATTGTTAGAACCAGCGATGGCCACGTTCCTTACACCGGCTACAGCGGGCTCGGTCCCCTCGAGAATAGCAAAGAAGTACAAGGCTCCGGCCGAGGACCCTTTATTCTTGAGGGCGGACCCGCCAGCGGATTCGGTGATAGTGGCGGCAGCCATGAAGTCTCACTCAGCCTCAATATCTGCTTCTGTCCCCCCTGAGAAGGACAGCAAACTGATGGACTCCTACGGCAGGAGAATGTGCAACACATCTGCCGCGCATATGAAGGTCGCTAGCGCTTCAGCCCTGCTAGGGAGGTATGATCGTTCCCTATGGGATTCCCTGGCCAGATTCGTGGAGAGATTGCCTAGGGAGGACAGGCAGGACTTCACGGAGATCCTACATGAAGGCGGACTGGTGGCAAACCAAGTAATAAGCGCAGCGGCGGATGCATCAGACCTAGCCGCGCATGGCTACTCCCATGGCATCTGCTCCCGCCGTTCGGCATGGCTCAGATTAACAGCCCTCAAACCAGATGCGCAGAAAAGGATTCTTAACCTGCCGTTTAATGGATCATCGCTATTTGGAGCTCATGCGGACGACCAAATGAGCAAAATGAAAACGGAATTGGACACTGTAAAGGCTGTGGGACTAGAAAAACGCAAAGAGTTCCGCAAGCGCTTTCGCCAGGGCGACAAACGTGCCTTTCACCAGCGCGTTCAAACGCCCCAATGGTCCTCTCAAAACCAACAGAGGTCCCAGTTTCAGCAAAGGGGCCGGGGCAGAGGAAGAGGAAATGCTAAACAGCAGCAGTCCTCTAACAAGCAACCTCCCAAGCAGTGAAAACTTACTTCCTCCGCACTCGTTCGCCACTCCGGTGGGAGGAAGTGTCACCGCTCACCTGGCAGAGTGGAATACAATTACAAACGACAAATGGGTGCTGAGTATTGTAGAGCGTGGCTACTTGCTGAGGTTCAAATCTCCCCCTCCGCAGGTACCCCCACGGAAACAGCCACTCCCTCTCAGCCAAAACAAGCTTTTAAAGGACGAAGTTGCCACTCTCCTCTCCAAAAACGCCATAGAGGAAGTTCCAAACAGGCAGAGAAATCGGGGAGTGTACTCCCGGTATTTTCTTGTTCAGAAAAGAGGAGCGATCGGAGACTACAGACCCATCCTCGATCTCCGCCTACTCAACAGATTTCTCAGAAGGGAAAAATTCAGGATGCTAGCACTGCACCAGATCTTCCCACATCTACACCAAGGGGACTGGATGTGTGCCATCGATTTACAGGATGCATACTTCCACATTCCTGTCTCAGCGAAACATCGGAAGTTTCTCAGATTTCGCATCTTTCACCAACATTATCAATACAAGGTCCTGCCATTCGGCCTCAAGTCCGCTCCACGAACGTTCTCAAAGTGCATGGCGGTGGTGGCTGCATTTCTCCGCAAACGGAAGATATTCGTCTACCCATATCTAGACGACTGGCTCTTAAAAAGTTCCACCCCGGTTCAACTCCAGAGTCATCTCTCGTTCTGCCTAAACCTTCTACACTCGTTGGGCCTTCAGGTCAACTACCGGAAGTCGATCCTCAATCCAACTCAGCGGATCCACTACCTGGGCGCCTCTCTAGACTCCTCAAGCGCAAGCGTGTGTCCTTCGGAGGAGAGGTTATCCTCCATGCTGCAAAAAAGCTGCACGCTTCTCAGCACGGAATATCCCACAGCCAGACAAGTGTCATCTCTCCTGGGATCCATGGCCTCGTGCATCTACATCGTGCCCAACGCACGTCTGCACATGCGTCCTCTGCAACAAGACCTAGAGGATCAGTGGTCGCAGAGGACCGGCCGCTGGGAAGATCACATTACCCTTCATCAAGCCGCCAAAGATTCCATCCGGTGGTGGATGAAGCGCTCCCATCTGCTTCACGGCGTCCCATTCCATCAGGCGCCTCCGACACAGACGGTGGTCACAGACGCCTCCATGCAGGGCTGGGGGGCTCATATGGGCCGGCTTCAAGTACAAGGTCTCTGGTCCGCTACCGAGCAGAGCTATCACATCAACTTCTTGGAGCTACGAGCAGTCCATCTCGCTCTCAAGTCCCTGTACCCATCCCTGCAGACCGACTATGTTCAGGTTCAGACGGACAACACCACAACTATGTTCTATCTGAACAAGCAAGGAGGGACCAGATCACGGGTCCTGTCTCTGGAGGCCCAGTCAATCTGGAAATGGCTTCTGGCGAGAAACCTGACGATCGTCGCTGTTCACCTGCCAGGGACCCTGAACGTGCAGGCGGACGGCCTCAGCAGAGACTTCGTCGAAGCGCACGACTGGGTGCTCAACGAAGGCGTCGCTCAAGACATCTTCCGCTTGTGGGGCATACCAGACATCGATCTGTTCGCAGACGCGGACAACAAAAAATGCCCCGTCTTCGCCTCCAGGTTCCCTCAACGGGGGTCGCAGGGGAACGCGCTTTTGATCAGCTGGTCGAGGACATTGCTTTACGCTTTTCCTCCTCTCCCTCTCATCCCGGCTGTGATTCAGAAGTTCTACAGGGCCAGAACTCGGATGATCCTAATAGCACCAGAGTGGCCCCGGCAGTGGTGGTACCCGGATCTACTCCAGCTGTCGGAGGTACCACAGAGGAGGTTGCCATGCCTGCCGAACTTGCTGACCAAGGACAAGGGGAGAGTGTTCCACCCCAATCTCCCCTCCCTCCGCTTGACGGCATGGCTCCTGAATTCATCCAGTACGGACATCTAGATCTTCCACCGGACTGTATGAGCATTCTTCGGGAGGCGAAGAGGCCCTCCACGAGGAAGTCGTATGGCTTTAAATGGAAAAGATTCTGCTTCTGGTGTAGAGATAACACCCTTGATCCGATCCGGGGTCAAGAACAGGTTATTCTCCCCTACTTACTGTACTTGGCGAAGTCTGGGTTAAAGTACTCTTCCATCAGAGTACACTTAGCTGCTATTACAGCCTATAGGAAGTCTCCTACCCAGACCTCATTCTTTCAGATGCCAGTGGTAAAGGATTTCTTAGAAGGGCTTAAGAAAGTTTACCCACCTGTGAGGTCTCCTTCCCCTTCCTGGGAACTGAACATCGTTCTCTCTAAACTGATGGGAGGTCCTTTTGAGCCGATTCATAAGGCCTCCTTGCAACATCTGACCTGGAAGGCTGCCTTCTTAGTAGCCATCACTTCGGCCCGTAGGGTTAGTGAAATTCAGGCCCTCTGCTGCAAGGAACCTTACACGGTGTTTCATGCTAATAGGGTGGTGCTCCGTACTCATCCGAGCTTCCTGCCCAAGGTGGTTTCGGACTTCCATATTAATCAGGTGATCACGTTGCCCACCTTCTTTCCTCAGCCGACCACACCCCCGGAGAGAGCTCTACACTCTCTTGACCTCCGGAGGGTTTTGAAATTCTATCTAGCTAAGACCCTTACTCTTAGAAAGTCAGACAGGCTCTTTGTTAACTATGGACCCACTAATACCGGGCTGGCTGCGGCCAAGAGATCTATCTCTAGATGGATTGTCTCTTGTATAGCTTTGGCTTACCAACTGTCCCACAAAGTTCTGCAGGGTAAACCTAGAGCACACTCTACTCGGGGGAAGGCTTCTACGGTAGCACTCCTTCGCAACGTTCCCATGTCTGAGATCTGTAAAGCGGCTACATGGCGCTCAGTCCATACTTTCACGCGCCATTATTGCCTAGATTCAGACGCACAGGCCGACGCCCAGGTGGGGCAGGCCTCTTTGAGGAACCTATTCGCATAACTGTAATGCAAGATGTGTCTTTTAATGTATGTTTTAACTGCTTTGTTGCTCGTCCGCGAGACTTTGGGTATGGGCTTGCTACTCTATTCATAGATTATGACTATTGATGAGAAGGATTAGTTACTTACCTGTAATCCTAGTTCTCATCCAGGGGTATACTCATCAAAGTCATAAGCGACCCACCCACCTCCCCGGACGAGCAATGTTTTCTCTTTAAATAAGTGATGTATGGAAGGCAGATCTACTCAGGTGCGGAGGCACCGCCAAAAAGAACTGGCCCAACTGTCACCTGTAGTGCATCATGGGAGCAGGGGGTCACGGGCAGGCCTTAAAGGCACGGTCCCCCTACTCTAATGCCTTAAAGGCAAGGTGTCAGTTTTCTTGGATTCTTGATACTCTACTGCAGCCTACTGGCGAATGCCTACAATTACATGTTGCTTTATGGCAATAAAGCAGTGCTGTGTTATAATTTGCCTGATGCTTCCTTTTTTCCTTACGGGTTACGGGGGCACTACTATGCAAAAATATGTAATTTACAGCATTGCCATGTTTTGAACATTATTAGGCTGCATTTATATGTTTTCACATATGTATATATATATATATTTATATATATGTATTTTCTATATGCTCCGGGATCCCGCACATGGGCGGGGATTATTCATAGATTATGACTTTGATGAGTATACCCCTGGATGAGAACTAGGATTACAGGTAAGTAACTAATCCATGCTGGCCTATGGAGGCGCAGTCAGAACCCTGGTCTGTGGCGGCGCAGCCAGGACCCTGTGCTATGGAGGTGCAGCCAGGACCCTGGGCTTTGGAGGCTCATCAGGACCCTCGTCTATGGAGGCGCAGCCAGGACCCTGCCAGAACACTGGGCTATGGAGGTGCAGCCAGGATCCTGGGATTTGGAGGCGCAGCCAGGACCCTGCCAGAATCCTGGGCTATGGAGGCGCAGCCAGGACCCTGTGCTTTGGAGGCGCAGCCAGGATCCTGGGCTATGGAGGTGCAGCCAGGACCCTGGGCTTTGGAGGCTCATCAGGACCCTGGTCTATGGAGTCGCAGCCAGGACCCTGGGCCTTTGACGCGCAGCCAGGCCTCCAGGATACGGAGGCGCAGAGAGGCGTCCCATGATGGGGGCGCAGCCAGGACCCTGGGCTATGGAGGCGCAGCCAGGCTTCCGGGATACGGAGGCGCAGAGAGGCCTCCCATGATAGGGGCGCAGCCAGGACCCTGGGCTATGGAGGCGCAGCCAGGCTTCCGGGATACGGAGGCGCAGAGAGGCCTCCCATGGTAGGGGCGCAGCCAGTACGCTGGGCCATGGAGGCGCAGAGAGGCCTCCGATGATGGGGCGCAGCCAGGACCCTGGTCTATGGAGGCGCAGCCAGGACCCTGGGCTATCGAGGCGCAGCCAGGGCCTTGGAGGCGCAGGCAGGCCTCCGGGATACGGAGGCGCAGAGAGGCCTCCCATGATGGGGGCGCAGCCCGGACGCTGGGCCATGGAGGCGCATAGAGGCCTCCGATGATGGGGTGCTTCCAGGACCATGGGCTATGGGGGCGCAGCCATGCCCTGGTCTATATTTGAGATTCCCCTCCGTTGCTGTGTGTACACAGTCCATAGAGTCTCCCGTGTTTACCTGCCGGGGGCGGGACACGGAGCTCCGCCGCCCTCTCGGCCACAGCTATTTTAATAGGAATCTGCAGGAATGTCTCACCTTTTTATTCTGTTTGTTTTTCACGTTTCTTTGCATGTTTATAGATGTGTATGTTTATCTACAGGTATGGATGTATGTCTGCCTGTATGTACAACTAATTAGTTAAACGAGACAATAAAACCGCATACGAAGAGCTCCCTGTGGACTGGCCGGGCTCGGCACCCGTACGGGAGAGTCATTCATCGGTGGATGTGTGCAGCAATCGGTGGAGCAACACAGAACCTTTCACCTCCAGTGGTGGATGTGTGCAGGAATCAGTGGAATAACACAGACCCTTTCACCTCCAGGGGTGGATGTGTACAGGAATCAGTGGAATAACAGTGCCTTTCACCTCCAGGGGTGGATGTGTATAGGAATCAGTGAAATAACACAGACCCTTTCACCTCCAGGGGTGGATGTGTACAGGAATCAGTGGAATTACACAGACCCTTTCACCTCCAGGGGTGGATGTGTACAGGAATCAGTGGAATAACACAGACCCTTTCACCTCCAGGGGTGGATGTGTACAGGAATCAGTGGAATAACACAGCCTTTCACCTCCAGGGGTGGATGTGTATAGGAATCAGTGAAATAACCCAGAGCCTTTCACTTCCAGGGGTGGATGTGCACAGGAATCCGTGGAATAACACAGAGCCTTTCACCCCAGCGGTGGATGTACAGGAATCCGTGGAATAACACAGAGCCTTTCACCCCAGGATTGGATGTACAGGAATCAGTGGAATAACAGACCCTATCACCCCCAGAGGTGGATGTACAGGAATTAGTGGAATAACACAGAGCCTTTCACCTCCAGGGGTGGATGTGTATAGGAATCGGTGGAATAACACAGAGCGTTTCACCTCCAGGGGTGGATGTGTGCAGGAATCCATGGAATACCACAGCCTTTCACCTCCAGGGGTGGATGTGTATAGGAATCTGTGGAATAAGGAAGCCTTTCACCTCCAGGGGTGGATATGCACAGGAATCCGTGGAATAACACACAGCATTTCACCTCCAGGGATGGATGTGCACACACATCCGTGGAATAACACAGCCTTTCACCTCCAGGGGTGGATGTGCACAGGAATCTGTGGAATAACACAGAGCCTTTCTCCACGAGGGGTGGATGTGCACAGGAATCCGTGGAATAACACAGAGCCTTTCACGTCCAGGGGTGGATGTGCACAGGAATCCGTAGAATAACACAGCCTTTCACCTCCAGGGGTGGATGTGCACAGGAATCCGTGGAATAACACAGCCTTTCGCCTCCAGGGGTGGATGTGCACAGGAATCCGTGGAATAACACATAGCCTTTCACCTCCAGGGGTAGATGTGCACAGGCATCCATGGAATAACACAGCCTTTGAACTCCAGGGGTGGATGTGCACAGGAACACTGAGCCTTTCTCCTCCAGGGGTGGATGTGCACTGGAATCCGTGGAATAACACAGCCTTTCGCCTTCAGGGGTGGATGTGCACAGGAATCCGTGGAATAACACAACCTTTCGCCTCCAGGGGTGGATGTGCACAGGAATCCTTGGAATAACACAGCCTTTCACCTCCAAGGGTGGATGTGCACATGAATCCGTGGAATAACACAGAATTTCACCTCCAGGGGTGGATGTGCACAGGAATCCGTGGAAAAACACAGCTTTTCCTCTCCAGGGTTGGATGGGTTAATCAAATAGTGGAATAACGCAGACCCTTTCACCTCCAGGGGTGGATGGGTATAGGAATCAGTGTATTAACACAGCCTTTCACTCCCAGGGATGGAGGTGTACAGGAATCAGTGGAATAACAGAACCTTTCACCTCCAGGGGTGGGTGTGTATAGGAATCCGTGGAATAACACAGCCTTTCACTCCCAGGGGTGGGTGTGTACAGGAATCAGTGGAATAACAGAACCTTTCACCTCCAGGGGTGGGTGTGTATAGGAATCAGTGGAATAACACAGCCTTTCACTCCCAGGGGTGGGTGTGTACAGGAATCAGTGGAATAACAGAACCTTTCACCTCCAGGGGTGGGTGTGTATAGGAATCCGTGGAATAATACAGCCTTTCACTCCCAGGGGTGGGTGTGTACAGGAATCAGTGGAATAACAGAACCTTTCACCTCCAGGGGTGGGTGTGTATAGGAATCAGTGGAATAACACAGCCTTTCACCTCCAGGGGTAGATGTGTACAGGAATCAGTGGAATAACAGAGCCTTTCATCTCCAGGGTTGGATGTGTTAATCAAACAGTGGAATAACGCAGACCCTTTCACCTCCAGGGGTGGATGTGTATAGGAATCAGTGTATTAACACAGCCTTTCACCTCCAGGGGTAGATGTGTACAGGAATCAGTGGAATAACAGAGCCTTTCATCTCCAGGGTTGGATGTGTTAACCAAACAGTGGAATAACGCAGACCCTTTCACCTCCAGGGGTGGATGTGTATAGGAATCAGTGTATTAACACCGCCTTTTACCTCCAGAAGTGGATGTGTACAGGAATTAGTGAAATAACGCAGACCCTTTCACCCCCAGGGGTGGATTTGTTCTGGAATCAGTGGAGTAACACAGACCCTTTCAACCCCAGGGATGGATGTATTCAGGAATCAGTGGAATAACAGACCCTTTCACCCCCAGAGGTGCATGTGTACACGAATCAGTGGAATAACACAGATCCTTTCATCTCCAGGGGTGGATGTGTTCATGAATTAGTGAAATAACCCAGAACTTTTAACCTTCATGGGTGGATGTCTACAGGAATCGGTGGAATAACCCAGAGCCTTTCACCTTCAGGGGTGGATGTGTACAGGAATCCGTGGTATAACACAGAGCCTTTCACCTCCAGGGGTGGATGTGTACAGGAATCTGTGGAATAACACAGATCCTTTCAACCCCAGGGGTGGGTGTGTACAGGAATCCGTGGAATAACACAGATCCTTTCACCCCCAGGGGTGGATGTGTATAGGAATCTGTGGAATAACACAGATCCTTTCACCTCCAGGGGTGGATGTGTACAGGAATAGATGGAATGGCAGACCCTTTCACCTCGAGGGTGGATGTGTTCAGGAATCAATGGAATAGCAGACCCTTTCACCTCGAGGGTGGATGTGCTCAGGAATAGATGGAATAGCAGACCCTTTCACCTCGAGGGTGGATGTGATCAGGAATTGATGGAATAGCAGACCCTTTCACCTCGAAGGTGGATGTGTTCAGGAATCGATGGGATAGCAGACCCTTTCACCTCGAGGGTGGATGTGCTCAGGAATAGATGGGATAGCAGACCCTTTCGCCCCCAGGGTGGATGTGTTCAGGAATCATGGAATAGCAGACACTTTCGCCTCAAGGGTGGATGTGTTCAGGAATCGATGGGATAGCAGACCCTTTCACCTCGAGGGTAAATGTGTTCAGGAATAGATTGAATAGCCGACCCTTTCACCTCGAGGGTGGATGTGTTCAGGAATCGATGGAATAGAAGACCCTTTCGCCTCAAGGGTTGATGTGTTCAGGATTCGATGGAATAGAAGACCCTTTCGCCTCGAGGGTGGATGTGTTCAGGAATAGATGGAATAGCAGTCCCTTTCACCTCGAGGGTGGATGTGTTCAGGAATAGATGGAATAGCAGACCCTTTCACCTCCAAGGGTGGATGTTTTCAGGAATAGATGGGAAAGCAGACCCTTTCACCTCGAGGGTGGATGTGTTCAGGAATAGATGGAATAGCAGACCCTTTCACCTTGGGGGTGGATGTATTCAGGAATAGATGGAATAGCAGACCCTTTCGCCTCTAGGGTGGATGTGTTCAGGAATCATGGAATAGCAGACACTTTCGCCTCAAGGGTGGATGTGTTCAGGAATCGATGGGATAGCAGACCCTTTCACCTCGAGGGTAAATGTGTTCAGGAATAGATGGAATAGCAGACCCTTTCACCTTGGGGGTGGATGTATTCAGGAATAGATGGAATAGCAGACCCTTTCGCCTCTAGGGTGGATGTGTTCAGGAATAGATGGTATAGCAGACCCTTTCGCCTCGAGGGTGGATGTGTTCAGGAATAGATGGCATAGCAGACCCTTTCGCCTCGAGGGTGGATGTGTTCAGGAATAAATGGAATAGCCGACCGTTTCATCTCGAGGGTGGATGTGATCAGGAAGAGATGGGATAGCAGACCCTTTCACCTTGAGGGTGGATGTGTTCAGGAATAGATGCGATAGCAGACCCTTTCGCCTCGAGGATGGATGTGTTCAGGAATAAATGGAATAGCAGACACTTTCACCTCGAGGGTGGATGTGTTCAGGAATATATGGAAAAGCAGACCTGACCCTTTCACCCCCAGGTTGGATGTGTTCAGCAATAGATGGGCTAGCTGACACTTTCACCTCGAGGGTGGATGTGATCAGGAATAGATGGGATAGCAGACCCTTTCACCTCCGAGGGTGGATGTCTTCAGGAATAGATGGAATAGCCGACCCTTTCACCCCCAGGGTTGATATGTTCAGGAATCATGGAATAGCAGACACTTTCGCCTCAAGGGTGGATGTGTTCAGGAATCGATGGGATAGCAGACCCTTTCACCTCGAGGGTGGATGTGTACAGGAATAGATGGAATAGCAGACCCTTTCACCCCCAGGTTGGATGTGTTCAGCAATAGATGGGCTAGCTGACACTTTCACCTCGAGGGTGGATGTGATCAGGAATAGATGGGATAGCAGACCCTTTCACCTCCGAGGGTGGATGTCTTCAGGAATAGATGGAATAGCCGACCCTTTCACCCCCAGGGTTGATATGTTCAGGAATCATGGAATAGCAGACACTTTCGCCTCAAGGGTGGATGTGTTCAGGAATCGATGGGATAGCAGACCCTTTCACCTCGAGGGTGGATGTGTACAGGAATAGATGGGATAGCAGACCCTTTCACCTCGAGGGTGGATGTGTTCAGGAATAGATGGAATAGCCGATCCTTTCACCTCGAGGGTGGATGTGTTCAGGAATAGATTGAATAGAAGACCCTTTCACCTCGAGGGTGGATGTGTTCAGTAGTAGATGGAATATCAGACCCTTTCACCTCTAAGGGTGAATGTGTTCAGGAATAGATGGGATAGCAGACCCTTTCACCTCGAGGGTGGATGTGTTCACTAATAGATGGGATAGCCGACCCTTTCACCTCGAGGGTGCATGCGTTCAGGAATAGATGGAATAGCAGACCCTTTCACCCCCAGGGTGGATGTGTTCAGTCATAGATGGGATAGCCGACCCTTTCACCTAGAGTGTGCATGCGTTCAGGAATAGATGGAATAGAGACCCTTTTCACCTCGAGGGTGGATATGTTCAGGAATAGATGGGATAGCAGACCTTTCGCCTCCTAAGGGTGGATGTGTTCAGGAATAGATGGGATAGCAGACCCTTTTGCCTCAAGGATGGATGTGTTCAGGAATCGATGGAATAGAGACCCTTTCACCTCGAGGGTGGATGTGTTCAGGAATAGATGGAATAGCAGACCCTTTTGCCTCTACTGATGGATGTGTTCAGGAATAGATGGAATAGCAGACCTTTTCACCTCCAAGGGTGGATGTGTTCACGAATTCATGGGATAGCAGACCCTTTCACCTCGAGGGTGGATGTGTTCAGGAATAGATGGAATAGCAGACCCTTTCACCCCCAGGGTGGATGTGTTCAGGAATAGATGGAATAGCAGACCCTCTCACCTCCAAGGGTGGATGTTTTCAGGAATAGATGGAATAGCCGACCCTTTCACCTCGAGGGTGGATGTGTTCAGGAATAGATGGAATAGCAGACCCTTTCGCCTCGAGGGTGGATGTGTTCAGGAATAAATGGAATAGCCGACCGTTTCATCTCGAGGGTGGATGTGATCAGGAAGAGATGGGATAGCAGACCCTTTCACCTTGAGGGTGGATGTGTTCAGGAATAGATGCGATAGCAGACCCTTTCGCCTCGAGGATGGATGTGTTCAGGAAGAAATGGAACAGCAGACACTTTCACCTCGAGGGTGGATGTGTTCAGGAATAGATGGAATAGCCGACCCTTTCACCTTGAGGGTGGATGTGTTCAGGAATCGATTGAATAGAAGACCCTTTCACCTCGAGGGTGGATGTGTTCAGTAGTAGATGGAATATCAGACCCTTTCACCTCTAAGGGTGAATGTGTTCAGGAATAGATGGGATAGCAGACCCTTTCGCCTCGAGGGTGGATGTGTTCAGGAATAGATGGCATAGCAGACCCTTTCGCCTCAAGGGTGGATGTGTTCAGGAATAAATGGAATAGCCGACCGTTTCATCTCGAGGGTGGATGTGATCAGGAAAAGATGGGATAGCAGACCCTTTCACCTTGAGGGTGGATGTGTTCAGGAATAGATGCGATAGCAGACCCTTTCGCCTCGAGGATGGATGTGTTCAGGAATAAATGGAATAGCAGACACTTTCACCTCGAGGGTGGATGTGTTCAGGAATATATGGAAAAGCAGACCTGACCCTTTCACCCCCAGGTTGGATGTGTTCAGCAATAGATGGGCTAGCTGACACTTTCACCTCGAGGGTGGATGTGATCAGGAATAGATGGGATAGCAGACCCTTTCACCTCCGAGGGTGGATGTCTTCAGGAATAGATGGAATAGCCGACCCTTTCACCCCCAGGGTTGATATGTTCAGGAATCCTGGAATAGCAGACACTTTCGCCTCAAGGGTGGATGTGTTCAGGAATCGATGGGATAGCAGACCCTTTCACCTCGAGGGTGGATGTGTACAGGAATAGATGGAATAGCAGACCCTTTCACCCCCAGGTTGGATGTGTTCAGCAATAGATGGGCTAGCTGACACTTTCACCTCGAGGGTGGATGTGATCAGGAATAGATGGGATAGCAGACCCTTTCACCTCCGAGGGTGGATGTCTTCAGGAATAGATGGAATAGCCGACCCTTTCACCCCCAGGGTTGATATGTTCAGGAATCCTGGAATAGCAGACACTTTCGCCTCAAGGGTGGATGTGTTCAGGAATCGATGGGATAGCAGACCCTTTCACCTCGAGGGTGGATGTGTACAGGAATAGATGGAATAGCAGACCCTTTCACCCCCAGGTTGGATGTGTTCAGCAATAGATGGGCTAGCTGACACTTTCACCTCGAGGGTGGATGTGATCAGGAATAGATGGGATAGCAGACCCTTTCATCTCCGAGGGTGGATGTCTTCAGGAATAGATGGAATAGCCGACCCTTTCACCCCCAGGGTTGATATGTTCAGGAATCATGGAATAGCAGACACTTTCGCCTCAAGGGTGGATGTGTTCAGGAATCGATGGGATAGCAGACCCTTTCACCTCGAGGGTGGATGTGTACAGGAATAGATGGGATAGCAGACCCTTTCACCTCGAGGGTGGATGTGTTCAGGAATAGATGGAATAGCCGATCCTTTCACCTCGAGGGTGGATGTGTTCAGGAATAGATGGAATAGCCGACCCTTTCACCTCGAGGGTGGATGTGTTCAGGAATCGATTGAATAGAAGACCCTTTCACCTCGAGGGTGGATGTTTTCAGTAGTAGATGGAATATCAGACCCTTTCACCTCTAAGGGTGAATGTGTTCAGGAATAGATGGGATAGCAGACCCTTTCACCTCGAGGGTGGATGTGTTCACTAATAGATGGGATAGCCGACCCTTTCACCTCGAGTGTGCATGCGTTCAGGAATAGATGGAATAGAGACCCTTTTCACCTCGAGGGTGGATATGTTCAGGAATAGATAGGATAGCAGACCTTTCGCCTCCTAAGGGTGGATGTGTTCAGGAATAGATGGGATAGCAGACCCTTTCGCCTCAAGGATGGATGTGTTCAGGAATCGATGGAATAGAGACCCTTTCACCTCGAGGGTGGATGTGTTCAGGAATAGATGGAATAGCAGACCCTTTTGCCTCTACTGATGGATGTGTTCAGGAATAGATGGAATAGCAGACCTTTTCACCTCCAAGGGTGGATGGGTTCACGAATTCATGGGATAGCAGACCCTTTCACCTCGAGGGTGGATGTGTTCAGGAATAGATGGGATAGCAGACCCTTTCACCTCGAGGGTGGATGTGTTCAGGAATAGATGGAATAGCAGACCCTCTCACCTCCAAGGGTGGATGTTTTCAGGAATAGATGGGATAGCAGACCCTTTCACCTCGAGGGTGGATGTGTTCAGGAATCGATGGGATAGCAGACCCTTTCATCTTGAGGGTGGATGTGTTCAGGAATAGATGGAATAGCAGACCCTTTCACCTTGAGGGTGGATGTATTCAGGAATAGATGGAATAGCAGACCCTTTCTCCTCGAGGGTGGATGTGTTCAGGAATAGATGGAATGGCAGACCCTTTCACCTTGAGGGTGGATGTGTTCAGGAATAGATGGAATAGCAGACCCTTTCGCCTCGAGGGTGGATGTGTTCAGGAATAGATGGCATAGCAGACCCTTTCGCCTCGAGGGTGGTTGTGTTCAGGAATAGATGCGATAGCAGACCCTTTCGCCTCGAGGGTGGATGTGTTCAGGAATAAATGGAATAGCCGACCGTTTCATCTCGAGGGTGGATGTGTTCAGGAATAGATGGAATAGCAGACCCTTTCACCTCGAGGGTGGATGTGTTCAGGTATAGATGGGATAGTAGATCCTTTCGCCTCAAGGGTGGATGTGTTCAGAAATAGATGGAAAAGCAGACCCGACCCTTTCACCCCCAGGGTGGATGTGATCAGCAATAGATGGGCTAGCTGACACTTTCACCTCGAGGGTGGATGTGTTCAGGAATAGATGGAATAGCAGACCCTTTCGCCTCTAATGATGGATGTGTTCAGGAATAGATGGGATAGTAGACTCTTTCACCTCCAAGGGTGGATGTGTTCAGGAATAGATGGGATAGCAGACCTTTCACCTCCAAGGGTGGATGTGTTCAGGAATAGATGGAATAGCAGTCCCTTTCACCTTGAGGGTGGATGTGTTCAGGAATAGATGGAACAGCAGACCCTTTCGCCTCGAGGGTGGATGTGTTCAGGAATAGATGGAATAGCAGACCCTTTCACCTCCAAGGGTGGATGTTTTCAGGAATAGATGGGATAGCAGACCCTTTCACCTCGAGGGTGGATGTGTTCAGGAATCGATGGAATAGCAGACCCTTTCACCTCGAGGGTGGATGTGTTCAGGAATCATGGAATAGCAGACACTTTCGCCTCGAGTGGATGTGTTCAGGAATAGATGGAATATCCGACCTTTTCACCTCGAGGGTGGATGTGATCAGGAATAGATGGGATAGCAGACACTTTCACATCGAGGGTGGATGTGTTCAGGAATAGATGTAATAGCAGACACTTTCACCTCGAGGGTGGATGTGTTCAGGAATAGATGGAATAGCAGACCCTTTCACCTCCAAGGGTGGATGTGTTCAGGAATATATGGAATAGCCGACCCTTTCACCCCCAGGGTGGATGTGTTCAGGAATAAATGGGATAGCAGACCCTTTCACCTCGAGGGTGAATGTGTTCAGGAATAGATGGAATAGCAGACCCTTTCACCTCCAAGGGTGGATGTGTTCAGGAATAGATGGAATAGCCGACCCTTTCACCCCCAGGGTGGATATGTTCAGGAATCATGGAATAGCAGACACTTTCGCCTCAAGGGTGGATGTGTTCAGGAATCGATGGGATAGCAGACCCTTTCACCTCGAGGGTGGATGTGTACAGGAATAGATGGGATAGCAGACCCTTTCACCTCGAGGGTGGATGTGTTCAGGAATAGATGGAATAGCCGACCCTTTCACCTCGAGGGTGGATGTGTTCAGGAATAGATGGAATAGCCGACCCTTTCACCTCGAGGGTGGATGTGTTCAGGAATCGATTGAATAGAAGACCCTTTCACCTCGAGGGTGGATGTGTTCAGTAATAGATGGGATAGCTGACCCTTTCACCTCGAGGGTGCATGGGTTCAGGAATAGATGGAATAGCAGACCCTTTTCACCTCGAGGGTGGATATGTTCAGGAATAGATGGGATAGCAGACCTTTCGCCTCCTAAGGGTGGATGTGTTCAGGAATAGATGGGATAGCAGACCCTTTCGCCGCAAGGATGGATGAGTTCAGGAATCGATGGAATAGAGACCCTTTCACCTCGAGGGTGGATGTGTTCAGGAATAGATGGAATAGCAGACCTTTTCACCTCCAAGGGTGGATGTGTTCAGGAATAGATGGGATAGCAGACCCTTTCGCCTCGAGGATGTATGTGTTCAGGAATAGATGGAATAACAGACCCTTTCACCTCCAAGGTGGATGTGTTCAGGTCTAGATGGGCTAGCAGACCCTTTCACCTCGAGGGTGGATGTGTTCAGGAATAGATGGAATAGCAGACCCTGTCACCCCCAGGGTGGATGTGTCCAGGAATAGATGGAATAGCAGACCCTTTCACCTTGAGGGTGGATGTGTTCAGGAATAGATGGGATAGTAGACTCTTTCACCTCCAAGGGTGGATGTGTTCAGGAATAGATGGGATAGCAGACATTTCACCTCCAAGGGTGGATGTGTTAAGGAATAGATGGGATAGCTGACCCTTTCACCTCGAGGGTGGATGTGTTCATGAATAGATGGGATAGCAGACCCTTTCGCCTCTAATGGTGGATGTGTTCAGGAATAGATGGGATAGTAGACTCTTTCTCCTCGAGGGTGGATGTGTTCAGGAATAGATGGAATAGCAGACCCTTTCGCCTCGAGGGTGGATGTGTTCAGGAATAGATGGAATAGCAGACCCTTTCGCCTCGAGGGTGGATGTGTTCAGGAATAGATGGCATAGCAGACCCTTTCGCCTCAAGGGTGGATGTGTTCAGGAATAGATGGGATAGCAGACCCTTTCGCCTCGAGGGTGGATGTGTTCAGGAATAGATAGAATAGCTGACCCTTTCACCTCGAGGGTGGATGTGTTCAGGAATATATGGAATAGCCGACCCTTTCACCCCCAGGGTGGATGTGTTCAGGAATAAATGGGATAGCAGACCCTTTCACCTCGAGGGTGAATGTGTTCAGGAATAGATGGAATAGCAGACCCTTTCACCTCCAAGGGTGGATGTGTTCAGGAATAGATGGGATAGCAGACCCTTTTCACCTCTAGGGTGGATGTGTTCAGGAATAGATGGAATAGCAGACCCTTTCACCTCGATGGTGGATGTGTTCAGGAATAGATGGGATAGTAGACTCTTTCACCTCCAAGGGTGGATGTGTTCAGGAATAGATGTGATAGCAGACCTTTCACCTCCAAGGGTGGATGTGTTAAGGAATAGATGGGATAGCTGACCCTTTCACCTCGAGGGTGGATGTGTTCATGAATAGATGGGATAGCAGACCCTTTCGCCTCTAATGGTGGATGTGTTCAGGAATAGATGGGATAGTAGACTCTTTCACCTCCAAGGGTGGATGTGTTCAGGAATAGATGGAATAGCAGTCTCTTTCACCTCGAGGGTGGATGTGTTCAGGAATAGATGGAACAGCAGACCCTTTCGCCTCCAAGGGTGGATGTTTTCAGGAATAGATGGGATAGCAGACCCTTTCACCTCGAGGGTGGATGTGTTCAGGAATCGATGGAATAACAGACCCTTTCACCCCCAGGGTGGATGTGTTCAGGAATAGATGGAAAGCAGACCCATTCCCCTCCAAGGGTGGATGTGTTCAGGAATAGATGGCATAGCAGACCCTTTCACCTCGAGGGTGGATGTGTTCAGGAATAGATGGAATGGCAGACCCTTTCACCCCCAGGGTGGATGTGTACAGCAATAGATGGGCTAGCTGACACTTTCACCTCGAGGGTGGATGTGATCAGGAATAGATGGGATAGCAGACCCTTTCACCCCCAGGGTGGATGAATTCAGGAATAGATGGGATAGCAGACCCTTTCACCTCGAGGGTGGATGTGTTCAGGAATAGATGGGACAGCAGACCCTTTCACCCCCAGGGTGGATGAATTCAGGAATAGATGGGATAGCAGACCCTTTCACCCCCAGGGTGGATGTGTTCAGGAATAGATGGAATAGCAGACCCTTTCGCCTCGAGGGTGGATGTGTTCAGGAATAGATGGGATAGCAGACCCTTTCACCTCGAGGGTGGATGTGTTCAGGAATCTGGGCTATAATAAGAGAGAGCCCTTCACCCCAAGATGTTTGCACTTGAGCCTCCCACTTCTAGGTTGGACTCACGTATTTGTTTATTTTTTTGAGAGGTTTATATATCGCTAGCAAACCCGAAGGTATGAGAGCGCTTTACAAGACTTGTAAACACGTTCCAAACAGCGATAAGGGGGTTCTTCAGGGTTTGACATAGTTTAGTCAGATGGAGTAAAAAATGATAAATCATTATAGGCACATAAGAGAGTAAAGAGTAATAGAACAATATAGGTCAGTGGCGTTAGTGACAAATGTAGCCACTAAGTGGGTTGAGCAACCGCAGCGAGTGATCCTGTGTGCATGGTTGGTCAAGGGTCCGACGAGACAGGTTAGAAGCGGGTTGAAGTATTTGCTCAGCAATAGAGATCTGAGTTTCCGTTTGAACTGGGTATAGGTGGGATTGCCGCAGACATCCCTAGGAAGAGCGTTCCAATCCGTGGGGCGTTTGCTGAGAACAAACGCTTCTGGGATGCTTTTAGGTCTCGCCTGAGCCAGCGCATGCGCTGCTCTGGCGAGACATTTAGTAAGTGGGCTTTAAAAAGTCTGACCATATGCTTTTGCTTGCGGCCTAGAGCTTGCGGTTACGTGAGCGGTTACGCGCACAGCCGCCATCTCGCTTTCCTATCTCTTTCTCATTAAGCGCATCGCTCGCGGGCCCCCGTTAAAGCGCGCGCACCAAATCGGCATTAGTTATTCACTCCTGCACGGCGTGTGCTTTAAAATATTATCATTATTTATATCGCTCGCGGGCACCCTTACACATCTCTTCACAATTCATATCATCCCCGAGATGGTTTTAATTACTCAGAAGGGAAGGCAACTGCGTTTCAAAACACCCAGACATTTACCCAGATGTTTGCAGCCAGAAATGCAGTTCCTGGCGGAAAACACAAACTGCCTTTCCTGATTCTACCCACTGTCCTTTCAGGATGGCTTTTCATTAGAGCCCGTTGCCCTTTGCATGTAATAATCACGGGCTGGGCTTCTGTGCACATGAAAAAATGTTTACCTTTGAAAGTGCATTTAAACGTTCTATTTCTTAAAGTTCTTTTTCATACGAAGGATGAGAGCTGCCTCGTGCTTTTCAAACTACTGATTCTGGTTATAAATGCAACAGAGTAAAGGTAATTTCCATTAATTAAAAAGGCTTGTGGGCGTCCTCCGCATTCATTCAGGTGGCTACTCGGCGCCCACTGGCCAATAAACCCTTTATCACGGCATAGGCGTTTTGAAGACTTCGTCATGGCCTCAAGAGGTTCCCCCTTTTACACAGTAACAAAATGCACCCCACGGTGTCTCGTTGACCCCACTCCGTTGTCTTTGACCTCCCCAATTGTTTGCTATTAGCGTCAGGAGCCACAGACTCTACCCCCGACCACAGCGCCTAATCCGGCTTCCTTCCTTGTTTTGGTGAAACCAAATGCAACAGTTCCTTTCAGTCGCCCCCCTCCTCCTCCCCGCCACTTACACTTCTGCTCCAGATGTTACGATTGTAATGTTGCTGACTGTGGGCGTGTAGGGAGATCTCGCATCTGTGGAGCAACAGCCTAAACACAGGAACAGAGGCAGAGGATGAGACAATGACCCTGCGCTCCCTCCCCCCCACCCCCCGGTGCCCCAGCATTGCCCTGGGAAACAACCGGCCATAAACCAGCAATATATCTGTGGCCACATGACAGCGCCAAGCCCCTTGACACTGGCACACAATGAGGGAAGTGGAGCTCCAAAACAGAACAGACAGGGACAAAAAACACTATAACCCACCCACCTTTCTCCACACCCACTGCCAACACACTTTTCCCACCCCACAACCATTCAAACGACCCCTCCTACTCACTACGATCTTCAGACTCACCACCCTACCCCTCTATCATCCTCACCCATCCACCAACCATCACTAATATCTTGCCGCAATCCAGGTCCCAACCCAACACCCTCACACCAGTGCCACATTGACCAACCCAACCACCATCCTGCAAACATCCAGCTCTACACCATCCAAGATGCGAATGTCATTCTGCACCAGCTTCATCAGTGCTTTAAACTCAGCTCATACCCTGAATTATCCATGCTATCATCCCCACTCCAACCCACCTTGCCATCAACTCTCACAAACACCTTGCTATAAATCGTGCCTGTTATTAAAGCATGTGTAAATGAATGTGTGCCGGGACAGCGCCGGGCATTGATGCGAAGTTAAGCTACAGTGTCCAACTAGGTATGATTAGTTGTGACGGATATTTAAAGCACATTTATTGCAAGGACAACGTTTGTAAAAAGAATAAATAAATGGAATTAGACCACACATGCATAATAATGAATTGTATGTGTAGAAAGAAACATAGGACATTGGCAGTAATCATGAAACAAGCATTAGCATAGTCAATAGGTCTCGCTTTTGGGACCTTATTAGTATTTAGTTATGCAGCGCAATATCCTTGGTGCAACAACATCAACTGTTGCATGGCTAAACACTTATAAGGTCCCAAACGCGAGACCTATTGGCTATGCCAATGCTTGTTTTCAGTTTGGGAGTGATCAGGAAAAGAGGAATGGAGCTTCTCAGGGCCTGGATTCTTCCGGCTCTCGATAGTTTGTTCTCCATATAATTTGGGTTGGCAGTGTGAAGGGCTGTGTGGGCGATACAAGCTGTCTTGTAGATGCATCTTCCTTCTATGGGCAGCCATTTGAGGCTCTTGAGAGCCGGTGAGATGTGGTCGAACGATTTGGTTCCTGTGAGGAGTCTGGCGGCTGCATTAAGAGTTGTACTCCGAGGCGCAAGGTGACTTTTCGGGTTCCCATTGATGATGGCGTTACTGCAGTCGATCTTTGAGAGAACTAGGGATTGCACTGCAGTTTTGAGGTGATCCGGGGGAATAAATGGTTTGATTTTCTTGAGATGTTTTAAGGTGTAGAGTGCCCCTTTGTTGGTGTGTTTTTTCATTGACCGCTTTTGTCGAGGATGCTTCCCAGGGACTTCACGGAGTTGGAGAGTGAAAAAAAACAGTTTAGTGGGCCCACATTTATGAGACATTCTTGGATTGTTTAAGGCTTACTCTCGGGTGAGAAAAGAAAAAGTTCAGTTTAATTGGGGTACAGCTTTGTCAGCCATGTGTGTATCTTGATTAGTGTGGTGTTCAGATGACTGATGTCTCTGTGAGATGTTAGCTTGTTGTTAAGTTGTGTGTCACTGGCTTATTAGTGGTGTTTGGCACCCGCTTGGTTCTTAATAACTGTGAGGGGTTCCATGAAGAGATGAGAGAGGGCTGGAGAGAGGATTGATCCTTGTGGAACCGGTGTAGGTTGATAGAGACAGCTGTTGATTTTTTTAGTTGTTGAGAGCGATGTTGATAATAGGATGTTAACCATCCCTAGACTGTGCCAATGATACCAGTGCGATTCTTGAGGGTCTCAAATAAAGCTTGGTGATTAACTGTGTCAAATACCGCCAACATGTTAAGTATGATTAGGAGAATTCTGAGGTTCTGAGGATGTCGTCTCATATGTTGAGCATAGCAGTTTCCGTACTACAACCTTTTCTGAATCAATATTGGAAGGTATCATGGAGGGTGAATTTACCAATATGTTGGTTGAGCTGTATCTGGATACACTGTTCGATCGCTTTTCCTAAGATAGGTAGGTAGCCAGCGCATGCCACCTCTAGAGCTGGTTGAGCTTTGGGGTTTCTTCAAAGTACATTTATGGCTAATGTTTTCAGACAGCCTTTCGTCTTTGTAACTTGGGGTGTACCTGAGGTTCGTAAAGTGTGCAGGTCCATGTGCTGCAGCTAGAATCATGACCTAAATTGAATTTACGCTTAGTAGGTGCCCGGCTGCGCAAAGAATGTGTCATTTGTGATGAGCATTGTGAAAGTATAAAATATAATGTCTTGCAGATGTAGTACAACGTCTGTAGGCTGTTCTCCTCTCATCTTCTCCTATGTCAGACCCAGTCTGAATAGACCTAATTGAGAAAGTGGCGCTCTGGACTGGTGTGACTGACCTTCCCAGACTCACCGACTTCTCCTAGGACCAAAGGACTCACTTCCAGGGAAGGAGAGACTGACCCTATGGGACACAGATATACCGGTCCTACAGGAACGGCCTTGTACCTTGGGCTTCCACCTTAAAAAGCTCTGGAGGGCATTGCATGCCCCAGTGAAACACGTGGAGGCTGTCTAACTGCACCTCTTCCCCTAAATAAGTTGATGCACCCCCAAAAAAAGATAATTTCACAGCTCGTTTCATGAGATTATGAATTTATACTCTCTTTTTATGTCAATTTTCAGGACACAGTGTGGTTATAGTTGCTAGTTACCATAGAAAGAGTTTTTTTTGGTTTAATAATAACTTTGTCTCTGACGAATATTACGAAACGTTCCTGAAAAAAGTACACCCGCGTAACCTTCATTGAAAGTTTTGAGGTGATCTGTCATGCCGGGGCAGAGAAAATAGTGGGGGTTCCGGAAAAGCAGTTTTCTTTTGCAGTTTCCATGGGGATTTTTGCTCAGTGCTGCAGCCCAAATGGTTATGAAGGATTACACCAAATTCAGCAGAAAGCTAGATCTTCACCCAGAAAGCGTGCTTTTTGTGATTTGGTGTAAATCTGATCAGTAGTTTTTGAAAAATTGAGGCTCCAAATGCATGTATGTCAGGACGATTGAGTTTGCAGACTCCCGTGGGAGTCTCACACGCATGTAACTTCAAATAATAGAGCGATCTGATTGGCTGAGAGGACATTTTATTTCCCACTGCGCATGGATTTGCTAGCCGCAACATAAGTCGAAATGTTGAGGCCACCATTTCTGGACATGGAAACTCGGCCCAGGTGTCCTGCAAATGGAAAAAAAGTAGAATAGAAGGTGGCAGGGTAGGGGCTACGCTGACCCCCTGGACATTAGTGTGTGGGGGGCTTGAGTGGACATCCCATGAGGCCAAATTAAAAAATATATATTTATATTTGGTTTTCCTGGATCCAACTGGACTCTCGGCAGCCCAAAAGTCCCAACGGGAGCGCAGAGGCTGTGCTGGCTCCAGCGAGAATCCTGCTGGATCAAAATCTCTTTAGGAGAAAAAGGGCAGGTGTGAATGTCTTTGGCGGGGTGTTGCTGCATGTGTAAAGTTGGATGCAGAGCATGGCGGCCAATCAATCAATATGGATTTGAAAAGCCCAGCTAATCATCCAATAGAATAACCAGGTGCTTGCAGGTTCCTGACGCCCATTTGAACATCCTGGTCTTGGTATGAAAGCAAGGAGAAAACAGTGAAAATGAGGGAAAAAGAGGAGAAGGCCCTCAAAAGCCAGGGGAAAAAGCAAGGAGAAGTCACTCAAAAAAAAGGAGGCAAAAACAAGGAGAAAGCAGGGAAACGAGGGAGAAGCCAGGAGAAGGCACTCAATAAAAGGGGAAAAGCAATGAGAAGGCACTCAAAAAAAGGAGGGAAAAACAAGGAGAAAGCAGTGAAAACGAGAGGAAAGCAAGGAGAAGGCACTCAAAAAACGGGAAGAAGCTAGTAGAAGGCAGTGAAAACAAGAGGAAAGCAAGGAGAAGACACAAACAAATGGGGGAAAAGCAAGGAGAAGTCAGTGAAAAACGGGAAAAGCGGGGAGAAGGCATTAAAAATACAGGAGAAGAAGCAAGAAGAAGGCACTAATAATTGGGGGGAGAAAGAAAAGGCAGTGAAAATGAGGGGAAAGCAAGGAGAACGCACTAACAAAAACGGGGGATAAAAGCAAGTAGAAATTAGTTAAACAAGGGAAAAACAAGGAGAAGGCACTTAAAAAATGGGGGAGAAAAGCAAGGAGAAGACAGGAGCAAGAACAGTGCAGCAGCATGGGGAGAGCTGGGCCTGGGATCTGCTCAATGGGTTGCTCTGTGGCATCCATTAAGTAGGTCCTGGAAGAAGGGAGGAGTGCTCAGAGGCGGTGGGTGGGGGAAGGCAGGTTCAAAAACACAGCCAGCAGGTGGGAGTGGCAATGAGGGAAAACACAGAGAAAGTAGTGAATACAAGGGAAAAGTAAGGAGAAAGCACTCAAAAAAACAGGAGAGATGCAAGGAGAAATCAGGGAAACAAGATAAAAGCCAGGAGAAGTCTCTCAAAAAACAGGGAGAAAAACCAAGGAGAATGCAGTGGAAACGAGGAGAAAGCAAGAATAAGGCACTCATAAAATATAGGAAATAGCAAGGAGAAGACAGGAGCAAGAGCGATGCAGCAGCACAGGGAGTACCAGGCCTAGAAATTGTGGCTATTCACCCAACAGGATATCCAGACGCTTACAGGTCCCAGAGGCTCATTCGAACAGCCAGGTTTTGATAGGAAAGCAAGGAGAGAGGAATGACAAAGGAAAAGCAAGGAAAAGGCACTAATAAAATGGTGGGAAAAGCAGGAGAAAGCAATTGAAAATGTGTGAAAAGCAAGGCACCCTCAAAAACGTGGGGGGGGAGAGAAAGCACTGAATACGAGGGAAAAGCTTGGAGAAGGCACTTGTTAGAAATGGCGATTTCCGGTTGGCTGAGGCTTGCGCCAAAGCCAGGCAGAAACCACCACTCTAGTCAGGGCTGGGGAGTTACACGCCAAAGATAACCCCTGCTCACCCCCTTGGTAGCTTGGCACGAGCAGTCAGGCTTATCTCTGAGGCGATGTGTAAAGCGTTTGCGCGCGCACCCAGCAACAACACCCAAGGCCCACCACAAAGGAAACTCCACACAAGGTATTCTATAAAAATAGCCTTTGTATTATACACAACACATTAGATAAAAACACACACTTTACAATGTGCCACCAGGCACGGGCGGAATTTACAAGGGATTATATATACAGGGGACAGGGCCACATGGACCACTGTCAGGAATTAGCACTTTTTAGAAATAGGAATAATACTGTAGTACAAAATAGAAAATGTAGCACACAACCAGTAACTACGTGTAACCAGAAAGTACCACCTACGCAACCCTAACCACCTTAGGAAAATATTGCGCAGGGAATCAGGACCTCACTAGCACCACCTGTGTTAGGGAGAAAACAACCACCTAAGTATCACAATACCTGTAGGGGTCTAAGCACATAAACACATGATGCATAACATTCAGAGGTGTAAAGCAAAGCACATGACGCAAAAACACATTCAGAGGTGCAGAACAGGTACAA
The DNA here is from genome assembly GCF_964204655.1 of Triturus cristatus. NCBI lineage: Eukaryota > Metazoa > Chordata > Amphibia > Caudata > Salamandridae > Triturus > Triturus cristatus. Next base: position 1,180,908,726 of record NC_140584.1, on the reverse strand, counting down.
TGGCGCCAAAACTCACATTAGCCACTACCTGTGGCAGTCCCAGGCCAACTGGCCGTGAAGGGGCAAGGGCGCCCGGTGTCCAAATGTTAGGGCAAGGCTGCGCAAGCTGCGCCAGCCAACACACAGAGGCCACAACCTAAACGTTGCAGCTGCCCACTAAGTGCTGGGCAGCTGTAGGACAAGGATGGGGCCAACACTGGAGCCTCCCAGGGCTCTGAAACAAATGAAATGCCCCCTAGAGCCTCGCAGGCTCTAAATAATACTGTGCTCTTCGTTGGAGCCTCGTGGGCGCAAGGGAAAATATTGGCCCCGTCGTTGGAGCCTCTCAGGGGCTCGAGAACGTAATGCTGCGACGTGGGAGTCCCTCTGGACTCTACCAAAACAATGTGCCCTGTTGGAGCCTCACAGGGCTCGTGCTCTTAATAAAAATGCCCCCAAGAACGTGTGAGCCTCACTGGGCTCGTGCAACAAATAATGCCCCCGTCGAGCCTTCAAGGCTCTCAATGAGAATGCTCCTGCCGTTTAGAGTGGCCCCGGCGGGCCGAGCAGCAGGACAAGCACGGGGCGCTGCAGAGGAGGTGGGGACCCCCTCTCTGGGGCCCTTGCCACTAAAATCACCCCCACACTCAGAGCCTCACTCACCGGGACTCCGGCGACGCTTCTCGTGGAGCCTCCGAGGCTCCAGGCTCACTGGACGCGTCGGGGTCAGGGCGGCCGGCACTAGAGAGCTCCCGCTCCTCGGGGGCTCTCTCTCTCTTCAGGGCCCCGGGGCGCAGGGTAGGCTCCTGCCTGCTCCGGGGTTTGCAATGCAACGCGAGTCCTCGGTGGGAGGCGGGGTAGGCTCCCGCCCTCCTACTTCCGGTCCTGGGTGTCCCGGAGGCCCGCCCTTGTCCTGCCTGACTTCCTGGCTGTCCCGGCCCGGGCTGCAGCGGTGATTTTCGTCGTCTCCACAGCGGTGATGAGGGGTGGGCTCCCTCGAATTATAAATCGGGCCAAAACGACACAGATGCAGGGTGGGCACCTGCTAGTTCCCAATAAAACAACAATCGAGGTGGGCACTCGATATCGGCAATGTCCCTGGCAGGGTGGGCACCTGCCAGGGGACTTCAGGCTCGGCAGAGACGGGGCAGACGCCGGGTGGGCACCGGCTTTTTAGAAATAAAAGCGCTCCTGAGCGCTAAAGGAAAAGGAAAGCGCTTCCAGGCGCTAGAGGTGAAAAATAAAGCGCTCCCAGCGCTTCAGGGCACCCAATCAGCAAAAGTCCAGGCAAGTTCTCCCCTGCATGCAGCAGGGCAGTGGTGGGGGGCAAGGCTGGACCCAGAGCCAGCTCACTGGGCCTCCAGGCAGGGAGGTAGTCCAGGTGGCGGTCCTCTGGTCCAGCAGCAGCAGCAGCCCCCCTCAGGCAGGATCCTGGCAAAGAACAGTTTCTGTGGGGACACAGCCCCATTTTTATACAGGCAAACCCTTTGTTCTGGGTTCAGGGTGAGGGGGAAAACCAGTCGCAGCTGGTTGGGGAGCACCCTTGATGTGCTCAGCCCCTCACTCTATTCATTGGCAGGGCTAGGGTCGTCAGTCGCACCACAGGGGGCGGGGCCAGCATTGTGTTTGGAAAACCCTGTCCTATTCAGGACCCAGGTGGACTCCTCCCACCCATCTAGCTGCTGATCTCCCCATTCACCACTGGGTGACTCATCCTGACACTGGGGAATCCCTAGCCCGTCACATGACACGACCAGCCAATCACGCGACAGACACACTGCACACAGAAGTGCCCACTTCTAGAAGTGGCACTTCCACACTAGGTACATGCACGCCGCACACATCATCGCGCAGCATTCACTCCCCCGAGTCCGTACATACCAAACTCGGGCCTGCACACCCCACGCATCAGGAACTACTAGGGACACATACATTCCCCATGCATTCCTATGGGAGGGCAGGCCTATCTCACCACATGCACTCAGAGCACGCACGCACTTTACCCTGTGACACAGGGAAAGTGCGCAGAGACCAAACAATCACCATACCAAGTCACCAATAAAAAGCCAAAAAGTCCAGGGGTGAACCTGCCAGAAGGGCCAAGTCCAACACAACCCCCTTCCAGCCAAAACGCAGGGCAGACCAATCACCACCGTGATGGACTTCCCTGCTTGGGGCGATAGAACACGGACGCGGGCCCGCAACTGCATGGACACCCTCCGGTCCTACGCCACGGTGAACCCATGGAATTCTTTTTAACACCACTGTCTGGACCAACTGGGCTACCCCACTGGTACTCCCAAGCTGTCCGCGGCCAAGACCAGGCCCTAGGCCACCCAGGTGCCACTGGTCTTTGCCTAACCATAGAGTGGGGGGTAGTAACCCCTGGCACATAGCGGCCATTCTCCACTCTTCCTCTCTGAAAGACAGGACTAGACTGCCACTGGTTCTCCAGCCTAGGGTCTACACCCTCAGGCGGACCAGGAGTCTCAGGGAAGGCTCTCCTCCCCCTACCTCTTCTCCTAGGGTTCCTCCTCCTCTGGCGAGGGGTACACCTAGAACGCCATCCCAACCCAGGGTTTAACCCCTCAGGTTGTACCGGGGGCAGAGGTGGGCTCTCCCACCCTCTGCACCCCCTTCCAGAACCCTGCTCCCTACCAACTGGGGCGGTACCTCTGGAAGAAGAACTGGTCGGGACGCTGATTACAGACGTCCCACCCTTCAGGTCAGGCTGATCCTGAACCTGGCCTCCCAACCTCTGGTCTAAAACCTTCGGTGGAATAATTGCCTGGCACTCCAGGACTTCTGGGGATTTCCACTCCATCCCCCTGAGGCTATCAAAGGACACATACGTCAAGCGACTGTCTGTCTGGCGCTGATCTCCCATCCCCTGTCCACCTGACAGTGCGCGGAGATCCCCCAGAACAGAAGTGGTGCCACCCTGGTCACTACACGGGATCCTAGCCCAACTGGGTAGTCCCTGACCCACAGGCTCTTCCACTGGGAAACTCATCCCCCAATCACTCCTCACACTGGACTCCTGTACCCTCCCTACCGGAGCGGTACTGCCAGACTCTAGAACCACAGGAGCCCTGGTTACAGGTGCTCCAGGTCCTCTACTCACCAGGAGATCTCCCTCAAATGGGCTAACAGGACAGCCTAGGTCCCCAACTTGGTGTTCCCTCATGGAACCATCCAAGTCCTGAGGCAGGGTTTCGTACGTCAGGGGACCCTCGGTCACCCTCTCACTCCTGCTCCACTGAGCCAGGCAGTGAGCCCCTACACCCTCCTCGCTATCCTGGGACCTAGCTGGGCTACACTGAGCCTCTTCCACCACGCTGGGCTGGAAGATACCTGACCCACTACTTTTGGAGTCACTCCCTAATGACTCTAGAGAACCTCTAGCCCTTTCCCAGCGCTCTGCTTCCTCCGCAAGCTCAAGGGGCTCAGACAATCCACACCCCAACAGGTGTTGGCGCAACCCTGGCACACAACAACTGAGCAGGTGTTCTTTGAGAACCAGATTACACAGTATGTCAAAATCATTTGCTGTGGAAATCCAATCAAACATTGCATCCTCACATCCATCCACAAACTCCTCCCAAGTCTGGTGAGACAGTTTCCTACCGCCCCTGAATTTCAACCTTAACTCCTCCTCCTGGGGAACAGGTACCAGACTGGGGGCACTGGGACTGGGATTTCCTACACTGGAATCTACATCGCTACTACCACTGGACTCAACCCTCCCTGGGGAGCCCAGAAAATTAAAACTGCGCGCAGGGGATAGTCTACCCTCCAGAGCTACTTTGCCTCTGGTGGAGGCCCTCTCAGCCTCCTCTACCCTCTCCCGCGCCAAGACCCACTCAGTCTCTCGCTGTTGCTTCCTGGCCTCCAGCTGCGCCATCGCCTGAGCATGCTCTAACCTGAGCTTCTCTAACGCCAGCTGGTGCTCCCTTTCTTTCCCCCTATCTTCCCACTCCTCTGGGGACAGGGAAAGGGATGAGGCGCTGCCTCCTACGCTGGACCCAGCAAGGGACGCCCTACCTATGGGGTCCTCACTCTCTACTGGCGTCCAGGTATTGTCATCCTCTACCTCCTCTTCTGACTCTTCCTCTGTACAGTACCTTTCTAACTCCTGCCTCTGGCGCCAAGCTAGCTCATAGGGATCACAAGCAGGCTCCATTCTGGCGGACGTTATGGTAACAATTATACAGGGAACCTAGGGGTCTGAGTTTCACACAGGAGCACACAATTCACAAAAAGATTCAGCAAGCTCTCTAACCCAGAGAACTCACACTCACTTGCCTAGTGCCACACACCATTCATCCACACACACAACCCTCCCCTCGGACTGGTAAGGCAGTTTCTACCACCCCTGATTCCTCAACCTGACCACCACGTGACACAGGTACCAACTCTGGGCGCAGGGCGGGGGACAAATGTACAGGACACTATTACGCTGCCACCACTGGATCCCACCCTCTGGTGAATCCAGAAAACACAATGCACTAAGGGGGATGATCTACCCTCCCGAGCTAGGGACACCTAACTCACAGTGCACAAAAACACATTTCCAAAGAAATGACAATTAAAAGCAATTTTAAAACAATAATCCCTATACCATGTGATTTATCTAAATGCAGAGTTTTGTAGTGCGGCCAGTTGCTGCTGCGGTACAGCGCAAACGCAAGTCCAAATCCCACCGCTGATCACCAATGTTAGAAATGGCGATTTCCGGTTGGCTGAGGCTTGCGCCAAAGCCAGGCAGAAACCACCACTCTAGTCAGGGCTGGGGAGTTACACGCCAAAGATAACCCCTGCTCACCCCCTTGGTAGCTTGGCACGAGCAGTCAGGCTTATCTCTGAGGCGATGTGTAAAGCGTTTGCGCGCGCACCCAGCAACAACACCCAAGGCCCACTGTGGTAAATAAAAATACCGGACTGAATTTCATACGGAATCTTAAAATAAAGTAAATAGCTCAAAATAACAAGAGGCAGAATCCGTGGTATAAGAGGTTTTCTAAATGGGCTTTATTCCATTCAAAATGGCCGACTCGAGTCGCGGCCTTCAGGTTCCGTCACCACGAGGGTTCAGGAAGTGAAGTACAATACTTTATTGACAGTCATGTATTTTTATAATAAGTGCATTACAATGAAACGAATGTAGAAGGCGTAACATTTGATAAGAAAAGTGACAAAATAGGTACGTAATCGAAACTAGGCGTAATAAGGAATAGAAGAAACATGATTGGTTAAGATTATCAGACATAGGTGGATCTATAAGATAATACTTGGCATAGATGCGCGCGCAGCAGCATGACGTGTGATAGACGTGCAACTAGGGGTGAAGGGGACTTGACATTTAGCTCTACATGTGGAGACGAGAAGTCTGGGGGTCAAGTCAACCTAATCCCAAATCATATCTACCATCCTATGTTTGGAGAACTATGTTATCCACAAGGAAGGACTCTCGGACAGAATCTATTCTATACTAACTGTGTGTGCGTGTACAAGCGTCTAAGTGTCTATATGAGATGCGAGGGGCAGAAAACTTTCCATGGCAGCAGGGCTATGAATCACTTGCAGGAGGACGGAAAGGCTGAGTCCTTTGCTTGTGAGCTAAGGGAAATGTTTACCTAAATCACTAGACAGGAATGCATCGGCTGAAGAGCAAAATAGATAATTCGAAGGTGAAATACAACTTCTTGGCAGGCAGGCGAAAACTGGCCGAGGCAGGCACCGTTAACTGCACAGGGAGTAGGACAAAGTTCATGGATACAGATGCGAGCTCAAGCTGAAGCTGTCAAAAGACAGAGAGCAGGGAAAGGCTTTGAGGACAGAATCGGGCCTACTTGCCTGAACTGTAAAAATGGAGTAACTTAGCCATATAAAGTCGGTGGCCTTTCATGTTTAGGAATCGAATATCCAGCCCATTGATGGCGGATCTGACAGAGAACATGTCGGCGGTAGACACACATATGTTTGCGTCTTAGAAACTGGAACCGGAGGGAACATACATGTACTTGTAACATGCATATAGAACCGTTGGGGTCCAAGATAGGGGACATAACTGATCAGGAAAATCCACATTTCCACATTCCCTCCTTGTCCCCTTCTTGCCCTTCAAGAGATATCAATCTTCATCATTCCATCGATTTGCTCATGGAGCATCATTTCTTCTTCCTTCTTCTTCCGGCATTTTGAACGAGAACTTTGATATGGGATGCATGATGTGGCACACAGACCACAAATCGCTGGTCCACATTGCAGACATAAACAACAACTGAAGAGCATAAGAAGGCCAATACCTAGGAAGGATAGAACTCTCCATCCCCAGGCTGATATCACATTCCAAAACCACCCGGACCACGTCCAAGTGCCTGGATTCTCGTGTATCTGGCTTACAATCTTATGAAGTCGTGTTATAGCTTTATATACAGATGGCGAATTTTCTGGTATGAATATGCAACAGCTGGATCCGATGACCCTGCAAGCTCCGCCCCTATCGGCCAGGATGACGTCAAGGACAAGACGATTCTGGAGAACAACAATTCTCATCACTGATTGTTCCTCTGTCAGATTGCCTAGGGCGGCTATAGTCTCGTTTACTACAGCTTCAAGAGTCTTGGTTAGTCTACGTATCAGCTTACTATTTGATATGGTACCTATATAGGGAAAGATACCTTTATTGAAATCTACATACTTGTCCCATGCCGTCTCAGTATAATCGACAACTGGGAGATCTCTACGCTCTCTTTCATGTACTAAATGAACATTTCGATAATAATCAGGGGGAGCTAGGAAAACAGGTGGCAAAAGGAATGCTATGTAACAGGTACCATCCCAATCTAGAGGCAGACGCATATATGCCGTCTGGCCACATATGAAGTAAGAATGGCGAGAAGCTCTAAATGAAGATTTGCCTTGATCACTATATTTTATTGTAGTAATGCATTGGCTATGGCCCATATGTATGGAACCAACTTTTCTTACACATAATTCACCTTTAACTGGAAATACTGACATAGTGGGCAGAATTAGTTCAACTTCGGATTTGACATTTAAAATCATAAGATTAGGCGTAAAATTACCTAATTTATACACTTCATTCTCTAAATCAGTTCCTGTTCTACTGGGGTGACCCTCCTTATTAGGGTGACAGACTTTGAATAAAACTAGATTCAGATTTCCCCATATCCAATGTTGTTGATAAACTGCTGTGTCTGGGTCTATGGAATTTAATAAACTAAACCATGCTCCACAGGAGCCATTGTGTGTGAACGGATGTGGAAAGAAAGGCAGAACTCCTTTGTTATTCTGATAGGGAGGGAGTCGGCCACACACCCAACAATTGGTGGCATTACTAGTCTGATGGGAATGATGTAACATACTAATGAAGGTGTTATTGCGCAGCGCAAGTCTATAGGACAACTCATGTGGCGGTAGGTCACTAAAAGAATGTTCACCAGTTATATTGAAAGTACGTTTAGAAACAGGATAATACATATGCAACAATATACTTGCAGTAACTATTAAAAAACTCAAGGAAAACAAAATTAATAAAGTCACAATACAGTGGTTACGCAGTAATTTACAATAAGCATGTCGTTTCATTATGATTCTGGACTCTACATGATTCAGACCTAAGGGATACATGTCGGGACAGATTCAACCGCTTCACCTTGGAGAGGACTTAAACAATCAAATCGTCCGACAGCTTGGATCTGGACCTGAGTTTCTGTTTATAGAGTTCGGTGCTACTGGCCTCAGCCAAAGGTAGCTTTGAGTCAATGGGGGAAGACACACGGGGAGTACTGTTTGTGTCAGGAGGAAGTCCATGAAATTTTTTAATATGGCTGCAATGCACCCATCCTTTTCTTCCTTCGATCTTCACAGCTGTTCTGGTCGTCAGCAGGACCAACTTAGGAAGCCTCCACCTTGGCTCCAGTTGGGTTTTCCGATCAAAATTTCTGATGAGAACATAATCACCGGGAATTACATCATGAGGTTTCACCTCGGTGTTGTCGGGAAAAGCTGCGACTACCTGTGAACGACAAGATTGTAGTGCAGACATCAAGGAAGCCAGGTAATCTGTCAGCATATTACAGTCAACATCAGTTATTTTACGGGGTATAGGCGTCCCCCACATATTCGGTGGTCTACCAAAGATCACTTCATACGGGGATAGCCCTGTTCGAGAGTGTGCTACCATTCTCATGTAGAATAGCGCAACTGGTAAGGCTACTATCCAGTCCACACCTTTTTCCTGACATATTTTAGACAATCTGATTTTTAGAAGTTGATTATGTCGTTCCACGAGACCTGCTGCCTCGGGGTGTCGGACACAGTGGAATTTCCACTGATATCCCAACAAAAGTGAGACATGTTTCATTAATTCGGATGAGAAAGGCTGGCCGTTATCTGAATATACAACACGTGGTAAACCGTACCGTGGGAAGAATTCTCGAACTAGCTGCTTGGCAGTAGTCGGGGCAGTGTAATCTGATACGGGATACGCCTCTGTCCAACGGGAGAGAGCGCAGACAACTACGAGGACATATTTGAATCCTCGACAACGTTCCATCTGAATATAATCCATCTGGAGGACTTCAAAAGGATGGTCAGGAGGCTGAAATCCACCCTGCTCTACGGGAACACTTTTTCCTGGATTAAACTGACAACATATCATACAGGTACGAACTTTTTGTTTAGCTGCTGCTCGTAAATGTTTATTGAACCAAATGTGCTGAATGCTGTCTAGCATAGCCTTCTCTCCTAAATGTGCTGGACTGTGAACTGTAGCTATAATGGCTTGAACCATGGAATCAGGGAGAAACCATACAGATTTCTCCTTCGTCATCCACCCTTGATCTGTCTGGATCCCTCCTAGTTCAGTCCACTTCTTTATTTCTTCTGCTGTGGCATGTGTCTGTATGTCAATTACGTCAAGTGCGGGATCCTTAATTGTCATACACTGTGTTGGTGTCTGAACTATTGGCTTTGTCATGTCTAATGTGCGATTCTGAGCAGTCTGTTTAGCTGTTCTGTCAGCTAAATCATTGCCTTGAGAAATGGTATCAGTGGCCTTCGTATGTGCTTTACATTTCATAATCGATATAGCAGTGGGTAGATGTATTGCGTCTAACAAAGCATGAATGAGGGGTCCGTGCTGAATGTGGGCACCATGGGAGGTTAAATAACCTCTCTCTCGCCACAGCACGCCGAAGTCGTGTACAACTCCGAATGCATAACGTGAGTCAGTGTATACATTAACTTTCTTATTTGTGGCTTGAATACAGGCTTGTGTTAGAGCAATAAGTTCTGCTGCTTGGGCTGACAAAGTATCTACACAATTTGTCTCAATAACTTCAGTGTCTGTTGTGACTGCATACGCGGCCACTAAGTCTCCTGTACTTGCTCTCATGCACGATCCGTCTACATACAACGTCAGGTCTGGATCTAACAATGGAACGTCTGTCAAGTCTTGTCTAGGTTTCGTCTTTATTTCAATGATTTCAACACAATCATGAGCTAGTGGGTCTGTTCCAATTATAGGTAATAGTGTAGCAGGATTCAATGTATTACACCGTCGGATCTCTATGTGTGGTTGAAACAATGTCAGTTCATAACCGGTAAGTCTTGCTATGGTCAAGTGTTGTGTTTGTGTTCGGTTCACAAGAACCTCTACCGCATGTGGTACTTGTACTGTCAATGGGTGTCCTAATACTATGGCATCGCTTTGTCTGATAGCTAAGGCTGTCGCTGCCACTGATTTCAGGCATGCAGGCAAAGCCTGAGCTACGGGATCTAATGTACTGGAAAAATAAGCACATGGCTTACGTGATCCTGCTTGATCCTGAGTGAGTACTGACAAGGCAGTACCTTCGCGTTCTGTAACAAAGAGTGTAAAATGTTTGCTATAACATGGTGTTGCTAAAACAGGTGCTTGACATAAAGCTTTCTTTAAACTGTCAAAAGCTTGTGTATGTTCTTGAGTCCAAGGGAGAACAGTCGATGTGGCTGCCTCCTGTGTGGTTAACTGAATGAGTGGTTTTGCTAGAAATGCGTACTGAGGGATCCACTGCCTACAATATGAAGTGAGGCCTATGAAAGCTCGCACCTCCTTTTGTGTCTGGGGTATTGACATGTTAGCAATTAACTGGATACGATCTGGTGTAAGCTGCCTTCCCTCCTTGGACAGCGAGTGACCAAGATAAATAACTCGCTGAACACAGAATTGCAGCTTGGAGGGGGACACCTTGTGCCCCTTGTCGGCTAGGAAATGTAAAACTGTCAGAGAAGCTTTTTCACATTCTGACTCGCTTCTCGCGGTGATCAGCAGATCATCGACATATTGAAGCAGTGCAGTATTGACTGGCATGTGGATACTGTCAAGTTCTCGTTTCAATGCTTGGCTGTAGATGCTGGGGCTTTCTGTGAATCCTTGGGGAGCGCGTGAGATTTTAAAGCTGCGCCCATTTAAACTGAATCCGAACAAGTATTGGCTTTCCGGATCTATTGGGACGCTGAAAAAGGCATTCTTGAGATCAATTACAGTAAAGAATGTTGCTTCGGAATCAATTGCTGTCAATAATGATGATATATCAGGGACCACAGGGAATTGTGGTACAATACACTTGTTTAGTTCACGCAAATCAATAACCAATCGGTATACTGGTGGGGCAGTAGGATCAGTTCGTTTAAGAATCGGAATTATCGGTGAATTACATATATTAGAGTCTGTTTCTACAACTACTCCCTGGGCAATCAGCTCGTCAATGATTTTCAGCAAAGCCACCACAGCATCATGCGGTAACTTGTATTGTCGCATTCGTGGTAGTACCACTCCTGCTTTCAGTGTAACTCGATAGGGTGTAATGTTCATGCAGCCAACATCCGTAGGGCCTTGTGCCCATAGATGTACTGGTAAAGTCTGTAGTCGGGGATCCATGTCTCTAGACACATAGTGACCTTTAAAATCACGCAAAAACAACCTTACTCCTTCCGGAGAACAACATATTATGGCTCCTAGTGCTTTCAGAGTCTTAATTCCTAACAGATTTTCTGGGCATGATTTAGTAAGCAATAAATCTGTAGTTCGTGTCAAAGGCCCTATCGTAAGTGGTAGAGGCTGTGATACTTCATTAACAATAGGTTTTCCTGAAAATCCAAGGGAAACATTTTGAGAGCCTGAGAGGGGTGCCCCTGGAACTTCACTACGTTTTATTGTTGTTCGACTTGCCCCTGTATCGAGTAAGAATTTTCTATTTTGACCTAATAATTCACTATGTACATAAGGTCCTTCTTGATCTACAGGAATCTCGATAAGTGGTAAGTCAACTTCCCTCTCTAGGCTGGTTCATGCGTAACGCTGATACTCAGGGTATTCATACTGTGCGGTCTGATACATTTGTCGTGTTGTGGTTTGTGTGGCAGTAGCAGGCAACGGTGGTGCAGCTGGCACAAACTGTATGGGTTGCTGTGAGGCTGGCATGGACTGTTGCTGAACTGGCATGGACTGTCCATGCTGCATAGCTCCTTGTTCATTCTGATCTTGTCTAACTAATCGTGGTCTCTCTTTTGCAATACCTGTAGCTATATTACGTTTTAGAACTGGGCAATCATGTACATAATGGCCTAGTTGTTTACAGTAATTGCAGGTTCCTTTTACAGGAACTGCAGAATCACCAGAATGTGTCACACCCTTTTTGTGACCATCTGCTGGTACTGTCTGAGAAACTAGCATCTTCATTTTTGTATCCTTCATGCGTCTATGCTCATGTTCTTGTTCATCCCTAATTCTATTGTGATGATACTGTAACATTTGCAGCATTTGCGACGGAGTGTTACTTTGCCAGGTACTCTCGAATTTCAATATTCTATTCTTCACTGGAGGCAATGCATTTTCCACTAATTTTGTCACAAATAGATGTGGATATGAGTCACTACTTGCTTTTATACCACTATTTATACCAAAACATTTTTCAAATCGAGCATAATAATCGCTTGTGTCTTCATCTTGCTTTTGTTTGCAGGCTGTGATTGCACCCCAATCTTCCTTTTTTGTAGTTAATAAACGTGGCAGTACCTGTACTAGTAAACCTGGTAACAGTTTAACTTTATCCCCGAGCCCTGAACCTGCAGTTCGGCCCCTTTCTTCCTCTGCTAATGCTGTCCAGTCTATCTTTTGGTCTCCTACTTCCCACTCTTTTTCTTTCAGTTTTTCATATATGCCAGCAGGCAAAAGCACCTTTAATATCGTCATAATATCAGGAAAGGTGTACTCTCCCATCAGTAACATGTCTTTAATTTCTCGGTGGAAACCCGCTGGGTCCTTGTCGTGACTAGGTACTACTTTCTTTATTTCTAATAATTCCATTTTTGATAAGGGTGTGTAAACAAATACACGGTGAAACTCATTGTCTTCGCCTTTTATTGGGTGCACTTCTCGTAAAGGATTTTGTCTATCCATATAGTACGGTGCTCTTTCTCTGCGGGGCAGGGAGAGAGAATCTGGATTTACAAAAAGGACATACTGTTTACGTGACACTAATATCTCTTTAATTAGCTTGTTACTAGAACCTCTCCATCTGTTCGTGAGTAGTTCCGTTAATATATCAGGTAAAGGACCAGGGTCAGCATGTTGGCTCTTATATAATATGAGGAGTTGCTGAATCATATAGATTCCAGCTAAGCGTTGTTCATCTGTACTGAGATTAAAAAACGTGTGTGCTACGGTCTCATCACCGTATTTTTCAGGACTGTCAATCCAGTGAACGGCTGATCTGGCCAATTCTTGCTCATCCATGGAATCGAGGAGGTGGTAACCCCTTCGTTCTCGCAGTACCTTATCTGCGGCTTGGAACGAATGTTCAGGAGATTTCAGATTTATTACCGGCGTCGGATACGTTCTGTTATTATTTGGACATACAGAGTGTATGGGATCAGAAAAACATCTAGCATTATCACAGGATCTTCCTCTGCCTACATAGGCTATGGTCTCTGACTGTCTTGCGGAATTCCCTGATTCGGACACTTCATCTTGCTCAAACTCGTCTGTTCCCAATCTTTCTTCATGAATACGCTCTATTTCTTTACGTATTTTTCGGCACATGGCTATTATACAATTTTGCTTATCGTGTCTCCCTTCTGATATATTCTGACTCCATCTTGTAAGAGTAAGTATTGCATTCGGGTCTACCCCCGGACGGTCTTGATTTCTGATTACACAGTTTATGAGGAAACGTAACAGTTCCCCTTGTATTTCTACTTTCTGGAATTCCATAGCTCTGTTAATACATCCTGGATCTCGTCCTGTTTGAACAATAATGATATATGTTATCTAGATGCGTAGTCATTCCTGGTAACCTCGCTAAATACTCGGCGGCTCGCCTGATACGTAATGATGCCAGGACCATTTCGTCCTCTTTACCAACCACTGGGTCATATCTACAATTTACAAGGAGTTCCTTAAGCGTACGTTCACTTACAAATTTAGGTGTACGTGAATGTGCTGACTCTTGAAAAACAAGTTTATTTATTCTAGGTGGTGTGAAGGTATTGCTAGCCCCTCCCGTGGCCCCATCTGGGGCGTCGGGTGTGAATGGGTTCGTTGAACGTGACACAGCAACTATGGGTGTCGATACCCCTGTAGAGTCGACTGCGGAGACAGATGCGGAAACAGATGTGCTTGCCAAAGCTTGTGTCGGGACTTGCTGTTGCACGGGGACAGGTACCTGATCCTGACGTTGAACCCCTCCGCTAGGCGGTCTATGTGGTGTGGCGTTAGCATACTCGGGAGCTGCGTCGTCTAGATATGAGGAAAGAAAAACATCTTCTGCGGTTCTGGGATGCCCTTTTGGATGTACCTTAATTGGAAATAATGGGGGTGGCAAGTCTTTTGGCGTCTCTGGAGCAGCCTTAGGTAGTCCTTCGGCTAGAAGGGGATACATACCATTCATAAGAGCATTTCTTTGTCTATTTACTTGTTCTGATTTCACTCGGATACCTTCCTCAATTAATAGATTTTCTTGAACTTTATTTGAACTTTCTTTACTCCTCTCTTCCTGTCTACGTGCTTTTTCTGTTCGTCTATGAGATTCTTTACGCCATAACTCAACAGCGTCTTTCTGTGACTGTCTGACCTTTCTTTTCCATAACTCTTCCTCTACTTTCATGATGCATTCTGCATCCCAGGTTCCCGCTACGGGCCACCTTTGACTTTCCGGCAATCCCTTGGTATAATCTACCCATAGATCAAGAAACAATATGGCATCTAAGCCATGTTTATAGTACATAAAATGCCCTGGAGTGTCCCTAGGAGAAATAGGAACTGCTTCTTCAAGCACCCCTTTTCTGGTAGTAATCTGTCTTAACTTCGAGAAGAGCGGCATATTTACAACTGATCTGATACTTACTCTTGAATTTTCTTAATACGAAAAACACAATAAATGAACAGTGAACAATGAACAGTCATTCATACCACAATATGCAAGACATTTCTGAATACTTTAAACATTAAACATTAAACATTATAACAATGATCGACAATGATGACAGTCTGCCTAACTAGTCACCACGCTGAATTCTTGACAATAACTGAATACTTCGGAATACTTGATATACTGCTAAACAGTACATATACACTGCTAAACAGTGCAGACCGGATTTGTGTACCCAAATCCGTCTTGACCCGCACAACCTATGTGCGCGTAAACACGCCTCCCCGGTGATGGTACTCACCGAGTAGCTCCTTGAAACGGAAGGCCTCAGAGAATGGACAGGACTCGATAACTGCGGACAGCGGACCCTCTGGACATCGGGATTTCGGAAAACCTGGTGGGCCTCAGTATACCTCGGATCTTGCTCTCTCAGCTAGGCTCTGGTCGGGATACTTCGCACTTCTCACCGCCTCGTCTGGGTTGATCGCAGCCTCAGTCGCCCCCGCTTGACCGGAGGGAGCTTACAGGAAATCCTGCTGGTACGCGTTTATGGTCCGTCCAGCTGTGGCAGGAGACCGGGCCTGCAACGCACCGCCGGCGCGTGAGATGAGAAAGTGTCCCTGTTCGGGCGCCATTATGTGGTAAATAAAAATACCGGACTGAATTTCATACGGAATCTTAAAATAAAGTAAATAGCTCAAAATAACAAGAGGCAGAATCCGTGGTATAAGAGGTTTTCTAAATGGGCTTTATTCCATTCAAAATGGCCGACTCGAGTCGCGGCCTTCAGGTTCCGTCACCACGAGGGTTCAGGAAGTGAAGTACAATACTTTATTGACAGTCATGTATTTTTATAATAAGTGCATTACAATGAAACGAATGTAGAAGGCGTAACATTTGATAAGAAAAGTGACAAAATAGGTACGTAATCGAAACTAGGCGTAATAAGGAATAGAAGAAACATGATTGGTTAAGATTATCAGACATAGGTGGATCTATAAGATAATACTTGGCATAGATGCGCGCGCAGCAGCATGACGTGTGATAGACGTGCAACTAGGGGTGAAGGGGACTTGACATTTAGCTCTACATGTGGAGACGAGAAGTCTGGGGGTCAAGTCAACCTAATCCCAAATCATATCTACCATCCTATGTTTGGAGAACTATGTTATCCACAAGGAAGGACTCTCGGACAGAATCTATTCTATACTAACTGTGTGTGCGTGTACAAGCGTCTAAGTGTCTATATGAGATGCGAGGGGCAGAAAACTTTCCATGGCAGCAGGGCTATGAATCACTTGCAGGAGGACGGAAAGGCTGAGTCCTTTGCTTGTGAGCTAAGGGAAATGTTTACCTAAATCACTAGACAGGAATGCATCGGCTGAAGAGCAAAATAGATAATTCGAAGGTGAAATACAACTTCTTGGCAGGCAGGCGAAAACTGGCCGAGGCAGGCACCGTTAACTGCACAGGGAGTAGGACAAAGTTCATGGATACAGATGCGAGCTCAAGCTGAAGCTGTCAAAAGACAGAGAGCAGGGAAAGGCTTTGAGGACAGAATCGGGCCTACTTGCCTGAACTGTAAAAATGGAGTAACTTAGCCATATAAAGTCGGTGGCCTTTCATGTTTAGGAATCGAATATCCAGCCCATTGATGGCGGATCTGACAGAGAACATGTCGGCGGTAGACACACATATGTTTGCGTCTTAGAAACTGGAACCGGAGGGAACATACATGTACTTGTAACATGCATATAGAACCGTTGGGGTCCAAGATAGGGGACATAACTGATCAGGAAAATCCACATTTCCACACCACCACAAAGGAAACTCCACACAAGGTATTCTATAAAAATAGCCTTTGTATTATACACAACACATTAGATAAAAACACACACTTTACAATGTGCCACCAGGCACGGGCGGAATTTACAAGGGATTATATATACAGGGGACAGGGCCACATGGACCACTGTCAGGAATTAGCACTTTTTAGAAATAGGAATAATACTGTAGTACAAAATAGAAAATGTAGCACACAACCAGTAACTACGTGTAACCAGAAAGTACCACCTACGCAACCCTAACCACCTTAGGAAAATATTGCGCAGGGAATCAGGACCTCACTAGCACCACCTGTGTTAGGGAGAAAACAACCACCTAAGTATCACAATACCTGTAGGGGTCTAAGCACATAAACACATGATGCATAACATTCAGAGGTGTAAAGCAAAGCACATGACGCAAAAACACATTCAGAGGTGCAGAACAGGTACAATGGCGCCAAAACTCACATTAGCCACTACCTGTGGCAGTCCCAGGCCAACTGGCCGTGAAGGGGCAAGGGCGCCCGGTGTCCAAATGTTAGGGCAAGGCTGCGCAAGCTGCGCCAGCCAACACACAGAGGCCACAACCTAAACGTTGCAGCTGCCCACTAAGTGCTGGGCAGCTGTAGGACAAGGATGGGGCCAACACTGGAGCCTCCCAGGGCTCTGAAACAAATGAAATGCCCCCTAGAGCCTCGCAGGCTCTAAATAATACTGTGCTCTTCGTTGGAGCCTCGTGGGCGCAAGGGAAAATATTGGCCCCGTCGTTGGAGCCTCTCAGGGGCTCGAACGTAATGCTGCGACGTGGGAGTCCCTCTGGACTCTACCAAAACAATGTGCCCTGTTGGAGCCTCACAGGGCTCGTGCTCTTAATAAAAATGCCCCCAAGAACGTGTGAGCCTCACTGGGCTCGTGCAACAAATAATGCCCCCGTCGAGCCTTCAAGGCTCTCAATGAGAATGCTCCTGCCGTTTAGAGTGGCCCCGGCGGGCCGAGCAGCAGGACAAGCACGGGGCGCTGCAGAGGAGGTGGGGACCCCCTCTCTGGGGCCCTTGCCACTAAAATCACCCCCACACTCAGAGCCTCACTCACCGGGACTCCGGCGACGCTTCTCGTGGAGCCTCCGAGGCTCCAGGCTCACTGGACGCGTCGGGGTCAGGGCGGCCGGCACTAGAGAGCTCCCGCTCCTCGGGGGCTCTCTCTCTCTTCAGGGCCCCGGGGCGCAGGGTAGGCTCCTGCCTGCTCCGGGGTTTGCAATGCAACGCGAGTCCTCGGTGGGAGGCGGGGTAGGCTCCCGCCCTCCTACTTCCGGTCCTGGGTGTCCCGGAGGCCCGCCCTTGTCCTGCCTGACTTCCTGGCTGTCCCGGCCCGGGCTGCAGCGGTGATTTTCGTCGTCTCCACAGCGGTGATGAGGGGTGGGCTCCCTCGAATTATAAATCGGGCCAAAACGACACAGATGCAGGGTGGGCACCTGCTAGTTCCCAATAAAACAACAATCGAGGTGGGCACTCGATATCGGCAATGTCCCTGGCAGGGTGGGCACCTGCCAGGGGACTTCAGGCTCGGCAGAGACGGGGCAGACGCCGGGTGGGCACCGGCTTTTTAGAAATAAAAGCGCTCCTGAGCGCTAAAGGAAAAGGAAAGCGCTTCCAGGCGCTAGAGGTGAAAAATAAAGCGCTCCCAGCGCTTCAGGGCACCCAATCAGCAAAAGTCCAGGCAAGTTCTCCCCTGCATGCAGCAGGGCAGTGGTGGGGGGCAAGGCTGGACCCAGAGCCAGCTCACTGGGCCTCCAGGCAGGGAGGTAGTCCAGGTGGCGGTCCTCTGGTCCAGCAGCAGCAGCAGCCCCCCTCAGGCAGGATCCTGGCAAAGAACAGTTTCTGTGGGGACACAGCCCCATTTTTATACAGGCAAACCCTTTGTTCTGGGTTCAGGGTGAGGGGGAAAACCAGTCGCAGCTGGTTGGGGAGCACCCTTGATGTGCTCAGCCCCTCACTCTATTCATTGGCAGGGCTAGGGTCGTCAGTCGCACCACAGGGGGCGGGGCCAGCATTGTGTTTGGAAAACCCTGTCCTATTCAGGACCCAGGTGGACTCCTCCCACCCATCTAGCTGCTGATCTCCCCATTCACCACTGGGTGACTCATCCTGACACTGGGGAATCCCTAGCCCGTCACATGACACGACCAGCCAATCACGCGACAGACACACTGCACACAGAAGTGCCCACTTCTAGAAGTGGCACTTCCACACTAGGTACATGCACGCCGCACACATCATCGCGCAGCATTCACTCCCCCGAGTCCGCACATACCAAACTCGGGCCTGCACACCCCACGCATCAGGAACTACTAGGGACACATACATTCCCCATGCATTCCTATGGGAGGGCAGGCCTATCTCACCACATGCACTCAGAGCACGCACGCACTTTACCCTGTGACACAGGGAAAGTGCGCAGAGACCAAACAATCACCATACCAAGTCACCAATAAAAAGCCAAAAAGTCCAGGGGTGAACCTGCCAGAAGGGCCAAGTCCAACAGCACTCAAAAAAATGGAAGAGAAAAGCAATGAGAAAGCAGTGAAAATGAGGGAAGAGAAAAGAGAAGGCACAAAAAACAGGGGAAGAAGCCAGGAGAAAGCAGTGGAAACGAGTGTGAAGTAATGTGAAGGCAAATCAAAAAATGGGGAGGAAAGGCAAGGAGAAAAGAGTGAAAACAAGGCAAAAGCAAAATGAAAGCACTAAACAAGCAAGAGAAAAAATCAAGGAGAATGGAGTAAAGATGAGGGAAAAACAAGGAGAAAGCACAACAAATGGGTGAAAAGCAAGGAGAAGGCAGTGGAAACAAGATGAAAGCAAGGAGAAGGCACTCAAAAAGTTGAGGAGAAGACGGGAGCAAGAGCGATTCAGCAGCATCGGGAGAGCCGGGCCTGGAACCAACACTATTACGCGCTCCCTCACCTTACGCTGCTTATGGCCTCACATTTTACAACACTCATGACATGTTCTCTGACATCATTGATAACATTACAGATAAAATTGAAATGAAATCATTGATGACAACACTGTGCATGGCACGGACAGGAGTTATAGTTACCTGAAATAACTATAACTGGTGAATTTCCGTGATTTTCTTAGTTTAAAAAGTTACGTTTAAACTGACATTTTCACCTATCTCACTTTTTAACCATTGATTTTAAAGTAAATATCTATCTATCCATCTATCTACCAGTGATCCTGCCTTTACCTGCCAGTGCAGACAATATTTTCTGAATCATTGAAAAAGGGGGAAAGGCGTAAGCTCTGATCCCTTCCCAAGATTGGACAATGGCATCTACTCCTGAGGCATACGGGTCCTGCCTCCAACTGACCTTCTGGACTCCTGGAATTAGTAAATATCTGGAGTCTGATGCTGGACACCTCCACTTGACCTTTGTTGACCAAATCAAGTCTTTCAACAGGCCTTGGCCACCACGTTCAATATTCGAACCCAAAGTAAATCCTTTGCCCATGCTTATTACCCAGCTTCTGTCCCAGAAACTTACCCCTTAAACTTTTCTTAGTCCTAAGGCACAAGTGCTTCCCTGAGGCCCATCCTCATAATATGAATGGTCACAAGGCAGCCCACATTGTTCTCCACATTAAAGGGTAACTTGGTGCCATTTTGAACTGGGAGAGTCCAAGCCGCTTGAACTTGGTTTGGTACACTTTGTTATTCTTTCCACAGTAGGGTCCTAGAATTTGAAAACCACACGTTTACATGGGATCACCTCTCATGGCCGGCTTTAGCGCTGGTGGCACCCAGTGCGACAAACGTTTTAGGCCCCCGCTCCCCATGACGACCTCCTCCACGATTCCCTCACTACCACCGTCCACCAGTGCCCCTCATGTCTCCATAACCCCTCTCACACGCATTTCATTTGTTTTATAGCGCTGCTCATACCAGTGGAGAGTGGCAGTGCAATTTACATCACACACACATTATACAGAGACAATGAATCATATGTGTGTAAATTAGTCTATAGGAAATGTCACATTAAAAATATGAGGATTACAAGGTGCAGGAATCATGTCATTCATACTGGAAGGCAATATATTCTTTTTTTGTGTTGCAATTCTTTATTAAGAAGTGTCAATAAGTACATAACAAGGAACATCTTCATCCTTCACACATGTGCAGGAGCTGCATACAACAGTAACATGAATGAGGGGTATTTCATATTTTACAAAGGGGAGTGTGGGTGGGAGAAGGGGGGACAGGGGAGGTGTGGGTTTAATATTCCTGGGAGGTTGCCTATATGCTGTCCCTGATGGCGCTATTAATCGTGGGGGGGAGAGAAGAAGGGAGGTCCGGGCTGCTAAGAGTGGTTGTTGGATTATTAGACATCTGGTGCCCATGTTGTCGGTATCTAGACGTTTCCCCAAGGGGGGCGAGTGAGGGGGAGCCTGCCTGAGGTGACTAAGTGACCCCTGTTTGCACAGTGGGGGGGAGAGGTAGAGGAGTAGTAGTAGTACCCTGCGAAAGGGAGTCTTGTGGTGGGTAGCGAGGGTGCATGAGCGGCTGTGGTGTCATTGGGGCCATACATTTCCAGCCTGGGTGTGGGGGCAAGAGCGGGGTGGGTTAGGGGCGCACCTTTGGCAAGGGAGGAGGGGGATGATAGTGACCAGTGTCCACTACCCCCACTTCTGCAATTATTGTTGTAGTCAGGCAGCGCTGCCAAAATGGTCGCTGCCTGCCGGCGGGGGAGGGGTTATGGGATGGGCAGTTCTGTCTGACGGTGTCGGTTGTCACCTCCGTTGTTGGGGGCTGTAGGTCTGCGTGTCTGGGGGGAGGAGGGGAGGGAAGGGCAGAGGGATGTGGCAGGGGTAGGATGGGACGGGAGAGATTATAGGCGGACAGGGGGGTGTAAACTGGATGACGGCCAATTCACTAAAAATTAACCCTGACAAACAGAAGTCCCCACAAAAAACAATCCCTGGAGTGACCGCTTTTGGCCCCAGGAGCTGGGTACTACCCCCACACCCGTACCCGTTGTGAAAAGCCTGGGCATAAAGATCGACTCTGAGCTCTCTATGGCCAATCAAATCACCACAGTGGTCGGAACATGTATAGGTCTCCTGAGACAGCTGCGGAAACTTGTCCCCCTCCTTTCAATTGCCTCACTACAGATTATTGTATAAGCAAAAATCGTGTCTAGATTAGACTACGGCAATGCCTTATACATCGGCCTCCCCCAGAAACTTACTAATAAATTACAGGTGGTACTGAACAACGCAGCTAGATTGATCTTTAGGCAGCCCAGAAGGACTCACGCCACCCCTCTGCTGTGCAAGTTACACTGCCTCCCCATCAAGCAAAGAGCAAACTTTAAGGGTCTCTGCATTGCCCATAAAGCAATCTACGGCCAAGCCCCAGTCTACATTAAAGAACGCCTGGAGAATTACGTACCCGGTCCCATACTGCGGTCACCCGAGCCCTGCCGCCTGGCCCTTCCACGGTCCAATACTGCATCCAAAGGGTGCAGAGCATTCTACGTACTACTCCCGCAACTATGGAACTAATTACCTGATCACCTTCGCAAGGAACCTGCACTCCTTCTCTTCAGGAAACAGCTTAAAAAGGTCCTATTTAGGGAGGCTTTGGATACAGTTTTAACCCCCTTGCCTTGTGATGTTGTGTAACTGTCTCTAACGACCTTTGACCCTCTCTCTAAAAAGCGCTAAGAGACCTGGCGGTGATTATGCGCTATACAAAACTCAACTAACATAATATAACAATTGTTCAATTATAAACTATGACTAACGCTGGGAGGGGCAGGGCGCCGGTGAGGAGGGCCAGAGGTATTAGAGAGTTTCAGTGCCTGGAGCGCTCAGGGTACACGTGGAGGAGAGCAATATATTCTTAAGATTGTTTGGTCTGGAGAAGCACAAGCTCAGGATTTAAAACATACCTCTGTGGTTGGGGTTGGGTTCACTAATAAGAATGTATTTACACCTA
Source organism: Triturus cristatus (assembly GCF_964204655.1). Lineage (NCBI taxonomy): Eukaryota > Metazoa > Chordata > Amphibia > Caudata > Salamandridae > Triturus > Triturus cristatus. The sequence goes on along the minus strand of NC_140584.1, from coordinate 1,180,886,483 downwards.
AACAAACACTCTTTAGCAACATTAGGATAATGAAAGACTGGGGATAAAAAAGCGTCTAACCTATACCATACAGTTTGCATGCAGCTGCTTGATGACGGTTTATAGGTCGCTATGTTATATTAGGATTGTAATGTATGAACTGCAGTTAACAGAAGGAGCTCTGCAGCAAAAACGCTAACCCACTGAGCTAGCCGCATAAAATACAGTTCTGTGACCTGCATAGTGCACATTTTTTACAGCTGGTATATTATCCCGCTGCGCTACATTTATGACTAGTCAAAACTGCTACTAGTAAAAACTCTGATATCTCTCCATCAGGAACATTAATAACCAGAGCTCACTTGGCATTCTATTGCTGTCTGAAAACTGCTGGACACCCAAGGAACTCTGCAGCAGGTGCTTTTAAACCCATGTTATTTCTATACACAGCGGCCCCCCAATGATCAGCGCCAGGTACACCCGCAACAGCCACACCTCTTTAAGCTGGCCCTGCCCACGTCTGCTTGTGTTCCTACTGCAAGAGGATAAGCCTTACCTGACCATATATGGAGTTTTCTCTCGATGCCTGTCTTTTGCCGAATACAGAAACATGTACTCGGCGTCAAACTCTTACTGGTTTGTCTGGGAAACCTTGGACAAAGATGATCGTAAACAATAGTGGACACAGCATTTTGAAGCTGTAAAATGCAAACTGGCCAGTGGAACCGCCAAGTTTCCTACAGAACTAATATGACTTGATAGCACCTAGAGCCATAATGGTATTTCTAAGCACACTTAATAACCAATGTGAATGTTACTTCGGGACTGGTTTAGATCTTGCAGATGGGATACACTGTCACAACGGTGAGGGATATCCTGTCCGCCGAAATATAAATCCTATTATATCCAAAGGGATTTCTTTTTCAGCGGACAGTATATCTGTCACCGTTGTGAAAGAGTAACCCGTCCGCCAAGTTTTAAATGGGGCCCTTAGTTTCTTCGTATTGTCTGAGCCCAGCACCCGCTCTCGCCCTGCTGTCGGTCATTCACAGACAGCCAGTGGCATGCTGTTGGTCATTTACAGCCAGTGCCGTGCTGTCAGCCATTTACAGCCAGCCAGTGCATTCTGTCGGCCATTTACAGACAGCCACTGCATGCTGTCGGCCATTTACAGACAGCCAGTGCATGCTGTCGGCCATTTACAGACAGCCAGTGCATGCTGTCGGCCATTTACAGACAGCCAGTGCATGCTGTCGGCCATTCACGGACAGCCAGTGCATGCTGTCGGCCATTCACAGACAGCCAGTGCATGCTGTCGGCCATTCACAGACAGCCAGTGCATGCTGTCGGACATTCACAGACAGCTAGTGCATGCTGTCGGCCATTCACAGACAGCCAGTGCATGCTGTCGGCCATTCACAGACAGCCAGTGCATGCTGTCGGCCATTCACAGACAGCCAGTGCATGCTGTCGGCCATTCACAGACAGCCAGTGCATGCTGTCGGCCATTCACAGACAGCCAGTGGCATGCTGTCGGCCATTCACAGACAGCCAGTGCATGCTGTTGGCCATTCACAGACAGCCAGTGCATGCTGTTGGCCATTCACAGACAGGCAGTGCATGCTGTTGGCCATTCACAGACAGCCAGTGGCATGCTGTCGGCCATTCACAGACAGCCAGTGCATGCTGTCGGCCATTCATAGACAGCCAGTGCATGCTGTCGGCCATTTACAGACAGCCAGTGCATGCTGGGTGGAGCTAGAATATACCTGAGAGCTTTCACTGAGGCCTTCGGAGGGCCAGAGAATATTTCCTTATATCCTGATGATGTCCTATTATAAGTAATGGATCGTCCGAGGGCAGATCTGGCTGTGCTTTCAATGTTCGAAAAATTCGAAAAATATGCCGGGTACAACGTTAATCGGAGTAAGTCTGTACAGCACAACATGAGTGATCGGGAGTAGGAAAGTGATGTGCTTGCCGACATTTTTGAAAGGGAAGAGGGGTTTAGGTATCATTTTCACTGACAGTATTCGGGAGGGCAGCATTTTTTAAATACCACCACTACCGAAGCTGCTGAATGTGATGCTAAGTACCCCTGTGTAATCCTGGACTCTTCTTTACTAGGCTTTGCAAAGTACCCCTGTGTAATCCTGGACTCTTCTTTACTAGGCTGTGCAAAGTACCCCCTGTGTAATCCTGGACTCTTCTTTACTAGGCTTTGCAAAGTACCCCCTGTATAATCCTGGACTCTTCTTTACTAGGCTTTGCAAAGTACTCCTGTGTAATCTCGGACCCTTCTTTACAAGGCGTTGCAAAGTACTCCTGTGTGATCCCGGACTCTTCTTTACTAGGCTTTGCAAAGTACCCCTTTGTAATCCTGGACTCTTCTTTACTAGGCTTTGCAAAGTACCCCTGTGTAATCCTGGACTCTTCTTCACTAGGCTGTGCAAAGAACCCCCTGTGTAATCCTGGACTCTTCTTTACAAGGCTGTTAGCAATGGGATTTCTGGTTGGCTAGGGCTTGCGCCAAGCCAGGCAGAAACCACCACTCTAGTCAGGGCTGGGGAGTTACACGCCAAAGATAACCCCTGCTCACCCCCTTGGTAGCTTGGCACGAGCAGTCAGGCTTATCCCGGAGGCAATGTGTAAAGCGTTTGCGCGCGCACCCAGCAACAACACCCAAGGCCCACCACAAAAGAAACTCCACACAAGGTATTATATAAAAATAGCCTTTGTATTATACCAAAACACATTAGATAGAAACACACACTTTACAATGTGCCAACAGGCACGGGCAGAATTTACAGGGGATATGTACAAGACAGGGTCACCTGGACCACTGTCAGGAATCAGCACTTTTAGAACTAGCACTTAGAATATCACTTAGAACATAGAATGTAAATCACTGTAGCACACAACCAGTAACTACTGGTAAATGTTAAGTACCACCTACGCAACCCTAACCACCTTAGGAGAATATTGCGCAGGGAACCAGGACCTCACTAGCACCACCTGTACTAGGAGAAACACAACCACCTAAGTATCACAATACCTGTAGGGGTATAAGCACATTACACATGATGCATAAAAACACATTCAGAGGTGCAGGAAAACACAATTGCGCCAAACTCACATAAGTCACCACCTGTGACTGTCCCTAGGCCAACTGGCCTTGTTGGGGCTAGGACGCCCTGTGTCCCAGTGTCAGGGGCCTAAACGGAGCAGGTGCCCACGAAGTGCTGGACAGCTGTAGAACAATGATGGGGCCAACGCTGGAGCCTTGCAGGCTCTGGCCAACTGACTGTCCCCTGAGCCCCTCTCTGCTCTAAACAAAGGACTGGCCCCTTGGAGCCTCGCTGGGCTCAAACAACAATAAATGCCCCCTAGAGCCTCCGTGGCTCAAGAACAAGGTGCCCCCGTCGTTGGAGTCCCTCTGGACTCTGAGCAAGACAAAAATGCCCCCAACGGTGGAGCGGCCCGCTGCCTTCCGGGGCCGCTCTTAGCACAAAAAGAACTGCCCCCATATACGTTGGAGCCTCGTGGGCTCTTGAGCAAATGTGGGGGCCAACGTTGGAGCGCACCCGCTGCCTTCCGGGGCCGCTCTAATCACAAGAGAAAGTGCCCCCGTAGTTGGAGCCTCGATGGGCTCTTAGACGAGACTGCGGTCCCGTCTTTGGAGCTTCCGCTGCGGGACGGGCCGCAGGGAACTCCGTGCGCTGTAGGGGAGGGACCCACGGGGATGCCCGCACTCACCTTTGGGTTGAGAGGCGGCGTCTCCTCGCTCGGGTGTCTCCTCCTGCTTTCTTCACCCGGGCCCCCCTCCTGGGACCCGGGACTTGGAAGTGGAGCCGGTCAGGCTCCGGACTTCTTCTTGCTACTTCCGCTACCCACCACCGGAGCGCGGGGTAGGCTCCCGTCGGTTTCCGGGTTCGGGGCGAGGCCCCGCCCACCCTAAGGCTTCCCGGTCACCGCGGGCAGCGCGGCGGCCCTGAAAGCTTCGGCGCCGGCAACGGGGTGGGCTCCCGTAATTCCAACAAGGAAATAAGCGGGGTGGGCACCCGCCAACAAGCGCCCTCGATACACAGCGCTCCTTGCGCTCAATGGAATTTACACGGATAAAGCGCTTCCAGGCGCTAGAGGAAAAGCGCCCCCAGGCACTATGGGGACAAAATAAAGCGCTCCTAGCGCTATAAGCAAGGTCCAGCAACAAAGTCCTGGCAAAGTTCAGGAAGGTAGGCAGGGGGGCAAGGCTGGGCCAGGGGCCAGCTCACTGGGCCCTCCAGGCCGGAAGGCAGTCCCAAGTGGCGGTTCCTCCTGGCCTCCAGCAGCAGCAGCCCCCCTCAGATAGGATCCTGGAAGAGAACATTTTACATGGGGTCACAGCCCCTTCTTATACACAGGTTTACTTTTGTTTCAAGGTGCAGGGGAGGGGCGAACCAGTTACAACTGGTTCCTGAGCACTTTGTTTTGCTCAGCCCCTCTCCCTATCCAGAGAGCAGGCCAGGGTCATCAGTCGCACCACAGGGGGCGGAGCCAGCATTGTGTGGGGAAAGCCCAGCCCCATTCAGGTCCTAGGTGTACTCCTCCCACCCATCTAGCTGCTGATCTCCCCATTCACCACTGGGTGACTCCTCCTGACTCTGGGGATTCCCTAGCCCGTCACATGATCTCAGCCAGCCAATCACGCGACAGGCAGTCACTGCACATTTATGCCAGCGTCTAGAAGTGGCACGTCCATACTAGCTACAGTAACGCTGCACACATCATCGCGCAGCATTTAATCACACAAGTCCGCACATACCAAATTCGCACCTGCACTCCCCACGCATCAGGAACTACCAGGGACACATGCATTCCCCCATGCATTCCTATGGAAGGGCAGGCCAACCTCACTACACGCACGCACTTTACCCTGGGACACAGCGGTAAAGTGCGCAGAAGCCAAAAATCACTAACACTAGGTCACCAGTAAAAGCAAAAAGTTTAGGGGTGAACCTGCCAGAAGAGCCAAGTCCACACAACCCCCTTCCAGCCAAAACGCAGGGCAGACCAATCACCACCGTGATGGACTTCCCTGCTTTGGGCGATAGAACACGGACACGGGCCCACAACTGCAGGGACACCCTCCGGTTCTACGCCACGGTGAACCCATGGGATTCCTTCTAAAACCACTGTCCGAACCAACTGGGGTACCCCACTGGTACTCCCAAGCTGTCCGCGGCCAAGACCAGGCCCTAGGCCACCCAGGTGCCACCGGTCCTTGCCAATTCATAGAGCGGGGGGTAGTAACCCCTGGCACATAGTAACCATCTTCCACTCTTCCTGTCTGCAGGACAGGGCTAGACTGCCACTGGTTCTCCAGCCTAGGGTCTACAACCTCAGGCGGACCAGGAGTCTCCGGGAAGGCTCTCCTCCCCCTACCTCTTCTTCTAGGGTTCCTCCACCTTCTGCGAGCGGTACCCCTAGAACGCCATTCCAACCCAGGGTTTAACCCCTCAGGTTGCACCAGGGTCAGAGGTGGGCTCTCCCACCCTCTGCACCCCCTTCCAGAGTCCTGCTCCCTACCAACTGGGGCGGTACCTCTGGAAGAAGAACCGGTCAGGACACTGGTTACAGTCGTCCTACCCTTCAGGTCAGGCTGATCCTGAACCTGGCCTGCCAACCTCTGGTCTAGAACCTTTGGTGGAATAATTGCCTGGCACTCCAGGCCTTCTGGGGATTCACACGCCATCCCCCTGAGGCTGACACATGACCCATGTGTCGTGTGACTGTCTGTCTGGCGCAGATCTCCCGTCCCCTGTCCACCTGACAGTGCGTGAAGATCCCCCAGAACAGAAGTGGCGCCACCCGGGTCCCCCCAAGAAGATCTAGCCCAACTGTCTAGTCCCTGGTCCACTGGTGCATCCACTGGGAAACTCATCCCCCAATCACTCCTCACGCTGGACTCCTGTACCCTCCCTACCGGAGCTGTACTGCCAGACTCTAGAACCACAGGAGTTCTGTTTACAGGCGCTCCAGGTCCTCTACGCACTAGGAGATCTTCCTCAAATGGACTAACAGGACAGCCTAGGTCCCCAACCTGGTGTTCCCTCAAGAAACCATCCAAGTCCTGAGGCAGGGCTTCGTGTGTCTGGGGACCCCGGTCACCCTCTCACTCCTGCTCCACTGAGCCAGGCCGTGAGCCCCTACACCCTCCTCGCTATCCTGGGACCTAGCTGGGCTACACTGAGCCTCTTCCATCACGCTGGGCTGGAAGATACCTGAACCACTACTTTTGGAGTCACTCCCTAATGACTCTAGAGAACCTCTAGCACTTTCCCAGCGCTCTGCTTCATCCGCAAGCTCAAATAGCCCAGACAATCCACACCCCAACAGGTGTTGGCGCAACCCCGGCCCACAACAACTGAGCAGGTGTTCTTTGAGAACCAGATCACACAGTTTATTAAAATCAGATTCTGCGGGAACTCTTATCCAATCAAACAGTGCATCCTCACATTCATCCACAAACTCCTCCCAAGACTGGTGAGACAGTTTCCTACTGCCCCTGAACTTCAACCTTAACTCCTCCTCCTGGGAAACAGGTACCAGACTGGGGGAACTGGGACTGGGATTTCCTACACTGAAATCTATATAGCTGCCACCACTGGACACAACCCTCCCTGGGGAGCCCAGAAATCTAAGACTGCGCGCAGGGGATAGTCTACCCTCCAGAGCTGATTTCTCCCTAGTGAAGGCCCTCTCAGCCTCCTCTATCCTCTCCTGCGCTAAGACCCTCTCAGTCTCTAGCTTTTGTTGCTCAAGGGCCAATGTCCTAAGACTCAACTCATGAGCCCATAATGCCATTTTCTCCTCTAAGGCTAACTTCCTATCCTCCTCTGGGGACAGGAAAGGGAATGAGGCGCTGCCTCCTACGCTGGACCCAGCAAGGGACTCCCTACCTATGGGGTCTTCACTCTCTACTGGCATCCAGGTACTGACATCTTCTTCCTCCTCTTCTGAATCTTCAGGGCTCCCCACAGACCCACCACCCTCCTGGTGTGAGGCCTGGGCCCTTATCCTACTGCGCTCAAGATCCCATTGACCCTTTTGCCATAGGATCAGGCTGCTTCTAAGTTCGGACTGAGTGTCTGACTCATCCACCCCTATGTCTCTCTCTTCACAGAACCTTACCAACTCCAACATACTGTACCCAAACAGATCACAGGAATTAAAAGCAGGCTCCATTTTGGGGGACGTTCTTGAGAAAAGATTACACAGGGAACCTAGGGGTCTGAGCTTAACACAGGAGTACACAATTCACAAAGGATTCAGCAAGCTCTCTATCCCAGAGAACTCACACTCACTTGTCTAGTGCCACACACCATTCATCCACACACAACCCCCCCCTCGGACTGTAAGGCAGTTTCTACCACCCCTGATTCCTCAACCTGACCACACGTGACACAGGTACCAAACTCTGGGCGCAGGGCGGGGGACAAATGTACTGGACACAATTACACAATGATACCTTCAGGAGAAGAAATAATGGAACTTCAAAAACAATAATCCCCAAAATGTGATTATCTAAAATGCAGAGTTTTGTAGTGCAGCCAGTTGCTGCTGCGGTACAGCGCAAACGCAAGTCCTATCCCACCGCTGATCACCAATGTTAGAAATGGGATTTCTGGTTGGCTAGGGCTTGCGCCAAAGCCAGGCAGAAACCACCACTTTAGTCCGGGCTGGGGAGTTACACGCCAAAGATAACCCCTGCTCACCCCCTTGGTAGCTTGGCACGAGCAGTCAGGCTTATCCAGGAAGCAATGTGTAAAGCGTTTGCGCGCGCACCCAGCAACAACACCCAAGGCCCACCACAAAAGAAACTCCACACAAGGTATTATATAAAAATAGCCTTTGTATTATACCAAAACACATTAGATAAAAACACACACTTTACAATGTGCCAACAGGCACGGGCAGAATTTACAGGGGACATGTACAAGACAGGGTCACCTGGACCACTGTCAGGAATCAGCACTTTTAGAACTAGCACTTAGAATACCACTTAGAACATAGAATGTAAATCACTGTAGCACACAACCAGTAACTACTGGTAAATGTTAAGTACCACCTACGCAACCCTAACCACCTTAGGAGAATATTGTGCAGGGAACCAGGACCTCACTAGCACCACCTGTACTAGGAGAAAGACAACCACCTAAGTATCACAATACCTGTAGGGGTATAAGCACATTACACATGGTGCATCACAACACATTCAGAGGTGTAAACACAAGGCACATGACGCATAAAAACACTCCTGTGTAATCCCGCACTCTTATTTGCAAGGTTTTGCAAAGTACCCTTGTGTAATCCCGCACTCTTCTTTATAAGGCTTTGCAAAGTCCTCCTGTGTAATCCCGGACTCTTCTTTACAAGACTTTGCAAAGTACCCCTGCGTTATCCCGGACTCTTCTTTTCAAGGCTTTGCAAAGTACCCCTGTGTAATCCCAGACTCTTCTTTACAAGGCTTTGCAAAGTACCCCTGTGTAATCCCAGACTCTTCTTTACAAGGCTTTGCAAAGTACCCCTGTGTAATCCCAGACTCTTCTTTACAAGGCTTTGCAAAGTACCCCTGTGTAATTCCAGACTCGTATTTACAAGGCGTTGTAAAACACTGCACAGGCTACTGTGGATAGTAGCATGCCTAGGATTGCGACATAGAGGGGTCTTCATACCATGAGGGGTGTCACACTCCCAGGTAAACGGGTCTTTTTAATTGGACCTCCCAGCTACAGCTCATCAATGATTGGGAGTTCACATGGAGGAAATACCCTGCTACCAGGGTAGCACAACTTACCCCCATTACAGATATGGGACAAAGAAATGCAAAGAGTTATTGGTTTCAGACCGACCGCTTGGCCCCCTGGGACAAGGGTACTAACAAGCGAGCCCACTGTAGAGGAAGGGATGTTGAGAGAGGTGCCACCTCCTTACCCAGAAGGCACCGCTGGATGTCCTCCGCTGGACCTCAAGAGCCTGTTTCTCCCTACCTTTAGAGCCATGGCATCTTGGCATAGGCTGACCAGACGACCCGTGTTTCGCCGGACAGTCCCGGTTTTCATAGGACTGTCCCGGTGTCACGCTGCTTTCCTTCATTCTGGATAGGGTCTGTTGGCATGTATGCTTACCATCTCTAGTCTTCACCTCCACTTGTGCCTGTGAAGCTGTGATTGGAAGAGGAAAGACAGCTGAGCCCTGCTGTTGGCTTGCCGAAGGACTGTAAGACTAGTGTGCCACTATCCCCTCCCCACCGCACAAGATAGCTGCCATCTCTGGAGACAAGGGACATTCTCCTGCAGGAGGCAATTGGGCACCTGAGGTGAATGTTTCCCGCTCTTCAGAGGGCAGTTGCCATACAGCATTGCTGCCTTCACGGTGGCCGCATCCCCAGTGCTTAATTTGAGCCGATGCTTTGCGGTGCTTGGCACTAGCACTTAATTGTGAACACCGGAGCTTGACAGTCTTCCATAAGGTGGTGCTTTTTGGCTAATTTAGAGATGACCACAACAAGTTATGTATACATTCAACATACTGTAAAATGACTATTACCTGCCACCCAAGCCATTCTTATCGGTTTAGGGGCCAGAAATAGTCAGAATTGTCACACTTGTAGGGGTGTGATGGTTAGTAGTTGTGTTGTTACTATCATTGGCAGGGGCAATGTGTGGTGCAAGCTGCAGTGGCCTCCGGACGAGAGCCCTGGCACTTGTCTTTTTACAAATTAAGCGCTGCCAGGTTTTTGGAACCAGTGCCACCTGCCGTTCAGTCCAACCTTCTTTGGACTCAAAGAGCCGAGACTCCTGTCACTCCCTAGACCGATTTCCTTTAATCCCTTTACGTTTTTGAAAACCTCTACAACAAATACAGAGATCAGAGTCCCAAAGACCACTCTGTCGACTCTCCTCTCTGCATGGATTTCACCGCCGTTAGTCCGTCGTTGATTGCGGTGCGTCGAATACATGCACCTGCAGAGCTAACCAGGGCTGCCAGCATAACACAAACAATATAAATGCTCATATTGTACACTTCCCCATCAATGACACTGCTGAGCGCTACATCCCATAACACGACAACTGCTCCATGGTCATGACGTAGAAACACTTCCCACAAAGGCTGTTTGCAAAGACAGTGGACTTCCACAGGGTGTAGCGTGCTAACCTTGTGGATAAAGCGCTTCACTGACCCTAGTAGTGGCAGTAAGCGCTATACAAATGCTATAAAACAATGCAGTTTATACTCTTTCCCCTCCTAGCTGGGCCCATGGTATAGTCCTTAGCCCACCTGTGGCCCGTCCTTTGTGAGATCAATGTGCAGCTTTACCATTTTGTTCTTCATTTTAGGGTTTATATTTGCATTTTTAGAACAAGAAAGTCCGAACCTTATTTACTGTTTTCAAAAACTTCAAAGAACCTACGACAGACCTCAGATCCTGCTCCTCTTGCCACATTAGCAAAAATCTATGATCCCGTGCACTGCTATTCCTGTACCTGCCTTTGATTGGTACCACTGCTATGCAGAAAGAAGATAGTATTTGGAATGGAATGGTGCACCGAGAGAATATTTCACTTTCCAATGAGATTCAAGATGATGTATCTTTGCGGTAACAAATTCATTCTTTTATTTTCTCCATTGTTATGAACATATATACACAAACGTCGTCCAGCCAACACGTTTCGTTCAGGAAAAAGAGTTTTCCGAACTTCCTCAGGGCTCTTCAGTATCAACTTGATATCAGTAGCTTGCTTCTGGTTTCGTTAAGTTTTCAAATTGACGCGTCATCCATGGGGAATATGCTCCCATCCAATCCACCCGTAATATATAATTCGCCCTCCACGGGCTAATTTCCAAATATATATTATGGCAGATTGGATGGGAGCATATTCCCCATGGATTACGCGTCGATTTGAAAATTTACAGATGATGCTTCTCCTTCCGAACCTGCCACCCCATGATGCTGGCCCCACATTACAGGGGCCTGGCGGGGAAGAGACAGTAAGGCGCTGTGGGCCGGTTGGCAGAGCTCCTAACAAAAAACATTGTACGGGTGACCCTTAGGCACAGGCCCATCGCCCAATGCCCTACTGCCCACCTTCCCAATCAGATGCGGGGCGTTGGTCCCCTGGACCAAGGCTCCAGGCACTGACTGGAGACACCTTCCCTATCCAAATCTGCAAATGTCTTTTTAACGACATCCAGCTGTTGAGGCGTGTTCGTTTCAAAGTCAAGTTTACGGTCACCAGAGATGTTTCATTCTCAGCAGATCAGGCCCAGTAGACAAGGATGGGTGTACAACTCTGAGTCACACCCATGAATCACATGTTGTTTTTGTACACAAAATGTCACCAGTCAAGAAGGCATAATCACATTGTTGTACGCCGCTAGTATTAATCTAATAACTCTATGTATCATGGTATTTCTATAGCTCAAACCTAGCCAAAAGGCTGTAGAGCTCTAGATGGGGTCAAAGATCAGCATAACGCCAATGTTTAATGGGAGAGGTAGCTAGTGGTGGACGCTTTAGGAATTGTGCTATAGCAGTATTTATCTCTTTCCTAAATTACAGTGGCGTTGGGGCTTCCCAGTGCTTAATTTGAGCCACTGTTTTCTGGTGCTGGGCACCGCTACTTAATTGTTAACACTGGCGCTAGTGGTAGTCTGCCACAAGGTGGCGTGTCTGGCTAAATTAGAGATGACCACAACAACAGTCGAGTATTAATTCAATATATATTGAAAATGACTATTTCCGGCAGTCCAAGCCATTCTTATAGCTTTGGGGTCTCAAGTAGTCCAAATTGTCACACTTAGGAGTGTGATGGTTAGAAGTTGTGTTGTCACTATCATTGGCTGCATGGCTGGGGCAATGTGTGATGCAATCTGCAGTTTGCTCCTGACGATGGCCCTGGCACTTATTATTTTTATTTTTTTACAAATTAAGCTCTACCGTGTTCCTTATGATATCAAGATGGGCTCCTGAGCATGTGCTGCATAGATGGAAAAGCCGCTGCCTTGTGCTTTTTTCCTCTTTACACCTCTGATATGAAGAAAATCCTATTAGATTACAGGCGCATATTTTTACCTCCCTCTTTTTCAGCTGTACATATTTAGTCCTATGAACAAACAACAGACTTCAGTGGAAATCATGTATATGCATATATTTACACAAGGGATGTGCAAATGTAATTTTTTCAGCATTTTGCATCTTTCACTATTGAGAACGTGTGAGCACGGGAACCATATATCCTTTTTAAAGCAATAGAATGGGTCTGCAGGAGGTGGATTCATCAAGTGGCAACGATCTCACTCGTGTCTGGTTTCATCGGGTTCTAATAGCCCGAAAATGATCCCGGTAGCAGAGAAAAATCTTTGCAAGAATGAAACTTTGGAGTCTTTATGAAGGACTAACTCATAATCTTTCTCTGCAGAAAATCGAAACTTCACGAAGCCCTAGTTTACACCAGGGCTGGCACTCTTTGATCTTGCAAGATGCAGGCAGTGCCTGGTCACAGTGACCGTGCCAGCTGTTCATTGACTCGCCTGCCAGGTGGCCGGTGTGTCAGAACACATGAAGAGACTTGTGAAGGAAGGGAGTGGAGAGCAAAGTGTACAAACACTCGTAGGAAAGAAGCTCCGAGTAAGAGGGCTGCGGGTCACCAGCAATGTCGTTTGAGGTGTGCTTGTGTGGACATTTGAGGCCCACCAGAGACAATCTCACATGTTATATTGTCCAGAAGCTGGGTACCAATGAATGGCTCGCCAGAGGTCACAGAGACCTCCTTTGAGCCCACCTCACAGGGCGTTTAGGTTTATTTGTTGCAAGACCTGATGAAGGCCGAGGCAGGTCATGCACGCAAGAGAGATGACCCTTCTCCGAAACATGTAGAGGCGGAGGCTGGGAACGGAAACTCTTGTATCTCTGTGACTGTTCATCTAGACTCTGTAACTGTATGTTATGAATGTTGGTTGTTTGTAGATCACAAGCGGAGAAGAGGACACGATGGAATGGAATGGAGTGGAGGTACCTAGGAAGGAGCCTGGTGGCCACATATTGGTTATTGTATTGCCAGGTGCCTGCTTCCTGAAAGACCTAACATGGAACAGCGCTTTTTTAACCAAGGGACCGCACTCTTCTAGAAAATGACATAACATTAACAGATTAATATAGTATATATACACAAAAAGCTAAATTGAAATTGATAAAGCACTCTGTATATATCAATACATTTGAGATATATATATATATATATATATATATATATATATATATATATATATATATATATATATATATATATTTTTTATAAACATATTTTTATTGATTTTGCAGAGCAATTATCCATACAATTGAAGAGGTGTGGCGCCGCGGTCAGGTCGAATGACTCCGGAATCTGGGGATCACGGTTCGATCCCCGGCGCCGGTGGCAGATTAGCCCAGCACCATGTGACTCTGGGTAATAGCTAGCTTAATCTTCCTGACGCCCCCCAGCGCCTAGAGACCCTTACGGGTGGTTGTTCGCACTTTACAAATGTGAATTATACAAGGAAAAGACAAGAATTTAACATTCCATTTGTACGGTATATGTCGTATACATTTACATCATCTACGCAACGGTCCCAACAATATCCCTGAGGATCTTATACATTTCGTAATTAGTATGGCGTCAGTTCTTAGGTACAATAAAGTAGGTACATGGCTGTAAAACATTGTGCGATCTTGTGACTCATTCGCCTCCAACAGAAAATAATCCGTACATTTGATATTAGAGGCTAAAAACTAAGTTGGTATCCTTGATTTTATTCTTGGGAACAATACAAGTAGCTCAAACTGCTATGTTATGTGAATGTTTTGAGTGTGACTAATCACCCAAGGGGGAATCCAGGCGCTGAGTCGGGCAGAGGGAGTGCCTTGTCTTGAGGTTCTGAGGGGTTTCGGGAGGTCGTTCCAGGTCTTGGCTACGAGGTCTGAGAAGGAGCGTCCTCTGCTTCTGGTCGTCTTGATGTGTGGGAGGTGTGCTCTTGCCTGGGACCCAGATTGAAGCCATCTGGTGGGTTGCTAGAAGTTGAAGCGGTGGTTGAGGTAAGCTTGTGGAGAGATTTGTTTGTTTGTTTTGTAGATCTATATAGCGCGGTGTATCACCCGTGAGGGCATCCAGGTACTGTCCATGGGCATGGGGAGATGAACTGATTTCTCCAGAATCACAGGATGTTGTGCCTATGACGAAACTCAAACTTGGATCCCCAGCTCCAGATCCGGCAGCTCTAGCCGCTGCACCACATAGGCGTGGGTGAGATGCTTGCACGTGCATCTTTTTTGGACTGGGAGCCAGTGGAGTTTGTTGCAGTGTGGAGAGATGTCGTCATTTAGCAAGATTTTCAGGATGAGACTGGCAGCGGCGTTGTGGGTGATTTGGAATCAGCGGAAGACTGGGGCTGGGATTCCGATGTAGGAGATGTTTCCGTAATCAAGTTTTGATAAGAACCGGGGTAACCGTTTGTCTGGTGTTCAGTGGGACCCACTTGAAAGTCTTGCATGGCATTCCCAGGATGTGGAAGCTTGATGAGGAGATGGCATTGATCTGTCTGCTCATGGAGAGGTTGGTATCCATCATGATCCCACGGTTCTTGGCATGGTCTGCAGGGGCAGGTTGTGGAGCCAAGTTTTTAGGGCCACCAAGAGGCGTCCCAGAGGGAGTGGTTGTTACCGAAGATTAGGACTTTTTTTTTAGTCTGTGTTAAGATGGAGGCAGTTATTTTTTATCTAAGCAGCGTCATTTCTCATGCAGTTGGTGAACTTTGTTTCAGTGATGCTGATTGAGTTGGTAAAGGAGAGGATGAGCTGTGTGTCGGCGTAGGATACATGTTGATTCCGTGGACTCTGATGATGTCAGCAAGGGATGTTATGTAGATGTTAAAAGGTGTTGGGCTGAGCGAAAGGGGCTTCCAGTTGCTTAGCTGCTATTTGGCGTTGAAGGAGGTGTCCGGCTGGTCGGGGGAGTTCATATTGGTATGCTGTGGGTCGAATTTGTTCTAGATCTTGGTAATCTTTTGGTTCGAAGATGTTTGAGAGGTCTTTGCAAAGTGCTTAGGATGGGATGATGTTGTTGGCATCTGTGAGATTGGAGAACTCCTTGACGATGGTGAAGAGTTCTTTGCCGTTGATGGAGCTGGTTTCGAGTTTGAGAGTTAGGGCCTTTTTCTTTGTGTCTCATAGTTGTTGGTAGTAAAGGTTGAGGGCAGTTTTGTATGTGGATCGTGCTGTGGTGTTTATGTCGAGTCTCCAGTTTCTCTCAAGCTGTTTGCAGTAGCGCTTGGACTCCCTGAGGTCGTTTGTCTACCACATGGATCGTTTGTTGTTTTTGTAGGTCCTGTTTCTGGTAGGACTGGTGCAGATGGCACAGTCGGTGCGCCATTTCTTGAAGAGCTCGGTGTCAACTCAAGGTTTCCGGTGTGGTTGGGTGGGCGTTCCTGTAGGGTCTTGGTCCATTTGCCTTCGGATATTTGCCCCAGTGTCTTGATGGTGCTCTGGATTTTTCTGGTGGGGGGCTTGGTGAGCTGATATCTTGAAATGTATAATGTAGTGGTCGGACCATGTGATCGAGTTTGTGTGGGTGGTAATGATCTTGTTGGAGGAGAAAATAGGGTTGAGGGTGTGGCCTGCTGTGTGGGTTGGACAAGTGGGGTGACTCTAAGGTTGCCGAGGCTGTTGAAGGGGGCCATAAAGTTAGGGTCTGTGGTGTCTTCCAGGGGGAAATTGAGGTCCCCGAGGAGGATGTAGTTGATTGATCTGTTGGAGATGGGAACGATGATGTCTGTGATGTAGTTGCAGAATTCTGCCCGGGGAACGGTAAGCAAGAGTTCCCAACCGTGGCATTGTAGTCCGTTGTAGTGAAGGTGTTCCATGAGGTTGGTGACCAAGTCCATGGAGATGGTGCAATCAATCATGTTTTTGTAGATGATAGCGAGTTCTCAGCCAGGTTTGTGGGTTCGGTCGTGGTGTATGACTTTGTAGGCAGGCGGGATAGCAGCGGCGATGTCCAGGTTGGAGGCTGGGTTAAGCCATGTTTCTGTCAGGAAGAGAAGGAAAAGGAAATGTGGGCTGCTGTTGAGTAGGACCTAGATTTCATTGGAGTGTTTCCTGAAGGATGGGATGTTGAGAAGCATGGCATATAGTTGGTGCTGGGTGGTGGTGGTGGCGTGCATCGGTTGTTTGGAGGTGGTGGTGTCAGTGTCTGAGGTGGCTCTCTGATTCAGATATGGACACTCTAACAGGAAGCTCTGGTGGGTCACCTGGTAGTAGGCCTTGAAGTTTGGATTCACAGCCTCCCACCTATAAGGAGTCAGAACATTTATCTTGCAGAAATTCTGTTATTTTTGCCACTGTTCATAAACTCCAGATAAGCCTGCTGTAGTTTTCTCATAATTTAATGATTGACCTGATGGCCTGGAACATAAACAGTACCCTCAGCAGTACGGTCTTCCTAATGTATGCTATGCGTCCTTGCCAGAAGAACGAGCCGCTGTGCCTGCTTTATAAACCCCCCTCAATTTTTCGCACCAATTTCGAGAAGTTGGTATCATGAGCTGCCTATAGTGTAGGCCCCAGGTTTATTCCTAGGTATTTAAGGGTCTGGTTGTCTGCCTGACCTGGGGAATGCTCTTCCAGCCACAGCAGATCATTTATTGCAACTTTGAGGCTGATGAACCCTGATTTGGACTTATTTAATTTGAATCCTGATACTTCACAGAAGGCTTGTAATTCCTCCAGTAAGAAGTTAAGGGAAGCTTTCTGGCTGGCCAATGAGATCAGAATGTTGTCGTCAAAAAGAGGTTTCCAACTCATCAGATATTTTGGTTGGAGCAAATCCACTGAGTGAGAGGATATAGATAAATGGCATAGAGCAAGGGGGACTGTAGATACCCCTGGCATGGCCCCACTTTACACACTGCATGAATCCGTCTTATTGACACTGATATTCTCCTTGGTTTTATTAAATCCTGCTACTGCCATTTATTGAAGCAGTCCCCCATTCCTCGGTCTCTCAGTACTTTCTTCAGAAAAGACCATTTCACTCTATCAAACGCATTTTCGGCGTCGAACGACAGGAGGCGCACAGCCTCCATAAATTTATTTGTTATTTCAGTGATGTTTAGGACTTTTTGTGTTATTCCCAAACATTCTCTTGTGAATTAATCCTAGTTGGTCAGGGTGAATTAGGTCTTTAATAAGATGTAGCAGTCGGTTTGCTGTTATTTTTGTCTAAATTTTTAAATCTGCATTCCCTTCCCAGGAAAATTCATGGGCAAGCGGGGCATGGTCAGAATACACATTACTGCAATCCCATTGTTCCTGAACCTGTGTGTAGTAGGGAAAGACCATATAGCATAAAACCTGTGGCATTTAAACTTTAGAATGCCAGGTAGTGTGAGTAACCTCTCTCATCTTTATTTAGAAGACACCAAATGTTCACTAGACCCTGTTCCAGTGCTTAATTTGTGCCGTTGTTTTCTGCGTTCAGCACGGCACTTCATTGTCCGCATGGCTCTAGTGACAGTCCACCACATGGTGGCACTGTCTTTTTAATTTTGAAATGTGCACAACAACTGTGTTCATTAAGTCAATATACTTTGAAAATGAATAATGCCAGCCTCTCGTGCCATTATTACAGCTTTGTGTGGCCTGAAATAGTCTGAATTGTCACACTCATAGGAGTGCGATGGTCAAGTGTTATGCTGGTGCTGTCATTGGCAGCACTGGCAGGGTATGGGTGGTGCAGGTTGCAGTGCCTTCCGCGAAGGGCCCTGGCACTTCATTTTTAGGTCTTGCCTGACCCAGCGCATGCGCTGGTCTGGCGAGACTTATTGAGAGGGCTCCAAAAAGTGCTACCAGGCCAGCCTAGAGCTACAGTGCATGTGCGCGGGCGAGCGCGCCGCGCTTGACCGCGATTACTTTCACGGCCGCTTTGATACCCACACCCATTGTCCAAAGGCAATGCGATATGGATGAACTGGTCAGGCAAATTTGCATACGCCTTTCCACCTCTCCCGCTAGTTCCGTTAGTGGTAAGGAAGCTACAACAGCACTCCCTCACACTCATTCTGGTAGCTCCAACATGGGCCAGGCAGCCGTGGTACACCACACTACTACAGCTCTCAGTGGTACCACACCAAAAACTGCATCTGTCCCCATGCCTCCTAACCCAGAACCATGGAGAAATCAGGCACCCGGACCCAGCTTAGCTCAACCTTGCGATCTGGCTCCTAAAATCCTAGAATTTGGATACCTTAACCTTCCCCCTGATTGCATGAACATTATCAGGGAAGCCAGACGTCCTACCACTCGAGCATGCTATGCCGCAAAGTGGAAGAGATTTGTTGTTTACTGCCGTAACAATACAATCAACCCTTTAGATGTATCCATACAGCACATCAAATGCTACCTGCTCCATCTACAAAGGTGTAACCTGGCATACTCATCCATCCGTTTACACCTAGCAGCAATTGCTGCTTACCTGCAAAACAGACAGCATTTATCACTTTTCAGAGTGCCTGCTATTAAAGCTTTCATGGAAGGCCTTAAAAGAGTAATTCCGCCCAGGGCACCACCCTCACCTGAGTGGAATCTAAACGTAGTTCTTACAAGGCTGATGGGACCGCCTTTCGAACCAATGCATAAATGTGAGCTGCCGTTCCTTACTTGGAAAACAGCTTTTCTCGTAGCTATCACTTCCCTTAGAAGGGTTAGTGAAATACAAGCGTTCACTATACAAGAACCCTTTCTACAGATTCATCACAGTAAGGTGATACTTCGCACAAATCCAAAATTTCTGCCTAAGGTCATTTCCCCCTTCCATCTCAATCAATTGGTGGAATTACCGGTTTTTTTCTCGCAACCTCAATCTGTTGCGGAAAGGGCTCTACATACACTTGATGTTAAAAGGGCTTTACTTTACTACATCCAAAGAACGCAATCTTTCAGAAAGACTAAACAGTTGTTTGTCTCGTTCTCTCCACCACATAAAGGCAACCCCATCTCTAAATCAGGGATAGCTAGGTGGATTGTAAAGTGCATACAAATTTGCTATCACAAAGCAAAAAGAGCATTATCTGTTCCACCTAAAGCCCACACTACAAGAAAGATAGGGGCTTCCATGGCTTTTCTAGGGAACATACCCTTAGATGACATCTGCAAAGCAGCCACATGGTCAACACCGCACACCTTCACAAAACATTACTGTGTAGATGTACACTCCAATCAACCAGCTAGTGTGGGCCAGGCTGTACTAAAGACACTGTTTCAAACCACTGCAACGGATACCGGTGGTCGCCGCTAAGGTTGGGAACTGCTATATAATCTATGCACAGTGTATAATCTGCAGCTCATATGCCTTGAACGGAATATGCTACTTACCAGTATGCATCTGTTCTTGGCATGTAGAGCTGCAGATCTATACACGCCCACCCGCCTCCTGTATCCGTTCCAGTCTATCTTATTTAGATACAACACACATGGTTTTCTTCACTGTTGTTACTACGCTCCATCTTTTCCCTGCTGGCGAAAAACAATCTGAGGATGGAGCCGAAGCCCATGCGCAGTACGGACCGAAGGAGGAGTCACCGAACTCGTGACTTCCAAACGTTGTCCAAGAAGAAAAACAAACTGCAAACATCCGGGCCCAACACCAGATGGCGATCTATGCACAGTGTATAGATCTGCAGCTCTACATGCCAAGAACAGATTGCATACTGGTAAGTAGCATATTCCTTTTGGGCAAGGAGCGTGACCACACCCACCGGCTGTCTTTTTTAAGGAGGTGTTTCTTGTATGAAGTATTGCCTCGTGTAGATTTGTAAGTGCCTTTGGAATTCCTGTTCTTTTTTTGTTTTTTTTGCTCATTTATATAGCGCGAACTCGAGCCGAAGGTATTGGAGCGCTTTACATGAGCACCGGTTACGTTACACAAGGACACATTCAGGCACGGGGAGAATAAGTGATGCTGTCTGCATAATTTTAAACCCTGTACAACAACAACAACAACAGTATTTTTAACAATTCAATATACATTAAAAAAAAAAAAAAGCAACACCAGTGTTTCCAGGCTATTCATACAGCTTTGGGGGGGCCTGGAATAGTTCAGATTGTCACTTTTGCAGGAGTGTGATGGTTTGCAGGTAGCATCGGTATTTCCCTGTGATAAGCCGGAGGCTAGCTTATTTCGTCTTTTGAAAATAAAGTTACATTTTGAAAAGGCCAACCTTCGCTATAAAATTCTAATTTTTGCACATTTATGTGAATTTAAAAACGTTTCATAATTTGTGGATTTGTTTGATGCATGCACTATTTTTGTAATTTTGTTTACTGTTTGAGGGTCAAATTGTAGAAATTGCTTACAGAGTAGACCATAAGTTAAACGAGCATTTGCAATGCATTAGGTCTCACATTTGAAAGTTAGAGCTGTTGGTATTGAAAATAACAAGGTTTTTTACTTTTGTTTTTTTATTTGCAGTGGAGTTATTATATTTGCATAGCACTATTACCAATTGAATAAAAGAACAAAAGTAAAAAAAAAAAAATCATTTTCAACGCCAACAGCTCTAACTTTAACAAATGCGAGACCGATTGCATTGGAAATGCATTCGGTCTCACATTTGTTTGAGTTGGAGTCATTGGCATAATAAATAGCAATGTTTTTTACCTAGCCATGTTGCAGGGTGCAGTACCATATGCGGCCAAAAGAGGTTCCAGTACATTCAAATTGCTATGTCCATATATACAACTAGTAGCTTTGAAATGTAACAAAAGAGAAATTATATTAATTCCGAATGGAGTTGTACTCTATGTGGAGCTGATGAATCAAAATTTATAGAAAGTCTCCTATAAATGCGAGATTTGCTAGTGAGTTAAAGTAACTACTGCCAGCCTTGCTTAGGACCAAGAGTGTGTCCTGCCTGAAGCCCTTTAAGAAAATAGTGCCTTGAGGCTGTAATTAAAACCTAGGGAGTAACAATACATGTAACAGGGTGTGTTCTCATGGGAGGTTACAAGGAGAGTCAAGGCGGTACTAAGGAGGGACTACTAAGCCTATTGACCAATGAAAAGCCACCATTTACAAAGGACAGGAGCCAATTAAAAAGATGTGCGGAAAGTGGTCGAAGCTTTATACCCGTATCCTGAATACAGCATGGCTTAAAAAGAGCGCAAGCGCTGCCTAGGCGAGTCGTAAAAACAAATTAGTTCAATGAGACACCAAACCCAAGATGAGGTTTAATAAATGGCTGCTAAAGAGGGGCGTAGCTTGGTCAATAAGATTGTTGGGAAATCTGAGGTGCATACCCTCCCAATCACGCTGGGATGGCGTTGTAGTCTACTTGTTGGGTTAAAGCATCCTCCCCATTGTTGCTCTCTGCCTTGCTGCTCAGCCAGTGGTGAGGTCATTGAAATGTTGAGTGTTTTTGCTTGAAGAAGATCAGTTGGAGTGGATGGGTTGAGCAGCAAGGAGGCTTCTCCTGGTGGGGCATTACATGGATCTTAGCATCTTCCTATAACTGAAGCTGTAACTTGAAGAATAAATCTATGACCCTTTTCTATAAGACTTGTCTACTTGCCATCCTTCGTTTTAACACTGGCGACGAGCTGAAAAGACCCAAGCGTTTAGGAAAGTTAATGCAGGACCACTAGAGCTCTGAAGTGTCACTAGAAACAAAGAAGAATCTAAGATGAAGACAAGAAGATAAAGTAATTGAAGACTTAATATGAGAACCGGTATTGAGGAATTGCGCCTGGTAGCCCCACCAATGTCTATTTGAACAGACAGCCTATAGCCAACGCAGTGTGTAACACAAGCAGTAAGCTGTTTTTATCCTGCAGACCTAGAAGATATCCTGTGCATCTGGTGATAACCTGAGGAAGCACCCGGCTCCTGTGGTTCTTGGCCATAAAAGGACTATTATTACTGAGGAAATGGTCAGCATGTGTCTAAAAAGAGGGAAAAATGTAGGGCATTGAACATTTGGCAACCCAAAGTATAATCAGCTTAATTAACAACTGGCATGGGCATTTGATCTACAGCTTGTAGCGCGACAAGGATCTGAAGTTTCAAGACCATAAAGACTTTCAACGTATTTGGAGTGTTATTTGTGACATTACTAGATTTGACTAACTGACTGTGAGCAAACAGCTGTGTGAGACACGTACAAGAGAGGGATATTTGCCAGCATTCAAACATCGTGGTAAGCATATATTGCACTGACTGTTGGTAGCATAAGTGTGGCGCGGCATTCAAAACTAGGCCGCGTGGGCTGGCGTGCATCTTTACCTAAGCGCGCGGGGAGTGCAGCTAAAGTGTGATCCCTAAGGCGCCTGCTGTTTTGAAAAAAATTAAATAAACTTCAACGGTGTTTGGAGCCTTACCGTTGTTAGAGGTGCGTGCAAGGATTCATGCATGTCGTTCTGGCACTGGGAGGAGGATCATGCATTCTTGCAGTGACATTGGACAGCTCTCGGATAGTTCACACGAGTAAAATAAGCATAGCTCTTGTGGTGACGTCGTACAGCCTACGAGAGCACGAGTGGAAGCTAGCCTCTTGTGACGTCGGACAGCTCACGCCAGAAGGAGGAGGTCTGCGGGCATAGTGCTGACATATTAGCTTGGAGGCTAGAGTGCACACTGCTGCGACGAAGATAACAGGATGCGACTTTCTACATGCGTTGGAAGCATGAGGAGGAACATAATTTTCTTGTTCTGCAGCTTTTATACTAATGGCAGGCGTGGAGATGGTGTAAAACTTAAACTTATGCCTCAGCTCTCGATGGTGAGTTGATGCATTGAGGAAAGGTAACTGACAGAACTATACAATGCTTAGGTGGAGTTTATTGGCATATAACAGCACCACTAACAAACACTGCCCGCGCGTCGGTTCCCCAGTCTCTAACTTTCGCAGCAGCGACATTACCATGGAGACTTAAAACACACAGCACGAGTTGGAATGCAAGGAATAACAAAACCGCTATCGCAACACATCCCCCTTACTAATAATACAAAATAGGATAGGAAGAGAACAAGAAGAGAAAACAGGAAAGAAATGCAGATAAAGCTTTAAGAGGAAAACAAGAAAAAGAAGGAAAAAAGTACAAAAGAAGAACACAGGAGAGACTAGCAAGGAGAACAAATCCATATAACATCAGTACATTTCATAATCCTTGAAACGTTCCGGAGGCCGGAGAAACCGGAAGGAAAACTCCTAGTATGAGCACCAAAAGGAGAATTAGCTTTTGACAAGTTGGATCCTGGCAAACTTGCACCAGAACATGAAGGGTACAATGATTTGTCACCCTTGAACATCACTTCCCACCATTGTGCACTGTCACCACGTTCCTCTGGCTGGAAGTTATAACAAAGGGGCCCATGAACTCAGTAACACCCTTCCTTTGCCACCTAGGTTTCTTTACAATCGCCCATTCGCCCACACTCCATGATCTTTCCTTCACTGACTACTTGAAATCATATCTTTCCTTATATCTCCTTCGATAAGATTTAATCCTAGCATCAACCTCCTCCTTATTTAGGAAAAACCTTCTTTCAAGGGCAGCTACCCAGGATTCAACTTGGAGTGGGCTAACCTACCCCTCAACAGCTGGAATGGAGAACACTGCTAAACACAATTAGGTGTGGTACGGTGTGCCCACCAGGTGTCTCGCAAAACTTCCTTAACCAGGACTCTTGACTCCAACGCTCTTTGGAAGCAAGCTTTAACTACCCTATTCATATGCTCCGCAAGGCCATTGGCCTGCGGTGCATAAAGAGCTGTTCTCTTATCGGTTATACCAGGATCTTGCAAAAAGTCTTGCATTTCTTGAGATGTGAATTGCACCCTGTTGTCAGTAACCAGAAACTCGGGTTTACGTTCACTAGCAAACTCACATTTGAGAAAATCCAGAATCATCCGAGTGCTGGCAGTGCTTACACATCTAGTGGAAACCCACTTTGAAGAGTAATGCACCAGGAGAAAAACAAACCTCTCGGAGGGCCCCAACAACTCAAACGGGCCCATAAGGTCTAAACCCAACTTAGTCCAAGGCTCCCGCAAAATCTCTAAAGGGGATAAGGGAGCAGAACTGGTGACACGAGTTTCGTCATTTGTGGCACATTGATAATACTCCTGGACTACCTCCTCAACTTGGCAATCCATCCCAGTCCACCAATACCTCTCACGGGGCCGGGCCTTAGTAAGTCTTCTTCCCAAGTGTCCCTCATGTGCAAGATTTGCAAGCTTGGGTCTCAAATCACAGGGGGGTACAACCCTCTCATCACGCACCAATTCATTTTGAAGCAATGTCAATTCATCTCTAACAGACCAAAAAGGCAACAAATCAGAATCAACAGTCTTGCACAGAGGCCAGCCTCTGATAACATAGTCAACAAGAACAGGTAATAGCACATCATGAGATTTGGCTTCCACCCATTCATCTTCTGTGATGGTGGGTTCTCTGACCCAACATATTCCCATGGGCTCAGCATCACCAACCTCAATACTTCCCTCAATTGGTAACTTTGACAAACAGTCCGCAACTTTATTTGCAAAACCAGTAAGATATTGCACTTGGAAATTTAAATCTTCCAAGCCTTCACTCCAGCGTTTCAACCTAGGCGTCAACCTCTCACTTTCCATGCAAGAGAACACTTGTACCAAGGGACGATGGTCAGACCTTACTACAAAAAGTATTCCCCTCAGATAGAGCTTAAAATGCCGAGGCAATGGCAAGCGCGTCTCTCCCAATACAAGAATATTTTTTTTCAGGTTTCTTCAACGCTCTAGAGGCAAATGCGACAACTTTTTCTCTTCACCACCATCCAATTGTGTAAGAACAGCTCCAAGTTCACAAAGACTGGCAGCTGTGGTGAGTATAGTTTCGTTTCTTGTATCAAAATGACCAAGGGTAGGCATTTCACCAGTTGCGCGTTTAACAGAACTCAAAGCTGCATTGCAAGCATCAGTCCAAGCAAATTGGGTCCCTCTCTTGAGCAGAGCTCTAATAGGTTCAACAATAGTCGCAAAACCCTTGATTAACTTAAGAGTAAAATTCAGCAAGCCCAAGAAAGAACCTCACCTGCTCCTTCTCAGTGGGAGCAGGAGCGTTGATAATGATCTTGGCCAGTTCCAGTTTAGGTTGAATACCCTCCCTCGAGATGACATGACCTGGATAAGTAAAAGAGGACACGCCAGTTCTACATTTCAATCTGTTGACAGTGAGCCCCTTGTCAGATAATTTCATGAGAACGTTCCTCAGCACAATATCATGTTCTGTGTCGTCCTTACCATAAATCAAGATATCATCTTGGAAGAACAAGATGTTTGGCATATCACCAAGAACCATCTTCATGACGCGCTGGAAACAAGCAGCTGCCGAGGCTAACCCAAATGGCATCCTGAGAAAACTAAAAGCTCCCAGTGGCGTCACAAAGGATGTGAGATGTTAAGAATCCTAGTGGAGGGGTACTTGGTGATACGCCGACAACCAGTCTAATACACTAAAAACCTTTGCACCATTAAGCATGGTAATGGACCCAGCAATGTTAGATGTTAGGGAGATGCTACAAGCCCAGTGAGACGCCACTAGGACGACCGAGTAGTACGGTTGAAGCTCGGCATTATTCCCAGCTTTTAAGAGACACACACACGTTTCCCTACGATCTCAGATATCCAATTACGGGTAATCCTGACCTGTACATCATGAAAGGATACAGGAATTTAGTACCTGACCCCCATGCGTTACCATAAGGAATCCTGCTCCTTGATTCATATCGGGCACACAATCAAGCCCAGGAATCATTCAGGTTGCCCCTCTTGTCCTGATGAAGACCCGCACGGCCAAGGTTCAAACTTCTGTGGAAATATGGATTTTTCTGGTCAGTTATGTCCCCTATCTTGGACCCCAACGGTTCCATGTGCATGTCACAAGTACATGTATGTTCCCTCCAGTTCCAGTTATGAAGACGCAAATACATGTGCGTCCACCGTCAACATGTCCTTTGACAGATCCGCCATGTATAGGCCGGATATCCCATTCCTAAATATGAAAGGCCATCGGCTTTATATGGTTCACTTATGCCACTTTTCAGTCCAGGCAAGTAGGCCCTGATTCTGTCATCAAAACTCCTCTTGCCTTCTGCCTCTGAAAGTTCCAGTCTGAGCCTGCATCTGTGACCATGAACTCTGTCTCATTCTCTGCGCGGCTCACGAAGCCTGACATCAGCCTATTCCCTGCCAAGAACTGTATTTCACCTTCGAATTATCTGCTTCCCCCTCAGCCGATGCATTCCTGCCTAGTAGTTTAAGTAAACATTCTTCCAGTTACCAAGCAAAAAGGCCCATCTTCTCTGTCCTCATGCAAGTAATTCATAGCCCTGTTACCATGGAATATTCCTACCCCCTCGCATTCAGTGTAGACACTTAGACGCTTGTACACGCACGCACAGTCAGTATAGAATAGATTCTGTCCGAGAGTCCCTCTTTTATGGATAACATAGTTCTTTAAACATAGGATGTTAGATATGATTTGGGATTAGGTTGACTTGACCCCCCAGACTTCTCGTCTCCACATATAGAGCTAAATGTCAAGTCCCCGTCACCCCCTAGTTACACGTCAATTACACGTCATACTGCTGCGCGCGCATCAATGCCAAGTATTATCTTATAGATCCACCTATGTATTACATCATAACCAATCATGTTCCTTTTTACTCATTATTACACCCATTTTCGGTTACGCAGACCAAACGTCAATGTCCTTATCAATTGTTACGCCTACTGTATTCACTTCATTATAATGTATGTACTATAAAAGTTACTTCTTGTCAATAAAGTATGTACTTCACTTCCTGAACCCCCGTGGTGATGGAACTTGAAGCATCCGATTATAATCGATTATTGGAATAAAGCCCATTCCGAAACTCTAATATCACGGATTCTGCCTCTCATTTTACTGAGCTATTTTATAATGTTTCTGTATCAAATTCAGTCCCGGTAAAGGAATTTTTATTTACCACATGATGGCGCCCGAACAGGGACACTTTCTCATCTCACGCGCCGGCGGTGCGTTGCAGGCCCGGTCTCCTGCCACAGCTGGACGGACAATAACGCGTACCAGCAGGATTTCCTGTATCTCCCTCCGGTCAAGCGGGGGCGACTGAGACTGCGATCAACACCCAGACGAGGCGGTGAGAAGTGCGAAGTATCCCGACCAGAGCCTAGCTGAGAGAGCAAGATCCGAGGTATACAGAGACCCACCAGTCCGAAGTCAAGCCCAGTGTCCGACGAGTCGAGTCGAGTCGAGTCCAGTCCGGTTCAAGTTCAAGTTACTGAGGCCTTCCGTTTCCGAAGCTACCCGGTGAGTACCATTGCTGGGGAGGCATTTCTGACGTGCACATAGGTTGTGCCGGTCAAGACGGGTTTGGGTACACAAATCCGGTCTGCACTGTTTTAGCAGTGTATCTGTACTGTTTAGCAGTATATCAAGTATTCCGAAGTATTCCGAAGTATCTAGTTATTGTCTAGTTATTGTCGAGAATTAAGCTTGGTGATTAGTTATGCAGACGATCATCATTGTTGTTTCAGTTAAAGGTTTAATGTTAAATGTTTAAAGTGTTTAAGTATGTTCTGTATATCGTGGTATGAATGACTGTTCATTATCGTGTTTATTGTATTAAGTCTGTTCAAATTCAAGTATCAGGTCAAAATCAAGTATAAGGTCAGTTCTCAATATGCCGCTCTTTTCGAAATTAAGACAGATCACTACCAGAAAAGGGGTTCTCGAAGAAGCCGTCCCTATTCCTCCTAGGGACACTCCAGGGCACTTTATGTATCACAAACATGGCTTAGACGCTATATTATTTCTTGATTTATGGGTAGACTATACCAAGGGATTACCAGAAAGTCAGAGGTGGCCCACAGCGGGGACCTGGGATGCAGAGTGCATCATGAAAGTCGAGGAAGAGTTATGGAAAAGAAAAGTCAGACAGTCACAGAAAGACGCCGTTGAATTATGGCGTAAAGAATCACATAGACGAACAGAAAAAGCACGTAGACAGGAAGAGAAGAGTAAAGAGAATTCCAATAAAGTTCGAGAGAATCTATTAATTGAGGAAGGTATCCGAGTGAAATCAGAACAAGTAGACAGACAAAGAAATGCCCTTATGAATGGTATGTATCCCCTTCTGGCCGAAGGATTACCTAAGGCTACTCCAGAGATACCGAAAGACTTGCCACCCCCATTATTCCCAATCAAGGTACATCCTAAGGGGCATCCTAGAACCGCAGAAGATGTTTTTCTTTCCTCATATTTAGATGACGCAGCTCCCGAGTATGCTAATTCCGCCCCACGTAGACCGCATACCAGGGAGGTCCAACGCCAAGATCCAGCACCCATATCCCTGCAGCAACAAATCGAGTCACAAGTTCCGGCAAGAACATCTGTTTCTGCATCTGTTCCTACAAGTACTTCTATAGCTGAGTCCACACCTATAGTTGCTGTGTCACGTTCGACGAATCCTTTCACACCCGACGCCCCAGACGGGGCCACGGGAGGTGCTACCAATATTTTTTCTACGCCACCTAGAATAAATAAACTTATTTTCCAAGAGTCAGCGCATTCACGTACACCCAAATTCGTAAGTGATCGTACGCTTAAGGAACTTCTTATAGATTGTAGATATGACCCGGTGCTCGGTAAAGAGGACGAAATGATCCTGGCATCATTACGTATCAGACGAGCCGCAGGGTATTTAGCGAAGCTACCAGGAATGACTGCGCATCTAGATAAAATATATCATTTTGTTCAAACAGGGCGAGATCCAGAATGTATTAACAGAGCTATGGAATACCAGAAAGTAGAGATACAGGGGGAACTGTTGCGTTTCCTCATAAACTGTGTGATCAGAAATCAAGACCGACCGGGGGTAGATCCGGAAGCAATGAAAATTCTTACAAAATGGAGCCAGAATATATCAGAAGGGAGACACGATAAGCAAAATTGTATAATAGCCATGTGCCGAAAGATCCGTAAAGAAATAGAACGCCTACACGAAGAGAGATTAGAGACAGACGAGTTCGAGCAAAGCGAGGAAGAAGGGTCAGGACTGCCCGCCGGACAGTCAGACACCATAGCCTATGTAGGTAGAGGAAGATCTTGTAATAGGAATCAGACTAGATGTCATACTGACCCAATACGTCCAATATGTCCAGATAATGACAGGAATTTCCAAATACCTATAATTAACATAAGGTCTAACGAGCATTCGTTCCAAACCGCCGACAAACTACTCCGAGAACGAAGGGGTTATCATTTTCTCGATTCTATGGATGAACAAGATTTAGCGAGGGCAGCTGTTCATTGGGTGGACAGTCCCGGAAAATATAGTGATGAGACAGTAGTACGCACATTTTTGAATCACCCCAGATGAGCAGAGGTTAGCTGGGATTTATATGATTCAACAACTCATTATACTATATCAGAGTCAGCATTCGGACCCTGGTCCCTTACCTGACATATTGACTGAATTGCTTATGAATAAATGGAGAGGTCCAGGTACCAAATTAATTAAAGAAATTCTAGTATCTAGAAAGCAGTATATTCTTTTTGTATGCTCAGAGCATGTCTCATTGCCTGTCAAGGAAAGAACGACGTATCACCTGGATAGACAGAATCCCTTACGAGAAGTACACCCAATAAAAGGCGAGGACAATCAGTTTAAACGTGTATTTGTATATACGCCTATATCGAAAATAGAATTGTTAGAAATGAAGAAAGTAGTACCCAGTCATGACAAGGACCCAGCGGGTTTTCACCGAGAAATTAAAGACATGTTACTCATGGGAGAGTATACCTACCCCGACATTATGACAATATTAAAGGTGTTGATGCCTGCTGGCATTTATGAGAAACTCAAGGAAAAAGAGTGGGAGGTAGGTGATCAAAAGATAGAATGGTCAGCATTAGAAGCAGAAGAAAGGGCCCGAGGTCCAGGTTCGGGGCTTGGGGACAAAACTAAAGCACTACCAGGTCTACTAGTACAGGTACTGCCACGTTTATTAACTACGAAAAAGGAAGATTGGGGTACAATTTCAGCCTGTAAACAGAAGCAAGATGAAGACACTAGCGATTACTATGCCCGATTCGAGAAATGTTTTGGTATAAATAGTGGCATAAAAGCAAGTAGCGAATCATACCCGCATCTGTTTGTAACAAAATTAGTGGAAAATGCCCTGCCCCCAGTAAAGAATAGAGTATTAAAATTCGAGAGTACCTGGCAAGGTAACACTCCAACACAAATGTTACAAATGTTACAGTACCACCACAATAGAATTAAAGAGGAACAAGAACATGAACACAGACGCATGAAAGACACGAAAATGAAAATGCTAGTTTCCCAGACAGTTCCAGCTGAAGGACATAAAAAGGGTATGACACATTCCGATTCAGCAGGACCTGTAAAAGGGACATGCAATTATTGTAAAAAGCCAGGTCATTACGTACACGATTGTCCAGTGCTAAAACATAATATCGCCATAGGTAAAACACAAGAAAGATCACGGCCACTAAGACAAGATCAGAATGAACAAGGAGCTACGCAGCATGCCCAGGCCATGCCAGCCGCACAACAGCCAATACAGTTTGTGCCAGCTGCACCACCGTTGCCTGTTGCTGCCACACAGACAACAACACGACAAATGTATCAGACTGCACAGTATGAATATCCGGAGTATCAACGTTACGCATGAACTAGCCTAGAGAGGGAAGTTGACTTACCCCTTATCGAGATTCCTGTAGATCAAGAAGGACCTTATGTACATAGTGAATTATTAGGTCAAGATAGAAAATTTTTACTCGATACAGGGGCAAGTCGAACAACTATAAAACGAAGTGAAGTCCCAGGGGCACCCCTCTCAGGCTCACAGAATATTTCCCTTGGTTTTTCAGGAAAACCTATTGTTAATGAAGTGTCACAGCCTCTTCCACTTACGATAGGACCTCTGACCCGAACTACAGATTTATTACTTACTAAATCATGTCCAGAAAACTTGTTAGGAATAAAAACGTTGAAAGCCCTAGGAGCCATAATATGTTGTTCTCCGGAAGGAGTAAGGTTGTTTTTACGTGATTTTAAAGGTCACTATGTATCTAGAGACATGGATCCCCGACTGCAGACTTTACCTACACATCTATGGGCACAAGGCCCTACTGATGTTGGTTGCATGAATATTACACCATATCGAGTCACACTAAAGGCAGGAGTGGTGCTACCACGAATGCGACAATACAAGTTACCACCAGATGCTGTAACGGCTTTACTACAAATCATTGACTAGCTTATTGCCCAAGGAGTAGTTGTAGAAACAGACTCCAATGTATGTAATTCACCGATAATTCCGATTCTTAAACGAACAGATCCTACAGCTCCGCCAGTATATCGATTGGTTATTGATCTGCGCAAGTTAAACAAATGTATTGTGCCACAATTTCCTGTGGTCCCAGATATCTCGTCATTATTGACAGCTATTGATTCCGAAGCAACATTGTTTACTGTAATTGATCTCAAAAATGCCTTTTTCAGCGTCCCAATAGATCCGGAAAGCCAATATTTGTTCGGATTTAGTTTAAATGGGCGTAGCTTTAAATTCACCCGCGCACCTCAAGGATTCACAGAAAGCCCCAGCATCTATAGCCAAGCACTGAAACGAGAACTTGACAGTATCCACATGCCGGTTAACACTGCCCTGCTTCAATATGTCGATGATCTGCTGATCACCGCTAGAAGCGAACCCGAATGTGAGAAAGCATCACTGACAGTTTTACAATTTCTAGCCGAAAAGGGGCACAAGGTGTCCCCTTCTAAGCTGCAATTCTGTGTCCAGCGAGTTATTTATCTTGGTCACTCGCTGTCCAAGGAGGGAAGGCAGCTTACACCCGACCGCATTCAGTTAATTGCTAACATGTCAATACCCAAGACACAGAAGGAGGTGCGGGCTTTCATAGGCCTCACTTCATATTGTAGACAGTGGATCCCTCAGTATGCATTTCTAGCAAAACCACTCATTCAATTGACAACACAGGAGGCAGCCACACCGACTGTTCTCCCTTGGACTCAGGAACACACACAAGCTTTTGAAAGCTTAAAGAAAGCTTTATGTCAAGCACCCGTTTTAGCAACGCCATGTTACAGAAAACAGTTTACACTCTTTGTTACAGAACGCGAAGGTACGGCCTTGTCAGTACTCACACAGGAACAAGCAGGAGCACACAAACCATGTGCTTATTTTTCTAGTACATTAGATCCCGTAGCTCAGGCTTTGCCTGCATGCCTAAAATCAGTAGCAGCAACAGCTTTAGCAATCAGACAAAGCGATGCCATAGTGTTAGGACATCCATTGACAGTTCAAGTACCACATGCAGTAGAGGTTCTTGTAAATAGAACGCAAACACAACACTTGACTGTAGCGCGACTTACAGGATACGAGCTTACATTGTTTCAGCCACATATAGAAATCAGACGCTGTAACACATTGAATCCTGCCACACTTTTACCAGTAGTCGGAACAGACCCACTAGCCCATGACTGTATTGAAGTTATTACAATAACAACAAAACCCAGACAAGACTTAACCGATGTCCCATTGTCAGATCCAGACCTGACCTTGTATGTAGATGGTTCATGCATGAGAACAAGTACAGGAGAGTTAGTAGCCGCCTACGCAGTCACAACAGATACTGAGGTCATTGAAACTAATCGTATAACTACTTTGTCAGCTCAAGCCGCAGAACTTATCGCTCTGACACAAGCCTGTATTCAAGCCATGAATAAAAAAGTCAACATATACACTGACTCACGTTATGCATTCGGAGTTGTACATGACTTCGGCGTGCTGTGGCGAGAGAGAGGTTATTTAACTTCCCACGGTGCCCACATTCAGCACGGACCCCTCATTCATGCATTATTAGATGCAATACATCTACCCACTGAAATATCAATTATGAAATGTAAGGCTCATACGAAGGTTACTGATATCATTTCCCAAGGCAATGATCTAGCCGACAGAACAGCTAAACTGATTGCTCAAACTCAAACCCCCGATATGACAAAGACAATAGTCCCGACACCGACACATTGTATGACAGTTAAAGATCCTACTCTTGACGTAATTGACATACAGACACATGCTACACCAGACGAAATAAAGAAATGGACTGAATTAGGAGGGATCCAAACGGACCAAGGATGGATGATGAAGGAAAGGTCTGTATGGTTCCTTCCTGATTCAATGGTCCAAGTCATAATTAACACTATACATAGTCCAGCACATTTAGGAGAAAAAGCTATGCTAGACAGCATTCAACACATTTGGTTCAATAAACATTTACGAGCAGCAGCAAAACAAAAGGTCCGTACCTGTATGATCTGTTGTCAGTTCAACCCAGGAAAAAGCGTTCCCGTAGAACAGGGTGGATTTCATACCCCTAATCATCCTTTTGAAGTACTCCAGATGGATTATATCCAGATGGAACGATGCAGAGGATTCAAATATGTTCTCGTAGTTGTCTGCGCTCTGTCCCGTTGGACGGAGGCATACCCGGTTTCAGATTACACTGCCCCGACTACTGCCAAACAGTTGGTTCGAGAATTCTTCCCACGATACGGTTTACCACGTGCTGTTTACTCAGATAACGGCCAGCCGTTCTCATCCGAATTAATGAAACACGTTTCACTTCTGTTAGGATATCAGTGGAAATTCCACTGTGTCCGACATCCCGAGGCAGCAGGTCTCGTAGAAAGACATAACCAGATACTGAAAATTAGAATGTCCAAAATATGCAGAGAGAAAGGTGTCGACTGGGTAGTAGCGTTACCAGTTGCACTCTTTTACATGAGAATGGTAGCACACTCTCGAACAGGGCTATCCCCGTATGAGGTGATCTTCGGTAGACCACCGAATATGTGGGGGACGCCTATACCACGCAAAATAACTGATATTGACTGTAATATGCTGACAGATTACTTGGCTTCCTTGATGTCTGCACTACAATCTTCTCGTTCACAGGTAGCTGCAGCCTTTCCCGACAACACTGAGGTGAAACCCCATGACGTTGTTCCGGGTAATCTTGTCTTTGTGAGGAATTTCGACCGAAAGACTCAGCTGGAGCCCAGGTGGAAAGCACCCAAGTTGGTCCTGTTGACCACAAGAACAGCCGTGAAGATCGAGGGCCGCAAGGGCTGGATTCATTCAAGCCACATCAAGAAATTTCATGGACTATCTTCGGATATAGACATTGTGCCCTGCACTCCCTCACAGACTGATACAAAACTCCCTTTTGTTGAACCTAACAAATCTGAAAATTACAAACTAAAGCTTAGGCCCAACCAGTCGAGCAATTTGATTGTTTAAGTCCTCTCCAAGGTGAAGCGGTTGAATTGTCTCTGACATGTATCCCTTGGACCTGAGTAGAGAAAATACCCGAAAAATGTTGAAACGACAGGCGTATTGTAAATCACTGCGTAGCCACTGCATAGTGACATTATTAATTTTGTTTTTATTGAGTCTTTTAATAATTATTACAAGTATGTTGTTGCACATATATTACCCTATTTCTAGACATGTTTATAATGTTGCTGCTGAACATTCTTTTAGTGACTTACCTCCGCATGAATTGTCTTATAGACTTGCGCTGCGCAATAACACTTTCATTAGTATGTTACATCATTCCCATCAGACTAGTAATGCCACCAATTGTTGGGTGTGTGGCCGACTCCCTCCCTATCAGAATTATGAAGGAGTCCTGCCTTTCTTTCCACATCCATTTACACATAATGGCTCCTGTGGAGCATGGTTTAGCTTAATTAATTCCATAGACTCAGACACAGCAGTTTACCAAGATCATTGGGTATGGGGAAATCTGAACCTAGCTTTACTCAAGGTCTGTTACCCTGACAAGGAGGGTCGCCCCAAAAGAACAGGAACTGATCTAGAAAATGAAGTATATGGATTAGGTAATTTTACACCTAATCTCATGATTCTAAATGTCGTATCTGAAATTGAACTAGTCTTACCCACCATGTCAGTATTCCCAGCGAGGGGTGAATTATGTGTAAGAAAGGTTGGTTCCATACATATGGGCCATAGTAAATGCACTACTATGGTAGAATTCAGTGATCAAGGAAAATCTTCATTTAGAGCTTCTCGCCACTCCTACTTTATATGTGGTCAGACTGCATATATGCGTCTACCTCTAGATTGGGATGGTACCTGCTACATTGCATTCCTTTTGCCACCTGTTTTCCTAGCTCCTCCTGATTATTACAGAAATATTCATTTAGTACACAACAGAGAACGGAGAGATCTCCCCATTGTCGATTACACTGAGACGGCATGGGACAAGTATGTAGATTTTAATAAAGGCATCTTTCCCTATATAGGTACTGTTACTAATAGTAAGCTGATACGTAGATTAACTAGAACCCTTGAAGCAGTAGTGAATGAGACTATTTCCGCCTTAGGCAATTTAACGGAAGAGCAGTCTGCTATGCGGATTGTTGTGCTTCAAAATCGTCTTGTCCTTGACGTCATCCTGGCGGATAGGGGCGGAGCTTGTAGGGTCATCGGATCAAGCTGCTGCGTATTCATACCAGAAAATTCGCCATCTGTATATAAAGCCATCACTCGCCTTCATAAGATTGTAAGCCAGATACACCAGAACCCAGGCACTTGGACTTGGTCCAGTTGGTTTTGGAATGCGGTATCAGCCTGGGGATGGAGAGTTTTATCCTTCCTAGGTATTGGCCTTCTCATACTATTCAGTTGCTGTCTATGTCTACAATGTGGACCAGCAATTTGTGGTCTGTGTGCCACATCGTGCATTCCACATCAAGATTTTCATTCAAGATCCCGGAAGAAGAAAGAAGAACAAATGATGCTATATGAACAGATCAATGGATTGATGAAGATTGATATCTCTTGAAGGGCAAGTAGGGGACAAGGAGGGAATGTGGAAATATGGATTTTTCTGGTCAGTTATGTCCCCTATCTTGGACCCCAACGGTTCCATGTGCATGTCACAAGTACATGTATGTTCCCTCCAGTTCCAGTTATGAAGACGCAAATACATGTGCGTCCACCGTCAACATGTCCTTTGACAGATCCGCCATGTATAGGCCGGATATCCCATTCCTAAATATGAAAGGCCATCGGCTTTATATGGTTCACTTATGCCACTTTTCAGTCCAGGCAAGTAGGCCCTGATTCTGTCATCAAAACTCCTCTTGCCTTCTGCCTCTGAAAGTTCCAGTCTGAGCCTGCATCTGTGACCATGAACTCTGTCTCATTCTCTGCGCGGCTCACGAAGCCTGACATCAGCCTATTCCCTGCCAAGAACTGTATTTCACCTTCGAATTATCTGCTTCCCCCTCAGCCGATGCATTCCTGCCTAGTAGTTTAAGTAAACATTCTTCCAGTTACCAAGCAAAAAGGCCCATCTTCTCTGTCCTCATGCAAGTAATTCATAGCCCTGTTACCATGGAATATTCCTACCCCCTCGCATTCAGTGTAGACACTTAGACGCTTGTACACGCACGCACAGTCAGTATAGAATAGATTCTGTCCGAGAGTCCCTCTTTTATGGATAACATAGTTCTTTAAACATAGGATGTTAGATATGATTTGGGATTAGGTTGACTTGACCCCCCAGACTTCTCGTCTCCACATATAGAGCTAAATGTCAAGTCCCCGTCACCCCCTAGTTACACGTCAATTACACGTCATACTGCTGCGCGCGCATCAATGCCAAGTATTATCTTATAGATCCACCTATGTATTACATCATAACCAATCATGTTCCTTTTTACTCATTATTACACCCATTTTCGGTTACGCAGACCAAACGTCAATGTCCTTATCAATTGTTACGCCTACTGTATTCACTTCATTATAATGTATGTACTATAAAAGTTACTTCTTGTCAATAAAGTATGTACTTCACTTCCTGAACCCCCGTGGTGATGGAACTTGAAGCATCCGATTATAATCGATTATTGGAATAAAGCCCATTCCGAAACTCTAATATCACGGATTCTGCCTCTCATTTTACTGAGCTATTTTATAATGTTTCTGTATCAAATTCAGTCCCGGTAAAGGAATTTTTATTTACCACACTTCCCTTAAGGCCATCTAGACGGGTCGAAACGTCGACGCCTCCCCATTTAATCGCCTGGGACACGCAATTCTCTTACGTGCTATATCATGAATTGGTTTCTGTTTTTTTAAGTGTATAATTGAATCTTTATATTTTGTAAACGTGACCAGGCTCCTCTGGACGGTGATTGACAACCGGTCCCCTTGTGAATTTAATTAATATTCTCTTTGTCACTATGTTCTATAATTTCTTTCTCACTCACTCACCCTCTAGCACCCTTGCTACATGCACGTTCCCTCTGGAGCAACCTTGTGTTATATATTACATAAACTAAAAACTGCCTCAAATGATAAATAAATGTATGGTGATTTAGATTTTGGATGTTGCTTTCTTTATGTTGGAATGTTGTATTTAATATTGTGAGCTACTCAAAAAAATGTTTCCCTTATTTAGCTCGTTACTGAGTGAATGATATAACTAAGTGAGAGCTTACTGTTCTGGTGTGTTAATAATCGGTTTAGGACCATTGTCTTTTGTATCAAGATGTTAGGGAGAGGCTGACGATCCACCCATATCCACTTGTTCAGGGTTCTTAAGTCCACACACATCCTGATGCTCTTACCACCAACCATCCTTAGGGGCCAAAACCACTGGCGCCATCCATTCTGAGGACTCAATCTCCTCAATGACATTCAAAGCCATAAGTCTATCAAGCTCAACCTTCAGGGGCCCCAACATCATATTGGGAAACCTTCTGACTATGTGCACACAAGGCACAGCGTTTTCTTTTAGGATAATACAATGCTCAAAGTCTTTTTCAACAGTCCAAGTCTGTCAGTAAACACTTGTGGGAACTCATCAAAGAACTTATTAGTGCCAGGACCAACATTTACTACCATGACTTGGTCAGAGGCATTCTGTGCATTTGGATTGAGTATTATTTCTGAGTCTGTCTAGTGTATCCAACGTAAAGGATTGTCCCCTCGTTTGGCTACATAGATCTTGCCAATGGTTTCCCTCCCTTGAAATGTATCTTCAAAACTGTATAACCAGAAACATCAATGTGTGAGCCTCCATAGCTCACTGGATTGATATCAGGAGAAAGTAGTTGAATGTCAGGAAATATCTTGTCCCACAGCTCATTACCTACCATCGTGAAGGGAGAACCTAAATCCTCTAAGACACTAAGCAATTTACCACCAATCTCAACCTCACACTCAGGCATGTTTATGGAGTCAGCATCCACCACACCATGTCTCCTTACATTCCACACTACAATTTTTGGGTTGTCTTTTATGGTTTCCACACTTTCTACAATGCCCACATTCCCACCAGATCTACAAACTCTGGCGTAGTGACCCTTAATCCCACACATGTGACAAGTGGAATTATATGCATAACAATTAGGGTTATTGGTAGTGTGATTGAGACTCCGACAACTATAGCATTTGATTTTTGACGACTCATTGGGAGTTTTGACTCTAGGTGTTTTACCACTTTACAAACATTGTCAATAGTGTCTTGCGGAACATCTTCAAGTGCTACTTCGTGAATGCTACTGGGGGTTGGAACATTCTCCGATACAGGTTTTTGCGCTTTCATTTCCTTAATCCAAACAGAGGTGTTCTCTACACCCTCCACTAGAGCAATAGCTTCTTTAAGCGAGGGATTCCTTGGCATGAGCTTCTCTTGCAGCCTGGAGCTATTGGTACATCTTACCAACTAGTCATGACTTAGTCAGTCAAGTCACCAAATTCGCAAGCGCAGGCAAGTGTTTTCAAGGAAGCAATGTAATGTCCAACTTTTTCATTAGGCTGCTGGTTTCTCATAAAGAATTTGTCGTTCAAGCACAACATCCGTGGACCAAAGTAAGTTTCAAGCATTTTCATAGACATTTCAAAGACATCTCTGGGTTCACCATCTCCCTCACCAATAGGTGCTTCATCAATGCTCTCAAAAATAGTGCGGCCCTCAATTCCCAAGTTATGAAGTAATATGGCTTGTTTCCTGTGAGCAGAGAACTTTTCACCACCTATTTCCACAAAGTAGGAATCCAATAACTTCCTCCATCTTTATCATGGAAGTAAGAGTTCATAAAGGAATGCTGGGGGTTGACTTATAGAAGTTGCAGACATGCTGGCAGAGTAAATCAGTTATTTAAAAAGTAAAACGAAATGAAATACCTAGAAATGTACAATAGGATGCTTGAAATGTAAGGCTGTGTCCAAAAGTAGAAGAAAATCGAGCTTTTGCTTCGTTATGCATACAGCCGTTGCCAAGGAAACTCGCAGTGAAAATACAAAGATGGCAGCGTTCGCGTCTAGCGTGATGACGTTATGCCAGAGTGACAATGCTGATGACGATGGATGTCTCTGCGTGAGAGTAACACGAGCGGATGCGCGAGTACCAGCTCGAGCCACAAGAGAGCCGTTACAGCACACAGAGGCAGGAATAAGGTGAAGATTTACCTATTTCGACGGCAATCCATACAGAGAGTAGAGTGTCAGCAAGGCGTCGAGTAGATATGCTGAACAGACGCAGAGATGAGAAAGGTTGCAATAAAGACGTAGAAGAAGAAACTCTGCCGAAATCCTGTGTGTTGTTTAGGGGTGTAACACCATGTGTGTTTGCCTTGATGTGAGGTGAGGTGGGATAAGTTGGATTAGGTTTTGTTGTACCCTCTGTGTTACTCACTGTCTTGGAGATTAATTTGAGCGGTGCAATACCCTGTATGTTGTTTAGGGGTGTAATACCCGGTGTGTTTGCCTTGATGTGAAGCCAGGTGGTGTGATATACTCACTTTTTGAGGGGTGAGAGATACCCTGTTCATAGTTGTGCTTTGCTTTGAGTGTGAGGTGGTGTTAATCCACTTCTTAAGGGGTGGAAGATGCCACCCTGTGAATCTTGTGCCTTAAGTGTAAGGCGAGGTGGTGTGTTATACTCTCCACTGTTTTAAAGGTGAGGACTTTTATTTTTTTTAATCCTTGTTGGAAAGACTTGTCGTTTTTGTGAATTATTTTTGGACGTGTTGTGTATGTATTTTGTCATCTTGCATACATTTGATTTTCTATAATCATTATAAGGGGGAGATGTGTTCTAATCTACTTGTTAGTTAATGCATCCTCCCCTGTGTTGCTCTCTATCTTGCTGCTCAGCCAGTGGTGAGGTCATTGGAATGCTGAGAGTGTTTGTGCTTGAAGATCATCGTTGGAGTGGATGGGCTGAGCAGCAGGGAGGCTGCTCCTGGTGGGGATGGGCTGAGCAGCAAGGAGGCTGCTCCTGGTGGGGATGGGCTGAGCAGCAGGGAGGCTGCTCCTGGTGGGGATGGGCTGAGCAGCAGGGAGGCTGATCCTGGTGGGGATGGGCTGAGCAGCTGGGAGGCTGATTCTGGTGGGGATGGGCTGAGCAGCTGGGAGGCTGATCCTGGTGGGGATGGGCTGAGCAGCAGGGAGGCTGATCCTGGTGGGGATGGTCTGAGCAGCAGGGAGGCTGATCCTGGTGGGGATGGGCTGAGCAGCAGAGAGGCTGCTCCTGGTGGGGATGGACTGGAGGCTGCTCCTGGTGAGGCATTACATGGATCTTACCATCTTCCTATAAACTGTAACTGAAGCTGTATCATAAAGAATACATCTATAATCCTTTTCTACTTGCCATCCTTCCTTGTAACACATATCTTGTTAAAACACAATAAAAGAGAAGCAGACATGATGGGGGCTTAATGGCAGTCGAAAGAGAAAGGAGGGCGTATTGTTAGGGTACTTGAAACAGAAAATGTTCAAAGCCTTCAAAACAGAGGGGAGAGCAAGTGTGTGTGTGTGTTTTTGTCAGTGTGGGCATGCAATAATCCCAGGTGAAATCCGACGGACACTTCGCCATACCCAGCTGAAAGCACTTCTCCCAACTATTTACAACAGAATAATTTTTTTAGGGAGGGTATAACAACCCAAACAAGCCCTTCGCCCCTCTCCTCCCCCATGAAGCTACGCCCCTGCTGCTAAAATCACAGTCTTTCTCTGAGTCTCTCACCTTTGCCCCTTCAGAGGCCACAGACCAGGGTGGGTGGTCCATGAGCTGCTGCCATACTGTGTGATATTGAAGCTCACCTTAGGATGCTGGTGTTCAGTCGCTTGCCTTGAAGCATGTACCTCCCCTTGCTTTATAGCTAGGCTTGTTCCATACACACATCTATACCGGGAGAGGTGATAGTGGGGCGGAATTTGTATGTCCTGCTTTTGAGACACAAAGATAGCTGCCCCAGGTGTGTGAGAAGCTCCATAGATCAGAGCTTCAGCGATTGCCAGCCTCCCTCGCCATCTCTTCCCACCTTGGGTCCACTACCCCTTTTCTCTCTTCATCAATTGTGAATTCCACAGTGGGCCAAAATGTCCGCCCTCTCCCATTAAAGTCACCTGGGCATGAGGGAGGGGCTCTCTCACACCTTGGCACAGGCTCAGAAGGGTGTGTAAAGGCGGCACTTATACCGCAACCCCTTAAAGCAAAATACAACTTAGTTAAGGCTAAACACTTGAGCTATTAGACCAAGGGAGTAGCCAGAAAATTAAAATAACCCCCACTTTGAACTAAAGCGCTGGCGCCACTAAGCAAGTGACCCAAATGAGCAAGACCCTTGCTAGAACAGCTTTCTTGTCTCTTTCATCCATGTATCTATCCATTCATTCTTTCACCGTTCCATCCACCAGCTGATATCTACTACTTCACCTTCAAATTCTGTCATCAATTCTTCTTTCATCCATCATTCAATTGTTCCCCATTCCACCATCCACCCATCCATTCAATCATCCATCCACCCAATCTGCCATCATCCACTCTGCCGTCAATCCATCCATTCTGCCACCCATCCACTCAGCCATCCATCTACTCAGCCATCCATCCATTCACTCTGCCATCCACCCTGCCAGCCATCCATCCGCTTTGCCATCCACTCGTCCATTCATCCATCCTCTTTGCCATCCATCAGTTCAGCAACTCCGTATATCCGTGCACTCTTCCATCCATCCATCATCCAGCCATCCACCCACCCTCACTCATCTTTTCACCCACACATCCATCCAGCCCTTTACTCTGTCATCCTTTCAACTGTCCATTCACCTATCCATTCACTCATCCCTTTAATTTGCTAATCTTCCACCTGTCCAAACGCTTATAATTTACTCATCCTTTCACTCACATTCATCCACCCATTCATCAATACATCCTCCTTTTCACCCTTCCCTCCAATATTCCTTCTTTCTTTCTCTGTTCTATTTACCCAGCTGTCCTTTTTAGGTCTCGCCTAGGCAGCGCTTGCGCTGTCTCTTCGATACGTGCTGTATTCAGGTATCAACTTTAAGCTTCACCCATTTTCCTGCCCATCTTTGCAATTGCATCCTGTTATTGTCCTTTGTAAATGGTGGCTTTTGATTTGTTAAAAGGCTTAGTAATCCCTCCTTAGTACCTCCATTTCTCATGGAACTCCCCATGAAGACTGCCCCTCTTACATGTGTTGTTACTAAATATGTTATTTAATACACTTGTGAGGACTGTTTCTTTTGGTTGTCCTCTAGCAGTGCTCCTGCTCAGCTGTTGGCTCCATTTTCTTTCTCCAGCGCGAGCTTCA
This sequence comes from Triturus cristatus, assembly GCF_964204655.1. Classification (NCBI taxonomy): domain Eukaryota; kingdom Metazoa; phylum Chordata; class Amphibia; order Caudata; family Salamandridae; genus Triturus; species Triturus cristatus. The sequence goes on along the minus strand of NC_140584.1, from coordinate 1,180,843,674 downwards.
ACGTCGACCCCTTTTATGCTCTATTGCGTTCCCCATCCTGGTTCACATTAGAAGCCATCCCCCCACCATCCAAGCACACATGCAGCGTTTCCCTCCCTCCACCCTTTCTGTGTACATCTTGTCCACATGCTCGCTAAGGTTGCACTCAGCTAATGGCTGCCTTTCCTTTTGTTCAGTGCGTGCCATTACATTTCTATTGCCACCACAGAAGCCCACCTGAGAGCTTCAAAGTTGGCCGCTCTCATGAATTATTGCTTTTAGTCTCCCAATTCGCGTTGAGCCCTCCCTCCACCCCCAGCACACATGAAGCTCTTTCCTCCACCCACCATTTACATGTGTATCGAGTGAGGCACCATGTTGTGTCATAGAGGGGGAACATTTAGGCCCTTTTTTTTATATTAATGTTTTTTTTACAGGCAATGGCTATTTATCTAGTACACATGTGGCCTCATTTCTATTAAGTATTCAAGTTGAAGACTGCCCGTCTATTATGTTTGCTATGCCTCTCCCAAAAGTGTTTCAGACCTCCGTTTCTTGCCATGAGGTCTCTGCATCTGGACACAAACAGTTAACACTGAAATAGCTCAAATAATATCCCAGTCAGGGCAGCTGGCTGCTTCCCAGCTGGCAGCGCCACTAACCTCTTGGCCATTACGAACAAGTGCGAAAAGAAGCAATAATGGACGGAATGCTGAACAATGCAAACATCCACCCCCAGTCAACAAATCTGGGCATAATCCATCATTTTTTGCCCACCGTGCCACCACAGTTTTGACCCAGCCATAAGCAAATCAGTCTTGACCCTTTTCCTCATGGAAACGGTCCAATCTGAACTGCCAAGCCAGGTCGTCCCTGGACTGGAAACAAGCATCCTGGGACCGGTTTCAGGACATCACCCCTCATCAGCCAGGATAGCTTGAATCCAGTGGCCCAGTGAACACAGGATCCACATCTGGGAATACCCTTCCCACTTAGGGAGACAAATTCATGAGCAGGGTCAAGACTGATTGATCTCAGTGTAGAATATAATGGTGCATGGGTGGTCCCAGTGAAGAATCTCCTGGTGCACGCATTGACCTCAGTGTAGAATATAATGGTGCATGGGTGGTCCCAGTGAAGAATCTCCTTGTGCGCGGCTTGATCTTAGCGAAGAATCTCCTGGTGCTTGGCTTGATCTCAGTGTAGAGTATCTTAGTACATGGGGTGGTCCCAGTGAAGAATCTCCTGGTGCTCGGCTTGATCTCAGTGTAGAATATATTGGTTCATGGGTGGCCCCAGTGAAGAATCTCCTGGTGCACGACTTGATCTCAGTGTAGAATATAATGATGCATGGGTGGTCCCAGTGAATAATCTCCTGGTGCTTGGCTTGATCTCAGTGTAGAATATCTTGGTTCATGGGTGGTCCCAGTGAAGAATCTCCTGGTGCTCGGCTTGATCTCAGTGTAGAATATCTTGGTTCATGGGTGGTCCCAGTGAAGAATCTCCTGGTGCACGGCTTGATCTCAATGTAGAATATCTTGGTACATGGGGTGGTCCCAGTGAAGAATCTCATGGTGCTCAGCTTCACCTCAGTGCAGAATATCTTAATCCATGGGGTGGTCCCAGTGAAGAATCTCCTGGTGTACGGATTGATCTCAGTGTAGAATATCTTGGTACATCGGGGGTCCCAGTGAAGAATCTCCTGCCGCACGGATTGATCTCACTCAGTGTAGAATATCTTGGTACATGGGGGTGGTCCCAGTGAAGAATCTCATGGTGCAAGGCTTGATCTCAGTGCAGAATATCTTAATCCATGGGGTGGTCCCAGTGAAGAATCTCCTTGCGCACCGATGGATCTCAGTGTAGAATATCTTGGTACATCGGGGGTCCCAGTGAAGAATCTCCTGCCGCACGGATTGATCTCACTCAGTGTAGAATATCTTGGTACATGGGGGTGGTCCCAGTGAAGAATCTCATGGTGTGCGGCTTGATCTCAGTGCAGAATATCTTAATCCATGGGGTGGTCCCAGTGAAGAATCTTCTGCTGCACGGATTGATCTCAGTGTAGAATATCTTGGTACATTGGGTTGGACCAGTGAAGAATCTCCTGGTGCACGGCTTGGTCTCAATGTAGAATATCTTGGTACATGGGGGGGTACCACTGAAGAATCTCCTGGTGCGCGGTTTGATCTCAGTGTAGAATATAATGGTGCATGTGTGGTCCCTGTGATGAATCTCCTGGTGCTCGGCTTGACCTCAATGTAGAATATCTTGGTACATGGGGGAGGGGGGGGGGGGGAGGGGCGGTTCCCAGTGACGAATCTCCTGGTGGGCGGATTGATCTCAGTGTGGAATATCTTGGTACATGGGGTGGTGTTAGTGAAGAATCTCCGGATGCGCTGCTTGATCTCAGTGTAAAATATCTTTGTACATGGGGGGTGTCTCACTGGAGAATGTCCTCGTGCACGGCTTGATCTCAGTGTAGAATATCTTGGTACATGGGTGGTCCCAGTGAAGAATCTCCTGGTGAGCGGCTTCATTTCAGTATAGAATATCTTTGTACATGGGGTGGTCCAAGTGAAGAATCTCCTGGTGCTCTGCTTGATTTCAGTGTAGAATATCTTGGTACCTAGGTGGTCTTAGTGAAGAATCTCCTTCCGCACGGATTGATCTCAGAATAGAATACCTTGGTACATGGGGTGGTTTCAGAGAAGAATCTCCTGGTGCGCGGGTGGATCTCCGTGTAGAATATCTTGGTACTTGGGGTGGTCCAAGTAAAGAATCTCCTGGCGCACAGATTATTCTCAGTGTAGAATATCTTGGTACATGGGGTGGTCTAAGTAAAGAATCTCCTGGTGCTCTGCTTGATTTCAGTGTAGAATATCTTGGTACCTTGGTGGTCCCAATGAAGAATCTCCTGGTGCTCTGCTTGATTTCAGTGTAGAATATCTTGGCACCTTGGTGGTCCCAGTGAAGAATCTCCTGGTGCTCGGCTTGATCTCAGTGTAGACTATCTTGGTACATAGGGTGGTCCCAGTGAAGAATCTTCTGGTGCTCGGTGTTATCTCAGTGTAGAATATCTTGGTACCTTGGTGGGCCCAGTGAAGAATCTCCTGGTGCTCGGCTTGATCTCCGTGTAGAATATCTTGGTACATGGGGTGGTTTCAGTGAAGAATCCCCTGGTGTGCGGATTGATCTCCGTATTGAATATCTTGGTATCTGTATGGTCCCAGTGAAGAATCTCCTGGTGTGCGGCTTGAACTCAGTGTAGAATATCTTGATACTTGGAGTGATCCCAGTGAAGAATCTCCTGGTGCGCGGATTGATCTCATTGTAGAATATCTTGGTTCATTGATGGTCCCAGTGAAGAATCTCCAGGTGCTCGTCTTGATCTTATTGTTGAATATCTTTGTATCTGGGTGGTCCCATTGAAGAATCTCCTGGTGCGCAGCTTGATCTCAGTGTAGAATATCTTGGTTAATGGGTGGTCCCAATGAAGAATCTCCTGGTGGGCGGCTTGATCTCAGTGTAGAATATCTTGGTTAATGGGTGGTCCCAATGAAGAATCTCCTGGTGGGCGGCTTGATCTCAGTGTAGACAATCTTGGTATCTGGGTGGTCCCTGTGAAGAATCTCCTGGTGTACGGCTTGATCTCATTGTAGAATATCTTGGAATCTGGGTGGTCCCATTGGAGAATTTCCTGGTGCACGGCTTGATCTTAGTGTAGAATATAATGGTGCATGGGTGGTCCCAATGAAGAATCTCCTGGTGCACGGTTTGATTTCAGTGTAGAATATAATGGTACATGGGGGTTCCCACAGAAGAATCTCCTGGTGCGCGGTTTGATCTCAGTGTAGAATATATTGGCACATGGGGGGTTCCCACTGAAGAATGTCCTGGTGCATGGCTTGATCTCAGTGTAGAATATAATGGTGCATGTGTGGTCCCAGTGACGAATCTCCTGGTGCTCAGCTTGATCTCAGTGTAGAATATCTTAATACGTGGGGTGGTCCGAGTGAAGAATCTCCTGGTGCGCGGCTTGATCTCAGTGTAGAATATCTTGGTACATGGGGGGGGGGGGGGGGGAGTCCCATGCTTGATGTCAGTGTAGAATATCTTGGTACATGGGGTGGTCCAAGTAAAGAATCTCCTGGTGCTCTGCTTGATTTTAGTGTAGAATATCTTGGTACCTAGGTGGTCTTAATGAAAGATCTCCTGGTGCTCGGCTTGATCTCAGTGTAGACTATCTTGGTATATAGGGTGGTCCCAGTGAAGAATCTTCTGGTGCTCGGCTTGATCTCAGTATAAAATATCTTTGTACATGGGGTGGTCCCATTGAAGAATCTCCTGGTGCGCGGCTTGAACTCAGTGTAGAATATCTTGGTACATTGAGGGGTCCCAGAGAAGAATCTCCTAGTGCATGGCTTGATCTCAGTGTAGAATATCTTGGTACATGGGGGGGTCCCAGTGAAGAATCTCCTGGTGCACGGCTTGATCTCAGTGTAGAATATAATGATGCATGGGTGGTCCCAGTGAATAAACTCCTAGTGCTCAGTTTGATTTCAGTGTAGAGCATCTTCATGCATGGAGTGGTCCCAGTGAAGAATCTCCTGGTGCGCGGCTTGATCTCAGTGTAGAATATCTTCATACATAGGGTGGTCCCAGTGAAGAATCTACTGGTGCGCGGATGGATCTCAGTGTAGAATATCTTGGTTCATGGTGGTCCCAGTGAAGAATCTCCTGGTGCGGCTTGATCTCAGAGTGGAATATCTTGGTACTCAGTCTGGTCCCAGTGCCTGATCTCCTGGTGCGTGCAAGTATGGTTCCAGTGTATGATCTCCAGGTGCACAGTCTGGTCCCTTTGTATGATCTCCTGGTGCAGAGACGGGTCCCAGTGTATGGTCTCCTGGTGCAGAGTCGGGTCCCAGTGTATGGTCTCCTGGTGCAGAGTCGGGTCCCAGTGTATGGTCTCCTGGTGCAGAGTCGGGCCCCAGTGTATGGTCTCCTGGTGCAGAGTCGGGCCCCAGTGTATGGTCTCCTGGTGCAGAGTCGGGCCCCAGTGTATGGTCTCCTGGTGCAGAGTCCGGTCCCAGTGTATGATCTCCTGGTGCAGAGTCGGGTCCCAGTGTATGATCTCCTGGTGCAGAGACGGGTCCCAGTGTATGATCTCCTGGTGCAGAGTCGGGTCCCAGTGTATGATCTCCTGGTGCAGAGTCGGGTCCCAGTGTATGATCTCCTGGTGCAGAGTCGGGTCCCAGTGTATGGTCTCCTGGTGCAGAGTCGGGTCCCAGTGTATGATCTCCTGGTGCAGAGTCGGGTCCCAGTGTATGATCTCCTGGTGCAGAGTCGGGTCCCAGTGTATGGTCTCCTGGTGCAGAGTCGGGTCCCAGTGTATGGTCTCCTGGTGCAGAGTCGGGTCCCAGTGTATGATCTCCTGGTGCGGGTTCGGGTCCCAGTGTATGATCTCCTGGTGCGGAGTCTTGTCCCAGTGTATGATCTCCTGGTGCGGAGTCTTGTCCCAGTGTATGATCTCCTGGTGCGGAGTCGGGTCCCAGTGTATGATCTCCTGGTGCGGAGTCGGGTCCCAGTGTATGGTCTCCTCGTGCGGAGTCAGTCCCAGTGTATGGTCTTTGCAACACCAGAGGTGGATTTCCAGACTTCCCCGAGGCTACCCTGAGTCCACAGCAAAGCTGAGGCCCGTGGCTATCGTGGGTGACGTGGAACCGTGACCCCTGGATACCGTGAACTTTTGCTGCAACACTATCTTCCTGGTCTTCCTCGAAGTTGTGCTTTGGGCTCCGAGTAGCCCCAGCCTTGAGCACCTCCTGCACCGAAGATTGCTGGCCTCCACTCCACGAGTGACCTGTAGGCCAGTTTCAAGAGTGACCGCTCAAGGCTCCTTCGCGATCGCTAGCCCATTCGCTAGTAGGTCCCCACGAAGGCAACTCCTCTTCTGATTGGGCTTTCCTGGTTGCTCCAGACATGCCCCGACTTACCCCCGCTGGGTGAGTCCCTCAGACCTTGCTGGTCTGCACCGCAGTCCTTTCTCTGATTCCAAGAGACTTGCCGTTGCCAAGGCTTGTTGGGTCCAATCTGGTCGCCGACACCGCAGCACTCGACAGACTTCGTGGGACAGCTCGAATCCAGCTCCTAGTCGTCATCGACGCCTCCTGGACCTCCTGGCTGAAGAGTCCAGACACCCGTCAACTCACCTGAAGCACCTGACATCTGTGGGCATTGGTCAATCCTGCCCTAGGTCGCTGGTAAGTGACCCAGACTCTGTCCCCTCTGCTTTCAGGTTCCTTCATTCCTAGATCCAGGCTTGGATCGCTTCGGACACTTCTCCTCTTCACGGCAGCAGCACTTCTTCGCCAGCTTCCATTGAAATCGACGACGCGACCCGGCACCAAAAGACACCTATGCACCCGGCTTCCCTGGGTGAGGTAACTCAAGTACTCCGGTGCTCCCGTGGGTGCTAGCCATAGAACTTCCTAAATCCAAAAGGGTTTGGTCCTAAGTCGATTCTAAGTGTCCCTAATCTTTAATTTTCCATCCGCGACATTGCCCATAGAAGCTAACGGGAACCCGCGGTTGTGTTTACACACTGCACATGGCCCCCGTGGGTCCCCTGTGTCACTACCTTGGGTGGTTCCTTGGGGTCTCAGCAATTCTTCAGGCTCTAGGCCTTGTGTCTAGTTCAGTCGTGGTTCTTATACCATTTTATTGGTATATGGTTTGGTACGCCACTAGGGCCCAAACGTGTATTTGTGCTATTACTGGAGATTGCTAACTTGTAAATTAAGTACTTCGATCTCCAGTCTCATACAGAGACTAGAGGGGTGTGTTTAATCTTAAATACATGTATTTTAAATATATACCTGGTGTTGTTGTCCTTTTGTTTGAGCAGTCAAGAGATTATAGACTGGTAAAACAAGCTGCTTTACATTCCTTCAAGGTGAAGGCTGCTCTCCATAGCTACCACTAGGATAGCTTTCCATAAAAGTTGTCTTTAACCTATCACCATAAGGGGTTGTTTGGACTGATACAAGGTGCCCACTAAAACTAGTGGACAGCATATATCAGGCCAACTTCTCACAGTCCCAGTGTATGAATTATTGGTGCAGAGTCTGGTCCCAGTGTATGATCTCTTTGTGCACCAGGAGATCATACAAAGAGACCAGACTCTGCACCAAGAGATCATACACTGAGACCAGACTCTGCACCAAGAAATCATACACTGGGATCAGACTGTGCACCAGGAGATCATACAAAGAGACCAGACTCTCCACCGTCTGGTCCCAGTGTATGATTTCTTGGTGCAGAGTCTGGTCTATTTGTATGATCTTCTGGTGCACAGTCTGGTCCCAGTGTATGGTCTCCTGGTACTCAGTCTGGCCCCAGTGTATGGTCTCCTGGTGCACAGTCTAGTCCCAGTGTATGATTTCTTGGTGCAGAGTCTGGTCTATTTGTATGATCTCCTGGTGCACAGTCTGGTCCCAGTGTATGATCTCCTGGTGCACTGTCTGTTCCCTGTGTATGATCTCCTGGTGTAGAGTCTTGTCCCAGTGTATGGTCTCACTGTATGGTCTCCTGGTGCACAGTCCGGTCTCACTGTATGATCTCCTGGTGCACAGTCTGGTCCCAGTGTATGGTCTCCTGGTACTCCGTCTGGCCCCAGTGTATGGTCTCCTGGTGCACAGTCTAGTCCCAGTGTATGATTTCTTGGTGCAGAATCTAATCTATTTGTATGATCTCCTGGTGCACAGTCTGGTCCCAATGTATGATCTCCTGGTGCAGAGTTCGGTCCCCGTGTATGGTCTCCTGGTGCACAGTCTGGTCCCAGTGTATGGTCTCCTGGTGCACAGTCCGGTCTCACTGTATGGTCTCCTGGTGCACAGTCCGGTCTCACTGTATGGTCTCTGTTGGACAGGCCACACGAAGGGCTTGCTCCCTCCCCGCACGACAGGGCCCGAGCTCCGGCCCACCAGGCTTAACCCACGAAAAGCACCCGTACCCCGTCTCCCGACGGATCTTCTGCCCTCGGACCTCTACTCATCACGGGGCCCAGCCCCACCGGCTCCCCCGGCCGGTTCAAGCCGCCATCTTGGGCCCTGCACCACGAGGCCGCGTGGCCTCGCCCCGACCCTAAACCCCGGGCCTGACCGGCCCCGACATCCCGGCACCACCATCCACCCGGGAGGTGAGCGGACCACTTGGCAGGTCAATAGGAGGACGAAGTGTCAAGAGCTCTTCCCCCGCCAGGTGCCGATCGCCTCCAGCTCCCCCAGGCGCTGGCTCCACCCCCTGCTGGGTGTCTGGACACCTTCATCCCGGGCCCTCCGACCTCCAAGTGCGAGGGTCCGGACATCAAAGAGCGCCTGCCCTATAACTGGGGCAACTCCGGAGCAGGAAGGCAGTTGTATCCTGGAGTCGAGAGACACCGAGAGAACTCAGCCTTGATGGACTACTGGCGCTGCCGTAGCCCGCTCCTGTGAACCATCGTCCTGCCTGCTGGCGCTGCCGCGGCCTTCTACAACATCCATCCTCGTCGGGACCTGCTGGCGCTGCCGCGGCCCGTTGTAACGACCATCCTCACCGGGACCTGCTGGCGCTGCCGCGGACCGTATATCGACCATCTTTCCGGGACCTGCTGGCGCTGCCGCGGTCCGTTGTAACGACCATCCTCACCGGGACCTGCTGGCGCTGCCGCGGCCCGTTGTAACGACCATCCTCACCGGGACCTGCTGGCGCTGCCGCGGACCGTACATCGACCATCTTTCCGGGACCTGCTGCCGCGGCCCGCACCAACTAAGCTCGAGGATTGTGAGCTAATCATCATCTCATCCAAACTACCTGACTGGTAGACAGACTGTCCCGCTACCCCTTACCCTGCTTTGAGAGACTTGAATCGAGGGGACCCCTGAGTCCAGACCTCCTTGTAACATTCAACCGTACCTTAAGAAGTGCTTATAAAGAACACTGAACCTTATCCGTGTGTGGTATCTGTCTGTGGGGGGGGAAGTTACTTGTCTGTACGATCGCTGGAGACGGCTCTCCCCGGAGACCTCTCCTCCTGACCCCGGCCGACCCTCCCGGTCCGTCTATCCTTTCTAACATTGGTGGCCAGCGGCGCGATCCGAATCAACGCATAATCGTACAGAGAGTAGCTCACCCCACGACAACAACACGATGTCAGCCAAAGATAGCAACTCCACCGAGAAATTCCAAATGGATAAATTAGAAGAATACAACCACCGCGAACTGAGACAGTTCTGCATAGAACTTGGCATTGCTACCACCGGCCTGAGTACCAAAGATGATCTAAAGCACGCCCTAGAGTCGTGGACAGAAACTGGGGTCACCGGACCCTCCGACCAAAGCAGCATCACACCAGAGGGGAACGCCACGGCTCCTGAGGAGCGGGGAACGGGCCTCTCGCAGGAGGAGATCCGAGAAAGAGAAAGAACCAGATTGCACGAGTTGGAAATGGCACGACTCAAGATGGATGGGGAACTCAAGTTAGCTGAACAGAAACTCAACCTCGAGCACATGCGGCTCCGAGATGAACGAGAAGAGAAGCAGAGACAGAGAGAGCTGGAGGAGAAAAAAATAACGCTCGAGCACGAGCGCAAACTGGCGGAAATAGAACTTCGGAAACAGAATAAAGAACTGGGGGTGCCTGAGCGACCACACACCCCGGGGCCAATCGAGAAAAAAGTCCACATCCCCAAGGATGTTGTCCGCGAGTATGTCCGAGAAGACGACATACAACAGTGGTTTAAAGCCTACGAGATCGCCATGACCTCCCACCGGATCGACCGGAGTGATTGGGGAGCCGGACTCTGGGGGAGGTTTATCAACGAGGGGCGCGATGCCCTACTGCAGCTCCCAGATCACCAAATGTCGTCCTACGACCACATGAAGGCTGCCCTCCTCACCCGATACGGCCTCACACCCGAGATGTACCGCCAGAGGTTCAGAGATTGCACCCGGATCCCAGGTACAACTTGGGTAGAATACGTGAACTATTTCAGCCGTGCCTTCGAGGGTTGGATAAAGGGGAGCCAGGTCACCACCTACGAACAACTCTTTAACCTGATGGTATGGGAGCACCTGTCGAACAACTGCTTCGTCGAGCTCAGGCAGCACCTCCTCGACAGTAAGCTGACTGACCCCCGGCAGCTCGCCGCCGAAGCTGACCGATGGGAAAGCACCCGAGTGGGCCGGAGGGGGCCACACGAACAGAACAGAAACAACCAAGGCCAGCACCGTCCTCGGGGAGGAGGAGGGGGCCAGGGGCGAGGGAGAGACGCCTTGCCTGCAACACCCGTGGCCAGCACCCCGGCTCCGGCCGGTTGGGGCAACCCCCCGTGGCGCCCTGGGGTCCGAGCCAACGTCACGTGCCACCGATGCCAGCGAGTCGGCCACTACGCCAATGACCCGAGCTGCCCGCAGAACCAAACACCCAAGCCCCGCCAGGTAGCTGCCGCCGCCCTGGGGGAAGAGCGATCATTGGAGGAACCAGAGGAGTATGAGCCGGCCCAGCAAGAGTGGGAACCGGCCGCCATGGTCCTGGCGTGCTTAGGGGGAAGAGACATGGTCCCGCGGGCTCCCCTACCCGCTAACACCAGGAAATACGGTCAGTGGGTGACCATTAATGGACAGCGAGCCGAGGCCTTGCGTGACACAGGCGCCAGTGTGACGGCCGTCCGCTGTCACCTGGTGAAGCCCGAGCAGATCCTGCCGAACATTCTCTGCCCCGTCCGCTCGGCAGACAACTCTGAAAGTATGTGTCAAATGGCCTGCGTTCCATTCGAATGGGGAGGGGTCTCCGGCCTGTTGAAGGTGACGGTCCGGGACGATGCCCCCGTGGACTGCCTCCTGGGGAATGACCTTGAGAGTTCCCCGTGGGCCACCGTTGAGAGAAGAGAACACCTGGGGATGCTGGGCCTCCCGGACTGGGCCTGCATAACCACCCGGTCCATGGCCGCCCGTGCCGTCCCTCGATCAGAAGAACCAGAATGGCCAGCACCTCCGCCCCCAGTCGCCCCAGTAGAAGACGACGACGAGGCCAGCCTCCCAGACCCGACGGCCGAAGGGGACGCGCAACCCCAGGACCTTCCTGACCTGGCTCAGTGGCGTCAAGAGGGGGGGCCCACCCAAGCACAGTTCCGCCAGGAACAAAAGACCTGTCCCTCCCTCGAGGGACTCCGCCAACAAGCCAGCGCCCAGAACGCAGGGGACTCCACCGGAACTCACTGGGTCTACTGGGATAACGACCTGCTATACAGCGAGCAAAGAATCGCCGAGCTGGGGGCCGGTCGAGTACTGGTGGTACCTCTCCGCTTCAGAGACTTTCTGCTCAACCTGGCCCACAATGTCCCCCTGGCTGGACACCTGGGCCAAGATAAAACGTACAGCCGCCTAGTGACCCACTTTTTCTGGCCGAAGATGAGGAACGACGTCCTGAACCACTGCCGATCTTGCCCCACATGCCAAGCCAGCGGGAAGAGTGGTCGGAAGCTGAAAGCCCCTCTGCAACCCTTCCCTGTGGTCACCACCCCGTTTGAGAGGGTGGGGATAGACATCGTGGGGCCTCTGGACCCCCGCACGGCACAAGGACACAGGTTCATCTTAGTACTGGTGGACCATGCCACCCGCTACCCCGAGGCGGTGCCCCTACGGACCGTGACAGCTCCGGTGGTTGGCCGGGCCCTAATGGGGATCTTCTCCCGGGTAGGCTTCCCCCGAGAAGTCGTCAGCGACCGAGGCACGAACTTTATATCCAAATACATGAAGTCCCTCTGGCAACAATGCGGGGTCGCCTACAGATTCACGACCCCCTATCACCCCCAAGGGAACGGACTAGTGGAGCGTTTTAACCGCACCCTCAAGGGGATGATTGGGGGATTGGAAGAGCCCCTCCGTCGCCAGTGGGATGTACTACTCCCGTGCCTCCTCTTCGCCTACCGCGAAGTTCCACAGAAGTCCCTCGGTTTTAGCCCTTTCGAACTCCTGTACGGGCACCCTGCGCGAGGGCCCCTCAGCCTAGTAAAAGAAGGTTGGGAGATGGCCCCCCTAAGGACCCCTCCAGACGTCTTCAAATACCTCCTGGCCCTACGCAATCAGACCCGGCGCTTCAGAGAGATGGCCAAGGCGAACCTTGAGGCCAGCCAGGAGGACATGAAGAAGTGGTATGATCACAATGCCTCCTCCGTTGAGTTCGAGCCTGGACAACAGGTATGGGTGATGTCCCCCACCGAACCATGTGCCTTGCAAGATAAGTGGACGGGGCCCTTCAAAGTGGTCGAGCGCAAAAGCCCCGTCACTTACCTCATCGACCTGGGGACCTCCCGGAACCCCCTTCGGGTCCTCCACACCAACCGACTCAAACCACACTTTGTGCGCTCAGAACTCAGCCTCCTGATGGCTACGGACAGTGGGGCAGAGGAAGACTCCGAACCCCTCCCGGATCTTCTGAAGACTCAGGAGAATGACGGCTCCGTGGACGGGGTCCGGCTCTCTGACGCCCTCACTTCGGAGCAACGCCAGGGCTGCCGGAACCTCCTGCTGCAGTTCGCTACCCTGTTCTCCCTCACCCCCGGGGTCACCCCTTGGTGTTTGCACGACGTGGACACCGGGGACAGTCCCCCTGTCCGACACCGGGCCTACCGCGTACCAGATCGGGTACGGGCCTGCATACAGGAGGAGGTGACCAAGATGCTCACAATCGGGGTCATCGAGCCCTCGGACAGTCCCTGGGCCAGTCCGGTTGTATTGGTCCCCAAAGCCGCTGCCCCCGGCACCGCACCTGAACTGAGATTCTGCGTCGACTACCGGGGCTTGAACGCTGTCACCCGGACCGACGCTCATCCGATCCCCCGAGCAGACGAGCTGATCGACCGGCTGGGGGCCGCCCGCTACCTCAGTATCTTCGACCTAACAGCGGGCTACTGGCAGATCGGCCTCACACCCAGGGCTCAGGAACGGTCAGCCTTCTCTACCCCCGATGGCCACTACCAGTTCAAGGTCATGCCCTTCGGCATGAAGAATGCCCCCACCACGTTTCAACGCCTCGTGAACCAGGTCTTGGCGGGGCTCGAAGAGTTCAGCGCTGCCTACCTGGACGATATCGCTGTATACAGCCACCACTGGCCCGACCACCTCCGTCACCTCCAAGAGGTCCTACAGGCCCTCCAGCGGGCCGGCCTCACAATTAAGGCCGGCAAGTGCCAAATTGGCCAAGGGTCTGTGACCTACCTTGGGCACCAAGTGGGAAGCGGGCTGGTGGCCCCGCTACAACTTAAGATTGCTGCCATCCAGTCCTGGCAGCCCCCCGTCACCCAGACCGAGGTCCGAGCCTTCTTGGGGCTCACCGGCTACTACCGGCGGTTCGTGAAGGACTACGGCAGCATCGTGGGGCCCCTCACGGGTCTCGCGTCCAAGAACCAGCCGAAGCGGATTAACTGGACCCCCGATTGTCAAGCGGCCTTCGAGAAGCTGAAGGCCGCTCTATGCACCGCCCCTGTGCTCCAGGCCCCCGATTACAGTCGGGAATTCATGGTACAGACCGACGCCTCCGACCACGGCATCGGAGCCGTCCTTTCTCAGTTGAACCCCGAAGGTCATGACCAGCCGGTGGCCTTCATCAGTCGACGTCTCCTGGCCCGAGAACAGCGCTGGAGCACCATCGAGAGGGAGGCCTTCGCAGTGGTGTGGGCCCTCAAAAAGCTCCGGCCCTATCTCTTCGGTACCCACTTCCGGGTACAAACCGACCATCGACCCCTGCAGTGGCTGATGCAGATGCGGGGGGAGAACCCAAAACTCTTGCGCTGGTCCATTTCCCTGCAGGGAATGGACTTCACTGTGGAGCACCGACCAGGCCAAGACCACGCCAACGCGGATGGCCTGTCCCGCTTTTTCCGCCTCGACGAAGAGAGTCCCCAAGGAGATGGGTGACTCTCCCCGCCTTCAGCTGGGGGGGACGCATGTTGGACAGGCCACACGAAGGGCTTGCTCCCTCCCCGCACGACAGGGCCCGAGCTCCGGCCCACCAGGCTTAACCCACGAAAAGCACCCGTACCCCGTCTCCCGACGGATCTTCTGCCCTCGGACCTCTACTCATCACGGGGCCCAGCCCCACCGGCTCCCCCGGCCGGTTCAAGCCGCCATCTTGGGCCCTGCACCACGAGGCCGCGTGGCCTCGCCCCGACCCTAAACCCCGGGCCTGACCGGCCCCGACATCCCGGCACCACCATCCACCCGGGAGGTGAGCGGACCACTTGGCAGGTCAATAGGAGGACGAAGTGTCAAGAGCTCTTCCCCCGCCAGGTGCCGATCGCCTCCAGCTCCCCCAGGCGCTGGCTCCACCCCCTGCTGGGTGTCTGGACACCTTCATCCCGGGCCCTCCGACCTCCAAGTGCGAGGGTCCGGACATCAAAGAGCGCCTGCCCTATAACTGGGGCAACTCCGGAGCAGGAAGGCAGTTGTATCCTGGAGTCGAGAGACACTGAGAGAACTCAGCCTTGACGGACTACTGGCGCTGCCGTAGCCCGCTCCTGTGAACCATCGTCCTGCCTGCTGGCGCTGCCGCGGCCTTCTACAACATCCATCCTCGTCGGGACCTGCTGGCGCTGCCGCGGCCCGTTGTAACGACCATCCTCACCGGGACCTGCTGGCGCTGCCGCGGACCGTATATCGACCATCTTTCCGGGACCTGCTGGCGCTGCCGCGGTCCGTTGTAACGACCATCCTCACCGGGACCTGCTGGCGCTGCCGCGGCCCGTTGTAACGACCATCCTCACCGGGACCTGCTGGCGCTGCCGCGGACCGTACATCGACCATCTTTCCAGGACCTGCTGGCGCTGCCGCGGCCCGCACCAACTAAGCTCGAGGATTGTGAGCTAATCATCATCTCATCCAAACTACCTGACTGGTAGACAGACTGTCCCGCTACCCCTTACCCTGCTTTGAGAGACTTGAATCGAGGGGACCCCTGAGTCCAGACCTCCTTGTAACATTCAACCGTACCTTAAGAAGTGCTTATAAAGAACACTGAACCTTATCCGTGTGTGGTATCTGTCTGTGGGGGGGGGAAGTTACTTGTCTGTACGATCGCTGGAGACGGCTCTCCCCGGAGACCTCTCCTCCTGACCCCGGCCGACCCTCCCGGTCCGTCTATCCTTTCTAACAGTCTCCTGGCGCACAGTCAGGTCTCACTGTGTGTTCTCCTGGTGCACAGTCTGGTCCCAGTGTCTTGTGGCGCACGGTCTGGTCACAATGCAGTTTCCCTGGCACATGGGTTGGTCCTAGTGTAGGATCATATGTTGAATGATTGGGTCCCAGTGTAAAATCTCCTGGAACATGGTCTGGTCCCAGTGAAGAACCTTGCAGACTTACCCGGTGTGCAGTACGATTCTAGGACATTCAAGCCTCGCCTAGAGGAGACTATTAAGGATCTTTTGGGGCACAGTCTGGTCCCAGGGTGAATCTTCTGAACCTTAGTCTGGACCCTCTCTTAGCATCTTCTGGACCACCTCCTGCTCCCACAGGAGACTCTTCCCGGTCTACTGTTTTCCAGAGCATACTCCGGTTCTTTGTAAGGTCTCCTGATCTCTGACTGGGGACTTCCCATTTGTGTTTTCAGCATGCTGAGTCAAGGCTTGCTCAGGTGCTGTCTTGGCCGTATTCCCATGGAAAGGTCTAACCTACTGGAGTGGTGTCCATCTTGGCTTATTGTGGGGAGCCTCCGTTGTCAGGCGCCAGCACGTCTTTCTCAGAGGAGCCTCTAAAAATAGGTGCCAGCCAGACCTGCCAAAATGAACATTGAGTGACTGGTGTTTGCAGAGTCTTCTCAGGGAAACTTCCATGAACAGGTACTGACTGGGCCTTCTCAAAGTGACCGCCATCATCAGTTGCCCAAAGGGCAATCTCAAAGAAAGCTCCATCGTCTGGTGCAGGACGAGCCATCTCAGAGGGCCCTCCAGTGCCGCGTGCTCGGCAGGAGATCTCAAGGAAGGCTCCAACGCCTGGTGCTGGACGGGCCATCTCAGAGGAACTTCCATCGTCAGATGCCCAACGGGCTATCTCAAGGAAATCCCCATCGTCTGGTGCAGGATGGGCCGTCTCAGAGGGACACTTTCTAGCCCCCCAGCACACATCTCAGAGGGACCTCCATCGTCCGGTGCTGGGCGGGCCATCTCAGAGGGACCATTCTTAGAGGGACCTCCATTGTCAGGGCAAACAGGGCCATCTCAAGGAAGGCTCCATCGTCTGGTGCTGGACGGCTGTCTCAGAGGGACCTCCAGCATCGGGTGCCTGATGGGCCATCTCAAGGAAACCTTCATTGACTGGTGCTGGATGGGCCGTCTCAGAGGGCCCTCACGCGTCGGGTGCTCGACAAGAGATCTCGAGGAAAGCCGCATCATCCGGTGCAGGATGGGCCATCGCAGAGGGACCTCCAGCATTGGGTGCCCAAAGGGCCACCTCAAGGAAAGCCCCATCGTCTGGTGCAGGATGGGCCATCTCAGAGGGACCTCGAGCGCTGGGTGCTCGACAGGCTATCTCTAGGAAACCTCCGTCATCTGGTGCTGGACGGCTCATCGCAGAGGGACCTCCATCGTCAGGTGCTGGACGGGTCATCTCAGAGGGACCTTCATTGTCAGGTGACCAATGGGCCATCTCAAGTTAAGCTCCATCATCTGGTGCAGGACGGGCCATCTCAGAGGAACCTCCATCGTCAGGTGTCCAAAGAGCCATCTCAAGGAAAGCTCCATCGTCAGGTGCTGGGCGGCCACTCTCAGAGGGACCTCCATCGTCAGGTGCTGGACGGGCACTCTCAGAGGTACCTCCATCCTCAGTTGTCCAAAGGGCCATCTCAAGGAAAGCTCATTCGTCTGGTGCAGGACGGGCCATCTCATAGGAGACTCCACTGTCGGGTGTCCAAAGGGCCATCTCAAGGAAGGCTCCATCATCTGGTGCTGGACGGGCCCTCTCAGAGGGACCTCCATCGTCGGGTGCTGGACGGGCACTCTCAGAGGGACCTCCATCATCAGTTGTCCAAAGGGCCATCTCAAGGAAGGCTCCATCTGGTGCTGGACAGGCCCTCTCATAGGAACCTCCATTGTCAGGTGCTGGACGGGCTTTCTCAGAGGGACCTCCATCGTCAGGTGCTTGACAGGCCATATCAGAGGGCCCTCCAGTGCCGAGAGCTTGGCAGGAGATCTCAAGGAAGGCTCCATCGCCTGGTGCTGGACGGGCCATCTCAGAAGGACTTCCATCGTCAGGTGTGCAGAGGGACCTCCATCGTCAGGTGTCCAGAGGGACCTCCATCGTCAGGTGCTGGACGGGCCACCTCAGAGGGACCCCCAGCCTCGGAAGCCTCCATCCTTTTAGGGAAGCCGCCTCCATCCGCTGAAGCCCAGAGGGCCTTTATTAATGTCGGTTCTTGAAGCGGCGGAGCCCGGCTGCCAGCACCCTGCCCGCTGCCAGCCCCTCTCAAAGGTGCTCTTCATCGCGGCTGGGGTCAGCGCCCGTTCCCCGCTGTTAGCTCTGTACCACCGAGATGTGTCGCCTTATTTGTGTAAATGCCACGTGCAGCCGCGGAATATTAACCACTTCCAGGGGCGCCGCGCCGCCAAGAGGCGCTGTGAGGGGTGGAGGCGCTCTGAGGGGCGGAGGTCTCCTGAGTGGTGGAGGCGCTCTGAGGGGTGGGAGCCCCCTGAGGGGTGGTGGCCCCTGAGTCCTGCTGAGCGCGTGCGGAGCCCTGGATGCTTGTGCGTGTCTCTTGGTTGAGAGGTGCCTTGTGTGTCTCTGCTGAGTGTGAGAGTGAGATGCCCTGGTACCTTGGGTGTGTCGCTGCTGTGTGAGAGTGAGATGCCCTGGTACCTTGGGTGTGTCGCTGCTGTGTGAGAGTGAGATGCCCTGGTACCTTGGGTGTGTCGCTGCTGTGTGAGAGTGAGATGCCCTGGTACCATGGGTGTACCTGCTGTCTAAGAATGAGATACCCTGGTACCTTGGGCGTGTCGCTGCTGTGCGAGAGTGAGATGCCCTGGTACCTTGGGTGTGTCGCTGCTGTGTCAGTGAGATGCCCTGGTACCTTGGGTGTGTCGCTGCTCTGTAAGAGTGAGATGCCCTGGTACCTTGGGTGTGTCGCTGCTGTGTCAGTGAGATTCCCTGGTACCTTGGGTGTACCTGCTGTCTAACAATGAGATGCCCTGGTACCTTGGGTGTGTCGCTGCTGTGTGAGAGTGAGATGCCCTGGTACCTTGGGTGTACCTGCTGTCTAAGAATGAGATGCCCTGGTACCTTGGGTGTGTCGCTGCTCTGTAAGAGTGAGATGCCCTGGTACCTTGGGTGTGTCGCTGCTGTGTCAGTGAGATTCCCTGGTACCTTGGGTGTACCTGCTGTCTAACAATGAGATGCCCTGGTACCTTGGGCGTGTCGCTGCTGTGCGAGAGTGAGATGCCCTGGTACCTTGGGTGTGTCGATGCTGTGTCAGTGAGATGCCCTGGTACCTTGGATGTACCTGCTGTCTAAGAATGAGATACCCTGGTACCTTGGGCGTGTCGCTGCTGTGCGAGAGTGAGATGCCCTGGTACCTTGGGTGTGACGCTGCTGTGTGAGAGTGAGATGCCCTGGTACCTTGGGTGTGTTGCTGCTGTGTCAGTGAGATGCCCTGGTACCTTGGGTGTACCTGCTGTCTAAGAGTGAGATGCCCTGGTACCTTGGGCGTGTCGCTGCTGTGCGAGAGTGAGATGCCCTGGTACCTTGGGTGTGTCGCTACTGTGTCAGTGAGATGCCCTGGTACCTTGGGTGTACCTGCTGTCTAACAATGAGATGCCCTGGTACCTTGGGCGTGTCGCTGCTGTGCGAGAGTGAGATGCCCTGGTACCTTGGGTGTGTCGCTGCTGTGTCAGTGAGATGCCCTGGTACCTTGGGTGTGTCTCTGCTCTGTAAAAGTGAGATGCCCTGGTACCTTGGGTGTGTCGCTGCTGTGTCAGTGAGATGCCCTGGTACCTTGGGTGTACCTGCTGTCTAACAATGAGATGCCCTGGTACTTTGGGTGTGTCGCTGCTGTGTGAGATGCCCTGGTACCTTGGGTGTGTCGCTGCTGTGTGTGAGTGAGATGTCCTGGTACCTTGGGTGTACCTGCTGTCTAAGAATGAGATACCCTGGTACCTTGGGTGTGTCGCTGCTGTGTGAGAGTGAGATGCCCTGGTACCTTAGGTGTGTCTCTGCTCTGTAAAAGTGAGATGCCCTGGTACCTTAGGTGTGTCTCAGCTCTGTAAAAGTGAGATGCCCTGGTACCTTAGGTGTGTCTCAGCTCTGTAAAAGTGAGATGCCCTGGTACCTTGGGTGTGTCGCTGCTGTGTGAGAGTGAGATGCCCTGGTACCATGGGTGTGTCGCTGCTGTGTGAGAGTGAGATGCCCTGGTACCTTGGGTGTACCTGCTGTCTAAGAATGAGATACCCTGGTACCTTGGGTGTGTCGCTGCTGTGTGAGAGTGAGATGCCCTGGTACCTTAGGTGTGTCTCTGCTCTGTAAAAGTGAGATGCCCTGGTACCTTAGGTGTGTCTCAGCTCTGTAAAAGTGAGATGCCCTGGTACCTTAGGTGTGTCTCTGCTCTGTAAAAGTGAGATGCCCTGGTACCTTAGGTGTGTCTCAGCTCTGTAAAAGTGAGATGCCCTGGTACCTTGGGTGTGTCGCTGCTGTCCGAGAGTGAGATGCCCTGGTACCTTGGGTGTACCTGCTGTCCAAGAGTGAGATGCCCTGGTACCTTGGGTGTACCTGCTGTCCAAGAGTGAGATGCCCTGGTACCTTGGGTGTGCCTCTGCTCTCTAAGAGTAATGTGCCCTACTATCTTGGTTTTGTCCCTGCTCTGTAAGAGTGAGATGTCCTGGCACATTGGAAATTTCTCCCCACAGCAAGCAAGATGCCTGTCCCCCCCCCCCCCCCCGCACCTCCAAGGTATATGTGACTGTTCTGAGTGAGTGAGATGCCCTGCATGTGAGCCACTGCCCTGCGAGTGAGATGTCCTAGTTCTTTCTTCGTGTCTATTCGCCCGTGTGTGTCTTTTTTGCTACAGAGGTACTGCAATGTTAAATATGAGTGAGTATAAGGCACAGCAAGGAACAAGAAATGGACTAAACAATAATCAATAGAACACCCCACCCCCTCCTAACACCCCAGCCCCCCTAAAAAAATAGTGTGAAACAGTTTTCCCTCAACAAAGAGAAATAAACGTAAGATGAAGTGGACAGGCAATGAAACGCGAACTAGCTCCTTGAATAATCTTGTCCTTGCTGAGTGACATGACGCTAAGGCATTGCACACTGACTCAACAACAGACCATTCTACACATCTGTAAGAACCCTGGAGGGGGGGGGGCGCAGCAGCGATGCCCTGGATTCACACTCCCATCAGGACCAGAAGAGAGGCGTGGCCCCCACTTACACCAGCGCAGGGTCAGCCTCCTCCTCTCTGGCTGTCTTCGACTTCAAGTCTGCAGACCGTGTTATCCACTCTGACAGCAGGTCTGCGGCAGCTCCCCTGTTCCTCGGGCAGTCTCCTCACTGCACCATTCACTGCTCTGAGCTATCACAGAGCCTAGTTCAAGGCCAGCCCTCACCACTGCAACCCCGCCGGTCTCTAGCCTCCCGCTGTCACCAGGGTTCGAGTCAGCAGCCCGTCCCCGTGGCGCTGCTCATCCCCCTGCTGCTCGTCCGTTCGCTGGTGCTCCCCCCTGTCCCTCTCGTTTTTACTTGACCCTCGTCTGCCTGGATTGTGCTGTTATTGTTTTTTTCACTGGTTTCATTTTATCCTTGCGTTTATTCTGCTTATTTTCACATTACTGTTGTTGTGCCTGTTTCCCGCCTCTGCTGCCCCTGTGGCCCCGCCTCTACCTCTGCTCCCGCCCCCCTACCTCTGCTCCCGCCCCCCTACCTCTGCTCCCGCCCCCCTACCTCTGCTCCCGCCCCCCTACCTCTGCTCCCGCCCCCCTACCTCTGCTCCTGCCCCCTTCCTCTGCTCCCGCCCCCCTACCTCTGCTCCCGCCCCCCTACCTCTGCTCCCGCCCCCCTACCTCTGCTCCCGCCCCCCTACCTCTGCTCCCGCCCCCTACCTCTGCTCCCGTCCCCCTCCTCTGCTCCCACCCCCCTCCCCTTCATATGGCGACTGGGCGCACCTAAGGCAAGCCCGTCTGCGCCCGGACCGCGCCCAGCACCAGGCCCCTTGGCACCCGCGAGCGCCACACCACCCAACGCTGCTACGATGCCAACACCCTCCATGCACTCAACGCCGGCCGACCTCCACTTGCTTCCAGGCCACCCCGAAGCTCACCCACGGACCCTTCATCTGCCGTAACTGCAGCTACACCAGCCAGCGCGCACCTGCACGGCCTACACACCCCATCAAAACAGGCCACAACAATCATGGATGCATACTGCTCAATGCCCGCTCCATCCACAAGCACGCCGTTGAAATCTGGGACCTTCTGGATTCATCCTCCCCGGACGTCGCCTTTCTGACGGAGACCTGGATGAACGCTTCCTCAGCGCCAGATATAGCCATAGCCATCCCGGACGGCTACAAGATCACCCACAGGGACCGAAACAACAAACCAGGAGGAGGAATTGCCATCGTCCACAGGAACACCATCAGAATTTCGACCAACAACGAAGACTCCCTCCGCATGGCCGAAAACCTACACTTCCAGATCCACGTCAATCACAACACACCTCTCAGAGAAACCCTTGTCTACAGACCCCCGGGACCCGGCGACCACAGTAAAGCGACTCCATTGCTGACCTCATCAGCACGCACGCCCTCGCCTCCACAGACTACATCCTCCTCGGAGACCTGAATTTCCACCTCGAGAACTCCAACGACAGCAACTCCACAACCCTGATCGACAACCTCGCCAACCTTGGACTCAAACAGCTCGTCACAACACCCACCTACTCCGCCGGACACACGCTCGACC
Source organism: Triturus cristatus (assembly GCF_964204655.1). Lineage (NCBI taxonomy): Eukaryota > Metazoa > Chordata > Amphibia > Caudata > Salamandridae > Triturus > Triturus cristatus. The sequence continues at coordinate 1,180,821,713 of NC_140584.1, read as the reverse complement.
CCATCTTCTCTGCCAGCAACCCGTCACCTTCAGCCACACAACCAAACTCCACTGGAGCGACCACCACTGCGTCCACTTCTCCTTCGAGAAACACACCACGCACAACCAACCGCAACGAATCCCACTCCACAGCTGGAACAAAGTAACCGAAGATCAGCTCCTCACCACCCTTGTCCGAGACCCTCCACCCGAGCCCTCTGACACCAACGCAGCAGCCCACAACCTCAGACAATGGATCAACGACTGCGCCAACACCCTCGCCCCGATCAGGAAACCCTCAAACAGGCGCTCCGACACGAGAGCCATCTGGTTCAAAGCCGACCTCCAGACTTCCAAGCAAACCTGCCGAAGAATCGAGAAGCAGTAGCGCCAAGACCAGACAACCACGCAACCCTCAAGGACGCCAGACGCAAGCACCACCACCTCATCCGATCCGCCAAGAGGACCTCCTTCAAGGAACGCATCGACAACAACGCACACAACAGCAAAGAGCTTTTCAGCATTGTGAAAGAACTCGCTACCCTCAGCTCTGGCTCCAATGACATCCCGCTGTCACAAGAACTCTGCGACTCCGTGGCCACCTTCTTCCACTGCAAGATCGCAGACATCCACGACAGCTTCCACACCCAGATACCGACGACAGACGCCGACACCCCCGACCCAACGCCCACCAAACACACCGACCTCCTGCTCTCCTGGAACTACGTCAACGACGAAGACCCCACCAAAATCATGAACACGATCCTCTCCGGCTGACCTTCCAACCCCTGGCCCATCACATCTTCAGCAAAGCAAGCTCCATCATCGGACCCCAACTCCGTAAGATCATCAATAGCTCCTTCGAGACCGCCACCTTCTCGGAGAGCTGGAAACACGCCAAGATCAACGCCCTACTCAAGAAACCCAAGGCGGACCGAAAGGACCTCAAGAACTTTCGACCCTTCTCCCATTCCCGGTGAAAGTCATCGAGAAGACGGCCAACAGACAACTGACCCACTTCCTGGAGGAAAACAACATCCTGAACTCCTCCCAATCCGGCTTCCGCAGCAATCACAGCACTGAAACCGCCCTCATCACCGCCACCGACGACATCAGAACCCTGCTGGACAACGGCGAAACCGCAGCCCTCATCCTCCTGGATCTCTCAGCGGCCTTCGACACCGTCTGCCACCACACCCTGCGCACACACCTCCACAACGCAGGAATCCGTGACAAAACCCTGGACTGGATCACCTCCTTCCTCACCGGCAGAACCCAGAGAGTCCACCTCCCACCTTTCCAATCCGAAGCCACCACGATCACTTCAGCGTACCCCAAGGATCATCCCTCAGCCCGACCCTTTTCAGTATCTACATGGCACCGCTCGGCCAACATCGTCTGAGCGCACCACCTCAACATCATCTCGTACGCCAACGACACCCAGCTAATCCTCTCCCTCATCAAAGACCCGGCCACCGCCAAATCCAAAAATCCAACCTCCATGAGGGAATGAAGGCCATCGCAGAATGGATGAAGACCAGCCGTCTGAAACTGAACTCTGACAAGACTGAAGTCCTCATCCTCGGCTCCACCCCCTCCGCATGGGACGACTCCTGGTGGCTCGCCATGCTGGGAGCTGCACCGACCTCGCACGCAATCTGGGGTTCATCCTGGACTTAACGCTCTCTGACCCAGCAAGTCAACTGTCTCCTCCTCCTGCTTCAACAGCCTCCGCATGCTCTGCAATATATACAGATGGATCCCCACCAAACCAGAAGAACGGTCACCCAAGCCCTCATCGGCAGCAGGCTGGACTACGGCAATGCCCTCTACGCGGGAACCACGGCCAAACTCAAAAAACGACTCCAGTGCATACAATACGCCTCAGCATGACTCATCCTCAGAATTCCTCGCAACAGCCACATCACCGCCACCTGAGAGACCTGTACTGGCTCCAAGTGAACAAGAGGATCACCTTCAAGCTCCTCACACACGCTCACAAAGCGCTACACAATGACGGACCAGCATACCTCAACGAACGATTCACCTTCTACACCCTGAACCGCCTGCTCCGTTCCGCTGACCACGCCCTCGCCACCGTCCCACGCATCTGCTGAACCACCACCGGCGGCAGATCATTCTCCCACCTCGCTGCCAAGACATGGAACACCCTCCACATCCACCTGCGTCAGACCCAGGACCTCCTGACCTTCAGGAGACATCTTAAGACCTGGCTTTTCGATCAATAGCTGCCTACCTCCCTCCCTCCCTCCCCATAGCGCCTTGAGAACCTCACGGGTGAGTAGCGCGCTCTACAAATGTATTGATTGATTGATTGATTGATTGATGTAAGTAGGAAAGAAAATGAGATTGGACTTTATTCCCAGCTGCTGGATCATAAGTCTCTACTCCAGGCTTTGCATTCCTTAGCCTGGTGTTCGACATTATAGCTGAGCACATCTTCCCTTTTTAGGTCTCGCCTGACCCAGCGCATGCGCTGGCCTGGCGAGACTTTTTGAGAGGGCTCCAAAAAGTGCTACCAGGCCAGCCTAGAGCCACAGTGCATGTGCGCGGGCACGCGCGTCGCGCTTTACCGTGATTACTTTGACTTTCGCGGCCGCTTTGATGTTTGATCGCGATCACTTTGATGTTCTCCGTGAGGCTTCAATAGATTGCAGCAGTTAAAACAAGCATTGGCATAGCCAATAGGTCTCGCTTTTGGGACCTTATAAGTGTTTAGTTATGCAACTGTTGCATGGTTAAACACTTATAAGGTCCCAAAGGCGAGACCTATTGGCTATGCCAATGCTTGTTCTTTTTACCCTATCTCTTGCTTTCTGAAAATCAACATAATCATCTGAGGATCTCCAATCCTGGATATGCAAGTGTAGTGACAAGATGACAGGCTCCTTCAACTTCAGCAAACATGAAGGACTCGCGCCGGCTGCAGAAGGTTGTACCTCCCAACCCTCTATCTGAGCATCTTTCCGGTATGCAGTCCTGAACAAGCAGCCAATGGGATCATATCATTCTTATCCTGTTAACCCTCTTAACCAGCCCACTGTCCTGCGGACTGTACAAAGAAACAGCGAGAAATGAATCCTGCAGTCACAGAGGATTCTTCATCTGGTGACACGAAGTTGCCTCATTGTTGAACACCAATCTGTTGCGATAACCTTCAAATAACAACTAATACACTTTCTAAAACTGTGATTACATTGCAACCGTCAAATAATAAATCCATCTGGGATGATAAAACAACAATGCGAGTCCTTCCATTCGGTAAAATCTCCATCGATCACATGGAGTCTAAGCTGTCCCAACTGAAGAGGCCCGAATAGGCTGGAACTGGTCTTCGGTTGTGCCTGCCTCCCAGTGCGAAGAGGGCCTGGCCTGGCAGTCGAGGCGAGACTGGCACCACTTGCAGCAGGACCAGGAGAGATTGGCACATGACTGTGTCTGATCTAAGGCGAGGTGAGGTGGTGGGTAAATAAACAGTAGGCTGCAGTGCTACCCCAAGTGATTGCTAGGGGTTAGACTGTTTTCCAGAATTCCTCCCATTACTTTTTATGTGTGTGTGTGTGGCAGTAAATGCAAGAACTGTCAATAACATTTGACAGATGAAGCTGTGACACATCTATGACATGCTTACTAGAGTGCAGGTGTAGCTAAGTCTCTGTACGGGCACATCTGTCTGCTATTGCTTCTTATCCTAAAGGTGTACATGACCCACAGATATCTTTCCATCCCAGCAATCGCAGGATTCCTCGAGGGAGCACAGTCCCTGAATCTGCTGTGCTTGAGTTGATACCTCGCAGTCTGTGCAGATGCCTCGGCTCGATACCTCGCAGTCTGTGCAGATGCCTCTGCACGGCTCGATACCTCGCAGTCTGTGCAGATGCCTCTGCACGGCTCGATGCCTCGCAGTCTGTGCAGATGTCTCTGCTCGGCTCGATACCTCGCAGTCTGTGCAGAAGCCTCTGCTCGGCTCGATACCTCGCAGTCTGTGCAGATGCGTCTGCTCGGGTCGATACCTCGCAGTCTGTGCAGATGCGTCTGCTCGTCTCTGCAGATGCCTCTGCACGGGTCGATACCTCGCAGTCTGTGCAGATGCCTCTGCTCGGCTCGATACCTCGCAGTCTGTGCAGATGCCTCTGCTCGGCACCTTGCAGTCTGTGCAGATGCCTATGCTCGGCTCGATACCTCGCAGTCTGTGCAGAAGCCTCTGCTCGGCTCGATACCTCGCAGTCTGTGCAGAAGCCTCTGCTCGGCTCGATACCTCGCAGTCTGTGCAGATGCCTCTGCTCGGCACCTCGCAGTCTGTGCAGATGCCTCTGCTCGGCTCGATACCTCGCAGTCTGTGCAGAAGCCTCTGCTCGGCTCGATACCTCGCAGTCTGTGCAGATGCCTCTGCTCGGGTCGATACCTCGCAGTCTGTGCAGATGCGTCTGCTCGGGTCGATACCTCGCAGTCTGTGCAGAAGCCTCTGCTCGGGTCGATACCTCGCAGTCTGTGCAGATGCCTCTGCTCGGCTCGATACCTCGCAGTCTGTGCAGATGTGTCTGCTTGGGTCGATACCTCGCAGTCTGTGCAGATGCGTCTGCTTGGGTCGATACCTCGCAGTCTGTGCAGATGCGTCTGCTCGGGTCGATACCTCGCAGTCTGTGCAGATGCCTCTGCTCGGCTCGATACCTCGCAGTCTGTGCAGATGCCTCTGCTCGGGTTGATACCTCGCAGTCTGTGCAGATGCCTCTGCTCGGCTCGATACCTCGCTGTCTGTGCAGATGCCTCTGCACGGGTCGATACCTCGCAGTCTGTGCAGATGCCTCTGCTCGGCTCGATACCTCGCAGTCTGTGCAGATGCCTCTGCTCGGCTCGATACCTCGCAGTCTGTGCAGATGCCTCTGCTCGACTCGATACCTCGCAGTCTGTGCAGATGCCTCTGCTCGGCTCGATACCTCGCAGTCTGTGCAGATGCCTCTGCTCGGGTCGATACCTCGCAGTCTGTGCAGATGCCTCTGCTCGGCTCGATACCTCGCAGTCTGTGCAGATGCCTCTGCTCGGCTCGATACCTCGCAGTCTGTGCAGATGCCTCTGCTCGGGTTGATACCTCGCAGTCTGTGCAGATGCCTCTGCTCGGGTTGATACCTCGCAGTCTGTGCAGATGCCTCTGCTCGGCTCGATGCCTCGCAGTCTGTGCAGAAGCCTCTGCTCGGCTCGATACCTCGCAGTCTGTGCAGATGCCTCTGCTCGGCTCCATACCTCGCAGTCTGTGCAGATGCCTCTGCTCGGCTCGATACCTCGCAGTCTGTGCAGAAGCCTCTGCTCGGCTCGATACCTCGCAGTCTGTGCAGATGCCTCTGCTCGGCTCGATACCTCGCAGTCTGTGCAGATGCCTCTGCTCGGGTCGATACGGGTCGGGCAGAAGCGCAGGGCCGGCCAGCTAAAGGCCTGACTGTAACTGATGCCGCAAACATCTCAAATACAGGACAGACGCTTTCTTTTCGGAAATGTTTGTGTTGCGCTTTAGTATATGGTTTCACTACCTTTACATGTTAAAAAAAAAAAATTCTTAAACTTTAACTTTGCCCCACCTTCAGTGCCCTGATACCACTGCCATGAATGAACCAAGATATTTCGGTTTTCCAATGTGTACTGTATATATGGCTTTTAATATTGTGATGTGGAACCTGGATCAATTTCACTTAAACTGCATGTAAGTGACATTTTTATACATCAAATAAACTCAGCTTAATTTCTTCAAGATGCTCTTGGATTGAGACACTGTGCATTATAGTGATTTGCACAGGATCACACAATTTGTTCAAGTGTCATAGCTGGGATGTGCACCCAGTTTTCTTGGTTACACATTGGGCATTTCAACCGAATGGCTCCTGTTCGGTCCCTCTCGCCACCAATGGACAGTGTTTTACATGCAGTTATTGCATGACCTAAACTAATATGCAAGGTTTAATAAAGTATCACATATTATTGCAGTCTGAGTCCATATATGCAGAAAATGTCTCACCTCGACAGCTTTTAGCATTAGGAAAGGCAGGAGACAATGTTTACATTAATATCATTTCTTCACCCGAATAGGGTCATCGCCCCAAGTGCATTGACTGGCAGACGGCAGATCATTCGGACCTCCCATAGGGCTTCCTTCCTATGACAGGGGTTCAGTGACATGCCCCTGGTTTGAAGCTCTGCTCGACGGCAGGCGCACACAGCAGATTTTAGATTTCGCTCGCAGCGGTCTTGTGGGATTTTTGCCTTTTCAAACTGCAAAAGGAGGGAATAACTAGGTCCTGAGCTGCTTAGCTCAGCTCTACTTTGGCCTGCCAGAGCCAGTTGTACAGTCTGAGCCAGGCTCGAGTCTTGCCTACCTCTAGTCCCTCCTGTGCTACACAGACACCTGTCCCCCATGTGTGTGTCTGCTCTGAGAGAGTGGGATGTCTGGTTCTTTGTGTGTTCTCTGCTCTGTGAGAAGGAGCTACCCAACACCTTGTGTTTGTGTCTCTCTGCTGTAAGACTGGGATGGCCTGGCATGTCTTTTCTGTGTGGGTGATTATTTGTGCTTGCCTATGCTCTATAATGGGGTGTCTTGCCACCTACGTGTGTCTGCTCTGTGAGAGAGAGAAACATAGCCCCCTGTGTGTATGTCTGTTTTCTAAGAGTGAGATGGCTGCCCCAATGTCTGGATCTGCTCTGAGAGGGTGATATGCCCTGGGTTTTTGTGCATGCCTATGCTCTATGAAGGAGTGTCTGTGAGAGAGAGCTACCTAGCACCCTTGTATATGTACGCGAAGAGTGAGATGGCTGCCCTCTGTGTGGATTGGGTCTGTGAGAGTGGTATGTCCTAGTTCGTTTTGTGTGCCAAAGATATAGAGTGGAGTGTCTTGTGTCTAGCCACATGTGTGTGAGATACCCAGCATAGTGGGAGAGAGAGAGAGAGAGAGTGTGTGTATGTGCGTCTGCCTGTCTGCTCTGGGAATGAGACGGTTGCGCCATCTCACGGGTTGCTTATATATGCATCTGCTCTGTGACAGTAGCGTGGGAGAAAGAGAGAACACTGTCTGCTCAGAGAGTGAGATGACTGTCCCCCATGAGTGTGTCTACTCTGTGAGTGAGCTACCCAGTCCCCTGTGTATACTCTCAGACTGAGATGTCTCCCTCCCCAAGTGTGTGTGGGATAACCTGGTCCTGTGTGCATATTTCTCTCTCCTCTGCGAGTGAGATCTCTTGTTCAGTCGCTGATTGGTGTTGTGGTTCCACATGCGTTAACCAGTGCTGCAAGAGGGTGTGGTGGGATGAAGATGGCTTTGGGGTAGCAACCTAAGTACTAGAGTCTTTTGCCTTTGAAGGGCAGTAGGGTCAGGTGGTTCAGAGGAGAGCCTGGAGGGTTTGTTGTCTCCTAGTACTCCTTCCAGTTTCATATTCCAGTGTGGATGCAGTGCTTTCATTTTGCAAGGCTCCTGTTTTTAGGTTTTGCCTTAGACAGTGTATAGCATATCGCTTGTGAGACATTTTGTTTACATACAAGGAGTTTAGAACCTGCCCATTACTTACCATTGGTTGGCTTCACACTCTCACGTGTCAGTGCTTGCTGATTTCAGTTTCTCTTCATGGTTGTGTCCCTTCCATGGAGCAGGGACCAAATACTGTCTCCCGTCAGAGGCCAGTATCCTTCCACTAATCTAGCACTTCCAAATTTCTTTTTTATTTAATTTGTAGCACTCCAAAAGAGAGCATGTGTTTGCAGGCCTCCTCCCTCCATCCCCCTGTCCCTCTCTATGCCATTGCGTTCTTGCCCCCTCATCTGTTGTTCTCTTGTCATCTTTGCTTGCCTGTTCCCCTTCTCATCTTGTTGTTTGACCCATGTCCTCCTCCCATTGTTGCTTGCCCAGTCTGCCTCACCCCTCTTGCATTGTTGCCCCGTTGTCGTTGCTTGCCCTGTTCCCCTCTCCCTCCTGCATTGTTGCTTGAGCTGTTCTCTCACCCCCTCTCTCTTCCCTGGCATTGTTATAACTCGGCTCCTCCCCCATCCTTCCCCCCAATCCCCCACCATTGTTGTTTGTTCCATCCCCCACCCCTCCTTTTGGCTTTGTTTTTAGATCTCACCTAGGCAGCGCTGTCTCTACGAGACATGCTGTATTCAGGAAATGTGTTACAGCAAACAAATGATGGACGGAATGCTGACAATGCAAACATTCTCCCCCAGTCAAAAGATCTGGGTTACATCCATCGTTCTTTTGCCCACTACGCCACCCCAGTTTGGACCCAGCCATATGCAAATCAGTCTTGACCCTGTGCCCCATGGGAACACTCCAGACTGAACTGCCAGGCCAGTTCCTCCCTGGACCCGAAACAAGCATCCTGGGACCGGTTTCAGGGTATGTCACCCTTCTTCAGCCAGGCTAGCTTGAATCCAGTGGCACAGTGAGCAAGGGGCCCACGTCTGGGCATACCCACCCCACTTCGGGTGAAAAGTGTTACAGCAAACAAATAATGGACGGAATGCTGACAATGCAAACATTCTCCCCTGGTCATAAGATCTGGGTTAAATCCATCGTTCTTTTGCCCACTACGCCACCCCAGTTTGGACCCAGCCATATGCAAATCAGTCTTGACCCTGTGCCCCATGGGAACAGTCCAGAGCAAACTGCCAGGCCAGGTCCTTCCTGGACCGGAAACAAGCTTCCTGGGACCGGTTTCAGGGTATGTCACCCTTCTTCAGCCAGGCTAGCTTGGCATGGTGAGCAAAAGAATGATGGGTTTAATCCAGATCTCCTAACTGGGGGTGAATGTTTTGATGTGTTCTACATTCCGTCCATCAATTGTGTGTCTTCTGCTTTCTCGCCCTAAGTGTGCCAGGTATGCCCAGACGTGGGTCCTGGGCTCACTGTGCCACTGGAATCAAGCTATCCTGGCTGAAGAGGGGTGAAACCCCGAAACCGGTCCTAGGATGCTTGTTTCGGGTCGAGGGAGGACCTGGCTTGGCAGTTCGGGCTGGACTGTTCCCATGAGGCACAGGGTCAAGACTGATTTGCATATGGTCAGGTCTAAACTGCGGTGGCATGGTGAGCAAAAGAATGATGGATTTAACCCAGATCTCTTGACTGGGGGTGAATGTTTTGATGTGTTCTGCATTCCATCCATCAATTGTGTGTCTTTTGTATTCAGGATATGGGCATAAAGTCCCGCCCATCTTTTTAATTGGCTCCCGTCCTTTGTAAATGGGTGCTTGTGATTTGAGAATAGGCTTAGTAGTCCCTCCATAGTTTACCGCCTTGTCTCTTCTTGTAACCTTCAATATCAATCGGGAATGGATCACTTGACCTGAGTAACCAGGGTTTGCAACGTGTTAATTAAAAACCCACAATCGCGTATGTAGGTCTTAGGCGGTATATCTTGGTTCTCCGCCAAGTTAAAAAACGTGACAGAATCATCATTGGGCTTCTTTTTCGTATGCTTACCTCCGTCCGGATGAAGAGCCACTGGTTATTGCAGTAGTGATCAGAGAGAACTGAATTCTTGGTGCTCAAGTGAAGTGGATTAAAATATAGAAACCTCGTATGTCCTAGACAACATTTTTTAATTAGTCCGGAATCGAGGTGAATAAAAACCGTGTGGTGCGTGAAAAGATGGGTTATCAGTCTATCGCACTGTAAGTGTCCAAAAAGTAGGTTGTCATGTTTCAGCCCTTGCAATCGCCCATGTGGGTCGGTGGGGGCTTCCTTCAGGACCTCTAGAAAGTGGTGGTGGCTATGTGTATTAGCATACCAACCTTGGTGAACAGCTTATAGTTCACTATTTATTAAGAAGGTCATATAGTACCTTCAAGCCCGTAATTATAGGCTTCAACAGGGTACATTTGACCTGCTGCTTCCTTCGTTGTGAGCGACTTGTGCTCGCTCTTCCTACGGCGCCCTGGATCTTCTTGTAACCTCCCATGAGGACACCTCCCTGTTACATGTGTTATTACTCCCTAGGTTTTAATTAAAGCCTCAAGGCACAATTTTCTTTAAAGGCTTCAGGAAAGACACATACTTGGTCCTAAGCTAGGCTGGCAGTGGTTACTTCACTCACTAGAACATCTCGCATTTATATGAGACCGTCTATAAATTTCCCTTCATCAGCTCCACACAAAGTACAACCTAATCTGAAATTAATGTAATAATTATTTTGTCACATTTTAAAGCTACTAATTGTATATATGGAGATAGCTATTTGAAGGTACTCTTAGTACTGTCTTACATGCAATGCATTATAGGTAGGGTGGATTTACCATATCTTCTGCAGGGTGCAGTACCATATGTGACCAAAAGAGGTCCCCTTTTAGCCACATATGATACTGCACCCTGCAACGTGACTAGGTAAAAAACATTGCCTTTTATAATGCCAATAACTCAAACTTTGTAGACATGCAATGCTGGTGCCTTGCTCACTAGGGACCTCTAGGAGCAGCTTGCGGTACTGCACCTAGACATGCAGTGCGGGTGCCTTGCTCACTAGGGACCTTCAGGAGCAGCTTGCAAATCTGCACCAAGACATGCAGTGCTGGTGCCTTGCTCTCTAGGGACCTCTAGGAGCAGCTTTCAGTACTGCACCAAGACGTGCAGTGCTGGTGCCTTGCTCACTAGGGACCTTTAGGAGCAGTTTGCGGTACTGCAGCAAGACATGCAGTGCTGGTGCCTTGCTCACTAGGGATCTCCAGGAGCAGTTTGGGGTACCTCACCTATACATGCAGTGCTGGTGCCTTGCTCACTAGGGACCTCCAGGAGCAGCTTGCAATACTGCACCCAGACATGCAGTGCTGGTGCCTTGCTCACTAGGGACCTCTAGGAGCAGCTTGCAGTACTGCACCTAGACATGCAGTGCAGGTGCCATGCTCACTAGGGACTTCTAGGAGCAGCTTGCGGTACTGCACTGAGACATGCAGTGCTGGTGCGTTGCTCAGTAGGGAGCTCTAGGAGCAGCTTGAAATACTGCACCTAGACATGCAGTGCAGGTGCCTTGCTCACTAGGGACCTCTAGGAGCAACTTGCGGTACTGCACTGAGACATGCAGTGCTTGCTTTGCTCAGTAGGGACCTCTAGGAGCAGCTTGCGGTACTGCACCGAGACATGCAGTGCTGATGCCTTGCTCACTAGAGACCTCCAGGAGCAGCTTGCAATACTGCACCGAGACATGCAGTGCTGGTGCCTTGATCACTAGGGAGCTCTAGGAGCAGCTTGTGGTACTGCACCTACACATGCAGTGCTGGTGCCTTGCTCTCTAGGGACCTCTTGGAGCAGCTTTCAATACTGCACCAAGACATGCAGTGCTGGTGCCTTGCTCACTAGAGACCTCCAGGAGCAGCTTGCAATACTGCACTGAGACATGCAGTGCTGGTGCCTTGCTCACTAGGGACCTACAGGAGCCGCTTGCAATACTGCAGCAAGACATGCAGTGCTGGTGCCTTGCTCACTAGAGACCTCTAGGAGCAGTTAGCGGTACTGCACCGAGACATGCAGTGCTGGTGCCTTGCTCACTAGGACCTCCAGGAGCAGCTTGCAATACTGCACCGAGACATGCAGTGCTGGTGCCTTGCTCACTAGGGACCTCTAGGAGCGGCTTGCGTTACTGCACCTAGACATTCAGTGCTGGTGTCTTGCTCTCTAGGGACCTCTAGGAGCAGCTTGCAATACTGCACTGAGACATGCAGTGCTGGTGCCTTGCTCACTAGGGACCTTTAGGAGCAGTTTGCGGTACTGCACCAAGACATGCAGTGCTGGTGCCTTGCTCACTAGGGACCTCCAGGAGCAGTTTGGGGTACCTCACCTATACATGCAGTGCTGGTGCCTTGCTCACTAGGGACCTCCAGGAGCAGCTTGTGGTATTGCACCTAGACATGCAGTGCAGGTGCCTTTCTCACTAGGGACTTATAGGAGCAGCTTGCGGTACTGCACTGAGACATGCAGTGCTGGTGCCTTGCTCAATAGGGAGCTCTAGGAGCAGCTTGAAATACTGCACCTAGACATGCAGTGCAGGTGCCTTGCTCACTAGGGACCTCTAGGAGCAACTTGCGGTACTGCACTGAGACATGCAGTGCTTGCCTTGCTCAGTAGGGACCTCTAGGAGCAGCTTGCTGTACTGCACCGAGACATGCAGTGCTGGTGCCTTGCTCACTAGGGACCTCTAGGAGTAGCTTGCGATACTGCACCTAGACCTGCAGTGCTGGTGCCTTGCTCACTAGGGACCTCTAGAAGCCGCTTGCGGTACTGCACTGAGACATGCAGTGCTGGTGCCTTGCTCACTAGGGACCTCTAGGAGCAGCTTGCGGTACTGCACCGAGACATGCAGTGCTGGTGCCTTGCTCTCTAGGGACCTCTAGGAGCAGCTTGCAGTACTGCACCAAGACATGCAGTGCTGGTGCCTTGCTCACTAGGGACTTCTAGGAGCAGCTTGCGGTACTGCACTGAGACATGCAGTGCTGGTGCCTTGCTCAGTAGGGAGCTCTAGGAGCAGCTTGCTGTACTGCACCGAGACATGCAGTGCTGGTGCCTTGCTCACTAGGGACCTCTAGGATCAGCTTGCGGTACTGCACTGAGACATGCAATGCTGGTGCCTTGCTCACTAGGGACCTCTTGGAGCAGCTTGCAATACTGCACCGAGACATGCAGTGCTGGTGCCTTGCTCACTAGGGACCTCTAGGTGCAGCTTGCGGTACTGCACCGAGACATGCAGTGCTGATGTCTTGCTCTCTAGGGACCTCTAGGAGCAGCTTGCAGTACTGCAACTAGACATGCAGTGCTGGTGCCTTGCTCACTAGGGACCTCTAGAAGCTGCTTGCGGTACTGCACTGAGACATGCAGTGCTGGAGCCTTCCTCACTAGGGACCTCTAGGAGCAACTTGTGGTTCTGCACTGAGACATACAATGCTGGTTCCTGGCTCACTATGCACGTATTTGCAATGTAAAAGGTCTGGCATTACTGAAAGTATGATATATTGGGGTTGCATTATTATTTGCAATACCAATACCTCAAACTATCAGTAATGCGAGATCTATGTTATGCCATGTTGTAGAGCAAGCACAGCTGTGTGCCTCCAGGTATAAAGTAAAGAAAAACGGCCAGTGTTGAGCACATTATTTATGTATTTTTACCTTTCAGCCATGGGGCAGAACTGTGGCCCTGCTGTACCACATGACTAAAAAAACACTGACAAAATAGGTGCGACCCAGTGTCTTTGCCAATGCTTGTTTTTTTTAGCTGTTGGCCCTACCTAGCCTTGCACATGTCCTCCCCTCGTTACCTGGCAAATAAATTGAAATTGTCCGGAGGCTCTCGACCCTCTTGTAATGCGGAAAAGCTTCTGCTTGAGCCCCCGTCATCAAAAGGGAACGATCGATGGCGCAATCCTTCTCAGGCAATGCGGTGAGAATCTGGAACTCGCCCCCCCCCCCCCCCCCCCATTGCTCCGTGCCACCTCCTCTACCCGGATCTTCAAAGCTGAACTCAAAAGTCTTCTCTTCCAAAGACACTTTCGGAACTAATACTTTCATACTCCGGCCCCTCTTGGAAGTTCGCTCTTCATTGTAAATTTGTATTTTTTCCTGTGCATCCCTCACCCCAGCGTGTTGTGTTGGATTTTGTGTTTGTGTACCCTTTATTCTCAGGTCCCTCTTGGAAGTTCGCTCTTCGTTGTAAATTTGTATTTTTTCCTGTACATTCCTCACCCCTGTGTGCTGTGTTGGACTTTGTGTTTGTGTACCCTTCATTTTTAGTCTGTGTAATGTTTTATTCTGTACCACTTTTCTCTTGTAACGTAACTAGCTCTATTGTACAGCGCTCTGACACCATTTGGTAATGTCCGCGCTTTTTAAAAATGCACTAAATAAATTTAAAAAAATACCTGGGTGTACGGTATCCCACTGACACTGACAGGCGCCGAGTCGGAGCGGCTGCGTCGTCTCTCTTTGAGGGATGTCTGAGGGGATCGCAGCGGGGGCGTCCCCAGTTGAACGTGCCCCCTCGGGTACTTTCCTGGCCTCGGATCTCCTGTTCCCGCGGGAGGGTGGCGGTGGGGTCAGCAGACCCGTCGTTCATGTTTTCACAGCCACTTCCGGCCGCCGGGCCCAGCACCTGCTGCGGCTGTAAAGGGGCCCTTTACTATCTTTGAATGCAGTGTTCCTGCGGCCCGCGTCATGGGCTGGGCATCCATGTTTGATGTTTCTCCCATAGGATGGCACGAGTCGCGTGTTGGGGTGATGTGAAGAGGCGCCTCTTTTATTCCATCTCTTGTCGAAGGTTGGGGTTTCCATACTGTTCAGACTTCGAAGAGCCTTATAAGTTTGACCCTAAATGTTCGCACGCGTGGTTTAGAAGACCCTGTCTGGAGCTGTCCACGGAGACAGACCTGCCCCGGAGGGGCCACAGAGCAGAAACGAGAAGGAACAACATGGTCGGCGGATGTAGGGCCAATGAAAGCCATTGTTTGGGTGCAGGTCAAAGGTGAAGGGTTGAGTCCTGCCAGCCAGATCTCTTGACGCCCACCTGTGTGCATCGGGCTGGGGTTTGAAATGGGAGACTTCCTGCCCATTCAATCCGTGGCTTCTTTCCAAAGATGAGACTCGGGGGTCGTGGTCAGTGCATATTGCGAGGGGTCCCCAGAACAAACAAACCTGCAGGCACGCGTGGCACAGTGGCTTACGACTGACTCTACTACAGCCCTACCATCCTTTCAAGAGTTTCAGGAGCTGACTTTTGACTGTCCCAGCCCTACCGGCCTTACTACGCACAAGCCAACATGAAATAACGTGTTGGCCAGGCCGAATCACACCTTTCCAGTGGCCATGTTTATAGCGCTATATATTGAGCATGGGCATTGGCGACTGAACCCAGTCCAGCCCAACACATTCTCTCATTTTGTCGCATGAGTAGACCCAAGTCATAGATTATAGACAGGCCACTCGAATTATTCGCCTCTGCACCCGTGACCTTTTATATGTAATTATGGATGTGTATCATTTGCCACAAAATCCATCGTCTGCTGCATAATTTGCTGATTTTAACAAAAAGCCAGTTTAACCGGATCCAGCGTTACATCAGTTATACACATTCTGCGCTGCCGGGCGCCCCGACGCGGATCCAACGCACGCACGACTTTAAGCTTCAAATACATGTGAGGTTTGGGGGCATTTTGAAAGGCAGAGTGCATAGCGCGCCCGTGACACTAAAGATTAATTCACAGCTGTGGAGCGGTCGGGAGTATCTTCATCGGAAGTCCTGGAAACCCACAGCCATCTTCAGAACTGTGGCTCCGGTGGGTGACATCGTGACCAGAGGAAAAGGCGATGAGCTACTGACATGAGAGTTGGATGTTGAGTAGAGGACAGAAAAGATGAGTAAGAAAAAAAGAAAAGGAAGGAAAAGATAAAAAAAATGGTAGGGAAACAGGTGAATGAAACGTGAAGAGGGATGACATTGGTTGATAGTGAGAAGTAGAGGTGACGAGCGTCATAAAGCACAGGAGGTGAAGATGGTGCGGGAGGTGATGTAGGAGGAGAAAAGGCGGCCCGAGGGAGTAGGACGGATGAAGCAGGCTACGAGTGATGCCTGTAGCGGATGAGTGAGGATGAAACTGCTGACAACGGCTGAGGGAAAAGGGCTGTACAGGCACTGAGTGAGGGAGAATCACCACACATCCAGTGAGTGAGGGAGAATCACCACACCGGCAGTGAGTGAGGGAGAATCACCACACCGGCAGTGAGTGAGGGAGAATCACCACACCGGCAGTGAGTGAGGGAGAATCACCACACCGGCAGTGAGTGAGGGAGAATCATTGCACAGGCAGTGAGTGAGGGAGAATCATTGCACAGGCAGTGAGTGAGGGAGAATCATTGCACAGGCAGTGAGTGAGGGAGAATCATTGCACAGGCAGTGAGTGAGGGAGAATCCCTACACCGGCAGTGAGTGAGGGAGAATCATTGCACCGGCAGTGAGTGAGGGAGAATCATTGCACAGGCAGTGAGTGAGGGAGAATCCCTACACCGGCAGTGAGTGAGGGAGAATCATTGCACAGGCAGTGAGTGAGGGAGAATCATTGCACAGGCAGTGAGTGAGGGAGAATCCCTACACCGGCAGTGAGTGAGGGAGAATCATTGCACCAGCAGTGAGTGAGGGAGAATCACCACACCGGCAGTGAGTGAGGGAGAATCACCGCACCGGCAGTGAGTGAGGGAGAATCATTGCACAGGCAGTGAGTGAGGGAGAATCATTGCACAGGCAGTGAGTGAGGGAGAATCATTGCACAGGCAGTGAGTAAGGGAGAATCATTGCACCGGCAGTGAGAGAGGGAGAATCATTGCACCGGCAGTGAGTGAGGGAGAATCATTGCACCGGCAGTGAGTGAGGGAGAATCACCGCACCGGCAGTGAGTGAGGGAGAATCATTGCACCGGCAGTGAGTGAGGGAGAATCACCACACAGGCAGTGAGTGAGGGAGAATCATTGCACCGGCAGTGAGTGAGGGAGAATCATTGCACCGGCAGTGAGTGAGGGAGAATCACCACACCGGCAGTGAGTGAGGGAGAATCACCGCACCGGCAGTGAGTGAGGGAGAATCATTGCACCGGCAGTGAGTGAGGGAGAATCACCACACAGGCAGTGAGTGAGGGAGAATCATTGCACCGGCAGTGAGTGAGGGAGAATCATTGCACCGGCAGTGAGTGAGGGAGAATCATTGCACCGGCAGTGAGTGAGGGAGAATCATTGCACCGGCAGTGAGTGAGGGAGAATCACCACACCGGCAGTGAGTGAGGGAGAATCACCGCACCGGCAGCGAGTGAGGGAGAATCACCGCACCGGCAGCGAGTGAGGGAGAATCACCACACCGGCAGTGAGTGAGGGAGAATCATTGCACCGGCAGTGAGTGAGGGAGAATCACCACACAGGCAGTGAGTGAGGGAGAATCATTGCACCGACAGTGAGTGAGGGAGAATCATTGCACCGGCAGTGAGTGAGGGAGAATCATTGCACCGGCAGTGAGTGAGGGAGAATCCCCACACCGGCAGTGAGTGAGGGAGAATCACCGCACCGGCAGTGAGTGAGGGAGAATCATTGCACCGGCAGTGAGTGAGGGAGAATCACCACACAGGCAGTGAGTGAGGGAGAATCATTGCACCGGCAGTGAGTGAGGGAGAATCATTGCACCGGCAGTGAGTGAGGGAGAATCATTGCACCGGCAGTGAGTGAGGGAGAATCACCACACCGGCAGTGAGTGAGGGAGAATCACCACACCGGCAGTGAGTGAGGGAGAATCACCGCACCGGCAGCGAGTGAGGGAGAATCATTGCACCGGCAGTGAGTGAGGGAGAATCACCACACAGGCAGTGAGTGAGGGAGAATCATTGCACCGGCAGTGAGTGAGGGAGAATCATTGCACCGGCAGTGAGTGAGGGAGAATCATTGCACCGGCAGTGAGTGAGGGAGAATCATTGCACCGGCAGTGAGTGAGGATGAAACGTTGTATAGGCTAAGTGAGGGAGAATCATTGCACAGGCAGTGAGTGAGGGAGAATCATTGCACAGGCTGTGAGTGAGGGAGAATCATTGCTCAGGTAGTGAGTGAGGGAGAATCCCTACACCGGCAGTGAGTGAGGGAGAATCATTGCACAGGCAGTGAGTGAGGGAGAATCATTGCACAGGCAGTGAGTGAGGGAGAATCACCACACCAGCAGTGAGTGAGGGAGAATCATTGCACAGGCAGTGAGTGAGGGAGAATCATTGCACAGGCAGTGAGTGAGTGAGGGAGAATCATTGCACAGGCAGTGAGTAAGGGAGAATCATTGCACAGGCAGTGAGTGAGTGAGGGAGAATCACCACACCAGCAGTGAGTGAGGGAGAATCATTGCACCGGCAGTGAGTGAGGGAGAATCATTGCACAGGCAGTGAGTGAGGGAGAATCATTGCACAGGCAGTGAGTGAGGGAGAATCACCACACCAGCAGTGAGTGAGGGAGAATCACCACACCAGCAGTGAGTGAGGGAGAATCACCACACCAGCAGTGAGTGTGGGAGAATCATTGCACAGGCAGTGAGTGAGGGAGAATCATCACACAGGCAGTGAGTGAGGGAGAATCATCACACAGGCAGTGAGTGAGGGAGAATCATCACACAGGCAGTGAGTGAGGGAGAATAATTGCACCGGCAATGAGTGAGGGAGAATCATTGTACATGCAGTGAGTGAGGGAGAATCACCACACCAGCAGTGAGTGAGGGAGAATCACCACACCAGCAGTGAGTGAGGGAGAATCACCACACCAGCAGTGAGTGAGGGAGAATCACCACATCAGCAGTGAGTGAGGGAGAATCACCACACCAGCAGTGAGTGTGGGAGAATCATCGCACAGGCAGTGAGTGAGGGAAAATCATCACACAGGCAGTGAGTGAGGGAGAATAATTGCACCGGCAATGAGTGAGGGAGAATCATTGCACATGCAGTGACTGAGGGAGAATCATTGCACCGGCAGTGAGTGAGGGAGAATCATTGCACCGGCGGTGAGTGAGGGAGAATCATTGCACAGGCAGTGAGTGAGGGAGAATCATTGCACATGCAGTGAGTGAGGGAGAATCATTGCACATGTAGTGAGTGAGGGAGAATCATTGCACAGGCAGTGAGTGAGGGAGAATCATTGCACCGGCAGTGAGTGAGGGAGAATCCCTACACCGGCAGTGAGTGAGGGAGAATCATTGCACAGGCAGTGAGTGAGGGAGAATCATTGCACAGGCAGTGAGTGAGGGAGAATCATTGCACAGGCAGTGAGTGAGGGAGAATCATTGCACATGTAGTGAGTGAGGGAGAATCATTGCACAGGCAGTGAGTGAGGGAGAATCATTGCACAGGCAGTGAGTGAGGGAGAATCATTGCACAGGCAGTGAGTGAGGGAGAATCATTGCACAGGCAGTGAGTAAGGGAGAATCATTGCACAGGCAGTGAGTGAGGGAGAATCCCTACACCGGCAGTGAGTGAGGGAGAATCATTGCACCGGCAGTGAGTGAGGGAGAATCATTGCACAGGCAGTGAGTGAGGGAGAATCATTGCACAGGCATTGAGTGAGTGAGAATCATCGCACAGGCGGCGATTGAGGATGAAACTGCACAAGCTGTGAGTGGGAGCGAAGAGGCAGTGAGTGAGGATGAAACGCTGTATAGGCTAAGTTAGGGAGAGTTATCGCACAGGCTGTGAGTGAGGGGGAATCCTTGCACAGGCAGTGAGTGAGGATGAAATGCTTTACTGACTGAATAAGAGAGAATCATTGCACAGGCGGTCAGTGAGGATGAAATGCTGTGCTGACAGTATGGTGAGTAAGATAGAAACACAATGAGGTAGTGAGTGAGGGAGAAACACCCTGCAGGGAGTGAGTGGTTGTGGGAGGAAGAAGCATGGCTTGAGACTGATTGCTTCTTCCTTACTTTCCTCACTCAGTGTACAGCGAAGCTGCCTACACTAGCTGAAAACTGTTCAAGAAAATCAAGCATTGTATCACTCCCCTGCCTGACCCACCTGGGCCTCACTCCACAGAAAAGTGCAGTTAGTCCCATCAAGCTCTTCTGTGAACAAAATACCAAAAATCTAACAGCACATCGATGACACCACGCCTGCTTCGTCTCTTACACCCACAGTACATCGATGACACCACGCCTGCTTCGTCTCTTACACCCACAGCACATCGATGACACCACGCCTGCTTCGTCTCTTACACCCACAGCACATCGATGACACCACGCCTGCTTCGTCTCTTACACCCACTGCATATCGATGACACCACGCCAGCTTCGTCTCTTACACCCACAGCACATCGATGACACCATGCCTGCTTCGTCTTACACCCACAGCACATCGATGACCCCACGCCTGCTTCGTCTCTTACACCCACAGCACATCGATGACACCACGCCTGCTTCGTCTCTTACACCCACAGCACATCGATGACACCACGCCTGCTTCGTCTCTTACACCCACTGCACATCGACGACACTACGCCTGCTTCGTCTTACACCCACACTTTCCCATATTATCTCACAGTGGGCCACCTCAATGGCCCCATCGCTTCCAGATGTTTATAACATCTCCATGCCTTCAAAGCTACTTCTTCTGAAAATGTCTCTGGGGATGCTTTCTTGCCACTACTTACCATTGTCAATGTCTCCCTGAAGGAAAGTCCAGTATTATGTGGTGATGCTGGTTTGGTTAGGTGTCACCATGCAATACTCTCACAGTGCCGCAAAGATTTTCCTTGGATTCACAATAATACATCTTTAGCTCAGTCCTGGTTGAGTGGCAAAGAGCAGTCAGGCTTTACTGGAGAAATGGGTTAAGCATTTCAGAGTACCAACATCAGTGATAAGTAATTGACACAACTAGAAAGAAATCCAACATCAATTTATAAAAACAAAGCAGATTTTTATATAAATTTAGAGACCAAAACAAAGTCAATAGGATACGTATAACTGGAGTTGGGATTTTAGAAGCAAAATTTAATGAGTGCAAAATAGTACATCAAAACGTTATCATTGCTGTCAACGGTTAAAAGCACTAGTGACAGTTATCACTTGCACGTAGGGTTGCATGGAACCCAAGGTGGGTAAAGGTGATGCGGGTCCCAGGACCAAGTCAAGACAGTCAGTTTGATTTTACCTCGCTTTAGAAGCCCAGGTATAGAGTTGTCCTGGCTGCCCTTGGTGCTGAAGCTGGATCCACGGGAGAGTTGGTGGGGAACTGGGTGCAAAAAGTAGACAACAAGACCACTGCTGACATCCATTTTTTAGAGCTCCCTCAAGGTGCAGCGCCGAGTAAAGGTGGTGGTGGCCGGACTGGCAACCAACAAGCCTTGGCAGCGCATAAGCTTAGCAGAAAGTTATTTCAACGCCCGGAGGAAAATGGTAGCCACCTGGAACTTGCTGGAGGTGATGACTACATTTCTCACCATACACTGGACTATCTACTTTTGGGGGGTCCCTCGGAGGGCCCTATGGTCAGCGATTCTTCGGTTCCAGTACGTTGTTTTAACTGTGGTATACAAGGGACTAGTGCCAGAAGTCCAGGGGAGTCTGGAGTTGCCTTTGGCTCTCAAAGGGGTCCCTCTATCTGGGGGAACTGAGCTTTGGTCCTGGAAGAGTCACAGTTCCAGGAAGGAACAGCCTCTGGGTACCTAGTGCCACGATCCACTACTACTACAATGAATCTGTTCCCAGATGCAGTTTGAGGGTCAGGGGTACCAGCAATGTCAATCCCTGCCCTCTCAAATGGGGTGCCAACCACTGGAAGTGGAATTAAGGGAGCCTTTGGCTATGCCCCTGTCTTGCCATTGGCTTGCCAGGTGATACAGGAGCAATAAAACCCCTTCACTTTTTTAGACATCCGGGGCTAAAAAGATAGGGTAACCAACATGGCCCAGGTTTTGGTTTGTCCCAGATGTCCAGCTAGGGGAATACCATATGCTAAGATAAGAATAATAAACTCACTGTACACTTGGGGAACCATCACTCTACTAGTTTGGGGTCCCTGTCCTCAGTGTACAGATGCCCATCTTCCCAGTTGAACCTAGGTGTGCCTCTGACATCTTTCACTGTTTACTTTGCAGCTTGCTGCCTAAGGGCTTCAGGAGCTGGGTATGTCTATTGCCCTTGGCATAGGTCTTCTCTGGAGGGTCCCCTTGCACATAGCTCTGCCAGGTCAGGCCAGGCTTCTTCAGATGCAGTTCCCTCTTTAGGGCATCTCCCTCAGAACTCTCCCCCTGGTCCTGTGACCTCTTTGGAGTTGCCTTAGCAGACTTCTTGTCCTTTCTTTTGCTTTGGCTGCCTTGGTTCATTATTTCAGGATCCAAACTACTGTGACTTTCCTTATGTGTTGTTTGTGCTCTTGTGATACACACACCCACTCCGGGAAACCCAGCATTTTTGCATGAGCCTTTCTTTCCACCTCTGCCGAAACAGATGTCTCCAGATCATTTCCCAACAAACACTCCAGTGGAATGGCAGGGGAAACAGCCACCTTCTTTGGGCCACTAACCCTTCCCCACTCTAAGCTTACCAAGGCCATTGGATGGAGCTTAGTTTTGTGGTCAGCATTGGTAACCTGGTGACTTATACCAGGTATTATCCGGTCTGGGGAAACCAGTCTAGTAGCCTCCAAAGTGACACTGACACCTGCATCCCTCAGAGCCTCTACCTCAGTCATTGCCTTTAGGCCTTTGTCTTTACTTCTCCAGGCTTGGAGGTATGATAGCCAGGGCTTCAATATCCACCCATCCCAGGGAAATGAAAGTAGGCTCAGTGTATCCTCCTGCCTCTCCAGAGTACTCCTCCACCCCCACTCCTATCCTAGCCAATCCCTTGCATTGTCAACCATGGGGGACTTTTTGGAGCATGCTGCATCTCCTTTTTTATGTCCTGCCTGGTTACAGTCATGACATAACCCAGAAGCCTTTGCTGGGTCCCAGTTCTTACTCTGACACCCTTTGCCTTTGGTTTGGGAGAAGTCTCGGGCCCACCCTCCTGAAAAGAACTATTAGGGCCTTTTAAGAGCTCCTTTTTAGGTCTCGGGACCATCCGGTCTGCTGAAGGCAGAACCGGAAGTCCGGAGATTTAATGTTTTGGAGAAGAGGGGCTTGAACCCGCCCCTCTTCTCCATTGGCTGGCCTCTTGCTGGCCAGCCAGTGGAGAAGAGGCTTTGTCTCTCTGAACAGGCCCCGTCCTTTTCGGGGGCGTGTTTTTTGCTACTTTTCTAATTGTCTCCTCCAGCCAATGGCAAGAGGAGAACACGCCCCGAATCCGAAAACGCCGCTGCCTTCAGCTGCTAAGCCCCATGGTGTCGCCCATCTGAAAGTAAGTTTACGCTCTCAATAACCCCTGTCCTTGACCATCCCAGTCTCGCTCTCTTCTACCGCCTCTTTCCCCTACTTCGAAAGTTTGCAGTGTAACTTGTCCAATTGTCAGCACTAGCTACGCTAACGTCAGCCCCGTTAAAAAGCGTGTTTTAAATTTGGAGCCTGCATGGACAATAATTTGCGCATTCTCTTCTGTATTAGGCATCCCGTGCCATCACTAACACGTTAATAAATCAAGAAAGTGAGACTTGTGGAGCAGTCATCTGACGCCCAGGTTCAGGCTTAAGAGCGCACTCGTAATACGCAAGAACTATGCCTACGTACAGTGCAGAAGCTACAGCCAGTAGCGGCAGAGAAGTTGCATCTGGCAGCCCACTGCCGTCCACTCACAGAGTCGATAGTGAAGGGGCGGAACCAACTAACTACGTCACTTCAGAGGTGACCAGTCTTGATTCGGACACTGTCTCTCCTTGTGGAAAGTTGGTTACTGTCTTTTCCTCCAGTTTTACGTGATCGATTAAGGTAACTTACCTTTCGGGATTTGTGAGTGTGCGGGGTGTTTGCATTACATTCATCTGTTTGAAGGTGGTCAATCACTGGTCATTTCAGACAGTGCTTGGAATTGAAATATAAAAATGCAGGTACTCCTCCCTCCCCAGAATACTTGGTCGCTGCTTAGAAGTCACTGTTCGGAACAGTGCTAAGAAGTGTGGGACTGTCTCAAATTACACTAGTGTAGGTACGGAGTACCTGACAGCACCCACTGGCTTCGGAAGAGCTAAATACTTCCATTGATTTACTTCCATTGATTCACGTGCCTTTCACATGCAGGCACAGAGCTTTCGAGTTTTCTAGTTACGTGCGTGAGTAGTTCAGCGTGTGCAAATATTTTCTTTGCATTCTAGGACTTGTGGTCCTGCTTCATAATTGATGAATTAGGATTACAAATCCTAGAATACAACGAAAAACGCAATACTGGTTGAGTTACTCATGCACAGAAGCGAGACCTTTACCAGTCTAGACCTATGCACAGGGATTTAGGTGGGATTAAAAAACCGGAGTGCCTCTCAAAGGGGCGTGTCTTAAAAGGACATAAACTGAAAATCTATGCTAAATTTAGTGTGCCGTCCGACTGGTATTATGCTACTTCTGTAATTACATCCAGATATATAATACAGCAAGTAGAATTACATTTACTACAAACTAGTACTATTGGCTTTGTCAATGGTTGTTAGTTGCGTAAAATACATAACCAACAACCATGCCTTCGTAGTGTAGCATATTGAAAATGCTTCAGGTCTGAAATATTGAGACTTTTAAAGAACCATAACGAATCTCTTTGAAGTTACATCAAAGGCAGTGAAAGGTTGTCCTGCTGCAGAGTTAGGATTTATTTTTTTCATGGAGAGGGCAAAAAGGGAGAGCCCAATAGGGACCCGTCTTAGCACCTGCGTTTTTAGGTCTCGGCTCGAAGGCTGCGCTTGCGCAGTCTTGCTCCGAGATTTAATGATTTGGAGAAGAGGGGCTTGAACCCGCCCCTCTTCTCTCCTCTTCTCCATTGGCTGGCCTCTTGAATGCTGGCCAGCCATTGGAGAAGAGGTTTGTCTCGCAAAACAAGCCCCGTCCTTTTCGGATTCTGGGGCGTGTTTTTGTCGAAGTTTTCTCTGGGTGTCTTTTTTTTCGAGAGAGAAAGAAAACACGCCCCCGAATCCGAAAACGCCGCTGCCTTTAGCTGCTAAGCCCCACGGTGTCGCCCATCTGAAAGTAAGTTGCTGGTCGCACGAAATTGATGGCGTTTGCGGTGGAAGAAATCCTCTGAGCTTGGAAATGAACACATTAACCACAACCAGCCTCTGGGGTGGGGGAGGGGGGCGCTGATGAGGAAGCGGAGGCTTTAACTCTTAGATGTACGGTTCTTGGGCTTGAACAGATGGCGTCGGTCCTGCTCGTAAGGGGCCGTTGATCTGTCTGCCTCTGCTGTCCACTCTTTCATTTGTGAAGGTAGACTGCGGGATTATTAAAGGAATCCTCCCCCCCCCCCCCCGCACTATGTGAATAATCTTCCAGCCGTGACATGGTCTGCCCGAGTGCTCCTAGCTCCTACGCTCGTGCACTGCCTCTCTACGTGCCCATGCTCCTCGCAGCCGCTCTCCAAGCCTCCTCACACTGCACCCCCCCCACGCTGTCTCACTGTCTGTCCCCTATGCCTCGACTTCACACCACTTCACGCTGTCAGTTCTGAACCGCCGATCCCAACATGCCCCCACCCAGCGCCCCATGCAGCAGTTATCACCCTCTCCGCGCCACAGCAACCAAATCTCCTCTATCCAGTCCACAAGCCCTGAATCTGTACACGTCAGCAGGTGCCCGGGGGAATCCTGGGAAGCAACACCATAGAGAGGCTGCATCCTTTCTTCTCCAGGTGCGCCATTGTTGAGAAATAATTAGAATAAATGGCAGGCCGGTATGTCTTTAGAAATGCGGAAAATCACATAATGTAAATAGGTCAGTGGGCTACTGCGTGTGTGTGTGTGGGTTGCTCTGTGGGTGGCTCTGTGTGTGTGGGTGGCTTTGTGTGTGGCTTTGTGTGTGGCTCTGTGTGGGTGCAAATGCAATAGGTCTCGCATTTGAGAGTGATTAAGCTATTGACATTGTAAATAACAATGCCGTTTCTTTACACGTTTTAAAAAAAAAACATAAACAAAAATAATGTCATGAGCAATGCCAATAGCGCTAACTTTAACAATGCCGAGACCATTGCATTGTAAATGCTTGTTATCCTTGATGTTGCTCACTTCCTTTCCAGGTTGGGAAGTCTGAGCACCTTTTTTTCTGGTCACTCCCACCTGGACAACCTGGTTCTGACACATTTTTTTTATTTAGTTTATTTATTGAACTTTTTCATCAATAGTATACAATCATAGTTGTTTCACATGCTATGGACATACAGCACAAACATGAGCAGTAATGGATTATTATGACTCAGATTACACATGTAGCAATAAAACCAAATAGAGTCAAGCAAGGAGGACAGTCATACATTATCTAGGGATGGTACACTGGCAAACGGTCACACAATAGCCATTTCAAACTGTAGCATATTGGGAACTTCAAGGGGGGTACAGCATAGGTGAGAGAACAGAATGCAACCCTACAGGGTTAACTTGAGTGATAGGATCGCAGCATATGCCGGCTGGTTCAATCAACAGGAGCCGAGCTCAACTGCAGGACGCATTTGTAGTGTGGACCGGGTGTGCCAGCAAAAAGGTCTGTAAATGGCCCCAGATGTCACTAGGACGCGAGGAGAGGGGGAGTAATTCAGTATAGGTGCAGAGTTGGTCTTGCCAAAGTACCATGTCTCCCAGCCAGTCCTTAAATTTGGGCGCTCGACCTCGTCCCCACCTGCAGGCAACTCGTCGATTGGCTAGTACTAGACAGAAAGACACAAACTTTTGATGCTTGACCGGGATTTGCTCAGTGTACCCCAGAAGCGTCACAATTGGGGATCGTGAAATAGGCTTGGAAATCATAGTCGAGAGCTGAGAGGACCTGACTCCAATATATATGTATCCCTGGACATTCCCAGGCAAGGTGCAGGAAATCAGCGTGTTCTGTGTTGCATCTGTCACATCTGCTTGTGTCGCGTAAGCCAAACTTGTGAAGCTTGGCCGGAGTGTAGTAGCTGCGGTGTAGGAATCTATAGTGGATAATCCAGAGTCTGCTATTGGAAGAGACTTGTTCAGTCTGCCTACAGCAGAATAGCCACTGTGCATCAGTAAAGTCTTGTCCCAGTTCCGCTGCCCATTTAGCACGGCTTGCGAACAGAGAGTATTCAACAACAAAATATAAAGTATGGTAGAGTGTAGACACCAAGTGCAAGGCAGTGGGTGGGCGGAGGACATGATGCAAGGGCACCAGTGTTGTAGGCTCAGAGGGGTATGTAGGGTTGCAGGCTTGAATTCTGTGCCAGAGACGAGTATATAAAAGAATTTCCATGGCCGAGGGTGGAGGATCAGGGCACAGCTGTGTGAGAGTTTCAAATTTGCCATTCGCGTACAGGACCCCCCCGCAATGAATGTTTCGAGTGTGCACATGTTTTTTAAAAAGACCTTCTTGTAAGTGTCATCTCCGGGTGATAAGTGAGCGGAAGGAGGGGGGAGTATTAACTGTGTGTGTGTGTGTGTGTGTGTGCGGTCTAGAATGCGGGACCAGGCTTTGATCGTGCAGTCCACTGAGGAGGGACATCTTTCACGGGCCCCAACACTAGAGAGAATGACACCATCGAGTGGGATAGGATCTGCAAGCCAATGCTCCGTGGCGACATGGGAAGTGTAGAGGGGTGGATGAAACCAATAGTGAGCAAAATGTGCCTGAGCACATATATAGTACAATTCAAAGCTGGGTATGTCGAAGCCTCCGTGGGCGTACGGTCGCATGAGTGTGTCCCATGGTATGCGCACCAGTCGAATCAATTCCGATCGTAGGGAGGCGAAAAAATATCTTCCAGGGTCGTAAGGGATATTCATGAAAAGATACAAAAATTTGGGGAGTATTATCATTTTAATGAGGGATATACGTCCAGCCATAGTTAAGGGAAGTGCAATCCAGCGATTAACACAGCCGTGACGTGGTCCATTGCGCACCCATAATGGAGCCGCATGAGCTCGTTGCAGTCCGCCGTGACACTAATCCCTAAATATATAGCTACGTCATCACACCACCCAATGGGAAAGTCTGTTTCAAAGGACGTAGCTGAGCTGGTCAACGGAAATATTTGTGATTTGGATCAGTTGATTTGTATTGACCCCCGAATTTAACGAATTCACGTAGCAGTGGGTTAAGATTTTGGCGTGGTTCCTTAACGTATAGGGTAACGTCATCAGCATAAAGTGAGATGAGTATTGGGCACAGAACACAACTGAGGCCCACGTGATGATAGTGCTGCGTAATTTTGGCTGCCAGAGGTTCCGTTACTAAAGCAAAAATTAGAGGAGAGAGTGGGAACCCCTGGCGTGTGCCCCGAGAAAGAGCAATCGAAGGAGAGGTGTGCCCATTGATCAGTACCTTCGCCGTCGGCGATGTGTACAAAAGCCGGACCCAGGAGATAAAACCAATAGGGAGCCCCAAGCATTGCAAAATGGTAAAAAGATAGTCCCACTCCACCGAATCAAAAGCTTTAGAGGCATCTAGAAAAACTGCCACTAGAGCTAATTTTGGGTCCACTGTCTGTAGGATGGAGAAGAGTGTCCTAAGATTATGGGAGGTGATAAACACCGCCTGGTCTGGGAGAACCAGCTTTTCCATCAATAGACTGAGCCAGTTGGCAAGTAATTTAGCGAGGATTTTCGCATCTGTATTTATAAGAGAAAGTGGTCTATACGACTCGCAGCAGTCTGCAGGTTTGCCTGGCTTTAGCAAGGATATGATCAGCACTTCCCTCATGGAAGCAGGCAGAATCTGTGCTTCCTGGGCCTCCAGAAAGACCTCTTTCAATACAGGGAGCAGCTGGTCAATGTATGTTTTATAAAAATCAATGGGCAGGCCATCAGATCCTGTTGCTTTGCCAGATTTAATTTGTATGATGGCTGCCCGCAGCATATCATCTTCAAATGGCGCTGCTAGAAATTCGCGCTGAGCGTCACCCAACCAACCCAATGCTATGTCTTCCAAGTAAGCAGTAAAGTCATGGTAAGAGGACTGTTGCGAGGTGTACAGATCTGTATAGTATGTATAGTATGTAGCGAATGTGTGTAATATTTCTAGACTATCTCCATTACCATCTATCACGTCTAAGATGTAGCTGGAAAAGCGAGGTTGCTTGATTGCATTCGCCAGTGCTTGACTGGGTCTCTCACCGTCTCTGTACCGATGGGCAGTGAAATATTTGCCTCTGAATTTAACTTCTCGGTCTGCGGTGGCAATGTAGTCAGAGAGTTTTTCCTGGAGCGTGGCCCTTTGGACACCTGAAGCAGTAGTCCACAGATTTGCTTCAAGGTGTCAGTTTCTAATTGTCGCAGGTTTCTCCTAATATCCCGGAGTACCCCAAAACGCTTGGATATGCATATGCCTCTGACGGTGACTTTAAAGGCCTCCCAAAATGTGCCCATATGGTCGACAGAGCCCTTATTTCTGGTAAGAAAGTCTTTGATTTCATCCCCTACCTCAGCTTGAAAGACAGTGTCTAAAAGCGCCTCCGGCACCAGCCGCCAGCATCGTGGAGAGGTGATCAAGTTGGGAAGGGTTATTTCAAGATACAGTGGCGCATGATCTGAGTATGTGTGAGCTAAATGTTTAGCAGTTTGAATCCAGGGGGTCAATCCTTGCGAACAAAACCAATAATCTAGCCGCGACCAGGTTGCGTGTCCTGCTGTATAAAAGGTGCCTTCCCGAACAGCGGGGTGTACGTGACGCCAGGCATCTTCAAGGCCATGCTCGGCACATAGTTCAGACAAGGCCTCCCTGGCATTGGTATAGTGATGAGGGAGGGGGTTGGATCGGTCCATGGACGGGGACATGGTCATGTTGAAATACCCACCCCATATGACATGCATGGAGCCAATTTTTAGTATGTGCCCCCAGAGTGTGGTAAAGTAATCAGGGTCGTCCATGTTAGGACCGTAGCTACATGCTAGGGTAATCGAATGCATGCCCCAGAGCAAGCAGCTGCGGCCAGAAGAGTCGCTGTATGTGCCCCCCAGTATGAACGGTGTGTTTTTCTTAACCAATATAAGCATGCCCTGGGAATATGTTGAGTAAAAGGAAAATACCCTGGTAGAGGCCCACCTACTGCCGTAGCATGGAGGACGTTGAGGGTCTATGTGTGTTTCTTGGAGCATGGCTATTTGTATGTGGTGTCTATCTAGATATGCTAATATTTGTCCCCTTTTCCGAGGGTCTCGAAGACCCCTGACATTCCATGAGATCAATTTTATGCTAGATTGGTCAGTTGGCGTGGTCATCGCAGATGTGAGGAGATCATGTGGCGTAAGTGTTGTTGTCGAAATGTAGTGTGCCTTTTCACATAGTGAATGTCATGTCGAGCTGCAGTTGTCCAATATGTAACAAAGCATAAGATAACATTCCCATCCCATCCCCACCCCCCCAAAGGAAAAAACTCAATGCGTTTGCATCATACCAAACTATGAACATCAATCCCACCCCCTCCCACAACGGCACCGCAAACGTGCCGGCATAATTTTGCCCACCCAATAGTTCCCAACATCGCAACCAGTCCACTCTCGCCAGAGTATACCACCAGTGCGAGGGAAAAATAATACTGTAAAGAACTGAAACTTAAAGATAGCTTAGGGGATCTCCCATAGTGGGGGGGCGCCAGTGGGCGGTGAACCCTACCCATGTTCCGACTCAAACTGCAATTACAGCCCCACGGGGGTCAGCCCATATGGGGAGCAGAGTGATGCGGGGGAAGGGTTCTTGACCTCGTGTCAAATAGATCTACCAGCAATAAAACAAGGCCATTTAATTACACGTTAATAACCACAGGTAATAAGCAAAGCCCTTCGGGCACTTATCTGTCCGAGAGCGGTCTACAGAAGTAGAAGTCCAGCTGT
This sequence comes from Triturus cristatus, assembly GCF_964204655.1. Taxonomy (NCBI): domain Eukaryota; kingdom Metazoa; phylum Chordata; class Amphibia; order Caudata; family Salamandridae; genus Triturus; species Triturus cristatus. Next base: position 1,180,791,292 of record NC_140584.1, on the reverse strand, counting down.
AGGGAAATGACAAATATCACAACAAAAAAGATTGCAAGTGTCGCTCATAGTAATAGTGTCACATTGCAATGTGATGTTAATCACCACGGGCAAGTGTGTCGGGGAAGCACAGCATGTGGCTCACTGTTCCCGCTCAACCACTGGGTGGTGAAAGAGATCTCGAGGCGCGGTCTTGGCGTGGTGAACGCTTTGTGAAAGTCTTCAGAAATTCGTCCACTTGTTGCGGGTTTGTGCAGAAGACGTGCTTGCCATTATATTTAACTCGAAGTCTCGAATGATACAGGAGAGCGTATTCAATTTGGGCCTTGCGAAGTTTCTGCTTAACGGTGAGGAATTTCCTATGTGCCTCCTGTACCGCCAGAGTAAAGTCTGGAGAAATGGTGAATGTGTTTCCATCAAACTGCTGTGGTTTCAGTTCTCAGGCTTTCTGAAGTGCCACATCACGGTCTCGATAGTTAAGGAGCCGAGCTATGATGGGTCTTGGTGTTTCGCCTGGTTGGGCCCGTGGGCCTAAGGATCGGTGCGCACGCTCTACCACCAGATGCGGTGAGAAGGAGTCTGCGCCAAAGGAACTCTTGAGAAGCCGCTCTATATAATCTTCCATGCGCCCCGTGTTAGTACTCTCCGGTATACCTATTATACGAACATTATTGCGACGACTCCGGGCTTCAATGTCCTCATTCTTGGCCGCAATAACCTTTAACACCTTGTCCAGTTGTGTAACTTGAGCTTGCAGTTGGGAGGTGGTATCTTCATTGTCGGATATGCGGCGTTCAGCCTCCTTAATCTGCCCATCATGTTTATCCACTTTTTATCCCAGAAAGTCCAGACGATTGTTCATTGTATCCATCTTTCCAGACAGATCAGATAGACTATGCTGGACAGCCAGAAGTAATGACTTGACATCATCTTCAGAGAATTGTGAGGGTGGTTGCACTTGATCCATATTGACAGGTTCAGCATCTACAGAGGTCGAGCGTGTCTCAGTTTGTTTGGTGTCGAAGGTTAATCTAGGCTGGCGGTCATCAGGTTTCCCCATTGCACCTCTCTGTGTGGTCAAATGGCGTGTCTGTATGGGTGATGAGCAGTCACTTGACCACCGCACTGGTTGCAGGTGAAGTAGTATAAACGCGAATAGCTGCACGCCAGGGTACCGGAGCAAAGAGGAGGAGGTCACCAGGCGTCAGAACAACCTATGGAGGCGCATTGGCAGGGTGCAGATCAATGGACAAGAGCGTTTAGACCCTCGCTCAGACAACTTGTTGCAGGTCTGACCTTGACCTGGATTTCCGCTGCTCGATAGTATAGTGCACCGTTGTGTGTCACGAGGAGTGATGGGTAAATCTCGGAGACCAGGCCACACGTAGAGTGGAGTGGCTACATAGTATTATAGGGGGTGTCCCAATGTCTTGTTCTGCGATGTCTGAGGGCAGACTAGTATTAGTGGTAACACTGTGTAGTGTGCTTCACCCCCGATCTCCTGCCGTGTAGTAGTGAGAAGGAAGAGTCTTGTATGGGTGGCCTTGAAGAGTGCAGCAAGTCGTACCAATGCCACCGACGGAGGGCATGCCTTCAGTTCTGAAGAGTCAGTGCAGGTGGACTTGAGTTGAATATGTACTCCCCGAGTCGACTCCTATGGCGTTGCGGGGCACAGCAGAACTGGGGATCACAGTATGGCAAATGTGAACATTGCTGGGAACAGGGAGGCCTCCCGTATAACCACACTCCCGCTCCCGCCACGAGTACACAGTGCAAGAGCTAGTGCCTCCCCCGTCCAGAAGAAATGACTCGCAGCCGTCCTGCGCTTCACTGGCCTTCTGCGAAAGTCAAGTATATGTAGCTTAAATATGGAGGCATCAGCAGCGCCATGCATAGCGCATCAGGCCGAGAGTGGCTATCGTGGAGTAGGAGAACCTCAGTCCGGAGCCACTGCAGGCCCCCCGGGGCTCGAGTGAGGACAACAGCCGACCAGGCCTCCAGCGATGGTTCCCGCGGGCGCGCGCATCCCCCCTCCCCCTCCATCTTCTGATCGTAAGTGGCTGACAGTGGCAGCAGGTGCTGAAGACACTCACCGAGGTGCTGCTTAGTGTGCCCCAGGGCCGTAGCTCCACAAGTGTCAAGAGCCCAGAGGGCTCGGATTGTGTCTTCTCCCAGACGTCTGTTGCGAGTGTACGGGCCATCAAAATGACGCATCCTGCGCCGAGGATACCCGTCCCACAGCTGTCACGCTCTTTACCAACTCTCCGTCGAGTTCAGTTTTATTGTTGTGGGGGTCTCAGAGTCTGAAGCTCCACCTGGAACGTATCAACGTGAGGGCGACCTGTGCTCGACAAGAAAGCTCAGGCTCGAGGTCATCACATGCCAGGCCCAACACCACGTGGACTCCATGGGCTCGCGTAGACAAAGTTGCCGACCAGGTCTTCAGCTAGGACGCCCGCAGAAGCGCCCGCAGATTATATCGGCCCGTGGGTGGCTGCCAGAAGCTGCGTAAGCCACAAGTTTTTCCCAGAGAGGTCAGATGGTCCAGCGGACAGATAGGTGGTGTCAGAACAAAGCTATAGTTGGTAGAAGGCAGGATACATGCCGGATTTGTTCACCAAGCGTCCCGAACCTCACAGGTGTGCGGCCATCTTGGACGTGCGCCACCTAGCGCCCCCTGGTTCTGACCCATTTGTCCGCTATCCTTCCCAGCTCTCTGGGAGATGACAACATGAAATCGACCAAATGCTGATGCAATTTCCCTGTGGTACAATTAGTTAAAATGTGCTCTTTCATAATTAAATTATGTAGCCCATCATAAGGGTCCACCTCATTGCCTTTTATCCAGCCTTGTAGTGTTTTGACTGAAGAGTCCATACAGTTCACCCTTGCCTGGTTTTGACCTTTATGGGTGCTCCTAAACATCAATCTGTATGCCTCTGTGGTGAGTCCAAATCCTTCTATCGATGTCTTCTTCGTATGCTGATAGGACTCCGCCACATCCTCATTAAGGGTCAGAGAGAATAACTGAGGGGTCACTGAGAATAAATCTCACAGTAGAGAGCCACAGTACTGGTGACCTATTCTCATTTTGCAGGACCTCTCAAAGGCTGAAAGCCATTTATCAGTGACATCACCATCACTAAACTTGGGGACAACCCTTTTGGGGATCTTAGGGTGAAAATATTCCTCTTTCTCCCCATTAAAGTTGCTGCAACCATTATCTTTGGGCTTCAAGCCCATCTTGAGCCTTCTTTCTTCAAGGGCTTTTCTCCTTTCCTCAAGGTCAATCTTTTTCTCCTCTAGTGCGAGGAGAACAGGCTCTTCCTCAAGGCTTCCTACCACCTTACCATTAGGGGGCTGCTAGAGGTACTCCTGTCACTTCCCACTGATGAAGGAGGTCTGGGAAAGAGTATAGAGTTTTGATCTTCACCTTCTTCCCCATCTGGCTCGGGCATCATCCTCACCTTCTTCAAGGTCTTCTTCTGAGGAAGGCCCTCCCTCTCTAGTTTGTTTTTATTTAGGATCAGAGTGCTTTTTCAGGTTCCTTCTTTTTAGCTGTAACTCTATAGCTAATGACACTAGCTTACCACAAAATCCTCAGATCGCTGACCTTCAGGGCTGGAATGACTGACGGTTGAGATTCTTAACAGCATATTGTGCCTAACCTTTTACTTGGATGTTGGGACCTTTTTAAAAAAAAATAATAATAAAAACTTTTAAACCTTTTCCTAACTTCCTAAGTCTTTTGTTACTATTGGAATGGGTGTCTATGCAGAGCCCTAACATTCTAATTTTAAAGAATTGGGAAAAAAAATGTTTTTGTCTAAAGTCAATTGTGGATTGCTCGTGGTGCAAAAATCACTTCTGACTAGGTGGTCCTGAGAAACACAAGTTCTGGATCCCACCAATGTAGGAAGGTTGACTATCATGGTGTGATGCTGGTTAGGCTTCACCATGCAGTACTCTCACAGCACTTCAAAGCTGGTCCTTGGATTCACAGTCAAAAATCCTTAGCTCAGTCCTGGTAGAGGGGCAAAGAGCAGCTAGGCCAACAAGTACCAACATGGATGATCAGGAATTGACACAACTAGAAAGAAATCCAACACCGATTTATACAAATAAAGCAGATGTTTATATTAATCTAGACGCCAAAACGAAGTCAACCGGATACCTTTAACTAGAGTTATTGATTTTAGAAGCAAACATAAATCAGGTCAATGGTAAAAAGCACTAGTGACAATCGGTCACTTACAGGTCGAGTTGCATAGAACCCAAGGAGGGTAAAGGCAATGTGGGTCCCAGGACCAAGCAACGACAGTCAGTTCGATTTTACCTGGCCCGAAAAGCCCGGGTGCAGAATTGTTCTGGCTGTCGTTGGTGCTGGTGGGAAACTGGGTGCAAAAAAGTCGACAACAAAGCAACTGTGGACGTCTGATTAATGCTTTGCGGAGTTCGCTCGAGGTGCATCCTTGAGTAAAGGTGCTAATTGCCGAACTGGCAACCAACAAGCCTTGCTCAGCAGAAACATATTTTGATGTTCTGAGGCCTGGGGGAAAACGGTAACCGCCTGAAACTTGCTGGAGGTCAGGACAACATTTGCCCCAATGCACTGGACCATCTACTTTTGGGCAATCCCTCAGAGGGTACGATAGTCAGCTATTCTTTGGTTCTCGCACATTTTGTTTTACCAGTGGTGTGCATGGGACGAATGCCACTAGTCCAGGGGAGTCTGGAGTTGTCTTTGGCTCTCAAAGGAGTGCCTCTGTTTGGAGGAACAAAGCTTTGGTCCAGGACGAGTCACAGTTGTGCAGCTCTAGGAAGGTTGCCACAGGTGCAAAGTATTATGCCTTTGGTTTGTGCTGCTCCTGTTGTTGCAGACTTGGGTTTCTTCTTGTGTTATTTGTTGCAAGTCAGATCAGAATTGAGGTTCTGGTGTCAGGAGTAGCCGCTAAATCATTTAGGGGTGTTGAGGTATGGGTGCAATTGGCCATTAGCTACTAGCGCCAGCGGTTAATCTGAGGTGTTTGTCACCAGAACCCTCTATTATACCAATTTTAAAAATGGTAGAAGTCTTCCTCAGCAGGACAGATTGGGTAGCCCACCCTCGAGGTGTGGCTAGCCTTCTGGGGGTGTAACCTCCTGAATGCCTGATTTTCTGAAAATATGCCTAGGCCCAGGGGGAAGGCTCGTTCCTCCTTTGTAAGGCATCCTGGTTGCGTATCACAGGCAGTGAAGGCTTTGAAGCTCACCGCCTTGATGTGCCACTTCACTAGCCATCCTCTCAGGGAGGGAGGTGTGACCTTTTTCCTGTCCAGGCCATTGTTTCAGACTCCTGAGAGAGTTCTCACCTCTTGGCAGGGGCTCAGATTCCTGCCTTGTGGCAGCATCTGCTGACTGGCAGTCAGAGCACAGGAAAGGCTGGGGAAACCTTAAAGGTAGCCACCTGGGTGCATGCCACACCATCCTCGACATGAGATTCGTGTCGGGGGTGATGAGGCACGTTGTTTGATACCAAACATGACATATTTTGGTGGTACCATAATGGAGCTGTCATCCTCGGGTTTGCCCGGGTGCTAGTCCATGTTATCCTATGGACTGCCTATCACTTATAGTAGCCTTTAATGGTAAAGGCCACTATAAGGGCATATAAGCTTACACTCACATGTCCACACCGTTAACATAATGCATACTGCCTCCTCAGGAGGCCTTCCTTAGGGGTGACTGGCATATATTTTTAAAAAGTGCTTTGACTTTGACGCACATGGTGAGGTCAGAGTTGAGTTTGAGCATGTTGCACTGCTTCTGCAGTCTGCAATGGTAGGCATTCAGTCAGTACTTTACTTGGGTCACTCAGGGTAGCACAAACAGTGCTTCAGGCCCTGGTGACCCTTTAACACCCCTGCCCTGGGTACTACTGGTACCATATACTAGGGGGTTAAAGTCCTTGCCAATTGGGGTTAGCAATTCACATATATCAGTTTTAGGGAGTGGCACTGGGGCCTGGTCAGCTTGCTCCAGTGACATTTCAGAGTTCTAACCCTCAGCATTGGAGCAAAAAGTGGAGGGGTGACCGTGGGCACTTTCCTCCACTCCCTCGCTCAAGGCACCTTCCTAGAGGCCCTATACTCCCACTCTTAAAGAAACCCTTGTCTTGACCCTGCTGACCTAGCCAAATATTGGCTCATCACTCATCTACCATTCATTGGCAAGATCATTGAAAAAGCGGTCTATTTTCAACGCCACGATCACATCATTTCTAACTGTAAGAAATGGGGTTATTAGTTTGGGGGGGTAGGTACACATCTCAGGTAATAACCTCAATCCTTGTTATGGTGAGTCACTAACGTCACTAAATTAACCCAAGATCAACCCCCTAGCAGCTATGGCACAGCAGACAGGCTAATTTATCAACAATAAGCCAGTAAAGTACTTATGCACTACAAAAACAGTAATAAAGGTGAAACGTAGGACAAAAAAAATCCTAAACCAAATTAGATAAGTAGAGTAAAATGTAATAAACTAAATGACAAAAATCCAAATGGAGAACCGTGGATATGAATGTTTCACTTTTTAATAGTTCCAAAAAGCGTAAAGCACCAATGATAGTCAGTTGTCCAGGTAGACTGGGACCTAGGCACACTTTGAGGCTGGCTGCGATGGAGCGCGGGTCTCGGACATGAACTTGGTTTGTCTTGGGCGAAGAGTTTACCTTCCGACTTCGTCTTTTAAGTTCTAATCTACCAAAGGAGTTCACTTCTAAAGCCCGCAGGACTTCAGGGGAGGCATGTAGAGACTCACAGGGTGTCATGCAGAGTCCAAAAGGGGAGTCCAGTCCAGGTCCAGTTGTCACTGTTCAGCAGAGCAGTTGTAGGAAAGGCCTATTGTAGCTTGTTGTATCCCTGTAGTTTTAGTGTGCGGTCAGTCTAATGACCCTTGGAGTCCACTTCCTTGTCCTGAATACAAGATGGAGCAGGCCCAATTCTTCAGTGATCCTTTTGGATCAGACACCAGGCCTAGTCCTCTCCTGTTCTTCCTCAGATCCAGGAGTGTCCTGAAGTGGGTGCCTGGAATTGCCACATTTATGCCTAGCATGAGCTACTGGGGTCCATCCAGCTGTTCATCCTTCTGAGGTCGATAAAATGAGTACCATTGAGTTGGGTAACCGTAAATATCTGTTATTCAGCGCCAAGATGATCTTGTATGTGACTGTGTGCTTTACAAATACACGTGTTATGTTACTGCGAGGCATCGAGCTGCATTGACACTGCTGTCTGCGGGCTCGTATTCCCCAGGGGACGCCCTATCAAGTGCGGTAAAGGGTGCCGGGGCTAACCCTACCCACTTTAGAAATTTTCACTAAACTTGCGATCTGAGGGCTGGGGGGGTGTTTGGAGCGTGTACTATGGCAGTCTTCGAGTACTCCCACATCCAACACTAAAACCCATTTTGAAGCAGCCACAGTACCCCCAATTAACCCAGAGACTGAGGTCTGGTAGAACAAAAGCAGGGTCCTAGCAACCAGACAGTGAATGCAAAAGAACTGTCTTGGCATCCTGTTTTCTAACTTTCAAGTGTATGTTCACAGTGTTGTGTATAAAACCCAGAGACTGAAGTGTGGTAGGGCCGAAGCGGGGAGTCCAGTAACCAGACAGTAGATACACAAGAATCGTTTTGTCATCCTGTTTCCTTACTTTCAAGTGCATCCCCACTTTCATTTGTGAACCCAGCAGATCTCGCCAGCTGGATTTGACATGTAATTGTAAAAGGATTTGCCTTGTGGGCTACACGGTATAGGGGTAACTTATTAATATTTAAAAGGGAGGCTTTCACCTGTCAATAGGGTTTATTTTGACAGGTTAGATTGCAGTTTTTAAATTGTCACAGCAGGCTGCACTGGTAGGCCTAAGGCCATGTTTTACACGACCACTGTGGTGGGTGGCACAATAGGGGTGTAGTCCTCTTCCAGACCCTGGGTACACTTTTCACCATAGAACAGGGACCTATAGGTAAGTTAAATATGCCAATTAGGAGTATGCCAGTTCAACCATGTGTATAGGGAGCTCACAGGCACACTAATACTGGTTAGCTGACTGTGTAACAGAGTTTAGAAGCCAGCAAATCTATAGGGTCCAGCTTAAGGCAAAACAAATTCTGGGTGACCACGCAGAAAACGTGGGTTTCTTACACCGTCGAAGCCACCTCTTCATACTTGTATGTAGACGACTCCTTCCTCCCCCCCCTCCCCCCCCCTCCCCCCACCTCCACCCCCAAAAGCATTGATGGGGCCTTGGACAGACGCGGCACTTAAGCCAGCATCCAGGACGGCTTCAGAGTATGCTGCTGGGGGAGGGGGGGGGGGGGGTCAGTAGCACTCGTTTTCATCTTCCTTGAAGGATTAACCCCCTCCAAAACTGTATGGGACACTCCTTGTTCGGTGGTAGCCTGTCCACAGGTGACACGTTCTGACAGCCGTTCTCTCTGCCAGGTGATGGGGGCGGGCCCTTTGTTGCTGGATACGTGTGCCCGGGCTCTGAGTGTGGGCTCAACACTCGTATGAAATGCTCAGATCCTGTATGTCTCGGCTCCGTGGGGGTGAGATAGCCAGCCCTGGAAGAGGGACTGCTCTTCTTTCCTGTTTGTTTGTCCTTCGAGGGCGAGAGGCTGCTGTCCCGTGTGCCCTGGCTTTGAGAAGAAACACACATGTCCCCTATCTCGGGGTGAGAGTGGGGTCCGTCCTTCCCTGGACGGTGCTCTGGTTTCTTACTCCTTGCGCTGACTTTGGGCAGCGTGTGTTCTAGGATGTGCACGAGGTGCATTTGTAGAACTACTGGGATGGACAGAAGAAGTCTAGAGTCTGCTGAGTTGGAGTGAGGGGCCTTGGAAGAGTTGTAGTACCGCATATCGCCCATCAGAGGGCGCTAAACAGCAACGCCTTGCATTTCCAGGTGTGTCGAGTACTATCGGACAGGTGAAGGTGACGTGTCAGGAATGTCTAGCTGCTGTTCCTTGAGCATATTGTTTGTGGGGCGCTGTGTGTAGACTGTGGGGCGCTAGTAAAAGAATATGGCGAGGTCAGAATTGGGGCACGTTGGTCCAGCTGTCTGAGCAGTGCAGTGACCACTTCAAGGCGCTGCTGGTCAGGATGGTGTGACTCCCTGGACAGGTGAGGTAGAGTGTGCTGTGGGGCAGAATTGAGGTGCATGGGCAGAGCTGTGACCGTGTTCCTGGGCTGGAATATCAAGGTTTGTTGCAGTTCATAGTAGAGGCACATGGGGAGAGTGATGAGCAAAGCTCGGTGCTGCAGGGCAGGATACAGGTGCATTGACAGAGCTGTGAGTGAACCCCAGTGCTGCACTGACTGTTGTTACTGTAGGGCAGGATAGACGTACACCGGTGGAGCTGTGAGGGTACCCCAGTGCAGCATGGCAGGATAGATGTACATTGGCAGAGCGGTGCCCAGCTCTCAGTACAGGGGCGTGCTGTCGGGGACTGAGGCGCGCTGGGGGCGCTGCAGGGCAGGAGTGATGTACATTGACGGAGCTGTGAGTGAATCTCAGTGCTGCACTGACTTGCTGTAGGGCAGGATAGACGTACACCGGTGGAGCTGTGAGGGTACCGCAGTGCAGCATAGCAGGATAGATGTGCATTTGCACAGCTTTACCCAGCCCTCAGTAGGGGGGCGTGCTGTCGAGGACTGAGGCGCGTCGGTGGCGCTGCAGGGCAGGAGTGATGTACATTGACGGAGCTGTACCCAGCTCTCAGTACAGGGGCGTGCTGTCGGGGACTGAGGCGCGTTGTTGTCGCTGCAGGGCAGGAGTGATGTACATTGACGGAGCTGTGAGTGAATCTCAGTGATGCACTGACTTGCTGTAGGGCAGGATCGACGTACACTGGTGGAGCTGTGAGGGTACCGCAATGCTGCAGGGCAGGATAGATGTACATTTGCAGAGCTGTACCCAGCTCGCAGTACAGGGGCGTGCTGTCGGGGACTGAGGTGCGTCAGGGGCGCTGCAGGGCAGGAGTGATGTACATTGGCAGAGCTGTACCCAGCCCTCAGTAGGGGGGCGTGCTGTCGAGGACTGAGGCGCGTCGGTGGCGCTGCAGGGTAGGAGTGATGTACATTGATGGAGCTGTGAGTGAACCTCAGTGCTGCACTGACTGTTGTCGCTGCAGGGCAGGAGTGATGTACATTGGCAGAGCTGTACCCAGCTCTCTGTACGGGGCGTGCTGTCGGGGACTGAGGCGCGTTAGGGGCGCTGCACTGGTGCAGCATGTCCGCACCGAGGCGCCTCACCAGAGGCCGGCGAGTCTTGGCACCCTGCCCGGCCCTACCTGGCATCCCGTGCCCTTCACTTCCCCGACACGTCTCAGCGCCCCTCACACTTCACAATAAACACACACCATAATAAAAAGCGGGTAGAAATAGCTGGGATTCCGGGGCAGACTGCGGCCGGCCGGGCGGGCCCGCCTCCCCACAGGGCCGCCATAGAGCCATGGCGCCGCCGCCAAGAAAGGGCCTCTGTGCTCGGCCGCGGCCCTGCTTCCACGGGACGGGGCACCCCGATGTCTGCTGGGGTGCAGGGGTGGCGCCTGGGCCGCGCGCTCTGATACTGTGCTTGACACACGTCCCTCTCGTCGACAGGCCTCACTTTAGCGCAGGATTTATGGTGAGATAATCGAGTGATTGGGTGTCGAGGTGGATCGAAGCCTTCCTCCTCCAGGAGGGTGCGGACGGCTTTGGGCGCGCTGACCCCGCGCAGACTGAGGCACCATTATTGGATGCTTCCCGCGCAGAAGGTGTCGAAAGGAAGTTCCTATTTCTCGCCCCAACGCTGCAGTCAGTGGAGCTGCGGGACTGAGGGGGGATTCCTACAGGCTGGGTGCCCCACAAAGGCCCAAAGCTGGTCTATCGCCCCTTTTCCTTGTTGGTGTTTGGGTATGTTGAAGTGGCCATCTTGGGCACTTGATGGCCCAGGATGGGCTGGTGGGATGCAGGGAGGCTGCGTTGACCTCTAGTAGCGGCTGCTGCCGGACGTGGTGGCGGGTGGGTTTAATTAACAACAAAAAAAAAACACTTAAATTGGAACGGCTGGCTGGCCGGCCGGCGGTCACCTCCCCTGCGCCCTCTTCCTTTCTGCAGTCCGGCCGGCAGCAGGAAGCACTCGGCACACAGGCTCCCCTGAACCAATGACAACGGTGTGAGCACCGTGGATAGGCGCTCAGACTGGACCAGGGAGCCTGTGCATGTTCCTCACCAGGCTGTGTAATGTAGCCTTGTAGGAACATGCTAAGTACGCATGACTGTTTGGCCGGCCCTCGGTTCATGCGCACTTTGGGAATGCAAACCACTCCTCCCCGGCTCTGGCCAGCCTCGCCCCCACACTGCATCTCCATCTCCTGAAGGATTCTCAAATGGTTATACACTACCTCACCATCCGGAGCCATCTTGTGCAAATATGTTCAGCGAGAACGCATCCAGTCTCCATCTCCTGAAGGATTCCATCCTCTCTATCATCTTTAACATATACATGCCACCCAGCTGAACCATTCTTCCGGGAAGCGGCTTCAAGATCTATCAATATGCAGATGAAGCCCGACTCCACCTAAAACATCCAGACTCAACAACATACAGAGACTCGAATCCTGCCACAAACTCATCCGATCTTGAATGTCTACTCAATTGTTGACGCTAAACCTCAACAAGACTGAATTCCTCCCGTTTTCCAACAGCACCAAAGACTTGAGATTCAAGCCTGGCTGTTCCTTAAACCTACCCGGCTTCAACCCCCAGCTGACAGACCATGCAAAATCTTTCAGGTTCATCCTTGACATAGACTTCTCATTCAAGCATCACATCACCATGAAGACCAAGACAGCACGGTTCCAATTCTCCTTGAAGAAAGTGAAGCCGTTTGTCCCCAAAACCACCTTCAAAACCACTGTCCAAGCCTTAATGCTCTCCTATTGGGGCAGCGGTACCTCCTTGCTCAGTGATCTCTCCGATTCCACCATAGCAATCCTGAAAGGTAACCTACATACAACTGCAGGAGTCATCAAGGACTCGGAGAAATTCAACACTGTTTTCCCCATATAAAAAAAAACCTACACCGGTTCCCCTTCCAGCCTGGATCGTCTTCAGAACTAGCTGCATTGCTTATAAGGTTCCAAACAATAAGACCCCAGCTTGTCTGGCAAACCAACTACATGCATCTGGGAGGCAACACCAGACCAGGACCCAGGATGTCAATCAATCAAACAGAATTTGTAGAGCGCAACACTGTCGCCCCTAGGGCTATCTGGGCGCTGTGACTTCATCGAAGAGCCAGGCCTTTAGTCTTTCTGAAGTCTGCCAGCGAGGGGGCTGTACGGAGCTGAAGGGGAAGGTCGTTCCAGGTTTTGGCAGCGATGTAGGCGAAGAAGCGGCCACCGCTGCGACGGATTCCGGGGGGGTGTGTGACGGCAATTGAAGAGGAGTGCAGGTGTCTGGAGGGTTGGTGCAAGTGCAGTTGGTGGTTGATGTAGGCAGGTCCTAGGTCTTGGAGGGCTTTGTAGGCGTGTGTGAGGATCTTGAACTGGCATCTCTCCTGGATGGGGAGCCAGTGGAGGTCTCATGTGGGAGGCGATGTGGGTTAATTTGGGGAGGTCAAGGATGAGTCTGGCTGCAGTGTTCTGTATGGTCTGGAGTGTTCTGAGGAGCTGGCTGTAGATGCGGGTGTAGAGGGTGTTGCCGTAGTCGAGTCTGCTGCTGATGAGGTCCTGAGTGATGGTCTTTCTGGTTTTGATTGGGATCCATCTGAAAACTCTGCAGCGAATGCGAAGAGTGTGGTAGCAGGAGGAGGCGATTGCGTTGACTTGTTGTTTCACAGTCAGTTCACTGTCAAGAATGATGCCATGGTTGCATGCATGCTCGGTCGGTGTTGTTGTAGGTCCGAGTTCTGCGGGCACCAGCTCTGTTCCCATGTGGAGGTGTTATTCCCGAAGATCAGTACTTCAGTTTTGTTTGTGTTGAGTTGGCGGCAGTTGTCTCTCATCCATTTTTCTACGTTGGTCATGGCGTTGCAGAAGTTGGCTCTGATACACCAAAGTAGAGACAAAACATCGCAAAATAGAAAGACCAGGAGGCAAGCCTTCGCCATTCATCCTCCCAGAATCTGGAATACCATCCCTAGCCACATGGGAGCAGCATCGAATCTCCTACAGTTGAGAATAAAAGCTGAGGACATGCCTCTGCAAGGAGCGCTACCCCTGTAATGCCAGTGTTCCCTGGACATTCCCCCTATGGTTGTATACTCCTTGTGACCAAGCCCCCTCTTCACCGCAGTTTTACAGTCAGGCTTGGTTTGTGCTCTACAAATCCCAAACATATATACAAACTAACTTATTTCCTGAAATTAAAAAATGTGTCTGAATTGATAACATAACGTGTATCGTTCACCCAAAGGTATCTTGGCGCAGCATAAAAAATGTTTATTGTTACCAACTCAATTGTACTCATTTTATCAAACTCAGAAGTATGAAAGACTGAGTGGACCCACCGAGATTTGAACCTGTGACCATGCGGTCGAACAGAGACCCCTGCCATGGACGCCTAAGTCCATGAAGCCACCAGACTCGGACTGAATTAATAGATTCACGTTCAGCTGACTGAGTAAATGAGACCTAATCTCTATGTAGTAAAAGAATAACCTAAGAGGAAAAATTATAAACTATTTGTTTTTACAGAAAGGTCTAGCTAGAGCGTAAGCATTATCGAACATTTGCAGGAAAACAATGAATTTTAGCCTATGTATTCCAAGTCATGGTGATTGACATCAAGCAGGATTAATGGTCCCTCAAGAATTCAATCAAGAATGCAAACTTAAGAGCCATAGAAATTGGAAGAATGTGCCTAAAGAGATTACAGCTAACAACCATAAAACATGTTGGATGTCAGTAGAATCTTTCTGTGTAAACAATGGCATAAAGAGAAGTAGTGACACATTGAAAGGGTCCGACGCATTGAATGAGTTTGACACACTCATCGGGCGTGCTGAGGAGAATCCACTGGTCTCTAATTCGGTCAAATTCTTTCATTTGGCAAGTCCACTTGTCAAGGTGCTTGGTTCATCAATAGACAGAAGTTTTCCATCCCAGAATTGAATCATCCTGTTGTCATTCGTGACCAGGAGCTAGCATGGAACCAACGATCCCGCTATAAGAGAGTAGCCAGAACAGCACTATCAAGCCAGTTACTATAGGTTAACAGGAAGTGTGATGTTGGCCTGCTTAGTCCTCTGACAAAGGCTTCTACTGCTAAAACCACACCGACGTGGTATCATGGGTGCCTTGTGCTCCCTTCCTTCTCCCAAACCGCTTCATTTATCTGAAGGGC